>NC_060120.1:479797162-481090496 GCF_021461395.2 Schistocerca americana
AGTATGGAGAGTTGCATCAAACTAGTCTTTGGACTGAAGACCGCTATAACAACAACAACATATCTGTGAGGAAGTGATTACTGTACACTTACCAGCTTCGAGTTCGTTATTTGCTATTCACTCTTTGAGACAGGTACTCAGAAACGGTTAGCACTCACTGGAAGAACGCAGTTGCTCAAAATTAAAGTATGTCTGTGTGTGGGAGCAGAATGCCCTTCTGCAAGTACCGTTCCATTCAGCGTTGCACTGATTACAGCACTGCACACTATATAGTTAGGGCATTGTGTCTGGGTACAGCAGCGTTTTGGTACATCAGTGCACACCGCAAAATTCGGACATTGTGTTCGGGTAAAGCAGCGTGCATAACATAGTTCGGGTACTGTGTTTGGGTGCAGCAGACTGTACCACATAGTATGGACATTGCCTCTGTGCACTACATAGTCTGGGCATTGCATCCGAGTACAGTGCCATGAACACTTAGTCCGGGCATTTCATCCAGGTACTCCACCATCCGTGTGTAAGGGTAGCTGAATGGGGTGGTGCTTGCAGCGGAGTTGTCTCCTCCCTCCAGCAAGTGCCCACTGTTTCTGGTTGTCAACCTTGAAGAGTGAAGAGTGAGACCTGGTGCTGATAACCATACAGTAATCTCCTTATTTTTACATTGTTATCCACCTGTATAAAGAAAACGTGCTATATAGAGTGACAGAAAGGTGTAGAGGTATAGCAAGAAGTAGGTTACCTCTATGAAAACTCCCTCTTCTGATGGTAACTTCAGTTATCCTAATTGATTTGACTTTCAATTAGGATAACTATTTTTACTGTACTGATAAACAACTGTGAAGTCCAACAACAACTGAAAATGCGTGTGAACTGTGTAAGTGATCCCCAGTAGGGATACACAAAAAGAACGCCTCCTTTCCTTTAGAGACTCCCACCCGAGTTCCTGAAGCATTTCCGTGACACTCGCGTGATGATCAAACCTACCAGTTACAAATCTAGCAGCCTGCCTCTGAATTGCTTGTATGTCCTCCCTCAATTTGACCTGATAGGGATCCCAAACGCTCGAGCAGTACTCAAGAATAGGTCGTATTAGTGTTTTATAAGTGGTCTCCTTTACAGATGAACCACATCTTCCCAAATTTCCACCAATGAACCAAAGACGACTATCCGCCTTCCCCACAACTGCCATTACATACTTGTCCCACTTCATATCACTCTGCAATCTTAGGCCCAAATATTTAATCGACGTGACTGTGTCAAGCGCTACACTACTAATGGAGTATTCAAACATTACAGCATTCTTTTTCCTATTCATCTGCATTAATTTACATTTATCTATATTTAGAGCTAGCTGCCATTCCTTACACCAATCACAAATCCTGTCCAAGTCATCTTGTATCCTCCTACAGTCACTCAACGACGACATCTTCCCGTACACCACAGCACCATCAGCAAACAGCCGCACATTGCTATCCACCCTATCCAAAATATCATTTATGTAGATAGAAAACAACAGCGGACACACCACACTTCCCTGGGGCACTCAAGATGATACTCACCTCCGATGATCATTCACCATCGAGGTCAACGTACTGGGTTCTATTACTTAAGAAGTCTTCGAGCCACTCACATACTTGGGAACCAATCCCATATGCTCGTACTTTAGTTAGGAGTCTGCAATGGGGCACCGAGTGAAACGCTTTCCGGAAGTCAAGGAATATGGCATCCGTCTGATACCCTTCATCGATGGTTCGCAAGATATCACGTGAAAAAAGGGCGAGTGGGGTTTCGCAGGAGAGATGCTTTCTAAAGCCGTGCTGATGCATGGACAGCAACTTCTCTGTCTCAAGGAAATTCATTACCTTCAAACTGAGAATATGTTCGAGAATCCTGCAACAAACCGATGTTAAGGATATTGGTCTGTAATTTTGACGATCCGTCCTTCTACCCTTCATGTATACAGGCGTCACCTGCGCTTTCTCCAGTCTCTCGGAACTTTACGTTGGGCAAGAGATTCGCGATAAATGCAAGCTAAGTAAGGAGCCAATGCAGTATAGTACTCTCTGTAAAACCGAATTGGAATGCCATCAGGACCTGGCGATTTATTTATTTTCAACCCATTCAGCTGCTTCACAACCCCAAAGATGTCTATCACTATGTCCTCCATACGGAAATCTGTATGAGACTCAAACAGCGGTATGTTTGTACAATCCTCCTGCGTGAAAGATTTCACAAATGCTAAATTTAAAATTTCAGCTTTCGTTTTGCTGTCTTCCGTTGGCAGGCCATACTGATCAGTGAGTGACTGGATGCAAGCCTTCGACCCGCTTACCGATTTTACGTAAGACCAGAATTTCCTTGGGTTTTCAGCAAGATCTTTTGCTAAGGTATGACGGTGGTAGTGGTTGAATCTTCACGCATCGCTCTTTTTACAGCAGCACGAGTCTCTACTAACTTTGCCTGTCCTCATTTCTCCCGATCTTTCTTGTACCGCGAGTGCAACTGCCTTTGCTTCGTGAGCATTCTCCGAATTGCGCTGTTAAACCACGATGGGTCTTTTCCGTCCGTAACCCACTTTTTCGGCACATACTTGTCCAATGCGTGATTTACAATGTGTTTAAAATTTTCCCATAATTCTTCCACGTTCATCGTACCGGAAGTAAATGAAGTCGATTCATTCACTAAGTGGGATGCTAACAACTGCTTATCTGCTCTTTCTAGTAAGAATACTCCCCTAGCCTTCTTGACCGACTTTTTAACTTTCGTAACCATAGTCGTAATGACAACATCATGATCACTAATCTGTGTCTCAACACTGACACCGTCGATGAGGTCTGGTCTGTTCGTGGCTACCCGATCTAAAATATTTCCATTACGCGTTGGCTGTCGATTTAGCTGCTCAAGACAGTTGTTCAAAAGTAGTTCACACGACGGCTTGTCTGTACCATCTTTAATGAATCCATAGACATCCCAGTCTATACTAGGTAGATTGATGTCGCCTCCGACTAATATAGCATGATCCGGGTACTTCTGTGATACAGAATGTAGACTCCCTTTGAATGATTCTAGAACTGTCACGGTGGAACCTGGTAGCCGGTAATAACACCCCACAATTAACTTTATTTCCCCTAGCCCTGTTAAACGTGTCTAGATAACTTCACAATTACACTCTACTTCGACCTCAGTAGACACAAGATTTTTGTCAGCTGCAATGAAGACACCAGCTCCTACGGTGTCTAATCTGTCTTTCCGATACACGTTCCAACCCTCACTAAATATTTCAGAACTTCCTATCTCAGGGTTCAGCCAGGACTCAGTCCCGAGAGTAATTTGCGCACCACATACTTCCTGGAGGGCAGCAAATTCAGGAAATTTATTCCGAACACTCTGAAAATTTACTCCACTACTTTGCATGTACCATACAGTAGATGGCAAATGTGGAAAGATGACTGTGCAGTATGTTCAGTCATGTTAAATTCTGAAAAGTACACACCAAAGTATACCAGGCAGCGTCCTATACTGATGCAGTTAGGTTATCTGCATATTTCTAGCACTTTGGTCATAGTGCATAATTTACGATTACGATTGCCCATGTTTCCATACACAGAAGGGAGTCAGAGAGGATCCTCATATTCTTAGGATGAAGTTGGAGCTTGAAGGATCTCCCCACATTGTCGTTGACCAACCCTCCTTGCAACACTGTCACCGACTTAATTTGCAGCTGAACAGCGGCAGTAGGCTACTATATGTGCTAAATTCCACATCTCATGAAGGAATAGAGCGAGCTGAATCTGTAAACGTTTTCAGCGAAGACTTTTCTGCACCAATCTTACTCACAGCCCCCATCAAAGTACACAAGAGCTCTCCAGATGCGCGCTTGTCGAAAAGCTTAACCCCCGTTATTGGAGTATAGTAGATATGAGAGTGTTGTGATGATATAACAGATGGTTATGAAGAAGATATGTGTAGTTTATGCATGATGGAGCTCCAGATGGAGGTAGTTTGAAGAATCAACTGCAGTATCAATTCTGAAGTATTGTTCTAGTGTCTGGGGCCAGTACCAAGAATGTATTTGTAAGAGAAAAATGATTGTGGAACATAAACACATGCATTGCTAAGGTTATGTGGTTCTGCACTTAAAACACGCTATAATGCTCCCGCTGGTGGATCCAACATCAGACATAGAACACATCTCCAGATGTAATGCATGGTGGATCCACCTTCGAACCCTATCCAGCATGTTATGTATTGCAGATCCATATCCGAACATCGCTCTGGACAGAACACTCGCTTGGCTCTACTCTGGGTTATGGGAACCATCTGTGCCACATGCACAGATATAGACATACAGGAAACAAAGCAAATTCTCGGCAACTGCAGAATTTGTGGTTGGAGGTGACTGGATGCATAAGAGTACAGTGTTATACTATGCCGTCTGACGAGAAAAATAGTGCATTTTCGCTAAGTGTTGACAAATGTACTACATTTACAAGCAATTTTGTAATATGTGGCGAGAAGTGATGTTGCATGGGCAGAAGTGACATAAAATCTATAAAATTCGAAAAATGAATGAAAATGCATATAAACTGAGGGAAAATACATCACAATGCGGGGGAAATTGAAGGGGAATGAGGGAGTACTTGCAAGTCTTCTGCTTGGTGCAGGAAAATTCTTGTACATGGGAATGAGTATGCAACAGCAAGAGAAATACAAGAAAAAGTTGACATGGAAGCATTGGGAACCAGGGAAACAGTCTTTTTGCATTGACAGTGATAAGAGGTTGGAATAGAATGTTTAATGCGGATGACCACCAAATGTAGAGTAATAAATTTATATATGTCGGATCACAAACCCAGGCATGACCCCAAAGTCATCAGCAACTCTGTTATACTTTTTTATAAAGTGACCTTAGCTAAGGAGCGTTGTATTACCAGCCGGGGTGACTGCCATATACAACTACAGAATGGATCGCGTGTTTGACCCTGCGCAGGACTGTTTTGGTATTTTAAACCCTAACAGTCAGTACTTACAATGTGCTTCTCTGTACTCCCCACCAATCACAGCCATGCACTGTCAGCTAATATATGCCTTACAAACTTTTGGTGCATAGTTTTTTTAACAACATTCAACTGTATATCTATTGAAGTAATAGTGATACATGCAAGTTCACTGCTGTCCCTCATACTTTCCTGGAAAAGAGAGTCATTTGCCTCTAAATTGACATGGATTGACGTTAAATAATGATATAAAGTTGATGGAATGATCGGTTGACAGAGGTTGTACCTAGGTATGATTTAATGGTAGACTGATGATCTATTCTAGAGAAAGGAAGAAATTGCTGCAGGTCATTTATCACACATTTAACCATTTGAACTCTCTGTTGCTATGATGGTCTGTGGACTATGGTCCTCCTACAGCACAGGTGACTGGGAGTTAGGTACAAGGAATGCGCCGACCTGTCTTCCCTTGTCTGCAGTAGCTGGGGCTAGCGAAGTGACCAGTGTGCTGGGCAAGTGGAATTAAATGCAGACCTGTGTGTTGCCTGAGAGAAGATTCAAAATGACAGGTGTTTGTGCTGAACATATTCATAACATCTGTAATCTTACCACCCCAATCATTCCCAGATGCACCCCATGCCCAGAGCTGATGTACCCTGGTATACACGTGCGTGCACGACTGTGGCTGTGACCCCAGTGGTAGCTTTCCTCGACATCTGAACATTGACGTCGACGGCGTATGGGGGGATTGGCGCTCTGTGTGTGTACATCAGGACATGAGCGCAGGATGTGCGAGTGTTTCAGCAATCTCCGACATTTAACCATGACAATTACAGGTACGGACTGGATCGCGATTTAAGTGTATTCTGTTTAGTACTTCTCAATACATCGCAGTGGACCCTGTCTTGCAGAATTATTTGTTGTTGTTCTTGTTACTATTCCATCACATGGTAGACCCTTCCTCCTTCTTTCGAATGTCGACCACCCCAACTCTGGGCAGCTTGAGCGGATGGCGAGACGCAAGAATGTTTTTCAGTTATGTCTAAGCGATCTGCAACAGTGTAATTATGCGAACACATTGAAAGAACGCACCAATTGACATTTGGTTACGTTAAGAGAGCTCGAAAGTGAGGAGGCGTCCTGTGACAGTGGTAGATCTTAGCACTCCACCATGAGACAAAAATGAGTTCAATATTCTAGTCCTGTGATGCAGTGGTATTTGCTGTGGTCTGTATCCTGTCATACAATAGGTCTTTACTCCCTCCAAATGAGTGTAGAGAACTAATTTAGGAATTCTATAGTGCTCTAAAAACCAAATCGCAATGTCAAATTCCCGATTGATAGCGATCTCTGACATCTAGCCATGACAACTTATTACTACAGATTGGATCGCAGGTTAAGTGAACCATATTTAATGCTTCTCAATACATCACAATGGGATCTGTCTTGCTGAGGTATTTGTTGTTGTTGCTATCCCATCTCAGAGTAGACCCTTCCTCCACCATCCGAATGTAGCAGAGAGAATCAATTCGAAAATTCTATAATTCTTTAAAAAAGAAAATACACTTAGCAGACCCTTAGGTCGGAAATTCCATAACCATGATGGTATGAATTCACGTCTAAATTTGAAATTACAACTATCATTTCATGTGTCACCACTTCCGGTTGTGACATCAAATAATAATGTTGTTGTTGTTGTTGTTGTGGTCTTCAGTCCTGAGACTGGTTTGATGCAGCTCTCCATGCAACTCTATCCTGTGCAAGCTTCTTCATCTCCCAGTACCTACTGCAACCTACATCCTTCTGAATCTGCTTAGTGTATTCATCTCTTGGTCTTCCCCTATGATTTTTACCCTCCACGCTGCCCTCCAATACTAAATTGGTGATCCCTTGATGCCTCAGAACATGTCCTACCAACCGATCCCTTCTTCTGGTCAAGTTGTGCCACAAACTTCTCTTCTCCCCAATCCTATTCAATACTTCCTCATTAGTTATGTGATCTACCCATCTAATCTTCAGCATTCTTCTGTAGCACCACATTTCAAAAGCTTCTATTCTCTTCTTGTCCAAACTATTTACCGTCCATGTTTCACTTCCATACATGGCTACACTCCATACAAATACTTTCAGAAATAACTTCCTGACACTTAAATCTATACTCGATGTTAACAAATTTCTCTTCTTCAGAAACGCTTTCCTTGCCATTGCCAGTCTACATTTTATATCCTCTCTACTTCGTCCATCATCAGTTATTTTGCTCCCCAAATAGCAAAACTCCTTTACTATTTTAAGTGTCTCATTTCCTAATCTAATCCCCTCAGCATCACCCGACTTAACTCGACTACATTCCATTATCCTCGTTTTGCTTTTGTTGATGTTCATCTTATATCCTCCCTTCAAGACACCATCCATTCCGTTCAACTGCTCTTCCAAGTCCTTTGCTGTCTCTGCCAGAATTACAATGTCATCGGCGAACCTCAAAGTTTTTATTTCTTCTCAATGGATTTTAATACCTACTCCAAATTTTTCTTTTGTTTCCTTTACTGCTTGCTCAATATACAGATTGAATAACATCGGGGAGAGGCTACAACCCTGTCTTACTCCCTTCCCAACCACTGCTTCCCTTTCATGTCCCTCAACTCTTATAACTGCCATCTGGTTTCTGTACAAGTTGTAAATAGCCTTTCGCTCCCTGTATTTTACCCATGCCACTTTTAGAATTTGAAAGAGAGTATTCCAGTCAACATTGTCAAAAGCTTTCTCTAAGTCTACAAATGCTAGAAACGTAGGTTTGCCTTTCCTTAATCTTTCTTCTAAGATGAGTCGTAAGGTCAGTATTGCCTCACGTGTTCCAGTATTTCTACGGAATCCAAACTGATCTTCCCCGAGGTCGGCTTCTACTAGTTTTTCCATTCGTCTGTAAAGAATCCGTGTTAGTACTTTGCAGCTGTGGCTTATTAAACTGATTGTTCGGTAATTTTCGCATCTGTCAACACCTGCTTTCTTTGGGATTGGAATTATTATATTCTTCTTGAAGTCTGAGGGTATTTCGCCTGTTTCATACATCTTGCTCACCAGATGGTAGAGTTTTGTCAGGACTGGCTCTCCCAAGGCCGTCAGTAGTTCCAATGGAATGTTGTCTACCCCGGGGGCCTTGTTTCGACTCAGGTCCTTCAGTGCTCTGTCAAACTCTTCACGCAGTATCGTATCTCCCATTTCATCTTCATCTACATCCTCTTCCATTTCCATAATATTGTCCTCAAGTGCATCGCCCTTGTATAGACCCTCTATATACTCCTTCCGCCTTTCTGCTTTCCCTTCTTTGCTTAGAACTGGGTTTCCATCTGAGCTCTTGATGTTCATACATGTGGTTCTCTTATCTCCAAAGGTCTCTTTAATTTTCCTGTAGGCAGTATCTATCTTACCCCTAGTGAGATAAGCCTCTACATCCTTACATTTGTCCTCTAGCCATCCCTGCTTAGCCATTTTGCACTTCCTGTCGATCTCATTTTTGAGACGTTTGTATTCCTTTTTGCCTGCTTCATTTACTGCATTTTTATATTTTCTCCTTTCATCAATTAAATTCAATATTTCTTCTGTTACCCAAGGATTTCTACTAACCCTCTTCTTTTTACCTACTTGATCCTCTGCTGCCTTCACTACTTCGTCCCTCAGAGCTACCCATTCTTCTTCTACTGTATTTCTTTTCCCCATTCCTCTTAATTGTTCCCTTATGCTCTCCCTGAAACTCTGTACAACCTCTGGTTCTTTCAGTTTATCCAGGTCCCATCTCCTTAAATTCCCACCTTTTTGCAGTTTCTTCAGTTTTAATCTACAGGTCATAACCAATAGATTGTGGTCAGAGTCCACATCTGCCCCTGGAAACGTCTTACAATTTAAAACCTGGTTCCTAAATCTCTGTCTTACCATTATATAATCTATCTGATACCTTTTAGTATCTCCAGGGTTCTTCCATGTATGTAACCTTCTATCATGATTCTTAAACCAAGTGTTAGCTATGATTAAGTTGTGCTCTGTGCAAAATTCTATCAGGCGGCTTCCTCTTTCATTTCTTAGCCCCAAGCCATATTCACCTACTACATTTCGTTCTCTCCCTTTTCCTACACTCGAATTCCAGTCACCCATGACTATTAAATTTTCGTCTCCCTTCACTATCTGAATAATTTCTTTTATTTCATCATACATTTCTTCAATTTCTTCGTCATCTGCAGAGCTAGTTGGCATATAAACTTGTACTACTGTAGTAGGTGTGGGCTTCGTATCTATCTTGGCCACAATAATGCGTTCACTATGCTGTTTGTAGTAGCTTACCCGCATTCCTATTTTCCTATTCATTATTAAACCTACTCCTGCATTACCCCTATTGGACTTTGTGTTTATAACCCTGTAGTCACCTGACCAGAAGTCTTGTTCCTCCTGCCACCGAACTTCACTAATTCCCACTATATCTAACTTTAACCTATCCATTTCCCTTTTTAAATTTTCTACCCTACCTGCCCGATTAAGGGATCTGACATTCCACGCTCCGATTCGTAGAACGCCAGTTTTCTTTCTCCTGATAACGACATCCTCTTGAGTAGTCCCCGCCCGGAGATCCGAATGGGGGACTATTTTGCCTCCGGAATATTTTACCCAAGAGGACGCCATCATCATTTAATCATACAGTAAAGCTGCATGCCCTCGGGAAAATAACAATATGTTTGGATTAATTAATGAAATTTCACAATTGTTTTTGTATGCGGACTACTGTGCAGTGTCGATCTTTTTATTTTAAGTAGTTTTAAACTATGTGTGTGTATGTGTGTGTCTGCGCAAATTGTTTAAATGCCTATATTCACGACCGAATTAAAATTTCCTGAGGCCCATCTTGTGAAGCAAAATTTGTGACATTTTCGAGATATCATACCCCGCACCAGATTTAATAACTCCTGAAGCAGCTCATTAACTGTACTACATGAAAGTGCACCAGGAAGGCTGGGGCAGAATGAAAAAGTGTAATTGTTTAAATATCTCATGCTAGTCCTCATGTCATCTGCAAAGCAAACTACAGATCTCTCTCTCTCTCTCTCTCTCTCTCTCTCTCTCTGTCTCTCTCTCTCTCTCTGTCTCTCTTTCTCTCTCTTTGTTTGCAATAATCTTTTTCAAAATGTATTTCGAGTCAATCTGCTACTAATTTTGTGACCGTCAATTTGCGTGTATGTGAAATAGCTACTGCTATTCTCTACAGTATAATCGTGTGACCAGAAATTAATTATTTATTAACTTCAGTAGTATTTCTCGATCGATTCCCTGTCAGGCATTTCCTTTGGAAGGAAGGCGTCTCTCTTGTGTGCTGGTATCCGACAGGTTGTGTCACGTATGCAGAAACAGGACATGACCACTTGAGATGGTGGGGGATGCCAACAGGACGTGTGCTTTTGTTCTTGGGATTAGTATGTTGCTACTTGCAGCAGATGTCACAGACATCAGCAGTTCCAAGTCCTCCCGGCACACCCTGACTCCAGGGAGCGTGCATGGATGTCGAGATGCAAGAAAGTTTTGAAGATTCGTTTAAGATATTTATTACAGTGTAATTACTTGTTTCCTTATTCGATTGGATTGAGAAAGTGCCGTAATTGTTTAAATATTCCACACACTGCAAACTATATTCCATACACCACACATTGTCTAATTTGCTTAAACAATATTCCATACACTGCAATCGATTTCCCACCAAATTCTTCAACTAAGCAAATAAACTATTTGCCATACCCCATCTCGTTTCCCAAAAATTATTGAAATAAACAATATTCCACACATTGCCTAAGTTGTTTAAACAGTATTCCATACACTGCAACCGATTTCCTGCCAACTTCTTTAAATAATAATTAAACAATATTCTATACACCATCTTGTATCAAATAAATTATTTAAATAAACAATATTCTACACATTGTCTAAATTGGTTAAACAATATTCCGTACACTACAATCGATTCCCCACCAAACAGCTATTCAACTGAATGTTTTTCCTGCTAATTTCTAGCTGGGGGAGGAGAGAGGGAGGTTTCCAACATGGGAGAGGTCAATTAATTGCTCGAGTTAATTAATTAGCCAATCGAATTGATATCAAAAGTTCGCTTGTATCGGCGAGGGGAGTTCCAGAGGGGTGAGGGAGGGGGATAGGGGTGGGGGCGGTTCTCTGAAGGACCGATTATCCCCAGGGAGTCATAATCCACTTAGCAGAACAATAGGTTAAGGATCTGTCAATCAAAAGAGAACAATCGGTTTGTCCCTGAATGTATACTTGTCCCTGATGTAGGCAACCCACAATGTGGGGTGATACCCCTTTACACTATCACTAACATTGTCTCAATCTTTGAATGTTAAAATCCACGCGAGAAAGCATGAAATTCAGACGCATGTGGACATTACAGCATCTAAAAAGGCCAAATATCTGTCACAAAATTGTCAGAGAAGTATTTTCTAGTGATTTTATGCCTGAAATTGTTTTTGACACTTTGCAAAGGACTGTCCAGCACTAACTTCATATCTTGTCTCCAAACCACAAATAGCAATTGATATTTCACAATAGTCAGACTGTGCCTAACAACAGTGAACTGTTCCAAGAGGCTTTCTCCTTACTTCCCAGCCAACCACGACATGACACCGGAGAACCTCTGGAGCTTTGGAAGCCAAAGAGAGGTCATTGCCTCTTGATGTGACTATCAATAAGTGCTGACATGGCACAATGCTAAAACATTTCATCTATTAACTGCCCTGCATATCAGCATGATTAGTATGTGAGTGATGAAAATCTTGCTCCAATCTGCAGTCTGCCCTACAACTGCCTTCGATGTCTTTTGGTGAATTTTGATGTAACAAAGTGGTGTATTGCGTGATCTGTCACAATTTTTGCTATGCCATGGAACAGTTTATTTCAATTTCACTGTAATAGGGACATTTTCTTACAATTTTACTCCAAGATGGAGCATTTGTCACAATTCCACTATAACATTAGATGTTATTTCACAATTTTTGCTGAAACTTGGGATAATTAGTAATAAATTGTGCTATAACATGTCGATGTATGCGATGCAATATCATGTAACTTCCATAGTATGATAGCATAAGTTATAATTCCCAATCCACTGCATTCATCAGTTACACAACAGCATCACACAATGCGAATTGTATGTAAGTCCAACTACAGTCAAGCATATTTTAGTGTTCCTCAAGTTGCCCAAGCAGGTGTTCCAAATTTGCAAGTCATCCTCCAAATACTGGTTGTTGTCATCACAGTAACCTTGGCCACCAAAAGTCCACCCACACAAGTGAGATTAGATTAGATTTATACTTGTTCCATAGATCATTAATATGACACTTCGTAATGATGTGGAACGTGTCAGGTTAATAAAAGATGTCTATACAAGATATTACATTACACAAAATACTGCATGACACTAATGTTTATGTTTTTTTCCCTTAATTTACATCGAAAAATTCAGCCAATGAGTAGAAGGAGTTGTCATCTAGAAATTATTTTAATTTATTTTTAAATGTTAGTTGGCTATCTGTCAGGCTTTTGATGCTGTTTGGTAGGTGACCAAAGACTTTCTGGCAGCATAATTTACCCCTTTCTGTGCCAAAGTCAGATTTAACCCTGCATAGTGAAGATCATCCTTTCTCCTGATGTTATAGCTATGGACACTTCTATTACTTTTGAACTGGGTTGGATTATTAACAACAAATTTCATAAGTGAATATATATACTGTGAGGTTACTGTGATGATCCCTAGATCCTTAAATAGATGTCTCCAGGATGACTGTGTGTGGGCTCCAGCATATTATTCTGATTACACGTTTTTGAGCAATGAATACTTTCCTACTCAACGATGAATTAACCCAGAATATGATGCCATACGAAAGCAGTGAATGAAAGTAGGCACAGTAAGCTAATTTACTGAGATTCTTATCACCAAAATTTGCAATAACCCTAATAGCATACGTAGCTGAACTCAGACGTTTCAGCAGACAATCAATGTGTTGCTTCCAGTTTAACCTCTCATCAATGGACACACCTAAAAATTTTGAAAATTCTACCTAAGCTACAGACTTCTGTTCAAAGTCTATATTTATTACTGGAGTTGTGCCATTTGCTGTACGAAACTGTGTTTTATCAAAATTTAAAGAGAGTCCGTTTGCTGAGAACCACTTAATAATTTTGTGAAAAACATCATTTACAATTACATCACTTAGTCCTTGGTTTTTGGATGTTATTACTATACTTGTATCATCAGCAAAAAGAACTAACTTTGCATCTTCATCAATGTGGAATGGTAAGTCATTAATGTATATCAAGAACAGTAAAGGACCTAAGACCAAACCCTGTGGGACCCCGTACTTGATAGCCCCCCCCTCCCCCAGTTTGAGGAATCAGCTGTTGTTTTAACATTACATGAACCACTTATTTCAACTTTCTGCATTCTTCCAGTTAAGTATGAATTAAACCATTTGTGAACTGCCCTCCTCAAACCATAATGATTTAGCTTATCTAAAAGAATTCCATGATTTACACAATCAAAGGCCTTTGAGAGATCACAAAAAATACCAATGGGTAATGTCCGGTTATTCAGAGTATTTAATATTTGATCAGTGAAAGTGTATATAGCATTTTCTGTTGAAAAGCCTTTCTGAAAACCAAACTGACATTTTGTTAGTACTTTATTTATACAAATATAGAAGGCTACTCTTGAATACATTACTTTCTCAAAAATTTTTGATAGAGCTGTCAGAAGAGAGATTGGGCAGTAGTTGTTGACATCAGACGTATCCCCCTTTTTATGCAATGGTTTTACAATGGCATATTACAGTCTATCGGGGAAAACACCCTGCTCCAAAGGGCTATTACATACGTGGCTGAGAATCCTACTTATCTGTGGGGAACGAGCTTTAAGTACCTTGCTGGAAATGCCATCAATTTTGTAAGAGCTTTTACTTTTCAGTGAGTTTGTTATTTTACTGATTTCAGAGTGAGAGGTTGGTGGAGTTATAGTTGTTTCAAACTGCACAGGTATGGCCTCTTCTATTAGTAGCCTTGCCTCTTCTAGTGAAGATCTAGATCCTATTTTCTCCACAACATTTAAATAATGATTATTGAAAATATTTTCAATTTCTGATTGTTTGTTAGCACACTTGTCATTCAGTTTTATGGCAATAAAGTGTTCCTGTGCTCTTGGTTGCCCTGTTTCCCTTTCAATAATATTCCAAATTGCTTTAATTTTATTATTAGAATTACTGGTCTCAGACATGATACACATGCTTCTGGCCTTTTTAATAACTTTTTTTAGTACTGCAAAATAGTTTTTATAATATTGAACAATTACGGAGTCAGTACTCCTTCTTGCTGTTAGATACAGTTCTCTTTTACGGTTACAAGATATTCTTATTCCTTTAGTTAGCCAAGATTTTTTATATGTTTTCTTGGAATTATGTTTAACTATTTTCTTGGAAAAACAATTTTCAAATACCCTTAAAAATGTATCGTGAAATAAGTTATATTTCAAGTTTGCATCGGGTTCCTTATACACTTCATCCCAGTCTAGCTGCTGTAGGCTTTCCCTAAAGTTTGCAACATTTATATTGTTAATTGAACGCACTGCTTTGAAAGTCTGATTTGATATACTGCATGGAGCTATGTCATGTACTGTAACTGACTGTGTGTGGTATAAGTTTCAAATAGTGCTACAGTGCTTTCAGCAGCACTCATATCAGTGTCTTAGTCATCAAGTCTGTTTCATAAGAATGAATCTGGGACCTATTGGACATCAACTTGGCACCTGTAATTTATGGACCTGTGTAAACATGGGATGCCAGACAACTCTGAAAACCTGGAAGAATGTGCTGTACCACTGCTTCGTTAACAAGCTTGATCTGTCGACAATTCTAAGGTATCATGTGGAGTGCAGTGTAAGTCATACAGAAGACCATCGCTATCATGATCATCTGCAGCCTTAGCCAGCAAGAGACTTGCCACACAAACACAATTTTGAAAGAACCGCATCATTATTAGAAATGATTTAGAAATCATGTGGCAGCATGGAGTGTCTGTGCCTGACAATTAATTCTTTGCACGCCTTGTGCAACACTTCTGAATGGAGTGTATGACATTGTCAGTTATGTTAGATCGCAAACAAATGACACTTGTCATGGCTCATCTAGTATACAGAAATGGAAGACTTCTACCAATCTAAAGGGTTATTTAGCTACATCTAGAACTATTGGTGCAGAAGGTTTACCAGCACACTATTAAACATGTCTTCATTTGTGCTACTTATATTGTACAATTGTAACTCTACTCTGATATGAATGCTAACAAATATCTATCACAGCAAAGTATACCTACAATGTACATCAGTGTCAGTTAAACATTAATACTGAATGAGTGTAGAAAGTGTGTGATTGTTGCCGTTTCTATGTGACTGATGTGCAGGAGTTTCATCACCATGAAGTTTTGTCCAGTTCTGTGATCTGCATTGCTCTCCAGGAAATATATTTCACTGACGACCATTAAGTAACTTTTTGAGGATACATTGCAGCTTATTAACTGCAGCACACACAGAGGCATCCAAACAATTATTCTTTCTGCACTCCACAGGTGAATGGAACGAGTGAAAACCCTTATAACTGGTACAATGGGATATATCCTCTGCCCCACACTTCACAAGGGTTTGCAGGGAATATATATAAACATTTAAGTAAAATACATAATGCGTAGACAATTGTTATGATACCATTCGCCAGCAGAAAAGAAAAACGTATTGAACATTAAATTATGTCAAATGAATGTCACGTACAGAAAAATTACAGTCATATAAAAAATCTAGTGCAACTTGCTTTCTGCACGTGTGAGGGAAACGGTGATGAAAATGCAAGTGAACACATGACTTTGATGTTCGATCAAACTGAACTTTCTGGAAATGCTCTGAACATATGGTGCTGTATTTGACAGCTGTGCTATATTTCGTCAAAATAGCTTGATCCACGAGCTTTTCCTAGTACTGTTCTTTGTGAACCTACATATTGCAACATAAAAGTCAGTTAGTGCAAGCATCGAAACGAGTAGTCCGCATTTAAACCAAAAGTATTATTTTATTTCAAGCATTTATCAGTAGAAAGTAACAGCAACCTTTCTGCTGCTGTTTGTGCATCTGCAGGTAACGTGAGTAACCATTTTCATACAATTTTATGTTTGTATTTCCATGAATAACACTACAACATGCATACACTACTCACAATGTCTTGTCCTCAATAATATGGTGACATGCATAATTGGCTGGCTTCACATTTAGGACATCTTTGTGATCTCTGTACTACCCAGATGAAGAACTCTGATCTCAGTGCATGGAAGTTCGGCATGCTTGCAGATCCTTGTCCTTTGTGTAGGCCACCATAGTTATGCAAAAAAAGTTTCCACCAATCTGTATATGATAAAGAAGTCTTAACTTATTTCTGGCTTTGAACTTTATTATGTGATGTAATAGGTTGACATCTGAGCAGAATAGAACAGCATTTTCATTTTGCTTTCTAGTGACATTTCATAACAGCAATATTGTAATTAATCAAGAAGTGAAATATGAGCATTTTTGACCAGCACATTCATACAGCTGGAGTTCGACGTTCAGATAGTATACAGATCACTGACACATTGGCAGCATGGAGGTAAGAACTTATTTATTTATTTACACATCAACTTCCATAGGATAAAATTGAGGAGCAAATTTGGATCAGACTGCATGGCTACCCCACGCAGCTAGGAGCAAATCTTCAAGGTCATGGAACGTGACAGTACATGAAACTACAACATAAAAGTAATAAAAGATAAAAATAAAATGTTTATGAACACGAAAAAAGTCAATCCACGAGTTTAATTAAACGCAACCAACAATACAACAAGAATCAGCTTAATTTTTCAAGGAATTCCTCGACAAAATAGAAGGAGTGACCCATGAGGAAACTCTTCAGTTTCGATTTCAAAGTGCTTGGATTACTGCTAAGATTTTTGAATTTGAATGGTAGCTTATTGAAAATGGATGCAGCAGTATACTGCACACCTTTCTGCACAAGGGTTAAGGAAGTCTGATCCAAATACAGGTTTGATTTCTGCTGAGTATTAACTGAGTGAAAGCTACTTATTCTTGGGAGTAAGCTAGTACTGTTGACAAAAAATGGCAGTAAGGAATATATATATTGAGAGGCCAATGTCAAAATACCCAGGCTCATGAACAGGGGACGACAAGAGGTTTGTGGACTTACACCACTTAATACTCAAACCGCTCGTATCTGAGCCAAAAATATGCTTTTAGAGTGGGAAGAGTTACCCCAAAATATAGTACCATACGACATAAATGAATGAAAATAAGCAAAGTAGACAAATTTTCATGTCGAATAATCACTCACTTCAGATACCGTTTGAATAGTAAACATTGCAGCATTAAGTCTTTGAACAAGATCCTGAACTTGAGCTTTCCATGATAGTTTACTACCCATCTGAACATCTAGAAATTTGAACTGTTAAGTTTCACTAAACATATGCCCATTCTGTGAAATTAAAATGTCAGGTTTTGTTGAATTGTGTGTTAGAAACTGTAAAAACAGAGTCCGACTGTGATATGCCTTTAGCTTATTTTCTACAAACCATGAACTTAGATCATGAACTGCCCTATTTGAAACCGAGGCAATGTTGTACACAGCATCCATTACTACCAAGATAGTGTCGTCAACAAACAGAAATATTTTAGAGTTACTCATAAACCTCGAGGGCATATCGTTTATATAAATAAGGAACAGGAGTGGCCCCAACACTGATCCCTGGGGGCACCCCCTATTTGACTGTACCCCACTCAGACCCTACATCACAACCTTTCTCAACATCGTGAATAATGACCTTTTGCTGTCTGTTGCTAAAGTAAGAGGTGAACCAGTTGTGAGCTACCTCCATATTCCATAATGGTCCAACTTCTGGAGCAATATTTTGTGATCAACACAATCAAACACCTTATTTTAATCAAAAAATATGGCTAGCGTTCAAAACCTTTTGTTTAACTCATCCAGTACCTTACAGAGAAAAGAGAATATAGCATTTTCGGTTGTTAAATGACTTCTAAAGCCGAACTGTACATTTCAAAGCAAATCGCGTGATATAAAATGATCAATTATCTTTACATACACAGCCTTTTCAATAACTTTAACAAAGACTGATGGCATTGAAATAGGTCTAAAATTGTCTACATTATCCCTTTCTCCCATCTTATAAAGCGGCTTTACTACTGAGTACTTTAATCGTTCAGGAAACTGACCATTCCTAAAGGAAAAATTACAAATGTAGCTAAATACAGGGCTAATATGTGCAGCAAAGTACTTTAATATTCTGTTAGGCACTCCATCATAACAATGAGAGTCCTTAGTCTTAAGTGATTTATTTACTGACTCAATCACCCCCTTGACTATGTACAGAGGAGTGTTTCACACATCAATCTCAGAAAGGCATTTGCCAAGAAAGTTATATGATTCCCTGCAGAAACTAAATTTTTATTTAATTTACCAGAAATGCTCAGAAAATGATTGTTAAATACTGCACATATATCTGATTTATCAGTAATAGATATATTTTTGCTACGAAATGACTTTATATCGTCGACCTTGGGAAGCTGACCACACACTTCCTTCACAACTGACAATACTTTTTTAATTTTATCATGTGAATTGGCTTTTGTATTTGCTTACCCAATACTCTTTGCCTTCCTAATAACATTTTAAGCGCCTTACAATACCGTTTGTAATGGGCTACTGTAGCTTGATTGTGACTACTTCTAACATTTTGATATAATTCCTGTTTTGTTCTACATGATATCCTTATCCCACTTGTCAGCCACCCGGGCTGCCTACTACTGCTAGTACCCCATTTAGAATGTTCTAATGGGAAGCAACTCTCAAAGCGCATGAGAAACGTGTTAAGGAAAGCATTATATTTATCATCTATGTTATCGGCACTATAAACATCCTGCCACTTTGTTCCTTGAAAAGGTTTAAAAAACTGTCAGTTGCTGTTAGATTAACTTTCCTATCTAGTTTGTACTCATATGTGACATCTGTTTGACTACAAAAGCCTTTTAATATTAAAATTTGTGCATCATGGTCTGAATGGCCATTCACCCTTTTACTAACAGAATGCCCATCTAGTAATGAAGAATGAATAAAAATATTGTCTATTGCTGTGCTACTGCTCCCCTGCACCCTAGTTGGAAAAAACACAGTCTGTATCAGATCATGAAAATTTAGGAGATCTACCAACATCCTTTTTCTTGCACCATCATATACAACCAATGTCTGGTACTCCCTCCAAAGTGAATCAAGAACCCTCTCCAGCTTGAGCAGAAATGCTCTGACATCACAGTTAGGGGACCTATAACCTACAACAATTAGAGGTTTAGTTTCACTAAATTGAACTGCCCCCACACAAAATTCAAATATCTGTTCAGTGCAGTGCCGTGATACGTCTATGGACTCAAATGGAATACTGTTTTTACGTACCTTGCCACTCCCCCATCCAACAAGGAACTCCTTGAAAAACAGCCAGCTAATCAGTATTCTGATAAAGGAAGCCTCTGAATTGTCAAATTATTTAAGTGGTGCTCCAACATACCAATAATTTTAGAGTCAACATCTATAAGAAGTTCACTAACTTTAATATGCCTTATATCTTGATGAAATATGCTACTTCCTTCTCTACTTGGAAACATGGCGTCCTCTGGAGATGAGCCCTTAGTTAGAGGGACTTTCTTTAAGCAGGTATGCCTATCAGCTGACTTCAGTCTAAAAAAGGTGCAGCTCTAACACCAACTACTACAGGCATTTTTCCATGAGTGATCACACCACCACCCACTACACTGTCATCTGTAAGTTTTGTCAGCCTCCCCTTCCCGTACCTATTGAGGTGCAGGTCATGCCTAGTGAAACCCAATCTACTGATAGACCCAACTGGCACCACCGAAATGTGATCCATGCCCTCTGCCATCAGCACCCTCTCCAGCCCCATGTTAACGCGCCTAACAGCTGCATTAAGATAAGGCCGATCATGACGCTAAAACAACTGGACTAAATGCACATTAGTGTCACCAGTTTGAGTAGCTATCTTTACAAGGTCACCACCTACATCATATTCCCTGTCCCTATCAAGACTGTTCCCAAGTCTACCCACTATCACTATCTGATCCCCCTTCGTAAAATTCCTACATAACTCCCCTATGCTGTCAGTCACCTGAGCCAACAATGCTGGGGACCTGGTACTTACTCCCCAACACTTCCTTCAACTGCTGGCCCACACCTCTACTGTGCGAACTACCTAGCAGCAGAACCTTTTTCTTTCTGTTAGACTTTTCAACTCACATAGACCTCCTAACTGTTGAGGACTGCTGGATGTTCCCTACATTTACAGCTACAAAGGCTCCTCTCCACTCAACTCTGACAGTTGGTCAAATCTATTGCATATATGCAAAGTATAACTGTCTGAATACCTCCTCCTCCTAGCTGCCTTCTTGTCAACTGCCACTTCCCATTCCCCACCACCCTTCACCCTCTTCAACCTATCTAGTTTCTCCGTTGCGCATTGTGACTGCACCTGAAGGGCACAGATCTTACACTCCTGCTCCTCTGTCAACTTATTTCTACTGCAGATTCTGCTTTCCCAGGAGAGGATCTCACTAAAATGCCCACTGTCTTCCCTGCTGCATTCCCCCCAATGAAAATACTTTGAACAAATCCCACACCATAACCCACTGCTCACAAACCTATGAAAGAGCCCACACTTCTCACTCATAGTCAAATTTTACAGTTACTGAAAAAAACTGTATGTCTACGTTACCTAAGTACTGTGAAACACTTTGTTGTTGCAAGTGAGAGCCTACCATTTCTTTGTTGCTGTGTTCTGAGTTAAAAAAGAAGAACAAATGTGTTTGCTCAAGGCGGAACCTATCAAAAAAACTTATTTGTAAGCAAATGCACGCATAATAGTGTGCTTCAACCACAAGATAATATTTTTTTCTTTGTTGTTATTTTATCTCAGTTCACATGGGCAAGGAATGGGTGGGCGGCCAGTGGTACAATATCACACTTTTCAGCTTAGAGCATTTACAAATTAGTGAAGAAATGCTAAAACATATTTATAGATGCAAATATTTAAAAAGATTTTAAAGTACAGTGTATAAATGGTTACAAATAGAAAGAGTTTTTTCTCATTTAAAGTTTGAAAAGGAAATAAAATGTCTGACAGGTAAAGATGAAAAGACAAAAATGGACATTCAAAACTTTAAAATGAAAATGAAACTGCAAAGTTCGTTAAAAAGAAGCACTGCACTTTCACTAAAGAACTGAAGACCCTGTGTTAGGTGAAGAAGCTGTGGCCCATTAAACATTTCAATAGTGGTAGGTATAAATATATGGAGCTGTTTGGTGGTAACCATAGAGGGCAGGTAGTAAGGTGGGTACTGGGAAAGACAAAAAGGAAGGCCGAGAGAGGAGGGCGAGGGTGCCCCAAGATGATATGGAAATAGGTGTGAAAAGCTATAGCTGGTAAGAAGGATAAATACTGGAGCAGATTTCATTGTCTGTGAGAGGGTGTCAGATGAAGTTGCGTTGGAACAGGTTCAGAAGTGTGTAGGTGTAGGAAAGGCACGACAAGATTGTACAAGTAACCCACAGTTCACAAGATTTTGTGCAAACGCGAGGCAGTATTGAAGACAAAAAGAGGTCTCTATCGACTTTCCCGATCACTTGATTCACAACACACGAGGCAAATGTGACTTCGAAGTGATAACATTCACATCAAGCAGTGACAACTGGAGGTTATGCTATTTCTTTGCTGCAGGATATGTTAATCTCAAAGTTACATCGTTTATATATTGAAAAGATCTGTTTTCATATTGACTGAGCTGTGGATAAAGGAGGGATTAAAGTGTTGGCAAGATTTAACTCTGAAACTTACTGAAAAAGTTATATTAGCCATTTTTCCTAATGCAGCTTCAACAGCTCTGAAAGTGATACAGCTTACTGATGTACAAGCAAAAACAGCTGAAGCCAGCCAGCTTTGGCTCCAATAACGTATATGGTATATTCAGCAGCGTCCATTAAGGTATCTCAATAACATAAGTTTAGTTTCAGAAACACTGAAAACTAGTTTCAGGTGTTCGTCCGTGATTAGAAAGGGAAGGTAGCCGTTCTAGCAGACGAATTAAAGGAGCAGTTCATTTATCTTATGTCCAATGAATCAATGCTATTTCAAAACACCAACACATTGAGTATCTCTCTCGAAACACCTCACTGTTGGTAAAATTTGTTGCAGTAACATTACGAAAAGTGTAATATTGGTGGTTAAAGATATACTTTAATTGAAAACATATGTTTGGAAACGAAATGGAACCTTTCAGAAACGCTTCATGGCTACCTCACCATTTGTAACGCAATGCTAAAAATCAGTACACCTTAATGAATTTGTGAAATTCCAGCATGTGTACTGTAACCTAGACCAAGTCCATATGGTTCCAATCTACTGCTCGCCGCCATCTGTAGGTGCAGAAAAGACATATCAGTTCCCAGGGCTCAGGTAATCTCAAAAAAATTCATTTATTCAGAAATAGAGGAAATTTTGTTATGTTTTGTGTCCGCAACTTCTATTCAAACAAAAAAAAATGAAAGAAACAGAAAGAATGATCAAAATGTTCTAGACAATAGTAACTGCTTAAACGAAGGCAGTTTTCACACATAATATTACTTCACGAATTTTAGCATGGACCTGACAACTGGGGTAATTATTTCGTGTGGATCTGGAAACTTATAATTATCTTTTGATGCTCATGTGTCCTCGGATAACAGAAAAATACTTGTATATAGGGAGCAATTTCTCTACATGAGTGGCTGACGACGACTTGATTCGTGGCAACGGGAAGAAGCTACAAGGATCTAGATATGTCTACTGCAATTGCGAAACAAGTATTAACAGAAATTTCCTAGCTGTGGAAGTGACCTGCTGATATTGCAAACCTCGAACGTTTCCGCCTCTGTGTTTGAACTATTCACATAAACATGACATTTCTGTGCATCAAGTTAAGGGGACATGCACGTGAATAACTGTCAAAAAGACGATTTTTTTATATTTTTGTCTTAAAAATTCTCTGCAGTTTTCTGAACGAGAAAAAGTTTTCTTCCAGGAAAAAGGACCACGGAAAGTACCAAAATTAGAGGAATTTAAAAGTGGCTGCATGCACCACGTCTTCCCTATAGCCGGGTTGACACACGCAACGAAAGTATCGCCACAAGTCAAGTCATTCTGAGCTACCGTTCACACAGGACGCCACAAATTCTTCGTAACTGCGAAGTTTGCAAAATGGTGTCACCTGTCTCAGCTGATTAAACGGCTGTACATATTACTAAATACGGTGTTTTGGAAACATAATAAATGTAAAATAATGCTTGCCAAAGTGTTTCTCGTCTCTCTTGTCTCGACTACATGTTTTAAGAACCGGTCTGCAGCTTCAAACCAAGCAAGGCTGGGTACATAAATACCGTCTGTAGACGCACCACTCTTAAGTGATTTCAGTACCTTTTTATGTTCATTCATATGAGCATTTCGAATGTTTCGAATTTTTAATTTTGTTGTAGCTACATCAATTCCAGTTACATATTCACGCATACTGCTTACTATTTCAATTAACGCAGCATCTCTCAAATTTCTGTCTTTGTATGATTCGGTTTTGTGGTTCCAGAGGCATTCTCGTTCTTGATACACCTCCAAGAATCACATAATTGTCGCTGTTGACCACTTTTTCGACATATTAATAGCAAACGCACAAACAAAAAGCACTATCTGCAAACTTATAGGCACTAGAAAGGTTTGAATCCAGCCGCGAGGTAACAATCGAATGACGTTATTCGATTGTGAAGGCAAAATGGCGCAACAAAGTAGAACCAAGTTCAACTTTTTGTGGCATGACAAAAGTTGCGCTTCTTAAATGGCGCCACCTAAAACTAGGAGTTCACACATGCAACTACAAAGCAACTGCAGTTCGCCATTAGCAGTAGCGATACTTTTGTTGCCTGTGTGAACCCGGCTTATGGCACACAGTCAGCTCCACAGTCTAATATAACAGTCGCGACACTCACTGCTGTAAAAGTTGTTGCCGTTTGACAGATGGAGCGACACTAGCGCTCCAAGCGGTAGGTAAGGTGAACGTCAGACGCGTCGTAAGCATAATGTTTGTTTACATCCATTTCCTACGTAATTTCCGCATTATTTGAGTTATTTTCTTGCCTCCAAGGGTTTGTGTGGTATCAGAAGGCATATATGTTTCTAAAAATGATTCTAAAATAAGCGCCAGCACGGACAAAAATCATGAATAGAGTGGCAAGCTACAACACATTCGTGAAGAAACACTTGTGACATTGGACAGAATTGCAGCTTACCACGTTCATATCAAAAAAATATAAACACACAGATTCACATGTCAGAAGCACAGACATGTACCTTTACTTGCAAAAACGATCGACAGCTCGTTTATCGTTCTGTAGGCCTACTGCGTTTGTTTGTCATTTTCGCCTGTTGCCACAAGTACGACCTTCATCTTTTTATTATTCTAAGTGGGACAAGCAACTGCCAAATAGTGGGAAGAATATGCTGAAAACACTATAATGAGCTGATTACACTACATTTCACGAAAAACCAAATATTTGTATAATTTTCAAACAATCTGTCAGTGAAGAAGGTGCTGACAAAATAATGTCATCACACGAAAGAAGCAAGGGAAATTAAGTGACTAACAACAGAAGTGAATGAAATACATACCAAAGAAATCAGCAGCCCAAATGAGCCAACTTCTTCAGTTTCTTATTTGCTTTCTTGTTGTTAGAAACTACGTCTTGATTCCAATATTTCAGCCTGTAAACGAGTCTCACTTTAACAAATAACTTGATTAACAGCAGCTTAGTTTCTTCACAACATCCAGGAGGAAAACTTGGGACAGCCATCAACAAGTTCACATATAATTCACCACAGTTTTTCTTGTGAGAATGTTCATCAAAAACTGAAGCCATCTGATTTTCACAATCCCTAAAAAATAAACAAATATTTTCACTGCAAATAACCAAGCTTCCAAAATTGTCTTCGTAACTTTTGAAATAGCAATAAAATTTGTCATTTGCATCTAAGTCCTGGCTGTTGTCTAGAAGTAGATTCCTGCACTTGACACAATTATGTAAAGAAAAAAGTTTCTTCAAGATGTAACCAAACACATATCTCATACTGTTTTGTTCTCCAAGGTCTGCTGGAACTTCCACATTTGGTAGCTTTGTTGCAGAACTTGTATCACTACTGCATAACAACTGTGAGACCTTTAATGTTTGAGCAGATTTAATGTCCAGTATTGCCTGACCCCAGTCAATTCCTTCACAATTACTGCTTGCCACATTAGAAGAATTTATCAGTTTGCTTAGTGTACAGTTGTTAAATGCAGCACAAAACTGCCTTGGAGATGGGTTGCTGCAAAAACCACCTCTCTGCCTTATAGTTGAAAAAAAGTTTTCCAATGTGTCTTGGTTAATTTTACGTGAGAATAAGTACAATTTTGTTCCAGTCAGTACCTCGGCAGCAAGCATTTCCAAAGCACATATATTGCTTAGAAGCCCCTTTACACATTTTATCCTCAGGGAGTAATCTTTTCCATCAGAGCCTACAAATTTCCAAGAGTGAATCCATGGCTTCATCACATGTAGAACATCCAGATGCTCTGAATCACTCCTAATACAGTTCCTTAGATGCACAGGCCCTTTCACACTGTATGTATTAAAGATATCAAAAATGTCATTAACTTTCTGACAAAAGTCTGAAGTGCCAGTTGCAGATAATGGCATACTACCACAAAACACAAGTGTGTCAATACCAGCTGCCACTGTATGGCTTAACACACGAACTGCAGTACCCACTTTCATTTTTGAAAAAGCTGGCAGTTCGACAGCTTTTTTAGTCAGCTTGGGAGCTAACTTGTATTTCCTGTGCAAGTCATTTGAATAGAGCTGAGAAATGTCCTTCCAAGAAGCAGTACCAACCAAACCATCATTTGATGTATGAATTATGTCATACCTAAATAGGTTGTTTCTGATGCTCTTAAACAAATGTGGGGTGTCATAGAAGAAATAGATCTTCTGCTCCTCATATACCAAACTTAGATTGTCTTGTGTAGTTCCCAGTCTCTTTCTCCAGTCCACAAAATTTGAACCCTGATCAGTCACACAGGTCTTCACAACCAAGCCAATTTC
This sequence comes from Schistocerca americana, assembly GCF_021461395.2. Taxonomy (NCBI): domain Eukaryota; kingdom Metazoa; phylum Arthropoda; class Insecta; order Orthoptera; family Acrididae; genus Schistocerca; species Schistocerca americana. Next base: position 479,823,522 of record NC_060120.1, read on the forward strand.
CTTAAGTCTTTTGACTACTTCATAAAATATAGCAGTCAAATGAATAGCTCCCACTGTTCCTTCACAAAAACAGTAAAGCAATGGTTGTTTGAAACATGAAAAAATGCCATTAATCATTATCACCAACACACTGTTGGCAATTTTAGCTGTGCGTGTAAACCCCAAGTCCTCAAAACCAATAACAGTGTCAGAAGTGCTGTCATATGTCAAATTTGCCATTAGCGACATTTCATCCAATGACATATTCACAAGTTTATCATTATCAGAAAAATGTTGCACCTTTTGCTTTAAAAGATGGAATATATTGTCACTTATCCCACATTTTATTTGTATGCCTTCCACATACCTTTGTAGTGTACGCACTGATGGAAGCATAAAACATTCTGATAAAAACCTGTATGCCTGAGTGCTGTAATATAGTAAATTTAGAGCAAACAGCTTATTTTCGTCTTTCCATCTTGCAGCACGTTTCTCTTTCAATGGCATGCTAATCTGGCTTAACAACAAGTCAAGGGCATCTTTTTTTAAATATCGGGATCCTATAGTCTTTAACATTCGTTTGTCCTTGTTCACTTGCTCCTTCTGATACAATTTCTGTCGCTGTCTGTAGGCACTTTCCTTGTCCCGTAATAGTTTCGCTCGAAGTCTAGCGATTTGCACATTCTGACACTTCACACGCTTTTGCAAGACACGAACAGCTGCACTTAATCTAACCACTTCATCGTCAAAGCAGGTCTGTGTTGACGATTCACACGAATCTGGCACTGATACATGGTGAGCTGAACCAGCTGCTTCTGTGTCATAGGACTGTTTTACTGCTTTAGATTGACTGTCGAATCTTTGTGGCAGTTTCCTCTTCATCGTCAGCTGAGGTGGCTTATTTGGAATGTCAAACAGGGTGGGTACTGCATTCCACACGAGTTTGTTGTTGTCTGCGTTCATGAACTGGTTTTGTTCGAAATGTAGCGAACAAAACCTAATATTACTATACAGGTACACTGGGTCTTTCTTCATGAGGTCTTCTCGCCTGCTATTAACAAGCCATTTTCTGCTCCTAAAACGAAACATTCATCATTTATACACATATAGTTTGCAAGTGAATCCTGACGATACAGTTTAGTAACATGATGGTTATACCTCTCAGGATCCTTAGGAAACCTAAAAAAAGACAGCTTTGGTGTCTTCTTTCTGTTGTTGGTGCAATTTATTGCGCTACAAACGCTCCCGCCAGTAAAAGCCATTGTAAAAATCAAAATAAACAACCACTATTCTCCTTCACGATCGCGCCGAACTCACAGTGTAACCTACCAGCCGCTTGGGGCGCTGCTGGCGCTGTAGGCAACAAAATCGAGGCGAAGTGTCGCGACTGTTAAGCCCGGTCCACACGCAACGATCTGTCTGCGCAGACATCGGCGCAGATGTCTGCACATGCAAAAGATCGCTGCAAATGTGGTGTGTTTACACGACACAAACCCCAATCTACTACTCGCCCGCCATCTGTCGGTGTAGAAAATAAATATCAGTGGCAAGCGACTACGCTCCCCGAAAACGTCAAAATTTAATTCAGTTATTTTGAAAAATAGAAATGGAGGAAGTTCTGTTGTGGTCTGTGTTCGCAACTTGTGTTGCAAAAAACATTCAGACCAACCGCAGGAAACAGACAGCGGTCAAAATGGTGCAGACAGTGGTTGCTAAAGCGAAAGCAGTTTTGTCACGTAAATTTACTGCGAGAGTTGCAGGGCGAACCTGTTTTGTTTTACATAACCTCGTGTTCCATTTCCTCGCACATTGACACTCCAATTTCATCTTCAATTGTACTCCTGCTTGGTCTTGGCGTTTCTTGATCACTAAGAAAGCCAAGTAGATCAAAATACCATAACGTTGGCTGGTATACTTGATCTACTCCTACACCAGATCTTCTAGATTTCTGAACTTTGGATAACTCTTTTCGGTAAACAGTTCGCTGACAGACTAATTTACTTGACTTGCCTTCATGAACTCATCCTTCAGGAAAGCGTAAATAGCTTCACATGTGTTGGGTATTATTTCACTCAATGCTTGTTTCGATATTGCAGATGAAAATTCCAAATCATTGTAGCTCCTTCCTGTTGCTAGGAATCTTAATGTTACTGCCAGGCGTTCATGAGGAGAAATTTCCCTTCTCACACAAGTATTTTTCTCATAATATGAGGGGTTACATGCTTTAAGAGATAATTATAAGTTTCGACATCCATCCGCAAATAATTTCGGCAGTTCGCAACGAAATTATTTTTTTATTACCGTTTCTCTGTTTGCCGAGGCGCCAACTGCCCGCAATTTTTCAATTAGAGCATTGTATGCTGCTGTCTTTTTGTCTCGGTCACTATATTCTTTACTTTTAATCTTCCACAAACATGGGTGGTTTCTGTATATTTCAATGAATTCACTTACAAACTCTCGAGAACACTGACGAGTATCAGCCATTTTAATGCCCTGTGCACACAAATACAAACACTAGACTGAGCAAACAGCTGTTTCGCGCCAGATTTGCGACGATCTCCTGTCCACACGCTCCAACTTGTCTGCGCAGATGTGGTTTGAACCGACAGATTTGAGAGGTTTCGCTCAAACCTCCAACTCCAACTTCCAGGTTTGCACACACCTCAGGTTGGTGCAAATCTTCTGTTCACACGCAACGATCTGTCTGCGCAGAGGTGATGTGCGCAGACATTTGCGCAGACAGATCGTTGCGTGTGGACGGGCCTTTATATTAGACTGTGGTCAGCTCTGTTACGAAATAAAGTTTTGCTCTCATTTGTTTCGTTTTTATGACATTTTACTCCCTTAAGTTGGCTAAGCTGCGAAAGGTTTAGGGTTGCTCGTCTTTTGTTTCTACAGAGGGTTTAGTCATTGTTTGCTGTTGTTTTAACGCGAATGTTTTGTTTACAGCAAAGTTACTGTGTTTATTAGTTTCGTATTATGTGAGAGAGTTTCTTATTCCACTTGAAAGCAGTGGGAAGAACTAAGAAGTTCGATGTTACACAACATAAATTTTATGGAAACCGAATCACCAAACGGATTAATTTTGCTAATACTGAAATATAACGTGATACAACACTTCAATCAGCTTCTACTCAAAGTGCTTTGAAGCTGAAACTGGAATATTTGGACAATGGGCTTGACAGTATCAATGCTGATACTATAGAGACGCCAACTATTCATTCAGGTTGTGTTATTGTTGAACTATACTCTATCTGAACTTATAAATAAAGCTTTGCAATGGAAGGAATGTGGCAATACTGGCGTGAAGGTAGTTGAAAGAGATACGTACCTGAAGAGGTTATGCATTAAAATTTAGAATTGTTTGTAATTTTTGTGATTTAAGCGAATGTGGTTATTCTTGTGGTGTAACTAATAAGGCGATGTATAAACAAATAATTAACCTGCTTGTGCTATGAGGTGTATAGGCAAAGGATACAGAAGTGCAAATTTTTGGCGCTCTTATGGACTTATCTCCTCATACTAGGTTTGACAGGTACATTAAAATTATTGTACAGACTTTAGAAGAAGTAGGAAATTATAGTATGAAAAACGCTGTTCAGGAAAGTGTAGACATAAATGACAGCAATACATGATTGTCTGTAGCCATGGGTGCATTCTGGCAATGAAGAGGCCATAATTCCCTAAATGGTGAAGTGACAGCTGTCTCCTTGGGCAATGGTAGTCATTGATGTGGACTGTATTACCAAGTACTGTCATGGCTATACTAGTGGAGCTGAAAATCATAAATGTTGGATTAATTTCAGTGGTTACAGTAGAGGGATGGAATCTGAAGATGTGAAGATATTTCACAGGTCAGTGGAGAAATAGAGTGTGATGTATATATCTTAACTAGGAGATCGAGACTCAAAAGAGTACCAAAAAGTTTGTGACTCCAAACCTTATACTGACAAAAATTGAATAAATGGAGTGCTTTTGACATGTCCATAAAAGCTTAGGTACAAGACTGAGGAACTTGAAGAGGAATTTGAAAGGAAAGAAATTAGCTGCTGTTAAGTGCATTAGTGGATGTTGTTGGCTTACAGACAAAGAAATAGGTTGCAGTATTATTATGGACAAAACATAAGACAAAATAAAAATTATCTTGAGGGAATAAATCCTCCACAGATGTCAACCTATGTCAAGCACTCTGCCCACCTGGCAGTGACTCATGGTGTGGCTACCAGAGGGCTGTTACCCAAGGTGAGACCTACAACCATAAACATTCTTTGCCATTTGCTACAATGGAAGTTATAACACCTATACATAGGGCCCTTAGTGACACAAGATTATTATAAGAATGTTTACATGGTAGGACTCAAAATCCAAATGAAAGTTTCAACGATTGATGTGGGAATTGATATCAAAAACTGTTCTAGTAGGACTAAATACTTCAAAAATAGTTGTACTAGATAATGTTCCATGTTTCAATGACGATGCAGTGTCAAGGCTTAATGTTACGGAACTGATGGGAGTGCCTGGTGAACTAAATATGCAAAGAGCTCTAATACCCGTTGACCACAGGAGACTCTTCGAAGCAGAAAAATCGGTGTTTGACGCCACCAAAGAAGCAAGAATAACAAGAAGTGTAAAAAAGAGGACGGAGGAAGAACAACACAAGAAATAGGATGAATATGGACCTGGGATGCATTAGTGCCACGCAAGTTTTAACTTGAATTTTCCGAAAGTTAAATAATTTCCCTTTCTGGTACACTTTGGCAAAAACTATTAGAGATCTGAAATTATGTATACTGTCGTAAAAAAAACGCTTAACTAAAAAGCAGACTACTCTTGTGACTTAACTTCGAAAATAAAATGCTTTTTTAAAGAAAAACCCAGAATTCATTTCGAAAATTTTTGATAATCAAAGTGTCTTTGTATAACAATTTATGACAGCACCATATTTTCAATAGTCTGCTTTATCGATAATAGTGTAAAGAACTTACAGGAAAAAAATCTCCCTTTGTTTGTATTTTGAGTAAAGAGTACCTATGATGTACATAAATAATTTACATGGTTTATTTCACTTGCAACAAATAAAAAAGTATGAGAGCCGAAGCTGTGATTCATACATAAAAATGTGCCCGAAAAATGGTAAGCATTATATGGGCCTACAAACCTTATTCTTTGTGTTGCACTGTTTAGAAAACTCATTTTTTTTTTTCAAGGTTTCCCATGGTGATATCGGACAAGTCCCCTTAACCGCATAAAACGCTTTGGTAGCACGTCACTTATAGTAAATAGCGTTTTTCTCAAAATTAGAGAATTGTGTTGCCGTATACGTCGTACCTATATAAAAGTTGTTGGTAACATCGAATCTCACGAAAATCGTGGTATTTTGTGTGTATGTTACCGGCAGTGCATTAATTTGAAAGTGTTCTAACAATAAATTTCTACGATTGTACATGTTCAAAATACAAAAAACTACTGCTTTATGTCTGTCAAAAACTAATTACTGCTTTCTGTTGTGGAAAACAGGCTGCAGTTGCGTAGTACGATCTGGTCTTTGTGCATACCGACGAAAGAAATGGTATCGACGCATTGTTGTGCGGTCGCAAGTCATGTGATTTGCGGGATTGAAATGTTTGCTGACGGAGTGACGGGCCGTAGGTGTCAACTGTCAGTGTACAGTTAGCCGCAGGTGTTTTTTAGTTGTTACAACGTTGTGAAAATAGATTTATCCTTTGTGACGATTTGGACGGTGAATGTGGAAAACGAAATAAAACTTCACTTGGGAAATATATGGGCATAAACTGCTAGTCTGTTTTTCTCTACGTAAAATGCATTGTAAGTACAGTACTGTAATATCGTCTGTGTGTGCTGCTCCAGTTCTAAAAAGGGGAGAAGAGTCAATATTACATCGTAAACTTCATGTACAGTAAAATACTTCCTTTCATAATATACAGAACATTTTTATTTAAGGTTACATAATTCCTGACATCGACTTATAAACTGATGATCGGTACAATTGCGCCCATTTCATGGGACAGGAGGACAACAAAAGTTTCAGTTCTTTTCATTTAACCAACATTCTGTTGTCAGTTGTAGATTTATCTCTCTCTTCACATAAACTTGACTTGGACATTTTCGCAAGTATAAAATCTCTCTCTCTCTCTCTCTCTCTCTCTCACACACACACAAACCTCTTGAATTTTTCGTACTTCATGTATGATATATGTACAAAATATGATCAAAAAATCGTTAAGATCTGTCGTTTATGAAATTAGTTTTTCAGGATTTACGTTGCCGTCTTAAGATTATAAAATGTGCGTCAAGTATGGCAAAGTGCATTAAATATGCCGCGAGCGTAAATGTTAAGGTAGGCTACAGGTCAGTCTGTTACCGCAACTTTCTCATGGCATTCGCATTCATTCGCTTCACCAGCACAGAACCAAATTAACACTGTCGAACCTAACCTAGACCTCGTGCTGCACTACAGATCAGTCTGTCACCACAACCAGGACGTCTGGGGAGGCTGTCTGATATCGCATTCTTCTCATTTGGAAATTTCCGTGTTAGTTAAATCAGTGGAATAAATTGTGATTAATTGCCCTCATTTGATATACTGGTATAAGTTATTAATTTTTTGCTCTCTTTTAAAAAATCCAAATGTAGAAGAAAGGAAAGCACTACTAAAGGATTTAACACACTATAGCACCGTGGGCCTAATCCTTCAGTTAGGTAGGTGTGATTTGAATAATTTGGTATGCTGCTCCTCTGTTGAGTCACAAATGAGATAGATAATGAACAGCTGTACTGACTGTGTCTGACATAGAAAAAACTGCTGTACAGTAGTATGCAACATTTGTTACATTGTTTTAATATGTTACTGTCCTGGATTGTGTTCTTTGGTCTTGAACTTTTGCTGTACCTGGTAGGTTTAATATTCTGCATAACTACTGCAACCTACATCCATTTGAACCAGAGCCCTGGGAATCACCTGAAAGCTAACAACATTCTCAGTCTGTTTATGTACCTGCTGATGACTCTGTATCTCAATTACTAGATGAGTGCAGTAAATGCATTGTGGACTTCTTGCTGCATTAGATTTTGATGTAATCTCAAACTTTCAACTACTTCCTCCATTGTCGTGTGTTATCTGGAGGCTGTGAGATAGTTTATTTACTTGGCCAAATTTTGTCATGAAGATGTCAAGTAAAGGAATTTCCAGTTGCTCTTGGAGAATATTTCCATGTCTGTGATGGAGGAGCATTGTTGGCAATGCTGATGTTGTTAGATAGTGGATAATTCAGCATATTTCTTTGTAGCCTTTCAGCAGCAAGTGCCTGTTTCAATGCACCTCTAAGGAAACAGCAGCTGTCCCAGTTAAATTTTTGTTGCATGTTCTGATCTCATCAGCTCTTTAATGACAGACTCCCAGTAAATAGATGCGTGACATAAGATTTCCACGTCTCCAGTCATAGTTGTATATCTGTTCATGTGGCTGTGTACAGCGATAGCAGATTTGTCAAAATTATTATATTAATATAGTGCTGGTGTTCTGTGCAAAGTTGTTCCAGGAATAGTAAGACCAAGGCTGTCTATTGTGGGCACCTCTCCTTGTATTCTTGGGTGGTTGGAAAATAGGCTGAATACCATGTCTGTCCAGGACTCTGTTTCATTTAGCTCTCAAGAAAGGATGGAGTGCTATACACTGATCATCTTATGACGATTGAATATCTCCATGTTTTCATTTCTTAGCGATGGCTAACTTAATATCTCATTCCCTATAACCATTCTTTTGGACACACCTTTTTTAGATATCAAATGTCAGATTCCATATGGTCTAAGTCAGAAACAATTTAGCCAAAACACACACACCTATCTCTTAGTGCACAAAGCTTTCATCATCCAGCCTGGAAGTAAATAGTTTTAAACGCTCTGCTACATAGAGCTAAGCCTGTTACACTGAAAGTGTTAAAGTTTAAAGTGGTGCCAAACTTTACTTTATTGTCCAAGTTGAACACAGACACAGTGGAAGGGACTCAGTAGAACAGAATAAAACCCTGTATAGTCAGTAGCAGGTGTGTGATCTCACAAAATGACGACTACAAGAATCTCCATAGGAAATAGTGAAACAGCAGTGAAGCACTAGCACTGTCACGCTTAAGATAAATTCAGTCATATACGCATTCATGATCAGTGGTTAATTGTTAAGTAAACAGGATGTAGTATGAGGGCAGTCATAGTAAACACTGGTTGAGTGCTCTTCTTAGCATAAGTTGTGACCATATTTTTTTATTGTATTTTTGTTGTTTCCTGCATTTTGAGTACCTTTTTAGTATATTTAGTGTGTGTTATATTGTGGGTTTGCCTGTACAGAGAATTTTTGATAGCCATTTTATAAGTCTTACTTTTGTTTAAATACTGGTCTCAGCAATTGTAATGAACTGTGTACGTTTGCAAATATATTTATAAATACCTTTTGCAGTGAATAGCTGCACTAGTGTCTCTTTTTTCCTGCAGACAAGGGAAGTTTTGGTGGTATCTCTGTGTTAGGGTTCAGAAATATTGCAAGTTGGTTTAAATTGCTGTTAGTTGTGACTTCTGACAAATGTTTGTTTGCATCACCTGATCTTTCATGTGATGTTTCTGAGTTTGCAGTAGTAATGAAATTGCACTCCTTTTATAGCAAAGTGAATGTGATAAATTTCAGAACATTCCTTTAGTGTTTCGTATTCAAGCTTGCTTTTTTCCCCCTGTAGATATTTTTTGACCGTAAATGGATGCTGTGAGAGCTGCTGTAGGAAAGTGGGTAGTGAAATGCATTTTGGGAGCTGCATTAAATGGTTTCTATTGGGATAATCTAGTGGTAAGGACTCTGTGGAGATTGCTGAGGCTCTTTTCTAGAATAGAGGAGCAGGAAGGGGAGATCTGTGCCCTTCAGGAACAGTTGGATCAACTTAGGAAAGAACTGTTGTGGATGAGGGAAGGTGGGGGGGGGGGGGGGATGACAGGAACTTGCAGTTGGTAATAGAGCTAGTAAGAGGAGAGTGCAGTCTGATTGTTTTGTTGTGGCTATCGGGTGCCAGAGTCAAGAGGAGATGAGCCTCAAAGTGATGTAGGAGTAGGATGTGTGCAGAAGACTATCAGAGAGAAGTATGAGGTCACCAGCATTTTCTAGCTGAGTGCTGGGCTGGATCAGCAGATTGAAGGTTTAAGGCCAATGAGTAAGGATTTCACGAAAGGTGATAATGATAGTGGGTGGGGCAGGGAACTGCCTCGGTAAGCATACAACATAGATGGTGACCTGAATAGGATTGCTTCCCTTGCTTGTGGCACCAATGTCCCAAGGGCATGATTAGCCTTGTCTGGGCAGTGCTGTAAGGCATGTCATTGCTGAGCTGGTGATGGTGATGTGACTGCTGGCCAGGTGCACATTGTGACGGTGCCTGTGCGGACTATTGCGAGATGAAGCTACACCAGGCATGGTCTGCACCTCAAGAGGTTTAGGAAAGGAGGTTGCTGGATTTGATTAGTGAGAGTATAGTGGGTACGGGGCCACACATGGTCAAATACCTGCCGTCATCTGTGAAAGTATGAGGCCTTAATTTTTTTATTTATTTATTTTTTTGGATAAACCATGACAACAGGCTCTCCTCCCTTAAAAGTACCTCAACCAGCATAGAGACTTCTGCACTGTGTATGCGGGAAATAGAATGTACTGTACGGGAGTGTGCAAGTGCCATGGAAATTTGCTCAGAATTAGCTATTATTCATCAAAATGTGCCATCTTATGAATATAATAATGTCGTGTGACGAGGGCCTCCCGTCGAGTAGACCACCTGCCTGGTACAAGCCTTCCGATTTGATGCCACTTCGGCAACTTGCGTCTCGATAGGGATGAAATGATGAAGATTAGGCTAACACAACACCCAGTCCCTGAGCGGAGAAAATCTCCGACCGAGCTGGGAATCGAACCCGGGCCCAAAGGATAGACAGTCTGTCATGCTGACCACTCAGCTACCGGGGGCGGACATCATATGAATATGCAAGTTGCTATTGTAGGTCTACCTTAAGGAGATCAGCAGTGGAATCTCAGAGCCGAAGATTTCTCCGTCAGAGGATGTCATTGGAGATTTGTTAGCAGTAAACAGGTCTAGCTTTATGTCTGCACCTGTTGATGCAGCTGCACGCTGGCCAGAGATGTTGTTTCCATCTCCATTGCCACCCAGGCATGTTTCTTTGATATGGGCTAGAGCTTGTGGTGGAGGAGGGGCTCAATGGAAGGGGTAATGTCTGAGGTACATTGATTCTTGAGCAGAGAGAGGTTGTATCTGTATAGCTCACAGTTGCATCACAAGAGACACTGCACACTGTTGTTACATTCACCTCAAGGATATCTATGTACTATAATGCTTAGTTATCAGCTGGTGTTGTCAGGGAGGTGGTGGTCTGAAATGCTGCAGAGACTGCCTACGATGATGATGCAAGCAGTGAGGTGTTCTTATAGCTGTGTCTTTCACTTTTTCTTGTGTGATGTAAGATGTGCATTTGGTTCAAGTCACAAAACATTTGCTGTCTCCATTCACCTAAAATTGTGTCTGGCAACCAGTCAGATGCAAGCCCAAATCTGCATGCACACACTTCAGCCCCTTAGACGGTAAAGAGTCTGCACTTGTGATGCCACTCAAGGCAATGGGTGCGGGAGCTCAAACACGAACTTGTGGCAGTGACTGTGCATGATCTTGGCTGGGTTTCATCCTTTCATTGGTGTCCACTTGTATAAGGTCAGGAAACTAATTAGAATAATAGTGAGCGATGGTGGATGAAATATTTGCCCATAGGAGTAGTTTGATAAGGTGTCTCTTACCAGGGGGCCACATTGAGTACAGGAAAACCCTTGCATAGTCTTCATGGATTCTTTCCTAATGCTGCTGTATTGGCAGAGACGAAAAATGTGGCACCAGTGATGACCACTGTTCTGAACTTTGGTAGTCTTTTCAATTTCTGAATTGATGCCAGACCAATAGGCATGCCATCAAGCTAAGTTATTGTTATGTGTTGTACCTCAGTGTACTTGTAGTAATTTGAGGATTAGCATGTAGAGTGCTTGTGGAATTATTGTTCTGCAGCCCAGGGCCAGTAGCAGTTTACTGTGAAGTTTAAAGCACTATCACAATAAATGAAAGGTGTGCAGTGCTGTCAGAATCCACAAGACCATCCCTGTTACACATGTTGGAGCACTGAGTCCATTGAAGCAGTGACACCGACTTCCTTCTCCGTAACCAGGACCTTGTATGAAATATGTTTTAAACTCTGCTGTAGTTGAAAACATGTTTCCTGAAAGCTGAAATCCTCATCCAAGTTCATAAGAAAGTGCAGGGGTCATCAGCATTTGAATTCCATGCCATGAGGCAGTAATTTATTAAGCACTGAATGTTGATTAAGTACTGTGCTTATCTTGTAGCCATTGACATGAACCTCATTAAAACATAATTAGGCGCAGTTGAAATTTGCAGTGTGTTGTAGCAGCAATGCTTCCCACACATTGGATGTTGTCAGGAGGACCACCATTGAAGGCTTAAGCAGTAGGCTGAGCAATATCCAAACAGCTTACAGTGCAGGGATGGAGCATCACAGTGTTGAATGTCACCCAGTAGCGGATTTTGATTTCACAGATGTACATGTTCAAAGTGACCACCTTTTTATTGATTATTATTTTGTTTTTATTTCACAGTAAAACTTCTATTTGTTTGTTTCACAATGCTTATTCTTTCATTTCCTTCTCTCCTTTGGGGATTAGCATACAGAGTGCTTGTGGAATTATTGTTCTAAAGTCCAATGAATCCAGGGCCAGTAGCAGTTTACTGTGAAGTTTGAAGCAATAACACAATGAATGAAAGGTGCACAGTGCTGTCAAAATTCACAAGACCATCTCTGTTACACATGTTGGAGGATCTGGTTGAGGATTGAGGCCATTGCAGCGGTAGCACAGACTTCCTTGTCCTTAACCAGGACCTCGTATGAAATATTCTTAATCAGAGATATGCAGGTGGTGCAAAACATTTTTTGAGCAGTTTAGTTTACCTTTTCTTTGATATGTCATTGAGTTGGCATTACCATATCTTTGATTATGCTGTGGACTTATTATTACACTGTAGGCAGAGCAGATGTGCACTTTTTAGGATTACACATAATGTCTTTCTTTATTCAGTTTTACAGAGTTGATTCTGTTACAATAATGTTGTTAGGTAGTGCACACATAGAGGGATCTTTTCTATTAATTGTTCCAAATATTACCGAGCAATTGCAAGACCCTGGCAGCTCCAAATGACAGGCAGTTACACTTATACAGTCCAGAAAGTATGTGATGTGCTTTCACTCACGACAGGCGCAATTTCAGAGAGCAGACATCCATACAGTTCACAGGCCTGCTTATAGAGGCCACCTGGGTTGGCCCTTGGCACACGCTGGTGAGCCGCCAAAGGAACAACATTACTTAAGTGATCGCAAATTAGTGCTTAGCCTATTCTTTATGCCTTATTACTGTTGCCCAGTCAATTTGTTCAAGGTTACGCACAACCTGTATCTTATGTATCACTCTATAAAGTAATATGTTCCATACATCGTATTTATTCTTGCTATAACAAACTTGGTGACAAATGAGGGTTATATTTTCTCCAAATGTTAGTGTTGGTGCTAAGTCATTCGACAAACATCTTGATAGAAGAAATACTCCAACGTCTCATTGCCCAGCAGCAAGCTTTCACAGAACAACATCAGGCTTTGACTACCGCCATCGATCAAGTGGTGTCTGCATGTTTGCGGAGGTTACTTTCCTGTTGCAAACTCGTGTAGGGCTTTCTTTCTTTCCTGGCCTTCGATGCACATATATCAGTTGTTGTGCCAACTTGCACCTTTGCAAAAACTGGTCATCGTATCATTTGATGAAATGTGCAAGTTTCTCTCAACCTATTACTGTGACAGAATGCATGTTGTTGTGACATGTAGAATTTTACTGTTGTCAAGAAATGTCCAAACCAATCTTGCAAAACCTGGGCTGCAAAATTACACGGTTGAGCCTTTGTTGTAAATTTGTAACTTGTACCTGTCGTGAACCTATCGCTGATCACATAGTGCGTGATGTTGTTAATAGTCTGACCCCAGATAGGGAAGTCTGCGACAAGGAACAGTGTGAGAGTCTGACGCTTACGGCTGTGCTCAATATAGCACAGTCTTTTGAAGTGTCACTGCCACTGGCAATCATATTGCTGTATGGAGGGGAGGTATCGGAAGTTGCTCAGTCAATTGCGTTAGGCACGCTGCAAGTGTTCAGGATGACGGGGAAGGCGTTGCAGCAATACAACCTTCAACTCAGCGTCACATGGGCAGCATTGGTTATGGCCACGGCGGCAACAAACCGCATAACAACAGTGGTCACATACCCTTTTCTGTCTTCCTCGTACTGTATCATCCAACATGAGCATGCTGTGTGCCCTAAGTGTTGGGCAATTTGCAACAAATGCTGAAAGAAAGGTCACATTGCATCAGTGTGTTACTCCTCTTCAGGCGTGGCAGACACAGTAGTACTGATGGTCATAAACTGTATCTCTACAATGGCTGTCTTCCCATATAAATTGTTTATTGACTTGCGTGTGTTTAATAAACCACTAAAAATGCTAGTTGATACAGGAGCTGCAGTGATTTTATTAAATGCAGAGGCATATGTGGACTTGAACTCACCTCCCCTCACACAGGTTTCACGGAAGTTGGTTAGCTACAGTAAACAGCAGATTACGATTCTAGGTCAGTTCTCCCCTCCTGTCTCTTACAAATTTGCTGTTCATTCCCTCATATTCCTCATCACGGATCATCCCCATACCATAGATCTGTCTTGGTTAGATGTGTTAAATGCTTTGTGTTTCGCCATTGCTGAGAGGTAAATTTAGTGTCCAGGTGAAGTTTCTGATCAGCAACTGGAGATCCTCTGCTCTGAGTTTTCATCTCTGATTTCCCCTGGGCTATGTTGTGCTGTTGGTTTTCAGGTACACATTACGTGAAGGAATCCGCCCACCATCGGTTTACTTTGGATGCAACAGGTGCCTCTCACATTGCACGACTCTGCCAAGGCCGAATTAGACTCCGCTCAGTGTCATTCAGCTTGTTTCTTCTAGTGAATGGGCTACACCACTGGTCATCGATAAGAAGCCGACGGGTAAGCTTCGCCTCTATGGTGACTTAGTGTCACATTTAATGCACAGTCTGTAATAAATGTGTACCCTTTGCCCCACCCCGATGAGTTGCTCACAAAATTGTCAGGTGGCCACTACTTTACCAAGATTGATTTCCCAGAAGTGTACCTCCATCTCCTCTTGGAAGAGGCCATTAGGTGCCTTCTTGTTATCAATACACCTATCAGTGTATACCAATGTCAATACTTGCCTTTTGGCACCACAAACACAACTGCAATTTTCAGCATTTTTTAGATAGCTGACAGCCTCTGTATCCAGCTACATCAATTACCTCGACGATATCATTGTTTCGGGTTCTTCCATCGAAGACCACCATAACAAACAATCTCAGATCATTGTTTTCTGTTTTGCAGTCTGTGGGTTTCAAGTGCAATCTTGGCAAATCCTAGCTCTTTTTTTTCCAGCCATCAGTTGAGTACATAGGTTTTGAGGTTTCTCGCACAGGGGTCACGACGTTGACGCAATTGTGGGTTTGCTGTGGCTGACCTCTGTTATGGAACTGCAGGTGTTTCTAGCTAAAGTTGTGTACTACCATAAATTTTTACCAGATGCATTCACTGTTGCTCAGCGACTGCATGCAATTTTGTGTAAAAATGTGCCTTTTTTCTGGTCCCTGGCTTGTGACGGAGCATTTTCTTTGCTTAAATCTAAGCTTCAATCTACGCTGTGTCTGGCCACTTTTCAGCCATGTCATCATCTCATGTTAACCACGGATACCTCCCAGCATGGTATTTGTGTGGTAGTGGTGCACAAATATTCAGACAGATCTGAACAACCCATTGCTTACGCTTCTAAGACTTTAAGTTCTGCTCAGCAGTGGTATTCTCAGATTGAAAAGGAGGCTTTAGCGATTGTGTTCACCCTCAAGAAAATTTACATCTTCTTGTATGGTTCTAAGTTCCATTTAACTGCAGATCATAAACTATTTATTGGTTGCTCTTTTTAACTCTAAGGCTTCCATGTCAGACAAGGCAGCACCAGTGGTCAGTTCTCTTCCTCTCCCATTATCATTATCAGATCCATTACTGGCCGACAGCACAACACACCAGCACCAATGCCTTATCTCGCCTTCCAATAGGCTCAGACCTGGCATTCGATAAGCATTAGTTGACTTGTTTCTATTTAGATACCATGAAACAGAATGCAATCAATGGTTCTCCCATCACTAGTGCCACAATAGCATTGGCCTTCACTGTGGATCCTGTACTTAGTTGGGTCCTCCCTTTTGTGCAGTACAGTTGGCTAGAAAAACCCCCAGACTGTGCCTCAGATCCCTTGTGTAATCACTTCTTCCTCCAGCTCCACCTTTCTGTGTTTGATGGGGTTCTTTTCTTAGCTACGGAGGACACTGCTCCCTGGGTTGTGATTCCCACTTCCTTACGCCATAATGTACTGCAGCTTCTGCATGCCAGTCATTGGGAGACCTCTTGCACCAAAGCTTTGGCCTGCTGGCATGTGTGTTGGCAGCCATATGATGGGGGCGTTACGCAGCTTATTGCCGCTTGCACTCACTGTGTTCAGCAACAGGCAGCCCTGCGGGCATCTTTGCCCCCCTGCCCCTGGCCAATGCTGCAGCGGCTGTGGAAGCATCTACTTTTTGATTTTGTTGGGCCCTTCATAAATCAGTTTTGGCTCATTTTAGTGGATGTCTCTTCCATTTTTCCCTTCATGGTGTGCTGTCTGTCCACATCAGCAGTGGCCACTGTTTTGGCCCTGCCTAAGATTTTTGCTATTTTGCGTCTTCCGTGATTACCATTAATGACCCCAGTTTGTTTCTCAAGAATTTACATCATTTTGTCAGGCTAATGGTGCTCGCCATCTCACGGCTTCCCTCTTTCATCCTCAAACTAATGGTGAAGTCAGATGCATGGTTTGGATGTTTAAAACTCAGATGCAGAAGTTCGTATCTAGCAGGTCCACTGAAGCTGCTTTAGACCGTATTTGACTTTGTACCATTTCACTCTGGTGGGGTACAAGAGCCCAATGGAGCTGCTGCATGGGCACCAACCACGCACACTCGTTCACTTGCCAACAGCGGTTCAGCAATTGTTATGACCATGCACACCTGTTTGGGCTCATAGTTTCGGCTGCCGGCTGAACTCTGTTCCTGCCACCATCAGACATTACCGGGGCTGGTGCCTGTGCGTCGTCCACACTCCTGTTGGGTGAACATCCCATCACTTCGACCAGCTGTGGCTGCGCTGTCCCTGGTCCTGCCCTATGGCCTCTTACAAGTGGGGAGATGGCATGCCAACCTGCACGCTCATCACTTACACCCCTACTCGCTGGTGCTTGTTTGCCACATGCTGCAGCAGCCACCATCATTGGCTGATGAGATGGGTGTCACTACCGTCATTGGTGTTTTCCATGATTCATAATCTCAGTGCCTTGTAAGATCAGTGTTTTTACAATACCAGTGCTTTTTCAGTGCCAATGTTTCTTTGTTACCAGTGCTTTCTCAGTACCATGCATTTTTCTGTGTCTAGTGTTTTTTATGCATGTATTTAGGTATGTGGTTTTCCCATTCCCTAGGAGGGAGGGTGATTTCAGAGAGTGTGCATCCATGCAGTTTGCAGGCCGACTTGCAGAGGCCACCTGGTTCAGTCCCTGACATGCTCTACTGAGACACCAAAGAAACAGCATTATTTAAGTGAACACAAACGAGTGCTCAGCCTACTCTTTACGTTGTATTACTGTAGTCCAGTCAATTTGTTCAGTGCTACACACATCCTGTAGCTTAAGTGTTGCTCTATGAAGCACTATGTTCCGTACATCATCTTTGTTCCTGCTATAACAGCATGTTTTTGATTCATTGAGATGAAGTTGCAGATATGCATCAGATAAGTTGATTTTGGAAAAGTATTGTCCACCTGATGTAGGAGACATTGTTGCTTCAAGCCTTGTAGTGGGATACATGTCAACTTTTGGTTGTGATTTCATTGTAGATTTAATATTGCCTGAAACATTTAATGGCCCATTAGGTTTGTGAATAATGACTAATGAAGTAGCCCAGTGAATAGAAAAATGGATTAATTTACTTGCTCTAGTAAATGATCTAACTCTCTCTTTGTCACCTAGAAGTGCAGATGGGATTGGCTTACCTCTGGAGAATCTCGGTTGCTTTGATGATTTTTGTGATACATCCTTCAATATTGTAAGAATAATTTTAAACAATATCAAAAGCATTTTCATTGCATAATGCTTCTAAAAATCAGTAAAGGGGATTCTTTTTTCTGAAACAATGTTTACTGAGCCATGCATTTGAAATCCAAACAGTGATAAAGCACACAGCCCAATTTTTTTAAGCTATAAGATGAGCCATAAGCAAGCAATAATGTTAAAGCACAATAGAAATATTTTTGTAACTAGCTATAAGAAATAATTTGCACTTTGTAGGTTGGTTTAAAGGAGACTAGTTTCTCCATTAATGATAGCCTCCTGTCTCAGACTAACTGTACCTCTGTGTTTATGACTTGACAGTTGTGCCTAAGCTTCATAATACAATGACTGAGTGGTAAATACTTGCTGTATTTGAAGTGGCAAAAGTAGGCCAATTGGTGCCATCGAATTTCTGACACAATGCAGCAGTGTGACTAGATTTGTCACTTAAAATACAGATCACTCAGTGCTGATGACAGTTACTGTGTTGTAAGTCTTGAAGCAACTTATACAAGATTCATTTCTAGTTGCTTTCCACCTTTTAAGATTGCAAGTAAGTACACTTAAGCATCAGTTTGAGATATGACTTTCTTTACAATAATACAGTGGAAAATCCAGGCTGGAATAATAACAACATTCCTTAAAGTAAATATGTAACTGATACTGATATGAACCCCAGTCATCTGTTTTAGCAAGCAGGTAGGGGGAAGGGGGTGCAGTTTGTAGCTTTGTGCTGTTCCAATTGTTGCTGTTGCTGTGGTCAGAATTCCTAGACTGTGCCTGTTATTGCAGTTGGATTTGCTGCCACTTTTTGAGGAATCCTTGACCCATCCTCAGTATTAAATTATCATATATATAAAAATAATAATGATAAAAAACCACATGTTGCAGATCATATTCAGTGATTCTTGTTGCCATGATATTGTTGTTCCAAAGTATGTTTTTTATGTATAAGTTCAACACAGATTCCACTGGAGCAAGTTCTCTTACACCAAATAAGAACACAATTACTGTGTGACCATTGTTGGCTGGTACAGAATCATACAAAAGGAACAGCAAGAGAAGTCCATATTGATAGCCAATAATCAAACTCCAGTGAAGCATTATCAAACCAGAGAACCATCTAGTCATATACAGAGTACAAAGGTGTTGCTAATGTTTCTTAAAAGACATCATAGTCACCGTTGACTGCATAAAATATTTATTATTACAATTACAATTTCGGCCTTAGGGCCATTTTCAAGTAACACTGCAAAAGTTACCTAAACACAAAGAAATACAAAAGTGAAGCATAGGGTGTATATACGTAATTAAGCAAACATTTCATTAAGGTAGTAGCATAATTATAAAAATTGGTGAGAAATGTACATAACTTACATTCTGTCAGAATATAAGACTGTCGGACATGAGTACATGTCGTCATCAAAATGCAGCCTTTTGACTGTGAGAGTCCCACGAGATCCAATGAGTACAACACTTATTACATCGTAAAATGCTGTTAAATATGTACTGAACTGTCAATGTTGCCATTGTTCTAATAATCTGTCACACATACAAGCTCAGGTGCATCAGAGAGGAGGAGATCAACATCTAGGAAGGTGCCATGCTGGGTTGAGGAGGACCTGGTGAAGTGCATGGGAGAGGTGTTGAGGTTGTGAAGGAATGAAAATAGGGTGTCTTGGCCTTGAGTCAGATTGTAAAGATATCATCTATGAACCTGAACCAGACAAGGGGTTGGGCTAGAAAGGTTTTCTTTAGATAGCCCATGGTTTGGGAGGGTGCACTGTTATGGAGGTTCTGTTTTCAGAAGGCAGTAAAATGGAAGAAAGTGAGAAGCTCAACATTTTGAAGGCCAAATGAAAAGAATTCCCTGTGAGACAATATTTTTATTGTAAACAGGAGTTCCTCATAGTAGATTGCAGCCTCCCACTGCAATATGTTACTTATTTGAAATTATAGCTTCATTCTGATTTTGGGCGTAAGTAAATGCAGTTAACTGTGTACAAAACAACAATAAATTATCTTAGCATGGGAAAAATAACATACTGCCAACAGATTGTATGTGACTGACAAATTATCTTTTTTTTATTTACTTGTGATAACAATCATAAAAACATTTCAGAAGCAGTTACTGGTTTTGGGTTATCAACGTGAGTATGTTGACCACACAAGGGAAACCTCACATCACCACTTCCAGCACCTGTGTTTAGACAGGGTTAGTTGTTGCAAGAAACTAAAACAATATTTTTGTGTATTGTGATTAATAATAAAATAATAATGATGATGATGATGCTGAAACACAACCTGCAGAGATGAAAAAAGTTATGTTTGCACACTCTATCCCTCACAATAGTTGGATCCCACTCTTAATGTAGGGTCACAATGACCTGCAACGCCATCCTTTCCTACCCTCCATAACTAATCTCACTTACCTCTTTGAGGGTGTACATGATGTTTCTAAAATGACTTCATATACACTCCTGGAAATGGAAAAAAGAACACATTGACACCGGTGTGTCAGACCCACCATACTTGCTCCGGACACTGCGAGAGGGCTGTACAAGCCATGATCACACGCACGGCACAGCGGACACACCAGGAACCGCGGTGTTGGCCGTCGAATGGCGCTAGCTGCGCAGCATTTGTGCACCGCTGCCGTCAGTGTTAGCCAGTTTGCCGTGGCATACGGAGCTCCATCGCAGTCTGTAACACTGGTAGCATGCCGCGACAGCGTGGACGTGAACCGTATGTGCAGTTGACGGACTTTGAGCGAGGGCGTATAGTGGGCATGCGGGAGGCCGGGTGGACGTACCGCCGAATTGCTCAACGCGTGGGGCGTGAGGTCTCCACAGTACATCGATGTTGTCGCCAGTGGTCGGCGGAAGGTGCACGTGCCCGTCGACCTGGGACCGGACCGCAGCGACGCACGGATGCACGCCAAGACCGTAGGATCCTACGCAGTGCCGTAGGGGATCGCACCGCCACTTCCCAGCAAATTAGGGACACTGTTGCTCCTGGGGTATCGGCGAGGACCATTCGCAACCGTCTCCATGAAGCTGGGCTACGGTCCCGCACACCGTTAGGCCGTCTTCCGCTCACGCCCCAACATCGTGCAGCCCGCCTCCAGTGGTGTCGCTACAGGCGTGAATGGAGGGACGAATGGAGACGTGTCGTCTTCAGCGATGAGAGTCGCTTCTGCCTTGGTGCCAATGATGGTCGTATGCGTGTTTGGCGCCGTGCAGGTGAGCGCCACAATCAGGACTGCATACGACCGAGGCACACAGGGCCAACACCCGGCATCATGGCGTGGGGAGCGATCTCCTACACTGGCCGTACACCACTGGTGATCGTCGAGGGGACACTGAATAGTGCACGGTACATCCAAACCGTCATCGAACCCATCGTTCTACCATTTCTAGACCGGCAAGGGAACTTGGTGTTCCAACAGGACAATGCACGTCCGCATGTATCCCGTGCCACCCAACGTGCTCTAGAAGGTGTAAGTCAACTACCCTGGCCAGCAAGATCTCCGGATCTGTCCCCCATTGAGCATGTTTGGGACTGGATGAAGCGTCGTCTCACGCGGTCTGCACGTCCGGCACGAACGCTGGTCCAACTGAGGCGCCAGGTGGAAATGGCATGGCTAGCCGTTCCACAGGACTACATCCAGCATCTCTACGATCGTCTCCATGGGAGAATAGCAGCCTGCATTGCTGCGAAAGGTGGATATACACTGTACTAGTGCCGACATTGTGCATGCTCTGTTGCCTGTGTCTATGTGCCTGTGGTTCTGTCAGTGTGATCATGTGATGTATCTGACCCCAGGAATGTGTCAATAAAGTTTCCCCTTCCTGGGACAATGAATTCACGGTGTTCTTATTTCAATTTCCAGGAGTGTAGATTTTTTCATATGATTTATGAAAATGGTTTTTGTTTCGTTTTTACAAAGTACATCATGTTTTTTACCTCATAGGTAAACATGAGTAAGTCTCGATGGCTGTCGTTAAGTGCCAAACTCCTAGAATTTTAATGTATCAATTATCGCTTGTTTCTCCTCTGTCAGTGTTTGTTAATGTGAAAAATGCATAGTTGCAGTGTGCTTCAGATTCCATCTTAAGGGGGGAAACCACATTAGGAGGCTGTTTTGACACTGATTTTTTGGGATGTTTTTGGGTGGGAAGAATTAATTAGAATTTAATCAAATTTTGACATCATTTCATTCATATTTCGAACAGTTTTTGTGACTTTTTTAAAATAATTTCAGCCAAAAATACGAAGTTACGCTGTGATGTTCACTGAAAGTTGTGAGTATACTTCTCCAAATGCATGCAGTGTAGCCATTCCGATTTTCATCTGAAATCAAAAAGGTTTTTATTTTACATTAATAACTTATTTTCTAGGAATATGAACCTCAATGCAGGTGAAAATAATGAAAACTTTGCAAGTGTTGCAACAATTTACTTCAGTTTTCACGATTTTTTTTCTCTAATTAGGCAAAGAAAAAATACCCTTAAAATCATGATATCATCTCAGAAGTGGCTTCATATAATTTGTAATTTTATATAGAATCCTACTATCAGTTTTCACAATGATCGGTTCTACACTTTTTGATTTAGACTGCATGCAAATGTGAAAAAAGTCATTTCAAGATAAAGGCGTTTGAAAAAAAAGTTCTCGGAAAGTAGAAATTCAAGGAAGTTAACAATAATGTAAAATGCTTACTGATTAATCTGCGATT
Source organism: Schistocerca americana (assembly GCF_021461395.2). Taxonomy (NCBI): domain Eukaryota; kingdom Metazoa; phylum Arthropoda; class Insecta; order Orthoptera; family Acrididae; genus Schistocerca; species Schistocerca americana. Next base: position 479,845,632 of record NC_060120.1, read on the forward strand.
CCAGCACCATATAGTAACCCTTCTTCTTCCTCATAGGCTTCGTTTTGTACTTGCAGCAGTGCTTTCTGAGCTTTCCGACCTTCCTTCAATTCCAATGATGTACGTTGATTCTGCCGGCTCACACGCTGGTTATCCATTTGTCTGGCATAATAGTAGCTTTGCGTGCCTACTAAAATTCCTGCCATGTTCATGACCATCAGAAGGGCTTCATTGAATAAGCCTGCTGCTAAATACAATGCCAATTCAACGACTTTTAGTCCAGAGTGCAAGTATTTAGGAGCTAATCGCCAAGTAGTGGTATTAAAACTTTCATTCACATTTTGTGTGTGGCCACCTAAACATCTCTCCTGTAATTCATCCCTTGATAGCCCTATCTGTGCTCGAGCTTGTACATGATGTGCACTCAGTTCTACACTCATAAAATCTAAACGAATGCGAATTTCGCTTTGAAATTTTGATGGCATATTCTTGGACAGTTAAGCTAATGATTTATGCAATAGAAAAATCACATTTTTTGAACTTCCTAATGTGGTTGCCCCCCTTAAATTGTAGGTCGCCCCATAACTAGCTGACACGGAGTGTGAGGCCACAAAAGGGCAATGATATTTACAGCATTTGACACTTCACATATTGTCTACCATGGGACCACAATATTGCCTGCTAATGGCAACAGGGGGACTGGAGGTATCTAATGGTGAGCACAGCATGAGGCTATGGAGTGTACTTGAAATGCTTAGCTGCTGAGTAATTCACAAAATTGCTATAGTGGAAAGCAGCTACAAAGGCGGGTGCCTCATGCATTCTGCACAGAGAGAGAGAGGAAAGATACGTTGCGATGCTGCCAGTTTCTTTCTGTCAGTTCACGCTCTGAGACAGCTGATGGCGCACTAGCATAAACATTGTTCCACAGGGAACTTGCCTCGTGATGATTGGGTGTTGTGTGATGTCCTTAGGTTAGTTAGGTTTAAGTAGTTCTAAGTTATAGGGGACTGATGACCATAGATGTTAAGTCCCATAGTGCTCAGAGCCATTTGAACCATTTTGAACAGGGAACTTTACGAACTGCATTCTTAGTAATGAGAGACTTCACGCGCACACACACACACGACTTCCACATAGAATTAATTAATGTTGAACTCAATCACAACATTCCCAATCATAAAAAATAGTGAGATAAATAATTTCTCTACATTAAGTTTTATAAAGCTGAACGTGACAGACTCTGAAAGTAAAACAGCTGTAAATAAAAACATAAAAAGCCAGGAAAACCGCTGCATGTGGTACCAAGGTATATATGCAAAACTTTGTTGTTTTCAGATTTGTAAAAACTTTCTTAAAAACTCTAATTTATATATATGTAAGTAATAACAAATATTTTTCCTATTGTATAACAGAAAGCAAGTGAAAGCCCAACGATGATGCTGAAACCTCAATGAAACATCTCTGGGTGATAGCACAAAAAGAAACAATTGTGTTTTGCTCAAGGTGAATCCCTTCCAAAACAACAATTTATTTGTAAAGCAAACACAGATGGAAGAGCTTCAACTTAAAGACACACACTATTTTGTCAGTAATCATGATGTAGCTTCATTCTTTCTTTAAATAGTGTCAATGTTTAATGTTCTTTTGAACGATAACAATTTGTTTCATTAATCAAACGAATTTTTGCATTGCTTGCATTAGGCACCCACAGTGATCAAATACATTTAAAGCATTTTCAAGTTTTAATAATTTGTGACCATAAGGATATCAGAAACAACTTGTTTAATGTATTACTAAAAGCTAATTTTCTTTCATTGTGCAACCTGCTACGGTGTTATACACTCGTGCTCATAAATTAAGGATAATGCTGATACATTGTGAAACAATGCTCTGGTGGGCGGTTTGCGGGTTTAAATCACCTCGGAGTATGACCATGCGGTGCGTTTGACGCACGGTGGCGCTGGCAGCAGTCCACATAAGCAGAGATATGTTGGTGCATGTCAGAGTACAGTGCAGCGAGTAAGTGTGTAGACGTTTTCAGATGTGCTAAAGGTGACTGTGTGTTGAAAATGGCTCAAAGAACACATATTGATGACGCTGTAAGGGGTAGAATACTAGGGCGACTGGAGGCTGGTCAAACACAGCAGGTTGTAGCACGGGCCCTCCGTGTACCAAAAGTGTGATCTCAGGATTATGGCAACAATTCCAGCAGACAGGAAACATGTCCAGGCATTACAGTACAGGACGTCCACAGTGTACAACACCACAAGAAGACTGATATCTCACCATCAGTGGCCGCAGACGGCCACGGAGTACTGCAGGTAGCCTTGCTCGGAACCTTACTGGAGCAGTGTCTCCAGACACACTATCTACAGACAACTGAACAGACATTGTTTATTCGCCCGGAGACCTGCAAGGTGCAGTCCGGTGACCCCTGGTCACAGGAGAGCCCGGAAAGCCTGGTGTCAAGAACACAGTACATGGTCATTGGAACAATAGGTTTTGGAACAACAGGTTTTGTTCACGGACGAGTCCGGGTGTAGTCTGAACAGTGATTCTCGCCGGGTTTTCATCTGGCATGAATCAGGAACCAGATAGCAACCCCTTAATGTCCTCGAAAGGGACCTGTAAAGGAGGTCTTTGTTTGATGGTGTGGGGCTGGGATTATGATTGGTGCACATACACCCCTGCATGTCTTTGACAGAGGAACTGTAACAGGTCAGGTGTATCGGGAAGTCATCGTGGAGGAGTACCTTGAAACAGAAGATATCTGGCGAATGGAGTGGCCTGCCTGTTCTCCATACCTAAACCCCATCGAGCACATCTGGGATGCTCTCGGTCAACGTATCACAGCACGTCTTCACACCCCTAGGACACTTCAGGAGCTCTGACAGGCACTGGTGCTATACCCCAGCAGCTGCTCGACCACCTGATCCAGAGTATGCCAACGCATTGTGCGACCTGTGTACATGTGCTTGGTGATCATATCCCATATTGATGTCGAGGTACATGCGCAGGAAACAGTGGCGTTTTGTAGCACATGTGTTTCGGGGCAGTTTTCTCAACTTATCACCAATACCGTGGACTTACAGATCTGTGTCGTGTGTGTTCCCTATGTGCCTACGCTATTAGCACCAGTTTTGTGTAGTGCCACGTTGTGTGGCACTACATTCTGCAATTATCTTTAATTTATGAGCATGAGTGTAGTATGTGTTCTTAATTGAACGAAATATGTTTTATGGAGAAAATGGCATTGTTACAAGGTCAAAGGTGAAACATGAGCTAGTAATAATTTTTTGTGCTTCTGCAGACACAGTCACACAAATAAAGTCATAAGTAGCAGTAATTGATACTTACATACTTCACACCAAGAAATCAACGCCATTGTCTTTGCTGTCCGATGTAGATGAATCAGACTCAGCAAGATTTACGGCGAATGGTTCCGTAACCGTGTCCCTGCCAATTTCTCTGTTGTAATCTTCATCTTGCAGTTTTTCTGCATGTCATACGCAAGCTGCCCATGCAGGTGTTGAGGTGCTGTCATGTATAAGTCTCTCGACAGCTGCAATTTTGAATGTATTGTTCTTTTCTGCAATATATGCTTTAACGTGAACCCATACCAGCTCAATTGTGTTGTAATAGCAATGGTGTGAGGGTTATCTAATGATACGGTGTCCATACTGCTTTGCAATTTCATCTATCTCATAAACTCTGTATGCAGGCTTGTGTTGATTGACAAGAACCAGCAATTCTGCTCTGGTATGTGACGAGTTGTGAGGTGTTTCGTTAGATGACAGTCATGCAAAATGTCTGCCTTTTTGGAGTTCGTATTTGAAGCTTTGTTCACTTGGACTGAGTGGATGCTCACATTGTCCATGGCTATAACTGAAGACACAGGAATATGTGGCTATAATTGTTGTGTAAACCACCTTTTGAAGATGCCGTACGTCGTTTCAGAGTGGTAATCTTCAGAATTCTTAGCCTTTGATGCCTTAAGAATCAGCTTACCCTCGGGAATAAAGCCAGTATCTGCTGATACGACATGAAGCACTATAATTCTGTTACCCTTACCAATAGGAACTTCTAATCCACCATACCCATCACTCATTTTCCAGCACATAGCCCTTGTGTGGTTCTGATTAATGAAAGTTTCATCTAAGTAGTAAATTCGAGATGTGTCAGCTTCTCTGATCTGCTGCATTGTTCTCAAAAACACAGTTCTTGCAGCTACAATATTGCTTCGTTCCATTAATAATTTCCTACCATAGTTTTTTTTCTGATACCTGAACCCCATGTTTTTCAGTATCCTCAACATGGTCTATTTGCTTCCGTTAAAATTTTCCGCTTCTTTAATACGCGAAACTAGTTTCTCTGCTGCTGGATATTCACCTTCAGCATACATACTGGACACTATGTGCTGCAAAACGTTTTTCATGAAATCGTCTAGCTCACCCACTTCTCTTTTGTGGTCGTGTTACTTCCCTGGTGATTTGAAAACAGCTGAGCCACAGGCTTGCATATACGTCTTAGCTTCGCTGGATATTCTCTGAATGGTCCTCAAACCAACACCACATGCTTCAACTTTGTGCTCCTGGCATTTGGCAATGGTACAACCTGCGCTTTGTGCCAGCGTGGATTGCAGAAGATTGTCTCTTAAAGTATTGGTACACATGGGACACTATACCTCTTGCCTGTTTGTGTAGCACTCGGAGTGATTGCATACCATCACTCACAATGAACACTATGAAGGCAGTCAGTGCTCAGTACGGAACACTATGACTGAAATAAACTGTTAGAACTTCCGAACACAGCACGGCCCACACAGAAAGAAGACAAGAATGTCACTGGCACGTAATTGGCTGTGAGTCACGTGGTACACTTCCGCATGCTTCTGCGCATCCAACCCTCACCCACTTTCATAGCTGCTCTCCTCTCTAGTGGTGGTAATACAAAGCAGAGCAATAGCAACAATAAACAAAGCAAACATTGCATTGTATCTACAACAGTTGTCAAAGTTACCATTTCGTCAGATAGGAACCCAAGGAATTTCGCTGAGTGAGAAAGAAGTGGCAGATGAAGAATTAGCTCTGCAAGATGAGTCAGTGGAACGTATGGTGTCACATATGCTCAACTGTGCGGTTAACGCATGAGGAGTACAATGATGATACACGCTTAAAAACTGAAAGTGATAGTGAAACAGGTGTCAAGCCATTTAGTTCACCACCCCTGTTGGACAGGAAACCACAAATCCCATCTTCAGTGAAATGTAGTAAAGGACAATCGTTGTCCAAGGAGCAGGTTCTAAACATAATAAGATATGTGGGAGATCATTTGCAGCATAGTAAAAAAATAATTATGAACAGATTTCGAATAAGTGCACAGCATTATGACCGTGTAGTGCACAAGAAAAACTATGGATATTCAAGGGAGGACAAGGCACACTTGTTACAAAAACTGGTGTTTGCACATTTCAAGGATGCTTGGTACAATTTACAGGATGTGTACAATAGTGACCTACTATGTTATGCAGATGAAACTGCGCGTAACATAGATTACAGTGGTTTCAAGGGAAGCAGTGGATGGTTGCATAACTTCAAACATTGCTACAGAATTGGAAGACACAAGATAACGAAATTTCAAACAAAGAGTCATCTTGACAATGCACAGCATAGAGTAGAATTGGTCTAAAAAGACTATTTTTTTTGGCCAATAGCTGGTCAAAATAACTTGCGTTTTCTTGATTCCTGGTCTGTGTATAAAAATAATACTCCTTCAGAGCAAACTATCTCTCCTGAAAAGTGTGTGACATTGCAAGGCATACCACCTGGAACCATTCAGTCTCTGAATGTTTTTTTTTCCATGCCTATATGGCGTATTGTCACACTATCTGCAGCTATGCCTTAAAGGATAGCCAGCTGAACGACAAGCTTCATGACAGACTGTTTTGCATTTGTTTGCATCCCTTCATATTCCATCAGTTCTCATCACCCCTTTACACCAAAATATTCTATGTGCATTCTGTAAGAATGGATACCTAGCTGAATGTCCTGTATAGTTTGTAATTCCCAAGGAGTTCACCTTCAATTTGACAGTGTGAACCTTTGAGATTGCCGTGGCATGCCATTTTTCATTCGTTGTTCATGGTGCAAGTTAATGGTTTGTTTTGAACATTTCTTGAATGTTGATGATGCCCATTTTTTGAAGTGTAACACATACATCCCATAGTAAGTTGGACCCTGCACCTCCTGGGCACTCATTTTCCGTCACCCTCCTGATGCACATAGTGAGTCATTAACAGCTAATGATTTTCCTGTTGTAATTGTTAACATAACACTTTCGAATGAGCCTCTCTAAAGACTGAACTTGCAACCTTGCTCTCAAGGGGTTCCTTGTGAGTTAAGTTAAAATCGGAAAAAGGCAACAGCATACCAGCTCAAATGGGACCATGCCTAGTAAGCACTGTAATGGTCAAACCAACCTTCAGATCGATTACAGCTTTACTTAGCTATGCAGTTTGGATGTGACTTCCATTGATTATGTGGCACACATCCCATCTGAAGTTGATTTCGTGGCAGACTTGCTGCAGAATGTCAGGCGTAGCTACTTTGGCAGCCAGAGACAGTGGTCATGTGTATGCGAGTTGTGTTTTCATGAATATGTGTGTGTGTGTGTGTGTGTGTGTGTTGTTTAATTCAGAAGAAGGCCTTTTGGCCAAAAGCTTACTTACTAACAGTCTTCTTGTTGTGCATATCTGCAACTCAGTGTCTCTGCTGTATGGTGATTTATAAGTATTGAGAAAGAAAGACAGGAACCCTTTAGAATGAAACATGAATTGGGCAATTGCAACATAGAGGAAGTTGAAGGCATCTTGATTGGAGACTACCAGTACTCTGACCTGGATGAAGATAGGGCTGCATCTGTAATTTAAAAATAATTTTATATTTGTTCTCAAATGACCTGATTGTTACATTGCTGAGTCAGTGGGAAAAACATTTTGAGTGCTTCAGAAATGTGAGATATACATTGTATTTAATGCACTTTCTTTACTCATTTTATGTGTAGAACTGTATTTGTACAGGTGCACACTGTTATGTCTTTTGTATACAAGTGACACATTATACAAATCCAACCTGTCAAACAGTTCTTTTAAAAGGATTTTATTTACTCTGTCAAAAGCAGAAAACTACTTATGAAGTTCAAATAAGCTTTGCTGAAATTTCTGCGTGAAATGTGATTGTCATATTGTGTATTAAAACACCTTATGATGGAAAGCTCAGTTGTGTGTATGTATCAGTTACAATGAGGTTTTTTTAAGAAATAAATTGATGAACTAACCAAAGCTTTACACTTTTGTGCAGGATGGTTCTACTCAAGCATTCATTTTTCTCTGGAGGGAAAGTTTTAACTTTGAGAGCTACAATGGCTTCACGAAATCGACCAATATCTGACATGGCAGCCTTTAAGGATGTGCTCAGAAAATCAAAAAACTGTGTTGTGTTATCTGGAGCAGGTGTATCTGCAGAATCAGGTATACCAACCTTCAGGGGATCTGGAGGATTCTGGAGAAAGTATCAAGCACAAAACTTAGCCACACCTGAAGCTTTCCAGAGAGATCCTTCTCTTGTGTGGGAGTTTTATCATTATAGAAGAGAACTTGTGATGACAAGAAAACCAAACAAGGTACTGTATGTTCCTTAACCTAGTACTCATGTGGGTGCAGATTTTGTTGCCATACTTACAATAATATAGTAGAAAAGTTAATTTCTTTGCTGTGATACAGCTGTATGAGATTGTGAGCTTATGCCCCTGATCAAAACTTTATTTGACCTTATTTTTGTGTGCGGGTGTGTGTTGGGGGGGGGGGGGGGGGGGGGGTGGGTTGCCTTCATAGACTCTGCAAATTACTGTCCAGCAGTTGTGAGCACATGGGTACTATGCTATGGTGTCAGTAATATTTAAATAAAGCGCTGGAATGCTGTAAATAAAATTCACAAACATTAAGTTTTTCTGCATCATTATATCCCAGTACTGACTGTACCTCAGCATTCACTAATTGAGCCATGCTCCAACTTAATGCAAATTATAAAAGTTGCAGAATGTGAAATCAAAATGTAACTAAGTTAAAAGTACAAGCCACGCCATTCAAAGACTTCCTGAGACTGCACTAAAGAAACTGGGCATCACCTGATCACCAATCAATCTCCAAGTTCCACTACCCAGAAAACATTCTATCAGCATAGCAGTATGGCTCATCACTGACCAGAATTAAGAGTCCAGACTGTGAAACAAAGTGATGATGTTCCATTGCTTATGGCCCCACATGAGCTAACGACACAGGTCAGTTGGATGCCGTATCTTTTAATCTCCCACATCTGGCTTGTACAAAGAAGCTTCTTTACATTCATTAATACAGTAGTACTAATATGTTTCAATGAAATGTAGGTAAATGCCAGTTTTAGTCACATTGATATAATACACAATACAAATTTATCTTTAAATTTAGGCATCTGTGCAAGTTGAGTATTTTCTAGCATAGTCTTTAAACAAGCTATCTGGTGGTACCATTCATTTTATAGTCTCTTGTATCATTTTTATTAGTTGTGGATCAATTACAGGCATATAAAATAAAATTGCAGTTTTGCATAATGAAACCATCTTATATTTAATGAAGCCACTGGATCATGATAAGGACATGGTAAGTTTTATTGGTTGTCTTATACTGTATTACTGTGTATGATGTGTTACTGGCATGTGTAAGGTATTTACAATATTGTTGCAACGTGCATAGCCAAACTGTAGAACAAGTTAATATGATACGTTGTATCTAGCATTGAGGTCTTTAGTTTAAAATATTGCGTGGCTCTGTAGCTTCACACATTTAATGGCTGTACATTTTAATAATTTAGTGGAATTTATTGGCTAGTATTTGATTAACAATGCTGTAGTTTTTATAATTTTTGTGGTACAGTTAAGTGGCCTGTATCACTGTACTCGCCTCTCAGAGTACTCTCCTTTTGAGCTGTGCAGATTGGATATCATAGAAATGATTGATGGATATAGGGTACAACTATTGAATGCCAGTTTTGTATGACCGTGAGGCTGTTTGAAGCTCGTACTAACCATCATCTACCTCTTACTGTGGGAAAGACCCATTAGTAACTCACTTCCTCCCCATCTCCTGATGTTTCATAAATGCCTCTTCTATGCGCAACACCCTGACGCCACTTACCTGCTAAGGCAAATTTGGCCTTTTAGCTGCAGCCTTACCAGCCTCCCACCATGTACCAACATTTCCAAATTTGACACTCGCACCCACTTTTGTAATGTTATCAGGTGTAGCCTACGTTTGAGGGTGGTGGAAATACATGAAGGTTTTATCAGAATGTTCTTTGAAATTGCTGCTTATTTGAAGATTTGCTAAGGAAAGATTAATTTGAAATTTCTTGAATTACTGTGGTATCTTACACAGAAAACTTTTGTTTCTTTGCTGTGAAGTTTTCTTTCTCTTTCTTTTGGCTATGCCAGTTCTTCTGTTGTAAATTTAGCACTCACTGTCACAACAGTTACATTGTACAATGGTTCAGCAGAGGACTGTAATCAAAATGTAATATTAGAATTATAGAAATCTGTAGAATGGAACTTTATTGTTACGCCTTTGCCTAGTGTTAAATTATTTAGTGACATTGTCACCATTCCAGTTTACATTCATACTTAGGTGTTATAAACTTCTTTCAGCTCACAAAAAAAAGGCGTGTTGCTCATAAAGATTTCTTGCAAACTTATCAAACTTTTGAGTACTGATTTGATTGACGAGCATGTCAGTAAGGGCATTGAAAATCTACTAAGAATAGTACTAGATTGTTATAAATAGAAGTCTAAAAATTAGCACATTTTATGATTGGGCCTACAACATAATTTTCTGGAGAGCTATTAATTCCAATGGTTGTAGCTGTTTTCAATTAAAATGGTGTTAAAGTAATGAAACAACTGTTGCAGGCTCATTTTGCCATAGCAGATTGCCAAAAGAGATTCAGAGATCAAGGGAAATCATTTACAATAATTACACAAAATATTGATGGGCTGCATCAACAAGCTGGTGCTGAAGATGTTATAGAGCTGCATGGTTCACTTTTCAGAACAAGGTGCACCAAATGCCATGAAGTGTTAGAGAACAGAGTCAGTCCAATATGTCCATCGCTGGCTGGAAAAGGGTATGTCACCTTGCTTGTTTTGGACATTTACTTTATCTTAGTCCACAATGCATTGATGAGAGTATTATCTATGAAGATTATAGCAGTACATTTCTATGCAGTTGTTGTACTTGTATGTTGTTCATGGATGCTCTCCCTTCCTTTTAAAATTTCCTTGAAAGTCACTGATTATTCAGTAAGCAGCAGCAATTTTTAGTGCAAATATTAAGTGACAATGTTTCATTTGTCATAAATATTTTTATTTCCTAACATCTGTTGTTTGTCATGCAAAATTTGAATAAAAACTAGGACTGATTCTTCAGTTAGAAACTTTGTATATGATACCAGAAATGACAGAGAATATACATTATTAGAATTTGCAAAGAAGAGTAACATGTTTGTCTGTTACATCTCCTTTCTGGAGAAAACAGTAATTAGATAATGGACCACATGTGACAGTTATAAATTGTTATAAACCATACTTGAAGTGGCATTGTGGTTAACCCTGTGGATTCCCATTCAGAAAAAGCAGGCTTTAAATTATTTATCTAAAGATCCTGAATTGGATTTTTAAGGGTTCCCTGAAATCTAATAATGGATACACTGGGCTGTTTCCTGTGAGAATGAAATGACCCATTTCCTTCCTCATACTTTCTGTACCTGAGCTTGTGTTTCATATTTAATATCTTTGCCATTAATGCAGTCCTAAATCCCATCTTCCTTCCTTTTAGATTTTCAAGTGATTGTAGACAAGTAAGATGTAGAGTAAAAATGGATGCAAAGCTTGGGAGTTATTGTGAGCTAGTATTGAGAAGGAAGTGTGGTGATGATGTGTGGACACCAAGAAATGCAGGTGGAAGTCAGACAAGCACTGAGACAAGAATGTTGACCATCACCCATATTATTTAATACCAGTAAACCCCAGTTATTTAAAGAATTGGACTCCCATGTATAAAACAGTGTCAAGCCTCTTATCACTTTACAAATGAGTTAATGTGTTAAATATTTTATGTTAAGCATGTAAACATGAAAGCTTGGAAAAGGTTTGAAATTATGTTTAAAGTTTGTCGGAAGTCGCTAAGTGCTCTCACTCTCAAATGCAGGATGAATGTAGTCTGGGTAATTAGCGCGTCATGATCTGCGCTGCATCAAGACATATACACAGTTTCTAAATGTAACATCTGTCTTGCTGTGTTGGACTTTTAATATAAGATTGTACCTCTTAATGGGTAGATTACGATAGTGTTTAAAAAATTTTCAATTCAGTCAATAATTAATATGAAATACTGAAAATCAAATCCTCGAAAGCCATTAGATAGGCAACCTGCAACTAGGACCAATGACTGTGCAACATGTTAGCTGTTTAGTAATATAGATACACATACAAAAAGCATTAGATGAAGTAGAGAAAATTTATAGATAGCGGGAGTTAAAGTTCATGGTCAGAAAACAGAAAGGTCACATTTAACAGGAGATGCAGCAATCTTGATTAATAGTGAGGACTATCAGCAGCAAATACTGCCTCAGATAGAAATAATTCTTGCAAGATATAATCTAAAACTAAATAAGACCAAAACTAAGGTATTAGTTACAAGTAAAGTAGGTCCTAGACTATCTGGCATAATGTGGTGGGATGTCGAGCCAGACAACTAAAAAGCCTGATAGACCCGAGTTCTACAATTCTCTCTTCTGACCCCATCTGTACCATTCAGCACACCCTTTTTTATACCAAAACCCAATTTTATTAACATTTTCTGACTTCTTACATAATACATGTTAGTTGTAATTCTTTGTTATATATATACTGCACCCTTCAAAACTTGTTACAGGAAACATCCAATAATCTGCATCGTAAAGTATGAATGTATGATTACACATATGGGAAAAGCCAGACCTAACAAAAACAGATGAAAGTTACAGGTTTTAACCTTGGATAGATGACTGTTTCTCCTCTTCTGTGCTGCAATATCCCTCCACTTATGCAAACAGATGGCATCATTACGCAAACAGATGATATCATCTGGCATCACATTCTCCTGCTCGCTGATGTTGTGCAGCACTGTCTCAGTTGTCTTGAACCCTTCTGAATGTAGAACTGGATTTCTCATGTCATCTAAGTTTGTCTCCTTCTCTTCTGTTACTTGTCCCTAGCCACAATTTTCACAATTTCGTTTCGTTTTCAGCTACTTCATCATTTGCTATTCATTCTGCAATGTCCTCTGCACTGACATCTCACAGCCTGGTACATTTTTTAGCAACAAAATGATATCATCATTTCCATCTTTGACTTTGGTTTCACTCATTTCCATCTTTGACTTTGGTTTCACACATGGATTCAAAGTTAGAAGTCCATCTTCACGGTCTAAAAGAATCTTCCAAGACCTTACTAGTGACACATTCGGAATCTCTTCCCATGCTTCGAGCAACCAGCTTATTACATCTAACAAATCAGTCCTCTTCAGAATGATTACACTGTCTTCATTATTATCTAGCAAAAGACCAAGAACATTGTTTTACAGTAGTTAGTTAGTCAAAGAAGAAGACATTTTGTTGAAACATATGTAAAAGTGACCTTACAATGAAAGTTTTTGGATTTGCTCTGATATAGCTGAATTATTTTAAAAAGCTTTAGAATTAACTGGGATGTACTGAACTGAGTTTTGTTTTACGAGAAAGCTGTTATTGTCAAAAAGTTGGATTTTTTTCCATTCCGTTTGTAAGAGTATATGAACTAATACTTTTTGTGCTGTAGAAGTCTCTTCAACAGCCATACTCTGGAGAGGATGTTGTTTGGAAAGGCTGCAAAGGTAATAAATTGCATAGAATGCTGTGTCGGGGTTCCTGCATAGTGTGCACAGCAGAAATATGTTTTTCATCCTGTTAATTACTTGTTTTTCTACATTTCTATTAGCCCAGATACCTCCTTCATTCCTATACTGAAATTAATATACTGAATGTAAGGTCACAGCTACAGAATGAGTAGAGAAGCCAGGAAGAATGTTGAAGTTGGAAATACTTGGACAAAATACTTAAATAAATAAGCCGTAATGAATTACAGAAAGGGCAACCTGCATATGTTAGTTTAGCAGAGGACACACACGTGAGTGAGTGTGTGTGTGTGTGTGTGTGTGTGTGTGTGTGTGTGTGTGTATTTTGCTATTAAAATTACTTTGTGACTGACAGAATACAGTGGCTGGGGGCCAGCATTACCGGCACACAGCCAGCTATATTTCACAAAGTATTGCACATTCCTACAAAATGAACAGCACAGCAAGCATGTGGCACTCGAAAAAGTATGATTGGATGACAGCTGACTCCTACCTCTTGACTCGATAAAACATCATTCACAAACTAATTTTAATCAGAGTTTAGCATTAAATGACTTACTGGCTAATTTTTCATTTGAAAGAGTGCTTCTTTCCTGTTCATAGGTTGATGTAGAGCCAATCTGTTACCACCTGATTTCATTAATGTTTAGGGCTCCAGACCCAGGTGCAGTCTCAGCAGACATTCCTGTCTCTGAATTGCCACACTGCAAATCAAATGGCTGTGGAGGACTTCTGCGACCTCATGTTGTCTGGTTTGGGGAGGGGTTAGATCCTGAAGTCTTGGTGCAAGCTGGTATGTAAATTTGCATTTGGAAATTATAAATAAAAATACAGAGAGTCATCGTTGAGTTCAAATGGCCCAGAGAGTTTTCAAATCGTACAAAGGCCAAAATTTGATAAAACAATAGAGTCTATGTACTTTTTGTGTGTTTGAAAATATAACAATATCAGAATTGTGTATCAAAATATAAACATATTTATCAAACAACGGAAAATCCAGGATGGAATGTAACGATATTATGAGAAGGAAAGTTGCTACTAACCATATAGCGGAGAAGCTGAGTCGTAGATAGGCACAACAAAAATAAACTTTCACAATTAAAGCTTTTGGCCATTGGCCTTCATCAACAATGGACACACACACACACACACACAAACGCAACTCACACACATGACTGCAGTATCAGGCAACTGAAACCACACTGCAAGCAGCAGTTCCAGTGCATGATGGGAATGGCGACTGAGTGGGGGTAAGAAGGGAGAAGGGTACTGGGGCGGGGAGAGAGAGGGATAGTATGGTGGGGGTGGCAGACAGTGAGGTGCTGTGTATTAGACGGGGTGCAGGGTAGAGGTGGGGGAAGTAGCAGAAAAGGAGAGAAATAAAAAGACTGGGTATGGTGGTGGAATGACAGCTGTGTAGGACTGGGTGTGGTGGTGGAATGGCGGCTGTGTAGTGCTGGAAGGGAACAGGGAAGGGGTTGTATGGATGAGGACAGTGACTAATGAAGGTTGAGGCCAGGAGGGTTACGGGGATGCAGGATGTATTGCAGGGAAAGTTCCCACCTGTGCAGTTCAGAAAAGCTGGTGTTGGTGGGAGGGATCCATATGGCACAGGCCATGAAGCAGTCATTGAAATGAAGGATATCATGTTTGGCAGCAGGTCCAGCAACAGGTTGGTCCACTTGTTTCTTGGCGACAGTTTGTCGGTGGCCGTTCATGCGGACAGGTAGCTTGTTGATTGTCGTGCCTACATAGAATGCAGCCCAGTGGTTGCAGCTTAGCTTGTAGATCACATGACTGGTTTCACAGGTAGCCCAGCCTTTGATGGGATAGGTGATGTTAGTGACCAGACTGGAGTAGGTGTTGGTGGGAGGATGTATGGGGAAGGTCTTGCATCTAGGTCTGTTACAGGGGTATGAGGTAAGGGATTGGGAGCAGGGGTTGTGTAACGATGGATGAGTATATTGTGTAGGTTCGGTGGCCGACAGAATACCACTGTGGGAGGGGTGGGAAGGATAGTGGGCATGACATTTCTCAGTTCATCGCACGACGAGGGGTATTCGAAATGCTGAAGGAGAATGTAATTCAGTTGCTCCAGTCCTGGGTGGTACTGAGTTACGAGGAGAATGCTCCTCTGTGGCCAGACGGTGGGCCTTTGGGAGTTGGCGGGAGACTGGAAAGATAAGGCATGGGAGATTTGTTTTTGTACAAGATTGGGAGGATAATTACGGTCAGTGAAGGCTTCAGTGAGACCCTTAGTATATTTTGAGAGGGATTGCTTGTACCCTCGGTATGTTTCGAGAGGACTCACTAAAATTTTTATCTATATAGTTTTATCAAAAGAAAAATTCAGTTAAGAAAAACTACTAAATTATGAGACAGAATAGCTAGTCAGTATTCAGCTTTAGGGGGCAAAATATTTAGTACTGCCGATAGACATGTATAAAGGCATATGACCCTACACTTGCTTTCAGAAAGCTTTTACTTGGATATGTGTCTATTGGCAGTACTAAATTTTTTTTCTCTCTGAAATTACTTACTAGCCGGCAGTTTTGTATAATAATTTAATATTTATGTAGGGTGTTTGTGGGTGGTGATGTCTTCAGTTCAGAGACCATCTTGATGGAGCTCCCCACTCCAGTCTATCCTGTACAAGCGCCTTCATCGCTGCATAACTACTGTGACCTAAATTAATATGAACCTGCTTATGGTATTCAGACCTTGATCTCCTTCCTCACTTTTTACTCCCTATACTTCCCTCCATTACCAAACTGACAATACCTTTTTTGATGCCCCAGGGTTTTTCCTGTCAACCAGCCTCATTTTAGTTGAATTTTGTCACAGATTTCTTTGCTCCCCAATTCGATTCAGTACCTTCTCATTAGTTAATCGATCCACCCATTTCATCTTCAGCATTATTTTGTAGCATCACATTTAAAATGCCTATATTCTCTTATTATCTGAACTGAATTGTGCAGAAGTGAAAATTGGGTGATAAACATTGTTTGATATGGTATACTTACTTTTACTTTGATGTGTTGATCTTGAAATTTATAGTTCACAAGATACTATTTTAACTATTTTTTTGGTCAACAGGCTTACATTTGGATTCTTGTGACCTGTGTTTAGTAGTGGGTACATCTTCTGTTGTGTATCCGGCAGCAATGTTTGCTCCTCAGGTAGCAGCCAGAGGTGTACCTGTGGCAGAATTCAACCTAGAGGAAACTCCTGCCACAAATGAATTTCAGTAAGTATTGTTACAATATAACACAGGCCAGTCACTTAATTACGTCAAAGACCTCTTCTACATTTAAACTTTGCGGGATTGCATGGCAGTCTCTCTGAATCTTTAAACAACACCTCAAGCTATAATGATGGATTCAGCTAGTGAATAGGGAGTGAGTATTTTATTGGGAGCTGAAGAATGTGAGGGTGTTGAAAGATCAGATCATGAGCACAGAAAGCTACTGTTTCGATGTTGCAAGTGAATGTACTGATGGAATGCTCTAAAACTGCCATACTTTGTGTCACTTGGTTCAGCTATTGATATTTAACTGTGTGTATGGAGCCATGGAGCCTTTGAACACTGTCCAGTTACTGTGCACCACAGATGTCAAATGACACATAACTTCTCAAACATTTTCAGTAACTTGCCTTGGGCGGCCTTGAGACCAATTGGACAACTGGAAGGACATTTGTTGTTCAGATTCAGCACAATTTTTGTTCTATAGAGGATGTATGCTTCTTTAGTGTCATGTTCATGAATCTGTTGCACATGGTGTGCACAGAGCACACAATTGGTTGTGGTGGTGTTGTGTGGTATTGAACCTATTGACACAGCAAATACTTGAGATTTGATGCCTATTGCAGAACACACAATTGTTTTGTTTTCCATTATCACAGTCACACTGTAGTCTAGGTGCATCTTCGAGTGTCTTACTCTTCCCGAATTTAAAATGGCATCCTCCAACACAGTAGTTCAACTAACCATCATACATTCAGTGCAACGATGGTTTGGTATTATGTCACCATTCTGAATTACTCAAATACTGCTACCTCTCAATCCTTGAGAATAGTAAGGGATTTAATGACATTTAGATTTGTTCACTTGGTACTTTTTCCACTTACATATCAACATGCAGTGTGGTCAGTATGCCACAAAATCTTGATTAAGATATGTGTATGTGCAGCTTGAGACTTGTTTGTTTGAGATTATCTAGCTTTCCTAATCACCTGTTATGTTCATTGGCAAAAATATGTAAAGAAAGATTGCATGAGTCCATGAGAAAAGTAATGTTTGTCACTTGCATGGTAATTTTAAAAGTTTCAAAATCCAGATGTGATTAAAATGTTACTTTGTGAAGTTACATGAGTATAAAAACATCTTCAGTCAGAAAATGTGTAATTTACTAATGTGTTGAGAGATTTTTGAGTCCTGAGTTCAGGGCCGTGGAATTTTTAGTTACATTCCATTACTGTTGTCAAGTTCGTATACCAATGAATATTAAATAATTTATAGAGCGCAATAGTTATTACTTATAAGGATACAAAAATAAAAATAATATGCTAAACACTCAAAACCACTTAATGACAAATCACTGACTGCATTGTATTGCACATAATTTATAGAAAACAGCCTCCACCTGTAACTAAAAAACTTTTCTAGAAGAATTTGAAATTTACTTATTAACAGTCAGTTGATTGACATATTTTTTTAAAAAAAGTATTCAGTCATGTTTTTCTGCAGTTTTACACATATGTTGCCACACATTTCCACCAACAGTACCGTCATCTGCGTAGGCATGTTTGTAGTCTCTGAGACTGAAGGAACAAGTAAATATAATAAATCTTCTCTCTCTCTGTAATTTTTGCTATGTTGAGCATCTGTGAAAAATCTCTTCACACCTAGTCACCATCTGTTTATTTTAATATATCTCTGGCTTGTTTATGTACACTATGACTTATCTGTATGTTCATCTTGTGTGGACAGTGTTGTGGTTACTTGTTGAGAATGATTTACAATAGTGTGCAGAACTACATGAAGTTATGTTGAGTGTTTAATATATATATTATTTTTATTAGTACAGCCATAAAGGTAATTACTGAACTGCTATGAAGTAAGACTTGCATAGTGGAGTAAAATTTTGATGCCTTCCCCTTGTAACACAAATGGCAGGCAAAGCAGGTCTCTACACAACAGTCGGGCGGAGTGCCAATAGAGGAGAACTACTGATATTGCACATAATATGGCTGCAAGACAGGGTTAATTGCTACACACTGTAAGAACTGTGTGCTCAAGACACCAGTGCAACAGCTTGACATCATAGAGAGAGAAGTTAGCCATCATTGTGATGGCCATGCAGAGGGGAGTAAAAATGCATAAGTCTGACACAAAGACACCAGTCAGCTACAACTGGGGTGAGCACAGGAGCTAGCTGGGTGAGAAAAGTAGGTCAAGTGATGTCACTGTTGCTTAACAGTAACAAAGCATATGGCCAATCCTATATAAATGTTACTCTTGTTCTGGTGGGGAATGTACTTAGCTATCCAGCAAGGAGGTTGGACCTATGTCATGATATTTCCTGCTCGTTTAAGCCATCTATAATCTTTCTTGGAGCAGAAAGTCCCACCTGGGGGACATAGCTCCCATGAACTGCAGTGCTGCCATCTGGGTCAAGACTGATGGGGAACTGTGGGCATTATTGTCCAGCAGGCTTTCTGGTGGCCTAACCCCCCAGTGTGTCCAGTGAGCAGACAATCATCCATCATCATGGAGTTGTGCAGCTGCCACTGACACTTTTTGTTCCTCTCCTACATGTCATCTGTGGTACAATCACATGTGCTCTTTGTCACTCACTTTCTGGAGATGCTAGTAGCTGTGACTGGAGCGAGCGATACCATTCACACATTGTGTCTGCTGTCCCCATGACATCACTGGGTGCTGACATCATGGTTCCGCCACTGCCGCAAGATGAAACTGGGAATGGCGCATTCCTGGCATGCAGTGTGCCACTGCAGCTTTGAGCAATAAATTTTTACTGTGTTAATGATGTGAAGGTTTTTCTATGTTCATTTTTTGTTCTCACAATGCAAGGTAGTAATGTGTGCTGCTTTGAATTGGAATGTGATAGTATCTCATCGCGTGCCAAATTAGCTCTTGCAAAGCCCAGGTATCAACATTGCCTTGCTGGTTAATAACAAAAACAATGAAATGTGACTGAAAAATAGACCATTAGGATCCAAAATGTTACTCTGCACTTTTAAACTGATTTTTTTGGTGACCTTCATTTATGACAGCCATTTATAATGACTATAGATAAAACCATGCACTCATTATGTA
This sequence comes from Schistocerca americana, assembly GCF_021461395.2. Lineage (NCBI taxonomy): Eukaryota > Metazoa > Arthropoda > Insecta > Orthoptera > Acrididae > Schistocerca > Schistocerca americana. The sequence continues at coordinate 479,864,972 of NC_060120.1, forward strand.
ACTTCAGTCACTCACAAATAAAATTTCCATGCTGGAAGCACTACTCCAGTATGCACTAAATGTAGACATAATTTGCATTACTGAACATTGGCTGCGAAATGACGAAATAAAATTAACCTCAATCTCAGGATATAGATTAGCAAGTCATTTTAGCCGAGAGTTTTCCAAGCATGGTGGCTCTGCTATCTTTGTGAAAGAACAAATAAAGTTCTGTGATGTCAGTAAAAGTTATATTGAATCAATTGAAAAAGACTTGAGCTTTCCATTACTAAACTGCCAGAGCTTAATTTCATAGTTATTAACATATATATAGAGCACCAAGTGGAAACCTGCCAGTCTTCATGAATAAACAAGAGGTTCTGCTAAACAGGATCAGTACACCAAATATGAAGATAGTGCTTTGTGGGGATTTCAATATTGATTTTTCAAAAGATAGCAGCACCAGAGATGCTTTGATAAATATGACCAACACATTCAATATGATCCCCACAATACACTGCCCAACAAGATTAACAGAATGCACAAATTCCATTATTGACCAAATATTCACGTCAGAAACAAATTACAGATTCACAAGCAAAATACTAAGCATGGGTTATAGTGATCATGAGGCTTAGCTGCTGTGTATAGAAATGCCAACAAGTAGTAGCAGTTCCGAAAAAGTAGTTGAAAAAAGGAACCTTTTCTGAAGATAACATTAGAATTTTTAATCTCTTACTGGTGAAGGAAAACTGGGAAAGCATTGCCACTCAGAACAATGTTGATAGCATGTACACGAGTTTTCAGAGCATCTTTCTTCACTATTTTAATGTAGCATTTCCAAAAGTAGTAAAACCTAACAATAATAAGTAATGGGTAACTAAAGGCATAAAAATTTCCAGTGAGAGAAACAGATTTCTGCAGTACTATTGTAAGAAATATAGAGTAATGCAAGAATTTGCAGATTATTCAAAAGCCTACAAAAGAATCTACGGTAGAGTAGTCAAAGAGGCAAAAATTATGTGGAATGACAATTTAATAAGAAACTCATCTGAGAGCCATATGGAGAGTTATAAAGAAAGAAACTTTTAGTTCAGTGCTAAAGAAAAAGAATGTATCATTAACACTAGAAGGCTCAAAAGTCACAGACCCAAATTCAGTTGTGGAAAAATTCAATGAATACTTCACTTAACTGGCTGAAGACCTCATTGAAGTAAACTGTCAAGGACCAGTCCCAAGTTTCTCCAGCAAGTCAGTGATCTCGACTGCTTCTATGTATGTTTATGAAACAAACCCCAATGAAATTATAAGTAAAATTAAATCATTAAGCAATAAAATGTCAAGTCGTCTTGATGAAGTACCTGATTTCATATTAAAAGCATGTGCTCACCACATAGCAAACCCCTTGGCAAAAATTTTCAACCTCTCTTTAAAAACTGGTGTATTTCCATAAAATAGCAAAAGTTTCACCACTGCTAAAAAAAGGTTCTTCTGAAAAAATATCAAACTACTGACTCAAGCCACAGTTAAGTTCCCTCTCAAAAATTCTAGAAAAACTCTTCTATGACAGGTTTTTAAGTTTCATAAATAAATATCCACCTCTTACAGTACAACAATATGGTTTTAGAAAGTCTAAATCTAAACAGACAGCGATTTTCGAATTCTTAGACTGCATTTTAAAATCCCTTGATCAACATAAATTGGCTGCGGGTATTTTTCTAAATCTATCAAAAGCCTTTGACGTCCTGGACCATAACATTCTGCTCAAAAATTTAGAAATTAGAAAGACGAGGAGTAAGAGGTGTAGCACATAGCTGGTTGTGTTCATGCCTAAAAAACCGCAGGCAGAAAGTATCACTTCAGTATGAATTCAACAAAATGAATAAAACAAAAAACAACTCCTTTCTTTTTAGTGAATTACCAATAAAATATGGCGTACCACAGGGCTCAATCTTAGGTCCACTACTCTTCTTGATTTATGTGGACAACTTAGTTGAATATATGAGTCCCACAAAAACTATCCTGTTTGCTGATGACACCAGCATATTGCTCAATGGATCCAGTCCAGAAACTTTGCAGTCCACAGCAGAAATTTCTATGAAAAGGCTGTCTGAGTGGTTCACAAAAAACAAACTCATTATAAATACTGAAAAAACTGTGTGTGTCAATTTTCATTTAATTCCTCTAACTAATCAAATGTCTATTCAAGCACAATTAAAAAATGATCGCCTAGAAAATGTGTCACAAAATTTTTGGGTCTATGAGTTCAGCAAGACTTAAAGTGTGACACACATATAAATAACTTGTCTAGAAAACTATCATCTGTGTGCTATGGCCTAAGAATTTTAAAGGCTAACAACAAGCAAAACAACAGTACTGCGGGCATACTATGGACAGTTTCACTCACTAGTCTGATATGGGATCGTTTACTGGGGATACTCAACTCATAGTGTAAAGGTTTCTAGAATGCAAAAAAGAGCTCTAAGAATAATTCGTGACCTTAAAAATCTGGAGTCCTATAAATCCCATTTTACTGAGCTTGGTGTTCTAAATGTTCCAAGGTTATTCATTTATGAAACTATCTTGTTCACTAGGGACTACCTCCTCAAAACAGGCAAACTGTTACAGAACAAAAATGTACACAGAATGAGATTTTCACTCTACAGCGGAGTGTGCGCTGATATGAAAATTCATGGCCAATTAAAACTGTGTGCCGGACCGAGACTTGAACTCTGGATCTTTGCCTTTCACGTGCAAGTGCAGAAAGTATCACTTCAGTATGAACCCAAAAAATGAATAAAACAAGAAACAACTCCTTTGTTCTTTGCTCCTGCTACCCAAGCACGACTCATGACCTGTCCTCACAGCTTCAATTCTGCCAGTACCTCGTCTCATATCAGCGCACACTCCGCTGCAGTGTGAAAATCTCATTCTGGAAACATCCCCCAGGCTGTGGCTAAGCCATGTCTCCGCAATAGCCTTTCTTCCAGGTGCTAGTTCTGCATGGTTCGCAGAAGAGCTTCTGTGAAGTATGGAAAGTAGGAGACGAGGTAACGGCAGAATTGAAGCTGTGAGGATGGGTCGTGAGTCGTGCTTGGGTAGCTCAGATTGTAGAGCACTTGCCCACGAAAGGCAAAGGTCCCGAGTTCAAGTCTCGGTCCAGCACACAGTTTTAATCTGCCAGGAAGTTTCAAAAATGTACACAACTATAGTACCAGAGGGAAATCAAATGTACATCAAAAATATCACAGAACAACCACCTATCAGAGGAGCATAATTAACATTTGTGTAATAATACACAATAAGATACCAGGGGAAATAAAAAATGCTACTCATCCAATATTTAAAGCTAAACTAAAGGCATTTCTAATAAAGCACTGTTTCTGTTCTGTCAGAGAATTTCTGAATACGTAACAAAATTAATTGTAATAGGTACATATTTTTAATTTGCCTACTATTTTGCTAATACTATATATTATTGTAACTTATCTTTGATGTGTCCTATATCAATTATACAATTTGTGCTGTATGATAAAACTGGACCAATAAAAAATCAAATCAAATTTTTAAATAGCAATTTTGTACCATTTTCTGTATGCAAGTATTGAACATGTCTGCTTGGCTAATTTGCTTCACTTGATTGTCACAGCAAAATATAACCAACTTCCCTACATGTTATAGACAAAGAAAGTGTCCTGGATTCTAGGATGTTGATTGACCTTGCACCCATGATCTTTCCTATGCCTGTAGTAAGGAGAATAACTACTGGGCAACATGTAGTTCTCCCCTAGTTTCAGCAGGGGGTTAATATTGCTGCCCTGCATGAGCCAGATAGTTCTCAGTCAGCCAGATTTGATTAAAGACTACAAGGAGGATACATTTTGCTGTATTGAATTCAGTCATATTCAAAAGCACTTTGGAAGTTTTGGGCAATGGCAAATCCAGCTCTACAAGGAGAAAGGACAATGATATACCTCTGTTTTTTTTTTCCATCAGCATCTGATAGCGGCAAAGAGCTGGATCCTATGCATCAGCAATGGTGACTAAAACTAAACATCCAGCAAGTGTCTGTGTAATGTCTTCACAAGTTATTTGAATACACCTTCCCAATAGCTTCCACTGTTTTAGTGCAACTCTTTGAATAATTTTTCATGTCCAGAAACGTCTGTCATGACAAGTTCTTGGCCTCTCATGTTGTTTCTTGTGCTTTTGCTGTCACAGCCTGTAAGGCTGCAAAGTTCTCTGCAGATGATGATTGTTATTATTTGAACCATCACAGAAATGTGCATTTGTCCCAATTTGCAGGCTGACACTTATTGCTCCACCATGGATCAGGCTGCCTATTAAGCTGTTTAAAGTGCTTTAATACAGGGCGTTTCAAAAAGAAAGAGCAGATTTCAAACATTTATTTCTCAAAAACTACAAATGATAGAAACACAATTCCAACGGTCCTTCACTCAATATGAGTACCAAATGTTACACAACAAATATCAAAACTGTACCTCAATATGAGCACCATTTGTTACACGACAAATATCAAACCGGTATCTCATTTCTTGCCACACACGACGCAACTGGTCTTTAGTTACCGAATTCACGGCCGCAACAATTCGATGTCGTACCTCTTGAAGAGTAGCGGGCATAGGTGGGACATAAACACAGTCCTTTATGTACCCCCACAAATAAAAATCGCAGGGAGTAAGGTCTGGTGACCTGGGAGGCCACAGACGATGACATTGATCTTGTGCTCCTGCTCTTCCAATCCACCGTCCTGGAATGGTGTTATTTAGGTACCGTCGTACAGGTTCAGAGAAGTGTGGTGGGGCGCCATCTTGCATGAAGATGAAGTGATTTGAATCTTCCTGAAGTTGAGGAAATAGCCAGTTTTCTAACATGTCCAGGTAAATGGTTCCTGTGATAGTTTTCTCCATGAAAAAGAAAGGTCCATAAACTTTGTTTACCGAAATTGCACAAAAGACGTTAACCTTTGGTGAGTCTCTTTCATGTTGAATAACGTCCCTCGGAGTTTCACTCGCCCAAATTCGTACGTTATGCCGATTAACTTTACCAGAAATGTGAAACGTTGATTCATCTGAAAAAATTAATCGTTCGGCAAAATTGTCCTCTTCCATGTCCTGTAGAATTGCAGTTGAAAATTCGAACCTTTTGTTGTGGTCGTCAGGACGCAATGCTTGCAATAACTGCAGTTTGTACGGCTTCATGTGCAGACGCTTACTCAGAACGCGCCATACCGTTGTTTTAGACATGTTTAGTTCGTGACTTGCCCGTGTCGTGGATTTTCTAGGGCTCCTTTCGTAAGCTGCACGGACACGCTCGACATTTTCATCCGATGTGCGTGGACGACCCGTGCTTTTTCGCTTGCAGATGCAACCATCTTCTACGAATCTGTGATGCCACTCATAAATTTGCTTATGACGAGGCGGCTGTTTGTTGAATTGACGGCGGAATGCACGTTGCACACCAACAATGGACTCTAACTTTGCAAATTGCAGCACACAAAATGATCGTTCCTGTGGTGTCGTCGCCATTTTCCTACAAACAAACGCCAGCGCCACTGCGGATTTGCATGGAACTTCTGCGCGGACCATTGAAAAACTTTGAACCTTTCTCTGACAAGAAACGTTTGAATTGTGTTTCTATCATTTGTAGTTTTTGAGAAATAAATGTTTGAAATCTGCTCTTTCTTTTTGAAACGCCCTGTATGGCTGCGTCAGTGTCATAGTGGATCTGGCTTGTCATGTTCACCCAGTTGTGAATACTGTTTTAGTATTCAAAAACAGCCAGCTGGCTATATCATGAAAAGTTTTCTCTGCTCACCACTCATCTCGGTAGCTTCCCTTCAGGGAGTACTATAAATGTTAGAGTGAGAGGCCATTGGAAGTATGTTACCAAGCAGAATTAAATCTTCTGAAATATAGGGCTTGAAACAGTCCAACATCTGCTGCATGTGGGTCTATACCCTCACAACTCTTTAGTATCTGGTGTCTTAATGACTGAAGAAAAAGGTATATTAAATGCCGGAAATTGAAATGCTTTTAATTTCTTTTTGACCTCTATGTATGAGATTTGTCTAGTAACAGTTATTTCTTGTATTTTCTTTGCCTCTATAAATACAGGATGCCCCACAAAGGTGTTTACATTGTTTGAACTTTTAATAACTGATATAAGAAGATGGACTTCAGGACATGCCCAAAAGAACAGATACCATCTTCATATGGATAAGCCTCACTGGCCAAAGATCTTTTTCAGTGCGGAAGCACTCACATTGCCTGAACTCTTACGGTAATCAGTAGATTGACTGCCGCAAGTAATGAGTATAGTGGACAGGAGCACGACAAATGTAGTGTGTGGACAGTAAGTTGGGAATGTGGGTCTCACAGAGACTGTGCCGGAGATAAGTCCCTGCACTCGCACTATCCTCTGTGTCCTCAGTGGCTCAGATGGATAAAGCATCTGCCATGTAAGCAGGAGATGCTGGGTTCAAGTCCCGTTTGGGGCACACATTTTCAACTGCCCCCGTTGATATTTATCAATGCCTGTAAGCTGATAAATGGTCTGGATTTAATTGTAATTTCATTTAATAATTGAGGATGTATTAATGATGACCTTGATCCTGTTGTGATTATATGGTGCTCTCACAACCAGTGAATGTTTCTCTTTTGTGTACATTCAGTTGCCAGTAACTACATGTAAGTAACAAGATGGCTGAAAACTTGCCTTTGGAGCAAAGAAAGTGGGTTTTAAAGTGTTATTGGAAATGTGAAAACATGAAAGAAGTGCAGAGACAATTGCAAGCAAAGTTTAGTACTGTGCCAATTTCGCATGTAACAAGAACGAAATTATGCAACAAATTTGAGGGGGAAGGAAGTGCGTATGATCTGAAAAAGGGACATTATGGCAGAAATGAAATAGTAGCAGACAAAATAAGGGTGGATGCAGTGGTACAAGCTTTCACAAAATTTCCAAAGAAGACCATATGGCAAGCTGTGCATGAATCAGGTGTAAGCAGAGCAAGTGTTCATCCCATTTTAAAGCAAGCAAGGTGGAAACCCTACATTTCTAGTTTGCTCTGCACGATGAATGAGTTTGATTTGGATGGGTACCATGGATGTTGTGAATGGATTTGTGATAATGAACAGTGGACTGATTTCATTGTTTGGTCTGGTGAGGCAATGTTTAAATCAAATGGAATAATCAATTGCCATAACTGTGTGTACTGAGCAAGAGAGGATCCCCATGCTACAGAAGAACAAACTGTTAATCTTCCTTGGTTGTCAGTGTGGTGTGGTATGTGCATCAGAGGACTTTTTTGAAGGAACAGTGGCAGGTTTAAAGTACCTTACCATGTTGCAGAAACAAATTGTACCAGCTCTTCAACTGTACTCAGATGATGATTGCTTTTTTCAACAAGACAGTGCACAGTCATATTACTATTGTGACATGCGGCAATTCCTAGATGAAATATTTGTTGAGAGGTGGATAGGTCAATGAGGAAGTATTGTTTCCACCCAGATCTCTGAATCTAATGCCATTAAAGTATTTTCTATGGGGAGGAGTACCATCTATGCCACAAAGTGATGTACACTGGATGATATGAGAGATGCAATTGTGACTGCCTGTAAATCTATTTCAACAGCAAATATAACACATCTAACAATCTGTTTCACAGTGTTGCACATGCTGTATTGCTGCCAATAGGGGACATTTTGAACATCTTCAACAGTAAAACATCAACAGTTATGTCATGATCATCTATGTGGCTTAAAAAATTCATAGTTTTTGCTACTTTTGTTAGAGTTTTTAAAGTTTAAATAACGTAAACCACTTTGTGGGACAATCTGTACTTTGCAGTCCATAATCTAAACCATGTGGTTGCCACATATTTGTGGTGATGAATATAATGTTTCTGATCCATGAATTTCCGTTGGAGCTTGTTTGGCCTTACAAGGAAGAATGATGTACTCTTATCTTTGACAGCTGAAACACCATAATGAGTTAGGCTCCTCTTAAGCAGACAATTCCAGTCTTAATATAATATACCCACACTGCAGAGCACAATAAGTATTAAAGCAGGTGTTTTCTCCAATACATCAATGTTTCCCTTCAGTATGTTGCTCACTTTGATCTCACATGCCGGCAACCAGTCAAATTATAAGTCTTTAATCTCATTTGTCCGCAGCTCGTAGTCTTACGGTAGCATTCTCGCTTCCCACACATGGGGCCCCGGGTTCGATTCCCGGCGGGGTCAGGGATTTTTCCTGCCTCGTGATGACTGGGTGTTGTGTCGTCTTCATCATCATCATTCATTCCCATTACGGTCGGAGGAAGGCAATGGCAAACCACCTCCACTAGGACCTTGCCTAGTACAGCAGTGCGGGTCTCCCGCATCGTCCCCTATGCTCCTCGGAGTATGTGACCTCATCATCATCAATGTCGTTTTAAGAGATTTCTTGAAACCTTTCCTCATATTTGATTGAATTACAACTGCTGCATATTCCTGCTGAACATTTCGTGGTTCAACATGTAAACTACCATTATGAAACTTTTTCACACATTTGAGTGTTTTGGTTAGTTTTTGTGTTCTTTCCATACAGAATGGGAAACTCTCAAATGTTTCCCACTAATAAGTATATTGCCTTGAGCCATCCATCCAAGTGGTGCATTTCATATTTTGTTTTCTTTGTCTTTTTTTAATTTGTTGCAGTTTGAGCAAAAAACAAAACTTTCCTGCTGTGCCTTGTGATAGTCACTGAACTATGGTTGGAATTTGTGGTACTAGAGGAGTGGTAGCATTGATCAGTCCCCGGCTCATGCATACATGAAATCTGTTCCCAGCTTAGACCAGCAAACATCCTTTAGGTGCATGCTATTCACAGTGACACAGAAGGGTGTGGAGGCGTGTATGGCTTTATCAAAATATCATGGAGATTGCAAACATTACCACACTCCACTCCCACACACATTGAGTAATCAATCTAGCAGTGTGTGATGTCCTTAGGTTAGTTAGGTTTAAGTAGTTCTAAGTCTAGGGGACTGATGACCTCAGATGTTAAGTCCCATAGTGCTTAGAGCCATTTGAACCAATTTTTTATTTTTAAAACTGTCACTGTTGTCTGTAGACATTTTATTTCATCTGGTAATTTATCAAATAGTTTTACAGCAGCATATTTTACCTCTTTCTGTGCCAAAGATAAGTTAAGCAGAGGATAGTGTAAGTCTTTCTTTCTTCTGGTATTATAATCATGAATGTCACTGTTGTTTTTAAACTGGTCCATATTGTTGAGAACAATGTCATTACTGAATAAATGTACTGTGAGGCTGTTGTAAGAATTCCTAACCTTTAAAGAGATGCCTACAAGATGTGTGACTATGAGCCCCACACATTATTCTAACCACTTTCTTTTGAGCATTGAATACTTTTGCCTAAGTGTTGGGTTACCCCAAAATATTTTTCTGTGTGACATCAGAGTGTGAATGTATGCAAAGTATGATGGCTTGCTAATTTCTGTACCCTCAAAATTAGCAATTAATCTGATTGCAAAAGTTGCTGAACCCAGATGCTTTAGAAAATCCAAAATATGAATTTTTCAATTTAAGATTCTCATCTATATGTACACCCAGCAACTTTGTATGCTCTACCCTGTGTTATATTTATTGAAGGATCTGTACTCCTTGCAGTAGAAAATTCAGTGTACTGTGTTTTTTTGAAGTTCAGAGCAAGTCCATTTCTAGAAAACCAATCAATAACTTTTCCAAGGACATTATTTGTATCATTTTCTATTGGAGTTTCTTTTACTGGATTTATAATGGTGCTTGTATCATTAACAAACATTGTCAGTTTAGCTTCTTGCTTCAGATAAGAAGGGAGATCATTCACATATATCAAGAACAGAGGGGGACCCATGATCGAACCCTGTGCAACACCTAATGTAATTTCACCCCAGTTAGATGAAGTGGGAAACTTTCTTAAATCACTCAAAGCATATAAAGAAACTTTTTGCTTCCTGTCCTGTAGGTATGACTTAAACCACTCATATGCTGTTCCATTTATATCACAGAATTGTAATTTCCGTAACATAATGTCATGGCTCACACAATGAAATGCTTTGGATAAGTCACAAGAAAATTCCTTTTGGTGACATTTTAGTGTTAAAAGACTCTGTTATGTGGGCAGTGAAGTTGTATATTGCTGTCTCAGTGGAACAGCATTTTTGAAATCCAAACTGTGATTTACTAAGTATCTCATTACTGCTGAGATGGCTAACCACTCTTGAGTACATTACTTTCTCAACAATTTTTGAAAATGCTGTGAGCAAGGATACTGGCCAGTAATTATTGGCATCTGTGGTGTCCCCTTTTTTGTAGATAGTGTTGACAATGGCATATTTTAACCTGTCTGGGAAAATACCTTGAGTTCTTGATGCATTAAAGATGACACTTCGAACATCAGCTGTAACTGCTTGTTAGAGATGTCATCTACTCCAACAGAACATTTATTTTTCAAAGATTTAATGATTTTCCTTATTTCATAAGAGGTTGTTAAATTAAAATTAATCTGACTAGGATTTCGTAAAACTGACTCTTCGGTGTACTGCTTGGCTTTTTCTTTTGAACTATTCTCACCAATTTTTTTCACCCACAAATAAGAAATGGTTGTTAAATACGTTAGCTACTTGTGTACTATTGGTTAAGATGGTCTCATTCTCTTCAATAGTAATACTACCTCCCAGTGGTTACTTTTCCTGTGTCTCATCTAACAACATTCCATACTGGTTTGATTTTATTGCCCAAGTTGCTAATTTCATCACTAATATTTTAATTTTCTGACAACTTTTCTCAGTATGTTAGAATAATTTTTATAGTATAAAATTACTTCTAGGTCTTTACTAATTCTTGCTGCCTCATACAATTTTCTTTTCCTTTCTGAAGACACTTGAATATCTGTAGTGATCCAAGGTTTCTTTGAAAACTGTTTGGTGTTACATTTAGTAATTTTTTGGGGGCAACAGTGTTCAAAAAGCGATATAAATTTATCAAAAAACATGTTGCATTTGTCATTGACATTTGGCTCATTATATACATCTCCCCAATTAACATTTCTTAAACTTTTTCTGAAGTGCTCTACAGATACTGGGTTGACCTGACCAGCCTTACACTTTTACTTACTGGTTTCTGAACTGTACACCCTGCTAAATTTTGTAAGTTAATCAGTTGTGCATCATAGTCTGATAATACATTTGTCACAGGGAAAGCATGTGTTAGCTTTACATCCTCTTACTGCACAAATATATTATCTATTAGACTGCTGCTGCCTTGAGCTGTATATGTAGGGAAACTGATCACTAAGTTATGTCATTAAGAACACTTATAGTTCACTTTTCCTATCAGAATTGCTTAGAAAGTTCACATTGAAATCACAGCAAATTAATAACTTCTCTTTTTTGTCTGACAGACAGTGTAATAGGGAGTCACAAACTTTTTTACGAATAGCTCTCACTCTCCTAATGGGGACCTGTGCACAGTTGCTAATATCAACACTACATTATCTAGCTTTAGTTCACAAGCACTAACTTCAAAGTGCTGATTGACACAAAATTTGCTGACAATTGCAGTAGGCATGTGACTATTGGGATTCAACTGTTGATCAGTGGAAATGTGTTGCATCCTTAGGTGAATCACACTTTTGCTACACTAAGTCAATGGTTGTTTTCACAAATGCTGTCATCAAGGTGAATGATGGCTCAGAATGTGCTGCACACCACAGATGCAAGCTGGTGGGAGCAGTATTATGCTTTGGGAGACATTCTCCTGCACTTGCATGGGATCTGTAGTACTAATTGAAGACACGCTGACAGCTGCGAACCACATGCGTCCGTTCGTGCTTGATGTCTTCCCTGACAGTAATGTCATCTTTCAGCAGTATAATTGTCCATGCCTTGGAGCCAGAACCATGCAACAGTGGTTTCAGGAGCATTATAGTGAACTCATGTTGATGTCTCAGTGACCAAATTTGCTTGATGTAATCCTATGGAACCGATCTGGGTCTCTATCAGACGCCATCATCGCGTACACATATCAGCGGCCCGTTATTTACGCAAATTGCATGACCTATGTAGACATCTAATGCCACAAACCTACCAACAAATTGTTGGATCCCTGATACACATTATCAGCTATACAGGGTGTACATAAAGTCGGGGGAACACTTTCAATTATTTATTGCACTAGAACTAAACATGGTGCAGATGTCATACACATTGTATTTTGAAGAGAAACTCTGAAAGTTTTTTTTTTTTTGCAAACATTCGATATGTGAACCATGAGTCACCCGGCAGGCGTCAATGCGGTAATCGAACGCACTTCACATTCACTTCACTCGCACACGGACGTCCGCTTCTCTTTGCCGGGCACAAGCAACCCGTCATAATGAATTTGTTATGCCAGTGGTAAATGGGCTTCCTTGTTGGTGGCTTCTTACCATATGAGGTTCTAAACATCCATTGAACAGCTGTAACAAATCTGTTTTTGTCGAACTCCAACACAGCTACGCACCTGAACCCGCCATGTTTGCGAATAGTGCTGACTATCGGCAAATTACAAAACTACGCTGTGGTGGTATACATGGAAAAAAAAAAACTTTCAGGGTTTCTCTTCAAAATGACATATGTATGGTATCTGTATAATGTTTGTTTCTTGTGCAATAAATAATTGAAAGTGTTCCCAGACTTTATGTACACCCTGTATATTTCGTTCAAAAGACGGACAAACAAGCTGTTAAGAAGGTTGTATAATGTTTGTTTCTTGTGCAATAAATAATTGAAAGTGTTCCCAGACTTTATGTACACCCTGTATATTTCGTTCAAAAGACGGACAAACAAGCTGTTAAGAAGGTGGTCATATGTTTTGGCTCATTGGTATAAGTATTATGTATGTTCCACATCTTTTAAACTAATGGATCAATTTGAACCAAACTTGGTACACATGTCACTTACTGTCTTGGTGTGAACCTTGTACCTATTAAAAGGGGTGGAGGTGAGAAAGGAGTATAGCCCAAGACATAACTCATCCAGTATTTGAGAATGAGAGTACTTTGCCACTTGCAACAAACTTTGCATATAATTTCAGACATTTGTAAAATTTGTTCTCACTAACAACCCTGACAAAATGATGAAAGGTAAAAAGTTTTTCACTGTTTATGTAGTAAACTGCTGCATTATGCATGATCTACATCTATGTCTTTGTGATTACTCTGCTATTCACAATAAAGTGCCTGGCAGAGGGTTCAGTGAATCACCTTCAAACTGTCTCTACCATTCCACTCTCGAATGGCACGCAGGAAAAACGAGCACTCAAATTTTTCTGTGTGAGCCCTGATTTCTCTTATTTTACCATGATAAATGAAATGTCGTGTGGCTAGGGATGATGATCATTTCTCCCTATGTAGGTGGGAGCCAACAGAATCAGTTGCCACTTTTCTCATCATACAGATATCTTACCTAAATCATTTTGCAATTCATTTTGGTCATCTGATGACTTTACAAGACGGTAAATGACAGGGTCATCTGCAAATAATCTAAGACGGCCACTCAGATTGTCTTCTATGTCATTAATATAGATCAGGAATACTAAGAGGACCTATAACACTTCATTGGGGAATGCTGGATATTTCTTCTGTTTTACTCAATGACTGTCCATCTGTTACTAAGAACTGTGACCTTTCTGACAGGAAATCACGAATCCAGTTGCAGAACTGAGATGATATTCCGTAGGCATGCAGTTTGGTTAGAAGATGCTTGTGAGGAACGGTGTCAGAAGCCACCCGGAAATCTAAAAAATGGAATCAATTTGATATCCCCTCACAACAGCACTCATTACTTCAGGAATATAAGGAGCTAGTTGTGCTTCACAAGAACAGTATTTTCTGAATCCGTGCTCACCATGTGTCAATAAATCATTTTCGTTGAGGTACTTCATAATGTTCGAACACAGTATATGTTCCAAAACCCTACTGCAAATCAACATTTGTGATATGGGCCTGTAATTCAATGGATTACTCCTACTTCCCTTTTTGGGTATTGGTGTGACTTGAGAAATTTTCCAGTCTTTAGGTACGGAGCTTTCTGTGAGTGAGTGGTTGTATATAATTGCTGAATATGAAGCTATTGTATCAGCATACTTTGAAAGGAACCTGACTGGTATACCATCTGTACCGGAGGCCTTGCCTTTATTAAGTGATTTAAGCTGCTTTGCTACACCGAGGATATCTACTTCTATGTTTCTCATGTTGTTTTGATTTGTTACTCTGTACTATTAACTGTAATCCCAACATATGTTGTAGAGTGTACCCACTTACACCACTGAATGTACTTGCAAAATTATATCATTGTATGGAACGTAGTTGAGGAGATAAGATGCCGTAGGTGGCATAAACAATCAACTGCATGAAAATGAAACGGCAGGGTGAAATTCACTAGAGAGGCTTACTGACAATCGTTCTTCCCACGAAACATTTGCCAGTGGAATAGGGTGGGGTGGGGGGAGGGGGGGATCAGTTAGTGGTACCAGAAGTTCCTCCGCCACGCCCCATTAGGTGGCTCGTAGATTATGATCAGGGTTGCCATAAGTTCTGGAAATCAGGGAATTTCAAACATGTCAGGGAAATTTGGAAAAAAAAGGAAAAAACAACAAAAACACTGGAAAATCTCGTTTTTGTGCATGAAATGGTTTGTTTACTGAGATGTCATACATCGTCACTGGCTGGACACAGTTGAGTATGTGCGGCCCTTCCCTACTTCTTCATTCCTCTAGCTTCTCCCCTTCCTACCACTCCCTGCAGCTTGCAGTCAGTACTGCAACTAGCGCAACAGGGCAGCTGCCGTCGAGAGACAGGCAGGTGTGAAGAGTGGTTTCTTTGGATCTGATTCTCAGAGATTTTTGTCACAGCAGGCGGATATGGTGGCCATGTGTGCATGGTTGTCTGATGATCGTGTGAATTGGTGTGTGTGCGCGTGCGTGCGTGTGTGTGTGTGTGTGTGTGTGTGTGTGAGAGAGAGAGAGAGAGAGAGAGAGAGAGAGAGAGAGAGAGAGAGAGAGAGTGCACTCACGTGTGTATGCTTCCGTTTTCTGACAAAGTCTATGACCGAAAATTTAGTTCTGAGATTGTGATTGTCTTTTTTACACATGTCTGCGCATCAGCAACGATCTTTACAGTCAGTTGTTCCAGTGAGTTGTTATTGATTCTCAGAATGTTTGAACAAGCTATCTGTTATATGGATTGATCATGGCAGCCTCATTTCATTGGTGTCTGTGGCTCAAGGATAGCTGGCCACATGAGTGGATTTCCGTGCCGGGCCAAAACCGCAGGCGATTTCTGTGGGTATCTCTAATGGATCAGGCCTGCTGATCTGAAGCCCAACATTTCCCATTAATGTGCAGGCCACGCACGTTGGATCTAGTGTCACTGATCTGTCCACATGCCGGATCTGTCTGTGTATGGCGTAATGCGTTGGATTTTCGTCGTTTAACCAAGGACTGTAGTGCTCCTTGGCAGGCTATAAGCCATGGGCGATGGATTTAAGGAGTTGCGACTGTCTCACCATAAGTACATTGTACAGTGCAGCGTTGTATAGACATTTTATTATTGTAGTATATTTTGGCACTTCGAAAGTAGTTTATAGATTAGAAAGACTGGACGATAAGAAATAGAAAATTGTGGCAGTTACTGGTTGTTCGTACGTTATGTACTCTTATATTTCTCAAAAGAAAAATCACACAATACCTGTAAAAGAATATACATAACACGGTGGATAATAACCGACAATAACAAACATAGTAGAACCAACATTTTATTCGTGGTCACCTATAGTGTTGGCTTACACAACTCTTTCCTGCCTTATATACTTCTTTCAAGAGGCCTACTTTTTTCCGACATTATTTCTCAAAACAGTAAAGATATTTTAAATTTGTCTTGCAGCACCAAGGAAATGCACATTTTTGTCACCAGATGTGTTTCATTTTATTGAAATGAAATAACAACAGTGATCTTAATGAAACACATGTACCATTTGGTTTGCTTTCTCCATCTAAAAACAATTCATTATAAAAGTTGTTGATGTTAATACTTCAGATTTTTGCACACACGAGGGAGAAATACAGGAATCCTTACAGATTTTTGAGATCTCAAAATTTGTCAGGGAAAAACGCTAAAACTTGTCTGGAAATCAGGGAATTTAAATTGGGAAACTTGTGGCAACCCTGATGATGTAAATGTAGAGAATATATGTGAAATACATGTGCAAAGCCACCGGTAAAAAGCTCATTGTAAACCTTTGGATAAATGTCAGTCAAACTTGGTATACACTGTACTCTCAATTATTGTGGGTAACATGGGGGAGATGATACATGGATAATTCAGATATTTTCAAACATATATTCAGGACTATGTCTATTGGATGGGTAGTAGAGGCAGCATCAGCAGCTGATGTCTCTGTGTGCATGCAGTCATCTTCCACTGTCAATCTGGGTTAGCATCCTGCGCTGCCAGTCTCTGTGTGTGTGTGTGATGCATGTACATTTTAGATGCACAAATTATCTGCAAACCAGATAATCCGTACACGGATAATCAGGAGTACACTGTACATAGTACTTACTGTCTGGAAAGAAATACTTGGGGTTAAGAACCAGCAACCTCCTATTGGGATGTGGGTGGAGGAGGAAATGAGAGACAGGGACAGGGAGGGAGAAAGAGAGGGGTGGATGAGGAGGATGAGGAGAGGGTCACACATGGGAAGGAGGGAGCGGGGCAAGAGGAGGTGGAGTGAAAGGAGTTGGGAATACATGTATACTTGGTCAATGTCAGGTATTCAGCTTGTGTGTGTGTGTGTGTGTAGGTGTGTGTGTGTGTGTAGGATATTTTTCTAGATATTTCAATGTTTACAAAATTTCAGTTCATCAGTTCATTTCATGGCCTTTTATGGTATGTTGTTTGACACTGATATCCAGTTGATCCTTGTGTACTTCATTAATTCCTTCTTCTTTTCAACTTCTAGCTAATTTATTTTTGAATAAAAATCTGAGAGAGGGAAAAACCTTACGAGGTTTACTATATTTTGTTGATCTTAAAAAGATAATTTCCCACATTGTTTTGTCAAATACATGTAGCTGTGTTTTTGTTTCAGATTTCATTTTGAAGGTCCATGTGGATCAACTGTTCCAGAAGCACTGTCAGTGTAGTATTACTGAAACATTTATGTTCTATATCTGGACTTAAATCAAATGTAATAGTATTCTGATGAGAATGACAAACTGTTGAAAAAAAATGTATATATTTGAAATGTTGTGTTACCTGAGTGATAAATGTTTTTAAAAAATCAGTTGCTTTGATTCATTCTCCTTTCCATTTTGTAACTGTTCACTGTTTTTCCAACAGCTCAGACCCCATTACTTTTTTCTCTGAAGCAAAGAACATAAATTCTAAAAACAAGTTTTGTCACAATTTGGAAATATTCTTGTTGTACCTTATGTGTAAAGCAAGTGTCTCAAGAGTTGTTGAGGTTTGAAGCTCTGCTACTTGTCATTATTTTGTCTATGTAATACTATCTCCAAATTGCAAGCATTCAGATTCAGAAAATGAGGTGAGCACAAACCTTTGCTTATTGTGTCTTCTTCTGTGAAGGCTTCAAGAGTATAAGACAATAGTTGGCAAGATGTGTGGCAGAGAGCTCTGTCTTGCTGAAAAGAGCAGTGCTGTCTTTTATGTTCCTTTAACTGAGAGTAGAAGTTATCAAAATTTGATAATGCTCATCTCTATTGACAGTGGTTTCAAAGAACATTGGGTTAATGATCCAGTTACCAGAAATTCCAGCTTTTGGAGTCATTGAAAGGAATTTG
Organism: Schistocerca americana; assembly: GCF_021461395.2. NCBI lineage: Eukaryota > Metazoa > Arthropoda > Insecta > Orthoptera > Acrididae > Schistocerca > Schistocerca americana. The sequence continues at coordinate 479,882,861 of NC_060120.1, forward strand.
ATGCACAGTAATTATTCTGGCTATTCACAATTCAAAGTACACTTTTGGGCCAAGTTTGCCAGCCACAATCCTTTTAACCAATCACCCTTAACACTTAACCATGTTTCTTTATCAGCTGAAAATAATGCCTGAACACATGAAATGCACTAAGGTTGGAGGGGTAAGTACAGAATGACAAGTTATACATTTAATGCCCATATTTTACAAAAACTGCATGACAGAGTTTTTGGGACAGCAGTAGTTTTCTGCAAAGTATTTGTAACTGCTTTCAGAGTTTGAATAGAAGACTTACAGTTATACTTAGAATTAGAGATATTGCCACTAGACTGCCATTTTGTTATCAACTTGTGAAACTACTTTTTGCAAGAATATTCGGAGTTCAGGAATTTCCAGGCATCAAGATAGAGCCAAATTGTTGAAAATAATTAATCATTTTGGCAACAACATTTTGAGTATTTCAAATTAAAATTACTCAGGAAGCAAAAATGTAATTTCATCATTCCAATGACCAGTGTATTGGACAGTTTCTTAATACAGTCATTACCAAATTTTTACTCGCTCTCTGAATGTTTTGATCATGAAAATACTGAAGACGGAACTCTTACTCTTTGTTTTGAAATTGGGGGGAGGGGGGGGGGGGGATCCAGAACCACCATTTTTGCTAAGAAAATAAGAGAAGATTTTATGAACTGTTTTGTAAATGAAGATGCAGTTTCCTGACACAGGAACTTTTAACATAATTTATGTTGGTTTACTGAGGTACGGAATTTATAATATGTAGCTGGTGGTAAATTCAAGTATTTTTAGGTAGTTCAATATAAGGTTTATGAAAATTATTTTAATCTGCCTCAGTTCCAGTATCCTACACTTATCTCAATATTTGAACATGAATTTTGTGGAATATCTCACTCTCAAGAAACCCAGCAGTATGAAGTACCATAGCTTTGATTCATATAATTCAAATTAATTGTTTTTCAGTTCCAAGATTCCTCCATGTATTGTTTCAGAAATAACAGTAATTCTTTTGGCAACAGGTTGTATTGATTTCAGTTTCTGTTTCAATTTTGAATATACCATTTCTTTCTTACTGCAGGATTCATCTATATATAAACTGGGATTTACATGAACATTACACACACACACACACACACACACACACACACACACACATGTATGTTTGCATGTACAGCCAAGGCCCACACAGCTGTATTAAATGATTCCATGTTTTTCATCTGCCTGTCTGGCATCCATATGTTTGGATTTGGCTCAAAAGACCCCAGACCTTATCAGTTTACCTGAAAGTGAACAGTAGCCTTAGGATGGAAGAGTGCTTGGAATCAAAAGTGATGGATGTATTGAGGTGGTGTAGTGGTGGTGGTGAGGGGGGGTGAATTTGGCAATCCCCTCTTCAACACATTAAATCTCTCTCTCTCTCTCTCTCTCTCTCTCTCTCTCTCTCTCTGTGTGTGTGTGTGTGTGTGTGTGTGTGTGTGTGTGTGTCTCTCTCTGTCTCATATTTATCGTAAGGAGAGGAATTTTTCTCGGCTGATAAAATAACTAATTTGTTGAGAATCTCAAAGTGTCTGTAGTATCAGCAGTTCTGAACTTTTTTATTACCACATAAATAAGAAGCATACTATTAACTGCACTTGAATTAAGCCATGCACTGACCACACCCAGCTGCAATGGTCTTATAAACAGTGCACATACAAACAAACTGTTACATGCAGTTAGTACAATAATTGTACTCGTGTGCTGTTGACAGTCTGTGCTCTAAGTTGTTATGAACATGGGAGCCTGTTTAAAGACAAAGTCTGTCTTTAGAAGTGAACACTGACCTCATACAATCTTGTAAATATAGTGAAATCTGGCACCAGAGTGACAGACACATGTTCTGCTAGAATAGATTATGCTATAATCAACAAAGATGTTTTAGGTAGGTAAATTACAGTAAAAGATTTTCTTTATTCTGACCACTTCTGGCTGGTGATAGAATACATAAATTCAGTTATGCTTAAAATAACAAAAATTGTACTAAAGAAACGAATGCTGAATACCTCAAATATTAATGCTCTTAAAGACAAACTAGCGAATGAGAAATGGAATTCTGTGTACCAGGTAAAGGGGCCGGATGAGATATGGAATGAATTCTACTCAACCCTGCTGCATCGTTATGAATATAGTTGCCCAGTCAGAGAGATCCAGAAGTTAAATACTGTCCAGAAGGTAGTTAAACACTGTCAAAATAGAAGTAATCCTAGACTAAAACTCCCACCAAATCTGATTAGGCTCAGGCAGCAAGTACATGATCTAAACCAGCTTTATAAAGCTACTGCTATGCAAGTTTTCAAGGAAAAATACAATAGGGCGAAGCAAACTTTTAAAACTGAAATTGTTAACCTGAGGAAGCAGATTAACAGCAAAACAATAGAACAGTCTGACAACATAAGCAAAGCATCTTGGAAGCTGATTGACAAACACCGAGAAGGTCCCAACAAGATGAACATGGAACCACTCAGCATAAGACACAATGGTAGCATTATAAAAAACCCAGATACTATATGTAATATTTTTAATAACTACTACATTTCTGGCGAACAATCAAGCCATATTGTAGATTCACAGGTAGAGACCCGATGCCATCTAACCCAGTGTACCGAATTTGAATTTGTGGAAGTGAATGAGCAGGAGGTTCGCAGGGCAATATACACATGCTAAAATAATAATAATAATAATAATAATAATAATATCATCTGAATGGGATGGCATATCCAGTGCTATTACTAAAGTGTGCTTAAAAGAAATCTCTAAACCTCTTACTCACCTGATTAATTGCAGCATTAGAGAAAACATGTATCCAACAGTTCTAAAAATGAGTGAAGTGAAACCAGTGTATAAAAAGGGAAGTAAGGAAGATGACTCCAACTAGAGACCAATATCATTAATTCCCACTTTTAGTAAGATATTCGAAAGCATTATCCTTTTTCAGCTAACAGTAAGTGCCTTTTTCACAAAACATAAACTGCTTGTAGATTCGCAGCATGGCTTCAGAAAAGAGCTCAGTACAACCACAGCAGTTACACAGTTCATCCATGAAGTCTACTGTCTGTTGGACCAGAAGATGCACACTACAGGTATATTTTTGGGCCTGACAAGAGCATTTGATACGGTAAACCATAGGGTACTTCTTAAAAAGCTAAAATCTTATAGTATTGGGGATCAAGCCATGAATCTTCTAACCACATACCTGCTGAATCGTAAGCAAAGCACTAAATTGTCATACAAACTAGGTAATAAAATCATGAGCTCACTGTCCATCAGGGAACCTGTATTACAAGATGTACCACAGGGCTCAATCTTTGGACACACTCTCTTCCTTACATATATTAACCGAGTAGTGTGTGCAACATCTCTGCAACAGGAAATGATAACTGTAAATTCCTGGGTGTGTATGTTGATGAAAATTTGCGGTGGACATACCACATTAATTTCGTATGCGGAAAAGTCAGTAGTGCCATATATCTCCTCAGCCAGCTCACAAAGATATTTCCTAGCCAAGCACTGAAATTAGTATATTATGGAACACTTTACCCCTTTCTCAATTACGGAATTGAACTGTGGGGCTGTGCAGCTGATGTACATTTAAAAAGAATACTACTACTACAGAAAAAAGCAATAAGACATATACATTTGATGGGACATAGAGATTTATGTCATGAAGTGTTTGTGCAGCACAAATATCTGACAATATATTCTCTGTACATCTTCAAAATAGTTGTATTTTTTATAAGTCAACCAACAGAAGCTATCAAGGGCAGTGATGTTCATGATCACAACACTAGAACAAAGTGTAACTATTTCCATAACAGAACAACGTTAAAAATGACTGATAGAAGTCCACATATCAGTGGTTTGATTTGGTATAACAAGCTACCAAATGCTCTAAGAATGTACATGGGAAATGTTTTTAAAACAAAATTAAAATCTTTTCTAATAGAAAAATGTTTATATTCTTTCAACGAATTTTAAGATAGTGAATGTAACATGAGGCATTAGCATATCAGTTGTAACGTGATAAATGTAAAAAATAGACATATAAAGCAACAGCTACAGAATATAGTGTATTTTATAAGTGTAAATATAATCATAGTATTAAGCCTTATGTTTGCAAAAGCCATCATTACGATGGCTCCATGCAAAGAAAATGTAAATAAATAAATAAATTTTCTTGTCATTCATTGAATAAAATTCAGAACATAGTTCACACTGCAGATTTTTTTCCTTTATTAAAGATAATGGTTTTTACATCAGTGTGTGCTGCTATCTTTCTAATTTTACATCTACGTTATACGTACAATACATTGCAACTGCCATGCCACAGAAATTGCAATCAAAGTTCACTGCTTCAGTGGTTATGATTAATTTGAAAATTGGTAGTGTATATCTATACATAGTTTGTAAACACAGTCTGTTAGTCAGTTTGCTTTGTGTTTGCAAAAGAAGTGTGTGGTCTTCCCTCAATAAGTAGCATTGCATTACTCATACACAAGTTTTAGGGAGACTTGCAGTATTAAATTAGTTTTTTCATCCCATTAGGAACCTACAGTGCTTTGAGAGACCTGTGAGAAAGGTGGACATTCTGGCCAAGGGTTCCAACCAACCCTCTGCCAACATCAGTATATCACTTATTAGAAGAAATTACTGGAAATTCAGTAGCTGAAAAATTAGAGGTAACCTTACATCTTGTCAGGCAACCAAAGTCACACTATGGGATACCACAGGTATACCTGGAAATGGCAGAACAAGAATGTTACTGATCAACATAGTGTAAAATCATTTAACTCTGAGGTAAGAGAGGCATCCATAAATTGATTCCAGCAATACCTCACCCAGTAAGCAGCCCATGATGGTGTTCCGCAGGTATGAATGATAATGGATTCTAACTCAGAACCGTATCTTTAATGGGGCTGTGCTTTTTTTGACTGAGCAATCCAGTCTTGAAGATGCAAGTTACGAGGGTAGGTCATGAATTGTGTCTAGATGGCTCATCCAATAAGAGCATTACCCATGACAGGCAAGCTAATCCTGATTTGGCATACACTTTTGACATCAGGAATTGAATTCATGCCAAATGTCAACATGATAGCCAATGCTATGAACATTCTGTAGAAGAGAAGATCAATACACTATCAAGTACCTTCACAAAAACATTGTAGTTACCAAAGCTATTGCAAATTCTTATCTTGACCATCATAGTTTACATTGTCTCCTGTTGTCCAAAACCCATGTTCCCCGGTCCCACAGGAAATGGCACAACCTACCAAAACTCACCAGCAAAATTCACAGCACATTAGGTACAATACTCGGGCTCAGAGTAACACCTAAAATTTGATGAGGTGTGCTTCCTTGTTTCAGCATTAAGCTAACTGGATCCAAATGTGTCACATACTCCAGATGGAGTAATCTGTATCTTCATCTTGGTGAATGATACCTTTCTGAATCATCAGTCTTCTGACTGGTTTGATGCGGCCCGTCACAAATTCCTCTCCTGTGCCAACCTCTTAATCTCAAGAGTAGCATTTGTAACCTATGTCCTCAATTATCTGCTGGATGTATTCCAATCTCATGTCTTCCTCTACAGTTTTTGCCCTCTACAGCTCCCTCTAGTGCCATGTAAGTCATTCCCTCATGTCTTAACAGATGTCCTATCATCCTGTCCCTTCTCCTCGTCAATGTTTTCCACATATTCCTTTCCTCTCCGATTCTGCACAGAGCCTCCTCATTCCTCACCTTATCAGTCCACCTGATTTTCAATATTCGTCTGTAGCAGCACATCTCAAATGTTTCAATTCTCTTCTGTTCCAGTTTTCCCCCAGTCTGTGTTTCATTACCATACAATGCTGTGCTCCAAATGTACATTCTCAGAAAGTTCTTCCTCAAATTAAGGGCTATGTTTGATAGTAGTAACCTTCTCGTGGACAGGTATGCCCTTTTTGCCAGTACTAGTCTGTTCTTGATGTCTTCCTAGCTCCATCTGTCACTGGTTATTTTGCTGCCTAGGTAGTAGGATTCCTTAATTTCACCTACTTCGTGACCATCAATCCTGGTGTTAGATATGTCACTATTCTCATTTCTGCTACTTCTCATTACTTTCATATTTCTTTGATTTACTGTCAATCCATATTCTGTACTCATTGCATTCCATTCAGCAGATCATGTAATTCTTCTTCATTTTCACTCAGGGTAGCAATGTCATCAGCAAATCATATCATTGATATCCTTTCACCTTGAGGTTTAATTCCACTCTTGAACTTTTCTTTTATTTCCATGATTGCTTCTTCGAGGTACATATTGAACAGTAGGGGTGAAAGACTACATCCCTTTCATACACCCTTTTTAATCTGAGCACTTCACTCTTGGTCATCCACTCTTATTATTCCCTCTTGGCTCTTGTACATATTGTATATTACCCATCACTCCCTATAGCTAACTCCTATTTTTCTCAGAATTTCGAACATCTTGCCCCATTTTACATTGTCGAAAGCTTTTTCCAGGTCAACAAATCCTACAAACGAGTCTTGATTTTTCTTTAGTCTTGCTTCCATTATCGACCGCAATGTCAGAATTGCCCCTCTATTGCCTTTACCTTTCCTAAAGCCAAACTGATCATCATCTAACACCTACTCAATTTTCTTTTCCATTCTTGTGTATATTATTCTTGTCAGCAACTTGGATGCATGAGGTGTTAAGCTGATTGTGTGATAACTCTCGCACTTGTCAGTTCTTCCAGTTTTCAGAACTGGGTGGATGATATTTTTCTAAAAATCAAATGGTATGTCGCCAGACACATACATTCTACACATCACCTTGAACAGTCATTTTGTTGCCACTTCCCCCAATGATTTTAGTAATTCTCATGGAATGTTGTCTATCCCTTCTGCGTTATTTGATCCTAAGTCCTCCAAAGCTCTCTTAAATTCTGATTCTATTATTGGATCCCCTGTCTCTTCTAAATTGACTCCTATTTCTTCTTCTATAACATCCAACAAATCTTCTCCCTCATAGAGGCCTTCAAGGTACTCTTTCTGCCTATCTTCTCTCTCCTCTGCATTTAGCAGTGGAATTCCCATTACATTCTTAATGTTACCATTCTTTCTTTTAATTTCACCGAAGGTTCTTTTGTCATTCCTATATGCCGAGTCAGTCCTTCCAACAATCATTACTTTTTTTATTTCTTCACATTTTTCATGCAGCCATTTCATCTTAGCTTCTCTGCACTTCCTATTTATTTCATTCCTCAGTGACATGCATTTCTGCATTACTGAATTTCCCTGAACATTTTTGTACATCCTTCTTTCATCAGTCTACTGAAGTATTTCTTCTGTTACCCATGGTTTCTTTGCAGTTACCTTTTTTGTACCTATGGTTTTCTTTCCAACTTCTGTTATTGCCCTTTTTGGAGATGTCCGTTCCTTCTCAACTGTATTGCCTACTGAACTATTCCTCATTGCTGTATCTACAGCTTTAGAGAACTTCAAGCATGTCTCATCATTCCTTAGTACTTGCATACAGTACTTAAAATCCTCCAATGGAAAGCACAATCACTGAGATAACAGAGAAAGTGTACTCCCCATGGTGCATATCACTTATCAATTGATCTTGGTGATTACAGTGATTCGATTCAATGTCAACTACCAGATTAGATTCTCCAGATACAACATAATTACAGCAATCAGATTGATGTGAAAAGTGGCACTATCATCTGCATCCATGAAGCAGTATTTTATGATAGTGCATGTTGTACAGTCACAACTCCACAGCTTGTGGCAACACATACAGAACTACCAGTGGCTCATTTACAACTGTGTCAGTTTACACCACAGTGAGAGCAGTCACATCAATTGATATTCGCCAGGACCTCCCCCGTCCCCCTCCCCCAGTATCCATTGACCTTCCTTAATTTGGTGCACTGTTAATCGCACTCTTAATACTGTGTTATTACATGGGTTGCCAGGCAATAGACTAAGATGGTCATATTCTATCTTTTACAGCAGAGGCAGTGTCCATCATCTAAGCTCTTCAGTTTGTTGGGTCATTTTGAATGAGACCCTGATGGTAAACGGTGGCACAAAAAGAATGCATGACTTTCAGACTAGTATAATTGGCTCTATTTTGATAACATGCACAATGCACTCACATCACTACAATTGCTAATGTATCCAATTTATGAATTGTCACATTTTAAAGATAACATCTGACAGATAGTGGCCCTCTTCATGAATACACATTACAAATCTTTCTTCAAAGTTCGCTGTCACTTTCATCAACATGTCATGTGAAACAGCAGCAGTTTCTTGATGTGTTGCAACTTTCAGGTCATTGAGTGTACAAGTTTTGTTGCAGCACACTTTACTTCTTATGTAGTCCCATAAGAAGAAGTCACAAACTGACAAATCTGGCAAGTGTTCTGGCCACTGAATATCACTGAAACATGAGATTGCGTGTTGGGGAAACATTTCTCAAACAACTGCCATGGAATCCTTAGCCTTGTGGTCTGTGGCTCCATCTCGTTGGAACCACATGTCTACCATGTTCATCACTATCGTGTCCAGTTGTGGCCGCATGAAATTGCATAGCATTGCAATATAACATGCAGCATTCACTGTTACACTAACACTGCCTTCTTCAAACAAATAAGACCCAACAATTCCCGCATTGCACACTCCTCATCACACTGTCACTTTTGCACTGTGCTGTGGATTTGATGCACTTCTTGTGGGTTATCTGCTGCCCAAAAGTGACAGTGTTGTTTGTTCACATAACCGTCTAAGTGAAAGTGCACTCATCATCAATGCAATACCATCAGCAGCAAGAACATCAATCATTCTCTCATGAAACTGTCTCTGGTCATCATCATAATCATGGTTGTGAATCTTCTACACAATCATAATTTTGTAAGGATGAACTTATCCTTCAAGGTGCGCTGCACCAGAGATGGAGCACACCACCTAGTAGAGTGCTGAGGATTTTGAAGAACAGATACTCTTATTCTCTTGACATTGTCCTGCTTTTGCTCCATGCAAGGACAACCAGGTGACGTCTGCTCCATGACTGATCCAGTTGTGTGAAAAGAGGCAACCCAATTCAATACTGTGTTGCGATCAGGCATCAAACCATTTCATGGAATTTTTAAGTGTGTATGGAAAAGCCATTGAACTGCGATCACAGAATCAGTATTGTTGAAGAAATGTACAATAGTGAAAACGTGGTGACATACAGTCCACTGTGCCACTGCTACTTAAACTGGATAACTCTAACCTACAAAATGACAGGTCCCCCACTCTACCATTCCACTCCCACCATTCTCGTCCCACCACTGATACTAAGCAAGTCAATTCCATGTGTTCTTGTTGTGTCATCACGTATCTGCCTTTCCGAGTGTACTGTCAGGGCTCAATACTCTTTTGTCATATGGAAGGAAAGCAATATTTATCTTATGAACATAATGCAGCAGCTGGCTAAGCTACAGTGGTGTGGAATTTGGTGTACTTTATCTGGATACAAGCATATCAAGACATCCAACAAAATATGAATATGGACACCCCGATGAAGGACAACTTGCTTGGAAAAATATATCTAAAAACAATGGGTGTGTGTGATTGTATACCTGTCCTTTTCCCCCCTAAGGTAAGTCTTTCCGTTCCCGGGATTGGAATGACTCCTTACCCTCTCCCTTAAAACTCACATCCTTTCGTCTTTCCCTCTCCTTCCCTCTTTCCTGATGAGGCAACAGTTTGTTGCAAAAGCTTGAATTTTGTGTGTATGTTTGTGTTTGTTTGTGTGTCTGTCGACCTGCCAGCACTTTCATTTGGTAAGTCACATCATCTTTGTTTTTAAATATATTTTTCCTACGTGGAATGTTTCCAGATGATGTGACTTACCAAACGAAAGCGCTGGCAGGTTGATAGACACACAAACATACACACAAAATTCAAGCTTTTGCAACAAACTGTTGCCTCATCAGGAAAGAGGGAAGGAGAGGGAAAGACGAAAGGATGTGAGTTTTAAGGGAGAGGGTAAGGAGTCATTCCAATCCCAGGAGCGGAAAGACTTACCTTAGGGGGAAAAAAGGACGGATATACACTCCCACACACACACATATCCATCCACACATATACAGACACAAGCAGACATATTTAAAGACCTAAAATATGTCTGCTTGTGTCTGTATATGTGTGGATGGATATGTGTGTGTGTGGGAGTGTATACCCGTCCTTTTTTCACCCTAAGGTAAGTCTTTCCGCTCCCGGGATTGGAATGACTCTTTACCCTCTCCCTTAAAACCCACATCCTTTTGTCTTTCCCTCTCCTTCCCTCTTTCCTGATGAGGCAACAGTTTGTTGCGAAAGCTTGAATTTTGTGTGTATGTTTGTGTTTGTTTGTGTGTCTGTCGACCTGCCAGCACTTTCATTTGGTAAGTCAGTTTCAAAAATGACCGGTATATTTGAAACGGCAATAAAAACTAAACGAGCAGCGATAGAAATACACCGTTTGTTGCAATATGCTTGGGACAACAGTACATTTTCAGGCAGACAAACTTTCGAAATTACAGTAGTTACAATTTTCAACAACAGATGGCGCTGCGGTCTGGGAAACTCTATAGTACGATATTTTCCACATATCCACCATGCGTAGCAATAATATGGCATAGTCTCTGAATGAAATTACCCGAAACCTTTGACAACGTGTCTGGCGGAATGGCTTCACATGCAGATGAGATGTACTGCTTCAGCTGTTCAATTGTTTCTGGATTCTGGCGGTACACCTGGTCTTTCAAGTGTCCCCACAGAAAGAAGTCACAGGGGTTCATGTCTGGCGAATAGGGAGGCCAATCCACGCCGCCTCCTGTATGTTTCGGATAGCCCAAAGCAATCACACGATCATCGAAATATTCATTCAGGAAATTACAGACGTCAGCCGTGCGATGTGGCCGGGCACCATCTTGCATAAACCACGAGGTGTTCGCAGTGTCGTCTAAGGCAGTTTGTACCACCACAAATTCACAAAGAATGTCCAGATAGCGTGATGCAGTAATCGTTTCGGATCTGAAAAATGGGCCAATGATTCCTTTGGAAGAAATGGCGGCCCAGACCAGTACTTTTTGAGGATGCAGGGACGATGGGACTGCAACATGGGGCTTTTCGGTTCCCCATATGCGCCAGTTCTGTTTATTGACGAAGCCGTCCAGGTAAAAATAAGCTTCGTCAGTAAACCAAATGCTGCCCACATGCATATCGCCGTCATCAATCCTGTGCACTATATCGTTAGCGAGTGTCTCTCGTGCAGCAATGGTAGCGGCGCTGAGGGGTTGCCGCATTTGAATTTTGTATGGATAGAGGTGTAAACTCTGGCGCATGAGACGATACGTGGACGTTGGCGTCATTTGGACCGTAGCTGCAACACGGCGAACGGAAACCCGAGGCCGCTGTTGGATCACCTGCTGCACTAGCTGCGCGTTGCCCTCTGTGGTTGCCGTACGCGGTCGCCCTACCTTTCCAGCACATTCATCCGCCACGTTCCCGGTCCGTTGAAATTTTTCAAACAGATCCTTTATCGTATCGCCTTTCGGTCCTGTGGTTACATTAAACCTCCGTTGAAAACTTCGTCTTGTTGCAACAACACTGTGTTCTAGGCGGTGGAATTCCAACACCAGAAAAATCCTCTGTTCTAAGGAATAAACCATGTTGTCTACAGCGCACTTGCACGTTGTGAACAGCACACGCTTACAGCAGAAAGACGACGTACAGAATGGCGCACCCACAGAATGCGTTGTCTTCTATATCTTTCACATCACTTGCAGCGCCATCTGTTGTTGAAAATTGTAACTACTGTAATTTCGAAAGTTTGTCCGCCTGAAAATGTACTGTTGTCCCAAGCATATTGCAACAAACGGTGTATTTCTATCGCTGCTTGTGTCTGTATATGTGTGGATGGATATGTGTGTGTGTGGGAGTGTATACCCGTCCTTTTTTCCCCCTAAGGTAAGTCTTTCCGCTCCCGGGATTGGAATGACTCCTTACCCTCTCCCTTAAAACCCACATCCTTTCGTCTTTCCCTCTCCTTCCCTCTTTCCTGATGAGGCAACAGTTTGTTGCGAAAGCTTGAATTTTGTGTGTATTTTGTGTTTGTTTGTGTGTCTGTCGACCTGCCAGCACTGTCTAAAAAGTATCCGACCTTTGATTTTTTCACACAAAATAGAGACGATAGCACGGCACTACTGTACACAGTAAAGGAAGATACCTTTATGCTCATGCGTGAAAGCGGAGAGTGATCAGTGTTCTGGCAGGCTCCAAACTGCTTGGAGTGCAGCTGTTGTTGAGAATGTGCAAAATTTGGCGATGGCAGATTGTCATTTGACCATGCAGGAGATTGCCCAAGAGGTTGGAGTGAGTAATTTTGCATGATGATTTGAACATGCACCAAGTGGCTGTGAAATTCGTGCCCAAGTTGTTGTCGCCGGAACAAAAAGACCTTTGTTTTGACATTGCACAGGACCTTCTGGACACCACCAACACTGATCCTGGGTTTCTGACACCGTGATAACTGGAGATGAGTCAACCCAGAAACATAACGACAGTCATTACAATGGAAGCATCCCAAGTCTCCATGGCCGAAGAAAGTGCAGCAGGTGCGAAGCAAAATCATGGTGATGCTGGCTGTCTTCTTTGATGTCCATGGAATTGCGCATCACGAATACACACTGGAAGGACAAACAGTGACAAAGGAGTATTATCAAGATGTTCTCTGGCAACTCCATGACACAGTTCGGTGCAAAAGACAAGACATGTGGATGGCGAAAAACTGGCAACTGCATCACGACAATGCCCCTGCACACTCATCCCACTTGATAAAAAATTTCTTGGCCAAACATGGAATTACAGCTGTTCGCCAACCCCCCTACTCTCCAGACATGGATCCTTGTGACTTCTGGTTGTTTCCAAAATTGAAGACGCCACTGAAAGGATCCCATTTTGGGAGTAGGGAAGAGATAATGCCGAACACAATGACGGAGCTGAACACCATTCCAAAAGAAGACTTCCAGAGGTGTTTGCAGCAATGGTAGGATCGGTGGGCTAAGTGTGTGCAAGCACAAGGGGCCTACTTTGAAGGGGATTAGGGTCCCGATCCCATCAGGTATTCAAAATATTTTTTCTGGCCAAAGGTCGGATACTTTTTAGACAGGCCTCATAGTTTGAATCACTTTCCCCATCATTTCAATAGGATGGGCATCAGAGACTCTTATCTTGATTGTGTGACACACAAGACAATGTCAAAAACCTTACCCAATATTTTAAGGAGAAAAGAAACCCTAGTTGCACGATATCTGCCCTATCAATCAATCCCATGCAAAAATTTTGATTCAGAGCTTGGATGGCACACAGTTATGAACGTCTGAAAATACACTGTTTAAAGTTTCACATGATCCAGTTGTCTGTCACTCATTCTGCCCCACAGTAGTACCTAATGCCCCAGCATGAAGTACCATACAACAGAGTAACAACCAGAGTCCTGCTGTTCAGGGGCTGTTGAAGGTGAGGCAAGAGAGGGAAGAAGGAAAAGAGGAGAAGGAGGAGGAGGAGGAGGAGGAGGAAGTAAAGGTAGACACATTTGCCCAAAGTGTTTTGAACTTTTGTTCAAGAACACGTTTTTCTACACAAAAAATAGTAAGTAACATGAGTAGCTAACATGTCAACCTCACACACGTATACATTAAATATTAAATCAGCAATATTCTCACATTGGTATTCTGCAGCTACATATACACCCCGCAAGCAAAATTAATAAACCAGAGCAACAGAAGAATTATTATATAATGAATTTCATGATTTAATCATGCCAGTCACGTTAAAGATTAGTGCATCTCCTGCAAATGTACTTCACTTTTACAGCATCAACTTTACAATCCAAATAAAATAATGTGCAATGATGATGTTAATAATTAAATAGTGGTATACAACTTCTTTAATGAGATTCATTTGTTTAATTCATTTACACTACATTTATGAATCACAATATAAAAATATTCAAAGCAAAGACATCTCTGGCACTATCTACATGTTGTAAACCACATACTTTGACACAATGAACACTGCATATTACCAACATCAAAATAATATTTTGCAAACTTATTCCTTCCAATGCACAGTACCTTGCACTTGGACATTAAGTGGTGCAGGGGGACGAGTGAATGATAACCAGTGTGAATGCATGATTAAAAGCTGTGCTTTCAGAAAGTCATAACTGCTTACTGTAAGAGCTATAGCCCCAATTTTCATATGGGATTGATTACTAGGGCTGATATCTTGCATGTGTGCTTTTTCTCCTTAAAATACGATGTCAAGTTGATGGTGTTTTCTTGTTAGTATCAGAAGGAATTTAAAATAATCACTTACTTTCATGTGAGCGATCTTGCTAGCAGCAAGTGACTTTAAGAGATTAAAAAAACTGTTAACACCAGGAACCTTTCCACCAGAAAATACACCTTAGAGAATAATTATTGTTTTCAGAGAATGCACATATAATTTACTGTATTCCCATGGCCATCCTATGAGGGTACTATATCTAAGTATTGCTAAATCCTTACTTTCAACATCATCATCATCCAGCTAACATCCATTTTCTGGTTAAATGCACCCTCTAAACTTCCCCATGAATCCAGACTTCATTTGCATGCATCCATTTTGGTCCTGCATGATTTCTGATGTCAATTGGCCACATTCAATCAGGTCACCGGCTTTGGTTTTTTCTTTCAAAATCCAGCAAAGATTTCCTTAGTCCATCTAGCATCCATTTGCTTGGCTGTGTGTTCCAACCAGCTCCAATTTATTTTCATTAATCACAAATGAGACTTCCAATCTAGATTTTTTCTTGATCCATATGTTTGTTCATCTCTCTCTTAGTAATTACCAACATGCATATATCCAATTCAGTGTGATGTGATTGGAGCCCGTCTTGCACAAACCACTTGGTGGCTGGTCGATTCTCCAACACTTGCTGTGTGGCAACAAACTGTTCAAAAATTGCAATGCTCAGTATTGAATGTGTGCTGAAATTCCAGTTCCTTTGACTGATTTCATTGGTTGTTGCTGAATAAGTCTAGAAACTTTGGCTACATTGTCAGAACTAGCTACAGTTCGCCTAAGGCCATCCACTAGATCATCAGCCATGCTGCCTGTCCATTTGAATTGAACAAAGAGCTTGTAAATGGCAGTTATAATGGATTTCACATTAAATCTTTATGGAACATTAAATCATGTTTGAAAACTGCACCATGCTGCCATAATGCTGTGTTCTAACCTGCAATATTTCAGAACCAGAAACATATTTTTCAATGGAATTCATGATTTCAACCTTTTCCTTCAGTACACTAACATCTTTTCTTGTTTCAACAGAGAAACTAATCACTTCGGGCTTCAGAAGCAAAAGAGAGAGAGAGAGAGAGAGAGAGAGTGAGAGAGTGTGTGTGTGTGTGTGTGTGTGTGTGTGTGTGTGTGTGTGTGTGTGTGTGTGTGTGTGTTTCCTTTCCGAAGGAGGCTTTGGCTGAAAACTCAATCTGTAGCAGCCTGTTTGTTGCAACTTACTGTGTCATCTTCATGGTGAGCAGCAGCCTAGCCTTTTCAGAATACAAATTATTTTGTGTAAATTATTAGTCTCAAAACTCCAGTTTGGATTGATTTCAGACAGTATTATTATTCAGATTACCAATTACTTGTAACTGATGAAAAACATGAAGTTCTTAATTACCACCATAAGGTGCCGCTATAAATAGTGGGAATCAAGAACCAACGAGATAGTTAGACAGTGATATTGGTTAAGAACCGACTATGTCATAAATATCAGAGAACAGTGTAATGTTGTGTGGTGCATATGGATACTGTGGCAAAGAATAAGCACTATAGTATTATAAGGAAAATGATAGGCATTAATCTATTATTATATGTGAGAACTCCAAAGCATCATTGGAAGTAGTATCAGGCATCTTCATTTATCCTACAAATTGATCTTCTGGTACGCATAAAAGTAAGTCTGATGATCTTCAGCTTTATTGTAAGAAGTAATAAGGAAAGTACATAAAATTAACCACAAAATCTGAAAAACATATATATTTCAGTTGTTATAGAATTACTTAAGATGGAAGATTTCTGTGAAATTACAACAGAGTCATTTTGCAGTATGCAACAGAAGGAAACAATGAGGTGTAGTTCTGTGAAAGAAGCATTTTTAATGAAACTGTCTGCATATCTTGCATGAAAACCAGTCCCATAATTTTAGTCATATTTTCCATTTGCAGTATATTTTTACATTTTGTTTCTGGACTAAATGTGACAATAACACACTGACAGGGACTTAGCTGTATTAAGTAAATGAAATCCTTACACAAGGGAATACCAGGTCACAGTGAAATCAAGTCGCATAATTTATTATACAGATCTGTACCATAGACCGCTGAATGGATGAGAAAGCTGTAAATTCAGTAACTTGAGGTGATTCTGCTGAACTTTAACCATACAAAAATTATATCATTGTATAATTAAACAATTGGAAAAATAGTATTTCATATAAACAACCAAAAGTTGCTGATACTCTTTCTGTGTACAAGTGCTACCACAGGCGCCACAATATTTGCAGCCCATCCTTACCATATTGGATGCAGCTAAGTACAACAGTAGGAAAATGAAGAAACAATTACATTTTACTCATACATACATGAAGTACAGTAACTGAACTGCGGCAATATCTGCAGTATTGCAGAGAAAAAGAAAAGAGGAAGCCACTGACTTAGACAGGTTGCAAAATGCTGAATGGTTTACGTTTGCACACAATTAAAAGTGTAGTTACGTGGTAAAAAGTAGGAAGAAGAGAATATACATTTAACGGCTACTCTGCAGAAACCTCAAACTGTCATTTCCATTCCCAACAATTCATGTAAGTATTGTTGAAGCTTCACAACTGGTTAATATGAGTAGAAAAAGACGATTAATGTTCAACAAAATTGTTTATTTACATTCATAAGTACCAAATTATTCCTGTTATTCCTGAAACAGCAGAACGTCATTTCTTCTTTTTTCTGTGTTGGTTTGTATCACTTTTTTGTACAAATCCACCTTGCTCCAATACTTGCCGAGCAGCATTGTTAATATGTCGAAATCTGTCTGGTCCCAGAAGTATGCCACCATACCAACGAGTTACTACCACCAGCACATTTTTCATATCTAGAATCTTTGAACACAAACAAAAAATTGCAGTTGTGTGCATCCTCTGTACATAGTTTTAATAGACATTTTAAGATACTGAAGTCAACGTATTCTGTACTTAGTAATATTTATGAGTAACTGCACATGCATGAAAGACATGTTAATCCTTCTAAAAACACTATGAATAGTCTTCAGTTTTTCAACAACAAAAAGTAGTGACTTACCAAAATATATTTGAAAAATTGAAACATGTAATACATTAGATTGTTGAGTTCAAATTTTGTGACACGTCAGCCATGGGAAAGTTCTACTAGTCAGTTATATATATTGAGCAGTCTCCAATAAATATGCAAAATTACAATGCACAGCATTGGAGGTAACATGGACTACTTCACATGAATATCCTTCTAATTGGTACATGAGGTCGGGGAACATTTGTATCTGTAGAACAATAGAAAACATGCTACCTACCATTATATCCTCATTTGTAATGAAGTTAATATGAAGACATATCACCACTCATACAACATACACAAACTTGTTCACCTAATCACAGTCAGGAAGACATTACAGTGCTGTGCTCACAAAATACCTGGCTACTGAGAAGCGAAAACATTTTTACATACACACATTCATCTCTGTACATTAGTTTTATTCTACTGTGTGTCCACTGCAAATGTCAAGTTTGTCAGATCTAATAGAAGACAATGTGGGAAGCAATGAGCACACAAAATGCAAATCTGCAACAGCAATCAGAAAATCTGCAAAAAATAACAAACAAAGCTGACATGGAGAATCATCTGTCTCCCTTTGTCTTTTCTTCCACAGAACAGACCAAGTAGTTTGCTATAAGAGATTACAGTCGGTCATCTCAGACTTAAGAATCACTCGTAAGCTCTTCACCACAATGCTGCATATTCACAGCCACAACACGCAACAGGGCAAGAGCCACAAACAGACATTTGGCACAGCAGAACTGCGAGTTCCCATTATGTTTGTACTGATCATGAGACTTGTTCATCTTCAAGTGATGAACTGATCATGAGACTTGTTGATACTCAAGTGCTATTTGTAAAAATGCTACGGCAATGAACAACAACATTCTATGAAAGTTAAGGCAGGATGTATATCCTACTGAACAGACAGACAATAAGCTGGGATTGTTACAGCTGGAATAATTTCAAGCTACTACTTTCGTTTTATTGAGAATTTACATGGTTTAACGTCAGATGAATGAAGTGTCTAAGCCAATATCGTGGAATTTTCCTGAATTATTCCTTGTTCTCTCTTACAAAAATAAGAGTACTTATATTTCTGAACAGTGGAATGCTAAAATTACAAAAAATAAAGCATTTATTTCACTTATCATTGTATTTATATTTCCTCAGTTCCTTATAAAGCAAAAAAACTCAATTACAGACAAAAGTTCAGGAATATTGCCAGATGTCAGCTCGAAAAAAGTTAAAATACACTCCTGGAAATTGAAATAAGAACACCGTGAATTCATTGTCCCAGGAAGGGGAAACTTTATTGACACATTCCTGGGGTCAGATACATCACATGATCACACTGACAGAACCACAGGCACATAGACACAGGCAACAGAGCATGCACAATGTCGGCACTAGTACAGTGTATATCCACCTTCCGCAACAATGCAGGCTGCTATTCTCCCATGGAGACGATCGTAGAGATGCTGGATGTAGTCCTGTGGAACGGCTTGCCATGCCATTTCCACCTGGCGCCTCAGTTGGACCAGCGTTCGTGCTGGACGTGCAGACCGCGTGAGACGACGCTTCATCCAGTCCCAAACATGCTCAATGGGGGACAGATCCGGAGATCTTGCTGGCCAGGGTAGTTGACTTACACCTTCTAGAGCACGTTGGGTGGCACGGGATACATGCGGACGTGCATTGTCCTGTTGGAACAGCAAGTTCCCTTGCCGGTCTAGGAATGGTAGAACGATGGGTTCGATGACGGTTTGGATGTACCGTGCACTATTCAGTGTCCCCTCGACGATCACCAGTGGTGTACGGACAGTGTAGGAGATCGCTCCCCACACCTTGATGCCGGGTGTTGGCCCTGTGTGCCTCGGTCGTATGCAGTCCTGATTGTGGCGCTCACCTGCACGGCGCCAAACACGCTTACGACCATCATTGGCACCAAGGCAGAAGCGACTCTCATCGCTGAAGACGACACGTCTCCATTCGTCCCTCCATTCACGCCTGTCGCGACACCACTGGAGGCGGGCTGCACGATGTTGGGGCGTGAGCGGAAGACGGCCTAACGGTGTGCGGGACCGTAGCCCAGCTTCATGGAGACGGTTGCGAATGGTCCTCGCCGATACCCCAGGAGCAACAGTGTCCCTAATTTGCTGGAAAGTGGCGGTGCGGTCCCCTACGGCACTGCGTAGGATCCTACGGTCTTGGCGTGCATCCGTGCGTCGCTGCGGTCCGGTCCCAGGTCGACGGGCACGTGCACCTTCCGCCGACCACTGGCGACAACATCGATGTACTGTGGAGACCTCACGCCCCACGTGTTGAGCAATTCGGCGGTACGTCCACCCGGCCTCCCGCATGCCCACTATACGCCCTCGCTCAAAGTCCGTCAACTGCACATACGGTTCACGTCCACGCTGTCGCGGCATGCTACCAGTGTTAAAGACTGCGATGGAGCTCCGTATGCCACGGCAAACTGGCTGACACTGACGGCGGCGGTGCACAAATGCTGCGCAGCTAGCGCCATTCGACGGCCAACACCGCGGTTCCTGGTGTGTCCGCTGTGCCGTGCGTGTGATCATTGCTTGTACAGCCCTCTCGCAGTGTCCGGAGCAAGTATGGTGGGTCTGACACACCGGTGTCAATGTGTTCTTTTTTCCATTTCCAGGAGTGTAGAAGCTTGGATGTAATACAAATTTTGATTACTATTTCTTATTTACTGATGATATTGTCCAAGGTTCAGCTAGGGACCATTATGGGACTAATCCAGTACAATGTTCTCATCTTTGCTTTATTCTTGCCACCTAGTTTCGAAAAATCTGATTTGTTATACTGAAGCAGTAAGAGAACAAGAAAGGGAGCTGTGTTCAACAGCATAAATGTTTGTTCATACCATTTTTAATTTCCGACGGTGGCTGAAAGCAGTACTTGTATTTCTGTAGGCTACATTCAGCACTAAAGAGAGGGATGCAAAGCATAACCCTCATGTCACATCTTAAACAATGTGACTTCTTCCACTGAAAAGTTATGAAATATCTTCATAAACTGAGTATGACTATAATAACAAATTTTTCTTCTAGGCATTTGCTCCACAAATGAAAAGCACAGCTATTTTATAATACTATAATGTTTTAAATGAGAGAGGAGGAAAATTCAAAGATCAAAATATTATGAAGATGAAAAAAATGTTTCTTGCTGCCTCATTCCAAAGTAAGTACCAATGTCATGACTAATGAACTAGCTTGATGGGTGTGATGACTGCCTCTACAGAGGTAGCTGCCCACTATCTTTTTTAATCATGAACACTGTTCTATTATTTGTTAATCTGACACATTCACAATCTGCTCATGGAAAACTTGGTGGTTAATTTCAATGTCTGATAAATTTTCTACGTTTAAGAACTATATAACTGTGTATACCTCACATTTGCTGGAGTTTTTAATTTTTGTTGCAGCTCATTCTTCTTGAGTGTTTTCATCCTTACCAATAAAGTCTCTATCCTGTTAATGGCCCTCCACTGATTGGTGCAAAGTCACACTTTCATATTTGCAATGCAACTGTGACATAAATTACATATTATACTTGCTTTCTGAATGGAGTTCATTTTCTCACAATTTGCAACAAATATATCTTTACCCCTCTCCCTCTTGTACTACAATGTATTTGAAGACCTGTTATATGATGGACCAATGAGAGTGTGGTCTCAATACAAAGTTGTTATATGGCTGACCAATGACAGTGTGCTCTCACTATGAAGCAAAACAAAATTTTTAAGTTATTCAGTATCACCAAGGTAGGATTATAAAATGTAACTCGGGCAATAAAAGTTTACAAATCCTTTCTTATTTTATTTCTTCATTTTCTGAGACACTGTGTTTTGAGTGACACACACACCTCTGATCAACTGTATATGTCATGTGAAAAGTAATAATATGTGATAATTTATACATTAAAACAACATAACAATCAACAGAAATACGTTCTTCATGTACTTTTAATTTTGCCTTTGTTTGTTTAAAGTCTAGATCCAAAAGGAGGATGAAAATGTGTACTTTATTGCAGCATGCCTGATCTAGTGTCATACATCCATTTGCTGACATTATTTCCATGTACAGCAGAGCTTGCTAAAGCAGATGATACCATATCACATGAGGCCATAAAGTGAAACTGTCACTGGTATTCAGTGCTTAAACCACCACTAGGTCCACCACCGATATGATGATACATTGTTGCTGGTCCTTGTATACTCCACATTACTTAAGGCCAACTGAAAATCTAGCTGAAGTATCTAGAGATCCTGTATCATGTGTCATAACATAGTGAGACCACTGGCAATCTTTGTTTACTAAAAACAACAGCAGGGGAAAAGTTAGTGATAAAAATGGGAAGACAAAAACAAACATTGTTACCTCTAACAATAAAACCACTGTCACCAAAGTAACTGCTGAATACAAGAGATGTCTGCAGAACACAGTGTCAGTGGGAATTTGGGAACAGAGCTCATGAATAAAACTTTCATTTCATAGTTTCACTAAGGAAGCATAGACGCATAAAGATCAATTTACAAATATTAAGCATGAAAAGGTTGATATTCCATTTTTCATTTGACTTAAGGACATACTGTGCAATGCTTATAGAGTACAAATACTTGTAAGACACATTTTGAATAGTTTACACACAAAAGTGCAGCATGTGGCTTTCACACAGACTTGCCCTTTATTTTGAGTGATGATTTCAGGTTTTCTCATGTGTTACATGGTTATCTCCTCCTCAGTGTGGTTCTTAAGGTCACACACACATAATTTGCATTAATTACCATTCACTTTTGTTTACTTTACTTACTTAAGCATTCCAAGTTTTCATATTTTTATTTGTTTGTTATGACTGTTCCTTTGAATTGATATAGTCTTACTCAATTTTATGTATTAATCTAATCAAGCACATCAAGGAAAGATATGAAACAAAGCAGATTATAGGGGTTGCTTATGACATTGTGAATCATAATAAACTAGCAAAGAAACTGCACACAACAACTAAGGACTACCACAGTTTGTTCAGTGTCTGCTGCAGAATAGGTGATTTTTGATCACTGTAAATAACAGAAAGAACAGATAGAGAATGCAGAAAAATTGTCTTCCCCAAATAAATGTGCTGGCTCTGATATTATATTATATACATACCAATGGTCAACCTGTCAACAGAACTGAGTTCTTCACGTATGCAGATGAAACAGCTGCTGCTGCTCAAGGAGGAACAAATGAAGAAGCAGAATCCAACCTGTCATCTCCAGTCAAATAACTTGCTATCTACTAGACAACAAGTACTTGAAACTCAATACAGTTGAAACTCAAGTGTGTGCATTCCACCTATGCAAGAAGGAAGCTGAACTTCACCTGGACAGGGCCTAATTGAAATCACTGTGTTCACTCCAGCACCCTCTACACATCTGCTCTTGCTCTGTGTTTCTCTGCTGCAGAGTATGCCACTTCAGTCTGGAGGAACTCTGCACCTGCTAATCAAACTGATGTGGCTCTTCATGAGACCAGCCACATATTCATAGGATGCCGAAGGCTAGCACCAGTCAATAAAATATTTCCACTCATGAAAGTAGCACCTTCAGATGTAGGAAGACAGATAGCAGCAGAGACTGAAAAAAAAAATCAAGAAGCAAATTCAAGGCATTCATTGTTTGGAACTCATGCTTATCCATCTTGATTGAAATCCCAGGAAAGCTTCCTCCTTACAGCAACACAAATTTCAACTTCAGCAGAAGCTTGCCAAACCGATCTGTGGAGAATAAAGTTCCCTGGAGGATTATGGACAGCAAAAGAGAAATTATCATCAGGTTGCTATCTCCAATGCAGCACCCGGAAGACCCTCAACAGACTCAGAACAGGAGTGACAAGGAGAAAAATTATTTGAAGAACTGGCTTATTAGTGATTAACTTTTTGAATGTGTGGCAACAAAGGACTCAGAACACTCATTGGTTTGCAGTAATCTGAGTGAACTCTATGACATGGAAGACTTGTTTGTAACTGCTGGACTCACAATGCATGAAATACTCCCTATCGTTAGTATTAGACTGCAGTTTTGGGATTATATTGTGTTTTAGTGCTTTTGGACTCGGATAGATAGACAGATAGATAGATAAAGCCTGGTGAGTAGACTTTCACTTAACTATCATACTTAGACCTTACAAGTGTCAACAATATAATATACACCTGCAGACAGTTAATTCAGATTGTATTTTCAACTGGACTGCATTGGAAGGGTACGTATCTCACACAGCAAAAGAAATTAATCAACGAATCCAAGAGCACACCTTATTGTTTGCTCTCTCCCCTAAACTCTAATTTCATAAGTGTATTGTCTTTCTCTGGCTTTCTTTCACCAAAGACCTAAACAGTAAAAGATTAAAAGAAGACAAAGAAAAAGAGTATAAATTCTGTTCCCATTGCTTCAAATTCAATACTGATATCTCATGTCATTGCTGACATGTCACTCTTGTTTGTGATCACTCTGCATTATCATCTGACTCCGAAGTGAAAATTTTATGGTGAGAACCTGTTCCACACTTGAACTAAGAGTCACAGCTCTACATAAACCAGCAGGAAATGGAAAATAAACACACTGAAGTAAAGATTCAGTATGAAACCAGACGTCATTCATATATTATCAAATTAATACGCTGTACTTCAAGGGGTGTTATGGTTTAGGCAGACTGGGCCATGTACTGTCCCTGACACACTTAATAGAAGAGAGGCCTGTTAATGTGCAAGGGCATCATTCTGCTGGAAGAGTACATCTCCTGCTTATAGGAATGGAAGAGAAGGGACTGGATGATCATTTAGTCATTCTGCAGTGATTGGAATATACACTAAGATGATAAAAGTCACAGGCTATCAATATGCACATATACAGATGGTGGTAGTATCGTGTACATGAGGTATAAAAGGGCAATGCATTGGTGGAGCTGTCATCTGTACTCAGGTGATTCATGCGTAAAGGTTACCTACGTGATTATGTCCACATGACAGGAATTAATAGACTTTGAACATGGAATGGTAGTTGGAGCTAGACGGATGGACACTCCATTTAGCAAAACTATTAGGGAGTTAAATATTCCAAGATCCACTATGCCAAGAGCGTTCTGAGAATGCCAAGTTTCGAGCCATTACCTCTCATCAAGGACAATGCAGTGGCCGATGGTCTTCGCTTAACGGCCAAGAGCAGTGCCATCTGCATAGAGTTGTCAGTGCTAACAGATGAGCACCACTGTGTAAAATAACTGCAGAAATCAATTTGGGACATATGACAAATGTATCTTGTTAGGATAGGTGGGAAAATTTGGTGTTAATGGGCTATGGCAGAAGATGACCAATGCGAGGGCCCTTGCTAGCAGCATGACATCACCTGCAGCACCTCTCCTGGGCTTGTGATTCTATCAGTTGGATCCTACATGGCTGGAAAACTGTGACCTGGTCAGATGAGTCCCAGTTTCAGTTGGTAAGGGCTGATGGTAGGATTCGAGTGTGACACAGGCCCCATGAAGCCATGTACTCAAGTTGCCAATAAGGCTCTGTGCAAGCTGTTGGTGGCTCCATAATGGTGTAGGCTTTGTTTACACAGCATAGTCTGGGTCCTCTGGTCCAACTGAAGCAATCATTGACTGGAAATGGTTATGTTTGGCAGCCATTTGTGGACTTCACGTTCCCATGACAACACACTATACCAATGGGCCACAATTGTTTGTGACTGGTTTGAAGAACATTCTGGACAATTCACATGAATGATTTGGCCCAGACTGCCTGACATGAATTCTGTCAAACATTTATGGGGCATAATTAAGAGGTCAGTTCATGCACAAAATCCTGCAGTGGCAACACTTTCGGAATTATGGACAGTTATAGAAGCAGCATAGCTCAATATTTCTGCAGAGGACTTCCACTGACTTGTTGAATCCATGTTGTGTCAAGTTGCTGCACTATGCTGGGCAAAAGGAGGCCCGACATTATTTAGGAGGTATCCCATGCCTTTTGTCACCTCACTGTACATCGCAAAGATAGGTTGGATGCCAAGTGGTAAAAGCAGTTTTATAGCCATAAATAATAATGATATTATCCACTGGTGTTAGTACTAATTCAAAATGCAAAACAGTTTGGGTGTAGCAAAGTGTCAAAGGTTCATCAAACATGGTAACTGTGTGACTTTATACAAGCTGAAACCAAACTCCACTGACAAAATTTCGCAAGTTGTCCAGGAACATTTTTTGAGCATTTTGGTATAAATGACATACAATCCCCAGTGTTTGTTACAGAATAATTGCATTTAATTTGCTTTCTTACATTCATTTATCTTTGTATCAGAACTTACTTACTTACGTACTTATCTGTGGCTTGGGCATTAGTGACCATATGCCCGCTCCACACTCCTGCTCCATTGTTCCTGGTTGTGAGCCTCCTGCCACCACTCACCCCATGTCCTCGGTGTCCTTGTCAATATTGTCCTTCTATCTTGTCTGTGGTCATCCCTGGTACCTCCTTCCAGCTACAGTTCCCAGAAACACATCATGGGGTATCCTCCCTTCATTCATCCTTGCTACATGTTCAGCCCAGGTCAACCTTCTTCTTATTATTATTCTTTTTACAAAGTCAGGCTTTATGTAAAGCTCTTTTAATTCTTGTTTTTTTAATTCTCCATTCCCCTGTTTGTGAATCTTTCACAGGACCATATATGTTTTTGAGGCTATTTCGTTTGAAAACAAGTAGTTTCTCTTCGTCTGTTCTCCTAAAGGTGAGTCTTTCACAACCGTACATAACCACTGGCATAAACATACTGTGGTACAGCCTGATCTTAAAACTTATTGACAGGGATCTTTTCTTCAGGACATCCTGAAGGTTAAAGTATGCCCTGTTACCTCTGACAATTTTTGTATTTATTTCAATTTCACAGTGGTTCTGATCACTGCAGAGACTACCAAGGTATTTGAAAGTATTTGCCCTTTTGAATTGGAGACTGTCCACCATGAGCAGGTCCCCATCTCTCGCTGGCTTGCTCAGGACCACATATTCTGTCTTATTTTCACTGACTTGCAGGCCAGCCCTACTGGCAATCTTGCAGTACGAGCCTGCCATTCTTCTGAGCTCTTCTCTACTGCCACTGATTAGGATTACATCATCCGCATATGCCAGTCGAGTCATTGACATGTTGTCTAGGGGTAATCCAATAGCGTCAGTTTTCATAAATTCCCAGTCTATTTTTTTCTAGCACAAGGTTGAATAATATAGGGGAGAGGGCTTCTCCCTGTCTGAGGCCGGTTCAAACTTCGAACTGTTCTGATAGATTGGTACTTGTATGCACTTTACAGAGTGTTTGTTCTAGGCAAATTGCAACCAAGTGGATTATGTTAGATGGAAACTGAAATTCCTGTAGTACTCTGATTATAGTACCTCTGTGTACACTGTGATAGGCTTTTTTGAAGTCAATGAAGAGCATGTGCATGTCTGTATTATATTCCCAGCATTTCTCCGTCATTTGACATTGGGTAAATAGGTGGTCCACTCTTGATCTGTTGTGTCTAAACCCACATTGGTAGTCTCCTACGGCTTCTTCAGCAAGTGGTAGTATCCTATTTAGGAGGCATAGAGATAATACTTTATAGCTGACATCCAGCAGAGTTATTCCCCTATAATTGTCACATACCAGAGGGTCATTCTTTTTCAGTAGTGGGCAGATGATGGCCATTTTCCCATCTTGTATCAGTACTGCACTGAAAATATCTGCAGAGCAGTGCAAGTGTCGACAGTTTTGTTTGAAAACAACCTTCTACCATTTGTTCACAGGATTTCCCGTTGATAACAAAATGCCCTCTCTACTTTTCTGACAACAAAATGTCCTCTTCACTTTTCACTTTCAAGCTGATGTTCAGAGCTGTTTTGTTTCTCTGGCATTGTTAGTTGTATTTTAACAGTGATATACAGCAACATGAACAGATCTACTGTTTCTCAATAGACACATTTGTGTACGGGTTCACTGTATACAATGGAAAAGTGGCATAGTGGTGCAATGCTGACTGTTCCTGCAGTGATGACAACCACATTAGAGAAAATTTTGCATCTCTCTAAGGGTGTTGCATTACTCTGTGTTTTGTGTTGTATGTTTGGTGATTCCATAGTCAGGCTTTTTTATTGCTGATACAGTAGTTTTACAGAAAGAATGGTAATTGGGGTAAAAACTGAACAAATCATAATTACAGTGTTTCTCTGTAATGAGCCACTGGAAACCGCAGGCTTTGGAAATGAAACCACTTAGAAAATATTCCTGAAAAACCTTGGAAATTTTGACAGCGGAGCTCGGGTTCCCTCTTTAAAGCTGCTGCCTCAGGAGCTGTAGTGGCATGTCATTTCAGGGCAAACTTGGAAAAGGCTTATCAGCTGTGCACTGGGAAAAGTGATTAGGGTGGATGATAGGGACAGGGACTCATGTGATGCTGTTCTAAATGCCTTATCCAAAGGTTGTTGTTGTTGTGGTCTTCAGTCAAAGACTGGTCTGATGCAGCTCTCCATGCTACTTTATCCTGTTCAAGCCTCCTCATCTCCAAGTAACTACCGCAACCTTCATCCTTCTCAATCCGCTTAGCGTATTCTCCCTCTACGACTTTCACCCTCCACGCTGCCCTCCAATACTAAATTGGTGATCTCTTGATGCCTCAGAATCTGTCCTGCCAACTGATCCCCTCTCCTAGTCAGGTTATGACACAAATTCCTCTTCTCGACAATTCTATTCACTACCTCCTCATTAGTTATGTGATCTATCCATCTAATCTTCAGCATCCTTCTGTAGCACCACATTTCGAAAGCTTCTATTCTCTTCTTGTCCAAGCTATTTATTGTCCGTGTTTCACTTCCATACATGGCTACGCTCCAAATAAATACTTTCTGGAAAGACGTCCTGACACTTACATCTATACTCGATGTTATCAAATATTTTTTCCAGTAATACTTTCCTTGCCATTGTCAGTCTACATTTTATATCCTCGTTACTTCAACCATCTTCTGTCATTTTGCTGCCCAAACAGCAAAACTCATCTACTACTTTAAGTCTCATTTCCTAATCTGATTCCCTCAGTATCACCTGATTTAATCTGACTACATTCCATTGTCCTCATTTTGCTTTTGTTGATGTTCATCTTCTGTCCTCTTTTCAAGACACTTTCCATTCCGTTCAACTGCTCCTTCACTGTATCTGACAGAATTACAGTGTCTTAGGCAAACCTCAAAGTTTTTATTCCTTCCACCTGGATTTTAATTCCTACACCAAACTTTTCTTTTGTTTCCTTTACTGCTTACTCAGTATACAGACTGAACAACAATGGGGATGCGATACCATCCTGTCTCACTCCTTTCTCAACTACTGCTTCCCTTCGTGCCCATCGACTCTTATAACTGCCATTTGGTTTCTGTACAAATTGTAAATAGCCTTTCACTCCCTGTATTTTACCCCTGCCACCTTCAGAACTTGAAAGAGAGTATTCCAATCAATATTGTCAAAAGCTTTCTCTAAGTTTAGAAATGCTATAAATGTAGGTTTGTCTCTCCTTAACTTCTCTTCTAAGATAAGTTGTAGGGTCAATATTGCCTCGCATGTTCCTACTTTTCTGCAGATTCCAAACTGATCTTCCCTGAGGTCAGCTTCTACCAGTTTTTCCATTCATCTGTATAAAATTTGTGGTAGTATTTTGCAATCACGACTTATTAGACTGATAGTTCAGTAATTCTCACACCTGTCAGCACATGCTTTCTTTGGAATTGGAATTATTATGTTCTTCTTGAAGTCTGAGGGTATTTCACCTGTCTCATACATCTTGCTCACCAGATGGAAGAGTTTTGTCATGGCTGGCTCTCCCAAGGCCATCAGTAGTTCTAAAGGAATGTCGTCTACTCCTGGGGCCTTGTTTCAATTTAGGTCTTTCAGTGCTCTGTCAAATTCTCCACACATCATATCTCCTATCTCCTCTTCATCTAAATCATCTTCCATTTCCATAATATTGCCCTCAAGTACATCTCCCTTGTACAGACCCTGTATATACTCCTTCCTACTTTCTGCTTTCTCTTCTTTGTGTAGGATTGGTTTTCCATCCGAGTTCCTGATAGTCATACAGGTGGTTCTCTTTTCTGCAAAGGTCTCATTAATTTTCCTGTAGGTGACATCTATCTTACCTCTAGTGATATATGCTTCTACATTCTTACATTTGTCCTCCAGCCATTCCTGCTTATCCATCTTGCACTTCCTATTGATCTCATTTTTGAGACGTTGGTGTTCCTTTTTCCCTGCATCACTTACTGCATTTTTATATTTTTTCATTTCATCAGTTAAATTCAATATCTCTTGTATTACCCAAGGATTACTACTAACCCTCGTCTTTTTACCTCCTTGATCCTCTGCTGCCTTCGGTATTTTGTCTCTGAAGGCTACCCATTCTTCTTCTTCTGTACTCCTTTCCCCTCTTCTTGTCAATCATTCCCTCATGCTCCCTCTGAAACTCTCTACAGCCTCTGGTTCTTTCAGGCTATCCATGTCCCATCTCCTTTTTGCCAGAAGCATACTGACAATGAAGCATACTGACAATGAAATCTACTGAGTATTGCGGAACTTTGTCTGTACATTGCTTAAGAATATGTTATCCAAGTGTACTAGGGCATACAGCAGGCTGAAATGTAATATCTTCTAATTTTTTATTCTGTTCTCAATATCAGTTGAGGTATTACATGCCACCCATATTACTTGGTCAATATTCCCACTTTTTTGACACCGGTTGCTGCTACAGGGTTCCAAATGTTTACATGTGACATGGCAGTGTGTGATGTTACTACATCTGTGTGTGAAAAACAGCATGCTGTAACTGAGATTCTAACCACAGAAAATATGCCTCCAACTGAAATCCATATAAGAATGAAAGCTGTGTATAGTGATTATTGTATTAACATCAGTAATGTGCGATTTTGGGTTGTCCATTATCATTATGAAGGAAACAGTGTTACCGAGCTCAGAGCAGACAACTACATACAGCAACCAATGAGACTTATTGGAATCATGTTGATGAACTCATTAAAAAAAATCATTCAATAATACAGACACAGCACTCAGAGTGTGAACAGACCACAACTGCAAAACTGAGGTACAGAAAACTGCACGCATGATGTGTGTTGTGAATGCTCGCTACCAACATGAAATGGACAAGACTGGACTTCTATCAACAATCTGTTTTGCAGTTTTAGCAAAACACTGTGATAGGTGATGAAAACTGGGTTTACCATTTTGATTGAGTAAGATGAAAGTTCTGTCAGGAGGCGTGAGTACAGGGAGAGAGAGGCAGGAGACAGGAAGAGAGGTTGGCGGTGGGTAGCTAATGGCTTATCTGAAAGGGCAGGGGGGGGGGGGAGGGGGGGGGTAGGAGGGGGAGGTGCATGGGTTAGCAGGCTAGGCATGTGGTGCTTGGGTGCAAGAGCTGAGTTTTTGAACACAATTTGGCAGTGACCAGTTATTCTGCTGGCTGCTGGTTGGTACAGGACACATACAGCTGTACCAAGGAGAGGTGATCCTGCACTCTTGGCAGAACTGCAAAAAACTACTTACCTGCAATTTGTTATACACAGAATTAGAAAGCTTTGTAATTTGGAAGCCATACCACAGGTGCTTCTACAATGGAGGAGTATCTGTGAAGAGGCCCGACTAACCCAAGGTTCCTGAAGAGGGGCAACAACTTTTAAGTAATTGTAGGCTTAGCGGCATTGGTCTACATGTTTGACAGAAAAGGGCTTGTAACATTAGCCAACATGGCCTTGTTGTGTAGCCAACATGGCCTTGTTGTGTAGCCAACATGGCCTTGTTGTGCTGGTACTGCGAAAGGCCAAAGCACGGGAAGGCTACAGCCATGACTTTTTCCCCAAGGGCATGCTTCTCCATTGTACAGTTAAATGAAGATGGAATACTCTCACGTAAAATACTCCAGAGGTAAAATAGTGCCTCGTTCAGATCTTTAGATAGGTACTACTCAGGAGGATATCATCTGAAAAACCAAACTGGCATTCTATAGATCAACACATGGAATGTTAGATCCCTTAAGCAGGTAGGTAGGTTAGAGAATTTAAATTGGGAAATGGATAGGATGAAGTCAGATACAGTAAATTAGTGGAGTACCGTAGCAGGAAGAACAGGAATTTTGGCTTCATCCCATGCTTCGGTGTGGGTGAGCACATATTTTTCAATGATTGTTCCCCGTGTTTTATGTTCCGTCTTATGTATATGTTCTGAGTTTTTTTCTTGACACCCGTCTCACTATGATACTGAACGGGCGCTGAGGACCGTGCTGTCGTGCGCCCCAAAAAAACCCTCTACTACTACTACTACAGGACTTTTGGTCAGATCAGTAGAAGGCTATCAACAAAAAATCAAATAGGGCCATTGCAGGAGTAGTTAAAAGAGATGAAAATTTAATTGTGATGAGTGATTGGAATTCAGTAATATAAAAAAAGGAGAGAAAGGATGAGAACAGAACATGGGGTGAGGTAAAGTAATGAAAGAGGAAGCCGCTTGCTGAAATGATTTAATGAACACCAACACTTGGTTTAAGAATCATGTAGGAAGATTGTATTCATGAAAGAGAAACTGGGAAACTGGAAATGTTTATACTGAATATATGTTGAAGAGCAAAATAAACTGGTACATCTGCCTAATATTGTGTAGGGCCCCTGCGAACATGAAGAAGTGCCGCAGGGCTGTTCATAAAGCCATAAGAATACGAGGGGATGGAGATCTCTTCTGAGTAGCATGTTGCAAGCATCCCAGGTACGCTCAATAATGTTCGTGTCTGGGGAGTTTGATGGCCAGCAGAAGTGTTTAAACTTAGAAGAGTGTTCCTGGGGCCAAACTGTAGGAATTCTGGATGTGTGAGGTGTTGCTCTGTGCTGCTGGAAGAATGCACAATGGACATGAATGGATGCAAGTGATCAGGCAGGATGCTTATGTAAATGTCACTGTCAAAGTGGAATCTAGACATATCAGGGGTCCCATATCACTCCAACTGCACACTCCCCACTCCATTACAGAGCCTCCACCAGCGTGAACAGTCCCCTGCTAATATGCAGGGCCCATGGATCCATGAGGCTGTCTCCATATCTGTACATGTCCATCCGTTCGATACAATTTGAAATGAGACTCACCCAACGAGTCAACATGTTTCCAGTCATCAACAGTCCAATGTCAGTGTTGACGGGCCCAGGCGAAGCATAAAGCTTTGTGTTGTGTAGTCATCAAGGCTACACGAGTGGGCCTTTGGCTCCAAAAACCCATATCAATGATGTTCAATTGAATGGTTTGCATACTGACACTTATTGATGGCCCAGCACTGATATCTGCAGCAATTTGCAGAAGGGTTGCACCTATTATGTTGAACGATTCTCTTCAGTTATCATTGGTCCCATTCTCTCCTCATCTTTTCTCGGCTGCAGCGATGTCAGAGATTTGATGTTTTATTGGTACACTCATGAAATGGTCATACGGTGAAAAATCCGATTTCATCGCTACCTCAGAGATGCTGTGTCCCATCGCACATGCGCCAACTATAACACCACATTCATGTTCATTTATATCTTGATAACCTGCTATTGTAGCACAGTGACAGAGCTAAAAACTGCACCAACCACTTGTTGTCTTATATAGATGTTGTTGACTGCAGCACCATATTCTGCATGTTTACATATATCTGTATTTGAATACGCATGTGTATACCAGTTTCTTTAGTGCTTCAGTGTATATTGGTAAGACAAAGATTTTGAAGACTTGGTTTGAAACTGTAAGATGTTTCCAGAGACAGATGTGGACTCTGATCATAATTTATTGCACACTCAAACTGAAAAGATTGTAAAATGACAGGAAATAAAGGAGATAGGAGTTGGAACCATTAGGTAACATTGCACTGTAACAGGGGAAAGGAATACATCAGAAAAATGGGTATCTTTGAAAGATGACATAGTGAAGGCAGCAGAGGATCACATAGGTAAAAGACATGGTCTAGTAGAAATCCTTGGATTAACATAGGAAATATTGAATTTAATTGACAAAAGGAGAAAATATAAAAATGCAGCAAATGAAGCAGGTGAAAAGGGATACAGACATCTAAAAAAAGTGACATTGATGAAAGAGCAAAAAGATGCAGGAATGGGAATAGGACAAATGCAAGGGCATAAGAAGATACATAACTACAGGAAAATTAAGAGTGTCCTTTGAAAGAAAGAGAAGCAACTATATAACAATCAAAAGCTTGGATAGCAAGCCAGCACTAAACAAAGGAGGGAAAATTGAAAGGTGATCATGGTCACAAAATATTGACATAAATTATTTAGAAAAGAATGGAAAACTAGTATGGGCTAATATTGAGGAAAATCAGTTTGGGTTCTAGAGAAACATAAAAATGCGAGTAGCAATACTGACATTTCCTGGGAGATGGGTTGAAGAAAGGCAAACCTACCTTTATAGCATTTGTGCATTTAGAGAAAGCTTTTGACAATGTGGACTAGACTACACCCTTTGAAATATTGAAGATAGCAAGGATAAAATACAGAGACTGAAAGCTTGTTTACAACTTGCACAGAAACTAGGCCGCAGTTACAAGAGTCAAAGGAAATTAAATGGAAGCAGAAGTTGAGAAGGCAGTGAGACAGTGTTGTTCAATCTGTTCATTGAGCAAGCAAGGAAACCAAGGAGAAATCTGGAAAGGGAATTAAAGTTCAGGAAAATAAGAACTTTCCAATTTTCTGACAACATGGTAAGTCTGTCAAAGATGGCTATGGGATGGAAGTCATAGGGCCTTGAAAGGAGATTATGAAATGAACACCAAAAAAGGTCTATAATTAAATGTTGAGAATATATTCCTTTCCAAGAATTATGTTTTTATTATAACTGTAGTTTCCACTTGCCTGCTTTGAGCAAAGAAAACTCATTGATTATGAGAATGAAGTCAAATGTAGCTGTTGCGATATATTCTGTTCCTGAGATAGCCGAATTTGTCAGCCTACTTCACCTATACTTGACCTTATGTAGTATTTATCATCTTTAATTTGTTGAAATTGCACTGACTAGGTGCTGCAGTCACTGGAAGTGTCATAAATATTCTCAAAGATTTTTCAATGATATTTGCATAACCATCTCTTTGGGAGGGGGGATTCAAAATATTCAAACAGTAAGCTGTGTCAGTGCTCTTCATCAGCTCATTCAACTAGAATTTGAAAGCTGCTATTTTGTTAACTAGATCAGCTGTATCAATATTTCTGCTATATTTGGCACAAAAGTCTGCTGCATATTTTTCAAAATAAAATCCAAAGCTCTCATTTAAGGTATTCCTGACAGGAAATTAAAGTGAGATGAAATGGTATATTATATGTGAGATCTGTTTCCCATTTCACTTATTATTCTATCAAACAATTTGAGGCACTGTAGCTCTAACAGTTTCATTCCTGTCCTCAGATGTCACAATTGGAAAACGTCTGCATATAGGATATCTGCTCCAGAACCCACTCAATAGCTTTTGAGACCCTACTATACCATAGCAAAGTTGCATAAAAAACTCCATTGTAGAACATGAGTTATCTGTGTCGGAGGCAGCTGTATGAACCAAGCATATTGTTGACACAACCCCTTGATGCCTCCTTGGTAGCAGACACTCCTTTATGATGCTACTTAGATGAAATGATAATGTGACAACAGCATGCATTTACAGTCTGCTTCTCGTGGGCAGAAGGCATGAATACGTGAGACAGGTGAACTCATGTACCTCTCCCAGTTAATTCTTAAACCATCTTTTTCCTGGACAGCTTTTGTACCCCCTCTGTGCCTGTGCCCTTGCTGGGGGATAATCTCACCATGGCCTTGGTATGGCTCTGCTGACGTAGCTGTTTTCAAAGATGGCTCTGCCTCTTTTGCAGAAAGGCAAGTGTTACTAGGAAGGAGCCTGGGGAAGGATGGTGAAGCCAAGTTGGAGTTTAATAATTCCTAGAATCTGAGCAAGGGATAGTGACCAGGGGTTGTCCTCATCATCCTTTCCCCGGTCCCTTCCTAAAAACACTAACCTATCAGCAGAAGAAAGGACAGCCATACACAACCTCAAAATAGATCCTGACCTAATCATCTTCCTTGCAGACAAAGACTCCACTACTGCTGTAATGAATTGCAGAGACTACCTGACAAAAGGCTTTTGTCAACCGTTAGAGTCTCCCACCTAAAAGCTCTGAAATACGGATTCAACATAACCAGCAAAACCTTCTGAAACCCTTACACCTGTCCCAAATCCTCTCCCCTGAGTCCATCTCCCTTCTCACCCCAATGGCACCCCACACAGCTACCTTGTACATACTCCCCACAATCCATAAACCCAACAATCCAGGATGCCCCATTGTATCTGATTATTGTGCTCCCACTGAAAGAATTTTCCATCTTGTTGATCAGCACCTCCAACCAACAGCCCGAAAACTAGCTCTAACATCAAAGATACCAACAACTTCCTTCACTAACCCTCCACCAATCCCACTAATTTACCTTCTGGATGAATGATCCTCTGAGATACAAATAATGCCACTGTGGAGATTTATCAGCAATTCATTTACTTTGCCTTTGATTCCTCTAACATTTTTATGAAATAAGCTCACTGCGCCTTCTGATCTGCATTCCCCACTTATTACACTATCTCCTAGCATTAAAGGAACCCCCCTCGAACAGGGATACTTTCTATTTGACTTCGTCTTAATAAAGGTCTACCTTTTCTACACATTATCACTGGAACTTGGCCTTGAGTGAATCCACATACACCATCTATACTGTCTTTTAGATACTTCACCAACCATCCCTTCCCAATTCTGTTTAAGTGTATGGTGTGTCTAGTATAGCCAGACCTATGAACACACTCAACTACCACCATCAAACTGTGTGCCTCATCAGTAGTCATCAGCACACTCTGAAGTCCCATATTAACTCGCCTCACAGCACTGTCAAGAGAACACTGATTATAACATCAGAACAACTCTTCAAAGTGAACATTAATGGTCCAGCTTTGAGTAGCAACCCTGTCCAGGTCACTGCCTCTACTAGACTGTTCCATCGCAACCCCATGGGACAAGGACAAATGGCTCTGAGCACTATGGGACTCAACTGCTGTGGTCATAAGTCCCCTAGAACTTAGAACTACTTAAACCTAACTAACCTAAGGACATCACACACATCCATGCCCGAGGCAGGATTCGAACCTGCAACCGTAGCGGTCGTGCGGTTCCAGACTGTAGCGCCTTTAACCGCTCGGCCACTCCGGCCGGCTGGACAAGGACACTCACGGGCAGGCAAGGTAATGTAAGCTATGCACCAGACAGGCCTGTTAAATACATTCTGCTGGAACCTGCTAAACGAAGGAAGTGCTCATCCTGCATATGAGAGGGGACCCAAAAATAACCGGAATTTCTTTCTAGAAAGCAAATACTTCATTGTTTTCAAATACAGCCTTAATCCCCTTTGAAGTACTCTCCATTAGCATTAATACACTTGTCCAAACGTTCATTCCAGTGTTTGAAGCACCTTTTAAATTCGTCCTCTTTGATACCTGCTAGCACTTTCATGACATTGCATTTTACGTCTTCCACATTCGCAAAACACTTCCCTCTGAAGTCTCTTTTCATCCTCGGGAACAGGAAGAAGTCTGAAGGTGCTAAATCAGGCGAATAGGGTGCATGGATCAAGGTAGTCGTCTTCGTTGAGGCCAAAAACTGGTGGAATGCTGAGAGCTGTGTGCGCGGTAGCGTTGTCGTGATGCAGGAACCACACGCCAGAATCCCACAAAGCCGGACGTTTTCACGATAAACTTCTGCGAAACCATTTCATAACGTCCAAATAGAATTGTTGGTGTACTGTCTGGTTTACAGGGACAAATTCAGAGTGTACGATCCCTTTGATGTCAAAAAAACAGATCAACATCGTTTTCACATTTGATTTCACTTGTCGAGCTTTTTATGGTCAAGGTGGGCCAGGTGACTTCCATTGTGATGACTGTTGTTTACTTTCTGGATCGTATCCATAGCACCATGACTCATCACCTGTAATGATTTTGTTGAAAAAATGTGGATCATTTTTGAACGCATCCTTCATTTCGAGACAGGCTTGAACGCGACGATCCCTTTGACCTCCGGTAAGAAGTTTCGGCATGAATTTTGGTTCCACTCTTTGCATCCCCAAATCGATGGTCAAGATGCACTGAATTGAGCTCCAGGACAACCCAGACAAGTTGTCGAGTTGGTCGATTGTCCTGCTTTGATCTTCATTGATGAGATCACGGATTTTGAAGATGTTGTCTTTGCTTCGAGCAGTTGAAGGTCGACCGGAACGGGGCTGATCTTCAACCACCATTTCTCCCTTTTTAATCCGAGAAAACCATTCGTACACTTGCATTTTACTAAGAGCATGGTCTTTGTAGGTTGTCTGAATCATCGCAAAAGTTTCTGCTCCGTTCTTGCTGAGCAAGAAAAAAAACTTCACTGCCGCACCTTGTTCGTAAGAACTAGCCATTTCCTCACGTCACGTCTGCACTGTACACACACTCAAAGAACTGCCAAAGAAACCACACTTCTCACTGCTGGGTGACGCCATGTGGCAGAATGACTCAGCAGAGCTGCTACTACAACCCTCTGGTGGTGCAACCTACTACTACAAGTACACGATGTGCAGCATTACGATTCCGGTTACTTTTGGGTCCCCCCTTGTACATGCAGGTCGCTTGGCCACCTCTGCCTCTGTGCATTCGACCACTGGAGTAGAGTCGTGTATGCTACAGTTCAGTTGCTGACCACTCACACATAGCCATCTGTCCACTCCCACCCACCTGTTCCTGCACCTGCCTGGCTACTCAATATGAAAGAGCTGGCTACTCAATATGAAAGAGCCTAGCCTGTATCATAAGCCCAGTCCCTGCCAAGACTGTTCTCAGACCCTCCCACTGTCACTACTTGATCCTCTTTAACAAAATCCTTACACAAAGCTCCTAAGTTTTCTGACACTTTATTATACCAGCGAATGGTTTAAAAATGCTAGTGACTACTGCAACTACAGGCCCATGACTGCTGCCCAGAAGCAGAATTCTCTTCTTCTTAATTTTCCTACCTATATTTGGCTTCCTAAAAATGTTGGGCTCTTCTGCATATTACCAACTCTTACAACTACTCCACAAGACTGACAGCTGCTAACACCTGTTTTCAATATTAAAATGAAACTACTGAAGCACATTCCTTTCTAATGGCCACACTGCCTACTGCCAGTTTTCACTTCTCCCTCTCGACCCTCTGCCTCCATAGTCTCTCCAGTTCACACTTCCTATCATTTAACTGTGCCTGAAGGACACAGTGTTAATCTACCAAGTAGCAAACAGCAAATGAAAAACCTTCTGAGACTGAGTTGTATTGAAAGAAATACACCACGAACCCACCATGAAGACAGAATAATAGCCATTGTTACTGCAAACCACTTTCAATTGGAATAGGAAACATGAGAAGCAAAATAACATTTATGCAACATATATCTGAAAATGGTTTACAAAGTAACCCCTCCCACACATCATAATATGGCTGCTGATGGAGGAGTAAAAAATGGAATGTTCACAGTTGTATACTTTTCAATGTGCCACCAACAGACTCCAGAAGTGTACAGGCAATGCGGGCTATGGCTCCCTCACATATTTCGTGGATATGTTCTCTATGACCCTGTCTGATATATTTTCCAGAACAACAGTCACTTATGTTAAGGAAGAATCTGTTCTCATAACCAAACACAACTGTGTCTTTTGTTAAATCATTAGAGGTGAGCTGCATAGTGAAGGTGTGAGAGACCATGTAAATGAATGGGAATGGAAATTTGTAATAAATTAAAATGGAACAAGTTAATGCAGATGAACTTAGGCCCACTTAAAAGAAAGCTATCACTGACACTGAAATGTTATTACTCAGTAGGTGAATTCATGCAGGACAAACTGGATATTTGAGGTAGATACAATGTGTTACATATTCCAAGAAATATCCTTACAGTGTAATTATTTATTTTAGTGCTAGTATTCATTAGTGTAAAAATCATTGTAACTGTATTATAAGTTTTTGACATGTCTCCTGTATGCAAATCAAATGGATTGGAAATGTACGTCATGAGATGAGTAAAACACAACTCCTCAATAAAGTCATCAAGTACCTTTCCTAATGAGGTGCTGAGACATACTGGCCATAAACTGAGCTGCTGGCAGCACACAATCAGTAATGACTGCTCCAAGAACAATTAGGCTTGTCCAGGTGTAAATCAGCATATTGTTGTTTTCCAAAACTCTGACTACTACCATATAAATCTACCTTGGATCTGTAGCACTAGCAATGATACACAACTGACACCTTGTGTTCCATATGTAGGGCAGTTCTTTGAAAAGACAATTTTTTCCATAAAATGTCCTGATCAATGTCGTTCTGGCATACTTGACCATGTTTACCTGCCTAGCACAATTCCTCACAACAAGTCTTTCTTTCAACAAGTCAAATACAGTTGTTATGGAGCAAAGTGTTATGCTCAGGACAAAATTCCTACCCAGTCACAGTTTGACATTTTGAATTATTGCTTTAGCATCATCTACTAGTGGGCACATGCAGATAAGGTGTTTTTATTTAATGTCTTCGCAGGTCTCTATTTTTCCCATTCCACCAGAGTATTTTTTTATGGTGGTTCACACTACTACACACAAGTATTTGATTTCTGATTTGACTTTTTTCTAAGAAATACTGGATTTAGATGAGCTACTGGATATAATTAAATAAAACCTGATGGACAAAATGTATCTTTATGGATGCCTTCCACTTGCAACATCTAAAAAGTAAGAGTTGAAACATTGGAGCTAAGAGAACTTTGAATGCCACACTGCTTGAAATGGACCACTGTCCTGACTTCAAAACTAGTACACTGTCCACACAGGTTTGAAGTTGCTGTTTCATTTTAACTAACCAATATTTCCATTCTCCTATTTTCATGATTTTTGAACAGAACTGAATCTTTGATAATTTTGTTGTAGCCTTTATTATACTGTTAGATGGTAGTCTCTCCAATGTAGAGTTTACAGATAAAGTTCCATGAATCATATGTAAGAGAATCTCTTAATCTTTCATGTGAGTTAATTCATTTAGATAGTTACTGGTAACATTAAATTAGTCATCACTGAAGCTGCTTTTGAAAACAATTGACCTCAGCTCTTGTTGTTAGGTCATATTCTTTATACAAGTAAAGCAAACCAGTTTTCTTATTACACAAAATAACTTAAAAGATGCATAAGTTCTCATAACATTTGAGTTTGCTGAAAATTATTTATTTGTGCTTCAAAGTTCAGTCCCACCAGTGGACTGCCAGCTAGACATCTATTTTTATGTCTTCGTTTCTGCTTGCACAAAATGTGACATAGTGGCATTTAATGTTTCCCAAGCAAAACTGATCTCAGTGTCAAAGAAAATTTGCATAACATAAAAAAGATGTTCAGAAAAGTAGAAAAAATGTTTTCAACACACACAATCTCCACAAGGCTGCTGGAGAACAGCACCATAAGTGCTCCCAGGATTTCTGCAGAAAAATGATACATATCACTGGACACAGCATGTCTCCAAGTTATATTGGCAAGACGTTGTTGTACTGGGAGGGGGGGAGCGGGGGACTGGCATGTCAGAACATGTAGCAGAATCATCTTCTCCATACTGTGGCAATGAATCAGCTTGTGCCAGTATATAGGCAACGCAATGAACAGCTTTCCATAGCTAGTTGCTGTCACACGTCCTGAGAAATTCACGTCAGCAACTTAGATGAATTCACCCAACTAGCTGTGTTTGCCACATCACACATAGTGCCCATAATGAGAACCTGTAATGTGACTCTAAAACTTGCGGAGATGCTCCATCCACTGATACATGTGTATTTTCTTGTGTGTCTCTTAGTTTTTGTGCAGTTGCTTTCAAACCCAGAACGTACTTACGTATAACCCCTGTATTTTTCCACATCAAATGGTAAAATTGTATGTGATGGACTTGGGGCCATTATCAAAAGACTTGGTATTAAAGCAAATTTACAAAGACCATATGAAAATCAAATCGTGACACCCAGGAGCTGTACGAGTTTGGTGAAGAAACCACTCCTGGCATCCATTTTGAATTATGTGAACCAGAGGAGTACTAGCAAAGTGAAATAAAGGTATTGCCTCAGTTCAGTAATTCTAAAATCATCCAAGGAACTCATAAACTACACTCTCTCAATCCAGTATCTGAATTCAAGGATGCAGTTGCGCTATATTGGCAAGTAGTGCCCGTTCTCAAAGTTGGTGCTCACTTGAATGTCTTACTGGTATATACTATAGAATTAATAACAATGTAATTCAATTCTTAATACACCTAATAACTTGACTTGGATTTTGAAGGACAGTACTGATTTCAAAGTTTGTTACTAAAATCACTTACCTCACATAATATAAAATTATAGGGTTACAAGATGGCAGCAGGTATATAGGTTGTGGCAAAAGGCTCTGCATTTAATGTCTATTTTATCAGTACCCAGTGTCTTTTGTGTTGTGAAAACGTGATAAAAGGAATTCAAATATGCCCAACATTGCAGAAAGGGCATCATTCCAAATGTTTCACACAGGCAAATAATGAGAAAAAAAGGTGTGATTGTAGACTAAAATGTAACGGTCATGAATCACCAGTACAAATGTACATCAAAGGTGTGGAATTTTCTGTAACAGAATCACTCCTCAGTGAATTAAAGGATGCCAAAAATTATGTCATGGTGCTTGAAGATTCACTAAGGTAAATTACTGAAACTCCTGTGATGTCAAAAACTGATAAACTTTCAGATCATGTGCTGCCAAGTAATAAATATGACAATTTGATGCCAAATATAACTAATTCAAAGACTAGTAAGAACAGAAATATAATAGCGGAGGTAAATAATAAACACAAGAGCAACATCGAAAGAAAACAATCACAAACATCACTAGATGCCAGAATCAGATTTTCACTCTGCAGCGGAGTGTGCGCTGATATGAAACTTCCTGGCAGATTAAAACTGTGTGCCAGACCGAGACTCGAACTCGGGACCTTTGCCTTTCGCGGGCAAGTGCTCTACCAACTGAGCTACCCAAGCACAACTCACGCCCCGTCCTCACAGCTTTACTTCTGCCAGTATCTTGTCTCCTACCTTCCAAACTTTACAGAAGCTCTCCTGCGAACCTTGCAGGATGCATCACTAGATGCAGTCATTGAGCCTTCATTTAGTCCACCTACAGCAAATAAGATGAAAGCAATTAGAGGTAACAAGGCTTCTTTATGTAAGGAATTGATGAAAAATTGTGAAATCTGTATATATTCTTACAGTCTTGACAGAGGAATCACAAACATTTTGCAAAATTGTCAGTGAGTAACCACCACTAGTTTTGTTAAACCAGGATCTCCTACATGTGAAATCAATAAGAACTGCGCCAATAACAAATGGTGCACGATATTAATAGGAAGTGTCAATGACATTTATAAAAATGATTTCAAAGGAGAGACAGGCTGTATTAAAAAATCTGTCAAGCTTTTCAGAACACATTCTTCCAACACAGGGCACATGGACCACAAACTCTTTACGAGGCATGGTATGCATCTTAATGGGAGGGGAAAAACTGTTATCTGTAAAAAGAATCATGGGAATTATGAAGAGTACTCAACGTACATCTAGTCCAGCTGCCATTCCTCAATCTCAGACAATCCCAACAGTTCCAGAAAGTGCTAATCATGTTCACATAAAGTGCAGTGAAGTGTCTCAAGCCTTAGAAACATCATCAGAGATTTCCTCTTGGACTGACAGCACACAAACAGTGAAAACACCAGACACCTCTCAAGGAATATGTCCCAGAAAAAGTTATGCTGGCATTCTGAAGACAGCAGCAGCAGTTCCAACCTCTCCTATGGAAATGAATACACAAGAAGCAGCACCAGCAGCAGTGTCCAATGAGGTGAGCAGAAGGAAAAAAGTGCCTCCTTCCCATGTGAATGATTTTTTAGTAGAAAGCAGACCAAGGAAGAACACAAGATAGAAAGTCAGGATGTTATCTGAGGCAAGTGGTTCATCAGAAATGATAAAAGTAGTAGTAATAAGCAAAACAAAACCAGCTTTCTCCCAGTTCATATAACGCATCATAATCTTCAACCTCTAACAAACAAATTACAGGAACTAGAAATAATACTAGACTCTTATCTAAAAGTTGATGTTATCTGCATAATGGAGCACTGGCTAAAAAACAGCAAAACAGATACTGTAAATATAGCTGGTTTTC
The DNA here is from genome assembly GCF_021461395.2 of Schistocerca americana. Lineage (NCBI taxonomy): Eukaryota > Metazoa > Arthropoda > Insecta > Orthoptera > Acrididae > Schistocerca > Schistocerca americana. The sequence goes on from NC_060120.1 coordinate 479,926,745, forward strand.
TCCTAGGTAGTTCATTCTGCAGATCTCATTATAAACATGCTGGGACAGCTGTCTTTGCAAAGGAGAATGTAAGGTGGAAAGAAATCCATATATATTCTGGTTTGATTAAGGGAAATGTATTTGAAATGGCAGCTATCAAACTTACTGACATCCACCTTACCATTGTAGCTGTATACAGGTCACCTAAGTGGTGACTTTGAGAACTTCCTGGGTAAATTTGAAATGATGTTAAATAGTCTAGATTAAACAAAAAAAAAAATCACTTTTGGTAACTTAAACATTGATTTTTTGAAAAGCTCAGTCTGCAGAGATGAATTACTGGACATGGCAGAGTGTTTCAGTTTAATCCCCACAGTAAATGCACCAACAAGAATCTCTAGACATTGTAATACAGCACTAGACCAAATTTTTATTCAGGAAACTCACTCTCTATAGAATAATAAAGTAATAAATATGGGCTACAGCAGGGCCGGCCAGAAATTCTGCACACATGCGGTGCTCCTGCACATGCGCAACTTCCAGATCACAGCGTGCACACCGCAGCCATCAGCGTTCATGTAGTGCATGTTTCTATGCACAGATGTCACTTTATCCACTTGCTGGGATACTCTGTACCGGCGCATTCTAGTGCTCTTTCCACAGCTTGCAAGCCAACCATAGGAAGGCATTTCGCGTATTAAACATTTAAAATACTGTCACAGTCTACTCATTGAGACGTCTACTTTTATGTTAACAGTTTAACCCAGTAAGACAAGTAATACAATTAACAACTGTGGGTTTTTATTAAGCTCAGTTTTTGATCTAATATTTAAGAAAGAGCACTTAGCGACTTCCAACGAACCTTATTCATGATTTCAAATAACGTTAAACTAATGCAAGGTTTCCTATAATTAATTCTCGGTGCCCTCAGTTACATCCACATCATTTCTGTCTCATTGACCTCTGAACAGAATGATAACCGTAGACCTCTCGACGATCACCTGTAGTCTTCACACATTTAAAAAAAAAAACTCTAAATGTAAGTATACATTGGAACAATCGGTTTAATGATCAATTTTCCTGATAATAATGTAACATGGAGCAGAATGAGGCAATAATGCACAGTTAGTAAACAATAATTTTTAATTATGAAAGGAATAAATCCAAACACGTTTATCACTGGTCATGACAAATGATACAGTTAATATCGGGCACAAAAGCACAGCTCATTGACAAACGCAAGCAGTTGCGAAGATTTTCATCACTTATGCTTGATCGAAACCTTGATTTATTCATTTTCATCACCGAGAAAAATCTTTCATAAACATATGTTGACCCGAACATGGACATAACTCTCACGGCTTCTCAGTGCAGGCATGGAAATTCTTGTTGTGAAAAATTTTCATAGAACTCTTTTGCACTTTGCACTGCAAAGAACTTGTCCTTCAGTCTTGTATTGCACTGTAGGTCGATCAGTTCCATCTGTAGATCATTCGGAGCATCTTCAACTGACAACGAGAACGGTCGAGCAAAGAGGCGAATGGCAGCAGACAAACTCGTAACATCTGCAAATCGTGCTTGAAATTGTTCCTTAATTTTTACAATTATTGACACATGTTCTTGAAATCTAGCACTTTCATGGGCCAGTCCAAGAATCGGGAAATGTGCAGTGTTTTTTGTCAATAGCTGGCTCTCCCAAAGCGCAAGCTTCCTTTCAAAGGCATTTACTTTTTCCAACATGTCAGAAATTAAATTATTTTCACCTTGCAAACTGACGTTCAGGCTGTTCATGTGAGAAGTAACGTCCATGAGAAATGCAAGGTCTGATATCCAACAAGGGTCTTCCAACATAGGTTCACTTTTTCCCTTCTCTTGTAAGAATGTTACTATCACCAAACGCAAATCAAAAAATATTTTCAGCCTTTTACCTCAACTGAGCCAGTGTACTTCGGTATAGTAAGGTACGTTGTCATACTCCGCTCCTAATTCCTCCAAGAACTGCCAAAACTGGCGATGCGTAAGGCCATGTGTCTTCAGATAGTTTACAGTACGCACAGCAATTTGCATGACATTTGCTAACGTTACTGATTTTGCACAAAGTGCCTCTCGATGCAGAATGCAGTGAATTCCATACAACGTCTCATCTGTGCGCCCTAGCATTTTGTACATCCGTGCTATGAGTCCTCTCTGATGGCCATGCATTGATGGTGCTCCATCTCTCATCACTGAGACTAACTGATTCCAGTCCATACTGACACCATCAATCGCTTGCTCAACAGCTTGGAGTAAGTCCGGACCTGTAGTAGTCCCTTTCAAGGGTACTAAGTCCAAAATGTCCTCTGTTACACAAAGTGCTTTAGAGACACCTCGTATGTATATCACACCTGGGCTGTATCTGTAAGATCTGTTGCTTCATTGAGTGCAACAGAGAAAGCAACAAAGTCTTTAGCCTTATTTATTAGCTGCCTGTGCACATCGCTGGCCATAGCACTGATACGTTTTGTCACTGTTTGGATAGACTGATTTCTTGAAACCTGCTAACGTTCGTGGGACACACAAGTTCTGCAGCATCAGTCAGACACCCTTTCACAATCTCCCCTTTGAAAAAGGGTTTCCCGGATTGAGCAATTCTTAATGCAGTTTTAAAACTTGCTCACAGTGAAGATTTAATGTGGCTGCCATTCTGGAAAATTGAAAACAGTACATTGTACAGCGTACAGTAAAATAGACATAAATGTAACACAAGAAACTAAGAGTTCAAGAAGTATCAGTTACTTTGACTTACAGTAAAATCGAGTTGATGTGTCTCATCCATTTTCTTAAGGACATTTAATTTTGCTTGCCGTTCTTCACTGTTGAGTACCCTACACTCGTCTTTGTGATATGTATTGTAGTGTCTTTCAATTGAAAACTTATGCTGGCTGCCTATTATTCGGCGGCACAGCAAACACTGTGAGTTTTCGCCAACGGCTACACAAAAGAATTGCAGTTCCCATTTATTTTTAAATGACTGAGAACATAGATCTCCCGTCCTTTGATTTTTCACAGTACCTGCCATTTCTCAGTACTTCTCTGTTAAGGTTACGGCACCAGGGGTAAACGAGACTAGGTATGTTGCGCTCTTGCTTGTACCACATAAACAGGGAAGTGGAGCCGCTGTCGTTCATGTAGGACACTTGTCTAATAACGGATGTCGCTGTCACACATGTGCAGCTCTTCCGCACGTCTGGACACTGTGCAGCGTTTGGCCGGCCCTGGGCTACAGTGATCACGAGTCTCTGTTGCTAACATTGGTGTTATGCATAGAGAAAATATCACCCATCAAAATAATTGAGTGCAGGAATCTCAGTGATGGTAATATAGCAAACTTTTGCCACCTATTAGGACAGGAAACATGGGATGAAGTGTTCAATGAAACATATGTAAATAGAATGTTTAATAACTTTCATGGGACATAACAATACTATTTTGACATAGCCTTCCCAATCTTTCCACTTAAGCAACATAAATTATAACCTGCTAGAAAAAAAAATAGATCACTATGGGTATAAAATCTCCAGTCTAAAGAAATGATTTCTGCATTCATACATAAAACAAAATATTATATCATTAGAGATGCAAAACTATGTCAAAGAGTACAGTAGGACCTACAACAAAGTTATTAAAGATGCAAAAAAGAGGGGTAATGATGAATACATCTGCAAATCAGAAAACAAGCCACAGGCCATGTGGAACATCATTCATTCTGAAACGGGCACCAAGCCAGTGGCAAAGAGCATTAGCCTAAACTGGAAAATGGACAAATATCTGAAGTCACTGCAGTAGCTAATACCTTCTATAAGTACTTTATCAAAACAGCATATGGTGTCATCCAAAGTAACTTTCAAACTCTTATTATGCACCACATTGAAAACCACAACCCCCACCCTGTGGGTCTATATTTCTCAAACAGGCCACTCACAACAAGCTCATACTGGCAACTAGATCATTAAAGAAGCCTTCGTGTATTTATGATGATATTCAATACTATGTTATAAACCAAATAGGATATTACATTGTAGAATCTCTGAAGCATATTAGTAATCACTCCTTCTCCACTGGTACATTTCCAAATCTCCTTAAGATTGCGAAGGTAACACCCTTGCACAAAAAGGAAGCAACAGACAATGTTAACGATTGCAGGCCTGTAGCTCAGCTTAGTGGCTTCAAAGATCTTTCAGAAGCTCTTTTACAATAGACTGATAGAGTTTATTAACAAAAAGTCATCAGCATGGTTTCAGGCGATCAAGATCCACAACCACAGCAATCTATAAATTCCTGTCATGATAGCTATAGATGAAAAGGAAATGGCTTCTAGAATCTTCTTGGACTTATCCAAAGCATTTGATATAATAAATCATACTATTCTATTGTATAAATTGGAAAGAAAGGGAATTAGAGATACTCCAAATGAGTGGGTTAGGTCATATCATACTAACAGACAACAAAAAATTGTTCTTAAACAGGATAATATTACTGGAACATTGTAAGAACGACAGCATATGCATCAGAAAAAGCTACAATGAATTTGACAGGATACAAGGGTCAACATTAGGTCAAATCCTTCTTTTTTTTTTTTTAAATGACCTGAATGAAACTGTCCACACCAAATAAAACACTTTATTTGCTCATGATGTCAGTATTTTGATTAAGGGTTGTACCAAAAAGACCTCCAAACATCTAAACACACATCATTGCTGGAGCTAACAAACTGGTTTTAAAGAAATAAACTTATCAAAAACACCAAAAAAACAGCAGCTACGAACTTTCATATATCTTACCCTAAGCAACAAAATGACCACATACTGAAAATAAGAAACAAAAGTTTAAAATTGGCTGATGATGTGAAATCCTAGGAATATATCTGCACAGTGACCTAAAATGGAACATACATATTAAAGTTCTTATAGCTAAACTGTCATCAATCTGTTACATGCTATGGATACTGAACACAAGCGGTAATACAGTCATATCACACACATTTCCAGTCAGCAATCAGATATGGAATAATACTCTGAGGGAATGCACCTTGCAGTCAACACATATTCAAAACCCAAAAACGTGCTACCAAAATCACTTTCAATGTAAATAAACAAGATTCGTGTCATCCTTTTTTCCCCAACATTAAAGATACTGAACATTCCATGCCTGTACATATCTGAAATGATGGTCTTTACAAGAGAATATTTAGGAAGTCCAATGCATATCAGCAAAACAGCTTTGTGCACAGTCACGGAACAAGAAATGGAAACAACATCCATGTCTCTTATGCCAGGACATCAACCTATCGGAAAAGTGTTCCTCATAGAAGTAGACAGTTATATAATCACCTTCAGAACAACATCAAATTATTAAAGCAAGAAAGCTTAACAAACCTGTCCGACACTTTCATTTGTGATATATTCTATTACCGTATATTATTTGTGTGTGTATGTGTGTGTGTGTGTGTGTGTGTGTTCTTTATCTCTTCTGTATTCTTTATTGACTATCCTATATCTGACATACGACCAAAATTAAATATAAGAAATGAACTTTTTGTTAACAACCCATTCTTTTTCCATCTTGAAACCCAAATCACTCTAAACACACATGTGAATAACAAAAGGTTTTTTTTTTTAGATTTGCCCATTTTTTCATATTTTAGTAAAATCAAGCATGTGTTACAACATTATTGTGTTACACATCAGATTAAAGCTTACAGTAAGTCCTTACAACAACATCAGTCTCAGTTTCCTACTATCAATAGTTGAAGTCAACATACATTTTTGTTTCATGACACTCTCAGAACAATGAGAAATTTTCATTTTGTGAACGAAATTATCCATCCATCAAGAGAGTTTGAAATTTTATATATTTATACGTTTAATAAACAAAAAACAAAATATCTGACACCAAACCTTTTGTAGAGTTGATATGGACTGAACTCATAGTTACTGAAAAAAAAAAAGAGAGAAGAGGTGATGCATTTCCAGGATTAGAATTGAAATCTTTAAGTTTATTCATAGTTTGGTGGTATTTTGTTATCAGTTTTCAGTTTCTCCAGAGTTGTGACTGTGAATTCCTTTTGATAGAACTTTCTCAATGATTTCAATCCCAAAGTGACATAGTGCATTGGTGTATGCCACATAGGTTTACGACAAAGGAGGCAAATGTGACAAGTGTAATTGAACTTTCCAGTACCAATACTATTTTCATAATTTTTGAGGAAAAAAGATGTTGGTACAGACTGATGACATAGCATACTGCTTTGTTTGTAATGTAAAGGAAAGAAGATTAAAAGTTTAATGTCTCTTGACAGTGAAGTCATTCAGAATGAACACAAATTTGGATTGGACTAGAATGGAAAACATACCAGCTGTGCTCTTACAGAAGTATTCCAAGCATTTGCTTTAATCATTTTTGGGAAACACCAGAAAACCCAACTGGAATGGCCAGTTGGGATATTGCAACCCTACTCCTTCCTAAGTGTAGTCCAAACTCCTTTAACCACCAAACCACCTGTTTAATTGTGCGAGAAAGGATCAAAAAGTAATGGGAATTTTTTTAATTTTGCGGGCTTTGTACATCAGATTTTAAATTGTTTTCATCTTGTTGGTACACACGTTCCTGATACATCTTTCCATTTTCAGCTGTTTTGAGTATTTAGTTTATTGTCGACAGTCAAAAGGTTACACACGTTTTGAAGTACTCGGTAAATTTTTTCTTTTGAAAAGGATGGATCAAAGAATTTCCATGAAGTTTTGCTTGAAAAATGGAATAAAGTGCAGCACTACATTCAAACTGTTGACTTTGGCTTTTGGAAAATCTGCTATGAGTAAGACAAGAGTTTATGAGTGGTGTAAACGCTTCGAACAAGGTCGAGAAGACATTGTAGACTATGACCGCCCTTAGACACCCTAGCACATCAAGTACTGACGACAATGTGGAGGAAATAATTAAATTGGTTCTGGAAGATTACCGAATTACAATCAGAGAGGTTGCTGATGATGTCAGCATATCTTTTGGCTAATGCCAGCATTTTTTTTTAGACTTTTGGGCACAAAACATGTAGCAGCCCTAACTTTGTTCCAAAATTGTTGAATTTTGACCAAAAGTGACATCACACAGACGTCACTCAGGAGTTGCTGAATGAAGGTGACAATGACCCAGAACTTCCAAACATAGATATTGGGTATAACATCAAAACCATGGCTCAATTATCCCAGTGGAAACTGCCTGAAGAACCAAGACTGAAAAATTTTTTTCAAGTTTGATCACATGTGAAGATTTTTCTCACTCTTTTCTTTGATTACAGTGGGGTACTGCACAATGAGTTCCTACCTTATGATTGTACGATCAATAAGGAACACTGTTTATGTGAAACAAGCCAAAGGAAATGACCAGAATTGTGGCAAAACCACTTGTGGAAATTGCATCATGATAATGCTCCCACTCACACTTCATTGCTTGTTTGTTACTTTTTTGGCAAAAAAACAAAACCTTATGTTGGCTCAGCGAACTTATTTACTGGCCATGGTCTCCTGCAACTTTTTTCTATTCCTGAGGCTGAAGAGAACCATGAAAGGATGTTGTTTTGCCACCATTGATGAGATGAAAACAGAATCACTGATGGAGCTGAACACTGTAATAAAAAGTGGGTTCCAGAAGTGGTTCCAAGAGTGGAAAAAGTGCTGCACAAGCGTATTATATCTCAAGGGAATAACTTTGAAGGGGAAAAAGTTGATGTTGATGAATAAATAAAAATTCTTTACGAAAATACAAACATTCCCATTACTTTTTGATCACACCTCATATGTAGTGTAGTCACAAGATCATTATATACTTAATGTACCATACTCTGACCAATCTACATGGACACAAAAGACATCCTGTGATGGAGTGTGTTTCTATGCACCTTTCATTTAGGTAAAACTGGAAAAAAAGGTTTCTGCTAGGTGATTATTATGAATCAATTCCTGCACATAAAGTGCACACAATAGGTCTCATTGTCACATTATGTAAAGACATCTCCAATGATATGTGAGCTTAGGTTGGCACTAATTTTGATTTGTTCTATAGTTTCTGCATGGCCTACAGGTTCTACTTCTGCAACTTTTCCAAGTGATTAATGGCATTATTATTATTATTATTATTATTATTATTATTATACTGGACTCCTACCCATGAGTAAAGTCTGAATCCCTGTGCATCCATCCACAACTACATTCTCCACTGATTGCCTTAATCCCTTCAGATTAATGCTAGGATTATTTAAAAACTTGCTTCCTTTGCCCATCCTTCTCCATCTGACCTGGTGCTCTATCTTCAATGAACTCGACAGTGATGAGACAACTTCAAACTCATTTTTCCTCACATAAGAGTGCTATTCAACATAACTCATTTTTCCTCACATAAGAGTGCTATTCAACATGTATCTTCCTTTGATGAATGTTAACAATATCAAAACATTCTAACACACTCAGAGTCTACATTCTATTAAAACATCTCATTGGCAATGCTGTTACCGCTGTCCCAACCACCTTGCAGGTTCTGTTCAGACTAACTGTAGAGTACAGAGCAGAGCATAAATTAGATGACCACATTATGTACTTGGATTAAAATAGCTTTTTGATTGAATTTTAAGCCAGTAGACTTCTAGGGATCAGCTCATAGCCATTCATTGTTCTTTCTCAAGTGCCATGTAAGCCATGTAGGCCGACATTGGTTTGCTGCATAACTGTAGAACATATTCTGAGTTTCAACACAATAAATTTCATAGAGACCAAAAAGCTTAAGTCCATGAATGAGCATGGTTGTAGAAAGTGTCACTTGCGTGAAACTTGGCTTGCACTCTTCCCACATCATATACTCCAAACTATGGATGAAGGGCAACAGGCAACACGCAAGTCTTACGCAGATGCTTCAGAAACTCAAACAGGAATCACTGGAAGGAAGACAACATACTATTCGAGGAACACTACTGAGAAAATTTAGATAATCAGTATTTGAAGCTGACTGCAGATTTCCAAAAAGCATCTGACATGTTACCCCACTGCAGACTGTTAATGGTGGTATAGGTGTACGGAATAGGTTCCCATATATATGAGTGGCTGGAACACTTCTTAAGTAATGGAACTCAGTATGTTGTCCATGATGGTGAGTATTCATCAGAGACAAGGTTATCCTCAGGAGTGAACCAGGGAAGTGTGATAGGACCACTATTATTTTCTACATACTTAAATGATCTGGCAGACAGGGTGGGCAACAGTCCGTAGCTGTTTGCTGATGATGCTGTGGTGTATGGGAAGATGTCAAGGATGAGTTACTGTAGAATGATACAAGAAGACTTACACAATATTTCTAGTTGGTGTGAATGGCAGCTGACTGTAAATGTAGAAAAATTTAAGTTAATGCAAATGAGTAGGAGAAATAAGTCCATAATTTTCAGATACAGTGTTAGTAGTGTCCTGCTTGACACAGTCACATTGTTTAAATATCTGGGTGTAATGTTGCAAAGCAATATGAAATGGAAAAAGCATATGAGGATTGTAGTAGGGAAGGCGAATGGTCAGTTTTTGTTTCTTGGGAGAATTTTAGGGAAGTGTGGTTCATCTGTAAAAGAGACTACATATAGGACGATAGTGCGACCTATTCTTGAATCCTGCTTGAGTGTTTGCAATCCGTACCAGGTCAGATTAAAGGAAGACATAGAAGCAATTCAGAGCCAGGCTGCTAGAATTGTTACCTGTAGGTTCAAACCACATGCAAATGTAAGGAGATGCTTTGGGAACGCAAATGACACTCACCATAGGGAAGGTAACATTCTTTTCGAGGGACACTATTGAGAAAATTTAGAGAACCGGCATTTGAAACTGACTGCACAATGATTCTACTGCCACCAACATATATTTCATGTCAGGACGACAAAAACAACATATGAGAAATCAGGATTCGTATGGAGGCATATAGACAGTCATTTTTCCCTTGCTCTAGCTGTGAGTGGAACAGGAAAGGAAACAACTAGTAGTTGTACATGGTATCCTCCGCCACCCTCTGTATGGTGGCTTGCGGAGTATGTATGTATGTATGTACAGTGCTTTGTTAAGCATAGCTGGCTGCATGTCAGCAATATGGCAATCAAGAGGTTATTTTATTCAAGCTACAAAACAGTTCCTGAGGTCAAATGAGTGAAGTAATGCAGTTGTTAAGGCACTAGACTTTCATTCACAGGGAATTAGGTTACAATCATGACTTTTATTTACCTAAATCAGTTCACAAAACACTAGGATGGTTCCTTAGGTAAGATTATGACAGATTTTTTTTCTTGTTTCTCTTTAAATAGCATAAGTGTCCCAACTCTAATGACTTGACTACTGATGAGAAGTAAAACTATAACCTTTTTTCGAAACAGGTACAGAAGATATGTTCAGTGGGAGCATCAAATAAAAAGATAGTTATGAAAAGAGGGAAACTGGCAGAAAAGCAGACGTGCTTAGGTATAAATGACATAATATGTGGTAGAAGGAACAATTACATAATGATTAATAAGTGATTAAATAACTACAATGTTCACAGTAAACTAGCAAAAATGCTCAGTTAAGTGGTGCTACTACAGAAGCAGTTAACTGTTAATTATCTTGAGGCTGCATAAAAGGATAGGCAACAGAAAAAGAATGGGATGCGGCAGGAGAGGCAGCCAAGTGTCATATACACACATGTACTGAGAGACAGATCCACATTAAGAGGAATAGGATACTAAATACAAAACAGAAACTGGAGATTGGGAACTAAAATGCACATCAAAACGAAAAATCAAAGAAACAGTGCACGCAGATAGACTCGTAGTAGTGAAGGGTGTGCTCTGGTGGAACTATAATGTGTATTTTGACAAGTAAAATGATATAAAACTCTTTTCTGATACCTCAAGTGGTCTGATAACATATGGCATGTTCAGTGGTATGATTTACTCTGATTTATTTTTTTTTCTCAGTTACTAATGACAGCATTTTTATTTACAAACGTAACAAAGTTTCATACCTGCAATAGATGAAGCAGCCTTCCTCCAGCATGTGTTTCACCATCATCCTCGCAATCCTGCAGAAATGATTTTGTATCATCTTTGAAAATTCGATAGGCATACATGTTGTGAGTTGCATTAGCTATTTTCTTATTTTCATATAGCTTTTGTAAAATTGCCCTGTATGAAGATGAAAAATGAAAGAGGCATGAAAGCAATACACAATGCTTCATATTTCTACAAGGATTTTATTGCTCTTTCTTACTTGACTTGTTCTGCATAGAACACTGGTGCAGCATGGCCTTGAAAGACACTTTTTCGATCAGTGATTGTCTCTCCATGTATTATTTGTGGTAGTTCAAATTCATATTCCTGCTGTTCACAGGTGACTGATGAGAATGCAGCACTGTCAATGCCAAAATCTTCAGTACCCTTATCTAACGGCAAAAAATCTTGAACCAACTCCCTTACTTTTTCAACCCATTCATATATCACTGTTTGTCCACACTGTAATCTAGAATGAGAAGATAAAGCACTAAAGACACAAACTGAATGTACTGGAATGCACTTAAAAACTAAAACTAATTAGGCCTGCTTGTGCCTTACAAAAATTTAAATAATTGTTGGCAGTCTTCTAGGGCAATTTACAGTTAGGTTAAAAATGATGCTGATCCCATTTTCATAAAGTAATGCTATGGTGAAAGGAAAGATAAGCAAAACAAGCACAAGAAATATTCCATTTTGCTTCCAATAATAGTAAAGCAATTTTCCACACAGCATGAACAGCATCTATACGCTAAATAAAATTATTTGTCAGTTGACATGTTTCCCAGGCAACTGATGTGTTGCTACAATAACTGTCAGCTGCCCTCCTTCACACAAATTGCTAATAGTACATAGTTTCCATAAGATACTAAGAGCACTGTTTGGAAGATTCAGTACCATGTTACAAACATCAAAAAAAGTTTTGCATCACCTCGGTTCCGGAACCTGTACAGAAAATTGGAATAGAGATCAGCATAAACATCATTTCTGTCCTTTTTATTTCCCACGAAAACCACACATTGCGTGTTGTACCACCGCACAGCAAGACCTTCAGAGGTGGTTGTCCAGATTGCTGGTCACACCGGTACCTCTAATACCCAGTAGAACATCCTCTTGCATTGATGCATGCCTGTATTCGTCATGGCATACTATTCACAAGTTCATCAAGGCACTGTGGTCCAAATTGTCCCACTCCTCAATGGTGATTCGGCGTAGGTCCCTCAGAGCGGTTGGTGAGTCATGTCATCCATAAACAGTCCTTTTCAATCTATTCCAGGCATGTTTGATAAGGTTCATGTCTGGGGAACATGCTGGCTACTCTAGTCAAGCGATGTCGTTATCCTGAAGGAAGTCATTCACAAGATGTACACACCGGGGGCGCAAATTGTCATCCATGAAGACAAATGCCTCGCCAATATGCTGCTGATACTGTTGCACTATCGGTCGGAGGATGGCTTTCACGTATCGTAACAGCTGTTACTGCACCTTCCACGACCACCAGCAGCATACACGGCCCCACATAATGGCACCCCAAAACATCAGGGAACCTCCACCTTCCTTCCCTCGTTGGACAGTGTGTCTAAGGTGTTCCGCCTGACCGCGTTGCCTCCATACATGTCTCGGAAGATTGTCTGGTTGAAGGCATATGGAACACTCATTGGTGATGAGAACATGACACTAATCCTGAGCGGTCCATTCAGCATGTTGTTGGGCCCATCTGTACCACGCTGCATGGTGTTGTGGTTGCAAAGATGTACCTCACCATGGATGTCACGAGTGAAGTTGCACATCATGCAGCCTATTGGGCACAGTTTGAGTCATAACATGATGTCCTGTGGCTGCACAAAAAGCATTATTCAACATGGTGGTGTTGCTGTCAGGGTTCCTCCAAGCTATAATCCGTAGGTAGCCATCATCCACTGCAGTAGTAACCTTTGGGCGGCCTGAGCGAGGCACGTCATCGACAGTTCCTGTCTCTCTGTATCTCTTCCATGTCCAAACACCGCTTTGGTTCTCTCCACGACGCCTGGACACTTCCCTTGTTGAGAGCCCTTACTAGCACAAAGTATCCATGTGGACGCGATCGAACTGCGGTATTGACCATCTAGGCATGGTAGAACTAGACAACACGAGCCGTGTACCTCCTTCCTGGTGGGATGACTGGAAGTGATCAACTATTGGACCCCCTCCGTCTAATAGGTGATGCTCATGCATGGTTGTTTACATCTTTGGGCAGGTTTAATGACATCTCTGAACAGTCAAAGGGACTGTGTCTGTGATACAATATCCACAGTCAAAGCCTGTCTTCAGGAGTTCTGGGAACCGGGGTGATGCAAAACATTTTTTTGATGTGTGTACAAGATATCAAGTAAGTAGTAACTTAAATCAGGGTAGCAGAAAAAATTATAAAATAATACATCATCTATTAGGTTGGTGCATTTTTGTTTTGCATGTTGGAATTCCAGTTGCTATGGGTTTACTTATCAATTGTCATTTTTTTTTAGTTCAGTGTTACTATTTGAGTTTACGTATTATTGTTTTGTCATTTAGAGATAATGAGTGGAGCTGTTGATGGTAAAAAAATGGAGTGTCGAGCAGACAAACCTGAACATTTCTGACATTCTTCTGCATGGATTCAATATAGGAGTGAAAGCAGCAGAGGCGGCCAGAAACATTTGCGCCATGTATGGAGATAATGCCATTGGACAGGGCATGGTAAGAAAATGGTTCTCTCATTTTAAGGAGAATTGTTTTGACAATAGTGACTCTCTAGGTTCAGGAAGACCTAGGGTTTAAAGATCATTTAAAAGCATTAATCCACTGTAATACATGTCAGTGTACTCGAGAACTGACAAATGTCATGAACTGTGATCATTCAACCAGTATGTGACATTTGCATGCAGTGGTGAAGGTTCAATAATTGAGTGTGTGGGTACCACATTCTCGAAGCCAAAATCACAAAAATCAGCGGGTGGTCATATGTGCATCTCTGCTTGCTCGTCATGAACTGGCTTGTGAGCTACACTGACCACTCCTATCCTGTATCACTACTGGTGAAAAGAAATCATGTCTTTATGCTAATATAAGGCAAGGAAAGGTATGGTTGAACCCAAATCAAGCAATAAATCCCCATACAAAGACCTGTGTGCACCCACAAAAGATAATGTTATGCATCTGGTGGAACAGTGACAGTGTGGTGTACAATGAACTGCTTTCCCGACTTGTAACCATCACTGCTGACATTTATTGTCAACACCTGAGATATTGAGACATCTTGCAGGTGCAGTCCAAGAACAATGACCAGGGAGACTGCGTGAAGTGATGCTACTTGACGGTAATGGCCGTCCACATTCTGCTAGACTGACAAACACTATACATGAATTGGTTGGGAAGTCATTCTGCATCCACCTTATTCGCCTGGTCTTGCACCCTCAGATTTTCACCTTTTCTGCTCTCTATCAAACAGCCTTCAAAGTACTTCCTTTCCAGATAAAAATGCACTCCGAACACAGCTTGACGAGTTTTTCACCTTAAAACCATGTTATTTCTACAGTCGCAGAATTAAAAAGTTGCCCCATCAGTGGCAGACTGTTCGAGATAGTGAAGCAGAATATATTATTGATGACTAAAGTCACTGTTACGTGTGTCTGTTGCATTTATTAAACTTCTGGAAAAATGCTATGAATTTATGCACCAACCAAATACATCAGAGGTTGGGCCTTTTGGTCCGTTCCATCTGCTTCAAATTGGTCAAGCTAATCATTGGTTTATACTGTTTTAATGATTCTTCCATCTGACATATGGTTTGTGTGTAGTTTCCATCTTATCTGATGTTGTTGTATTGTGTCAGTTATGTTTTACACAAAAATGGTGGGTCAGTAACTTGATGATCATTTTTGCCCCTAGGTGTGATGACGCATTGCAAAGATTACACTTTTGCAGGTGTATTGATGTGAGGGGTTTTGTTGAGTTGGGTGAGTAGAGGGAGAAAGACATGGGAAGCAGGAGGAGGGCTCGGCAATGGGTAGCTAGCAGCTCAGATGGAGACAGCAGGTGCGCAGGACAGGAATGCAGGAGGAAGGGGCAGCAGGTGCATGAGTTAGGCCTGTGAACACAGACACTGGAACCATTGGCTTCATGAAGGTCACACGGCGGTTGGATTGAGAGGGGATGACGGGACAGAGGAAGGGGAAACTATTGGGCTGAGGGTGTAAGAACAGTGGATTACTGGAGACTGAAGCCAGGAGGATTACAGGAGTGAATGACATATTGTAAGGAAAAATCCCGTCTGTGTAGTTCAGAAAAGTTGGTGCTGGAGGGATAAATGCAGATAGCACAGGTTGTGAAGCAGCCACTAAACTCCATTAGCCCGCTGCCCCCATAACCTCTACCACACAGTTTCCCCTACCTCTGTCATGTAATCACCTCCCATACCATGCCTCCATATCATCTTCTTCATTTCTACTGAAAGCTAGAAAAATTTTCGTTCTTTTATGTGTGCCCGTCCATGACTCAGTCCTTCCACTACTTGTAAGTGGTGTCCTTTACTTGTACAGTGTTTACATTCTGCGAGAACTTTTCTTACTATACTTAACCTACTCTATGATCTGTTTGTCAATTTCTCCCTTCATTTGCCTGGACTGGTATCCTAAAAATGACAATGGTTTTGTCTTCTTAATGGAGGTCTCCAAATTGTATTCTCTGGCTCTTTTGCTATTAAAACAACTTCTTGTAGGTCATCTTCATTCCAATTAACAATTACTCGGTGTCGGACAACAAGCATCATAATAACAGCCACATTATTAAACGTTGTATTGCCTGTACCCAAGTTTTCAGATTATCATTGATATATACAGGGTAAGTCGTGTACGACTGAACACCCCCATTATTCCAGGGGCGATTGCACGTATTGGCATGCGGTTTTCAGCGAATCATAGCCAACTATGGGGCACATACATTGGTACATGCACAATTATCACAACGTTTATATTGACCGAGATAATGAGGCAAGTCCATGTTTTTTAAGTGGGACACAATATTTTTATTACCAACATTCGAACGCTCTGGAAAAAACGCTTATAGTGATGTAACGCATGTTGCTATTGTGATTCAAACATCACTTAAAAGACGCTGGGAAATATTGTACGATTGAAGGTCGAGGCAGTCGGAAGCGGCTGCAGACTGTAAAACACGCCTCGCGCGATCCGCAGGCCGAGTTGCCGTGCTCTATGCAGCATGCACCGCCTACGCTATGTAGGTAAATCGTCATCCGCCCTCTTTTAAGCAAAGTTTGAATCACAATAGCAACATGCATTACATGACTATATGTGTCTTTTCCAGAGCGTTCGAATGATGGTAAAATAAGTATAGCGTCCCATTTAAAAAACATGTACTTGCCACATTATCTCGGTCAATATAAACATTGTGATAATTGTGCATGCACCACCGTATGTACCCCATAGTCCACTATGATTCACTGAAAACCGCATGCCGATACGTGCAATCGCCCCTGGAATAAAGGGGGTGTTACGTCTTACACGACTCACCCTGTATATTAAAAATAGAGGGTGAAAGGGGGTTCCCTTGTACAACTCCTCGGTTTGTTGCATCCATATTATGTCTGCTCTCCGCTATTTTTATCTATATATTGTTATTCATATATTAACTCAGCACAACTCTTAAAGATGAAATGGAATCCGTCTGTTTCTTAAAATTTCCTACAGTTTACTCTGATCTATTTTATAGAATGCATTTTTGTAGTCAATGAAGACAAGATATATTGGTAAATTAAATTCAAGGTGTTGTTCTATTAGTTGTGTCATACTGAAGATACAGTCTAAGCATGCTCTTTCGCAAAAACCATGTTGTGTATCTGATAATAGATTTCAGTGATTAGTGATCTCCATTTTGTTAAAACTGGGGTTCCAACATTCATGTCGATTTCCTTTTTTTTTTTTTTTTTTTTTTGAATTAGGCATATTAGGGCTACATTCCATTCTTCACGTATACAACCACTTTGCTGATCTTATCACATCCTAGAGTCTTCCTGTTCTTGCTACACATTACTCAAGCCTGTAGATCTTCCAATATTATTAAGCCTACATATTCATCTATACTCCACGAACCACCACAAGATGCATGACAGAGGGTATGTCCCATTGTACCAGTTATCAGGGTTTCTTCCAGTTCCATTCACGTATGGAGCATGGGAAGAATGATGGCCTGAAAGCCTCTGTGAGTGCTGTAATTATTCTAATCTTATCCTCACGATCCCTATGTGAGCAATACATAAGGGGATTGTAGTATATTCCTGGAGTCATCGTTTGAAGCCGGTTCTTGAAACTTTGTTAATAGAGTTTCTCAAGATAGTTTACGTTTACTTCAAGAGTCTTCCATTTCAGTTCCTTCAGTATCTCTGTGACACTCTCCCACAGATCAAACAAACATCTGACCATTTGTGTTGCTCTTCTCTGTATACATTCAATATCCCCCACTAGTCCTCAATCCAGTCACAATTTTCACTTGATACCCCATATGATCATACTTTTGACAATAAGCATTGGTGTGATACTGAATCATTCGTATCTGCTTCAGTCATAGACATCTGTGTATCTTGCTCATCCAATCCAGAGTGTTTTATAGTACTGTATAGTATGATCCATATTTTGCCACTGTTGAGCAGTGTCTGACAAAGAAAGTGAAACACTCAAGAGAGGAGGAGGTGGAAGCAAAATGAAATTTTGCAGGTTGAGAGGGCATGTAGTGTTGTTTCAGTGATTACAAACTCCAGTATAATTTGCAAAGAACTTGGCAATATGAGCCCACTTACCCAATCTGTTACCCCCGGAAACCATCCTTGTAACCATTGATGCCACTTCCTTATACACAAATATTCTGCACGTCCACGGCCTCGCTGCAATGGAGCACTTCCTTTTACACCGATCACCTGCCACCCTACCTAAAACCTCTTTCCTCATTACCTCAGCCAGCTTCATCCTGACTCACAACTTCTTCACTTTCGAAGGCCAGACATACCAACAATTAAAGGGAACAGCCATGGGTACCTATTTATGGGTCGCTTAGAGGAAGCCTTCTTGCTTACCCATGCCTGCCAACCCAAAGTTTGGTACAGATTTATTGATGACATCTTCATGATCTGGACTCACAGTGAAGAAGAACTCCAGAATTTCCTCTCCAACCTCAACTCCTCTGGTTCCATCAGATTCACCTGGTCCTACTCCAAATCCCATGCCACTTTCCTCGACGTTGACCTCCATCTGTCCAATGGCCACATCAAACCCACCAACAAGCAACAGTACCTCCATGACGACAGCTGCCACCCATTCCATATCAAACGGTCCCTTCCCTACAGCATAGTTCTTCGTGGCAAACGAATCTGCTCCTGAATCCCTGAACCATTACACCAACAACCTGAAAACAGCTTTCACATCTCGCAACTACCCTCCCGACCTGGTACAGAAGCAAATAATCAGAGCCACTTCCTCATCCCCTCAAACCCAGAACCTCCCACAGAAGAACCCCAAAAGTGCCCCCACTTGTGACAGGATACTTTCCGGGACTGGATCAGACTCTGAATGTGGCTCTCCAGCAGGATATGACTTCCTCAAATCCTGCCCTGAAATGAGATCCATCCTTCATGAAATCCTCCCCACTCCACCACGAGTGTCTTTCCGCTGTCCACCTAACCTTCATAACCTCTCGGTTCATCCCTATGAAATCCCCAAACCACCTTCCCTACCCTCTGGCTCCTACCCTTGTAACCGCCCCCCGGTGTAAAACCTGTCCCATGCACTGTCCCACCACCACCTACTCCAGTCCTGTAACCCGGAAGGTGCACACGATCAAAGGCAGAGCCACGTGTGAAAGCACCCACGTGATTTACCAACTGATTTGCCTACACTGTGAAGCTTTCTATGTGGGAATGACCAGCAACGAACTGTCCATTCACATGAATGGACACAGGCAGACAGTGTTTGCTGGGAATGAGGATCACCCTATGGCTAAACATGGCTTGGTGCACAGCCAGCACATCTTGGCACAGTGTTACACCGTCCGGGTTATCTGGATACTTCCCACTAACACCAACCTATCAGAACTCCGGAGATGGGAACTTGCCCTTCAATATATCCTCTCTTCCCGTTACCCACCAGGCCTCAACCTCCGCTAATTTCGAGTTGCCGCTGCTCCTACCTCACCTGTCATTCAACAACATCTTTGCCTCTGTACTTCCACCTCGACTGACATCTCTGCCCAAAATCTTTGCCTTTACATATGTCTGCTTGTGTCTGTATATGTGCGGATGGATATGTGTGTGTGTGTGTGCGAGTGTATACCCATCCCTTTTCCTCCCTAAGGTAAGTCTTTCCGCTCCCGGGATTGGAATGACTCCTTACCTTCTCCCTTAAAACCCACATCCTTTCGTCTCTCCCTCTCCTTCCATCATTCCTGATGAAGCAACCGTGGGTTGCAAAAGCTTGAATTTTGTGTGTGTGTGTTTGTGTTTGTTAGTGTCTCTATCAACATACCAACGCTTTTGTTTGGTGAGTTACATCATCTTTGTTTTTTTTTTTATATATAAGGTCGTGGTCATCTTTACGAATCAACACATTGATTTTTTTCTTACACATTTTGCATTACCTTTACATGAGCTGTAAAGTAAATTCTGTAACAGAGTTTTACGAAACCAGGCTCATGATAAGCTGCCACATAAAGACAGAATATAGTTTCAACATTTCAACTAATTTCTTTTCCTTCTCTGGCTTATCTCATGCAAACTCATTTTTTTTCTATGCAATTTATTACACTTAATTTTCTGCCTGTTTATGACCTGAAAGAGCTGTCCATGCTGCAATTTCTTCTTTAAGGTGACAGTTTGTTTTCTATAAAGTGTGAGCTGGGTGTCGATGCCAGCTGTGGCGGCATTGCAAATGAAGTTCTACTTTAATCACAGTACAGGTATTTCCCATGTCAGTAATTTACTTCTAATATTTTTGAAACAGGAGCTTGCCAGTCTTGTGTTCAACTTTATATACAGCCATAAACACCTCTCTGTACTAGTATTTTTGGTCCACAACAACTTTCTCAATTAACAAATATAATTTTGCTTATAAGAGACTTATAATGTCCTACTTTTGCAAACAGATACTTCTACTGAGGAAACTGGAAGACCACTTAGCGGAGAACAAAACAAAATTAATCAAAAATCAAGAGAATGAAAAATGGTTGTCTGTTCCTGAACAAGCAAGCAGCTACAAGGACCAGTGGATAACACATCTGAAGAGTAACCTGGAGGATAAAATTATGACTAACTTTGGCACTTCGACTTGAGTTTATGAAATGGACTTAAAAATGTCAATTTTCATTTTTTTTTAATTTATTGGACAATCAGTTCCCACAGTTTCAATAATGAAATCACATCCTAAGCACCTGAAAAATAATTAAATGTGTCAAGCAATCTTCCTGCCACATCCAATCTTTGAAGCAACAGTTTAATATCTACAAGCTCAGAGAGACAACAATCCCTACATTCAGAGGGAGAGGCTTCCAAATTGTATATAGCAAATCCTATACTTCTAAAAAAGTGTGTTCATGGCAAGACCTAGAATCCAAACGAGTCTCTAAACTCGCTCATATGATTAAATACCTTACAACCACCTACAGTTGTCAGAGTTGCAACTTATGAAGCAGTTCTTGTATTTAATGATGGAGCTGTAGGGAGGATGAAGGTATTTGAGAGCATGGGCTTTAAGAGAGGAAATTTCACTCAAGACATATTGAGAAAAATAGATTTACAGCACCTCTCTGCAGCTGAAAGGTCAACTGAAGACTTATCAAAGGAAAGAAGGCAGGGAACAAGAAACCACAAGAGAAGCCTTGAAGGTAAAGAGGACCCTGAATACAAATCTGGCACCTTCTAAAGAGGTGACATACGAAAAAAGGTAGGTTCAGCTTTAAATTGCATTTCCTGAAAATCGTGTTTATGAACCTTTTTCTCTCAGAATCTGTGAAAGCTACAATTATGAAATTTTGTACACTTATCACTATAAACCCAATAACTGCTGTCTCAATAGTAAATTTGGAAATTCTGAATGTAAGCTGATATATACTGTGAGATCAAAAGTATCCAGACACCCCAAAACATATGTTTTTTCATATTAGGTGCATTGTCCTCCCACCTACTGCCAGGTACTCCATATCAGCGGCCTCAGTAGTCATTAGACATCGTGAGAGAGCAAAATGGGGCGCTCCGCAGAACTCACAGACTTCAAGTGTGGCAGGTGATGGGATGTCACTTGTGTCATACATCTGTACACAAGATTTCCACACTCCTAAACATTCCTAGGTCCAGTTTCGATGTGATAGTGAAGGGACACATACAGCACAAAAGTGTACAGGCCGACTTCGTCTGTTGACCGACAGAGACCACCGACAGTTGAAGAGGGTCGTAATGTGTAATAGGCAGACATCTATTCACACCATCACACAGAAATTCCAAACTGCATCAAGACCCACTGCAAATACTATGAGAGTTAGGCGGAAGGTGAGAAACTTGGATTTCATCTACATCTACATCCATACTCCGCAAGCCACCTGACGGCGTGTGGCGGAGGGTACCTTGAGTACCTCTATCGGTTCTCCCTTCTATTCCAGTCTCGTATTGTTCGTGGAAAGGAGGATTGTCGGTATGCCTCTGTGTGGGCTCTAATCTCTCTGATTTTATCCTCATGGTCTCTTCGCGAGATATACGTAGGAGGGAGCAATATACTGCTTCACTCCTCGGTGAAGGTATGTTCTCGAAACTTCAACAAAAGCCTGTACTGAGCTACTGAGTGTCTCTCCTGCAGAGTCTTCCACTGGAGTTTATCTATCATCTCCATAACGCTTTCGCGATTACTAAATGATCCCGTAACGAAGCACGCTGCTCTCCGTTGGATCTTCTCTATCTCTTCTATCAACCCTATCGGGTATGGATCCCACACTCGTGAGCAGTATTCAAGCAGTGGGCGAACAAGTGTACTGTAACCTACTTCCTTTGTTTTCGGATTACATTTCCTTAGGAATCTTCTAATGAATCTCAGTCTGGCATCTGCTTTACCGACGATCAACTGTATACGATCATTCCATTTTAAATCACTCCTAATGTGTACTCCTAGATAATTTATGGAATTAACTGCTTCCAGTTGCTGACCTGCTATATTGTAGCTAAATGATAGGGATCTTCCTTTCTATGTATCCACAGCACATTACACTTGTCTACATTGAGATTCAATTGCCATTCCCTGCACCATGCGTCAATTTCGCTGCAGATCCTCCTGCATTTCAGTACAATTTACCATTGTTACAACCTCTCAATATACCACAGCATCATCCACAAAAAGCCTCAGTGAACTTCCGATGTTATCCGCAAGGTCATTTATGTATATTGTGAATAGCAACGGTCCTACGACACTCCCCTGCGGCACACCCAAAATCACTCTTACTTCGGAAGACTTCTCTCCATTGAGAGTGACATGCTGCGTTCTGTTATCTAGGTACTCTTCAATCCAGTCACACAACTTGTCTGATAGTCTATATGCTCTTACTTTGTTCATTAACCAACTGTGGGGAACTGTATCGAACACCTTGCAGAAGACAAGAAACACGGCACCTACCTGTGAACCCGTGTCTATGGCCCTCTGAGTCTCGTGGACGAATAGCGCGAGCTGGGTTTCACACGATCGTCTTTTTCGAAACCCACGCTGATTCCTACAGAGTAGATATCTAGTCTCCAGAAAAGTCATTATACTCTAACATTATAGGTATTCCAAAATTCTACAACTGATCGACGTTAGAGATATAGGTCTATAGTTCTGCACATCTGTTCGACATCCCTTCTTGAAAACGGGGATGACCTGTGCCCTTTTCCAATCTTTTGGAACCCTATGCTCTTCTAGAGACCTACGGTACACCGCTGCAAGAAAGGGGGGCGGGGGGGCAAGTTTCTTCGCGTACTCTGTGTAAAATCGAACTGGTATCCCATCAGGTCCAGCAGCCATTCATCTTTTGAGCGATCTTAATTGTTTCTCTATCCCTGTCGCAGGTTCGAATCCTGCCTCGGGCATGGATGTGTGTGATGTCCTTAGGTTAGTTCGGTTTAAGGAGTTCTAAGTTCTAGGGGACTGATGACCTTAGAAGTTAAGTCCCATAGTGCTCAGAGCCATGTGAACCATTTTTTCTATCCCAGTTGTCTATTTCGATATCTACCATTTTGTCACCTGTGCGACAATCTAGAGAAGGAACTACAGTGCAGTCTTCCTCTGTGAAACAGCTTTGGAAAAAAGACATTTAGTATTTCGGCCTTTAGTCTGTCATCCTCTGTTTCAGTACCATTTGGGTCACAGAGTGTCTGGACATTTTGTTTTGATCCACCTACCGCTTTGACATAAGACCAAAATTTCTTAGGATTTTCTGCCAAGTCAGTACATAGAACTTTACTTTCGAATTCATTGAATGCCTCTAGCATAGCCCTCCTCACATTACATTTTGCTTTGTGTAATTTTTGTTTGTCTGCAAGGCTTTGGCTATATTTATGTTTGCTGTGAAGTTCCCTTTGCTTCTGCAGCAGTTTTCTAACTCTTTTCCATCTCTTATGATCTTGCTTGGCACATACTCATCTAATGCATATTGTACGATGCTTTTGAACTTTGTCCACTGATCGTCAACACTATCTGTACTTGAGACAAAACTTTTGTGTTGAGCCGTCAAGTACTCTGAAATCTGCTTTTTGTCACTTTTGCTAAACAGAAAAATCTTCCTACCTTTTTTAATATTTCTATTTACGGCTGAAATCATCGATGCAGTAACCGCTTTATGATCGCTCATTCCCTGTTCTGTGTTAACTGTTTCAAATAGTTTGGGTCTGTTTGTCACCAGAAGGTCTAACATGTTATCGCCACGAGTCGGTTCTCTGTTTAACTGCTCAAGGTAGTTTTCAGATAAAGCACTTAAAAAAATTTCACTGGATTCTTTGTCCCTGCCACCCGTTATGAACGTTTGAGTCTCCCAGTCTATATCTGGCAAATTAAAATCTCCACCCAGAACTATAACATGGTGGGGAAATCTACTCAAAATATTTTCCAAATTTTCCTTCAGGTGCTCTGCCACAACAGCTGCTGAGCCAGGGGGCCTATAGAGACATCCAATTACCATGTTTGAGCCTTCTTTAACCGTGACCTTCACCCAAATTATTTCACACTTCGGATCTCCGTCAATTTCCTTCGATACTATAGCACTTTTTATCGCTATAAACACGCCTCCCCCTTCACTGTCCAGCCTATCTCTGTGGTATACATTCCAATCTGAGTTTACAATTTCATTACTGTTTACATCTGGTTTCAGCCAACTTTCTGTTCCTAATACTATGTGGGCATTTTGACCGTTTATTAGTGAGAGCAGTTCTGGGACCTTTCTATAGACGCTCCTGCAGTTTACTATTACCACATTAATATTGTTATTCCCTGTTGCGTTTTGCCTACTACCACCTTGCCGCATCTCAGGAGGCGTCTTTTTGGGCCTAGGGAGGGAATTCTCTAACCTAAAAAACCCACATGTGCGCTCCACATGTACTCTGCTACCCTTGTAGCCGCTTCCTGCGTGTAGTGCACGCTTGACCTATTCAGGGGAACCTTACATTTCTCCACCCGATGGCGGACGTCGAGAAATTTGCACCCCAGATCTCTGCAGAATCATCTGAGCTTCCGGTTTAAGCCTTCCACTCGGCTCCAAACCACAGGACTGTGATCGGTTCTGGGAACGATACTACAAATCGTTAGCTCAGATTCCACCCTGTGAGCGAGGCTTTCTGCCTTCACCAACTCCGCCAACCGCCTGTACACACTGAGGATGACCTCTGAACCCAGACGGCAGGATCATTGGTGCCAACATGAGCAACAATTTGTAGTCGGGTGCACCCAGTGCTCTCTATCGTCGCCGGCAGGGCCTCCTCCACGTCTCGGATGAGACCCCCCGGCAAGCAGACAGAGTGAACACTGGCCTTCTTCCCCAACCTTTCCGCTATTTCCCCTAAGGGGCTCCATCACCTGCCTAACGTTGGAGCTCCCAATCACTAATAAACCCCTCCCCCATGTGCCTGCTTGGACCTTGCTGAAGGAACGGCCACATGTCCACTCACAGGCAGAGCGAGTGATGCCACATGGCCAGTCTCCACACTGACCCTCCGCCTCATGCGCCGCGAATGCCGCCTAACATGCCACTCCCCTTAGGGAGAGGTTGGCCCAACCGCACCCGGTACCCGTGAAGATGTCTCGACAGCAGGGACCGTGGGTGAAGCATGTAACACCTGGGGTGTACCACGCGACGCACCCGACTCCCCACTGCCGCTACACTCCGAGGGAGCAGCTTGAAGACGGATGAACGCGGCCATCAACACAACCAGCTGTTCACAAACAGTGGCCAGCTGCTCCTGCGTCCATACACAGCAGTCACACATCCTATCCATCCTAAGAAATCAATTTACTGTAGAGAGTTAATCAACTTTTAACTAGACTGCTAATTCACTAAAGGTGGCTGATAGCCGACTAAAACTGTGATTACTAGACACTTCTTGTTGAAAACAATGAAAATAGCACTACCTGTCTCTGGACTGTATTCAAAACAAACACTAGCACTACTGGCACCATGGCTGACTAAAGGGACTCTCTCTGACTGTATTCAAAACAAACACGAAATCTACGGAACACTATTACTAGCACTCGAAAATTAAAGCTTCCTAAAAGCAAAAACACACGAAAGAAGAAGTGACAAGTAAGAAAAATACAGTTAATACTTAAATTAACATAGCTCGCTGCACAGCAGACGTGGTCGAGTGGCTGCTCATAAGCCATACATCATGTCCGAAAATGCCAAACGATGTCTCGATTGGTGTAAGGAGCATAAACATTGGACGACTGAACAATGGAAAAACGTTGTGTGGGATGACGAATCACAGTACACAGTATGGCAATCTGATGTTAGGGTGAGGGTATGGCAAATGCCCGGTGAACGTCATCTGCCAGCGTGTGTAGAGGCAACAGTAAAGTTCAGAAGTGGCAGTGTGATGGTGTGGTCATGTTTTTCATGGAGGGGGCTTACACCCCTTGTTGTTTTGCATGGAATTATCACAGCACAGGCTTACATTGATGATTTAAGCACCTTCTTGCTTCCCACTGTTGAAGAGTAATTCATGGATGGTGATTGCATCTTTCAACACGATTGAGCACCTGTTTATAATGTACGTCTGTGGCAGAGTGGTTACATGACAATAACATCCCTGTAATGGACTGGCCTGCACAGAGTCCTGACCTGAATCCCGAAGTACACCTTTGGGATGTTTTTGAATGCAGACTTCGTACCAGGCCTCACCGACCATCATCGATACCTCTCCTCAGTGCAGTACTTCCTGAAAAATGGGCTGCCATTCCCAAGAAACATTCCAGTACCTGATTGAATGTATGCTTGCTAGATTGGAAGCTGTCATCAAGGATAAGGGTGGGCCAACACAAGTATTACTGATGGAGAGCACCACAAACTTTTAAGTCATTTTCAGCCAAGTGTCCGGATACTTTTGATCACATAGTGTACGTGACTAAGTGCTCAGAAATTTGCATGCATTTCATGTTGTGCTTACAGAATTACAATAAAAAAAAATATTAAAATTCTCCTATGTGATACTTTCAAAAAGCGCCAACATAAAATCTTAGTATAAGCAAAGAGATTAAAAAAGAGAAAATTTAGTAGAAATCTCTCTACTAAATTCTGAGAAAAAGATACATACATTATTTTTTGAAAATAAAATTTTTAAATTCCATAAAAAGTTAAATACATATAATGCATGGAACTTAACAGTAAATGTGTTAATTTCATGTAAAGCATGATACAAAATTTCAGTACCATATCTTCAAAATTGTGGATCTGGTGAATCTTTCAAATAGTGTGTTTTTCCATGAACATCCCTCCTTAACAAGATGTTTACTTCAACTACAGCGTTTCATAAATACTTAATGCTGATCTATGTTATGGGTCCCAGATTAAAATTTTAGATCACTTTAAAAGAAACAAAATAAGATGGTTCATAAATTGGAGGAAGGACAGTTAAAATACTATGGTATCAAAGTAACTTCCCACATCCAATGTTGTATCATATGGAATAATGTTCTTTCCTCTCCCTTCCATCAAATAATTCAATATAATGTAATTGAAATCTGTAATACACAAAATAAGAATGGAATACAATGTTTTGAGTTAATTGCACTGTCAAAAAAATTGTACAAAGTTGGTCAAATGGAGGTCACCACATGTATGAAACCAAGAACAAGAAATGCTCCAAGTAACTTGTTACGACATACCTGCCCCACTAATCCTATATTCTGTGATCTTTGAACCAATGACTTTGTTAAAATGTTAATGTCTTGTCAGCGACTTGACACATTTGTTCATTACTTTACTGTCACAGAATCAATTAGGAGCTCATACACAAGATCATCAACTAGTTAAGCTATAGCTTCTGATACGAAAATGTCTCCGCCGTCCATCAACATGATACTGCAACATCTCTTCTGATAAAAATTTTGTTAGTGTTGAAATTGTACGGTAATGTATTTGCCTAGACAAAAATTCTGCAAGTGAAACCGATTGTAGATTTTAACAGACTTCCCAACTGCTTAAAATTCCATTTAATTTGTAAGCAGCTAATGCCATACAAATGCTGCAATAAGTAGGCCTATAAGAACGCAACCTTTTCTTTCTTTGAATGGGGATCCGGCTACTAATTACCATGAAGAAGAAAATCAGCTGTGGTTCTTTCTTCGTCATGTGCACGGATATTTAATCTTGGTTTTACAACTGAGATTGTGTCTTGAAAACTTACATACTTAGTTCATCAAGGGCGGAAATAATCAAATTTTTTTCTTCGGGTTTTAGTCCCGGTGCTGACAGCTGATACTTCGGAGGTGCTGTAGATGGGTATTCGGGTGGCAATATGAAATATAATGTGATCTCTTGACCACATTCCTTTAAGCTGATGCTGTACGATCGATTCACTTCGTCTTCCACTTTCCAGTCATCTCCATATATTGATGCCAGCGCCTCAATTTCGTCCGCCTAAGGGTCATGTTTTCACAAAATATAATCAAATATTACAATTCTGTGTAAGCTGCATGGGTACACTTTACATGGAAAGACACGTGTTTTGTGTCCACCCCGAAATGGAATGCTGTGCAGGTAACCAACAGTCCATTCCTTGTAAAGTTTACAGCAAATACATTAATGTGTAACCTGCTTTGTGACATTATCTTCCATTGCCAGTTGTCCTCCCACGCCGATGTCAGATAGATAGCATCTTAACTGAAGGACTGAACGTCACGAAGTCATGTAACACTCAACACTAACGTCATGGGTATCAAGATATATATATCAGAGATGAACAAAAATTCAACTGTTATAAATCTTAACCTATACCAAGTTCATTGGGAAAACAAACTTTCATTTTTCTTTATTGTAATTTCAATGGCACACAATCACGTGGACTGACAGCAGATACAAACATTTCACTCAAAGATGACCAGTGTTTATTTCCTTAACAAAGTATGATCTCCCACAAACTTGACCCTTCGACCATAGATACTATTATAGGCATAAGCCAACGACCTATATAGTTATATCATAGAGTAATTATATCAACGACCTATATAAAAGTTTATATACCTCCTTGGCATAAGCTATAGAGTATAAATTTCTAAGTAGTGAGCAGTCGGATGTGCACTATTTAATTCCGTTCGCTACATCTGCTGCAGCTCGCCAGCTCAAGCCACGTGATTTTGGAACGACTTGTTTGATTTTAATTTTGTGTCTTACAGCGCTGCAGCACGCTAATTCAAGCTCGCCGGTGTGTGTGTGTGTGTGTGTGTGTGTGTGTGTGTGCGCGTGGTCAGTGCAGTGGTGTGCGGTCGTTTACGTGACGTTGGTGTAGTTCCGCGCCCAGCCTCTAGAGGCGCTGTGTTTTCTATCTTTTATATACGTTCTGTTTATTGTTATTATTCCTTGTTTTTTTTTGAGTTAGTGAGTAGTTCCGTGCCTCCTGACTTGTGTGGACGAGTATTGTTTCCTCTCCTAATTACGGAAGTTTTCCGAGGATTAAGGATACTCTGTATAGGCCGGAAGCAAATTTTATAGCTCCGATCTGTCCATGCATGCCGGGCGTCGCCAGATGCGCGCTCGCAATAAAGTTATTGTTACTCAACTGAAGGTCTTCATTTTTCCGAATCACGTTAAGCAAAGGTCGGACAGCCACCAGTTTAGCTGTACCCGACAAGTGGTGACCCCGACGTGATCCAAGCAGAGACCAAGTGATTAAGAAGAAGCAGCCGTGAGCTACGCAAGGAACGAGCGCATAATGACCGAACAGCAGGCCGTCTCCAGGATTGCAGTCCGTTTGCCGCCGTTCTGGCCCGACAACCCGGTACTCTGGTTCGCGCAGGCAGAGGCAAGTTTTAGCTGCGCTGGAATAACGGTCGAAGCAACTAAATTTGCGCTGATTGTGAGCCAACTCGACCAACGTTATGCAGCCGAGGTGCAGGACATAATCACAGCACCGCCCGAGGCTGGAGCTTATGCCAGGCTAAAATCAGAGTTGATTCGACGGGTGGCCGCGTCGCAAGAGGACCGGATACGTCAGGTTCTGACACAGGAAGAATTTGAACTGCTGCACCCATCAGAAACGAATTCCTGTTAAGTTCAACTTTTTGTTGCCTAAGGCAGATTTCAGCGTGGTATTTAACCAGAAAGTTTAATCAAACTATTACAGAAAATTCTTGTCCCACAGCTGGCAACACTTCCATTTGGCCATGAAAACTTTTATTTCCTATCTTAAACACGAGTTGTGTTGTCTCTACTGAATCTGTGTAATTATCTCCTATTGGTTGCAATCTGTATCTCAGAGTTTCAGTCTCTCCTTCTCCACGAGATCCAGGCTCACAACTAATACATCTATCTGAGTGTCCACTAGAAATTTACATTTTCTATTATTTACCCAAGCTATCAATCAACAATCCATCCCTGCATACACTTCATGGTACCGCAGTTTATTGGGAATACTTCCTGGCAAAAGAAACATTCCTGTTACCATTTAATTGTTTCTTTCTCCCTTTGTTCTTGTCTTGTTTCCTGGATTTACACTCATGAGCCTAATACCTGAAGTGTTGACAGTTGTAGCATGGTGGCCATCGATATTGTGCCTTTAAATGTTCCTGTTTACCAAAACGCTAACATTCTTTATTGGACGTAAATATTCTTCGCATTTTTGTTGCACATTCTACCTCTTGCAAACGTGTGGCAAAGCTAAGTGCTGCAGCAAAAGCATCAGAGATTTCCATTTACACCCACAGTGAAAAATCTGGGCGGATTCCTCTAAGAAAACGTCCAATTTCCTGTTCTCTGCTTCTAAGAGCATGACCCTATCAGCCTCTGGATTTTTAGTCAGATCGTAAGTTTGTGCATTTACCTTGTGAATCCTATCCTCAAATTATTCTACAACTTCATTTACTTTCTGCGTTAGTTAGGGAGAAACTCAAAATCTTCATGACTCTTTTACTTCAAATTTTAGGCGATACTCTAATAAATGTTCTACCAGAATTTATAAATTCTGTAAATAAATATATAACACATAAAGTGGAAATGTTATTACCAAAAATATCGAAAAGTTCTTGATCGATTTAGTTCAAATTTTTACATGCTGCTGTAGTATCAGGTGTCAAAATTACCGAACAATCAGTTTAATAAGTCACTGTTGCTAAATGCTAATGCGAACTCTTTACAGAAGAATAGAAAAACTGTTAGAAGCTGACCTTGGGGAATATCAGTTTGGATTCTGGAGAAATGTAGGAAGATACAAGGCAAGACTGGCCCCACGACATACCCTAGAACATAGGTCAACAGATAACAAACCTAGGTTTATAGCATTTGTAGAGTTAGAAACAGCTTTTGACAATGTTGCTGGAATACTCTATTTCTAAAGGTGGCAGGGGTAAAAAACAGGGAGCGAAAGGGTATTTAAATTTGCACAGAAACCAGATGGCAGTTATAAGTGTCAAGGGACATGACAAGGAAGCAGTGGTTGAGAAGGGAGTGAGACAGGGTTGTAACCCCATATTACTCAATCTGCATATTGAGAAAGCATTAAAGGAAACAAAGGATAAATTTTAAGTAGAAGGGAGAAGAAATATAAACGTTGTGGTTTGCTGATGACATTATAACTCTCTCAGAAACAGCAAAGGACTTGGAAGAGCAGTTGAATGGAATGGATACTGTCTTGGAAGGAGGGTATAAGATGAACATCAACAAAATCAAAACGAGAGTAATGGAATGTAGTCAAATTAAATAAGGTGACGCTGAGAGAATTAGCTTACGAAAGAGACACTTAAAGTAGTAGATGAGGTATGCTATTTGGGCAGCAAAATAACTGATGATCGTCGAAGGAGAGACAATATAAAATGTAGACTGACAATGGCAAGAAAAGCTTTCTTAAGAAGAGAAATCTGTTAACAATGAGTATAGAAGTAAGTGTCAGGAATGCGTTTCTGAAAGTATTGGTGTGGAGTGTAGCCATCCATGGAAGTGAAACATGGATGATAAACAGTTTAGACAAGTAGAGAACAGAAGCTTTTGAAATATAATTCTGCATAAGAATGCTGAAGACTAGATGGGAAGATCATGTAACTAGTGAGGAGATGCTGAACAGAAATGAGGAGAAGATCAATTTATTGCGCAGCCTGCCAAGAAGAAGGGATCGGATGGTAGGACTCATTCACAGACAACAAGGGATCACTAATTTAGTAGTGGAGGGAGGTTTGGGTGGCAAAATCGTAGAAAAAAACCAAGAGGTGAATACAATAAGTAGATTTCGAAGGATGTAGGTCACAGGTAGTTATTCAGAGATTAAGAGGCTCACACTGGATAGGGTAGCATGGAGAGTTGCGTAAAACCAGTCACCAGACAGAAGATCACAATAACAACAGCTGCAATTGCAGACATTTGCAGAACTGTTTCTGTTGGGAGCAGATATACTTTTGTCTCAATCATGGCGATGTCTATATTTTTGACAACCAGCTGCACCATATTTCCATTTTCAAGATTTTACTGACTTTGTATTTCATCTACATGATCCATATTTCCAGCCTTGATAATTTTTGTCATAGTACAGTTAATAACTTTGGAAAATAATATTATTCATTCAGACTTGCATGGATATATGTAATGCAGTTAACAACACTGAAATTTTTTCTTGAACTATCAAGGAGAAATGTTCATCATTACAAGACAAAACGACATCGCGTCGACATTTTAACTATGTGGGATGCAATAGTTATCATCTTAATACCATGACCCCCGAGAATCCAACAATTACTGCAATTAAGATTCTGAAGATTGCAAATTGAAAAATTTATGATTGGCTATGATATGTCCACTGCAGAACTTCACGATTCATGACAACTGATAAAACAAGGATCTCTTTATCTTGTAGTTTTGCTGACAAAGTAATTTTACAATCTAATTCTCATTTTCTCTAAATAAATGCAAGTGTATATTCCTTACTGTATTTTTTCTTCTTCTTTTGATTAAAAGACAGGATCATAACTGGAGGCTTTTATACTTCACTGTTGGACCGTTTGAAACTTACATTGGCTGAAAAAAGACAAAGGATGGTGTGCTACAAGTGCTCTTTCACCAGGATATTGCATCATCCCACACCATTAGCGATACCAATGGCGAAAGTGCATGAATTAGACTTTGAATTGGTTCCTGATCCACCCTATTCACCTGCATTAGCCAGAAGTGACTTCTTCCTGTATCCTAACTTGAAAACTTGCCTTGCTAGGAAGAAATTTTTATCAAATGAGGAAATAATAGTTGCAGTCAATGGGTATTTTGCGGAGTCTGACAGAACGTATTTTTCTGATGGGATGAAAAAGTTGAAGGATCACTGGACCAAGCGTATATCACTTTAAGGAGATTATGTTGCGAAATAAGGTGAGCTGATTATAAAACAAACATATTTTTATTGTGTTTTCATCACACTTGTCAAACCACCATCATTTTGAGTAGATAACCATCAGTTCTCTGGGATATAATTTTTTTGCATCATGTATAAAATTAGTTTCTATGGCAGGACACATCTCGAAAATGACCAGCTCATTTATATAATAAATGGTAAACTTACAGTCTTGCTGGCTCCCTTCCCCAGGATAAGTTTCTGTGAACGCCTGTATCCACATGATCAAAGCACAAAATACTACAATGAGAGATACATTTCCACCAAGCCAGCACTTTTCTATTACTCTAAAAAACTTTATTACTGGCAATTATCTCGAATAATTGAAATTTTCGAGTGCATTTTCATCTTAAAGTATTTGAGACATAGTTATGAAAATGTTTAGTGCAATAATAGGTGCACTAAAGAGTTACATTTGGGTGAGTAATGTATACACAGATGCACATACACATACACACAAGTATCTACATATACTTTTATTCATATCTACATCTGCATCTGCATTTACACTCTACAAAGCACTGTGAAGTGCACGGCGCAGGGTATGTCCAATTGTACCAGTTATTAGTATTTCTTCCCATTTCAATGATGTATGGAGCATGGAATGACTGACAGCCTGAATATGGCTGTGAGTGCAGTAATTATTCTACTCTCTTCCTCACAATCCCTGTGTGAGTGATGTGCAGGAGATCATAGTATATTCCTAGATTCATCATCTAAAGCTGGTTCTTTATACCTTATTAATAGACTTCCTCAGGATAGTTTACATATCCTTCAAGATTCTTCTAGTTCAGTTCCTTCAGCATCTCTGTAACATTCTCCCATGGATCAAACAAACCTATGAGCATTTGTGCTGCCCCTCTCTGTATACATTCAATATCCCCTGTTAGTCCTAACTGGCATGGGTCCCACACACTTAAGCGATATTCTAGAACCAGTCGCACAAGTGATTTGTAAGCAATCTCCTTCATAAACTGGCTGCATTTCTCCACTATTCTACCACTAAACCAAAGTTTACCACCTGCTTTACCCACTACTGAGCCTATGTGATCATTCCATTTCGTAACCTTACAAACTGTTAAACCCAGGTATTTGTATGACCTGGCCAATTCTAACAGTGACTCATTAATATTATGATCATAGGATCTCACTTTTTGATTTTTGAAGTGCACAATTTTACATTTTTGAAATTTGAAACAAATTGCCAATGCATGCACCACTTTGGAATCCTATTAAGATCTGACTTAATATTTATGCAGCTTCTTTAAGACAGTACATCATTCTAGATAACTGCATCATCTGAAAAAGTCTGGAGTTACTATTAATATTGCCTGCAAGGTCATTAACAAACAACATGAACAACAAGGGTCCCAGCATACTGGAATTCCATCAGGCCCCTTGGGCTTTGTTCAGTTTTAACTGTTTCTTAACACCACTGATACTAATACTTATTTCAGTCATCTTTTCAGTGGCACTAAGATTAAACTGGGGCAATCCTACCAGGTTTTCCTTTGTGAAGGATCATTTGAAAATGGAGTTATGCATTTCAACTTTCGCTTTGCTACCCTCATTTTCAGTGCCTGTCTCATTCGCTAGGGGCTGGACACTAACTCTTGTGCCACTAACAGTCTTTACCAAAAATACTTTGAGTTTTGTGAAAGGTAATTTGAAGATATTCTGCTATAGTAGTCATTAAAGACTTCACGTATTGCTCTCTTGACAGCCAAACGTGTTTCATTCAGCATCTCTCTACCTATAGCTTATACTTTATTTTACACTTATTAGTATTCAATGATCTCAGTTTCTTCAGAGGTTTCTTTAAGGTGACTGTATACCACGGAAGATCTCTCCCATTATGAACTACTCTACTGGGTACAGATCTAACCATTGCCTGATCAACTATTCCTCTAAACTTAAGTCATAGTTCCTCTATGTGCTCTTTCCCTGTGCTGGAAGTTTCAGGTTCCTGATTGAGATATGATCTACTGATTTCTTATCTACTTTACTGGATGTACATAACTTCATGCTTGTTTCATTTGACATGTGTACTTTGGTAATCACTATTGCCACAACCATGTCATGATCACTTATACCAGTTTCAATGTAGACATCCTCGAAGAGGTCAGATCTATTTTTTGCCATTAGATCCAAGATATTACCATTATGAGTGGGGTTCCCAGGTATCTGTCGTAGGCAGGTTTTATAAAAGGCAGTCAGTAATGTTTCACAGAATGTCTTATCATGCCCACCACTAACAAAACTGTTATTTTCTCAATTGATTGTTGGACGATTAAAGTCGTCTCCAATTATACAGTGTGACTGGGTAACTTACGTACAAAAGAAATGAGGTTTTCTCTAAGGTTTTCAGTTACATTGGGAGATGATTCTGATGTGCTATAGAGGGATCTGATTATCATTTTATGCCCAACTCTGATACTGAGTCTTGCCTAGACATTCTCACATACAGCTTCAATTTCTATCTCATCGGATTTGACTTTCTTGTCTACTGTGACAAATACATCATCTCCATTTCCAATTTGCCTATCCTTTCGATATACACTTAAAATTTCCCCAAAAATCTGACTGCTATCTATCTCAGGTTTGAACCAGCTTTCTGTACCAAGTATTATGTGAATTTCACTGCTTTTCATGAGTGTTTCAAATTCTAGCACTTTGTTGTGAATGTTTAAGCAGTTTACCATTAGGGTTTTAATGCTCTCACCTTTGGGAGGCATTTCTTCCGATCTTACATTGATACTTCTGGGTTTCCTACAGTTATCGTTATCTGGATTGGATGAGGAGTCGCCTAATTCAAAAAAACCTTTGTGTGCACCCCACACAGTCAGCTACATGGGTAGCAGCCTCTGATGTGTAGTGCACAGCTGACCCATTTAGGGGCAGCCTACAGTTCTCAACCCTATGGTGCAAGTCCAGAAAGTTGCAGCCTATTTTGTCACAGAACCTTTGAAGTCTCTGGTTCAGTCCTTCCACTCGACTCAGAAGCAAAGTGCCACCATTAGTTCTAGAGACAATGCTGCACATTGTGAGCTTCGTTGAAACTCCATGTGTAAGGCTGGTCTTCTCAATCTTCTGTGCTAGTCGCTGGAATGACCCAAGTATGACCTCAGAACTCAGACAACTGGCATCATTTGTTTCAATGTGGGCCACAATTTGCAGTTAGTAGCACCCTGTTCCCTCAATGGTTGCTGGAATAGCCTCTTCAACAGGTTGAATGACCTGTGCACTGAGTGCACCTGATGTACTTACCTGTCCCATGCTGCCATTTCCCTAAGGGGTACTATCATTCACCATACGTTTCCACTGACGACGATTAATAGACGCTAACCCTTTTCATTTGCCTCCTCTTGACACTAGACAAATCAGGTTTCCCCAAAACAGGTAAGTGAGTCCCACTGACTCAGTTTCAATTTCAGTGAACGACAACACCTCAAACATGTTGATGAAAGAGATCGTTAAAAGACTCTGAGACCTCCCTGGGCCCTGTTCATCCTGTAAAGGACACCTAGATCTACCATTGACACGCAAGTCTCGGTCAGGAGGATGGGTAATCACAGATCCCGTACTTTCTGTAGAGGAGACAGGACTCACAGGAGAAATTTGTGGTAAGATATTATGGGACCAAACTGCTGAAGTCATTGGTCTCACCCACAGGAGGGGATAGTACTTGAAGTACCTCTGGTTCTGGTATTGTAGGTACACGACTCTCAGGACCTCTTTCAAAGCAGCGATTTGCAGCAGCTGCCAATCGTTTGACAGAAGTCAGGGCGAATTACAGCTGCTTCGAATGTGAACCAACTCATCCTGTGTTCGAGAAAAACATTTACAGCGGGGCTGTTTGACTGTTGTATTGCAAGGCAGTGAATAAATAACTCTGAATTAAGCCCGGTGATGCTCTTTTAATCTGTTGAGCTAAAACAACTGAAGCAAGTACGTAAAATGAGATTCCTATTAAGACAACACCTATGGTAAAAATTACTGCTTTCCTAAAACGTTTCGAGGTTAATTATGGTTGTTAGCAAACTCGAAAATTACGATAAATAATTTACGATAAATGATGATAATAATGGGGCTGCTCCTCTTTAAGGAAAAAACAGATTTAACATAATACATTAATTTGGATATGTGCTACAGTAACTAAATGACGAACGCTGATTTACTACAATCTCCTCGTAAATTATGCAAAGGACAAATGTAGCTTTCAAAAATAAATAAATAAATAAATCTCGGAAACGCACGTTCATTTCCGATGGTATACAATAAAATTCAGGTGTGATGTAATCTTTGGCAGAAGTTGAACCACAAACACTAATTTGCTACAAAATAGATTACATATTCAAAACACTCGTAGCAGTAACTTAAGAAAATGTAATTTTGTAAGCATTCGAAAATTCTTAAGAACTTTTATACTCATAACTTCGCATTTATTAATTTTTTTGATCTTGTTTCGTGACTGTACGGTACTGTTCCTTGCGTTTCCTGAGCAACAAATTACACGAATTATTCTTAATAATTCTGTTTTCGTGCTCGTCTGACCTATAGAACATCCAACAATGACTTATACACATCGGTGCACTCTAATAATAACACTCGATCGTCTTGTTTTGAACTCATATTCAGCACAGCAACAACGATTTGCGAAAACAACAGTCTGTATCACACGAGCATTCACACGAGATATTGGCAAGGATACGGTACAATATACAAGTGCTGTATATTTCGAAAGTATTTGATGATCTTAATATTATTGCGGAACCTTTCGATCTCACCCTATACATTCAATATCATTGCGCCTCAGGAAAGTTTGCGCAATTTTATTGACCGTCGACGGGGTGCTAACAGCGGCGGGACGGGAGAGACTCAATTTTTGCTATTCGCTGCTAAAACAACTGATAGTCACACTCCAAAAACCCAGAAGTGAGAGTAGGCGCTGCATAAACGCGACTACAGATCTGCGCATTTGCTTGGGCCGCCGGATGGCAGTTTCTTAAACGAACCTTGAGATTGCATGGGAATTCCAAGCGATCAACGATCGATCGCTGCCCTACGGTCACACTACGGACGCCTGTATTAACAGAGAATGCCGTGGCAACACACTTGTTATTGCGGAAGCCCCCGCGACTTTCTTGGATCTTTGCTGCGATCTGTCACTCGTGTGTAGGGGAGCGCTTCCTGTGCGGTAGTTGCTAAGCAACAATAGTAACAAAGCAGAGGAAGACTACTGTAATCACATGGGATGAAAAAGCTTGACTAGTAGAAATATTAATTACATAAGCGTTTTTAAATATTGAATAGGTAACAATAATTGTATATTGCTATAATATTGGGCATCTTCATCTAAAAACGTACAAAGAAACCCAATTTTTAGGCTTTTTTTACTGGCGTGGTCGGTCAAACGTGTCGCTCTTGGATACGCATTTGAATCTTGTTATCGACAAGAAATACTTCACATAAGCCTATTCTGGATCATTTTTGATATGCTATCCAACAGAGATTCTAACGATGAAGACGATATTTCTCCTAGAGTGAAGGTAACTGCAGTTTAGTAGGAGACATCGTTTACGATTCTTTATAATTCAGTTTGTTTGTTATACCTTATAGAAGAATCATGAAACGCATTTTTTTGCTGTAGTGATGTAACGAATACTTTAAACAAAATTTACAACAATTGAGTATCACTTTCACAAACATATAAACTGATTACATTTTTCAGAAGCTTCACAAATATAGTGGAGCGTCATTTGATAAGTTGTCGTTCTTTTCCTTGCTCGCAAGGTGTTTTTAATTCTGTCAGTGCCAATTTCAGAGGTCCGTAAGTTTCACAACTATTAATTTGCAGTTGTCCGCGTCAACAATTTATGATGAAAGTGTCGATGTGGTTGACGCTGAAGAGGTGCAAAGCGTGTCGTCGTCGAACAGTAGCAATATAAATGATGTTTACTGCCATACAGATAGTCCTCCCACACCTGTTCCCTATAGCAATTCCGACAGCTTTCACAATGCGAAGGTACGAATACTGTAGTTTAAATGCCATTGTCCCCACTGACGCATGTATTTCTATCGGTTGAAACAAGTTAGCCGCTAAGCTTGTACCTGTATGCTTGTTAACAACAGTAGTAAACACCTGTGTTTAAAGTCTAAATTTCATCACGTTCTAATCTGCCCATATTTACAGACCAATATTTGTCAGTAATTTGCAGTGGTAGCTATTTGGTCTGAAATTTCGAACAGTTTGAATTATATTACTATACTGTAGCAATACGAATGCATTAAATATATGATTTTACCGTGCATTAATTTATTTTCACAACTAATGTTATTGATGAGGCAAGACTGTATGGACTACATCAAGATTACATTAAACTTCAATAATAAAAGAACAGTAGAATTAATTAAGTAATTAACATACAGTCATCTGATCTATTGGATTTATCACAACAGAATAAAAGAGATTGCTGGAAAACAACCAGTAAATAGTAACAGATATTTTTTTTATATAATAAACTTGGCTGCCTGAAATCCTAAGCCGTTTATAATTTTTGGGGAGTAGAGACCCTCCAAAGGTGACCAGCATATTTTATGTTATATTTGGCCTTTTTGAATAAGATTCTAGGGGTAGGACGTGTTGAATATACTACCTTTAAACATTTATAGATATGAATAAGTAAAAAATTAAGAAATATTGTCTCAGATGGGACAATGAAAGAACAGAAAATTATTGACAGATTTAAAATTTTCTGAAGAATTTGAGACTTATTGTGTTCATTACCATAATCATGGCCTGCTTTCCTTTGCTGACCAATATATTAAAATTTTACCCTTTAAGCTATCCATGTATGCAGGTTATTATTATTTTCAGCTGTAACACAACTTTGGTAGTGTCTTTGTGACACATTTACTGGCAGTTTCATCTTTTATTTCTGTTGCCATTAAATAATATATCTTCTTCTCTTCCTTTCCAGACTGCTATATTGTTAGTGCTTCAGATGCTCTTCACGTAAAATTGTTTGCTAAAAATCAGCCACATCCTGATAAAGTAGTAGTTTCTGCACTTTTCTAACCATAGGTTCCTCCAAAATTGAAAGGTAGTGTAAATATTGAAATAACAGAGAAGGGCAATATCTTACTTGAAGTCTTGGATCAAAGGCAGTGCACTACTGGTCAGGATGGAAATTGCCCATTTTGCATGCTTTTCTTGATTGGTCATTAAGGAATTAGTTGCTTGTTGCTTTGGCAGAACAACACACTTTAAGCAGTCCTATAAGTTAGAGTACTATTTGTAAAGCAAACAAGATGTTACCTGGATTGATATTTCATGAAGCTACATGCCCAGAAATTTTGTTGGCCCAAAGGCAATAAATTAAACCATAATTTAACTGAAAAGCGTTAAGAAATTTTTGTGATATCACAATTACTGCTGTTACATTTTCCACTTACACAATGCTTTGTCAAAGAAAGCTGTACAAAAAACACCTTCTGAACTAGGGAAATCTGAGCCTGAATTTTGAGTCTGGTACCTGAACAACTGAGCCACCCTACTACAACTTTGAAAACATCAACTAACATTTAAGTGCATGAAGAAATCAATAGAAATAAGTGATGAAGAAACAAGAAGAAGAAATAACACCTGTGTTTTGCATTTGCATGGTGTGAGAATTTCAGTATGTGGTAAACACATAACATGATGATGATCACAGATGAAAAATCAAATCATATTCAAGATAAATGAAATTACTGTATTTGTTACATGAACATGTGAAAACAGAGACAAAAACAAAATGAAAAGACGTGCAGCCCTCTTGACATTTGGAATTTGGAAGGTGAACAGAAGGATACACTGCTATTCAGCAGTTCATTTATCATGTGCATAAGGAGCATCAATATAGATGAAAATTATGTCAAATGAGGCTTGCAAGGTGTGGTGTAGAGGTGAAAAGGGCACAGATTTCAGATGGCCAAAGAAAATATTATTATCTTCAACTTATGAAACTTTTCAGCAGAAGGTTGCAAATATCAACCAACAAAAATAGATCTATGTTCAGTGCATGCTTTTAAATCAGAATCTATAAGATGTGCAGGATGTTTAGGTTTTTATTTCTCCATAAGACTGTATACAATGTGATACATTGTATATGCCAGGGTGAGATATGAATGTTTGTAATTTCTGTTGTATAGTCTTGGAGGAGTTTTAAACTTGTGCTAGTCTGCCTCAGTCTTGGAGTTCGGGTGATGAGGTAACTTGTAAATGTCTGCCTTCCCCTTCACTCAGAAATGTTAGTCAAGTGTTATGTTCGTTATCCCCTTATTTCTCTAGAGAACAAAGGCCTTGTAATTGGTGATGGATTCCCCCGAACAGTGATGGAGGCATATTGTTTGTAAGGCAATCCTGGAATGCCTCATAAGACCTTGTTTTGTATTTGGGCTGGAGACTGACTTTGGACTGAAGGCAATATCTCGGTATGAAGTTGTGGTAGGAACATTCATTGTATGAAATGACAAGGAGAGAAAATAGCTGACTGGTATGA
The DNA here is from genome assembly GCF_021461395.2 of Schistocerca americana. Classification (NCBI taxonomy): domain Eukaryota; kingdom Metazoa; phylum Arthropoda; class Insecta; order Orthoptera; family Acrididae; genus Schistocerca; species Schistocerca americana. Next base: position 479,968,449 of record NC_060120.1, read on the forward strand.
ATTTCCTAGTACCAACAACAGAAACAATTAAAGTAAAAGATAACATCAAACAATGGAAACTCTATGTAGGAATATCAACAGTGTAGGAAACGACAGAGAGCTACTTACTGTAAAGATTACATGTTCAGTTGCAGACAGCCACAATTAAATGACACACATAAGCTTTCAGCCACAGTCTTCGTCGGGGAAAGAGAAACACAACCTATTCACACACACAACCAAGCACACCTCATGCACACATGACCACCAACTCCAGCAGTAGCATGTCTGTGTGTGAGGTGTGTTTGCTTATGTGAATGAATGGTTTATGTTTCTCTTTTTCCAATGAAGAATGTGGATGAAAGCCTAAGTTTGAGTGTCATTTAATTGTGCCTATCTGCAACTTAATGTGTGATCTTTAAAGTAAAAGATGCTAGTTCGAGCTTCTGGAACTTGTATGTTCTTACCTCAGAGAAGAAAGAGGGATTGGTTGGGGAATGTTGGAAAGGAGCAGCAGGTCACTAAGATCTTGGGTAAAAGGGACCCATCATGTCAGGATGAGACGGAGTACAGACTCAACAGATGGATCTGTCTCAACCTAAGGCCTGAGCAACTTGCTCAACATTTAAAATCTTCTCCAACTAATTCCAATTTCATCCGGACATGTACATAGTTTGCAGGCCACCATATGATGCACGGGGAATGTACCTTGTACCATTACTAGTTGTTTCCTTTCCTGTTACTCTTGCAAATAGAGCGAGAGAATAATGACTGTGTGTGTACTTCCATACAAGTACTAATATCTCTCATCTTTGTGGCCTTTACTTGAAATGCATATTGGCGACAGTAGACCCAGTCTTCAGTCAGCTTCAAATGCCGATTCTCCAAATTTTTTCAATAGTGTTTCACAAAAAGAACATTGCCTTCCCTCCAGGAATTCTTATTTGAGCACATGAAGCATCTATGTAATGTTCATATGTTGACCAAACCTATCAGTAACAAATCTAACAGATTGCCTCTGAGTTGCTTCATTTTCTTCCTTTTACCTGACCTAGTGGAAGCAACTTACAAGTTCCAAGAGCTGTTGTTTGACTAAAATAGCTTTTTAATTAACATTTCAGGATGTTGAGCAGTATAGACTAGCTGCCAACCAATTGTTTTCTTTTTCAGCTGCTAGATGCTTGTTAAGTTAGCTGTTTCATAGGTATGTGCAGAGCCTGGATATGCTTGGTTGGCTGCATGCTGTCAACAAAGCCGCATGCTGTTATAATTATCAGTCACAAAGTTATTTTATTTGAGCTATAGGGTTAGATTTTCTTTCAGTATTACTAGAAATTTCACCTCCTGAAGGTAAGTAATGGCTAGCCATTCTGCCCTCATGGGCTTTAACTGTCATGAAAGTTCTTAAGTTGAACACTGAATATAAACTATGTGATCAAAAGTATCTGGATGCCTATTAGTGGACATTAATTTGTGGTGTGTCCACCCTTCACCTTGCTGATGGGTTTAACTCTTCTGGAGTCACTTTCAATGAATGGGAGCCCATTCTTCCTCAAGACCCGAAACTAGTGAAAATAGTGATACTGGACACTGGTGTCTGGACCAAAGTCAGCATTCTAACTCAACTCAAATCTGCTCCATTGCATTTACTTCTGGACTGTGAGCAGGCTAGCCCACTTCAGGAATGTTACTGTTCATAAAGCATTGACTCACAGATGCTTAGGACAGTGTGCACTGTCATGCCGGTACAGAAAGAATCATTGTCTTTGAACTGTTCCTCTTCTGTACATAGTACACAAGACTGTAAATTGTGTTCATATCCTTCTACATTTAGCATTGTCTTAAGCACGATAAGGGGACCACACGCTAACGACAAAAAAACACCCCCCATACCCTAACACCAGCTTCTCCATACTTCTCTGTTGGCACTACACATGACGACAGGTCACATTCTCCAGGAATTCACCAAACCCAAACTGTTCCATCAGACTGCCACAAAGTATAGCATGATTCATCACTGCTAATCACTCGTTTCCATTCATACACTGTCCAGTAGAATCACTCTTTACATCACCTCAAGACTCATTTATCATGGACTACAGAAATGTTTGACTTATGAGGAGCTACTTGACAGTTGTACCCAATCCTTTTAATACCCACAGTCATTGTGCTAAGTGGACTGCTGGTAGCACTTTGGAACTCACAAGTAATTCATTCAGCTGATTTTATGTGATTTTTTACATCCATTCTCTGTAGCAGAGCTTATCTATAAAAATAAAAAAAATAAAAATAAATTTTTGAACACTCATACAACACAAGACATAAAGAAAACTTTATACTCACTTCACATCACTTAAAATTATGTGCTCAGTCTCCTCAATATATAGCCACTAAAATTCACAACAAAATAAAAGGGTGTGGTATAATGAATTTGAAGCTAAATATTTTAAAAAGCAAGTTACATGATTTTGTAATTCAAAGATGCTCCTACTCAGTGCAAGATTTCAAGAATGACGAAGCGATACTTTGAGTTGGATCCATAAAACAGAATAAAAATTTATGCTAGTTATAATGGGTGTAAATATTGTAAGTTTGAAAAATTTTAAATAAGTAAATTCTTCAACAATTAATATTGTAAGTTCGACAAAACTTAAAATAAGTGAATTTTGATATGAACCATGGACCTTGCCATTGGTGGGGAGGCTTGCGTGCCTCAGCGATACAGATAGCCGTACCATAGGTGCAACCACAACGGAGGGGTATCTGTTGAGAGGCCAGACAAACATGTAGTTCCTGAAGAGGGGCAGCAGCCTTTTCAGTAGTTGCAGGGGCAACAGTCTGGATGATTGACTGATCTGGCCCTGTAACACTAACCAAAACGGCCTTGCTGTGCTGGTACTGCGACTGGCTGAAAGCAAGGGGAAACTACAGCCATAATTTTTCCCGAGGGCATGCAGCTTTACTGTATGGTTAAATGGTGATGGCGTCCTCTTGGGTAAAATATTCCGGAGGTAAAATAGTCCCTCATTCAGTTCTCTGGGCAGGGAGTACTCAGGAGGACGTCGTTATCAGGAGAAAGAAAAGTGGCGTTCGACGGATCGGAGCATGGATCACATAACTAATGAGGAGGTATTGAATAGAATTGGGGAGAAGAGAAATTTGTGGCACAACTTGACTCAAAGAAGGGATCGGTTGGTAGGACATGTTCTGAGGCATCAAGGGATCACCAATTTAGTATTGGAGGGCAGCATGGAAGGTAAAAGTTATAGAGGGAGACCAAGAGATGAATACACTAAGCAGATTCAGGATAATGTAGGTTGCAGTAGGTACTGAGAGATGAAGAAGCTTGCACGGGTAGAGTAGCAAGGAGAGCTGCATCAAACCAGTCTCTGGACTGAAGACCACAACCACAACAACATGTCTCCTGTACATCAGACTTATGTTCTGAAATTCTGTATGTTATCAGATCACCGACAGTTGACTTGGGCAGCTTTAACAGGTTTGAAATATCCTGATGTTTTTGTTACTTTGGTGACATCCAGTGACTAGTCAATGTTCAAAGTCCGTGAGCTTTCCTGACTGACAACAAAGTGCTCCCTGCCTCCTTTTATTCTGGTAGGATCATTTCTCGTGGCATCTAGTGGTCCATTCTGCATTACATAGGAGGGTTTGGCCACTTTTGATCATGTAGTTTGGTTCAGATTGCAAATACAAGAAAATAAGATCTCAAGTAAGGGAATTATTAAATTGTGTGCAGAAACTGTTCAGCAAAGAGGACACTTATGTTACTTTTTGGTTACTGGATTTTATAGTCCATGGTAGACTCAGTTCTGAGGGGTAACAGCACTGAAAGCTTATGGAGTTTTTAAAGAGTGACAAGATTATGTTTCCAAGAAAGGAGTGGGAATTGCTGATTTAAGTATGCCGAGAACTAGAATGCAATGAAAAATGTGTTTTGTTTCAATAACTTGCATATCATATTCATGCACTGTCTCCCGTACTTCATGATAATACAAAACTAGCTGCACTTCTGTGAACTTTTTCAGTGTTCCCTGTCAGTCGTATGTGAGGTGGATCGCACTCTGCATCGTAATACTCCAGAAGACGATGAACAAGTGTAGTGTAGGCGGTCTCTTTAGTAGACCTGTTGCATCTTCTAAGTGTTCTGCCAATAAATCACAGTCGCTTACCCTATAACATTATCTATGTGATCATTCCAATTTAAGTTATTTGTAACTGTAAAACCTAAGTATGTAGTGGAATTCGCTGTCTTTAAGTTTATGTGATTTATCGTGTAACCAAAATTTAGTAGATTCCTTTCATTACTCATGTGGATAACGTCACACTTTTCATTATTTAGAATCATTGCCACTTTTTGTATCATATAGATATCTTGTCTAAATCATTTTGCTATTGGTTTTGATGACTTTACAAGATGGTAAAAAAAAACATCATCGGTAAACACTCTAAGAGGGCTGCTCAGATTGTCCCCTAAATTGTTTATATAGATCAGGAATAGCAGAGGGCTTATAACACTTTCTTCTGTAATGCCAGATATCATTTTTGTTTTACTCAATGACTTTTGATCTGACAGGAAACCATGAATCCAGCCACACAACTGAGACAATACTCCCTAGGCAGGCAAGTTAATTAGAATTTGTTCGTGAGGAATGGTGTAAAACGCTTTCTGGAAATCTAAAAATGTGGAATCATTTTGAAATCCCTGTCAGCAACACTCATTATTTTGTTTGAATAAAGATCTAGTTGCATTTCACAAGAACAATATTTTCTGAATCTGTGTTGGTTATTTGTCAATAAATCATTTCATTTCAAGTAATTCATAATTTTAGAACACAGTATATGTTCCAAAATTCTACTGCTAATTGACATTAGTGAGTTGAGTCTGTAATTCAGCAGATTTCTCCTATTTCCATTCAAGTATTGGTGTGACATGTGCAACTTTTCAGACTAGGTATGGATCTTTCATCGCATGACCAGGTGTGTATGATTGCTAAGTGTGGAGCTATTGTGTAAGTGTACTCTGAAAGTTACCTAACTGGTATACAGTACTGACTGAAGGCCTTGCCTTTATTAAGTGGTGTAAGCTGCTTCACTTCACTAAGGATATATATTTGTAAGTTATTCCTTGTGACAGTTGTTCTTGATTCAAATTATGGAATATTTACTTCGTCTTCTGTGGTGAAGGTATTTTGGAAAGCTGTGTTTAGTAATCTGCTTTAGTGGCACTGTCATCACTAACATTACCATTGTTGCTGTGCAGTGAAGATATTGTGTCTTGCTGCTGTTGTATGTTACACATGATCAGAATCTCTTTGGAATTTCTGCCAGATTTTGAGACGGGTTTTCTACTTAAATCATCTCACATTGAAGTCCTTGCTAAATTTTGAGCTTCAGTAAAACATCACCAATGTTGGAGGTATTGCATTCTTTTAAATTTGCCATACTTTCTTCCTTGATTCCACAACAGTGTTCTGACCTGTTTTGTGTACCGTGGAGGATCAGTATCATCTCTTATTAATTTACTTGGTGTATATCAGTTGCTGGTGTACATCAAAGCTTCAGTAATACGTCACCAATCGTGGAGATTTTTCATTCTTTTAAATTTGGCATGATTTCTTTGTTGCTTCCACGACAGTATTCTGGCCTGTTTTGTGTACCATGGAGAATCAGTATCATCCCTTATTAATTTAGTTGGTGTATATCAGTTGCTGTCAATTTTTTCAGTTTAAACTGGAACTTGTCTATGTAGTCAGATTGGAAGGAGTGGAGACTATCTTGTAGAAATGTGTCAAGCAAATTTTTATTTGCTTATTTAAATAGATATATTTTGCATTTATATTTGGTGTATTTGGACGCTGTGGTAGTCACAGTCTCGCTACAGCAACCTTGTAGTCACTAGTCCCTGTACCTCTCTTATATTAAATAATGTTACCAAGCTTGGTAGGGTATATAAGGGGCTTGAATATGTCAGATGTTGAGTGATCACTGTGGAGGACATGGAGGTGCCACATACTTGCCTGAGATAGTGCTATCAGGAACTGACAGAGTTTGAAAGGGGTCTCATTGTGGGTCTCCATTCATCCAGCTGAGTACAGTATCCAGATTTGTGGGGTATTTACATGTGACAGTGGCCCAATAGTCTGTACCTGAGGGCAGACTGGCACTCTCATCGTTAAGGTACTGGTCAACTATGTCTGCCCATCACAAGGGAGGCTCATGGCATTGTTCATCAGGCACATTGTAGCTACACTTGTCATCCGAGGACAGGTAATGGACTCTCTACGAAACTTTTTGTCATGCTGCACCATTGGCTGGAGGCTACAGGCAGCCAGACTAGGGAATTACTGCCCCATGAGTAGGCTGCCCTTAACACCACAATATGCATTGATGAGCTAAAACTTTATGAACACTTCCTTAACAGCTTGTTTGTCTGTCTTTGGAATGAAGTGCATCACTGATTCTGTATATTAGGGATCCAACAGAGTGTTGGTAGGTTTGTAGAGGTATGTGGCATTAGATGTCTTGAATAGGTCATGCAATTTGCATAAATAATGGGCTGCTGATTTGCGTATGCAGTGATGGCACCAGATAGTGACCCAGACTGGTTCTGTAGAATTTACATTAGGCAAATTTGGTTACTAAGATATCAACTTGAGTTCTTTATAATGGTCCTCAAACCACTGTAGCACAGTTCTGGCTCTGAGACATGAACATTAATACTGCTGAAAGATAACATTGCCATCGGAGATGAAATAAAGCATGAAGGGATACAGGTGGATTGCAGTTGTCAGTGTGTCACTGATTACTACCACAAGTTCCTTGCAAGTGCAGGAGAATGTCTCCCATAGCATAATACTGCTCCCACTAGTCTGCATCCATGGTGTGCTGCATGTTTTGAGCTGTCATCCACCTTGATGACATTTGTGGAGATGACCAGTAACCTAGTGTAGCAAAAATGTGATTCAGCCAAAGAGCTGGTATTTTCCATTGATTGATGGTCAAATCCCCATGGTCCTGTGCCCACTGCAGTAGTAATTTACGATGTCATTGGGTCAACATGTGAATGTGCAGGTGTGATTTGTTGCAGAGCTTCATGTTCAACAATGTATAATGAACGGTGTGCCCCAGAACATTTGTGTGTGCACCAGGATTGTGCTCCTTTGGCAGAGATGCCACAGATCACCATCTATCCTACTTCACAGAGCAGACAAGCCTCCAAACCCCATGTTATGTGAAGAGTCGTGGACATTCAACCATTTAGCACCTAGTGTGAGTTTCACTGTCCTACTTCTTTCTGTAGATGCTCACTACTGTAGCACATGAACATTCAACCACCTTCGCCATTTTCAAGATACTTGTTCACGGGCTCTGTGTAATAATAATCTTCCCATTGTCAGAGTAGCTTATCTCATTGGATTTCCCCATTTGCAGCCGATATCTTTGCTAGGACGATCCCCTGTCCCTGTCTGCTATGCTTGCTTACTTTTGTTACCACATCACATATCCATAATCCCACCAGGCAGCATCCAATGCTGCAGCGGGCTGTAGTCAATGTTTTGGCTCATGCTGATGAATTATGTCACGTTGTGTTCAGCAGTGAATCTTGGGTGTGCACTACCCCGGAGAGCCATTGTTGGTGTGTATGACAGTGACCTGGGGAGAGGTCCCATTCTTCCAATGTTTTGTATAGACACAGTGATGTTGGTGCTGGTGTCATAGTACGGGGGTTCATAGTGTATGATGTTAGGTCACAGCTGGTGGCGACGGAGGGAACTCTGATGTTGCAACGGTACATCATGGACATCCTGCTCCTCATATGTTACTTCTCAACTGACAGTACTATGGTGCCATTTTTCAACAGGGCAATGTTCATTCACATATTTTTATTATCTGTCTTTTCTTGATTCATAGGCACTATAGTTCTCATCAGAAGATTTCCTGCCCATTCCAACTACTACCAATCTTTTCAACTTGACATTAAATGTCTTACAATGAGCTTAAATTATTTTCACATTCAGAACTACAAACGAGTACCAAATTTGAGCATGGTAGTATCAATACTGCTTATTCATGAAACCTTGTTACTTCCATATGTCATTTCTGCTACTGCAAATGATAAGTACAAGGTGCAAAACGCACACATTTGGTGACAACACTGTGTCAGAATGATGGAAATTATTACTGCCTGCTCCAAACTATGAGGCAAAATGTGCACTTCTCTTATCCACTGATTGTGTGGATCAATAAAAGATAGACTCACTGTAAAAATAATGTACATTTGGCACAGAAATCAGACAGATTGCTGTACTGGTAGTTAATGGAAAATGAACCCTGTTTTCTGAAATGTTTATTCATCATTTCACACCTCTTTTGTCAGAAATTGCTCAGAAATAGTTAATATGACAAGCATCTTCTGTTTCGTGTGATCTGAGGCTTTCCCAGTGAATGAGCTGTATCCAAGCTTCTTGGGTGTCCGGCCGGATCCGATCATCGAAGTTTCACGATATTTCGGCAAATAACCGTTCCGCCATCATCAGGTGGTGCTGGTGGAATGGAATTCAGCACCACCTGATGATGGCGGTACGGTTATTCGCCGAAATATGGAGGAACTTCGACGATCGGGTCCGGCTGGACACCGAGAGCCTTGGATACATCTTCTGTTTCATTTGAAAGGGCAGCTTCCTTAGTAGTTCGCTTGTGCCAGAGAAGCAGACTGACAAGGAAATGCTCATTAAAGGAAGTACCTTACACACCACTTGAGAGACGTTATGGGGTAGTGAGCAAAACTTACTTTGACTCAGCCTTTAAACAGCCTTTTGCATTTTTTCCACGAGCGACCTGAGCTCTCTACTACATTCGATAAATGATTATGGAAAATACTTAATACTTGAGAATTATCATTTGTGATCTTGTCATGATGCTTAGTTATGATATTACATTGTCCTGTGCTGCCCTCATTTCGTTGTCTTCCAAATAGATCTAACTTTGTTGACAGAATTGTTAACTTCTGACCAAATTTGCATTTTCAAAAATTTTAGTAGGCATTTGGAATATATCTCAAAGTAATTTTTGTAGTATTATTGTGAAAATGCTCATTATGGTATTATCAGCTGGTGTCATTGATTTTTGTGAAAATTTGTCTGTGTTACATGGTACTTTGTTTCTTGTGTCCATCATAATCAGACACTGAATTTACCACCAGTTAAACATCCTGTTTTTTACACTGAATTTCATGTATCAAGAAATTATAAATCGGGAATCTACTCTTGTGTTCAATTTGTTTTTTACTTGTGACATAGGATAATAAACATTCCAAATTCCTAAGAAAGACTCAAAAATTGCTAGTGGGCTTCTTTATGGAACTGTGATTATAAGGTGCATAATTTTCAGTAGCAATTGACAACTAATGCTTTTATGTGCTATGTCCTCAAAATCTGATTTTTTTAATATTTTTGAGTATGTAATCCATTTCTATGTATGTGCCAACTTCTTTTGGAAATTTGTGGTAAGGTCTTATGGGATCAAACCCAACTTCTTTTATTCCCATATTTATTCTATGACAATGTAAATACTAGTGCGAAGCTTTTCCGTACTTGTAGTTCATGGTGTTTAGTCAAGCACAGAGCATTACATTTTTCTTTTGTCCATCTTAATTATTCTCCCTTAACTTGAGAAAAGCTGTGGGCTATGCTTTTTGATAATTTTACTGAAGATAGATGAGCACTGTCCGCAGTGATTAACAGTATCTTATATATCATATATACATAGAAGGGGAGGAAAAGGAAAGATACTGTATGCATGTTTGAAAACTAATAATTTTTTATAGGAATCTGCAAACAGGAAGCCCATATATCTTTGGGTATGACATAAAATAATGGACTAAACCTGCTGTACCCTACACTAAACTACTTGAGACATGGTGTTTATTGAGGAGAAAAATAAATAAAATACGAGTTGTAGGATTTACAAGATGCAAATATCGAGTAGTCCCATTGTACCAGTTTTTGAGATTTCTTCCCATTCCATTCATGTATAGAGCATGGGAAGAATGATTGTTTGAATGCCTCTGTATTTGCTCATGATCCGTGTGTGAGCAATATGTAGGGGTTGTAGTATATTCCTGGAGTCATCATTTAAAGACGATTCTTGAAACTTTGTTAGTAGACTTTCTAGAGAGAATTTATGTTCATCTTCAAGAGTCTTCCAGTTCAGTTTCTTCAGTATCTGTGCAACATTCTCCCATGGATCAAACAAACCTATGACTATTCGTGCTGCCCTTCTCTGTGTGCGTTCAGTATCCCCTGTCAGACTTATGTGGTGTGGGTCCCACACACTTGAGCAATATTCTAGAACCAATCACATGAATTATTTGTAAACATTTTTGTTTGTAGACTGATTGCACTTACCTAGTATTCTACCAATAAACCGAAGCCTACCATCTGTTTTACCCATGACTGAGCCTGTGTGATCATTCCATTTCATATCCCTACGAACTTTTAAATGTGAGTATTTTTATGAGTTGGCCACTTCCAACAGTGATTCATTGATATTATAGTCATAGGATACTACATTTTTTGCATTTTGAGAAGTGTAGTTTTACATTTTTGAACATTCAAAGCAAATTGCTGATCTTTGCACTACTGTGAAATCTTGTCAAGATTGATTGGGTATTTATGCAGATTCTTTCAGAGAGTACTTCATTGTAGAAAACTGCATCATCTGCATAAGGTTGTGGTTACTATTAGTATTGTATGCAAGTCCTAACACACTTCCTTAGAGCACACCAAAGCTTCTGCTACTTCTGACGATGACTCTGTGTCTGAGATAACATGCTGTGCCATCCCTACCAAAAAGTCCTCAATTCATTCACAAATTTACTCTCTAAGGTCATACTTTTGAGAATAAGTGTAGGTTTGGTACTGAGTCAGTTGCTTTTCAGAAGTTGAGAAATACTGCATTTACCTGATTGGCTTGATCCAAACTGCTGTCAATTTCAGGTTTCAACCAGCTTTCTGTACCTTGTATTATGTGAGCTTCACTGCTTTTCAGGAGTGCTCCAAACTCTGCCACTTTCTGGCAAATGCTTTGGCAGTTTACCATTAACATTTTAATGCTCTCACTTGTGGGAGGCATTTATTTCAATCTTATGCTGATACTTCTGGGTTTCCTATGGCTGCCATTACCTGTGTTGGGTGGAGAGTCACCTAATCAAAAAACCCTTGTGAGCACCTCACACCAGTTACCTGAATAGCAGCCTCTGATGTGTAGTGCACACCTGATCCATTTAGAGGGTCCCTACAGTTCTGAACCCTCAACTGTCTTACTGTCTGGGTGATATACCTACATCTGTTTTGAGATTATCACTTGCATTCGATGTCACTGGAAGAGTCTTAAATTCTATGAGGTTACACAAAATGAGACATTGATGGTGCAGAGGAAGTAGAGTTTCTGTTGTTGTTGAATGCTTTTGGTGGGCTTCAAATTTCTTATAAACTACTCAGTCAGAACCATGTAGCCATTGACATAATCTATAAAGTATCCTGGTAGTTTAGCTGATGGCCTTAGATATGTTTTGTGATGCTGCCTTTCTTGTACTGCTGCCCTTTGTGTAGAGGCGAATCTGATGTGGTTGTCTCCACTATCAGTGGCTCTACTTCTGTGGCACGTAATGATTTAAGTTCCCACCTCTCCAAAGATTCTGGCCAAGGCTGGCAGAACCTATGCACTGTTGAGGTTCCATATTTACTACTGGCAGCAGGTCCATTGCTGGTGGTGGCTGAAACACTTCCACTGACACATGTAGTGCAAAAGATGAGATGTCATTCTAACAACTTAAGTAGATGCCGGTGTAGGAGTTGTGAAGGAGTACTATTTCCAACACCAGGGACATGAGGAACTCTCATTCTGGAGACAGGAACAGACAGATGGCTGATGTGGGAATTGAAATAAGTGGCAATATAGAACCTACTGCTGCTAGAAGTAGCAGCTCGGAGTGCTCGGCAGATCAATTGGGATGCATCTCATTGGGTTGGTGTGTTGGACAATCTCCTTGGAAGAACCAGGTCATATGGCTGGAAAGTATGCTGGCCTGGTGACAGCAGTTGCTGCCCAGTCTATTGGATGAGGCTGAGTACTATGCAGGTCTGTTGGCCATGGAGCAATTTCACTGGGCTATTCGTGTTGAATGGTGTATTGTAGAATCCAAATGTTTGATGTAGTGTCGGTGCACAGCCTTCTTGGAAAGAAAAAAAAGGAAGGAAAAGAAAGTAATTTATGCCTATTGCTGTCAAAACTCTTTATTCACTGTGATTGCTATCTCGAGTATTCCTCATTTTCAAGCAAAAACCACAAATTCAAGTATGCACACCAGTATAAACGTGGACTTTTTCCAAGCTTGAAGCAAGTATGAAAGGCATCTAGGTTATAAAGTGAACAGGTTTAAACAAACCATGATGGTAACATAGTATTCTAATATTTATACTGTCCTGCTTGACAGACTATCAAGGTAGTACACGGGGACTCAGTACTCATTGTAGATGAGAGCTAAGACTTCGGGCTGGAATGCTTCAGGGAAGGCAACTTGATCACTCTTTGGCAGATGAGGAATGCACAGCACTATTTAGTGTACTCTTAACAGGTGATGGAGGAAAATCTGCTTCTGATACGTAGATAGCATGATTGTTAAGTCCTGAGGCTATCTGTTGTGGGGTTTATGTTTTGCATGTTGTTGTCCCCTGTTCCCACATTCATGATACATGTTTCCATCAGTGCTGGTTCATAAGGCTGTCAGAGTCAGATGAAAAAAAGGAAGGAAGATTAGAGTTTAATGTATTGTTGACAGGGAGATCATTAGAGATGGATCTCAAGCTTGGATTATGAAAGGATGGGAAAGGAAATCAGCTGTGCCCTTATCAAAGGACCCATCCCAATATTTGCCTGGAGTGATTTAGGGAAAACACAGAGCCTAAATCTGGTTGGCCGGATGGGGATTTGAACCCTTGTCATCCCGAATCTAGTCCAGTGTGCTGACCACTCACCACCTCACTCAGTGGGAGACAGATCAAGACTTGGCAACAAACCTCATGGAAATACTGAAATAGTTGTTGAATCCCACTGGAATGCTTCAGCAATGATATGACAAAAAGGCAAAAAAAAAAAAGATAATATACTTACAGTCTCATAACAAGAGAACTCTGTTCTGAATGCTAGAATGCTACATAGTGGTCGCTGCTCTCTTGAGAGAAGATGACTTTCGTTGCCATTCTCACACTGAATCTATAATGGTAAGTGAACGGCACTGAAGAGAGCCAGCTAAAGATATTTAACGTGTCATTGTGATGGAGCATCACAATGTAATACAGCATGTAGAGCATTCTTACGCAGCTGAGTTATGCCACACATCTAATACTGGGAAGGGTGTAGATAGGTCCAAAAGCTATCAATTGCATAACGAAATTTACTAGAGGAGTGGAGTCCAAGGATATGTAGGTTGTTAGAGATATAAGCAGTGCCATGACTTTGGCATTGAGTTAGAAAGGGACCTAGTGATTGGCAGTGATTAAGTGATTCCATAAATGCCTGTCATGGTTCAGTGTCTGCTGGTGCACCACATGAACAGATTACACTTGAATTGGAGCCACAGGTAGGCAGCCTGTTGATACTGTTACAAATATAAGGTGGCTCTCACAAGCATAATTCTCACAGATGAGCCCAGTTGGAGCATCAGAAGCAACCTACACAGGATAGTAGCATCCAACAGCATTGTCCTTGGCATTATTGTACTACTGGGTCAGTGAAACAGTGATGTTGTGAAGGTATTATGTTGTAATATTGTTGCTGCAAACTCAAGCTACCTGTGTCAGCTCAAAGTACTGAGAGATGGCTTAGACAGTTTGGGAGTGTTGGCCAAACATACTTTACTGATTCAAAATATCTGGTACCATGGGGTCCTCTGTGAGGTGTTAGCATCAGATTTGGCTCACTTGGAGTGAATGCAGACAATTTGGCTGCATTGACTCCATTGTAGGTAGATGGTCTACTCTAAATACGACTGCCCAGGTTGTTTGATGCAGTGAAGATAACACCACCACTGTGATGCAGTGTGCATGCATCGTAATATTAGTGGGTAAGTGCGTAAACTGTTTCATCCAGTGTGAAGGCGCAATGCTTCTGCTGGCATGTCTGATTCTATACAAGCAGAAGAATCTAAGTAACTCACAAACCATGCTAAGAAGTAGTATTTGTCTTGATGTGCTTCAGCACCAGGTAGTGGTAAAGATGTGTGCCATGATCTTCTTAGCTGCTGTTGAATGCCAGTAGTAGGGTGAGTGCTTGTTTTTCCATTGGCAAAAAATTGATAGCTCACACTGGTGACAATTGCATTAGAAGCTGCTGATGCTGTATTGCCTGTTCTTACGCAAGTTTTAATATGATCTGTTTCATGCCATAACTGAGAACTGATTGACCAAAATCAAAATAACTAAAAGACAGACTACTAACTATAATTATGACAGTTTGATATTTCCTACTATAAGCTGTTACAGTCACAACAATTTGTATATAAAAATACTACTGCTCTAAAGAATAAATGCAGACGTGTTTTCTGTGAGAAATATAGGAATTGTTAAAACTGCTTATATATTTCAGTTACAGCCACAGAAAGATACAAGGAGAGGCGGTCACCTTAATCATTTCACAGCTGTGACTGAAATAAATCACCAGTTGTAATTCTCTGAGAATTATAAACAATGTTATAAAAGAACAGATTGCTTCTCAGCATACAGGTGACATGTTGAGTTGTAGACAAGCACGATGAAAAGACTGTTCGAAATAAACTTTTAGCCAAAGCCCTCTTTGGAAAAGAGAAACACACACCTATTCACACAAGCAAGCACACCCACACATGCATGACTACTACCTCTGGCCACTTCGGCCAAACTGCAACATAAACACATTGAATGGGAGCACAATTCCAGAGGAGGGTGGAATATGGGGAGCAATGGCAGGATATGGGCGGGAGAAGAGGAATTGGCACTGCCTGGCAGAGCATGCAGGGACTAGAGGTGACAGGTCAGGGCTGCTGAGTGCAGCATCTTGAGGCTATGGGGGAGGGAGAGGTGGAGGGCAGAGGGAATTTGTAGCAGAAATGAGAGGAAAAGAGAAGAGGAAAAGACCAGTGGGAGCACTGGCAGAGAGCAGTGTACCATGAGCATGAGGGGAAGCGAATAATGTGAAGGCGACAGAACAGAGGGGCAGAAACAGTTGGGTGGAGGGCGTGGGGACAGTAGGTTACCATATTGAGGTTGGGATGACTTTGGGAGTGGAGAATGTGTTGTAAGGATGATTCCCGTCTGCGCAGTTCAGAAAAGCTGGTGGTGGTGGGGAGGATCCAGATGGCCAAGGTTGTGAAGCAGACTTTGAAATCACGTATGTTATGTACAGCTGCATGTTGTACCACAGGGTGGTCCACTTTGCTGTTGGTCACAGTTTGGTGGTGGACATTCAGCCTTGTGGACATCTGGTTGGTTGTCATACCAGAATAGGAGGCTGAACAATGATGGCAGCAGAGCTGGTATATAACATGGCTGCTTTCACAGGTGGCCCAACCTCTGATGGGGAAGGATAAGCCCATGAGACAGGGGTGTAATAGCCAGAATCCAGGTTTCCATCATTATATTATCGAGAAACACAGGAAAGAGTTGGTTTTGATTTCCTTTCCAACAACAAGGAGGAATACAGCCAGCCTTTTTGTCTTTGGGATTCGGATTCTGCATTGTCAGAAGCTTGTGATACTGCGCCCTGTCACAACCTGATAACATACAGTATATTGAAACAGTTGCACCTGCAGTCGAAGGAGATCCTCCTTCAACTCTTTAATACAATTTGGATAACAGTCATATTTCCCAACTCATGGAAAGAATCTATTTTAATCCCAACTTTTGAAACCAGGGAAGGATCAGACTAACCCCATTAGTTATTGTAGCGTCAGTCTCATAAGCTGCATAGGAAAGACACTGGAGCTTACAATCAACCAGCACCTAGTGTGGGTTTTTGAAACCAGGTCACTACTCAGTCACTCCCAGTGCAGGTTCAGAAGGTATCGCTGTACACTCAGTAACCTGACTCTGTTCACAGCAGCGACTCAACAAGCTTTCCTCCATAAGCAATGCCTTGTCAGTGTATTCTTTGATACAGAAAAGGCATACTATACTACCTGGAGGCATAATATTTTGTTTCAGCTCTATGAGTGGAGTTTTCATGGGCATTTTTTGTACCAGGTTGGGAGTTACCTATCTGACTGTTTTAAGCAGGAGAATGGTGTCCCTCAAGGGAGTGTTTTAAGTATAATGTTGTTTGCCTTTGTAGTCAACAGTATTACATCCACAGTAAGGTGTCCTGTGCAATGTTCCTTGTTTGTGGACAACTTATACATCTGTGTCCTCTCAAATCTTGCAACAATTACTTGACAACTGAATCTGACAATCAGGTGGCTGTAGGAAAGGTTATATACCACAGGTTTTAAATTTCCTTTGGAGAAAACTGTATGTCTTGCTTTTAATTGCTCCTGCACTCTTTTTAATTCACCTGCTTTAAATCTGGTGGCACTGTTCTCACTTTGAAGGAAATAGTGAAATATCTGGGCCTCCCTTTTAATAAGAGGCTAAAGTAGCTGCCACATCTTAAAGAGCTGAAGGTAAGATGCCTCAATGCTTTGAACATCCTTAAATGCACCACACCGTAAAGAATTGTAGATAAGATGCCTCAAAGCTTTGAACAACCTTAAATGCATTTGTCACAGGTCTTGGGGAGTTGAGAGGGCATGTATGCTCCAACTATATAATGCCTTCGTGTAATGCTGGCTTTAGTATGGATGCCAGATTTATGGATCTGCAAGACCTTCATACCTCAGAATTCTAGACACAGTTCACCATTACGGCATTGAGCTGTCAACAGGGGCTTATCGCACTAGTCCAATTGCTAGCCTGTGAGCTGAGGCTGGTGAGCCTCCAGTGTCTATTCAGTGTTTCCTCCTCATAGAACACCAAGCTTACTGTCTGTTCCAAATTTGTTGGCTTTCATTTCCATTGCCCAGCCAGCACAGGAACGTTTGTTCCATAATCATCCATGGGCAATGAGGATATTTAGGATCTGTGTGAGGTAGAGCCTTGAATTACAGCAAGTTGCAAGCATTAAGGTCTAAAGTCAGGGGTGGAGTAAGGGATGGAGCAAGGGATACCCCTGTCTACTAAAGATGCCCAGGCTACTTTTCAAATTGACTGCATACCAGATGAATTGTACCCCAGACTATATTTTTAAAATTAAATTTAATGAGATTTTAAATAACCACCTTGATTTTATTACACTTCACATGAATGGGTCTAAGTAATGGGTTTAATTGGGTGTTCCATCGTGTATCCCAACATTGCCCTCAGGTTAGGACTCCCAGAATAGTTTTCAGTCTACTGTGCAGAATTTTCTGCTATCCTGAGGGCACTGGAGCAGAAGAGGCATCTATGTGGTAAGAAATTTCTCATCTGCTCCAATTCCCAAAGTGCCATTCTTGCTATTACTCAGATGTACCCAGAGATCAGATGGTGTAAAAAGTGCATGATGCTCTCCTTCTCTTGCAAAGGCAGGAAAAGGAAATAATTTTCTGCTGGGTTCAAGTACGTGTAGGGATCCGAGGAAAAGAACTTGCTGAAGTTGTTCCCAAGACTTCCCTTCCAACTGCTGCTCAGTGTTCAGTTCTCCAGCAGGCTGTTTCCTCATATGTGACCTTGAAGACCATGTGTTGGTGGAAGGCTCAGATGCCGGAAGTGAGCAATAATAAGCTGTGTTCAGTGCGGCTGAGGTTTACCTCCTTCCGACTGTGACAAGCTGAAGAAGTATCCCTTACAAGGCTTAGAATGGGACAATATCCATTGACACATGGCTTTCTCTTACATCTCAAGGAACCTGCAACATGTCACAGATCTGGAACACAGCTGTTGATTCAACATATTTAAATTGAGTGTGTTTTGTATAATGACCTGAGGGCAGATTTGGGTCTCCCACAGGACCTGCCCTCTGTTTTAACTGATACTGAAGTGAGTGTCGTTGGTGTTTTAAGATTTTGTGTGATGTCCTAATTTGTTCCCTTATTGACTCGGCCACACATTATTTCTAAGTAGTCACCCAGTCACAGTCATGTGTCCCATTTTTAACTGTGTCTGTAATGGTATTTTAGCCTTGAATTTATCTAGATATTTTGCTGTTTTGTCCCACTATTAGTGATGGTCTTTTATGATGGTCACAGTAAATGGGTTATCTTGTCAATTCACATGTGTGGATACAACTGTGTCTTCAATTTGTTGTTATTTTTAATAGATTTTTATTATGCTCATCTGTATTTAATTCAAGCAAGGGTGTTGGTGACATTGCTGTTTAGTGCCCTAACCCACAAATCATCATCATTATCATTGTCACCCCCACAACGTACTTAAGAAATCACATTTCAGAGGCTTGGACTACACTTTCGCCCTTGCTGGTGAGGACCCGTGCTTCAGCCTCATATAACCTGTTAGTACTTTTAGCTTTTATAATGGCTGTGTGTTAGTGTTGCGCAACGCTACGTAAGGCGGGTGACCTTGAAACGAGTTCCACTCGCTGCCGCTCGAGCTCGGAGGATCGCCTTAGTCTTGTAGAACTTCAGCATTGTTTCCTTCCTTTGTTTGTATCTTAGCATTCCACTGGTTGTATTACACATTCTATTAAATTTTTCAACTTTCTTTTCAGTAGCGAGTTCTCCAAAAGGTGAGAATGTACAGCCAATGAAAGTAAACTGGCTGACCTATTTAATGTTTTTTTTTTTTTTTTTTAAATTAGTAATCAAATTGCAGCAAATTTGAGTTGAACAACAAAATGCCATGGGCTCTGTTTTATGCAGCAAGATTTCAAAATCTTATTTTTCGCTTAGATTATTCAAGCAAACAGAACTCATGGTAATATGTGTTTGGAATCTGAAACTATTACCTAATCACCAGAAAACAGGAAGTGTCAAGAGAAAGCCATCGCTGTAAACATCATTATTAGAACTAACTGTAGAAGTTTTATTTTTCATTCTTGAAGGTATTTTGAATAATATTCTTCTGGTCATCTTCTCAAAACATATGTGTCTTGTCACAGAGGTTTTTTAGTGCTTCTATAACATGCTTTGGGTTTTCTCTTCTGTCCCTGATGTCCTAAAGCATAACCCTCAGTTTTCAGTCAAGAACTTTGATGGAATGTAAATAAAATGTAGGCGTTGCAGTTCCACTTTCTTTTTCCCTCAGTTATCTGTTTCATGATGAATACATTGTCAACACAGGCTCTACCATTGAAAAATATGCTCTGCTACTGTGGCAAGACTATCTCAAAGATTAGGGGGAGTTGAGATGTAAGTATTCAGGTATAAAGTTTATATGCAGAGTTCAAAATGTTGAGTCCTCAGTAACTATGAAGATTAGACTTGTCTCCTTTCTTGACTATGAGAACTAGAACAAAACACTATTTATAAGTGAATTAATGTTACATAATACATATCATCAAAGAAACAGTTTCCCTCTCAAACTATGCACTCTTTTGTTCTATATTCTCAGTATTGTTCTTGGTCTTTCTTTCTGCTTTTTTCAGGATATTGGTTTACATAGGTGCATGAAAGAGAAAAAAGCAGAACTATTCTCAGACAGGCAGACAGGAACAATAATGATTAGTTGCTAACTTTGATTTACTGCATGTATTTTTTCATTTTATTTTGAATGTTTAATGTATTGCTTGTGTATACTATTTAATACTGTATGGACACAATGATTGTAAATAACATTTTAATTTATATCTGAATACTGATGTGCCTATATATGCTTTTTAATGTTGTTTGGTACATTTTTGTGTAGAAAGCAGTCAGCCTTTATAGGGAGCTTGTCACCAGGTAAAGCTATATTCCTTGTTTGTGATAATTACTCATACAGTTTGTATTACACACCCCTGGTTAGCAAAGTAGCTCAGTTTAGTTTTACATCCATGATTGTTTCAAATGCATAAAAAGAGGTAACAGTTACTGCACAAGGTGGTATCCTATAGTTCACAACATAAGTTAATTAAAATTATTGTGCCTTAGTTACATCTTATTCTGACCCATCTCCTTCAAAGTAGTCTCCATGGAAGCAACTATATCAGTCTCAATGCTTCTGCCACTTTGAAATGCATTCTGGAACTCTCTCTCTGGATGTTTAGTTCTTATGCAGTTCCATTTGTATCTCCTCCATCGTATCATATCTTCACCGCTTCAATGTGCCTTTCATCTTTGGGAAGAGGAAGAAGTCACACACAGACAAGTCTAGTGAGCAACAGTTGTTACCTTGTTTTTAGTCAAAAATTCCTGAATAATGTAGGCTGTATGTTGTCATGATTGACACTGACTTTTTTACTCGTGGCTTGTTGATATTTTTTGGGTGGTGTGAAGGACCCTTCCATTACAATGATTGCTGCTTAGTTTCAGAGCTGTAGCCATAAACCCAAATTTTGCCACCAATGCTAACCTTTGAACGAATGTGTGGATCAACTAGAAGTAGTTGTTTAAGTTCCGTACAGACTTCTATACAATGCTGTTCCTGATTGTCTTGAATCAGTTGTACAAATTTTGTCACAGTCCTCCTTGGGTTTGATTCTTCTGACAGAAACATTCACACTTACCATAACTTATTTCCAAAGTGTTGATTTCCAAAGTGTTGCAGAAGTCCCATGTGGTCTGCCTATGGGCATTCAAAATCAGAACCTTCACTTCTGAACATTTTCTGATATGCCAGTTGCCAACTATTTATGCACAGAATTCACATTTTGAGAACTTTTAGATACAACCTCATATTTAGTTCTCCTAATGATTTTTTGCAGGATTATCTTGTTACAAAAGTTAGCTGCACACCTAACTGTTTTCTTGTGTAGTTTCTCCGATCTTTGTAATATGTGTGTCTGCAGCATATACCCAAGTTATTCACACTTTCCTCATTAAGAATACATTTGTACTTATGTCATATGTCTGTACACAACACACGAGAATTTGTAATAGTGTACTTCATTGGAACTGATGCCAATCTCTTTAAGATAGATGTCACCTTATTTCGCTGTTTGTTTGATTTGAATTGCAAGTATGTGTGAAACATCTACCGGTGAATTCTATGCTGGACTTTGTGTCTCATTGGTGAAAGTTTGTTGGATTGCTGTAAAACTGGTTTTATGGGAAATATACCAATAATGTACACCACACAATTTTTAATTAATATGACTTGTTCCACTTTTATTGCCACTATTAACTACATAATGGCCAGTTTTGCCTCTCGCATAAAATATTTTTCACAGTTAGGCACCTTCAGCATTGTTTTAGGTTAACGGTGGCAAATTATCTACAGTCACTTATGAAGCCTCACAGTTGAATATCAAAATTGGCTTTTGATTACAGTCACTGAACTTCATAAACTTCCTTATCACTCATAGAAATAAATAGATGTTCATGTTACTGACATAAAGACGTGACCAGAATAGAAGTTACTTACAGAATGAATCAAAGCAGTTCACAAAAGATAATACAAAGTTACCACATGATGTTGATCAATAACAGACTTTCATGGGGGTGTAGGTTGTGCACTGATCGGTTCCAGACGGGAGATTTTTGCAGGGAGTGTGTCATTTGAAGACTTGTGTATGAATACTTCTGTATTTTAGAAATTATTTGTTTGTTTGTAAAACTGTTGGTTAGAATTTATTAATTTGAATGAGCTATATGTTTTAACAAAGCCTTGGCTTACAAAATTTGTAGTGAGTCAATAATGTACAAAAGATTACTTAACTATTTTGTACGTGTACACTGTGAATTACCTCTTTATGAGTGCAGTTGCCACATTGAAAATTATGATAATTTGAGCAAATTTTAATTAGTGGATTAACTGATTAATGAACAGTGTCATTCAGACTAGATAATTTATAGCAACCAAAGTATAGTGTCAAATTTGGGAATGAAACAAGTAAGATTGCACAAAAGGAGCAGTAGTAGGGGTATTTCCAAACTTCAATACGGATTATCTGATAAGTCAATTATAAGGGGCAGGCGAATGAAAACGAAAAAGATGGAAAAAAGTAAATAAATTGTTTATTGTATCAAAAGTAATTACCATAACTCTTAACACATTTTTCCCACTGCAAGATGAAATGGTCAGTGCCTTCATGGAAAAATGTTTGTGGTTGCCTATGGAACTGTGATAGTAACCAGGCATCCACCTCCTTATCTGAAGCACATTGACAGCCAAGAATGACTTTCTTTGAGGCACTAAGACTATGGAAATTTCATGGGGAGAGATTGGGACTGTAAAGAGGATGTGTAAAGGCTTTCCAGCAAAACATCTGCAGCATAATCAAAACAACTTTGGGAATATGTGGGCCTGCCTGCCTACATGTTGCCAAGGCTGTTTTGATTATGCTGTAGAAGATTTGCTGCGCTGCCCTTACACGTCCTCCATACTGTCCCAGCCTCTCCCCATGTAATTTCCATATTTTTCATGCCCTGAAAATACATTTGTGGCCATTGATTTGCTTCAGATGAAAAGGTGTACACCTGGCTATAACCAAGGTTCCATAGGCCATTCCATAGGCCACCACAGACATCTTTTTGGGAGGCATTGACCATCTTTTTTCACGGTGGGATACATATATTAATGGTTATGGCAGTTTCTTTTGAAATAATAAACTGTTTATTTACTTTTCTTCCATCTGTCCCACGGGTGTATATGTATTTGTAGTTTCTTGATATATGTCCACCCCCTCTGTACATTTTTGCTGCCTTAGTGTTAGATTACAAGCAGTGTACTGAAATGAAATTTTCAAGTTTTAAAATACTTTTGACTGGTTTGAAGATTGGTGACACATTTAAGCCATGTTTTGCTCTGAGGCTCCAAGAAGGATCTTCACCAGTGCTCTGCCTGTTGTAAGACTTCCTACCTATTATTTAGATTAAAAGTTGTTTCTGAATCTTGAATTATTTTGGTTTGCTGTAGTTTTAGTGTGGCATTGGACTGTTGATTTGTTTTACAGCATTTGTGGATAGCCTTATTCCCAAGGTATATTTATCACAGTAATGAAGTTCATAACTATGTGCCTACATGACATGTGCCCTATCAAACTCATATTCTCATATCTACTCATAACTAGTTCAGTAAATCAATAAACATGATGAGAAAATTTTCTGGAAATTGTAAACTGTTCATATTGAGTTTATTATACTTGGTGTTTAGAGAAAAGGGTCTCTGTGATGTCTACTATTGACTCAAGCAGCAGTGATATTTTTCCCACTGTGAGACGAAATAGTCAATGCCTTCATGGAAAAATGTCTATGGTTGCCTATGGAATGATGATTGTACTCAGGCAATGACCTCTTTATCTGAAGCTCATTAATGCCTGTGAATATTTGTCTTCAGGGTACCAAAACTACGGAAATTTCATGGGGTGAGACATTGCTTCCGTGCGGTAGTCAAAGTATTGTCTTTTATTATTGCAAACAAAAATACACAAAAATCACCTAGTTCCTGTCCTTCGGTGCATGATATGCACACCCCACATGTCTGCAATCTGTTTGGTATGCGCTCTCAGTCCACATTGACTCATTCCTGTGCACCAAATCAGGAGGTGCCAAAACCTCACCTATCACAGATTATTTCAGCTTGATGCTCCATCACCACTCTGATCCAATAATAACTTCTTCTTGCAAATAACTGCATCAGTGTGATATAATTCTCCCTCAATTTTAAGTCCAACAACACTTAGCATTTAATAAGTTTCCCATACTTGCCAACAGCTCATTTTATTATGAAGCCACTAACTGGTAAATCTGGTATTTCTATTCCTGTATTAAATAATTTATTGTATGCACTACTTGCTATTGCACACAGCTGCCTTCCAAATCAAGTAAGGATTTTGTTGTTCACTCACGTAGCTGAACCTCAATAACTGGAGTGATTACCACCTTAATCCTTTAATACATTTCCATCTCTAGCAGGTCTCCTTGTTCCTCTTCAATTGTTTTATTCTTATGAGGCAATTTTTTTCTCATTACTAGCTGCTTGTGTGGCCCCACAACATTTGTTCCACAGCAGGCCCCTCCTGAAACTACAAAGCATCTCCGATGTCCTCAATGGCTAACTGTTTCACATCCATTCTCAGCTGCCACACTTCATATTTTTCTTCACACATACTGTGCCCTCTTCTCTCTTGTCTGTTTGTTGGGATATCTGCTGTGTCATTGACTGTCCTTTGCCATTGATTATTATTATTTATTTATTTATTTTTGGGTGCAATATTGGAGGCCATCTTATGATCTCTTCCTATTTCTCTGTGTGCTCCATTTTGCTGTCCACCACCGTCTGTTTTCTCTCTGGGCACCCAGCTGTGTCTCTTTGTGTTCAAGCTGCATGAATATTTCTCATGCCTATTCCACTGTTTCTATTATTCTGCTTATTAAATGGTTGCATATGTTGGATGGAACTCTTTGCATTACCCACTACACTATGTTGCACGTCTAGATGCTGAGTCCTTTCAAGTTTTTCCAGAAACTCACTATATGTTCCATAATGAGATCAATGACACGGGGTAATACATATTGAATTTAATATATAATCCTCGTTGCTTGTAGGCCAGTCTTTATTCAAAAACAGGTTTTCAAATTTAGATCACATTAAATGCGTTATTTTCCAAGTGTTTGCACCAGTTATATGCTGTGTCATTCATTTATTTGGTGACATAAGCAATTTTTTGTCTTATCATTCCATATTTCTGGTAACAGTCCATGGAGGGTGTAATTTTGCTTCCGGAAGGAACCTATTAACTTTTACAACTGTGTGTGAATTCGACTTGAGTGTCATTTCTTGCTATCAGAGCAGTTTGCCCACTTACAGAGCTTGTTCCTAGGTGCAATTTGTTACTTACTGCTTGCTCTGCAAATTTTTCCTCCATCTGTTGTACTTCTTATCTTGTGCTGGCAACATTCTTTTTGACTTAAGCATAAAGGAACTTAATTTTGCTATTGCATATTTACCTGCATCTATGCCTCTATATCACCTACTCATTTCAGCTGTTTTTCATCTTGTAGTTCCTGTTTTTCCAAGATTTCCTGAATTTCAATTTCTTGTCTCCATTTCAGTTTGCTTATTTCTTCATTGGTTTTATTCTGCTCTTTACTTACCAATTTTACTCCCACATCAATTTCCATGTCCTACAAATTTAACATTTTCTCCCAAATTTAACATGTCATGAATCAGTCAAGCAAATTTCCATTTAGTGTTTGTGGCGGATAGAAGCACTGAAAAAGGGAAAAGGATAGTTAGATAGATATTAACATTCTATCAGTGATGAAGGTGGAGCATTTACTAATATTTTACAACGAAGGAGAAAATATTGCCCGTGTTACTTTGAAAGGGTCCATCCTATGGCCTGTTTGCGCAATGATTTAAAATTCAGTCTATGTCCAGATAGGAATTTGAACCATGTTTGTCATGATAGCAAGTCAATGCCTTGACTGCTGCTTTCATGTTCAGCAAAAGCATCAAGTCAGTGCACAAGATATGTTCATATGGAAGAACAGTGGTTAAGAATAGTGGCCTATGTTAAACAGAAGATCAAGTGCATAGTTTAAACTACTCATCATTGTCTTATATGTATAGTGCAGAGACCCGTATCATCTCATTCCATTAGTAAACAGACTCTTACACTTTTATTCTTTTGATGCTTTGATGTGTTTGAATTCCTGAGGGATTCAGGTGAGATTTTGCAGTTTACCTCATTAATGATTTTCATTCTTTTCTACTCATATAACCATAGAAAATGCTGGATTGACACTCAACATGTACCTCATCAAAGGTACAGGTGTAGATTGTGGTGTTTGCCTGACAATGTACGATATGTTTGTTCAAACAAGTCTTTCCTTTTATGCTGAATAGTTATCATTGTTAGATATTTACTGGATTGTACACCACAAATTCTTACTAAGTGTCTGTTTTGAATTCTTAAATATCTTTTCAGTAATAAATCATTGGGATTAATAGGGTGCAGGCTATATCAAGATATAGAAGATTTTAGCAAACAAAAATATAAGAATATTAAAACAGATGTAACATTGCTTGGTGATTAAATACCAGAGACATCTCCAACTCCCCCCCAATTTTCAGTCATCATGGGAACTAATAGGTATTATATCACTTAAAACAGAACCTAATGTGCATCTGCTGCATTATTAGTGAGTTTTATCATAATTATTTTGCTTTCAAGTAGACAAACCTTCCAAAAATTTTCACAAGAGCTATAAAGGTGGTCAGAAACAGTCTGAAAAGCTTATAAAGGTGTTTCAAAGTGGATTGTGCTGAGAAATAATTGAGAAAAAAATCAAACAATGAAAGGAAAGTCGCCACTCACCATATAGTGAAGATGCTGAGTCACAGATAGGCACAACAAAAAGACTTTCACAAATAAAGCTTTCGGCAAGTAAGAGCTTTGTCAAAAATAGATGACTCTCTCTCTCTCTCTCTCTCTCTCTCTCTCTCTCACACACACACACACACACACACACACACTCACTCATGCAAACACAACTCACACAAACACGACTGCAGTGTCAGGCAACTGTGTGGCTACAGTTACCTGAGACAGCAGTCATGTGTGTGTGGTCTATTTTTGTGAAGGTCATCTAGTTTTTATGAAGACCATGTGCGCTGAAAGCTTTATTTGTGACAGTCTTTTTGTTATACCTATCTGTGACTCAGTAGCTCCGCTATATGCTGAGTGGCAACTTTCCTTTTTGTAGGAAAAAAATTGACAGGTTGCGCCATTTCCATGTTTTGTCAGGATGGTCAGATACAATCTGAGAAGCTTTAAGGGTGTTGCAGGACAGGTTGTGCTGATAAATAATTGTTAAGAAAAAAATTCAATCTGTTGTGCTGTTTCTGAGTTAATTAGCATTTAAGTTAACCAATCAGGCCACTGTGAGTGCAAATTCAAGTGGCTTGCCAGGGATGATGTCACCACATGTGTTCTTCTGCGAGTGCAAATTCAAGTGGCTTGCCCGGGATGATGTCACCAAATGTGTTCTTCATTTGGTCCTAAAGCCAAACAAGAGAGCAATACAAAAAGTAGACATCGGACGGTAGCAATGGTCAAGCCCAAGTCAAATGCTGAGCAGTCTTGTGCAGTATCATCAATGCTATGAGAGCAATTGACATTATCTATATTTGGCAGGCTGCTTGAAATTGCATGTGCAATGGCCTAATTGGCTACCTTCAATGCTAATTAAATTAGAAACAGCAGGACATATCAAATTTTTTCATTAACAATTATTTCTCAGCACGTCCTAGCCTGCAGTCACCTTAAATCTTTTCAGACTGTTTTGGACCACTCTGTAGAATTTGAAAAACATGAATTATTTATTCTTCAGGTATTTTATATGCAACTTCCATATAATATCAACTTGACTTTTCTGTATATTATATAACAGCAGCTGCTGCAGGTGAAGTCAGTTACAAGGTTTGTGCAGAACCTCATCATATCATGTGTGTTTTTGAGCTCACTAGATTTTTCCATTTTTAATATAGTGAACATGGAGGCCTGAACAGTAGAGTCTTCTTGTGACCACTGTACTTATGGCAAGGTCAAGGTGGTCTCATTCCTTATCTTATCAGTCAACCTAATAGTCAGCATCATTCTATAGCACCACATCTAAATGCTTTGATTCTCTTCTTTTCCAGTGTTCCCACAGTCCATGGTTCACTACTGTACAATGCTGTGCTCCAGACATCATTCTCAGAAATTTCTTCTTCAAACTAAGGCCTATGTTTGATATTAATAGACTTCTTTTGGCCAGGAATTCCTTCTTTACCTGCGCTAGTCTGCTTTTTATATCCTCCTTGCTTTGCCCATCATGTGTTATTTTACTTCTAAAGTAGCAGCATTCCTTAACTTCGTGTACATTTTAGTCACCAATTTTGATGCTAACTTTAATGCTAAACTTATTTGTGCCACTACTCATTATGTATCTTTTTACTGTTTACTCTCAGTTGATTTTCTGTATTCATTAGACTATTCATTCCATGCAACAGGTCCTGTAACTCTTCTTCACTTTCACTTGAGATAACAATGTAATCAGCAAATCTTATCATTGATTTCTATTCACCAGGAGTTTTAAACCCACTCTTGAACATTTCTTTTATTTCCATCATGGCTTCATTGAAATTTAAACTGAGCAATAGAGGCAAAATAATGCAGCCCTGTCCAACAGCCTTTTTAATCCGAGTTCTTTGTTCTTGTCTTCCATTCTTATTGTTGCCTCTTGATTCTTGTACAAATTGCACGTTACCTGTCTTTCCCTATAGCTTACTCCTGTTTTTCTCACAGTTTTTAAATGTCTTAAGCCATTTAAAATTGTTGACTGCTTTTTGTGAGTCAACATGTCTAATGACTGTCTCTTGATTTTTCTTAAGTCTTGCTTCCATTATCAAGCGCAGTGTCATGGCTGCCAGTCTGGTGCCTTCACCTGTCTAAAAGCCAAACTGACCGCCTTCTAACAACTCCTCAATTTTATTTTCCGTTCTCCTATATTTTATTCATGTTACCAACTTTGATGCCTTAGATATTAAGCTAATTGTGCAATAAACATCGCACTTTACCTGTTGTTTCTGTTTTCAGGATTGTCTGGCTGGTATTTTTCTGAAAGTCTGATGACAAGTCTCGATTACCATAGACTATACACATGAACTTGAATAGTCATTTGGTTACCATCCCCCCCCCCCCCCCCCCCCCAAAAAAAAGTATTTTAGAAATTCCAATTATCTATCCCTTCTGTTTTATTTGACTGCAAGTTTTCCAAAGCCTTATCAAACTAAGATTCCAATACTGGATTCCCTATATCTTCTCTGTCAAACATTTCATCAAACAGTTCCTACCCCTCATAGAGGACTTCAGTGTACTCTTTACATCTATCCACTCTCTCCTCTGCTTTCAACAGTGGAATTCCCATTGCACTTTTAATGTGAATGCCTTGCTTTTAATTTGACCGAAGTTTGTTTTCACTTGTCGATATGCTATATCAGTCCTTTCAATGACCATAGCTTTCTTTTTTCTTCACAATTTTCCTACAGGCATTGTGTCTTGGCTTCCCTGCACTTCCTATATATGTCAATCCTAAGTGATTTCTGTTGCTATATTCCTGTCGTTCGTGGACCATTTTTGATTTCTTGGTTGTCGTGACTTTAATATATGCTGAATCAGTCGACTTTTATATATGCTGAATTAGTCATTATGACTATTTCCATTTTGATTTATTCTCTATTTTGCTGCAGCCAGTTCACATTAACTCCTCTGTACTTCACACTTATTATGTCATAAATAACTTACATTGCCACATTCCTTCATTTGTCAATCAACTGAAATATTGCTTATGTTGCTGAGGGTTTCTTATCAATTATCTTCCTTACACCTATGTTTGTCTGCCAAATTTATGTGACTGCC
This sequence comes from Schistocerca americana, assembly GCF_021461395.2. Lineage (NCBI taxonomy): Eukaryota > Metazoa > Arthropoda > Insecta > Orthoptera > Acrididae > Schistocerca > Schistocerca americana. The sequence goes on from NC_060120.1 coordinate 479,997,999, forward strand.
TTTTTTAGAGATATACATTCCTCTTCAACTGAATTGTGTAATGTGGCATTTTGCCTTCTAGAGCTTTGAACTTGCCTCATCATTCATCAGTGCACCAGTATCCTATTTTGTTCCACACTGGTTTTTCCTGATGATTCTCTCAAACTTCAGTCTACTATCGTCATTACTAAATCGTGATCTGAGTCTATATCTGCTCCTGGATATAGCTTAGAATCCAAAATCTGATTTTGGAATCTCTGCCTCACTGTGATGTAAACCAGCTCTAATCTTCCCATGTCTCTAGGCCTTTTCCATGTATACCCCCTCCCCTTGTGCCTTTTGAACAGTATATTCACTGTTACTAACTATAATTTATTGCAGAACTCGGTCATTCTCCTCTCTCATTCCTACCACAAAGCCCATATTGTCCAATGACTCTTCTATTCCTTCCCCTGCTACAATGTCCTAATCCCTCATGATTATTAGATTATCATCTCCCTTTACATAATGAATTACCACTAAGCATTTGCACGTATTTTCTCTGTCTCTTCGTGTTCTGTTTGTGACGTCATCATGTATACCTGAACTATTATTGTCATCTTTGGTTTGCTGTCGATTCTCATGAGAACAACCCTATCATTGGAATGTTCACAATAACTCATTCTCTGTCCTACCTTCATATTCAGAAGGAATTTTACTCCTTTACACCATTATCAGCTGCTATTGATATTACCCTATATTTGTCTGACAAGAAATCCTTATCTTCTTTCCATTTCATTTCAGTGAATGTAGAATGGGCCTTTCCATTTCCCTCTTCAGATTTTGTAGCTTCCCTACCATGTCCAAACTTATGACATTCCACACTCATGTCATGTAGAATATTATCTTTTCATTGGTTATTCTGTCTTTCTCTCATGGTTACCCCCCCCCCCCCCCCCCTCTTCCCCTTGGCAATACCCTTCCAGAGATCCCAATGGGGGACTAATGTGGAATAATTCACCAATAAAGAGATTATCATGACACTTTTTTTATTTACTGGCCACATGTCCTGTAGGTACACATTTTGTGTCTTTAATACAGTGATTTCCATTGCCATCTCCATCCTATTTCCATTGATCATTTCTGTTTCTTCCAGATTTTAAGGCCAATTTCCCTTCCTAAGGGCAAGAGATTGCCCTGAAACTCTTCCATCCTCCACTTCTTTGACAACGTCATTGGCAGAATGAGGGTGACTCCTTATACTGGAAGTCTTTGAGTCTTTGGTTGCCACTGATGATGTTTTTTTATTCAACTATGTATTAAAATCAAATTGGGTATACGTATGACATAACACATTATCTGTATTATATTATCTGCTCACCTATGATCACATAAGTTGGAAGGACAACAGTATGATAGTCTCAATCTTTGTCATACTACAACATCTACACTCTTAGATTTGCATTTCTACACAGAGTTATATTTCATGTGTAGAAACCAATTTCAGATTGCATTATTTCTTAAAGGTACCCAACTTTGATGAGTTTTGTGCATTTTAATCCGTTCACTACCACCTCTATAGCTAAAGTCGCTAACACACAGTTGTGCAGTGACACTTGACTCAGAGGTAAACCAGTTCAACTCCTGGTGGTGGATGAAATTTTCTCTGCCAGTATTTGGCTGGCAAGGGAAGGAGACGTGATGCAGTTAAATCACTGATCACCAGTCCTTGCACCATTGTCCTGCATTAAATTCCAAACTCTTCACTGTGCCTCATGAAGTGAGGGCATGTGACACTGTTGATGGTGAGTCCAGCCATTGGATGGGAATGTTAAACTCAATGGCCCCCTTGGTACTCTTTGCGAGGAGTAGGGTGTGTGCCAGCAGCAGATTTTATCCTCACCCTGCTCTAATCATCTTCAACATGAGCACGACACTATGCTACACACACACACACACACACACACACACACACACACCATTACAGTCATGTGCATTTAACAGATTCACTTCCAGACACAACTCTTATACTTCACAATGGAAAGGTGCCTGCAGGCATGGAGGATGGGAAAAACATTTCCAATTAGATGGCTGAACCTGCCCTTCAGGGCTTCCAGCCGTTCATGCCATACAACTTAACTTTAATTAAATTCATTCATTGATTCACAGATTGTGTTCAGACAATCCCATCATGGAAGAGGGCCTTCAGGGATGTGGAACAAGTCAAGTTGTGCAGCAACAGGCGGAAGCAACAACAACTGCATACTTTTTAAATATACTAGCAACAAATTAGGAGTAGCAGTAATCTACACAAACAGATAATTATTATAATTACTACTACTTATATCATATGTATGTTAGGAGAAAAGCAGCTACTTTGGGAAAACGACACTACTCATCCTTCTGTACTACTCGGCTGATGTTATTATCTAATAGTTCAAACAAAGCATGTAAATTTTACACAGATCACTATAGCTGTCATTACTGGCAAAATCAATATCTATCTCATACAAATATTGGAGTTACTCAGAATTTACATTCCTGATTCTTAAGTATTCAGATATATCATAGAAGGTGATGTATTCTTTCACTTTATGTTTAAATATTTGGTGCCTATAAATCGCCCCCCCCCCCATCCCCCCTGCCCCTCCTGTCTAGGCAGGTGCACTGATACAACCTTCAAAGTACCGGGTGATCAAAAAGTCAGTATAAATTTGAAAACTGAATAAATCACGGAATAAGGTAGATAGAGAGGTACAAATTGACACACATGCTTGGAACGACATGGGGTTTTATTAGAAGCATAAAAATACAAAAGTTCAAAAAATGTCCGACAGATGGCACTTCATCTGATCAGAATAGCAATAATTAGCATAACAAAGTAAGACAAAGCAAAGATGATATTCTTTACAGGAAATGTGTTGGATGTTGTCTTTCAGCATCCCTAGAGATGTCGGTCGATCACAATACACTTGCGACTTCAGGTAACCCCAAAGTCAATAATCGCACGGGCTAAGGACTGGGGACCTGGGAGGCCAAGCATGATGAAAGTGACGGCTGAGCACACGATCATCACCAAACGACTCGTGCAAGAGATCTTTTACGCGTCTAGCAACATGGGGTGGAGCGCCATCCTGCATAAACATCGTACGTTCCAGCAGGTGTTTATCAGCCAGGCTGGGGATGATGCAATTCTGTAACATATCGGCATACCTCTCACCCATCACGGTAGCAGTTACAAAACCAGAATCACGCATTTCATCGAAGAAAAAGTCCCGATAATGGTAGATGTGGTAAATCCAACCCATACCGTGACTTTCTCGTCATGCAATGGAGTTTCCACGACAGTTCTAGGATTTTCGGTAGCCCTCATTCTGCAGTTGTGGGCGTTGACAGACCCTCAGAGCGTGAAATGAGCTTCGTCGGTCCACAACACGTTACTAAACCAATCGTCATCTTCCGCCATCTTTTGAAATGCCCACACCGCAAATGCCCTATGCTTCACTATATCGCTAGGTAACAGTTCACTATGCCAATGGATTTTGTACGGAAAGCATCGGAGGGTACGCCTAAGTGCCAACCAAACAGCAGTGTATGGCATGCCGGTCCGATGTGCAACTGCACGAGCGCTGACTTCCCCGTGCATAGACAAACCTGCTAAAGTCTCCATTTATTCCTGAACTGTCTCAGCAGGATTACGCCTTGTGCTTGGTCGGCCACTACGGGTCTAAACAACCCGTGGCTTTGAACTTCGAAATCATTCTCGCTACAGCTGCATTTGTCAACGGACCTTTACCCGTTCGAATCCCCTTCCTATGGCAATAGGATTGTAACACTGAACTAGCACATTTCCCATTCTGATAATACAGCTTCACTAAAAGTGCCTTTTCAGGTAACATCAACATGCTGCGACTGCTGGTGCATCTGATTCTCTCTCTCATTACAGCTCCTTTTATACACGACTGTCATGTGCAGTCACTGACATTTTGCTGTCCAGCGCCATCTGTCAGACATTTTGTGAGCTTCCCCCCCCCCCTCCCCCCCCCCCTCCCCTAATAAAACCCCATGTCATTCCAAGCATGTGTGTCAATTTTTACCTCTCTATCTATATTATTCCGTGGTTTATTAAGTTTTCAAATTTATACTGACTTTTTGATCACCCGGTATATGGAAATTGTTTCTACTTGTGGTTGTTAATTACTGACTTCATCCAAAATTCCATCCTGTTATTAACAACAAATACCATTAAGGAGTGTATGTATTGATGTGTAAGAATCCATAGGTGTCTGAAGAGACTAGTACAAGACATTCAGTTGAACATTACATGACAATCTTATTGCATGCTTGTGTAAAATAAACATACCTTAGCTGCAACATCACAGAAGATTGTTCAGTAGGACAGAATTGAGTGCCAGCATATGAAGTATGTTAGCAATCTTCTCTGAAAGTCAACACAGTGAGAGAGATTTTTGAGTGTAGAGCAGGCAGAACTGAGCTTTTTTGGTAACTTTTCCACATCTTGTGCCACCTCAATTTAGTATATATCTGGATAGTCAGAAACTTTGTCCTTGGAGTTTCAAGTAGTGTACAACCACTCTTCACTACTTCTAGAACCTGTAAATCATTTTTAGTTTTTTGGAGCCGCATGATATGAGTTTTTGTAAGAGAGGGTTAAGGTATTGGCTACGAATCAATTATAAGCCTTTTCCATTGTACTGCTGGTTGTGTCAATTATGGATACATCTGGACGTTTTATCAATATTCTTGTGTCATCAGCGAAAATGACAGTTCTTCAAAAGTCCACAATGCTTGGTGCCTAACTAAAAAAGTTGAAATTGAAGGATGCTGTTATGAAACAGGTGTAATTTTTATTCTTATCAAATGTGATTTTTAGTATCTTTGTAGGTTTCACTCTTCTGCCCTTTCAGGAGTGGCTACTGGCCCCACTTCTCTCTAGCTCAAATAAAGTGTGAGGCTTCCAGAGAAGTCACTGTTATACAAACTGGGATAATCACCACTTCTTGACGTTATACCCTTAAAGAAAAACTTATCCCATATCTTCATGGGGTCAGCATGTTAATCTGGACATTCATGGTAGAGGACAGATGGATGCCCTTCCTGTCATCACTGCTTCCCCTGCAGGATGGAATTTTTTTACCCTATCTGTTTGTGTCTAGTGTTAGCCCTCATAAAAGTGTGAGAACATTTTCCAAAGTGTTTGCAAATTGTGTAACTGAGGTGGAGTGTGCGTACCAGCCTGATATGCACCTAGTCAGAAGTGAGAAACTACCTGGAACCCACATGTAGGCTGGTCGGCACACCAGACCTCATCATTAATCTGCCAGGCAGATTTTATCTGGGGCCACTGTGCCTTCCCAAATTTCAGAAGTGGCATGGTAACACTTGCATCTATCCAGGCAGGGCCTCCACAAACAAAACCTTAACACAATGTATCTCACTTTTTGGCCTTATGTTAGTTAAACAGAATTTAAATTAGACACTGTTTTTATAAGAATGATATAATTGTTTCTCCTTCTTAGTCCTGTTCCTTCTCTGTGAGGATAAGAGAAAAATGTAAATAGGGAGATACAAGAATATGACTTATTTTGAACAGCTTCTGAAGAAACAGACATTGGTGATCTTGCAGTTTTACTAAATTTATGAAATTTTTTCACAGTTGTGGAATCTTTCTGATATAAGCTACATTAAGTATGAAGATATTACCTATTGGTGCAACATGAAAATTTGTGCTGGGCTGGGACTCGAATCCAGGTTCTAGTCCTGGTCTGGCACAAATTTTTGTGTGTCCCCAGTAGGTGATATCTTCATACGTAATGCAACTAATATCAGAAAGATTCCACAATTGTGAATAAATTTCATATAAAATTATGAGAATGTGTATTATTGTTATATTGTTGTAGCTGCAAGAGGCCAGTACTTCGGGGGCAGATACCGCTGATCACAGAGCATCTCATCTCTCATCATCAAGGAGAGTCCCAGTGAGACATAACACAGCACACTCTGATAATAGTGAAGATGATGATGATGATGAAGATGATGAAGATGAAGATGAAGATGATGATGATGTTCAAGCTGCAACTTTGGAAGGGTAATAGTTTAATTTTTCATATAATTTCAGGATTATTGAAAAATATCAACAATGTTTAGTATGTTGTGTGAGTATGGCATGCTGCAACTTATACCATGAAACAAACAGTTCTAGCACTGTGTGGCATGAAGTCTGAGAACAGTGGCATCAAACCATCTTCAGGTTGTGTTTGGTATCCTAGTTAGATATATGCAACCTTTTGGCCAGCAGTGTAAAGTGGATGCACATACTGCACCTGTGCAATGCTTAGTATTTTTCGAGATGAAACCAATGTGAAATTTTTTGGTTTTGATACTGTGGATTATCAGAATTCGAGAATATTTGCGATATGGTGATGGCTCAATGTTCCACATTTTATTATGAAATCCAACAAGAGCATCACACCATGCAGCAGGTCACAAAAGGGGCTAATAATTTTGACATGCAGCTTCACTGCAGAGAGCTCATTGATTGACTCTGAGCAACATTCTTCTAGATATGTGACCACATTGTCAATGTATAATAATCTCCACCATTTCGGCCACTGCTACAAATGGCATTCCTCTGAGTGTTGTGCTGACAGTGGCTGAAATGATGGAGAATTGTACATGTTGGCAATGCCATCATACACCCAGAAGAATTTTATTGACAGTGACAACAACTGTGGAAGCCTATGCTTACATATTGATGATGTTACTGATGCATGTAACAAAATAAGTGCCACTGTGCATTCAGTGTTTCTGTCACAGTGGAATTCTGGTTACAAATTATCCCAGCTCACATGTTCACACTGAACTTTAAGTCACTTTCACATATGGATTTTTCCATCCAGATATGAGTAGTGTGCAAGTTCACAATGCTGTTTTGAGTGAATGTGCATTTGTCAGTAAATAACACCAAAGAAGAAAACTGTGGCTGGAGAGTGTATCACAGTAAATACTTTTGTGGAAAGTGTACTTTTTCTGGATAGTCTTCCACTACTATTGCCTAGATATTCTGTTGTTGGTGTAGGTGTATCTGTTGTTCTCAGACTACTGTCTGTACATTAGCATGAGATGTGCACAATGCTTGTGCCACTTCATGTGTGCTGGTGAATGGTTCTTCTTTAGTGTTCCAAAATGTCCTCTACAAATGCGACTGTTCAAACTGATTGTGGATGACTGGCATCCATGTGTGACACTTAGTACTGGACAGAAATTCAGCATAAATGAAACAGTGTTCATAATTCCTTACCTCCAATTTAACCTTACCACCCTGCCCCAGGTCCCTTACTCAGAATACCAACCTTGCAGTAGAAGAAAGAACAGCCATACACAACCTCAAAACAATTCCTGACCTAATCATCCTATCTGCAGACAAAGGTTCCACCACCGTTGTTATGAAATGCAGTGATTACCTGGCAGAAGATCTCTGCTAGTTATCTGACTGCTCTGCCTATAAACCCTGCCAGAGTGATCCTATCCCTGAAGCCCAATACAAACTCTAATCCCTGCTTAAAGTGTTAGGCCCTTCCAAGAACATGTCCCCTGAATCCATTTCCCATCTCATCCCTATGACACTCTGCACACCCACCTTCTACAAGCTTCCCAACATCCCCAAACACAACAGTCCTGGATGCCCTATTGTGGCTGGTTATTGTGCCCCCACTGAAAGAATGTCAGCTCTCATTGACCAACATCTCCAACCAATTGCCCATAACCTAGCCTCCCATGTCAGAGACACCAACCACTTCCTTCACCGACTCTCTACCACCCTCACCTCTTTACCTACTGTATTCCTACTCATCACTGTTGACACCACCTGCCTATATATCAGCATCCCTCATGCTCATGGTCATACCACTTTTGAACTCTACCTTTCCAAACATCCTTCAGACTCCAAATCTACTACCTCATTCCTTAAACACCGTAGTAACTTTATCCTAACCCACAACTGCTTCTTATTTTGAAGGGAAGGTGTATAAACAAATCTGCAGCACAGCCATGGGTACTTGTATGGCACCCTCCTATGCCAACCTTTCTATGGGTCATCTAGAAGTGACCTTCCTAGCCTCCCAAAACACCAGACCCCCAATTTGGTTCAGGTTCATTGATGATACCTTCATGATCTGGACTCAAGGCCAAGGCACCGTACCTTCGTTCATTCACGATCTCAACACCTTCTCCCCCATGTGCTTCACTTGGTCCTCCTCATCCCAGCTTGTATGTTGACCTCCTCCCCCTGTGATGGCTCCAGCATTTTAACAGCTGTCATGCCTTTCACACCAAAAATCACTCCCATATTGCCTGGCCACTCAGAAACTCAGAGACAGTGTATCTGCAGTGACAAAAACTTCCTTGCTCAGTATACTGAGGGTCTCACCAGGGCCTTCACAGACAGGCATTATCCCCCAGATCCCCCTGTGCCATTTCTCCTCACACCCCCAATACTCCATCTACCCCCAAGAACCAGCCACAAAGGAGTGTCCCCTTCATCACCCTGTACCACCCCAAACTGGAACAACTGAACCACATCCTTCGCCAGGTCTTTGATTACCTATCATGATGCCCTGAAATGAGGGACATCCTACCCGAGATACTTCCGCCCCTCGTAAAGTGTGTTCCGTCACTGACCCAACCTCCACAACAACCTAGTCATACCTATGTCACTCCCAATCCCAACCCCTTGCCACAAGGATCATATCCCTGTGGAAGACCCATGTGCAAAACCTGCCCATTCTACCCACCCAGCACTTCCTATCCCATCCTGTCACAGGTTTATCCTACCCTATCAGGGGCTGGGCCACCTATGAAAGCAGCCGTGTCATTTACCAGCTCTACTGCAATCATTGCACAGCTTTTTATATTGCTATGACTACAACCAACCAGCCAACCACCAGGATTAATGGCCACTACCAAACTGTGGCCAAGAGCAAAGTAGACACCTGTGGCACAACATGCAGCTGAACGCAACACACTTGATTTCAATGGCTGCTTCACTACATGAGCCATCTGGATACTTCCCTCCATCACCAACTTTTCTGAAGTGTGCAGATGGGAGTTATCCTTATAACAAATTCTCGGCTCCTATAATTATCCTGGTGTCAACCTATGGTAACATACTGTCCTCACACCTTCTCCCTACAGTTCCCACCCCCTCTGTCCTATCATCTCCTCCCCATTCTCATCTCCCACCATGTTTGCTGCCCTCTGCCAATGCACCTGCCCGTCTTTTCCGTTCCTCTCATTTTTCCTCCTTTTTCCGACCTCCCTGCCCCACAACCTTCTGACATTGCACTTGTTGGCATTCTAGTCCCTGTACACTCAACCAGAGAGTGTTCGTTTCTCTCCCCACCCGTACACTACTAACCCTTCACCTTCCCCGCCCTCTCGAGTGTGCTGCTTACATCTCTTGTGATAGTTGCATTGCGGTCAGAGATGCTGGAGTTGGCAGTTGTATGTGTGTGATATGTGCTTGCTTATGTGTATGAATGGTGTGTGTGACTCCCTCTTACCAATGTAGGCTGTGGCCAAAAGTTTTATGTATGTGTCTTTTAATCGTGCCTGTCTGCAACTTGACATGTATCCTTTATGGTAAGTAGCAATCTGTCTTTTCCTACATTGTTGATATTCCTATCAGGAGTTTCCATTGTTTGACAGTATTCATAAGATTAGTTAATTTGTTTGTACCACACAGTACCGCTGAACATACAGAAGAATGTAACAAGCATAGAAAACATACTTTCCTCTATGTATATTCTACAGTTTTGTAAAAACTTCAAGTAGAAAATACAGTACCTGCTTGCGTCTTTCTGGTCTCTCATAGTCTTTGCTCAGTTTCTGCAAATACCAAATTATTTGGACTCTATCTTTTGGGGAGACTTTCCATCTGTGATTGTGTATCAGTTCCACTGTTACCATCAGGTTTAGAAACCACATATCAATCAGTTAGTTACTTATGGGAAAGCAGTTTTTTTCCTCGCCTTCTGCTGTATATATTTAAATTTATTCTTGACTGGTTTCAGTATTTCAGCCATCATCAATGGATGCAACATTATACTTCAATTAGATAAAAAACACGTTTCTCAGTTTTGGTCCAATAGATGGATAATTTTTCTTCCAGTGATGGAGGTTAAAATAACTAAAACCGGTCAAGAATAAATTTAAATATATACAGCTGATGGCAGAAAAAATGCTTTCCATTTAATATGTTGCAGCTGCAAATACAAATTATTAGTTACTTGTGGGCTGGTACGTGTTGTAGGGTGTCAACAACATTACTGGATTGCTACTCTTATCCAGTTATGATAGGAACAAAGGACTATGGGAAGAGAGAATTATTACGAGTACAAAGGACTGTGGAAAGATGTGTCACATATAAAGAATGCCATTATGGTCAGTCTGTATATGGCGTATTTTGAACTAGTGTACACATAACGCACTTATGTAATTGAAGTATGGGTTGTGGTGCAACCAGGGATATCAACATTGTATTTCTCTTTGAAAAAAAGAGGCAGTTTTAATCCTCAGTGACCGTGAGTCATGTAAAGAGATGTTCAAGAGTAAGAAATTACTTACACTGCCTGCCACCAACATAGACTAATTCTGAAATACAAATAGCTAATAGTTTAAACAACAATAGAAAACATTCTGAGGTAGCAAGGAATAGTTAATTTGACAAATGTATGAGCTAAATATTGTAACCTGCATAATTGTCTGCTGTTATTGGAGATAAGAGATGTAAAATCATTTCAACAAAAGGCAAAAGCATGCCAGAGAATACCATAAATAATCAAATGCTCTCAAACATATGAGGGCCATTGCAACACTCATGGATGCTGAACAATTAAAAAATTCTGAAATATGCAAATGGAAGGTTAGTTTTGCCAGCTGGTGTGTCTGAGCAGTTCTGGGCGCTTCAGTCTGGAACCACGCATCCGCTACGGTCGCAGGTCCGAATCCTGCCTCAGGCATGGATGTGTGTGATGTCCTTAGGTTAGTTAGGTTTAAGTAGTTCTAAGTTCTAGGGGACTGATGACCTCAGATTTTAAGTCCGATAGTGCTCAGAGCCATGTGAACCATTTGAAGGTTAGTTCATATGTAAATATTACGTGTAGGGAGATGGATGAGCGCATACACCACTGTATAGACATAGCACGAGAGAAAAAATGAAAGGAAGTTTATCATTATAAATGTGTTTTAATGTCAGTTGCAACAGTACACAATAGTACATTACAGACTACACGCATTCTGTGGCATCAGGAGTCTCCCCAAGAATCCACAGTAATGTGATGTGATGCTAGACAGCGGTCCTTTCCAGGAGAACAAAGAGTGAAGAGAGATCACAGTGTGAGTTGTGCAACCATTCAGGATGTATGTTACTTGACTTGAACGGGCTCATACATAAACATTGTAGTTCACCGTGGAAGGAATGTGCGTCAATGCTATGAGGGGCTTGTGGAAGTGATAAGAAATGCTGCTCTACCATATCAAATGGCTGCTTGGTGGGTAGATGAATTCAGGTGTGGCAGAGCTGCCATGGCCAACATGAACCGATCCAGGTGGCCTGTCAGTGTGCCTATGGACTGTGCTCGTACCCAGGTCACCCAATGCTTGGAGAATGACAGAAGGCAGACATTGCGGGAATTACAGCACCATTCTGGTATAGAGAAGACAATAATCTACATGATTTTATGCAATGGGCTACACACGCATAAAGTTGCTGCAAATGGGTGCTTCAAGCACTAAGTGCAGTGAAAAAGTGGACACATTACGAAACTTGTTGTATGCATCTAGCACTTTATGCTTTTGAGAATTGCCACCATATATGAATTTTTAGGCCAGGGCCTATGCGCCAGAACTGAAATGCCAGTCCACAGAATGGCATCATCCAGTTTCACCACACAGCCCGAAATTTTGTTGCAGTCTCTCTTCTGTCAAGTTAATGGTCATCATAGCCTATGGCATTAGAGGAACAATCTTGTGCCCTTTAATCCCACATGGGCAAAATTGTAATGCACTATACTACTTTTTGCACATTCCTGCAAAAACACCTATGATAGACTATTTGGGAAAAATGTCCTGAACGTCTACATGACGCATTAGTTTTTCAGGACAATGCGAGAGCCCATACAGCATGTGTGCGGAATCTGCTCACGCGATGCGGATGGGAAGTACTGGAGCATCCACCATATTTGCCAGACTTATCATCTCGTGATAATCACCTCATACCAAAACTGAAAGAGCCATTGCATGGAACATGCTTTTGAACACACAGTAGTGATGCATTAGGTCCGACGATTCACTCACGATGAGGCCATGAATATTTGGCGTCTTCCACAGCATTGGCAATGTGTGATAGATTCATTGGGAGACTATTTTGAGAGACTCTTAAGATGTAACAGGTCCTGCTATGTACTATTGCGTACTGTTGGAACTGACAGTAAAACACATTTGAAATAAAATTTGTTTCAATTTTTTTCTTGTGCTATATCTTTATGGCAGTGTGTGTGTTCATCCACCTCACTACATGTAATGACTTTTGCATTGACCCTCTTATTTATGATGCAGGTTATGAGACATGTGTATCCCAAAGTAAAAAGTAACAGGAAAATTAAAAAGTGAATTTTTATCGTTGTCAGTAAAACAACTCACTTAATTTAGCATCATTCTACAGCACTTGAATTAACCAGCAGGTTTTACAGTTTGGCAATAGGTGGTAGTAGAGTCCCACTCATGAGCCATCTCAGCATATACAAAATGCCAAACCAACTGTGTATAGGAAGATTAGCTCATCATAATAATCTGTGTGACAAACAACTTTCTGCTTCAGTCAAAATGTAGTCTCAGCATTGTGGTAATCAGAAGTGTATTATACTAACAAAATGTAATGGATCCAGGGAAGTGATGATAGGGAGGGATTAGTGGGAACTTCTATAAATACTCATGACACTATCCTGAATTAAAAAAAGTTTTTTTTTAAAGAAGACACTTCTGCCTGTTTTTCAAAATTAAATATTGCTGCTGTTTGTCATTTCATGTTCTAACTAGCAGAAGGTGTATTTAAAATGTTCTGCCTAGGATAGTTAAAGACAATTGTACTTGAGAGAAAGATGATTAATTTCAAGTGCATGCATGATTTCTTTAATGTCTTCTATTTTCAGAATCAGAATTTTATTGTCTTGTAACAACATGTCAAATCATTTATTTATTTTACAGGAGAATTATCAAACTTATAACTAAAATAGGTTGTACATGGAATACAACATTTACTAGAAATATACAGGGTGTCCCATTTATCTTGACCACCCTAAATAACTGTTTGTCCAGATGCAAATTTCAAAGTGTTTCAAGCAAATGTTCTTTAGCCATCAGGGGGGACATCAGTCAGCATAATTGCCTTTGTTGTAGGTATGTTTTTTACATACATGGGTAGATCACATTACTGATGAGGAGGTATTGAATAGAATTGGGGAGAAGAGGAGTTTGTGGCACAACTTGACAAGAAGAAGGGACCAGTTAGTACGACACATTCTGAGGCATCAAGGGATCACAAATTTAGCGTTGGAGGGCAGCATGGAGGGTAAAAATTGTAGAGGGAGACCAAGACATGAATACACTAAGCAGATTCAGAAGGATGTAGGTTGCAGTAAGTATTGGGAGATGAAGAAGCTTGCACAGGATAGAGTACCATGGAGAGTTGCATCAAACCAGTCTCAGGACTGAAGACCACAACAACACAACATGTTTTTTACAAAGATATGAACAGCGGCACGACTTTTTTAAATGGCACCCTGTATTTTTTATTCGGTAATTCATTTCCTCTCCTAAAGATGTATTCAAAAACGTATCACAGTGTGCCATACACTGAAACACAATGTTATTAATTACATAACACAACATTGACTTTGAGCCTGGGATCACAAACTCGTCCACTTGCTGGGGCTGTCAGGAAACAAATGAAAACCAGGTAAAAACATAACACAAAATTGACTTTCACTCTCCTGTACCATTGCCCAGGAGTAGAATATTCAGAGGTGCTCAAAGTTGTGACCCTGGACACCGATACACTGGTGCACCTTGTTGAATGGAAGAATTATTTACTGCCTGCTGAAGAGAATTACGAGCAAGCATGATACGTTCCTATACGTCCTCTGGGAATATCACGATAGACAACATCTTTAATGCTTCCACAAAGAAAAAAGTCCAGAGGATTTAAATCAGGAGACCTAGCAGTCCAAGTAACTGTTCCTCCTTGACCAATCGATCTGGTAGCATACCTTTGGTTCAGAACATGACGTGCACCAAGGCATTATGTGCTGGACAGCCATCATGTTGATACCACATAAGCATTCTGGTTCTTAGCGGAACTTCATCCAGAAGAGGAGGAAGAATTCATTTGAGGAAGTTGGCATACACTGTGCCGTTTCGACTACCATTGAGGAAATAAGGGCCAATAATTGTAGTACCAAGTATGCCACACCAGATGTTAACCCTCCATTGATGCTGATCATGGGTTGTCACTATAACAATAATGTATGTTCCTTGTATTTACTGAAGAAACTGCAAAAAAGTGGGAATTTAAGGAGATGGGACCTGGATAAACTGAAAGAACCAGAGGTTGTACAGAGTTTCAGGGAGAGCATAAGGGAACAATTGACAGGAATGGGGGAAAGAAATACTAGAAGAAGAATGGGTAGCTTTGAGGGATGAAGTAGCGAAGGCAGCAGAGGATCAAGTAGGTAAAAAGACGAGGGCTAGTAGAAATCCTTGGGTAACAGAAGAAATATTGAATTTAATTGATGAAAAGAGAAAATATAAAAATGCAGTAAATGAAACAGGCAAAAAGGAATACAAACGTCTCAAAAATGAGATCGACAGGAAGTGCAAAATGGCTAAGCAGGGATGGCTAGAGGACAAATGTAAGGATGTAGAGGCTTATCTCACTAGGGGTGAGATAGATACTGCCTACAGGAAAATTAAAGAGACCTTTGGAGACAAGAGAACCAATTGTATGAACATCAAGAACTCAGATGGAAACCCAGTTCTAAGCAAAGAAGGGAAAGCAGAAAGGTGGAAGGAGTATATAGAGGGTCTATACAAGGGCGATGTACTTGAGGACAATATTATGGAAATGGAAGAGGATGTAGATGAAGATGAAATGGGAGATATGATACTGCGTGAAGAGTTTGACAGAGCACTGAAAGACCTGAGTCGAAACAAGGCCCCCGGCGTAGACAACATTCCATTGGAACTACTGACGGCCTTGGGAGAGCCAGTCCTGACAAAACTCTACCATCTGGTGAGCAAGATGTATGAAACAGGCGAAATACCCTCAGACTTCAAGAAGAATATAATAATTCCAATCCCAAAGAAAGCAGGTGTTGACAGATGTGAAAATTACCGAACTATTAGTTTAATAAATCACAGCTGCAAAATACTAACATGAATTCTTTACAGACGAATGGAAAAACTAGTAGAAGCCGACCTCGGGGAAGATCAGTTTGGATTCCGTAGAAACACTGGAACACGTCAGGCAATACTGACCTTACGACTTATCTTAGAAGAAAGATTCAGGAAAAGCAAACCTACGCTTCTACCATTTGTAGACTTAGAGAAAGCTTTTGACAATGTTGACTGGAATACTCTCTTTCAAATTCTAAAGGTGGCAGGGGTAAAATACAGGGAGCGAAAGGCTATTTACAATTTATACAGAAACCAGATGGCAGTTATAAGAGTCGAGGGATGAAAAGGGAAGCAGTGGTTGGGAAGGGAGTAAGACAGGGTTGTAGCCTCTCCCCGATGTTGTTCAATCTGTATATTGAGCAAGCAGTAAAGGAAACAAAAGAAAAATTCAGAGTAGGTATTAAAATTCATGGAGAAGAAATAAAAACTTTGAGGTTCGCCGATGACATTGTAATTCTGTCAGAGACAGCAAAGGACTTGGAAGAGCAGTTGAATGGAATGGATAGTGTCTTGAAAGGAGGATGTAAGATGAACATCAACAGAAGCAAAACAAGGATAATGGAATGTAGTCAAATTAAATCGGGTGATGCTGAGGGAATTAGATTAGGAAATGAGACACTTAAAGTAGTAAAGGAGTTTTGCTATTTGGGGAGCAAAATAACTGATGATGGTCAAAGTAGAGAGGATATAAAATGTAGACTGGCAATGGCAAGGAAAGCGTTTCTGAAGAAGAGAAATTTGTTAACATCGAGTATACATTTAAGTGTCAGGAAGTTATTTCTGAAAGTATTTGTATGGAGTGTAGCCATGTATGGAAGTGAAACATGGACGGTAAATAGTTTGGACAAGAAGAGAATAGAAGCTTTTGAAATGTGGTGCTACAGAAGAATGCTGAAGATTAGATGGGTAGATCACATAACTAATGAGGAAACATTGAATAGGATTGGGGAGAAGAGAAGTTTGTGGCACAATTTGACCAGAAGAAGGGATCGGTTGGTAGGACATGTTCTGAGGCATCAAGGGATCACCAATTTAGTATTGGAGGGTAGCGTGGAGGGTAAAAATCGTAGAGGGAGACCAAGAGATGAATACACTAAGCAGATTCAGAAGGATGTAGGTTGCAGTAGGTACTGGGAGATGAAAAAGCTTGCACAGGATAGAGTAGCATGGAGAGCTGAATCGAACCAGTCTCAGGACTGAAGACCACAACAACAACACAGCTTGTATTTACCTGTCCTTTGTTTTGAAGGAACATTCGTTCAGTAAAAAGAATGTTGGAGAAGAAGTTTGGGTTGGCGAGGATTTGCTGCTGTGCCGACTGACAGAACTATACACGATTCTGGAAATCATTCCCAAGCAATTCTTGATGTAGGTGTACATGGTAAGGATGCAACCAGTGACATGTAAGAATACGATGAACACTGGTTTTAGGAATGCCAATCTCATGTTCAAGCTGTCATGTGCTCACATATGGATTCGTAGCAATGGAAGCAAGAACAGTAACTTCAGCAGCTTCGTCTGTGCGAGTGCTATGATAATTGCGTTGTCGTGGGTTGAAACTTCCCTTTTCCTGAAGCGTCGCAACAAGACGAGAAAACATCCATCAGGAAAGTGGGTTCTTGTCAGGATATTGCTCTCTGTACAGTTCTACTGCCTGTATAGCATTTCACCTACCTTCAGCAATAACAACAACAACAACAGAAACATTATGTCAATGCAGTTTGTAGGAAGGACAGCCTTTACTGTGTGCCTACTCTGCACAGCAGTATTTAAAAGGACTAAACTACTGCACTATGTGTATCTATACATAAGAAAACAGCATTGCAATTTCTGTTCTGCTAACTTACATTCCTCATAGACGAATAGCATTTCTACCTTATCTTCGTTGGTGTACATTCTACTCACACAACTCTTCAACTAACAATGGTTGATGGAATGACACGTGTCCATTCTACTTATGTTTACATTTGTCCTCTGTCAACGTCAGCATGTGGATGTGTTCCATTATCCCCAGTACCTGGATTAAGCACTGGGAGCATCAATGTCAGTGTTGCGTTATGCAATTAATAACATTGTGTTTCAGCGAATGGTACACTGTGATACATTTTTGAATAGGTCTTTAGGAGAGGAAATGAACTACCAAATAAAAAATACAGGGTGCCATTTTAAAAAGTCATACTGATGTTCATATCTTTGTAAAAAACAAAGTTACAATGAAGACAACCATGCTGATTGATGTCCCCCTGATGGCTAAAGATCATTTGCTTGAAACATTTTGGCCGCCCGCTGTGGCTAAACAATTCTAGGTGCTTCAGTCTGGAACTGCGCATCCGCTACGGTCACAGGTTCAAATCCTGCCTCAGGCATGGATGTGTGTGATGTCCTTAGGTTAGCTAGGTTTAAGTAGTTCTAAGTCCTCAGATTTTCAGTCCCATAGTGCTCAGAGCCATTTGAACCATTTGAAACATTTTATAATTTGTACCTGGACAAACAGTTATTGAGGGTGGTCAAGATAAGTGGGACACCATATATATAGTTTTTATCCTGCTCAAATGGTCATATCATCATTAAAAAATTTATCAATAGAGTAATAGCATGTTTTTACCAGAGTACTATGTAATTTTCTTTTAACTGAATCAGTTTTAATCTTTTGAAAATTTGTCTTTTGTAACTTATTGTATATTTTCATCCCAATATATTGTGGGGTCTGTGCAAAAAGATTGAATCTGTGTGTAGGAAACATGAAACTTTCTTTATTTCTAGTTTCATATTCGTTCCAGAAGTTATTTGGAACAAACAACTCTGGATGATTATTTGCGAAAAAAATTATTTCATATAGATACACTGAGGGAACGCTTAGTATGTTTACATCTCTTAATAGTGACTGACAAGATTCTCTTGTCTTTGCGCTACACGTGTTTCTTATAATCTTTTTCTGTAAAGTTAATATTTTTGTCAAATTGCTAGCATTTCCCCAAAAGACAGTGCTATATGTCATTACTGCCTTAAAGTAGCTATGATACACTGCCTTTTTCGTGTCTATGGCAGTGACATTGGTTAAGATTAACATAGCAAATACCAGGCTGTTCAGTTTATTTTTTAAATAGTCTATATGTGAGGACCATGACAGATTTCTGTCCAACTGCATTCCTAAGAATTAACACAGTCTGCTTCATTCAGTTCCATAATTTGTTGCATAATCTGAATATCATCTATTTTTTATTGTTTTGTCTTAAACTGCATAAGCTGTGTTTTTAAAATATGTAGTTTTATGTCATTTAGATGGAACCACACATCTAGATTTTCTAGCATTTTTATGACATTTTCGGGGATTTCTTCTGCATTTTTATTTTCTATCTGTACTGAGTGATGATTTATATTTACGGGTAAGTCATTTATGTAAAAAAGAAAAATTATAGGGTCTAGCATTGTTCTTTGTGGTACCCTCTGTGAGACAGTTCTATATTTCGAGGAATATTTTCCTTTGTCTGATGTTATGACTACCCTCAAATAGGCATTGCCTGTAATTCTATATTTTAATAATGGGGAGTGATTCACACAGTCAAATGCTTTGAATAAGACACAGAAGATTCCTGCAGCTTTTTGTGATTTATCTAAGGTAGAACTAATTTCATTTATGAACTCATTATATTTTGACTAAAGTTCAGTCTTGATCACGTCATGTATGTTTTAATGATACAGGTGACCGGTTTCGGTTCTTTCTACAAAACCATCATCAGACCCTGGCTCCTTTAGGATGGTAGGCGGAGCTCTCCTCGCTGCTACGCAGTCAACTGAACAGTTGACTGCGTAGCAGTGAGGAGAGCTCCGCTTACCATCCAAAAGGAGCCAGGGTCTGATGATGGTTTTGTAGAAAGAACCGAAACCGGTCACCTGTATCATTAAAACATACATGACGTGATCAAGACTGAACTTTAGTCAAAATATAACAATTCATTGATCACTGCTTTCCAAAAATGTTTACCAAAATTGTATGAACTCATTAATTGCATAAATTGTACTTTTGCCTTTTTGGAAGCCAAATTGATTTTTTGAGATTATATTAAATTTGGCACAAAAATTTTGAATCTGGATTGCAACGATCATTTCAAATGCTTTAGAAAACTCAGGAGGAAGGGAAATTGGACAGTAATTTCCCATATCTTCTTTAGAGCCTTTTTTAAACAATGGTTTCACTTCCACATATTTTAGATTGTCTGGAAAGTAACCTTCTTCAAGTGAATTATTAATTATTTTAGACAGTGGGTGTGCTATTATATTTGAAGCTGCTTCAATGAGTTTGGCAGGTATTTCATCCCATCCCATAGAATTTTTATTTATTAGGTTGAACATAGTTTTTTCTACATCTTTTACTGTTACTTTGTCAAATTTAATTAGACTCTGATTAGCAACAATATGGGAATTGTGAGTCCGCCTTGATGCAAATCACTTTTTGTTATTTGTTTACTTATTTATTCCCCATTTATGGAGAATAAATAAATAAACAAATAACAAAAAGT
The DNA here is from genome assembly GCF_021461395.2 of Schistocerca americana. Lineage (NCBI taxonomy): Eukaryota > Metazoa > Arthropoda > Insecta > Orthoptera > Acrididae > Schistocerca > Schistocerca americana. The sequence goes on from NC_060120.1 coordinate 480,018,008, forward strand.
TGTGGACTCACAGTTCCCATATTGTTGTTTTTCTATGCAAACATGGACCAAATGGAAGAGTTCCAAGATAAAGTTATTGTAGACTCTGATGCTTGCTCTGACTTGACCCAAATAAATGTACATTATCTTGGTAGGAGCCTACATCTACATCAACATCAGATTTTGCTAGCATTATAAAAAAAATTGTTAAAATTTTCTGATATTTGAGCAGGATTTACAATTATTTTGTCTTGTATCTTTATTTTAGAAATTTCCTAGTGGCTAAGATTGATTCTGAATTTAGATTTGACAACTGTCCATACTTCCTTGGATTATTTCTGAGCTTGTTGATAAATTTAGTATGTGCCCTTTTCTTTGCGGCTTTTACAACCTTTCTAATTTTTTAAAATATGATTTAACATAGTTAATGAACTCAGGACTGTTATTCTATTCCAGCTCAGTATATAGCTGTCTCTTTCTATTACTAGATATTATTATACCAGTAGTAATCCACTTTAGTTTATTACTTGCCTGTCTGTAACAGACTACAGGCGGAAAAGTTTCATTGAAAACATGTCAAAAGCTGTTTAAAAACTTATCAAAAATTTTTGAACTTGAGCTTTCATGGTGTAATGACCAGTTTACCTCATTCAGTCTACAACAGGGTAAGTGTATGTTTTCTTCACTGAACTGTCTTTTCATGAAACATCTTACTTATTTTAAGTAATTCAACAAGCAAAGCAGAGTGATCTGAAATACCTAGGTCTAAAGAGAATTTGGCTGTGTCATTAAATGTATAATTTGCTAAAATATTGTTGTTGTGACTCGCCGATCATTCAAAGTGCCACCGCGCAATTACGCGCGTCCTCTACATGTGGCGCTGTCTGCCAGCCATGCAGCAGCCGCGCCACCTAAGCGGCCAGTCGGCCAGCGTCCACCAGACTTGGACTCAGTGTTGATTTGAATGTTACCGTGTTCACATGTAAACTTGCCCTGTGATTTATATGTGTTGTGTCGTTTTTGAAATATATGTGTTCAGCTTGACGTTATAACAATTGGCGACGAGGTAGTGGATTTTTCCTTTTCGTCGTTGACCCGCAGGTTTCCATGGCTACTTTAGAGCAACTATTGCAAGGTCTCATAGAACAGCAAGTGCTTCTCACATCAGCGATTTCGTTGCGGCATCAAATGTGGGCCGTTTCTTGTCGTTGTCTATACCTCCTTTTCCTCCTTACGACGAGTCGGCGGAAGACTGGTCTGATTACGAAAGACGTCTTCAACAGAACTTCTTGGCATTTCATGTCACGGATGAACAAACATGTAAGTCTCTGTTCGTCTCATGGATTCCACCTCAAATGTATCGGTTGTTGTCGCAATTGGCTCCTTTGAAAGATCCTGTGTCTTTGTCCTTTGCTGAAATATGCTCACTTCTGTCCGTATATTTTCATAAGCAAATGCATGTGGTAGCCTCTCGTGTTGCCTTTTATCATTGTCAAAAACAACCACATCAATCCTATTGCTCTTGGGCTGCTGAGCTTCATGGCCTCAGTCGAAAGTGTCAATTTGTTACTGACGTTCACAAAGAATCCTATGTGGATTCCATGGTACAGGATGCTATTATCTGGTCGGCGCCCGACAAAGAAGTGAGGCAACGTGCCCTTCAGTTGACAAATCCGACTCTTGATGAAGTCCTATCCATCACGCAGTCTTTTGAAATTTCTCGCGTCGCTGGAGCGCAAATAGAGGCGTGGGGTAATGTCGGGGAAATACAACCTCTGTGCGATGTTGACGACGCGTGCGGTGTGTCCCAGCCGGCCGACATGGCCGCAGTACGCTCCCACACGCAGCCTCGGCCTAACCGTAAACAACCTTCTCAGAAACTGCAGCAAAACCCCCGGCAACTTCCTTCATGTCCGCGGTGTTTTACGAAACATTCACGCGAGGATTGTCTCAAACGTTGGGCCGTGTGTCACAGTTGCAAAAAGAAGGGTCATGTGTCTTCTGTTTGCAAATCCGGCTGCATACATGATGTTCATGACCATGATGCTGATTCTGCTTTGTGTTGTCTGTCAGTTGCACTTCTTCCCTTTCAGGGAAGTTATTCCTCACAGTCCAAATCCCTGGTCGGGATGTTCGCATGCAGGTGGATACTGGTTCTGCTGCCACTATAATTAATTCTCAGACGTATCTTCAGTTGGGTTCTCCAGTCCTGTCATCTGTCACTCGGCAATTACGGACGTACAATAAACAGAAGATTTCTTTCTTGGGACAATTTACTGCTGAAGTATCTTACAAATCTGTCATTCGCACTGTTACCATATTTGTGGTCGACCATAGTAACGCGGAAAATCTTTTTGGTTTCGATGCCTTTCGCGTTTTTGGGTTCTCCATATATGACTCTGTCAATATCGTCTCTGATACCATTCCTTATGCTCAATTGGATTCCTTGTCGACGACATTTTTGTCCCTTTTTGGGTGTATCAATTACATGGACGATATTGTTGTCACTGGCTCTACTGCTGAAGAACATCTTCAGAATCTGCGCACACTTTTTCGTGTCTTACAGACTGCCGGTCTTAAGTGTAATCATCAGGAATCACAATTTTTTCAGGTATCTATCATGTACTTGGGGTTCCAACTCTCTCAGGATAGTATTCGTCCGCTTCAGCAAACTGTCGCTGCGATCAATGCCCTTCCTCACCCTACGTCTGTTAAGGAACTGCAGGCTTTCTTGGGGAAAATAGCATACTATCACAGGTTTTTACCGTCTGCGGTTTCGGTGGCTCAGCCGTTGCATCGCCTGTTGCATAAAAACGTGTCTTTTCATTGGTCCGCGTCATGCGATGCGGCTTTCCAAAAAATTGAAGACTATGCTGAAACAGGCCCCGTGCCTGGCTGCTTATCGACCTGGCCAACATCTCGTTCTTGTCACAGACGCCTCTCAGTATGGGGTTGGTGCCGTCCTTGCACACCGTTTTTGTGACGGTTCTGAACAACCCATTGCTTATGCCTCCAAAACGCTCACGGATGCCCAACGGAAATATTCTCAAATTGAAAAAGAAGCTTTGGCCATTATTTATGCTCTTCATAAGTTTGGTGTTTTTCTTTATGGATCCAAATTTCATCTTGTTACGGACTACAAACCACTTGTTTCCTTGTTTCATCCATCAATGTCGCTTCCCGACAAGGCTGCACACCGTCTCCAGTGTTGGGCTCTTTACTTGTCTCGGTTCAATTATGAGATTCATTTCCGGCCGACAGCTCAACAAGCAAATGCTGATGCACTGTCTCGCCTTCCCATGGGTCCTGATATGGCATTCGATAGGGACGAACTTTTGTGTTTCCATCTGGATGTTGCCGAGCAGCGGGTTGTGATCGGATTCCTCATCACCGGAGACCGGCTGGTGACTGCTATGGTTTCTGACCCTACCCTCTCCCGGGTTTTACACTGTATTCAGAAGGGTTGGCCAGACCATCCATCCGCTAAGACTTCTGATCCGTTGCGGAACTACTACGCTTTGCGCTACCGCCTCACGGCTAGGGATGGTGTTATCCTCCTTTCCACCGACAATGCTTCACCGCGTGTTTGCCTGCTTCAGTCTTACGCCTCCTTCACCAAGGGCACTGGGTCGTCTCTCGCACAAAATTTCTGGTGCGCCGTCATGTGTACTGGCCTGGCATTGACTCTGAAATAGCACACATGGTCGCTGCCTGCGGCACTTGTGCGTCACAGGCCGCCGCTCCGAAGTCATCTTTGTCACCGTGGCCTTCGCCTGAGAAGCCCTGGGAGCGCATTCATGCTGACTTCGTGGGACCTTTTTTAGGTACTTATTGGCTACTCGTTATTGACACCTACTCTAACTTTCCTTTCATTGTACGTTGCACGTCGCCTACCAGCACGGCAACCACAAGTGCTCTCGCCTGCATTTTTTCTTCGGAGGGCCTTCCCTCTACTCTTGTTACTGATAATGGTCTGCAATTTGCCTCTTCCGAATTTGTGGATTTTTGTGCTCGTCACGGCGTCATGCATGTCACGGCCCCTCCGTTCCATCCACAATCAAACGGTGAGGCTGAACGACTGGTCCGCACATTTAAGGCTCAGATGAGGAAACTCCTGACTTCTTCTGCTGCTGATGATGTGCTTCTCAAATTTCTGGCTTCTTACCGTTTCACCCCCATGGGCGACCACAGCCCAGCTGAGCTCTTACATGGCCGACAGCCCCGCACGCTACTTCATCTTCTGCGGCCTTCCTCCTCCCGGGTGCGGGTGCCTTCACTTGGCCAGTTCACCGCCGGCAACCTCGTATGGGATGGGGGTATGGCAGGCGGCCAAAATGGAGTCGGGGCCGCATCTTACGACACCGTGGCCAACGCCTGTATGAAATACAGATGGACACAGGTGTTGCAGTGTGTCATTCGGACCAGCTTCAGCCTTGTGTGCCGGCAACACCTGTTCCGAATGCCGCTACACCACCTTCGGCTCTTCCTGACACTCGGGATCTTGGCAACTCTCATTACTCACAACGCAGCCCTCTCACCATCATCTTGGTGCCAGCACAAGAACGGACGCCACCAGGAGACGTGCCCATGCAGGAACCGGATGACCATCATCTGTCGGAGCAACTCTACTCGCCTCCTTCTCCTACGGACACCGACACATCACCCATATCTCCTCTCATATCAACCGGACTTGCCGCAACGGGCAAATTGGTGCACGGGGTCCCAGCAGATTCGACCCCTACGTCTCCTGTCATCTCGACGCGTTATCATCAGGGATACTTCCGTCTGTACGGGGAGCCTCCTCCTCGAGACACTATGGCCAGTCAAGCAAAGCCTATGGACGTTAGCAATCTACAGGCCACCTCCATCAAGACCAGTGCAAAATTTTCAAAGGGGGGGAAAAGTGTTGTGACTCACCGATCATTCAAAGTGCCGCCGCACAATTACGCGTGTCCTCTACATTCGGCGCTGTATGCCAGCCATGCAGCAGCTGCGCCTCCTAAGCGGCCAGCCGGCCAGCATCCGCCAGACTTGGACTCAGTGTTGATTTGAATGTTACCGTGTTCACATGTCTTGCTTTGTAGACTTGCCCTGTGACTTACATGTGTTGTGTCGTTTTTGAAATATATGTGTTCAACTTGACGTTATAACAACTGTCTATACATGTTGCAGTTCACTCATTTATTCTGGTGGAATCAGTGAAATTTAGTCTAAAGTCATATTCTTGAATTAAGTAAACATACTTTGTTGACAAGCTTGTTTCACTCACTGTATCTATGGTAAAATCAGCAGCAATTACTATTTTTTTCCTCTTTTCTTTTGTGAGTTTGTGTAGGAGAATACTGAGATAATAATAATATTATGTTGTTCTGTCTTTACACAGCAACTTTCAAATATAAGCTCTTCATTAAGAAAATTAAAATTGCCTCTCTCTTTATATTCTAATGAGCTGTTAACCAGTATACAGGAGCCACCATTTAACTTACAAAATCAATTTTTAATCCAATAGAATGTGAACTATTGTGTAAAATGTTGATCAAGGAGAAATCAAAATCACAGGGGAGTGATTTATTAACTCAGTCCCTGAGAAGAGATTAATATAGTCTGAAATCCTTCCCGAACCTAGAAGAATAGCATCCTGTTAACCACTAAGTCGCTTTAATATGTTTCTTATGTTATATGAAACACCTAACCACACTTCCTTACTCATTTTTGAGCAGTGCCATTCTAGAAACAGCCATTTGTGGCAGTACTGCACCCGTTTCATGATAAATCGAAAAGTGTATAAGGTGTAATAGCCACTGGAATAATTTGGAACATTATTTGTAATGGAGCTTACACAAGAGTAAATGTAAAAAAGAATTATGCACATATAAGAAGTTTTTTGAATAAACACAGAGTATCTTGTCAAATGTAGTATTTCACCATACATGTACAAATGCTAAACTGAGAAATTCATGAAGTGCAAGTGTAAAGAAATAATAGGCATTGTTAGATTATGCCCCAATGGTCAGTGTGTCAATAGGGAAAATGGAAAGTGCAAAATCATCTATGTCGCAACAACATCTTAAATGACTTGTTGAATGTTCATAATATTATTGCAAACCTAAAAATACAGAATATTCAGTTATAAAAGTAGTGATTACAATGTAAGACAAAACTAAGTTACCTGCAAATTCTTATAACATTAACTAGTAATATCACGCAAAACGCTTGTATAGGTTTCTGAATTAATACAGCCATTTCACAGTACATGGTGTATGAGTTACTTGACAATGAAACTGTTGTGGGTTGTTGTGCACATGCCTGTGAATGTTTCTGAATGAAAACAAAATAACAAATGAGATGACAATGAATCATTCCAATGTGTAATAAATCAAGATGACAATGTGTGGATGGATATGTGTGTGCGAGTGTATACCCGTCCTTTTTCCCCCTAAGGTAAGTATGTTTGTGGTTGTTTGTGTGTCTGTCGACCTGCCAGCACTTTCATTTGGTAAGTCAAATCATCTTTGTTTTTATATATAAAAACAAAGATGAGGTGACTTACCGAACAAAAGCGCTGGCAGGTCGATAGACACACAAACAAACACAAACATACACACAAAATTCAAGCTTTCGCAACAAGAGAAACTCTTTGTCTTTAAATATGTCTGCTTGTGTCTGTATGTGTGGATGGATATGTACGTGTGTGCGAGTGTATACCTGTCCTTTTTTCCCCCTAAGGTAAGTCTTTCCGCTCCCGGGATTGGAATGACTCCTTACCCTCTCCCTTAAAACCCACTTCCTTTCGTCTTCCCCTCTCCTTCCCTCTTTCCTGATGAGGCAACAGTTTGTTGCGAAAGCTTGAATTTTGTGTGTATGTTTGTGTTTGTTTGTGTGTCTATCGACCTGCCAGCGCTTTTGTTCGGTAAGTCACCTCATCTTTGTTTTTATATATAATTTTTCCCACGTGGAATGTTTCCTTCCATTATATTGATATCATCTTTGTTTTTAGATATATAACTGAATTCTTGAATTGACTTTATTTCCCAGGAATGTTGGTGCATGTTTTAACATTAAAAATTGACATTTCTGTTATTCTTCTATGAGATATAAATCCATGACAACTTTGGTTTGGAACCACGCTTTCAGTAAAGAAGATGATGAACAATATCATTGAAGCTACAACTTTAAATGGAAAATTTACAGGAGATGTACTGTTACCACACAGCCCTATGATTCCAACAAATATGCCATTCAAATTCAAACAACACCAGTTTATGATTTGAAATGCCTTTGCAAAGAACAGGGACAATCGCTGCAAGTGTGTGGACTAAGTTTGGCAAATCTATGCTTCTCACATGGACAGCTGTATGTGGCCTGCTCATGTATCAGAAAACATTCTAATTTATTCATGTACGTAGCCAATGGGAAAACAAAAACTGTTGTGTCTCCAGTAGCGCTTCAGTAAACAGAATTTAAACACAGTCTTTTTTCTGTGAGTGGTATTGCAATGCGTGCTAGGTACTTGGCTAGTGCTCAATAAAAATACAAGAAAAGCATGCTATGAGTCACATTATTTCATATAACAAAGAGAACATGTGCGCATATCCATTGTACAGACATGCCATCTGATGAAATAATTACAATTTTTAATTTATTTCTTATGCTTGTTTTCAGTTCCTATGACCCATCAGAATTTGAGCACCTTCCTGTTGCAGCAGATATTAAAGAATTATTTCAGAATATAACAAGGTAAGTGGAGTCTTAAATTCATTGGTACTTCTTCACAAATTGTGTTACAGTTCTGAATAGTCATATAAATTGGATTTAGACTTTAATTGTGCCCTTTATTAGAAATAGGAGTGCGGGTTAGCTACTACAAACAGCATAGTGAACGCATTATTGTGGCCAAGATAGACACAAAGCCCATGCCTACTACAGTAGTACAAGTTTATATGCCAACTAGCTCTGCAGATGATGAAGAAATAGATGAAATGTATGACGAGATAAAAGAAATTATTCAGGTAGTGAAGGGAGACGAAAATTTAATAGTCATGGGTGACTGGAATTCGTCAGTAGGAAAAGGGAGAGAAGGAAACATAGTAGGTGAATATGGATTGGGGGGAAGAAATGAAAGAGGCAGCCGCCTTGTAGAATTTTGCACAGAGAATAACTTAATCATAGCTAACACTTGGTTCAAGAATCATAAAAGAAGGTTGTATACCTGGAAGAATGCTGGAGATACTAGTAGGTATCAGATAGATTATATAATGGTAAGACAGAGATTTAGGAACCAGGTTTTAAATTGTAAGACATTTCCAGGGGCAGATGTGGATTCTGACCACAATCTATTGGTTATGAACTGCAGATTGAAACTGAAGAAACTGCAAAAAGGTGGGGATCTAAGGAGATGGGACCTGGATAAACTGAAAGAACCAGCGGTTGTAGAGAGTTTCAGGGAGGGCATAAGGGAACAATTGACAGGAATGGGGGAAAGAAATACAGTAGAAGAAGAATGGGTAGCTCTGAGAGATGAAGTAGTGAAGGCAGCAGAGGATCAAGTAGGTAAAAAGGTGAGGGCTAATAGAAATCCTTGGGTAACAGAAGAAATATTGAATTTAATTGATGAAAGGAGAAAATATAAAAATGCAGTAAATGAAGCAGGCAAAAAGGAATACAAACGTCTAAAAAATGAGATCGACAGGAAGTGCAAAATGGCTAAGCAGGGATGGCTAGAGGACAAATGTAAGGATGTAGAGGCTTGTCTCACTAGGGGTAAGATAGATACTGCCTACAGGAAAATTAAAGAGACCTTTGGAGAGAAGAGAACCACTTGTACGAATATCAAGAGCTCAGATGGCAACCCAGTTCTAAGCAAAGAAGGGAAGGCAGAAAGGTGGAAGGAGTATATAGAGGGTTTATACAAGGGTGATGTACTTGAGGACAATATTATGGAAATGGAAGAGTATGTAGATGAAGACGAAATGGGAGATAAGATACTGGGTGAAGAGTTTGACAGAGCACTGAAAGACCTGAGTCGAAACAAGGCCCCGGGTGTAGACAACATTCCATTGGAACTACTGATGGCCTTGGGAGAGCCAGTCATGACAAAACTCTACCATCTGGTGAGCAAGATTTATGAGACAGGCGAAATACCCTCAGACTTCAAGAAGAATATAATAATTCCAATCCCAAAGAAAGCAGGTGTTGACAGATGTGAAAATTACCGAACTATCAGTTTAATAAGTCACAGCTGCAAAATACTAACACGAATTCTTTACAGACGAATGGAAAAACTGGTAGAAACGGACCTCGGGGAAGATCAGTTTGGATTCCGTACAAATGTTGGAACACGTGAGGCAATACTAACCTTACGACTCATCTTAGAAGAAAGATTAAGAAAAGGCAAACCTACGTTTCTAGCATTTGTAGACTTAGAGAAAGCTTTTGACAATGTTAACTGGAATACTCTCTTTCAAATTCTGAAGGTGGCAGGTATAAAATACAGGGAGCGAAAGGCTATTTACAATTTGTACAGAAACCAGATGGCAGTTATAAGAGTTGAGGGACATGAAAGGGAAGTAGTGGTTGGGAAGGGAGTAAGCCAGGGTTGTAGCCTCTCCCCGTTGTTGTTCAATCTGTATATTGAGCAAGCAGTAAAGGAAACAAAAGAAAAATTCGGAGTAGGTATTAAAATTCATGGAGAAGAAGTAAAAACTTTGAGGTTCGCCGATGACATTGTAATTCTGTCAGAGACAGCAAGGACTTGGAAGAGCAGTTGAACGGAATGGACAGTGTCTTGAAAGGAGGATATAAGATGAACATCAACAAAAGCAAAACGAGGATAATGGAATGTAGTCAAATTAAGTCGGGTGATGCTGAGGGAATTAGATTAGGAAATGAGACACTTAAAGTAGTAAAGGAGTTTTGCTATTTAGGGAGTAAAATAACTGATGATGGTCGAAGTAGAGAGGATATTAAATGTAGACTGGCAATGGCAAGGAAAGCTTTGCTGAAGAAGAGACATTTGTTAACATCAAGTATAGATTTAAGTGCCAGGAAGTCGTTTCTGAAAGTATTTGTATGGAGTGTAGCCATGTATGGAAGTGAAACATGGATGATAACTAGTTTGGACAAGAAGAGAATAGAAGCTTTCGAAATGTGGTGCTACAGAAGAATGCTGAAGATAAGGTGGGTAGATCACGTAACTAATGAGGAGGTATTGAATAGGATTGGGGAGAAGAGAAGTTTGTGGCACAGCTTGACTAGAAGAAGGGATCGGTTGGTAGTACATGTTTTGAGGCATCAAGAAATCACAAATTTAGCATTGGAGGGCAGCAATGAGGGTAAAAATCGTAGAGGGAGACCAAGAGATGAATACACTAAGCAGATTCAGAAGGATGTAGGTTGCAGTAGGTACTGGGAGATGAAGAGGCTTGCACAGGATAGAGTAGCATGGAGAGCTGCATCAAACCAGTCTCAGGACTGAAGACCACAACAACAACAACATTAGAAATTTGATACACAGTGGAAATATTTTTACTTTTCTCGAAGTCTTTTCTTACAGATCTTTCTACCATAATTATTTCACAAATTATTCCTTATCAACACAAAAGGAAAAAGAGGTAATGCAAGAGGACTTCTAATAATGAAGTAAGGTAGTAGGAATGCAGAGAAACTATTATGAACAGTATAGTAAACCAATTATTGTAGCCAAGACAGACACATGACCCACCATAATAATACAGGTAGTTATATAAATGATGAAGGGATTGAAAACAAAAATTGTGATGAAAAAAAAAAAAAAAAAATTATACAGTGCATCAAGGAAGCAGAAAGTTTAAGTGTGATGGGGGACTGGAATTCAGTAGTAGAAAAAGGATGAGAAAGAAAATGGCAGGGAAAGAATGAAAGGGAAAGCTGCTGATAGAATTTTTCTCAGAATCCAGTGTAATCATTGCTATTACTTGGTTTAAAAATCATGAAAAAAAGCTGTATACATGGAAGAGATCTGGAGACATTTAATGGTTTCAGAAAGAATTTATAATGATAAGACAGAGATTCAGAAAGGTAGGCAATAAGACTTGGACAAGTTGAAACAAGCAGATGTGACAGAGATGAGTTTATTTTTTGCTCAAAACATGTAATATTACATGCAGTGTTAGCAGTGCGCAGTTATAGCGTTCATTGATTTATTTTTATTTGTTTGTTGTTCACATGAAGATCAGTTTTCAGATATTGTCATGACCTTAGTTCACATATACATTGAGATACGAGGTTGTACTAATTGCAGTTACCAAGAAAAAATAAATGCATACATTGATATAAACAACGAAGATAATAAATTATCAATTTTCTTGTACAAAAGCAAGTTTACATTGTGTACATTAACAATTTTGCAAGGAGATATTGTGTTGTAATTAGGTATGAGTACAATACGATCGGTTGTGAGTACAAATTTATTCCACTGAAGCATTAAAAACTTGAACACAGTATTTAAGTAACAGTCAGCAGGAACCAATTACATTCACAAAGAGCTGTAGCAAAACAGATAGAGAACTGAGGCTGAGTGTAGCTCATCTAACCTTAAATAGACTGGGCCCCATGGCAGGCTCTGACGATGATCTCACACATGCACACGCTCGCACACACACACACACACACACACACACACACACACACACACACACACATATGGTTCTGAGGTGCCCTCTGTGGACGACATAGCACTGCCACACAAATGGCCTTTCGAAAGTATGTGCAAGCATCACTGCATTCCTCCTCTCTTAGGGAGATAATGGATTCTTGAGATGCCATGCTCTCCTTCTTGTCCGCTGGGCTCTGGCTAAGGTGGCACGCTGCAATGAGAGTGTATGGTCTGAAGTGAAACAATACAGCAACACCAGCAACCCCAGGGCTGTTTCCATATTGACCTTTGGCATTGTCTCTGCTGACAGTGCTCATGGTGCTGATGATATTGGTATCAGCAGTTACTCAGGAATAGGCGATGGAATCCCTGATGGTGGTGTCAGAAGCAATAGAAGAACTGCTGGTTCGGCCTCCAAGAAGGAGACCCTCACCCATGCTGGTGTGGAGAATCAGCAACAGTAACAGCAGGTGATGTGACAGTCGATGTGGATGGGCTTGGAAGTGATGGTGTGTCATCAGAGGGATCTGCCATCTGTGCAAAGGTGAAACTGATCATGGTGCCTCAAGGAGAGGCCATCCTCCTTGCCGATTTCACAGAGCTGCTGTCCTGGCATTTGGCGATGACAGCTGGAATCCATTTAGGGTGACGTCCGAAATCGAGTGCCCAGACAGCCACACTCAGCTGGAAGAGGCATGGCGGCTGCACAGGTTGATGTTGCAGTTGGAGTACACAAGAAGTGTAGCCATGCCCTCGGCTGGTCCCCATGGAGTAGCTCCGCCGAGTTCTTCTCGCCGAATGGTGTGAAACAGTATGATGAAAGAAACCAATCTAAGGCATAATTGGACAAAGAGATGGCAACATACTTTTTCATCTGAGTTTTGAACATTTGCGCTAGGTATTCTGCCTCACCATTAGATTGTGGATGGAATGGCGGGGTGAGGATGTGACGGATACCACGGGAATTACAAAATGCTGCAAACTATTGTGATGAAAATTGTGGACCAATAATGGATGCTAACATTGTGGGCAAGCCGTTGAGTGAAAAAATTTTGGTCAAGGCTGCAACAGTGGCAGTTGGGGATGTGGAAACACAACAAATGATTTATGTAAAATGAGAATATGTGTCAACAACCAACAGCCAATAAGCCTTGAGAAAGGGTCCAGCGAAATCCACATGTATGCGGTCTCATGTATGCAGTGGTGTGTGCCAAGGAGACAACAATGCTTCAGGAGCTGCTTGGTGTGTTGCACACCATGAACAGTAGGCAATCAGTTAAGTAACATCACCATCCAAGCCAAGCAATACGCATGTCAGCGGGCCAATACTTTTGTGCGTGATGCACCCCAATGGTCTATATGTAATAAACAGAGAAACTCCAAAGCACTGAGGGGATCACTACCCAAGCGGCCACATGATTTGTGTCTGAAAAGATGTAATAATTATGAAGGAGGTTGGACGCATGAGAAGGTGGTAATCCGGCCAACCATTTGTACGAATGGTGTGACTTCCACGAAATGGGATCCAAAGCTAAAGCCCTCATGATCTGTGTGTTAGTGATGGGAAAAACATTAACCATCTGCGATGTGGTAGCATCAATGTGGAAACTAAAACAATTTCTCCTGATCAAATCCTCGGTCTGGACTGGCCAGTAGGCAGGACAAAGCATTGGCATTGCATGTTGATTTGTGGGGCAGGAATGAATCTCATAGTTGTAATATGAAAGGAAAAGAGCCCAACACTGAATGTGATGTGCCACTCTATCTGGTAACAACGTAGAAGGACCGAATAAGGAAACCAGTGGTTTGTGATTGGTGATCAGGTGGACTTGGGTACCATAGAGAAAAAAAACATTAAATTCCTTCACAGCATATGCAATGGTCAAAGCTCTCTTTTCTATGAGGGAGTACCTTGTTTGAGCAGGACTCAGCATTTTTGAGTCGTAAGCAATAGGCTGCTGGGAGCCATCAATATATCTATGGGCCAGAACTACCCCCAATCTGTGCCGTGAAGCATCCATTGCAAGGACCAAGAGGAGGCCTGATTGGTGCATCACAAGCAGGACACTGCAACTTGGTCTTAAGGGTTTATAATGTGGTTTCATAAGTTGGTGACCAGCGAAACTCAGTCTCTTTGGACAGCTGTATTATTTTCACTGCCCCAGGCAAAAATTTATGGTAATGGGTGACTTTGCATAGAAAAACCTGCAGTTCTTTGATTGATGTAGGGTATGGAAGCGACACAATAGCATAAACGGGTTGGTACAGGGGTTTTAGACCCTCACTAGAAACTTCAAATCCAAGATAAATGATACAAACTTGTAAAAATGGACATTTTTCTAAATTACACTTCAATCTGGCTGCTTGGAGGACGGGAGAAAAAAGTGTACGGAGATTTTGTAAATGTTCCTCAGTAAAGGCACTGGAAACTACAATGTGTACCAGACTGTTTGCACAACCCGGCCCAGACGCTATAAGTTGTTCCATAAAACAGTGAAAAATAGCAGGAGTGCTGGTGACTCCAAAAGGCAACAGCAAATATTGGTACAATCCAAAAGGGTTATTGACAGCTAACATATGTTGTTACTCTGTATCTAAAGGGAGTTGTGAATAGGCATCCAACAAGTCAATTCTTGAAAAATAATGACCACCTGATAACTTTGCAAAGGATTCATCTGGCAGTGGTATCAGCTTGTATCCACTACAGATCATACATCTGCAGAAACTTTAAAATCACCACAGAGGCATAACCGGTCAAACGGTTTCTGTACTACAACTAAGGGGGTGGACCATTCAATTGATGCAATAGGCTGAACAATGCCGGATTCCATGAGGTGATCTAATTCATTGTTGATTTGTTCCCCACTTGAACCAGATAGGCCTGGAAAAAATGAAGCCGAGCAGATTTCTTGGTAATGTGTACTTGAAAATTGTTGGCACATCCTAATCCAGAAGAGGAAAAAGAGGAAAACCCAGAACATAATGCATCTAACTGTGTATATGTCACTTGTTCAGACACTAAATTCATTTCATCTGAAATGGTAAAGCCAAACAACAAGAAATGTAAGTAACCACTCTACTAACTGGTATGTCACAGAGGCAGAGAGTTGGCCAAGAATAGGAATACACTGTTTATTGTAATTTACTAACTTTTGTGACGCAGGGAGAAATGGAGGGGAGGCCAAGTCCATATACGTTTGTGAGTTTAAGAAGGTTATTGCAGCTCCTGTAACCATTTCCATGTGCAGAACTTTATGAAAAACCATAACATCAATGAAAAGCTTGTTTGGCACAATAGAAATAGCCAATACAAAGTTTACCTCCACATCTGCATCAGGATCATTGTGCCAAATTTTTCCATTGTAAACAGAAGCAACGTAATCTTTTGTGTTGAAGTTATGACAGGTGGCCCAGCATTTTGGGCAGTCTGGATGCTCATAGTTCATAAAACAATAAGGGCAGGATAGGAGCATGGAAGATGTACATTGCTGCATATTGGCTTGTTAATGTTGTTGGTGCAGCTGCTGCTGGGAGGGAGGCCAGCTGCCTTGACGCTGTGATTGTGTGTGGACCACCACAACCATGTCTTCCCCTTGAGAACTACCTAAAGCTTGGTGCGGAGGAGGGAGTTCAATTCCTGATACCTCACACTATTACTCAAGTTCGTTACCTGCAGCTCACAACACCTAGCTAAAACCTCAGAAAGGTATGGATTTTCACACGAGAGGACACACTTGTGCACCTCACAATCTGGAACTAAACGAATGATAGCATCTCTCAGCATCTGATCAGTATACAGCTCTGTAAGCACATCAGACACAAAATGACAGTGATGACTTAACCCATGGAGTTCAGCTGCCCATGCTTGATAGGATTGATGTGGTTGCTTCCTACAGTGGTAAAACTCTACCTAGGATGCAATAACATTGGGCGCACTTACAGTAATATTTTACAGGAAGCTCACACCTTTGGTCAAAAATTAAATAAGATGGATCTTGCAAAGGGGTGAGCTGACATAGGACTCTTGGTGATATCCATGAAAGGAACAAGGCGCAACATAAAATACACACATCAAAAAAAGTTTTGCATCACCACAGTTCCCAGAACTCCTGAAAATAGACATTGACTGTGTATATTGTATCACAGACACAGTCCACTTGACTGTTCACAGATGTCACTACACCCGCTCAACGAAGTAAACAACCATGCACGAGCAGCGCTATTAGATGGAGGGTGCCAGACAGCCGATTAGTCCCAGTTATCCCACCAGGAAAGAGGTACACGGCTCATGTTGTGTGTAGTTCAACCATGCCTAGAACGTCAATACCAAGGTTCAATCATGTCCGCATTGTTACTTTGTGCCAGGAAGGGCTCTCAACAAGGGAAGCGTCCAGGCATCTCGGAGTGAACCAAAGCAATGTTGTTCAGACATGGAGCAGATACAGAGAGACAGGAACTGTTGATGACATGCCTCACTCAGGCGGCCAAAGGGCCACTATTGCTGTGAATGACCACTAGCTACAGATTATGGCTCGGAGAAACCCTGACAGCAATGCCACCATGTTGAATAATGCTTTTTGTACAGCCACAGGTTGACGTGTTACGACTCAAACTGTGCGCAATAGGCTGCACAATGCGCAACTTCACTCCCGACGTCCGTGGCGAGGTCCATCTTTGCAACCATGACAGCATGCTGCACGGTACAGGTGGGCCCAACAACATGCCAAATAGACCACTCAGGATTGGCATCACATTCTCTTCACCAATGAGTGTTGCATATGCCTTCAATCAGACAATCTTTGGAGACGTGTTTGGAGGCAACCCGGTCAGGCTGAATGCCTTACACACACTGTCCAGCGAGTGCACCAATGTGGAGGTAATGGCTGTACGATACATGAAGGCCATCCTCCAACCGATAGTGCAACCATATCAGCAGCATATTGGCGAAGCATTCATCTTCATGGATGATGATTCACACTCCCTTCATGCACATCGTGTGAATGACTTCCATCAGGATAATGACATCGCTCCACTAGAGCGACCAGTGTGTTCTCCAGACATGAACCCTACTGAACATGCCTAGGATAGACTGAAAAGGGCTGTTTATGGATGATGTGACCCATCAACCACTCTGAGGGATCTGCGCCGAATTGCCATTGAGGAATGGGATAATCTGGACGAACAGTGCCCTCATGAACTTATGGACAGTATGCCACAATGAATACAGGCATGCATCGATGCAAGAGGACGTGCTACTGGGTGTTGAGGTACCAGTGTGTACAGCAATCTGGACCACCACTTCTGAAGGTCTCACTGTATGGTGGTACAACATGCATGTGTGGCTTTCATGAGCAGTAAAAAGGGCGGAAATGATGTTTATGTTGATCTCTGTTCCAATTTTCAGCACAGGTTCTGGAACTCTCGGAACCGAGGTGATGCGAAACTTTTTTTGATGTGTGTAGTAATCCCAAAAGTTTGAAAGTGTTGTTGCAGATATTTCACATATGCGTCCCATTCCTCAATGAACTCATTGTATGCAGAAAAGGAAGGCAGATAAACCATGGGGTCAGGGAGTGCAAAACAGCAGGTGACAAAGACTGAGGATCATGCCAACTACAACAAAACAGAAGCCAATGATTGAAGTACCCGAGTTTGATTGTCTGGCTCCTGCGATTGGTGGTGAAATGGCTTGGCGAATGATTCTTGCTGACTGACCAGCTGACATAAAAGGTCCTCCATAACATCATCAGCCATTGTGAGAATAAACAGAAGACCAACCAGAGTAAAAATTTGCATTGAGAACAGGACCACACTCGTCGCCAATAATGTTGTTATTCGGTATAAGTACAATATGACCAGTAGCCTGAACTCACTTTATTCCATGGAAGCACTAACAACTTGAACACAGTATTTAAGTAACATTCAGCTGGAACCAATTTCATACACCAAGACTGTAGCAACACATAAAGAACTGAGGCTGAGCATAGACTGGGGCCTGTGATGGGCTCTGACGGTGATCTCTCTCTCTCTCTCTCTCTCTCTCTCTCTCTCTCACACACACACACACACATAACTCCTGGAAATGGAAAAAAGAACACATTGACACCGGTGTGTCAGACCCACCATACTTGCTCCGGACACTGCGAGAGGGCTGTACAAGCAATGATCACACGCATGGCACAGCGGACACACCAGGAACCGCGGTGTTGGCCGTTGAATGGCGCTAGCTGCGCAGCATTTGTGCACCGCCGCCGTCAGTGTCAGCCAGTTTGCCGTGGCATACGGAGCTCCATCGCAGTCTTTAACACTGGTAGCATGCTGCGACAGCGTGGACGTGAACCGTATGTGCAGTTGACGGACTTTGAGCGAGGGCGTATAGTGGGCATGCGGGAGGCCGGGTGGACGTACCGCCGAATTGCTCAACACGTGGGGCGTGAGGTCTCCACAGTACATCGATGTTGTCGCCAGTGGTCGGCGGAAGGTGCACGTGCCCGTCGACCTGGGACCGGACCGCAGCGACGCACGGATGCACGCCAAGACCGTAGGATCCTACGCAGTGCCGTAGGGGACCGCACCGCCACTTCCCAGCAAATTAGGGACACTGTTGCTCCTGGGGTATCGGCGAGGACCATTCGCAACCGTCTCCATGAAGCTGGGCTACGGTCCCGCACACCGTTAGGCCGTCTTCCGCTCACGCCCCAACATCGTGCAGCCCGCCTCCAGTGGTGTCACGACAGGCGTGAATGGAGGGACGAATGGAGACGTGTCGTCTTCAGCGATGAGAGTCGCTTCTGCCTTGGTGCCAATGATGGTCGTATGCGTGTTTGGCGCCGTGCAGGTGAGCGCCACAATCAGGACTGCATACGACCGAGGCACACAGGGCCAACACCCGGCATCATGGTGTGGGGAGCGATCTCCTACTCTGGCCGTACACCACTGGTGATCGTCGAGGGGACACTGAATAGTGCACAGTACATCCAAACCGTCATCGAACCCATCGTTCTACCATTCCTAGACCGGCAAGGGAACTTGCTGTTCCAACAGGACAATGCACGTCCGCATGTATCCCGTGCCACCCAACGTGCTCTAGAAGGTGTAAGTCAACTACCCTGGCCAGCAAGATCTCCGGATCTGTCCCCCATTGAGCATGTTTGGGACTGGATGAAGCGTCGTCTCACGCGGTCTGCACATCCAGCACGAACGCTGGTCCAACTGAGGCGCCAGGTGGAAATGGCATGGCAAGCCGTTCCACAGGACTCCATCCAGCATCTCTACGATCGTCTCCATGGGAGAATAGCAGCCTGCATTGCTGCGAAAGGTGGATATACACTGTACTAGTGCCGACATTGTGCATGCTCTGTTGCCTGTGTCTATGTGCCTGTGGTTCCGTCAGTGTGATCATGTGATGTATCTGACCCCAGGAATGTGTCAATAAAGTTTCCCCTTCCTGGGACAATGAACTCACGGTGTTCTTATTTCAATTTCCAGGAGTGTACATTGCGGTGGATGGGCACCACTGTTGTGGGCCGGCCGTGGCGATCCAACAGACATCCAGCACACCAGAGTCCTCCGATCAGTCCTCACTGGTGGCCAACCCAGTTACTGCTCGCACGAAGGCTGACCCTCCACCTGTGGTCGAGTGGGAGGTCACCCCAGGGCAAAGCAGGCGGCTAAAGACTTCCCAGGCAGCCGTATGTAAGGCCTCCACGGTTTGTCTGCCTAACAGGTTCCAGGTGCTGTCTGTGGCTGACACTGTCGCTGAGCTAGATGCTGTTGCCTGTCCTGTTTCAGAGGAAACCACTCAGCCTGCAAGATCCAGGCAATCGCAGAGGGTGGGATTATTGGTAGTTGGGTGCTCCAATGTTAGGCACGTTATGAGGCCCCTTAGGGACTTGGCTGACAAGAAGGTTAAGAAAACCAATGTGCACTCCATGTGCATACTGGGTGGAGTCGTTCCAGAGGTGGAAAAGGTCCTCCCGGATGCCATGAAGAGCACAGGGTGCAGGCAACTGCAGGTGGTTGCTCATGTTGGTACCAATGATGTGTGTCACTTAGGATCAGAAGAGATTCTCTCTGGTTTCGAGTGGCTAACAGAAGTGGTGAAGGCTGCCAGTCTTGCTTGCAAGATGAAAGCAGAGATGAACATTTGCGTCATAGTCGACAGGACCGATTGCGGACCTCTGGTACAGAGCCGAGTGGAGGGTCTGAATCAGAGGCTCAGACAGCTCTGCAGGAGGCAGCTACACGGGTAGCGGGGGCTGTGTGGCTTAGACTGGGCGTTCCTTTAGGTTAGAGACTCTCGGGAAAACACAAGAAAGGCTTCAGTCACAAACGGTGCAGGCTGAACACAGGAAGAACATAGATACAGGAACCATTGGTGTAACAATTGTAAATTGTCGTAGCTGTGTTGGGAAAGTACCAGAGCTCCAAGCGCTTATAGAAAGCAGCGATGCTCAAATCGTTATAGGCACCAAAACCTGGCTAAAGCCAGATATAAGCTCAGAATTTTTGCGAAGAACCTAACGGTGTTCTGAAAGGATAGGCTAAACACAGTTGGTGGTGGTGTGTTTGTTGTTGTCAGTAGTAGTTTATCTTGTCGCAAAACTGAGTTAGTATGGGCAGAGGTCATTGTTGGCAACCAGAATAAAATAATAATTAGATCCTTTTACTGACCTCCCAATTCAGATGATACAGTTGCTGAAAGGTTCAAAGAAAAATCTTTAGTTTGATTTCAAACACATACGTGACTCATACATAACAGTTGGTGGTGACTTCAATTTAACCTCAATATGTTAGCAAAATTACATGTTTAATTCCAGGGGTATGCATAAAATATCATCAGAAATTGTGCTAAACGCATTCTCTGAAAATTATTTTGAGCAATTAGTTCATGAGCCCACGCGAATAGTAAAGGGTTGTGAAAACACACTTGACCTCTTGGCAACAAATAATCGTGTGTCAATAACAAACATCAAAATCGATTCAGGGATTAGTGAACACAGAGCTGTTGTAGCAAGATTGAATACTGTAATCCCCAAATCCTCGAAAAATAAGCAAAAACATACCTATTCAAAAAAGCAGATAAAAATTCACTTGACACCTTCCTAAGAGACAATTCCAAATTAATAATGTAAGTATAGACCAGATGTGGCTTAAATTCAAAGAAGTAGTATCGGCAGCAATTGAGATATTTATACCAAATAAATTAATGAATGATGGAGTTGATCCTCCTTGGTACACAAAACAGGTTAGAACATTGTTGCAGAAACAACAAAACAAACATGCCAAATTTAAACAGACGCAAAATCCCCAAGATTGGCGATCTTTTACAGAAGTTTATCGCGGACTTCAATGCGAGATGCGTATAACAGTTTCCACATCGAAACTTTGTCTCGAAACCTGGCAGAAAATCCAAAGAGATTCTGGTCGTATGCGAAGTATGTTAGTGGCAAGAAACAATCAATGCCTTCTCTGTGCGATACTATCGAAGACAGTGCTGCCAAAGCAGAGTTACTAAACACAGCCTTGCGAAATACCTTCACAAAAGAAGACGAAGTAAATATTACAGAATTTGAATCGTCGAGAACAGCTGCCAACATGAGTAACGTAGAAGTAAATATCCTCGGAGTAGTGAAGCAACTTAAATCACGTAAAAAAGCAAGTCTTCTTGTCCAGACTGTATACACATTAGGCTCTTTTCGGAGTATGCTGATGCATTAGCTCCATACTTAACAATCATATACAACCATTTGCTCGACGAAAGATCTGTGCCCAAAGACTGGAAAGTTGCACAGGTCACACCAATATTCAAGAAAGGTTGTAGGAGTAATCCAATAAATTACAGGCCCATATCGTTAACGTCAATATGCAGCAGGATTTTAGGACATATGTTGTGTTCGAACATTATGAATTACCTCGAAGAAAACGATCTATTGACGCACAACTAGCTCTTTATTCACATGAAGTGTTGAGTGCTATTGACAAGGGATTTCAGATCGATTCCGTATTTCTGGAAGGCTTTTGACACTGTACCACACAAGCGGCTTATAGTGAAATTGTGTACTTATGGAATATTGTCTCAGTTATGTGACTAGATTTGTAATTTCCTGTCAGAGAGGTCACAGGTCATAGTAATTGATGGAAAGTCATCGAGTAAAACAGAAGTGATTTCTAGCATTCCCCAAGGTAGTGTTATAGGCCCTTTGCTGTTCCTTATCTATATTTACGATTTTGGAGACAAGCTGCGCAGCTGTCTTCGGTTGTTTGCAGATGACGCTATCGTTTATCGACTAATAAAGTCATCAGGAGATCAAAACAAACTGCAAAACAATTTAGAAAAGATATCTGAATGGTGCAAAAAGTGGCAGTTGACCCTAAATAATGAAAAGTGTGAGGTCATCTACATGAGTGCTAAAAGGAACTCGTTAAACTTCAGTTACACGATAAATCAGTCTAATCTAAATC
Source organism: Schistocerca americana (assembly GCF_021461395.2). NCBI lineage: Eukaryota > Metazoa > Arthropoda > Insecta > Orthoptera > Acrididae > Schistocerca > Schistocerca americana. The sequence goes on from NC_060120.1 coordinate 480,040,083, forward strand.
CCCCTATGAACCATGGACCTTGCCATTGGTGGGGAGACTTGCGTGCCTCAGCGATACAGATAGCCGTACCGTAGGTACAACCGCAACGGAGGGGTATCTGTGGAGAGGCCAGACAAACGTGTGGTTCCTGAAAAGGGGCAGCAGCCTTTTCAGTAGTTGCGAGGGCAACAGTCTGGATGATTGACTGATCTGGCCTTGTAACAATAACCAAAACGGCCTTGCCGTGTTGGTACTGCGAATGGCTGAAAGCAAGGGGAAACTACGGCTGTAATTTTTCCCGAGGGCATGCAGCTTTACTGTATGATTAAAGGATGATGGCGTCCTCTTGGGTAAAATATTCCGAAGGTAAAATAGTCCCCCATTCAGATCTCCGGGTGGGGACTACTCAAGAGGATGTCGTTATCAGGAGAAAGAAAACTGGCGTTCTACGGATCGGAGCGTGGAATGGCAGATCCCTTAATCGGGCAGGTAGGTAAGAAAATTTAAAAAGGGAAATGGATAGGTTAAAGTTAGATATAGTGGGAATTAGTGAAGTTCAGTGGCAGGAGGAACAAGACTTCTGGTCAGGTGACTACAGGGTTATAAACACAAAATCAAATAGGGGTAATGCAAGAGTAGGTTTAATAATGAATAGGAAAATAGGAATGTGGGTAAGCTACTACAAACAGCATAGTGAACGGATTATTGTGTCCAAAACAGATACGAAGCCCACACCTACTACAGTAGTACAAATTTATATGCCAACTAGCTCTGCAGATGACGAAGAAATTGAAGAAATGTATGATGAAATAAAAGAAATTATTCAGATAGTGAAGGGAGACGAAAATTTAATAGTCATGGGTGACTGGAATTCGAGTGTAGGAAAAGGGAGAGAAGGAAACGTAGTTGGTGAATATGGATTGGGGCTAAGAAATGAAAGAGGCAGCCGCCTGGTAGAATTTTGCACAGAGCACAACTTAATCATAGCTAACACTTGGTTTAAGAATCATGAAAGAAGGTTGTATACCTGGAAGAACCCTGGAGATACTAAAAGGTATCAGATAGATTATATAATGGTAAGACAGAGATTTAGGAACCAGGTTTTAAATTGTAAGACATTTCCAGGGGCAGATGTGGACTCTGACCACAATCTATTGGTTATGACCTGTAGATTAAAACTGAAGAAACTGCAAAAAGGTGGGAATTTAAGGAGATGGGACCTGGATAAACTGACTAAACCAGAGGTTGTACAGAGTTTCAGAGACAGCATAAGGGAACGATTGACAGGAATGGGGGAAAGAAATACAGTAGAAGAAGAATGGGTAGCTTTGAGGGATAAAGTAGTGAAGGCAGCAGAGGATCAAGTAGGTAAAAGACAGGGGCTAATAGAAATACTTGGGTAACAGAAGAAATATTGAATTTAATTGATGAAAGGAGAAAATATAAAAATGCAGTAAATGAAGCAGGCAAAAAGGAATACAAAGGTCTCAAAAATGAGATCGACAGAAAGTGCAAAATGGCTAAGCAGGGATGGCTAAAGGACAAATGTAAGGATGTAGAGGCTTATCTCACTAGGGGTAAGATAGATACTGCCTACAGGAAAATTAAAGAGACCTTTGGAGATAAGAGAACCACTTGTAAGAACATCAAGAGCTCAGATGGAAACCCAGTTCTAAGCAAAGAAGGGAAAGCAGAAAGGTGGAAGGAGTATATAGAGGGTCTATACAAGGGCGATGTACTTGAGGACAATATTATGGAAATGGAAGAGGATGTAGATGAAGATGAATTGGGAGATACGATACTGCGTGAAGAGTTTGACAGAGCACTGAAAGACCTGAGTCGAAACAAGGCCCCCGGAGTAGACAACATTCCATTGGAACTACTGACGGCCTTGGGAGAGCCAGTCCTGACAAAACTCTACCATCTGGTGAGCAAGACATATGAAACAGGTGAAATACCCTCAGACTTCAAGAAGAATATAATAATTCCAATCCCAAAGAAAGCAGGTGTTGACAGATGTGAAAATTACCGAACAATCAGTTTAATAAGCCACAGCTGCAAAATACTAACACTAATTTTTTACAGACGAATGGAAAAACTAGTAGAAGCCGACCTCGGGGAAGATCAGTTTGGATTCCGTAGAAATACTGGAACACGTGAGGCAATACTGACCTTACGACTTATCTTAGAGAAAGATTAAGGAAAGGCAAACCTACGTTTCTAGCATTTGTAGACTTAGAGAAAGCTTGTGACAATGTTGACTGGAATACTCTCTTTCAAATTCTGAAGGTGGCAGGGGTAAAATACGGGGAGCGAAAGGCTATTTACAATTTGTACAGAAATCAGTTGGCAGTTATAAGAGTTGAGGGACATGAAAGGGAAGCAGTGGTTGGGAAGGGAGTAAGACAGGGTTGTAGCCTCTCCCCGATGTTGTTCAATCTGTATATTGAGCAAGCAGTAAAGGAATCAAAAGAAAAATTCGGAGTAGGTATTAAAATCCATGGAGAAGAAATAAAAACTTTGAGGTTCGCCGATGACATTGTAATTCTGTCAGAGACAGCAAAGGACTTGGAAGAGCAGTTGAATTGAATGGACAGTGTCTTGAAAGGAGGATATAAGATGAGCATCAACAAAAGCAAAACGAGGATAATGGATGTAGTCGAATTAAGTCAGGTGATGCTGAGGGAATTAGATTAGGAAATGAGACACTTAAAGTAGTAAAGGAGTTTTGCTATTTGGGGAGCAAAATAACTGATGATGGTCGAAGTAGAGTGGATATAAAATGTAGACTGGCAATGGCAAGGAAAGCATTTATGAAGAAGAGAAATTTGTTAACATCGAGTATAGATAAGTGTCAGGAAGTCATTTCTGAAAGTATTTGTATGGAGTGTAGCCATGTATGGAAGTGAAACATGGACGATAAATAGTTTTGACAAGAAGAGAATAGAAGCTTTCAAAATGTGGTGCTACAGAAGAATGCTGAAGATTAGATGGGTAGATCACATAGCTAATGAGGAAACATTGAATAGGATTGGGGAGAAGAGAAGTTTGTGGCACAATTTGACTAGAAGAAGGGATCGGTTGGTAGGACATGTTCTGAGGCATCAAGGGATCACTAATTTAGTATTGGAAGGTAGCGTGGAGGGTAAAAATTGTAGAGGGAGACCAAGAGATGAATACACTAAGTAGATTCAGAAGGATGTAGGTTGCAGTAGGTACTGGGAGATGAAGAAGCTTGCGCAGGATAGAGTAGCATGGAGAGCTGCATCAAAACAGTATCAGGACTGAAGACCACAACAACAACAACAACAACAACAATCTAAAAGCCGTAAATTCAACTAAATACCTAGGTATTATAATTACGAACAACTTAAACTGGAAGGAACACACAAAATATTGTGGGGAAGGCTAACCAAAGACTGTGTTTTATTGGCATGACACTTAGAAAATGTAACAGACCTACTAAGGAGACTGCCTACACTACGCTTGTCCATCCGCTTTTAGAATACTGCTGCGCGGTGTGGTATCCTTACCAGATAGGACTGATGGAGTACATCGAAAAAGTTCAAAGAAAGGCAGCATGTTTTGTATTATCACGAAATATGGGAAAGAGTGTCACAGAAATGATACAGGATTTGGGCAGGAAATCATTAAAAGAAAGACATTTTTCGTTGCGACAGAATCTTCTCACGAAATTCCAATCACCAAATTTCTCCTCCAAATGCGAAAATATTTTGTTGACACTGACCTACATAGGGAAGAACAATCACCATGATAAAATAAGGGAAATCAGAGCTCGTATGGAAAGATATAGGTGTTCATTCTTTCTGCGCGCTATACGAGATTGGAATAATAGAGAATTGTAAAGGTGGTTCGATGAACCCTCTGCGAGGCACTTGAATGTGATTTGCACAGTATCTATGTAGATGTAGACACACACACACACACACACACACACACACACACACAATCTGACGCACCCTCTGTGGACGACATAGCATAGCTGCATGAGCAGCCTTTGAAAGTCCACGCACGCGTCACTGCACATTACAATTTGAAATCTTATATTTTGTAACAATATTCACCTTTTAATAAAAGCTTCAGTTTATTCATCAGGTGCCATATTTCAATTAGCTATCTTAAGATCAGATGGTAATATATTGTAAAAAATTGTTTCTGTTGTATAAGGACTGCAGTCTGCAGCCTTCTTATTACCTGTAATTCTGTGAAAGTTTTGCTTCCCTGTGTAATGTAGTTAAGATGTACATTACTATCCACTAAATTATGTTCGGGATGTAGTTTCACAAACATGATTGCCTGCATGATGTCCGTAGAGTAGATGGTGAGTATATTTTCTGAAAGTTTCTCAATTACATTCTCTCTTATTTACTTTAGCTACCACTGTTACTGCCTTTCTTACAGACTGCTAGTGCTCCACACTAGATCTCAAAAACACACTGAAGACCTGGATGTGTCAATCCGAAATATACTGGGTATTTCAAAATGAATATAATGGTTCTAAGGCTTTGTAACATTTATTACATTCAGTTCACAATTATAAATAATACCATCAAATGAAAGGGCTGCTCAAACATTTTTTTGTACGAGGGCCGTTCAGAAAGTAACCTCCGGTTGATTTAAAAAAATACACCAAGTTAAATAAAAATATTTTAATATATACATCTTACAACTACATCTTTGCACTATTTTTCTACATAGTCTCCATAGCGATTGAGGCACTTATCGTATCTCTTCACAAGCTTTGAAATTCCTTCTGCATAAAAATCACCCGCTTGTGCCTGGAGCCAGCCTGTGACCGCATCTTTGAGCTCTTCGTCGTCATCAAACCGCTGTGACCCGAGCCATTTCTTCAAATGCATGAAGAGGTGATAATCACTTGGCGCCAAGTCTGGGCTGTAAGGTGGATGGTTGATAACGTCCCACTTGAAGGACTCAAGAAGGGCCATTGTTCTGCGAGCAGAGTGAGGACGGGCGTTATCGTGCAAAAAAACGATACCGGAAGTCAGCATACCACGGCGTTTGTTCTGTATAGCCCGTCGTAACTTTTTTATTGTTTCACAGTACACGTCTTGATTAATGGTCGTACCACGTTCCATGAATTCAACCAACAACACCCCTTTGGCATCCCAAAACACCGTTGCCATCAGTTTTCTGGCAGAAAAATCTTGCGAGGCTTTTCTTGGTTTGGTAGGCGAATTTGAATGTGCCCACATCTTTGATTGTTCTTTTGTCTCAGGGTTCACGTACTTAATCCAGGTTTCATCACCGGTCACGATTCTGTTTAACAATCGTTCTCCTTCGTCCTCATAACGTGACAGAAAGTCTAATGCAGAGGCCATTCTTTGAGTTTTGTGGTGGTCGGTAAGAATTTTGGGCACCCATCGTGCACAGAACTTACGGTAACCCAATCTTGCTGTCACTATCTCGTACAAGAGAGTCTTAGAAATCTGTGGAAAATCAGTAGACAACTCCGACATTGAGAAACGTCGATTTTCACGAACTTTTGCATCAACTGTCTGAACAAGTTCGTCAGTCACCAATGATGGTCTACCACTCCTCTCTTCATCATGAACGTTTTCTCATCCACTTTTAAATAAACGTACCCATTCACGGACAACTCCTTCACTCATAACTCTTGGTCCGTACACGGCACAAAGCTCACGATGAATAGCTGCTGCAGAATATCCTTTGGCTGTAAAAAACCTTATGACAGCACGCACTTCACATTTGGCGGGGTTTTCTATTGCAGCACACATTTCAAACTGCCACAAAAACTAAACTAGCGCAGGTACGACGTTCACTCGACCACGGCTTGATGCCGACTGACCTGTTGAGTGCGTGAACGCACAGATGGCGTCGCTACTCCCCCCACAACCCGCACTGTGACCAATCGGAGGTTACTTTCTGAACCGCCCTCGTATATACCTGTGCACATGTGCATGCTCTATTTCCTGTTTCTCACATTAGAGAGCTCAAGTAGCAAAGATGGACACAAATGAACAGAAAGCTCTTTTGTGTTTTTAAGTTTGCATGTACTGAAGCTGTTTTACAGTGCAACATGCATTCCATATTAAGTTCCATTGTAATCCTTCAAATGATGATAACATCCATGGATGGCATCATCAATTTGAAAATACCAGCTGTCTTTGCACAGGGAAGAGTATGAGGTCTGTTCAAAAAATTCCGCAACTTTGTCCACAAATTTTTTCTATGTTTACCTTTCACTTGTTGTGCATGCTCTCCTATAAAATATTCTCCCCCACAGTTGATACACTGCTCCCCATGCCATTTCCACTTCCGGATGAACTCTTGGTATTCCTCTTGCTGGATCACACAAAGTGCCATCTGCAAATTTTCTTTTGTATTATCTGTTGTTGCAAATCGTTATCCTTTCAATGGAGTTTTTAATGTTGGTAATGAAAAAAGTCCACAGGGGCCAGGTCTGGAGAATATGGAGGATGAGGCAGCTTGGTGATTTTGAGTTTTGTGCAATAGTCATGCACCAGCAGGGATGAATGTGCAGGCATGTTATCATGGTGCAAGAGCCGTGAACTGCCTCACCCCATTTCAGTCTATTTCCTTCTCATATTTTCTTGCTTGTGTCGCAACACATCCCGATAGGACTAATCCTTTAAAGTCAAAGAAAATTATCAGCATGGCTTTCACATTTGACCTGAGCTGATGAGCTTTTTTTGGTCTTGGAGAACCTTTTGCGACCCATTGTGAAGACTGGACCTTGGTCTCAATATCATAACCATAGACTCACATCTCATCACTAGTTATGAGTCCCTTAAAGAACATTTTGTTCTTTTTCGTGTGATCCAAAAGCTCTTCAAGGATTGTGAGGCAAAGGTCTTTCTGGTCTTGACTCATGAGCTGTGGGATGAACTTTGCGGCAACATGATGCATTCCAAGATGCTGTGTCAGGATTTCATGACATGGTCCAATTGGCAAGCACAATTTTGTGGACATTGCTGATATGAGCATCAGCGGTAGACGTCACATGGTGTCTTAAATGAGGGTCACCTTTAACTTCCATCTGGCCATTTTTAAATTGTGTGAACCATTTGTAATATTGAGTATGGCTTAAGCACTCATCTCTGAAAGCTTCCTGCATCATTTGATGTGTCTCTGTAAGGATTTTCTTGAGTTTCATGCAAAATACAGACACTGAATTTCATGCAAAATACGGACACGTAGCTTCTCTAACTCTGCCATGTTGAAATTCACAAGGTGTGACATTAAGTTCTACTAAATACACCACCGAACAGTAACAATGAAACTTCCAGCAGCTACACACTAAACACAGGCATATGCAGAGATATCATCACACTATTGACGTGAAATTACGAACATTCCTGAATTTCTTGAACAGACCTCATACAGGATGATCAAGAATGAGTATGTTGAACGAATGAGACGGTCTTTCATACGTAGCCCCAAGAAATCATTTCACAAGGCTAGTCAAGAATTAGCGATTCTAGTGACATCTGCGTAAAGACTTTGGAGGAGATGCTGACAATGACATCCTTATTGTTTGCAGCTGTTACTTGTTCTAAAGCCTACAGACTACCATTTATGTTCCAAATTTGCAAATGAAATGTTGCTGCATGAAGATGAAGATTTTCTGAATCTCATGTCATGTTCAGTGAAATGTCTGGTATTTGCCTTAGGGAATCATGGTCCAGGAAGGCTGAGGCCCAGTTTCATAAATACATGTTTGTACTGACTTTTTTTAAAAAATTTGGTCTACATGCTCTTTTCATGACAGGTGTTTATCCACAATTATACCAAAGATTTGAGTTTATCTGTGTATCTAAGTGCCAGTGGAGATATAAATGGAGTAACATATTTAGATCATAGCTAAGCAGGAACTGCAATGTCACAGTCCTCTCTTTGTTTACAAGTAGCTTATTTGCAATATAGTTATGTTGACAATATTGTAATTGACTTCACTACTGCTGGCAGCTGGTTACATGTCACTGCCTCAACTGACAAAGGATGCGTCATCTGCATAGCTGAAGACCTTCCAATTTAGTAATTAAATTATATCATTAACTTACACAAGGAACAAAAAGGCCCTAATCAACTTCCTTGTGGCATGCCACACTTCAATATCCTGTATCTGGATTTAGTTGCTAACAACTGTTCATTTCTTTTATAAATTAATGCAACACGTTGTTTCTACACTCCTGGAAATTGAAATAAGAACACCGTGAATTCATTGTCCCAGGAAGGGGAAACTTTATTGACACATTCCTGGGGTCAGATACATCACACGATCACACTGACAGAACCACAGGCACATAGACACAGGCAACAGAGCATGCACAATGTCGGCACTAGTACAGTGTATATCCACCTTTCGCAGCAATGCAGGCTGCTATTCTCCCATGGAGACGATCGTAGAGATGCTGGATGTAGTCCTGTGGAACGGCTTGCCATGCCATTTCCACCTGGCGCCTCAGTTGGACCAGCGTTCGTGCTGGACGTGCAGACCGCGTGAGACGACGCTTCATCCAGTCCCAAACATGCTCAATGGGGGACAGATCCGGAGATCTTGCTGGCCAGGGTAGTTGACTTACACCTTCTAGAGCACGTTGGGTGGCACGGGATACATGCGGACGTGCATTGTCCTGTCGGAACAGCAAGTTCCCTTGCCGGTCTAGGGATGGTAGAACGATGGGTTCGATGACGGTTTGGATGTACCGTGCACTATTCAGTGTCCCCTCGACGATCACCAGTGGTGTACGGCCAGTGTAGGAGATCGCTCCACACACCATGATGCCGGGTGTTGGCCCTGTGTGCCTCGGTCGTATGCAGTCCTGATTGTGGCGCTCACCTGCACGGCGCCAAACACGCATACGACCATCATTGGCACCGAGGCAGAAGCGACTCTCATCGCTGAAGACGACACGTCTCCATTCGTCCCTCCATTCACGCCTGTCGCGACACCACTGGAGGCGGGCTGCACGATGTTGGGGCGTGAGCGGAAGACGGCCTAACGGTGTGCGGGACCGTAGCCCAGCTTCATGGAGACGGTTGCGAATGGTCCTCGCCGATACCCCAGGAGCAACAGTGTCCCTAATTTGCTGGGAAGTGGCGGTGCGGTCCCCTACGGCACTGCGTAGGATCCTACGGTCTTGGCGTGCATCCGTGCGTCGCTGCGGTCCGGTCCCAGGTCGACGGGCACGTGCACCTTCCGCCGACCACTGGCGACAACATCGATGTACTGTGGAGACCTCACGCCCCACGTGTTGAGCAATTCGGCGGTACGTGCACCCGGCCTCCCGCATGCCCACTATACGCCCTCGCTCAAAGTCCGTCAACTGCACATACGGTTCACGTCCACGCTGTCGCGGCATGCTACCAGTGTTAAAGACTGCGATGGAGCTCCGTATGCCACGGCAAACTGGCTGACACTGACGGCGGCGGTGCACAAATGCTGCGCAGCTAGCGCCATTCGACGGCCAACACCGCGGTTCCTGGTGTGTCCGCTGTGCCGTGCGTGTGATCGTTGCTTGTACAGCCCTCTCGCAGTGTCCGGAGCAAGTATGGTGGGTCTGACACACCGGTGTCAATGTGTTCTTTTTTCCATTTCCAGGAGTGTATCTTTGAAATAGAAGGTAAATAGTTTTAACAGTACTCTCTTATCCCACGTTCTTCTAGTTTATGCAGTAATTCACAGTATCTAAAGCTTTACTTGTATACAGGAAAGTTCCAATTTCCTTGTATATTTTAATCTTTTTTGTTATTATTTCATGCTTAAAATTTGCTACTGCTGTTATGGTATATCTTCGTTTTCTGAAACCATATTGTAGATAGCTTAATAGGTTATGTTTGATGAAATATGGCTCAACTTGATGTAATATTACTTTCTGTAGCAACTTGCCAAGTTTGGAAGTTAATGGCATTGGTCTGTAATTTCTTACATCAGTTTTTATTCCCTTCCTATACACTGGTAGAATTTCAGTAATTTTTTAAGAGGTCAGAGATTCTCCATGGTAAAGGGAGGTGCTTATTAGGTGTGTCAGAGGCTTAAGCAACTCTCTTCTACATTTCTTTAGTGGTTTATGTGAGATTTCATTGTAGCTGAAAAACATTTTAGCTTGAAGTTTTGAGATGACTGTTAGTAATGCTATGTATGAAAAAAGCTTGGCTAGTGTTTCTAATATTGCACCTGGCCACCTAGTCATGTAATTTATTTCTGCCAATTGTACTGAAATTTTGTGTGAATTTCTCACACACATCTTTTGGATCCTTTATTATTACATCATCATCATCATCATCATCATCTTTTTACTTCATACTATTTTCTACACAATGTTTCTGTTTCCTATGCTCAAAATTGTGCCTGACTGCAATTTGACATGTCTTCTTTATGGTAAATAGCAATCAGTCTTTTCCGTTATTGTTGATATGCCTACCTGGAGTTTCCATTGTTTAATTATTTCTCAGGCTGCTTTATTAACACAACTGGAGTTACTTACATGACATGCATATTTCTGAACTTGAAGGTCAATCAAGGAATCTCTATATTTTTTTGGATAGTTCATATTGTATTCAAAATATTGAAATTTAATGTCACTAAAGTATAATCTTTCATGTTTTCTTTCAGTTCAGTGATTTCTGGAGAGAAATTCTCAGCTTTATTATTTACAGCTTTGTCTTGTTCTTTTATTACAGGGCACATTTCATTTGAACTTTTATTGAATAGCTTATAAAAATTCTTCCATTTGTCATTCACACCAGTTGCATTGTATAATGGTTTCAATTTACTATTCCCTAATGCTATCTTAAGTTTATCTTATAGTGACATTTCCCTTTATATTTAAATGTATCACTATTTGTCATGTCTACATTCTCTCCATCAGTTTTCATAGTAAGAGCTCTGTGCTCAGACAGTAAGGTAGTTTGGGTGTCTTTTCACTCAACAAGTTGATGTGATTTTGTAGTTATTAAGCTTATATCCACATGTTTCATCTTCCTTGTAACTCAGTTCACTCACTACAAGGGAATGTGGTTTAGTTTCTTCTAGTTGTTCAAAAGCTCAAGTGCTTTGCCTTACTTGTTATATACTAAACATTCTGGTAAGTTATTTTAACCTTATTTCCTAGAGTCAGTTTGTCAGTTAGAGGTGGGACTCCGTCACCTCCAAAGGTCCGAGGCATTTTGCTCTGATTGTTGCCAGCATCATATTTAAAGTACCAGGGAAGCAGGTTGCTAGCCTTACTTGCCCCGAGTCCCATTGGGTTTTACCCCTAACGGTTTAGGGACTAACCGGTGGATTTGGTAGTCTTTGCCGTATGAGCACAAAGGTAAACACGACTCAGAATATGTCTCAGATGCCCAGCCTTCTTCCAAAGTAACTGGTATCCCAACTGTCGGGACCACTTACTTGGCCACTCACACGTTGCCTGTGGTTCATGAACAAGGACATGCCTACAGGAACCCACACCATGAACCTTATCAACAAGTTTGAGGTTACGGATATGAAAGTAGCTAGGATGATTGCAGGTACTAGTAGATGGGAGCAATGACAGGAGGGTGTCCACAATGAGGAAATTAAAGAAAAACTGGGAATGAACTCTATAGATGTAGCAGTCAGGGCGAACAGGCTTAGATGGTGGGGTCATGTTACACGCGTGGGAGAAGCAAGGTTACCCAAGTGACTCATGGGTTCAGCAGTAGAGGGTAGGAGGAGTCGGGGCAGACCAAGGAGAAGGTACCTGGATTCGGTTAAGAATGATTTTGAGGTAATAGGTTTAACATCAGAAGAGGCACCAATGTTAGCAATGAATAGGGGATCATGGAGGAATTATATAAGAGGGCTATGCTCCAGACTGAATGCTGAAAGGCATAATCAGTCTTAAATGATGATGATGATGATTTCCTAGAGTAGCACAATCACCTGTGTGAGTTATTTTGCTACACTTTTCTCTAAAAAGGTATCACTCTTGCCTTTGTGATTGAGAATTTTGTTTGAGCCATCTCTTTCTGTGACAATTTTGTTTATATTGTCACACAATAATTTGTAATTTAAGTGCATTCCTGTTTGGTATGTAAGTGCCTGACCAGTTTATCTATGTCCACCATTCCAAAGAAAGCATACACCTGCTTCATTTTAATGTTCATTTTTTGTGCCTTCTTGCTGGCATATGAATTGTACATGGTTAGTCTAAATAATGGACTCATTTTCAAAAATTTGTATGTATTCTAGTACAATTCAAAATGAAAAAGCTTTATACCAATGAAAAGAGGAAGTTTCAAAGTTTTTGGTGGGTGGTGGTGGGTGGGTGGTGATGGTTTCAGAAGCGGCCAGTAGAGTTTGTGTGGCAATAGGGCAGTCATTCTGTTTCACTGTCAGTTGTGAGTGAGATGGCGACTGTTGAGCACAAGGTTTTCTGCGTGCTTGAGTTCGTGAAAAGTGAGTTGCAAATTGCAGTGCAGCAGGCATTTTGTACCAAATTTCGTATGGAACCACCAACTCGCAGAAGCATTAGTTGTTGGTTTAAGCAATTTAAACAGACTGGGAGTGTGTGCAAAGGAAAAAGCACAGGCCGACCGCGTGTGTCAGAGGATGATATCTAACAGATTCAAGAAATTTTTGTGTGCAGTCCCAGTAAGTCTACCGATAGAGCCAGTCAAGAACTTGAAATACCCCAACCAACTGAATGGAAAGTTCTGAGACAAGCCCTACTGATTACAGCTTGTTTAGGCTCTTGACCCCAATGACAAAGAGCAGCGTCTCACATTTTATGGTTATGTGCTATCAAAGATGGAGGATGACGCATTTCTACAGCGTGTAATTTTTAGTGATGAAGCAATGTTCCACCTTAGTGAAAAAGTCAACAGACACAATGTTAGCATATGAGGTTTGGAAAATCCACATTCACCATTGCAACATGAAAGAGACTCACTGAAGATCAACGTGCTGTGTGCCGTATCTCGTACAAAGGTTTATGGACCATTTTTCTTTGCAGAAATCACTGTAATGGGAATCAAATACCTGGACATGTTGGAACAATAGCTGTTCCCTCAAGTTATAGGAGATTCCCAGGACTTCATTTTCCAACAGCATGGAGCTCCACCCCATTGGTACCAAGATGTATGAGGCTTTTTGAATTACTCCCTCCCTCAGCGCTGGATCGGTCCCAGGGGACTTGAGGACCGGGCTCTGCACTTCTGGCCACCAAGATTTCCTGATCTTACGCCCTGCGACTACTCCTTATGGGGTTATGTGAAGGAAGCTGTTTATGTCCTGCCTCTACCAACCTCTCTGAATAATCTGTGGAACTGAATCACTGCTGCCATGCAGTCAGTAACAGCAGATGCACTTTTGCGTGCGTGTGATGAGTTTGGCTACTGCGTCAATGTTTGTCATGCAGCCAGTGGTGGCCACATAGAACATTTATAACATTTATCACATTTCTAATTATTAAATAATGATTAAAAACTAATTGATTGCAAATTTTTACAAATTATTAAATTGATATCAAACATTATGAAAAAAACTTTGAAACTTCCTCTTTTCATTGGTATAAAACTTGTTCATTTTGGATTTGTACTTGAACAAATATGAACTTTTGAAAATGGGTCCATCATTCAGAATAACTCTGTATATTGGGTCAACTTGTGAGGTAGCATTGTAACTATTATGTTCCAAGGTTTATTAACTTCTCAGAATTTTTTCAGACTTGTTAGGCAGTTTTGTGCTTGTTACTTGCAGCATCATTGTTACTAGCTAAGCACATTATATATACATTTTCCCCTTTCATTTTTTCCTGCAGGTCGACATTGGTAGCATGTTTCATACTTGGACTTGGTTGTATTTATCACATTGCTTGTAAGTCCTTGTTGTTATCCTGTAAAGTTCTTGGCAAGTTTCTGCCATGGCATCCATGAAGAAAAGAACATTGTAACTTATATGCAATGGATTTGTGGTACTGTTGCCTCAGGTGGAGGCATTTCCAGTATATTGTAGGTAAGCTGTCATTCTAAAGGTCTCACTGTCTTCCTTGTTCTGCTCTTTGTATGTACATAGTGTTCTCAGTACTTGCTGAGATGAGCATCTATTGTCTAGGAATGCAGTTTGTAGGTGTTCTAGTTCTACTTGCAGGTTATCAGCATCTGGAATGGTATGCGCTCAGCAGACTAAGGTCTTCAGCATGCTAATAGTTTGTGCTGGTTGGTGGTAGCAAGTAACCTTTAAATACAGGGCTGTGTGAGTGGGCTTTCAAAATACTGAATTTTGAAGTGTACCATTGCATTTACATCATGCCAAGGTGTATAAAACAGCAAACAACCTTCTTTCTCCATCCCGTAGTAAATTTTATGGTTTGATGTATGGAGTTCAGATGTTGAAGGAACTCATGGAGATTGTTGTAATCATAAGGCCAAACTATAAATGTGTCATCGGCATAGTATTAAGAAGACGTAGTTGAAAGTTACCTTTCATCCCCCATCAAAAATCTCAGAATTTTTTGAATCTATCAAAGACGACATGGAGTTGCGCAAGGCAGGTGTTTTTGTCTCCTCCAAGCCAGGAAGTCTGCTATCGCTAAATACTGTATTTCTACTGGTTGTTCAGTCAGTACATTGAAACAAAAATTGTGGCCCATATGGCAAACTTTTGGAGCTCCACCAGAGGTAATACAACTGCCTGAGTACTTTATTAACCAAGACAGCAGTCTCCAGTTAGATTCTGCATGGAATCCTCTCATAGAGAAACTTCAAGCTCTGCTATTTTGCTATTTTAACATTTGAAGAAAATTGGTGTGATATCAGTGAGGGAAGCTTTTGCGGCAAGCTTACGGCGCAAAATACTGATTTACAGTAGAAGTGCATGCACTCGAGTAGTGCATAGAGGACTCAGTGTATTTTCACCAATATTCACCAGAAGTCAGAAGACCCTGCGCCAAAATATTGTGGCAGCAAGTAACAGAAGCCCAGGCTTAAATTTGATGGAACACACCACAAAGACTTTAAATTTAACAATTTAAACTGTTGTGGCCTAATTTGTTGATCATTTTAATCATTTGCACCTTTCAGGGCAACATAGTAATCTACCACCAATAAATATTGTGTGCATAACTGTCACTCATTTGGGATACAATAAGTTTTACTTACCTACAGAAGAATTTAGTTTTTGCAGCGTGATATGTCTTCAAACTCACTGTTTCAGTTATACAAGAACTTCCAATGTTAGGATCTTGTATCCTTAACCCACTGGATAATTTTCTGGGTACATGTGAGGTCTAAGCGTGTCATATCTGATGTATACATAGGCTGTTTCAACAAGCTGTGCTTCACATTTCCATTTTTTTCTCATTGTCAGAGTGTCTTTGTGGACAAATACTTTGCCTTGATAAAATATGACCTTTAGTGTGTAAGCAGACATCTTTCTAAATTTCCACAATGAATTTTTCGCTTTGCAGTGGAGTGTGCACTGATATGAAATGTCCTGTCATATTAAAACTGTGTAAATAATTCGTCTTCACAATTTCCTTTCTTCCAGGATTGCTAGTCCTGCATATTATACAGGAGAACTTCTATGATGCATGTTATGCAGGAGAACTTCTGTGAAGTTTGAAATGTATGGATGAGGTACAAAAGAAGTAAAGCTGTGGGTATGGGCTGTGAGCTGTGCATGGACATCCCAGTTGGTTAGAATTCCTGCCTGTGAAAGACGAAGTTCCCAAGTTTGTGTCTCAGTCTGGCACACAGTTTTAACCTGCCAGTACGTTTCATATCAGCACACACTCTATTGCAGAGTGAAAAACTCATTCCGGAAACACCCCCATCCTCCTACCCCTGCCAGGTGGTTGCAAGCAGTGTCTCCATAATGCCCTTTTTTCCCCAGGAGTGCTAGTCCTGCAAGCTACACAGGACAACTTCTGTGATGTTTGGAAAGTAGGAAGTGAGGTACTGGTGAAAGTAAAGCTGTGGGGCAGGTTGTGATTCATGCTTGGGTAGCTCAGCTGGTTATAGCAGTTGCCCATCAAACACAAAGGTTCCAATTTCAAATTTCAGTCTGGCACAAAGTTTCAATCTGCCAGGAAGCTTCATCTTCCTAAATATTTTTCCATCCAGTTAATCCAGGGTATATGTAACATTTGACAGTTATTACCCTTCGCAAGGTAATTAATTGTATCCCAAAAAACGCTGCCTGTAACGTTTTTGGTTCAAGGCTACCATCTTTCTTCAACTGCTTTTATTACAATTTTGTTTCTGTCATTAATTGGTCGACTTACATGTAATCCACAATAAAAAGCAATGTGTTATCATTCAACAAATGTGGTAACTATATTACACATTCTTGTAGTTAATTCTTCATGCAGATATGCCATAATCATTCTTTTGTTCTTCCTGTGGTAGAAATTATTTATGCACATTTAATTGTCAACTGTCCGTACATCTGTGGCTGTGGGATGCCCTTTGTGTGGATCATTTTTGAGAAAAGTTCAGCCATACTTGAGGTCATTTTATAATCACTGAAAATGAAAGTGTTCACCAACACTGGATGAATTTACATTGATGATAAATAGTACGAAATATGGACTTTATGATGAAATGGTATTCTAGATTATCCATTTGAATGTAGTTAGTGTAAAAATTTTTATGAACAAAATTTTTCCACGTTCAAGTTAATACTTGTACACTGTTACGCAATATGAACTAATGTAAAATTGATATCCCTGACAAAAAATTTTCTTTTTGCCCTTGTATGTGTAAGTTTCCAACTACTCAAGATTTTTAACTTTATCAGTGTGTTCTACTATAAAACTTGTGCAGTCTCAATTAGCTGCTGTAAATATATATGGAGCAGTCAAATGACAATGAGACAAAGAGGTAAAAAGTAAGTACAATGTTTATTATTTCAAAAGTAATCACCATAACTGTTAATATATTTGTGACGATGTACTAAAGCCCATGTGCAACCCCCCCCCCCCTCCCCCTACGTCCCCCACGTCTTCTGCTTCAGCAGATAAGTGGATCAGCCACAAGCAAAGGAGACCTAAGTAGTGGAATCTCTCTCCACCATGCACTGCCTTGCTGCAGCTCTGGGGTTTTGCTGGAAACAAGCATACAATGGAAAGAGCTCCATGACCGGCAGTTCCCACACCAATGCCGAATGACTGACTGACATGTTCGCCAAAGTGAGACAGTGTTTCACAGTGAATATCAATTGTGCTAAGTGAACTTGAAGAAAGGACTTGCCACAAGGTGCAGTAAAGGTATTGTGGATATGTAAAGGTGCAGAAAAGATGACACCATGGAGTCTCAGCCAAACATTTTGGCACAGTACAATAATTGCTGGCATCTGCAAACCTTACTGAGCTGCTAACTAAGTGCTAGTGACAGTGCATTACATTTTTGTTCATACGATAGTGATGTTATCATGCTGCTTCCCCCCCCCCCCCCCCCCCCCCCCTTCCTCCCCCCTCTGCAGTTTCACAGAATCAGAAGGCAACTTCCATATCACGGAATTAACAATTGTGTTGTAGCGGATAGTGAGCCATGGGTCACATGACTGTGTAAACTACGATACACATTTATATTAATCAATTCCATGCAAGGCGTGTTTGTGAATCCTTTAATTTTATTCATTGTATTTGCTTTGGTGTAGGATTGCTGTATACAATTTTTGATATTTACAGTTTTTTCTGCTCACTGCAACCTTCAGTTCAGTAAGGCTACCATGTTCTGTCGGAATTATTTTCCCTGTATCCATTTTTATTGCTATACAATTTTACTGTGTTATTGTTCTCCTGTTAATTTTCATGTAATTGTGCTCTGTCCCAGTAAAGGAACTGAAAAATCAAGACAAGTACTTTCTGTGTCCTGTTCATGCAGCTGTGTCACACAGCCATCCCCACCCCTCAACCTGCCCACCATTCCCATTGGATTCTGCCCCCACCGATAGCTGCAAACCCCCCTTGCCCCCTACAACCTGCAGGCATAGATGGATAGGTTCCAAATGTTCCTAGGCTGCTTCATACAGCTCACAGACGTAGCCACCACAGAAGCTCACACACTTTCTCCCACCCTGTCCAGCTGCCCAAACAGCTGTGTACTTGTCACTGTTCAACACACATGAGCCATGTCTGTGGTTTGCTTCTGCAGAGGCAATATTCACAGGCTCTTCCATTGCAAATGACCCATTGACGTTTGCCTTACTGTCACACTACTATAAGAGCCAATTGTTGAGGAGGCATGCAACATCATTGCAAACCTGCCGCAGTTCAGCAGATTCAATGCCCTAAGAGCCCAGCAGCCATGGCAACTTGCTGTATTGGAATTTCAGCACACATGCATGCTAATCTCATTGGAACAGTGTGTGACATGTGACACTTGCATCTCTTCCAGCACATCTGTGGCTGAATCAGCACTACTACCTGACATGCTGGTAATAGCAACTTGGCGCATGTGTTTGTCTTCATGGCCACAATACACATGGCATTAGCCACACTGGTGTTTCCAAGTGTCAGTGCAGCAATCACCACCACTGACAGGGTTTTCAAAACCCTCGACCCACACATTATCACTGCCACCATGCAGGGTCGTGGCACCCACGCGCATTGTTACACACTTGTGCAACCTGCATTGTCCCACATTCAGCCAGCCCTCAGGCCCTCTGCAGACATGGCATAGCTAATTGCCAAGGTGATTAGTAAGACGAGCAAGCTCACTACTGCTTTGGAGTGCATTCATCCTCCTCACACACCACCCATTGCACCCATTGCCCACCTCTGCCTAGTGTTGCATATGACAGCCAGCTCGCACACCCACACAAGTGCAACCCCCCACCCTCCCCCTCCCAACCAGCTCATTATGGCCGTGATGTGCTTGGGGCCAGGAAATATTGCTGGTGATAGAGATGCTACAAAGTGCCATGCACCACGTGCATAGGCCCCAAACACCAACAGCAATCAGCAGTAAGTGCACCCGGCTGCTTCTTGATTTCACAGTGCCTATGTTTCTGTTATCATGGTAACCTCCACTCCTGAACATCCTGCTTCCTTGACACTGGTTTGGACCTTTCTTTCCACCCCAACAGTTACTATACTCTGCTGACTTATGTCCACCTCCCCATTTACTCTTCACTGCAACTAACAGCTCAGCCATCACAACCTAATGCTCCCATACTTGATCCATGAACCTAGGCCTTGGTAGAGATTTCCCATGTACCTATACCCTGGCCACATTACAGACCCCACTCTTGGCATCAATTTTATTTCTCATTATGGCTTCCTCCTAGACCTGGGAAACGGCCTTACTCTCAATGCCACCTCCCATCATTCTGCCATCGTTCTGCCCCATGTCAGTCCTGTCCCACCTCCTTCAGCTCCACCAAACAGCTCTCCTAATCTGGCCTTTTTGCCAACCTCCTCTCGCCACATTCCCTGTCCTCACTCACCTCTCCAGCACTCCCCATGAGGTTCACCGTGACACCTGGCAATACATTGCCTTGATGCCGTGACCACTGGTTTTCTGCATCCCTGCTGCCTTCTGCTCGACAAACAAGGAGACGGGCAGGCTGAGATTGAGGCAACAAGTGCCACAGTTTTGCTCCGACTCTCCAAGAGCCTGTGAAGGAAGACAGTATGTGGTGTTCATGCAGGGACTTTTGGGTGTCTAACTCCAGAATGATACCCAATCGTTATCCGTTTCCACTTTTGCATAGTTATAGTGATGATTTATGTGGTGCTACCATTTTCAGCAAAGTGGACTGTGTAAAAGCATTTACACAGATACTGGTCACTCCCCAGGACACAGAGAAGACAGCTGTCATTACACCTTCTGGCTTCTTCAAGAGTGCCTTCATGGCATTTGGCCTCTGAAATGTTGTCCAGACTTGGCAACATTTACTTGAGAATGTCCTGTGTGGCATTTTGGGGTGTTTCAGCTACTTGGATGATATCCTGATTTATTCATATGATCTTGCAAAGCATTGCCACCGTCTCTTGGAGGTATTCCTTCATCTCCAGGATGCTGCTGTCATTATTGACTTCTTCTACATCTACATCCATATGCCGCAAGCCACCTGACGGTGCGGCACAGGATGTCACCCGTGGGCTCTTGACCCCTCGATGAGAAGGTACGGGTTGTGTCCCACATTGCACTACATACAAGAAACTCCACAGGGTCCTCAGGATGGTGAATTTTTTCAGGCACCACCTAAAGGACACTGTGAGTGTGCAAGCGCACTCCATGGTGACCACACAAAAGGCAACAGGCCTTCTTCCCTGGATGGCACAAATTTCAAGCAGTTTTGAACAAACAAAGCATGACCTCTTGAAAGCTGCTTTTCTAGCACAACTCTAACTGACTGCTCTGCTTACAGTTGTTGCCTATGCAAGGCAGTCTGCCATGGGCACAGTCATCCAACAATGCACTGAAGGGACTGCTTGTCAGCTCCTGGCATTTTTCTCAGCAGAATTGAATGGAGATGCAGCAGCATTGGGCCACATATGATCACTAGCACATCACTGCATATGAGGCAGTTAGGTATTTCCACCCCTCAGTAAAGGGGCGCCATTTTACCAACCACCAGCCCTTAGCAACAGGTTTCTGTTGCAAACAGAGCACAGAGATCTCACTCCACCAATTCTGACAGCATAGTATATCACAAAGTTCACCACTGACGTCTGTCAAGTGGCTGGAATAGACAACATAGTCACTGACTGCCTTAACCGCTCATGCACCCTTACTGGCCTCGTTGACTATACAGTCCTCGCTACCACCCAGGTTACCAACCCCAAGCTTGTATGGCTGCAAAACAATATAAATACAGGTCTCAAACTGCAACTGCTCACAATACCATGCACCTCTGCCATGCACTTCGCATTGGTTTGCAGAGTATTGATATAGATGTAGATGTAGATACCAGATGCCTTCGAATCCATCTTGTGTGACGTCGGTGCCAGGAGTGACCATCCATGCCCCTCCTTTGAGCACGTCTGCCCCTGCCTTCCCCGAGACTTTTTCAAAGTGACCTTGAAGCACTTGCATGGTGTAGCTCACTCTGCCATCTGTGTGTCTGCCATGCTCAATATCCAGCGCATCTGCACCTACTGGACCCACGCCTGTGTCCCGTGCCAGAACTCTAAAGTAGACAGGTACATGGTCCCATCACCTCTCTGCCACAGGTGAAGCATTGCTTCTCCCACATCCATATGGATGTTGCAGGGCCTCTTCCATCATCCAACAGCCACCAGAATCTCCTTATTATCGTTGATAGTTTCACCCGGAGGCTTGAAGCAGTACCTCTATTCGACATAACTGTGGACACAGTGGCAGAGGCCTTTGTAGACAAGTGGATCTCACATTTTAGGTGTTCCCGCCACATCACCACTTATCATGGGCAGCATTTCACATCTTGTTTATTTAAGACACACATAGCAACTTGCAGCACACTAGCGCGCTTCGTAATGAGCTGTCGCACTTCCTCTAATGGTATGGTGGAGCAATTACACAGGTCTCTAAAAGCTGCCCTCACATGCCATTCTGCAATCTGGTTTACTATGCTGCCTCTATTCCTCTTAAGTTTGCCGGTGGCCCACAAGGTGGATTTAGGCACGTCCACCACTGGATTTGTGTATGGACAGCTGCTCACCCTCCCATGTGACCTCATTGAGCTACACCCCTTGCCACCCATGACCTGCATCCTGGCCTTCATGCAGCAGCTCCATGAGTCAGTGGTGTGCCTGCACCTGATGCATCCCAGGTGACACAACAAATGCCAGCCCTTTGTGCACCAGGATCTCAGCACATGCACACATGTGATGCTCCAGGTGGACGCCAGCCAACTGGCACTCCACCCAAAGTACTCAGGCTCACGCCTTTTCCTCTCATGTAGCACAGAGATGTTCTCCTTGCGGCTGAAAGCCACCACCACCAAGGTCCCAACTGATCACTTGAAGTTGGCATATACGCTCGACCTCCTGAGCCTGTGCACACCACCAGCCATTGAGATCAAGGTGGCAACAAGCAACGATGATGGCACCTCAACCAACACCGCTGATCCATGTGGCAGCTTGTGGGACTCAAGGCTGGAGGCTGCCTTGCCATTTGCCCAGCCAACCAACCCGACAAGAGCTGCCGATGACATCAGCTAGCCAACTCTCGTCGTTGGACCTTTCCTCTGCTACTGCACCTGAGTCATCAGTTGAAAACACCATGCCCCCATGGCTTATGTAGACAAGATTAGTGGGGAATACATTTCTCACACATTTACCTCACTGTGAGATGAGATAGTCAGTGCCTTCACGAAAAACTGTTCACTGTTGCCTATGGAACCATGATTATACTCTGGTATGCACCTCTTCATCTGAAGAAAATTGAGGGCAATGGATGCCTTTCTTCAGGGCACCAAAAATATGGAAATTGCATGGGGAGAGATTGGGGCTGTTCGGAGGATGTGTAAGGACTTCCCAGTATAGTCAAAATAACCTTGACAACATGTGAGCGGGCACCAAACTGTGCATCACATCTTTATTTATACTGCGCAAGCCACCATTCGGTTCAAGGCGGATGGTACATAGCATGCCAGAATTATGTTCCCCCTCCCTTTATCAATTTCAGAAGGTACACTGGAGGAGAGATTGTTGATACCCTTGTGTATAAACCAAATTTCTCTAATTTTACCATTGTGGTAGTTAAAAACAATCCATTTTGTAGACAGTAATATATCTCTTCACTCATTTGGATTTGCATTTCATTACAATTTTCTAACATCGTTATCTTCCTGTATACAACTACTATATTCATTTACCAGTATATGTGTTTATTTTGTTCACCACAATTATATGACAGTGCTGTAATAGTATCGAAAAAAGAATTATAAAATTTCAGAATTTTGGATTTAAATTAAAGGAAGGAAAATGGAAATGCATTACAATATAGAAATAATGCAAGGCAATAGTAACATTTTGTGCTAAAGAGAGTTGTTGTTTGTATTTGGGCAGAAAAATGAGGAACCATAAATGGGAAGAATGTACAGGTGAATGGAGAATAAGAGATTTATTTATTTAATCGTATGGCTAGGGTTCCCCGCTGGGCAGGCCATTCGCCGGGTGCCGGTCTTTCAATTTGACACCACTTCAGCGACCTGCAGTCGATGAGGATGATAGGATGATGATTGAGGACAGCACAACACCCAGTGCCTGGGTGGAGAAAATTCCCCAATCCAGCCAGGAATGGAACCCGGGTCCAGAGGATTGACAATCCGTCACGCTGACCATTCAGCTACTAGGGGCAGACAAAGAATAAGAGATGAGGATAGTAAGGGAGTATCAAAGCATCTGAAGGGTAACGAAGTGCAAGAGATTATGGAGCTGATGTGAAAGCCAACAATTGATGGGATTTGTAAACTGAGAGTAAGTGGACGACTGGAATGAAGCATATGCTTCCCATTTATGAAATCCTGGTTTGTAGTGAGTAAGAGAAAGTATTCAAAAATCTCTTGCTTATTGAAACATGTTTTTCAGTTACAATCTTCATACTGTAAACAAGTGTTTTAGAAGATACCCATAGCTCAAATTGTTTGTCTCTATTGTTTTTTACTTAGAGCCTTATTATTTTCGTTGTGATATAGAATAATTAACAGAGAATTATGACAGTATCCTTTCACAGATAGCATTCTGCATGATAAAATGCATCTCATGTGTCATCGGCATAAAATATGTATTATCATAAGTATTTATCTCAGATTGATGGCAGTCATAAGGCCTACAGACTACATGTCAGGGAAATGATTTTACATGGTATTTAGTGAGAATGCTGCAAAAATGATCAGGCATTGGTCTGAGTGGAAAAATTGTAGTACACTAAAGGAAATTATAGTCTTAACAGAGAAACTGACGGACAAATCTTTGACTAAGACTGTATTAGTTTTCCTTGCATTTGGGAGTGGATGAGTCAGTTTATAAGCAGCTAAGATTACATTAGCTGTTTGTTTTCAATTAACATTCCTGGAAGAAAGGAAACAGTAGAGAAAGACTTAGCCACTGATTATGGTTTGTTTCCAGAATCAAGCTATCACTCTGAGGTGGAGTGCTTGTGTTTATAACTTCTGTGAGCTTTTATAACTTTATCAGAAATTCAAACCTTGTGTGGACCAAGATTAGCAGCCAAATATTTACATTTTACGTTGGACACACCAAATTGCAGTACAGCTCACAGATTGAGTCAGAGAGATCTTGTAGGATTTGAAGAGCAGTGCCCGGACATCTGAAAACAGTATGAAGTAATTTTTGAACAAACTGGAAAACACCATTTTTGAAGATTAGACCATTTCTGAGCCACGTATGAAATACTTGTAATCTATTAGTTGTCTGTAGCCAATGCCTAGCATGGCAGTCAGGTAATTATAAAGTTGTTGGTTGGTATCTCACTAGTACAATATCTCATATTTATCTATCATAAATATCATATTTACTAACAAATAGAAATGTTGATTAACAAATACAGAATCATATTTTTAATAATAATAACAGATTTTTATTTTTAATGACTAATTGCACAAAAATGCCAGTACTCACAATGAATTAAAATTTAGTACAAAAATACAAATGCCAAATATAGAAATAAAAGTTTTTTTATTTCTGGAGTTTGAACAGTTGTTTAACGACAAGGCATTTCTCATTCCTGTATCAAATGTTGATTTCCTTCAAGTGACCAGTAATTAAAAATTACAAAATGTAATTTTTTAGGAAAAAATATGATTCAGTATTTGTTTCTATTTGTTAATAAAGATGGGATTTAAATAAAAATAAAAAAATGTGTGATTATTAAAATCTGAACCACGAACTTTACAGCTATCAGGCTTTCATGCTACACACTCAGTTACCGAAGGCTATATTATTAAATTACAAATACTTTGTACTTAACGGTACATGGAAATCTTCTTATCTTCAAAGACAGTTTTTTTCCAGTTTTTTTATTGTTACTTCATACTACCTCAGAAAATTAAGTCCAGGTAATGATCTGATAAGTATGGAAAAAAGTAAAGAGGGTCAGTTCATAAGGCCCCCTTGTTAGATACATTCTGGTGGCACACAGTTTTCATTTCTCAGGAAATTACTTTATGATCTACACTATGTTGCAAAGTAGTGACATGTGCCCCAGTTCTGTAGTCATCAGTTTTCTTACATTATGTAATTACAAATTATGCTGAAGCAGAGCAGTGTGCTTAATTCTATGCCATACAGTACACACAGAGGCACAAAAAAATTCAGTGACTGAATTTGTTAAAATTAAGAAAATTCATGATAGTTTTATTTTTACTGTTCTTGGTAAAATGGGTAATTCAGAAGACTTCAATTTCTATTACATAATTTTCTTATCTGATTACAATTTAGTTGAATAGGTATAAGATATCTATTAGGTTTATTGCTGTCAGTGATGAGTTCCTTAGTTTAACTTATTTGCATTTCATAAATTTGTTTTAGGTATACACCTCAGAAGGTAGAATTGGACTTCAAACTTCAACCATTTTTACCAGAATTCATTCCTGCAGCAGGAGACATTGATGCATTTCTGAAGGTTCCGCGTCCTGATGGCCAGTCTGATGGTACAGGCCTTCATGTTTTGGATGAACCATGTGCCTGCCAAAGTGAACCTGCAGTTCTACACCTGCAACTGCGAGCTGTTGCTAAGCAATCATCAGGAAGTGCTGTTGTTAGTCTTTTATATTGGCTATTAATCATTAAATCCTACAAAAATATTTATAATTCAATTATACAGTATAACAGTATTATCTTGTGAATATAAAAATAGTACACTGATTTAATTTATGCAACTATGTGCACAGTGTGTAGGGGGAATCGAAGGGCTATGGAATAGTATTTTGTTGGCGACTTAAAAAATATTGTATCTAGGCTACAAATGGCAAGGAAACGCTGAAGAAAACTCTCAAGATTTTGAAGGGAATTATGAGGCACTTGTGATAATATGCAGGCTCATTAGTTGATATAAACAGGAATGACTAATATTAAGCAAAACATGTGATGTAGTTGAGTCAGATAATTCAAAGTCAAGAAAAAGGAAGATTAACAGCAGAAGATCTGTGTATTTATGGTCTGTGCAAATTATGTTACTAGTTTGCTGAAAAGTAAGATCTGTAATCAGAGTGTTGATGCCTGTTTTGAATACTGTTGTTTCCTTGTTGTTTTACATGCAAACAAATAGTTAAAGTAACCACCTTTTCTTAGTAACTTGCAGCATCTTCTTTTGCCATATGTTGATGGTGACTCATCGTAACATTGGCTCTGTAAGTCACCTGGAGCGTTCCAACATTCCCACAGAATGCTGTAAGCAAAAAAACTAATACACTTACCGTGGCCATGTTTGCCTGTGAGGAACAACTGCAATTGTATAATTTTGTCCAGTGTACAGGTTCCTTCCAGATTCCACCAGCTTGAAATGTAGCCTGCAGATAAGAGGGATTCATTACTCAGAGCTCCAAGTGCAGTGTGCTGAACTATGCCTCTGGAATGGATGAAATTGTTCTGTAACCCAGTCAATTATTATTCCAACATCAAACATACAATCCTGGTGTTCCAGCACCAGTGTCTATCTATGTGCTTTGTAATGTGCACTTAACAGATGTAGTTATGTAGTAGCATTATAAGTAGATAAGAATATGATCATTATAAATTAGCAGCAATAATAATAATATACTTACTAGACTGTAAACTTCCATTACCTGTATCTGAAGAATCAGAATCATTAGTATGAGATGATTCATCTTCTCTCAATGTTTGCGGTAAAAACTCTTCCTCTGAATCGTCAGAAAAAAGTCCGCCACCATCCTAATCACACTCCGTAACTCTGCAAGAATCTCTTCATCTTGTAAATACTCTTTCCGTTTCCTTTCAATCTTCAGCTCACAATCACCTTTGAAAGGCTGATTCTTACAAGGGAATGATGAACAAGGTGAATTGAGTCTATTGTTGTCATTTCATATGGCAATAATATGAATGAAAGTAACTTAGTGCACTACAGAGTAAAGTAGCTGAGGCTTGAGAACGCATGAAATAATGTATGGCATAACTATAAACAAAATTATAGCTTTTTTCTAAAGGGGTCAATATGACCCCTCTGGACATTAAAGGTAAAACTGAAAAAAAGTGGTAATCGACTAGGCAAAATACACTGTTTTTAAATATAATGAAAGTGCATGCCAAATACATAAATGTCATGAAAGTAAATGTCGCTTGAATAATTCTTCAAAACACAGCTAGCACTAAAAAACCGAAAAGAGTCATTTTGACCCCTCTGAGCATTCAGGTATTAAACAACACTGTCAGCACAAGGCACTGTGCAGGATGATGGTGGCTCAACAAAAGCCAGGGTAAGGAACCCTGCAAGAAGAAATAAAAATTCCCTATGCAAGTCTGTGTAAAAGGAAGCAGGAAGTCTGAAACTGCATAGAGATATGCATAGGGTTAAAAACACAATACACAACAGGTGTGAGTCGCTGATGACTGAGCACACGGAAACGGCACAAGGAGCAAGGCAAGGTCCACAGTGGTTGAACTTAGCATTAGAACTGCCCCACGCAGCTTACTGCCACCAGCAAGTAAACACTTCTGTCAGCAGGTCAGCCCATAACATGCATTGCGTGCAACCCCTGTGGCAGTTGTCCACACTGTTCTGCTGCAATAACCATGGTAGGGTACTAAATCCCTCCCATCTGAAAAGGCCACATGAGGCTGAAAATGGCCAGACTTAGGCTGCAACATCTGGTACAGAACTGGAGAAAGATCCTGAGACCTGGGCGGCAGATCAACCACTAAAGGAGGCAATACTAATTCCGCTTTCGCTTCCAGAGGGGAGGACAGATGCGGGCAGAAGCTGTGATTGGTCCAATGGCAACGACAGTGCTGGAGGTGATGTCGCATCCACTAGTGAGGAGGGAGAGGAGGCTGAGACGGAGGAGGTTGCATCAAAATTTGTGAACTTCGCATCAGGAGGCATGGCAACTAGCCTAGCAGGGGTCTAAGGCCACAGGCAAAGGGAGGATAGCACAGGGTGCAAATGAGGTGGCAGTGGAGAAGCATACTGCTGCAAGTGGTAAACTGCACGTGGAACAATGTCACGAACACCCCTGCAGCTCAGCTGACTGAAAGACTGTGGCGGCGATGACCCAACAGGGTGCACATACCACTGATTTGCATGCCGTGTCAGCTGCACCTGACCGACATACTTCACAAACAATTTGTGACCTTTGTTGCCCACCTGACATCTGGCAGCCACCCCTGGTGCTGGCTGGAAGACTGGACCCAAATGGCAGCCCCAGCGGGAAAATGCTGTGAACCACGGTGGTCTGGGGTATGCGACTCAGGGTACAACAAATCCAGGAGCCCACAGCAGCTGCCACCCATACAAATATTCCACTGGACTTCACCGATTGACCATCACTGCCTGGCACATAACCAAAAAATTCAATAATCCATTGTTGTGTGAAGAGGCAGATACAGACTTACTGATTTAGACCTTGACTGTGTGCATGAAGTGCTCCACCTCTGAGTTAGAAACCAGATAAATTGACTGGTATTCAGATGCTGAATAAATTTGTGCATGCAAAAGTCTTCATATGCCTACAACGGAAATTGCTGACTGTTATCAGTCACAAGGTTCCTACGTGATCCATAGGTTGCAAAAATGACCAATAACTAGTGAACAGTGGCAGCCAACAATATGGAGGGCAGCTTGGCTATATATGGGAAGTTTGAAAAAGCATCAACCACCAACAACCACATGCTGTCCAGAGATGTACCCACACTGTCCCAAGGGTGCTCTAGGACTGGACAGGTGGAAAGCTGGGACAGCAGCGCAGCCTGGTTCTGTCCACAGGCCCTACAAGGCCACACAAGATGTTTGATGTCACAATCAATCAGCAACTAGTAGACACGACATCACGCCCACACCTTCCTATGAGCCATAGCTCAGTGTGACGCAAGCAGCAACTAGAGTATGCAGGGATGCAGCAATGGGGAGATGACCACTCGATAGAATTTCTCCTCTGTGGCAAATCTGAGGAGCCCTTGAATAATGCTGAGTTGACAACATAGCAGAAAAAACATATGCTGCGCCAGATCCGCACCTGCAGAGAGATGCTCCGGCCAACCCACTTCGACAAGCAGCCATGGTGAATGCAAATTTTCACACTGTCAACAGAAAATCTGACAAAGTTTGCTGCAAGCTCCATTGGAACCAAAAAGGCCCCTCCAATCGAACTACCACTGACAGTTACGTTAGCGTATCCGCATTTGCAAGCCAGGCAGTGGAGCATTAACAAATGATATAGCAACAATTAATGAGAATGTGGGCCCACCTCTGCAGTCAGTGGGCAGTCCTATCTGGTAACTTGAAATGAGGGCTAAAGAAGCAAACCAGGAGCTTGTGGTTGGTGATGAGGAGGAACCCTGCCCCATACAAGAAAACCTGAAACTTTTTAATTCAAAAAAATAGCTGTGCTATGGACTGTTGATTGCCATTCAGCTTCCAATGGGACAGAACCACACCAACGCCATACTGGGATGCATCACAGGCCAGGGTTAAAGATTTACCCTGTGTAAAAGAGGCCAAACAGGAAACAGAGCACAAATGTTGCCTGAGGGACTGAAAAGCCTATTGACAACCTACAGACCAGACAAATGTAATGCACTTTTGGCGAAGCCAGTTAAGATAAAGCCAGATGTTCATGACCTGGGGAATGAACTTAGCATAAAAAGATATCTTGCACAAGAAAGTCTACACCTCTTCACTTTCTTAGGCAAAAGCAAGTTGACAATGGCTTTGATGTGTTTGTCTTTAGGGAGAAAGCCATCTTTGCTAAGCACATGCCCAAAGAAATTTTCCTTTGGGGAGAAAAAACTGCACTTTTCCAACTTGCAACAAAGGCCATTCTCCAGAAGGCATTGAAAAATTTTCTGTAGGTTTCATAAATTCTCCCCTCATGTAGAGCCCGCACCCAGATGTTGTCAAGGTAGTTAATACAACAGAGAATGTCCTGGATCATCTGCTCCAAATAGCATTGATAAATTCCTTTCAAAGATGAGATTCCAAAAGGCAAATGATTAAACTGGTAAAGCCCAAAGGGGGTGTTGAGTACCAAGAAAATCAGATAAGCTGTGTCCAATGGCAACTGCAGGTATGCATTGCTGAAGTCAGTGTGAAAAAATCCCTTAGTTAACTTCATCAACAACTCCTCTGGCTGCAGACTTTCAAGAATCCACGTGTGTTTAAAATTGTTACAAAGACGCATGTTGCCATAGGGCTTGCGAATCAACACCAAAGGGGTGCCCCACTTACTTGACGAAACAGAATAAACAACACTCTTATCATGTCGACTCTATAACTTGGCCGTTACTTTGTCAAATGTGAGAAGGGAATGGGGTGGGGTTGACAAAATTTAAGCTTAGGAGAAATGTGTATCTTGACAGTTTGTGCCCTGCCCAAGGTATTCCAAAACAGCTGGTTCTATGACTGTGGTAAGAAGTCCAAATCTTGAACAGGGACTGACTGAGACATTAAATGGACTTTGTCAATTATGTGCAAGCCAAAGCATCTTAACCAAAACTATTTCCTGCCAATGGGGAATTTACCACTATCAGATTTGCCATTACACATTCTTATAATGTGCAGAGACAGAGAATTGTCCCTCAGTCTAGTACACTGTTGCAGGCTTTCAGATAATGATGAAATGAGGTGGTGGCCCTCAACTACGTACCCTCAGACTCAAAGTTGAAATATTAAAAGTTTTGGCTGGTTTTGTTGTCTAGGGGCTGGGATACGTAGTTGCTGCATTACAAGCAAAATACTGCTGAGTCTACAGTATACAATATGAATATACACATGAATCGAATGGTTGAAGGTTCCTATCACTCGGAAAACGCGAATGTAACGTAGAAATTTATAAATAAAAGATTGCAATAAATAAAACCTGCAAGAACTATCTTAATGACTTTTAATGATGAGTACGATGGTAGAAGTACTTTTGAGAATGTGGTATATTTCTGCAGAACACTTATTGGTGTCGATGTTCCAGCAATTAAATAAAATATAAGTTGAATAACAGGGAAACAATAGATTCCTACTGCACGTATTTAGTTATGAACGACAACATAGCTCACGAGATATATACTTCTAAATGCGTACTATGTCTTCACTGTAGAAACCTCGGAAATCTCACAAGTTCACAAGTCCGCACTCCAAAGTATTTCTATCTCTTGTGACCACGCGCAAACCACTCCCTCATTCCAAGTCTCTCTCCGTGAGTGTGCGTCTGTCACACCGTCGCATCCAGTACTTCTCGTGTCCTGTGCTGTACTCTCTACTGTGTCCTCTCCGGAAACGGTGCTCCTCTCCCACCTCCATATGTCTCTTCACGCATCCTTTTTGGAAATGATCGCTGTGATTGGCTAGAGCACTCCCGCCCTGTCTCCAAGCCAATGCACATGCACAAACATAATGAAACACTTTTGAAATATTGGATTTACATTTAAATAACTTGAAATTAAATAAATATTCCTATGGCTGGACCATAAACATGCTCTAACACACATTATTAAATACATAATCAAATCAAATAAACATAAATCAAAGGAATAGAAACAAAAGGTAGGCTAGTAATCTAATGCCTCTTTGCTTTCTAAAACACAGTAAATATTTAACCAATTTCTTCATGAATAGGATATATCGAATATAAACAAAGACATAGACAAGTAAATATATTTATAAGTGTGCTGCCACCGTTTTTTCGTGTCACTGTGGAGTATTTATAGCCTGACATGATCGATAGTAATCGGTCATTTTGACCTCCAATACCTCATGTGCTATTCAAGTTACATTCCTGTAATTTATACCAATTTAGGTTTACATTAATAGCTTTCTAAAGACATGTCGATCAGCAAATTCGGATGAACTGTTTAGATTTTGGAAATTGGTTGCTGGGAGTTATTTGTACAATTTACAGTCAGATACTAAACTTTAAACTAATGAAGATATTGAAAATCTGATTACACTATCAATATAATAGAGGGAAACATTCCACGTGGGAAAAATTATATATAAAAACAAAGATGAGGTGACTTACCGAACGAAAGCGCTGGCAGGTCGATAGACACACAAACAAACACAAACATACACACAAAATTCAAGCTTTCGCAACAAACTGTTGCCTCATCAGGAAAGAGGGAAGGAGAGGGAAAGACGAAAGGATGTGGGTTTTAAGGGAGAGGGTAAGGAGTCATTCCAATCCCGGGAGCGGAAAGACTTACCTTAGGGGGAAAAAAGGACGGGTATATACTCGCACATACACACACACACACACACACATATCCATCCACACATATACAGACACAAGCAGACATATTTAAAGACCATTTAAATATGTCTGCTTGTGTCTGTATATGTGTGGATGGATATGTGTGTGTGTGTGTGTGTGCGAGTGTATACCCATCCTTTTTTCCCCCTAAGGTAAGTCTTTCCGCTCCCGGGATTGGAATGACTCCTTACCCTCTCCCTTAAAACCCACATCCTTTCGTCTTTCCCTCTCCTTCCCTCTTTCCTGATGAGGCAACAGTTCGTTGCGAAAGCTTGAATTTTGTGTGTATGTTTGTGTTTGTTTGTGTGTCTATCGACCTGCCAGCGCTTTCGTTCGGTAAGTCACCTCATCTTTGTTTTTATATATGATTACACCATCAGAATCATTGTGCAAATAATGGTAATGTACATGTTTCTTTTTGAGGTATCATGACTCATCTAGTTACTATTAATTTCTATATGAACTGTGAAATGTCTGCCATTAAGGTTTCACAGTGTCCACCAGCTTTGGCACCCCAGCGTGCCTCCTTCATAGACACAGCATCACCATGGAATTCCCAGCCATGTAGCTGGACCACACTCTGGGGCTACCCCTCATGCTCAGCTAACGTTCGGCACCACATGGTTGCTGCCGGGCCATGGCCCGCCGAGAGGCACCCACGCCAACTTCGAACTTAGAATATTTCCAGGGTGCCACAACTCGCCTGTTACCTCACACTATAAGACACAATTTGATGTTCAAATGGTTCAAATGACTCTGAGCACTATGGGACTTAACATCTGAGGTCATCAGTCCCCTAGAACTTAGAACTACTTAAACCTAACTAACCTAAAGACATCACACACATCCATGTCCGAGGCAGGATTCGAACCTGCGACCGTAGCTGTCGCGCAGTTCCAAACTGATGCGCCTAGAACCACTCGGCCACCGCAGCTGGCCAATTTTATGTAATCACAATACCAGGTAGCCCAAGAGCATCTATGTATCTAAGTTAATGAGGCTGACTGTCAGTGTTATGTGTACTTGACATTCAGCCCATCACCCATACACTACCAACATCACCAAAATACACTGGGCTGACATGTGTGGAGCATCAGAGACAGCCATAGACACCAGTGAAAACACATGGGCATGTGATGATCAACCCAACGCATTGTTGCTAAAAGGTCCACCTGAAGGCATACTCTACACATTGGCTCCATGTGTGCATACTCCCATTGAATATGTCCCAAAAGACAGTCAGGGCAGCACCACCAGCGTGCCCAGTGAGCAGAAGGATAGTGACACAAAGGACCTGAAAAATACACAGGGTATGGATTATAATGCTGCAGTTAGTGTCAACCTTTCGAGCTCAGTGTGGGCAAAGATGGGCAATGCCGCAAGGTCATTGCAACATAATCATCAGTGATGTCAATGCTTGGTGAATCAGAGGGAGGGTAGGCTGTGTTACCTGCCAATTGTTGGAAATACCATCTCTTGCCACTGCTACCGTAAGCTCATGCAATTATGCAGTCTGGCCAACACTGGCTAAAAGAGGATCAGACAAGGTCAACTCTTAGTTTGGACCTCAGGATCAGGTGCTAACTGGATATTCATGTCCCAAATCAGCAATTCTGCGTATGGTGTAGCACATTTGGGACACCTAAAATAACATTTACTTGAGAGATCCTGCTAATCAGTGATTCAGGATGCATATAACTGTGGGGGTGCTGGTGGTGGTGGTGGTGGTGGTGGTGGCAATGGTTATACTGCAACTGTGCTACCACCATATGGGTTTAATGTCTGAAATAATGCATAAGCAACCAACAAAGTTCGCCAAAGAGGGGTTTTTCAAGCTCAGTGGAGGGCCTCAAATTTTGCACAACTTCATTCACCCCTGCACTGCTAGACAGTAACAAGAAGGCTTTGCTGATTGAATTGATGATACACCCTTACCTGTCAGAGCAGCAAGAACTGGTGCAGGTAATTTTCCCACCTTTTTATGATTCATCAAAACCACCAAACAGTGACAGGGGTGGGGAAGAAAACTGCACAGCAAGTGCCTGGCCTGCCACTTGTCTCCCATGGGCATGAAGCAATTTTGCATTCTGATTTAGCAGCTCCTGCATCTGCTCACACTGCTTTTGCTGCTGCTTCTTCTCTGGGTGCAACTATCCCTGCCAGCATTGCAGAAATGCCAAGTCTGTCGTGGCCCAAAATTGATGCTATGAAAAGGGAAGAAAAAATATAAGCATTACATGCATAAGAATCTTATTTGTCATCACTTTAATATCTGTGCAGGCATGACAACACTGTCAGCACAAGGTACTGCTACACAATGAAAAATTGTAAATTTTTGTTTTAAGTTTTATTCCAGCTGCTGCCAGAAAATAAGAAGCCAGATGGGCCTGATGTGCTAATAAGTAAGCCAGTGGGCAATACTGCAGACATGATGTCAAACACTCTACAGCAGGAGTGAAGTGCACAAAGTGGTAGAAATGTGCTGCTGCTGCTATGGAGTCCATTGCAGCTCTAACAGAGCAAGTGCAAGTGTAACAGATGAAAATTCTCAACAATAACTGGAGTGTGGGGAATTCCTTCATAGATTTGAGACTTGAAAAGCTAATCAGTTTCAATCACAGTCTAAGTCAGTGGAAAATAAGGAAGAGCTGGAGGTGGCTTCTTCTTCTTTTGATCCTGTGATTGCTGCACTTATCAATCGCCTTTTGGGTATAACACTGGAAGATTTTTAGTATTTGTTAGTGATAAATGGCACTTGCAGCAATGAGCGGTTGGTCATAAGAAGAAGCCCTTCATGCCGCTAACTTCCATTTAACTGGTGATGCCAAAACATATTTTTTGTATGAGGAGACCTTCAGTAAAGTACATTCATTTCAGCAGTTGGACACTGGGCTGCACTAGCGTTACCAAAAATAAAGCAGCATACAGTTTTTTTCACAAGAAGCTCAATACTTTGTCTTTGAAACATAATGAGCTGGTGAAATTCTTTGTCAGACAAGATTACAAAGGCAATGTGCAGACTGATGTTCCTACCTGGTATGCAAAAGCCAATAAGGTGTTACTGCAAGAAGCAGACGTTTTGTTACACGGAATGTGTGCAGAAATATCATGAAGAGTTCATAATAAGATTCCTAGTGATATAAAAGCAGCTCTTAGATTTGCAGTGCAGTTGGAAGAGATAGATTTTGTCACAAAGCAACATGTAGATCACCTTGTATTCACTTTGAATGTCAAGTATTATAAGTGC
The DNA here is from genome assembly GCF_021461395.2 of Schistocerca americana. Classification (NCBI taxonomy): domain Eukaryota; kingdom Metazoa; phylum Arthropoda; class Insecta; order Orthoptera; family Acrididae; genus Schistocerca; species Schistocerca americana. The sequence goes on from NC_060120.1 coordinate 480,075,668, forward strand.
AGACGTAAGGGCCATATACGGAAACAGTGTCGGCAACCAGAGTGTTACTCATGTGGGAAAGTGGGCCATCGAGCATTGGATTGTAAGAATAGGAAAAATTAGAAGCATTGTCAGGAGAAGCAGGTGTTAAACAGGAATGCTTCAACTGCCAGAAAGCAGTCGCTATACGCTCCAACACTGCACAAGTTAGTGCACAGACAGAATGTTGCATAGTGAACTTAGTGGGTGGAACAAAGGTTTCTTGCAGACATAGTGGCCCACATGTCTGTTATCAGTCTGGACCTGGTGAACAGGAGGCGACTTGGGCCACCATGGTATAAGGTATGTGGAGTTTGTGATAACAGTGGATAACAGCGTTTGGGTACAATGGTACTTGATTTCGCTATTGGGAAAATTAAGTTTACTAATGTATGAAAGTTTTGTCATATCTGGGTGAAGGATATTCAGTGATTCTTGGGCTAGATTTTCTCCTCAAACATTGTGCAAGGATTGATCTTTGGCAATGCATGGTTGAGCTCATTGCAGCTTCATTTCAGTTGGGTGATAAAATTTCAAGTGAAGCAGTGTCGCAAAGTTCACCTGTGTTGAAGGTGGTGCCAGCTAAACTGCAGTCAAATTTGTTAAAGATTAGTTATCAGGATAAAATACTGGCAGGTACAGAAAAAGTAGTTTCAGTGGGTAGCAATATGCCTTGTGGGGCTTTGTACTTGATTGAGCCACTCCCAAGCAATGAAGAGTTGAATGTATGTATGTGTATGTATGCATGTATTAAACCGGGGACCTAGAAATGATGAAGAGGCTTCATATGCATTTGCAGTCTTTCTCGGCATATTCCACTGATGAATTCTTCTCGGGTTATCAGCCGAGTGGTGGCATCGTCTTGTCGCAATGTTTCAATGAGTTTCATACCCACTTCGCCGGAAGATGATGGGTATGAAACTCATTGAAATGTTGTGACATGATGACACCACCACTCTGCTGATAACCCGAGAAGAATTCATCACCGGAGAGGCTTTATTCCACTGAAGCCCTGTGGCTCACAACCCCACAACAGGCCACAGCATTCCACCCAACCCACCACCACCCCGCACTGAACCCAGGGTTATTGTGTGGTTTGGCCCCCAGAGCCCCCCCTCCCCCCCCCCCCCCCCCCCCCCCCCCCTGCCCTGGATCGTCTCATACCAGACGAGTGTAACAGTGTAACCCCAGATGTTTGTGTGGTAGAATAATTATGGTGTACATGTACATGGAAACGGTGTTTGTGCAGCAGTTTCTGACACAGTGTAACTGAGGCGGAATAAGGGAACCAGACAGCATTCGCTGAGATAGATGGAAAACTACCTTATCCACAGACTGGCTGGCACACTGGACCTCGACACAAATCTGCTGGGTGGATTTGTCCCGGGGACTAGCATGCCTTCCAGCCCGGCTAGCCAGGTGGGAAAGAGTTGGATGGTTCACATTGGTCTGTGCACAGAAGCACAGTGCGCACAAGTAATATTAATGGAGAATACACTGAGGTGTCAAAAGTTATGGGATACCTCCTAACATCATGACAAACCTACTTTTGCATGTTGTAGTGCATCAGCTTGACATGGCATGAATTCAGCAGGTCATTGGAAGGCCCATGCAGAAATAATAAGCCAACAGGATTCATGTCAGGCAATCTGGTTGGCCAAATCATTTGCTTGAATTGTCCAGGATTTTCTTCAAATCAATAGCGAACAATTGTGACCCAGTGACATAGGGCATTGTCATCCATAAAAATTCCATCGGCATTTGGGAGAAAGTAGCTCAGTATAACCATTTCCAGTCAATGGTCAGTTCAGTCAGACTTGAGGAAACAGTCCATTCCATGTAAACACTGAACACACCACTGTGGAACCACCACCAGCCTGCAGAGTGCCTTGTTGACAACTTGGGTCCATAGTTTCATGGGGTCTGTGTCACACTAGAAACCTAGCATCTGCTCTCTTACCAGCTGAAATTAGGACTCATCTGACCAGGCACAGTTTCCCAGTCATCTAGCGTCCAACTGATATGGTCACAAGCACAGGAGAGGCACTGCAGGCAATGTCGTGCTGGTGGCAAAGGCACTCACGTCAATCATCTGCTTCCATAGCCCATTAATGCCAAGTTTCGTCACACTGTACTAAGCGATACATTTGTTGTACATCCCACATTGATTTCTGTGGTTATTTCAGGCAGTGTCGTTTGTCTGTTAGCACTGATAGCTCTGTGCAAAAATATTGCCCTCGATCATTAAGTGAAGGCTATCAGCCACTGCATTGTCTGTGGTAAGAGGTAATCTCTGAAATATGGTATTCTTAACACACTCTTGACACTGTTTATCTCGCAATATTGAATTCCCTAATGATATCTGAAGTGGAATGTCCCGTGCATCTAGCTCCTACTATCATTCTGCTTTCAAAGTCTGTTAATTCCCATCATGCTACCATAATCATATTGAAAACCCTTTCACAACAATCACCTGAGTACAAATGACAGTTCTGCCAATGCATTGCCTGTTTATACTTTGTGTACATGATACTAATGCTGTCTATATAGGTGTATATTGCTATCCCATGTCTTTTGTCATCTCAGTGTATATAGTTCCATTTGGCATATGAGTAGATAACTGTGGCATAGGCGAAGTTAGCCTGTCAAAAGATACAGTGATAGCCACTCTGGAAGTATTAGAGGAAGGACACTTCAATTGGTTGAGCCTGGAAATAAGACACAAGCAAACCATTTACACAGCAGCAGTATGCGAGGAAGTAGGTCACTTGAAAGACTGCGATTGCATAGCTGTGGAAGAAATTTTGTTTTGTACACCTGTGGGGAATAAGATTGTGCTTACGATCACTTGAAAGGCCGTGATTGCACAGCTCTGGAGGAAATATTGTTTTGTACACCTGTGGGGAATAAGATTGTGCTTATGATCATTGATAATTTTTCATGGTTTCTAGCAGTCATAGCAATTCCGGATAGCCCCTGCAGTGCAAATAATTATCGTGCCTAAGAAATCATTAGATGGAACAAAGAAACATAAGTTTTGTTATGATTATGGGTATCTGAATATGCAGCTTGTTATAGGTGCTTATCCAATCCATAACATTATGGAAACAATGGATGATCTGGGTCAGCATTGTCACTTTACTGCAATGGCTCTTCAAAATGGTTATCATCAGTTAGAAGCAGCACCTTAGGGTAGGCCAAAGACATCATCTATGGGGCCATGTGGACTTTATCAGTATAAATGGATATCAGTTGTTTTAAAAATGCACTAGCTACTTTCAATTGGTTATCAGATGGAGTTCTAAAGAGTTTAAAGGCCGAGACCTGTATTGTTTATTTAGATGACAAAATAGTTTTTTGAGAGGATGCACCAGAGCACATGAGATGATTGGAGGATGTCTTTAGTAGATTATGATCAGCACATTTGATGCTGAGCATGGACAAGTGCCATTTTGCTCAAATTCAGGTTAAATATTTGGTATACGTGATTAGTGAATGTGGTGTGCAGATCGATTCTCATCTCACAGAAGCAATTCAGAATTTTCCAACTCCGTGAACAACAAACATTGGTTTATGTAGGTACTACCATAAATTCAGAAAGAGTTTCGCTAACATAGTCAAAAAGGATGTTAAGTTTCAGTGGACACAGGAATGTCAGCTAGTGTTTGAAAAATTGAAGGACTCATTGATTTAGAATTTGGTATTGGCTTTTCATAATTTTGAAAAAGAGTTCATCCTCTTTTACAAAACTTCTAATGAAGCAATTGACTGTATTCTAGGTCAGAGTACTAATGGAGAGTAGCATCCAGTAGTGTATGCTCTGAGGCAGTTAAATGAAGCAGTGTGTAACTACTCAAAAACTGAAAAGCGGTCTTATATGGTTTTATGTATTTCTGGTGTTACTTGCATTGTAGAACATTTAAAGTTATGGTGGATGATGTGTCATTGGAATGATTGCTTCATCTGAAAGATCTATCTAGTCATCTAACATGGGCTCTCAAGCTCAGTGAATTTGATTATGTGGTCATCCATAAGTCAGGTAGGAAACACTTGAATGTAGGAACATTAAGTCTCCAAGGATCCCTGTTGAGTATATTGGCAAGAGTGTGTTAAAATGGCAGCAAGCATAGGCAAAGGGTAAAAATTGCCAAGCTTGTAAGTCACATCTGCACTTTATCATACATGAGGATTTGTTTTACAGTCATGAGGTGCAGATCATGTGCCATGGACCTAGCAGATTTTCAAAAGGAAGTGTTACAACAGGCTTATGACCAAGTGTTGTTAGCCCATGGTGGCTGGCGAGCAACAGATAGACGTATTTGGAGCAGTTTAGGTGGAAAATAGAAAGCATGACTTGGATCAGTATGTCAAGGATTGTGTACCATGCACACAGAGAGTGGATATATTGCATCAGAAAATACTTTTTCATAGGCATTGAAGCCATTTCAAATGTTTGGGTTCAACGTCTTGGGGGGAATAGGATTGTGTTTATGATCACTGATAATTTTTCATGGTTTCTAGCAGTGATAGCAATTCCGGACCAACAGGCCAGTAGCACAGCATAGGAATTAGTTAACAGTTGGATACTGATGTTTGGAGTACCTGATGCATTAGTCATAGATCAGGGTATGAACTTTATTTGAGAACTTATGGAACAGCTATGCCATGTGTAACATATTCAGAAGTTACAAATGTGCTCGTTCCACTCTCATACCAATGGTAGACTAGAGCCCATCCATAAGACCATTTCAAAAATGGTAGACTTCTATGTGAATGCTGGACATATGGGAACAGGTATGTCATCATTTGAAGTGGTGTATGGGGGAAGGATTGTGTCTCCGTTTGACGTTTTAAGTTCTAAATTGGGACTGGATTGTGAATCTGTTAAGTTTGCAAGACAAATACGGGAAGTATGGAAATGTGTGCAAAAGTAAACACAAAGGCCCTGGAACACCAGGAACAGCTGAACAGGTGCTTGGGAAAACTATCTCTGCATTGTGTAGGTTAATATGTATTGGTCACTAATTCCTGTGCCCTGAATGGAAATAAGTTCTTGATCAAATATCACAGACCATATCTGGTCATAGAGATGATATCACCAGTTAATGTAAAAATACAATTTCCTACCAAAATGTCTATCGTTCATGTCAGTTGGGTAAAATAATTTAAAGGTACCGTGGATGTGGTACCATCATTATCTTTGACTGGCCTGGTCCACAAAGTGCAGTAGGCTAAAAGAAGAATCTCCAGCAGTTACACAGCGCAAGGCAAATGACATGCCTTGTGCTTTAAGGTAACATAATTAACTACATTGTTGGATTCTTTACAGTTTTTTGTGTGGTATTACTTTTATTCTTGATATTAGCCATTTATGGATATGTTTTACATTGTGTTGTGTTCAGATGGGTTTTGTGTTGTTTTGTTATGTCATTGCTAGGTGTATTTTTCTTGTGTTATTGTAGGTTTATGGTCAGTTTTTTGGTGTTGTTTCTTGTCTTCTGTTGTTGATAGTTACTCATTCCAAAGCAGAGGATGATGGATGGTTCCTTCCCTCAAGCAGCGAGTTTTTACGGACATCCTGGCTGATGATGATAATCCTGGTTTGGCCATCATTTGTCGAGACCTATATTAGCAGGTGGGGTTCTGTGGGAAACCCCTTGATAGGTCAGGGATGAATTACATAAAGAAAGCAGCTACTTGGGATAGCAGAGTACTTGTGGAAAACACATGAGGGTTTTTAGGCTAGGGCGGAGTTTGAGGTACTCTGATGACCACTCACCAGATGACATGCAGATAGTGAAACCAGACTGTTACCAGAGTAATGACACTTCTACTGCCAAAGTTTTGTGAGTAAACCACTGAAATATTCTTAATAAAGTTCCCAAACTTACTGCCCTCCAGGAAGTTTCTCGTGCTCAAATTTTTGCAGGACCAAGAGGTGCCTGAAACCCAAAGTTGGAAGCTCTGAGATATTTATTGGTTCATAGAATGCATATAAAAAAGACAGATTAGATGCTATAGGAGAGGGAGTGTTGCAATGAACAAAAATATTGTCTCTATGGAGATCAAATTTGAGCATGTCAGTGAAGTTATCTGGTCAACTATAAAAGGTCTAGGTGAGATCCAGTAAATTGTTGCCTGGTTTAATCAGCCACCCTATACCTCAATGACAGTTTTAGAGTCACTCAAAGAAAGTCTACAGCCAGAAGTGCAGAAATACCCAATCATGCAACAGTAGTTGGAGGAGACTTTAACCTACTGAGTATGGACAGAGATTTCTAGTAGGGGTTTAAGCAGGCGGGTACAGACAGACAATCTTGCGAAGTAAGTTTGAACATGTTTTCCAAGAACTATCTTGAGCAGTTAGTTTGAGGGACCACATGCAAATGGAAATATTTTAGACTTTGTAGCTACAAACAGGCCTGACCTTACCGACAGCATCAGTAAAGCAACAGGGATAAGTAACCATGATGCCATCTTATTGACTATGGGTACCAAAGTTAATAAATCAACCAAGAAGGCTAGGAGAGTATTTCTGCTAGACAGATCAGATAATCAGTTTGTTAACTCCAAATTAGACAATGGATTGACATTAATTAGTTCCAGTGTGATGGATATAGAGGAGGTATAGGCTAAGTTTAAACAGACTGTAAATCGTGCTCTAGAGAACTATGTTCCGAGAAAGTAGATTAAGGACAGAAGAGACCCACCATAGTTTAACAATGAAATTTAGAAAATGCTGAGGAAGCAAGGGCTGTTGCATGCTTGGTTCAAAAGGGAATGCACAAATGTTGACAGGCAAAAGTTAGTAGAAATTGATGCATCTATAAAAAGATTGATGCTTGAAGCATACAACAACTACCACCATCATATCTTAGCAAAAGATGTGGTTAAAAACCTGAGAAAATTTTGGTCCTACATAAAACTGCTAAGCAGGTCCCAGGCTTCTGTCCAGTCCCTCATTGGCCAGTCTGGTCTGACAGTAGAGGATAGCAAAGGAAATCTGAAATGTTTAATTTTGCATTTAAGAAATCGTTCATGCAGGAGAACAAACAACGATATCTATGTTTGACCATCACAGAAACTCGGTATGGATGACTGGTAATAAGCATCCCTAGTATAGAGGAACAACTGAAAGAGTTGAAAGCATCTAAGTTGCCAGTTCTGGATGGAATCCCAATTTGGTTATACAAAGAGTACTTAACAGCATTGGCTCCTTGCTTAGCTTACATTTATCATAAATCTCTTGCTCAGCACAAAGTCTTAAGCAATTGGAAAGAGGCACAGCTCACTCTATATATAAGAGAGGTAACAGAATGGACCATGAATCAGTGTGGTTTTAGAAAGCATAGCTCGTGTGGAACTTCGATTCACCCTTTTCTCTGATGATATTTTGTGTTGTTGATAAATAGACGAGAGAGTGTCACAGACATGATACAGGATTTTGGGTGGATGTTATTAAAACAAAGGTATTCTCATTGCAGCAGGATCTTCTCACAAAATTTAAGTCACCAACTTTCTCCTCTCAATGCAAAAATATTTTGTTGATTCCAACCTACACAGGGAGATATGATCATCATAATAAAATAAGGGAAATCAGGGCATGCACGGAAATATATAGGTGTTCATTTTATCTGCACACTGTTCGAGAGTGGAATAATAGAGAATTATTTTGAAGGTGGTCTAATAAATCTTCTACCAGGCACTTTATGTGATTTGCAGAGTAGCCAGGTAGGTGTAGATACTGTGAACTATGGATGAAGGGAACCAGACAGATCCTGTATTCCTAGGTTTCTGAAAAACGTTTGACACTGTGCTCCACTGCAGCCTGTTAAAGAAGGTATGAGCATTCGAAACAGGTTCCCAGACCTATGAGTGGCACAAAGACTACTTTGGTTATAGAACCCAGTATGTTGTCCTTGACAGTGAATGTTCATCAGAGACAAGGGTATTGCGAGGAGTGCCTAGGGAAATGTGATAGAATGCTTTTATTTTCTATATACATAAATGATATGGCAGACAGGCTGAGCAGCAATCTGTGGCCGTTCGTTGATGGCACTTTGGTGTGTGGAAAGATGTCATTGCTTAGTGACTGTCGGAGGATATAAGATGACTTAGACACAGGTGCAGTACTGAGTCCAATGCTTTTCGGAAATCAAGAAATACTGCATCTACCTGGGTACCTTGATCAAAAGCTTTCAGTATGTCATGTGGGAAAAGTGCGAGTCGGGCTTCACATCAATGTTTTCAAAATCCACACTGTTTGGCGTTGAGAAGGTCATTCTGTTCAAGATACCTAATTATGTTTGAGCTCAGAATATGTTATAAGATTCTAGAGCAAATCAATGACAAGGATATTGTATGGTAGTTTTTTGGCTCACTTCTGCAACCCTTCTTGTACAAGGGTGTAACTTGTGCCTTTTTCAAAGAACTGGGCAAGGTTTTATGTTCAAGGGGTCTACGATAGATTATAGTTAGAAGAGGGGCTAACTCAGCTGCAAATAGTACAGAATCTGACACATTCCATCGGGGCCTGTAGCTTCGTTTAATTTTTTATGATTTCAGCTGTTTCCCAACACCACTGACACTAATACTTATTTCATTCTTCTTTTCAGTGGTACGAGGATAAATTTGTGAAAATTCTCCTGGCTTTTCATTTGTAAAAGAACATTTGAAAATTGAGTTAAGCATTTCAGCTTTTGCTTTGCTACCCTCAGTTTTAGTTTCTGCCTCATTGATTACAATACCGGGAGAAATACTAAAATGCTTGAACCACAATGGAATAAGAGAAATATTGAGGTTATGTAATAAAATATATGACAGTGGTGAATAGCCTGAGGACTTTTTGACAACAGTAATGATTCCATTGCCGAAAAAACAAGGAACCAAGAAATGCAGCGAGCACAGGACAATCAGCCTCATTTCACATGCAGCCAAAGTGATGTTAAGAATAATTAATAAAAGACTTGAAAAAGTAATAGAGGAGAATCTCGGCGAGGAGCAGTTTGGCTTTAGATGGAATACGGGCACCAGAGATGCAATAGGGCTCCTACGAATCTTAGGAGAAAGGTTTATTGAAAAAGGAAGAGACCTATATATGTGCTTCATCGATTTAGAAAAGGCATTTGACGATGTGGTTTGGGACAAGCTGGCGACTATTATGAGGGAAAAGAGAGTGGACTGGAAAACCAGAAGACTTATAAACTCATTGTACCTTAATCAAAAAGTTTCAGTTAAAGTGAGAGGAGAAAGTACAAACCGGATCAGAGTAGGGAAAGGAGTAAGACAAGGATGCTGTTTATCACCTACTCTTTTCAACCTGTACTTGGAAAATATGATTGACCAATGCTCATTAGATGACAAAGGAGTAGAAATTGGAGGAAGAAGAGTAGGGTGCTTGAGATTTGCTGATGACATGGTCCTTCTAGCCACAGGGGAAAAAGAATTACAGGATTTGGTGGACACCATTGCAACTAACGGAAAAAAATATGGAATGAAAATTAACACAAATAAAACAAAAGTATTGGCAATAGGAGGAAATAAGGAACTAAAAATTGTGCTGAATGGAGAAAAACTAGAACAGGTGCAAAATTTTAAGTATCTTGGAAGCAGGATAGACACCGACTGGAAGTGCACCACAGAAATTAAAACAAGGACAGCAATGGCAAAAGAGGCGTTTTATAAGAAAAGGAGAATCTTCTGCAGCAGTATGGACAGAGAACTCAGAAAGAGACTCATAAAATGTCTTGTATGGAGTGTTCTTCTATATGGCGCTGAAACATGGACTATGAGGAAAAAAGACAGAGAAAGGCTGGAGGCTTTTGAGATCTGGACATGGCGGAAGATGGAAGGAATAAGTTGGATGGACAGAGTAAAAAATGAAGAGGTACTGAGAAGAGTGGGAGAGAAAAGGCAGTTACTAGATGTAATAAAGAGAAGAAAAAGAAATTGGATTGGGCATATATTAAGAAAGAATGACGGACTGATAAAAACAGTTTTAGAAGGTTATGTAGAAGGGAAAAGGAAGCGAGGACGGAAGAGATTCCAGATACTGGATGACATGATGGACGGTACAACATACAGCAGCCTTAAGAAGGAAGCAATGGATCGCAGAAAATGGAGAGGCAAAGGACCTGGTAATATAGCAGATAACTGATGATGATGATGATGATGATTAGGGTCTGGACACTAACAGCCCTTATATATGACCAGAATTTTTTTGGGTTCTACTTGACAATATTCTGCTACGGTAGTGATTTAAGGCGTCATGCATTAATGTCTCAACAGCCAAACACATTTCATTCAGCACCTATAGCCCTATGCTTTGCTTTACACCTATTATGCAGTAATCTTTGTTTCTTTAGAAGTTTCTTTACAGGGACTGTATAACATTGAGGTCCCCTCCCATTATGAACCATTCTACTGGATACATATGTGTCCAGTGCATGGTCAACTATTCTTTTAAACTAGAGATGAGCTCCTCTACATGCTCCTGCCCTGTGCTGAAAGTTTCAAGTTCCTCATTGAGATGACACACTACTGATTTTTTTAATCTAGTTTTATGAACATACATATCTTTCTGGTTGTTTTGGTTCTCCTTTCTACTTTGGTAATCATTGTTAACACAACTGCATCATGGTCACTGATACCAGTTTCATTGCGGACATCCTTTTTTGTCATTAGATCAAGTATATTTCCATGATGAGTGGAATTCCTAAGTATCTGTTCTAGATAGTTTTCAGAGAAAACATTTAGTAAAGTTTCGTAGGATGGCTTATCATGATAACCACTAATAAAACTAATTTTCCCAATTAATTGTTGGATGATTAAAGTCCCCACGAGTATGATTGGGGAACTTAGGTACAAGTGAACTGAGGTTTTCTCTAAAGTTTTTGGTTACCTCAGGAGATGAGTCAGATGGGCAATAGAAGGATCCAATTATCATTTTATGCCCACTCCTGATACTGAATCTTGCCCAGACAATCTCACATGCAGCTGCTTCAATTTCTACCTTGGTGGATTTGAGTTTCTTGTCTATTGCAACAAATACACCACCTCCACTCCTCATTTACCTATCCTTTCCATATTCATTTAAACTTTCCCCAAAAATCTCACTGCTATCAATTTCAGGTTTCAACAAGCTTTCTGTACCTAGTACACGTGAGCTTCATTGTCTTTCATGAGTGCTTCAAACTCTGGCACTTTGTTGTGAATGCTTTGGCAGTTTACCATTATAGTTTTAATACTCTCACCTGTGAAGGCATTTCTTTCAATCTTACACTGTTCCTACAATTATCGTTATCTGGATTGGATGGAGAGTCGCCTAATCTAAAAAACCCTTTTGCATACCTCACACACAGTAAGCTAGCTGAGTAGCAGCCTCTGACTCATTTAGGAGAACCCTACAGTTCTCAGCCCTATGGTGCAAGTCAAGGAAGCCACAGCCTAGCTTGTCACAGAACCATTGAAGACTCTGATTCAGTCCTTCCACTCTACTCAGAACTGAAGGGTCACGATCTGCTCTAGGGACAATGGTGCAAATTGTGGGCTTTCATTGAAACTCCGCATGCAAGACTGATCTTCCCAGTCACTGGAATGACCCAAGAGTAACCCCGGAGCCCAGACAACAGGCATCATTTGTTCCAATGTGCACCGCAATCTGCAGTTGGTAGCACCCTGTTCCCTCAGTGGATCCAGAATAGCCTCCTCAATATGGTGAATGAGGCCCCCAGGCACACACACATGAGTGCGCCTGGTGTCCTTTCCTATCCCTTGCTGCCATTTCCCTAAGGGATACCATCATTCTCCGTACGCTTGAACTGCTGATGATTAATAGACCCCTACCTTTTGTATTTTCCTCCTCCTCACATCGGGCAAAAGAAAGTTTCCACAAAACAGGTGAAGTGAGTGTGACTGACTCAGTTTCAGCGAAAGACAGCATCTCAAACTTGTTGCTTAGGGGGATTGGTATAACACCCTGAGCCCTCACTGGTCCCCGTCCACCCTGTACAGGATGCTTAGATCTACCACTGACATGCCACTCGCAGTCAAGTGGACAGGTAATAACAGATCTTGTACATTCTGCAGAGGAGACAGAATCCACAGGAGAGGATAGCACTTGAGGTACCTCTGGATTCACAGGTACATAACTCTCAGGAGCTCTTCTAACACACCGATTCGCAGCAGCTGCCAATCATTTGACTGAAGTCAGGGTGGTTTCCAGCTGCTTATGAACATCAACCAACTCATCCTGTGTTTGAGAACAGCATTCACAGTGGGGTTGCATTTTGGTTGGTGCAATGTATTACAAAGCAGAGAACAAATAACTTAAAATTAAGCCTGCTAATTATCTTTTAATCTGTTGAGGTAGAGAGTTGCTAATTCCCTATCATAACGGAAGCAATACACAAAAACAAGATGTCTGTTAAAGTATACAAAAACCTGTATTAAAAATTATGCAGACATTTGAGGTGAGTGTTTTTGGAGAGAATGAATGAGCCAAGTTGTAGAAAGGAAATCTTGCCTACATGGTCTTACTTTCAAAATGTAGGAAAGCATTGGTTGTAAAAGACCTTCTTTCCAGAAATTGTGTTGCTAATTTGCTGTGTAAAAGGGCAGTCTGAGAGGTCAAGAAAATCAGAGTTGCAGGGGAGCAGTATTATCATTAACTGTATGACTTACGAGACAGTCGGGATGGATTTTTGCCTTCTGGCTATGCTCACCAGTACAACTGTCACGACACTGACGTGGGATAAGTTGTATTGGCCGGAAGGGTCAGAAGGGTACTAACCATCCAGAATTCAACTTACATTAATGCCATACTCAACCCTGAATTTATGCATTCATTTATCAAATTACAGCAGGGGAAAATTTCAATTGAGCAGATGTTACAGTTTGTTCAAACTTTTGAATAAAATTGTCAGTACAGTATTATATTGCTAAGCATTTGTGTTTCCAGTTGTGACATGTTTCTCCTCGGTATTTGGATATTTTTCTCTGTAATAGATGCAGACATGCAGAGCTATTCATCAGTTGCCAGTTGAATGGCTAGTTGGCATAGACTGGGCGAACAGTTAATAGAAGCAAAACCACTGTGTGTAAGTAGTATAACAATGCTCATGTTAAAAGTATATAAGGGAAAACTGTTTGGGACAGATCATTGTTAAAGCTGTGTCTTATCATCAGCAAAGTATAGAGTTTTATGGTTAGGAGTAATTGCGATAAAAGACTCATAATGGTAGATTCAGACAAATCTTTTGAAAGAGGGGAGGCTTGCTGCATCGCAAAAAAGTTCAGCATGTGAATTGGAAATGTTTTTAAAAAGTGTTATTCTGGTCTCTGCCAGGAAACAGAGGGCAGCTTGACCTGGCGTGCTAATCAAGTAAACCACTCGTCAGTACTGCTGACAAACTTTGGCCAGACAAATTTGCGACACTGGGCACGAACAAATGGGTGAAGCACATTTACAGCAAATACGGCAGCGCAGTGTGACCAAGAGTGAAGTGAAATCTTGTAATTCGGAGCACTTGTGTGCTACCAAAAACTCATATATTGCAGATATGAGTGCACTTACCACCACCTGCTCAGTGCAGATCCCTGGAGCAAGCCAGGAAAAGCTGGTGGGACAAGTAATGTGGAAAAAATCCACTGCCTCCCCCTCCCCAGTAACACTATGTCAGAAGCATAACAATAAGTGTATAAATAATGAAGCCTGGAGGCTCAAGGTATTTAGTCATGCCACCAATCTGTATGTGTTTTGAACCAGAGAGAATGGTGGTGAGGATCTGCTGGCTGCCAGCCCGCTGATCAACTTGTCAAGTTCTGGCCTGAAGCATGCCACACCTGTGACTTAGCATCTGCTGGACTTGGAAACTTCACTAGCGTTAGGAGTTTGTGTGCAGCCAGCCGCTGCCCACTGAGTGGACTTTGGCTGCTGGACTGAGCTGTCTACCATCTGGGTGTGGGACACATGCCCTTGTGGCCTCCTAGGCACATAGACACCATTGGGCACCATCCTGGTTGACCCCTGGTGGGTGATTGGGCCTATTGCTGCTTGACGTCGAACATCTAGTGTTGGCGATGACACCCAAGTGTACGATCTGGGAACCATAAGTAAGTGGGTGGGTACAGAGATATCTGTACCCTGGAGGTCCTAAGCATGCCAAACCCATTTCTTTGCCTGCTTGCTGGCCACATGGTGCAGCGGTAGCAGCCGCACACAACTGTGGGCAACGGCCGACATCGACACCATTGGGGCATCTGCCTCTATTCCAGTGTCCACTGGTAGGGACACTAAAGCTGCTGTTGTTGGTTACATGTTTTTTCTTGCTATTCAGATGGAGAGTGGAGCTGCACTGTGACATGTTTATCTGCTGTTATAATAGAAATGTGGCTAGGACAATTTTCAGATGGTCAATACTAGATCTGATGGCATCACAGTCCTTTCTTATTTCTAATTGCGCTACTTGATTTGATGGCTTGAACACTATCTGTCCACCAGGATAGATGGTGCAGTGGTTAAGACACTAAACTTATTTGAGAGGAGTAGGGTTGAGATCCCCACCTGGGTATCCAATTTAGGTTTTCCATGGTTTTCCTTAATTGATTAAGGCAAATGTGAGGTTGATTCCTTGGAAAAAGACGTGTACAATTTCCTTTCCAATCCTTGTCACAACAGAGCTGGTACTCCACTGCTAATTCCCTTATTGTCTACATGATATTAAACCCCAACCTTCTCTCTATACTATCTCTCCATATAGAAACTGCATCAGAGCAGTTCAGCAGAACTGTAAATTGTGTTGTTTTTGTTGTTGTTGTTGTGGTTTTCAGTACAAAGACTTGTTTCATGCAGGTCTCCATGCTAGTTTGTCTTGTGCAAGTATCTTCGTCTCTGCACAGCTACTGTCACACACATCCAATTGAACAAGCATATTGTAGTGAAGCTCTGGTCTCCCTCTACAACCTTTACCTTCCTTCTCCCCAACCCTCACTTCCCTCCATCATCAAATAAACTATTCCTCAATGTCCCAGTATATGTCGTATCAACCTACACCTGCTTCGAGTCAAATTGTGCAATAAAACTCTTTTCTCCAAAATTTAGTTCAGCACCTCTTCACTGGTTATTTATTCTAGTTACTTATTCTACCTGTATAATCTTCAGAATTCTTATGTAGCACTATATTTCAAAAGCTTCTCTTTTCTCGTTGTCTGCACTATTCATCGTCTACATTTCACTTCAGTATACAGCTACAATTCACAAAGGTACTTTCAGAAAAGACTTTATATCAGTTAAACGTGTATTAAATGTTAACAAATGTCTCTTTTTCAGAGAAGTTTTTCTTGCTGTTGGCAATCTGTACTTTATATCTTCTTTATTTCTTCCAGCATCAGTTACCTTGCTGCTCCCATAGCAAACCTGGTGTACTACTTTCAACATCTTGTTTCCTTACATATTTCCCTTAGCATCACCTGACTTCATTTGACTACACTCTATTTCCCTTGTCATACTTTTGCTTATCATCATCTTCTAACATCTTTTCAAGACATTATCCATTTTATTCAATTGATCTTCTGACTCCTTTGCTCTCTCTGATAAAATTACAGTGTCACTGGAACATGAAAGTTTAATTTCTTCTCATTGAACTTGAATTCTCTTTCCATATTTCTCTATGTTTCCTTGTTTACTTATTGCTTTATGTAGAGGTTTAATTCCATCACAGATAGACTACTGTCTTATTCTTTTCTTAAATACTGTCTCCCTTTCAGGTTTCTGAATCTTACATCTGCAGTCTGGTTTCTGTACAAGTTGTTTATTACCTTTGTTTTTCCCCTAATAACTTCAAAATTTCAAAGAATGTATTCCAGTCAACATTGTCAAATGCTTTTGCTAAATCTACAAATGCCTTAAATGCAGGTTTGCCTTTCTCGATTATCTTCTAAGATAAGTCGTATTTTCAGTATTGTCTTGTGCGCTTCTACATTTCTCTAGAACCAAAAGTGATCTTCCGTCATGTTGGCTTCTACCAGTAGTTCCACTGTTCTGTAGACAATTTGGGTTAGTATTTTGCAAATGTGACATTAAACTGATGATACTCAGAGCCATACTGAGGTGGCCCTGCACGGCTGGCAGGAGTACAAAATTAGGTCCCCCCTATTTTTTTCTACAGATTAAGTACATTTTATTTTGGAAACAAGTATAATAAAAATGAAGCATTACTTAAAAGTGTTACTGTCATCAGTTTGAATGCACAGTGATCTCTTATTTCATTTGTGTTGTGCCTTGAAAATGATGGGGTACCCACTTATCAAAATATCGATGATTGTTAAGGGTGTTAACTTGTTGCTTTCCTGTAAGGTATTTGAACATTCATCATGCCAGGAGGAGGTCAAGTTTCAGAGCAAAAGTACTGACTTATCAAAATATCAACAGCTGTTGAGGTGTTAACTGGTTGCTTTCCCGTAAGATATCTGAACATTCATCATGGCAGGAGGAGGTCAAGTTTCAGAGCAAAAGTTTTGACTGGATGGTATAGTAAACTACTTTTAGCCAACACCTTTTCTGTTTGGTTACTCACTGTCAGTCTCCCTCCAGTCATCAGTCAGCAGAACTGTGGAAAAGTTGGAAACCACATATTTTCTTTGGCAGACTGCTGAGATCCTGTAACCTTTGCAAAGTAGCAGAGAACTCCAATGTTGAATATGAGTGAGCTGTTTAGGCAGCTGTTGTGTGAATTGCATTGCTGCCACATTGCACTGCTGCCACATAAACCACGTTACCAATAGACATCTGTTCGGTAGTAGTTGTTTCTTAATGATACCACATGGATGAACTGACTCTGTAGAAATAACACTGTGACAACTGCATACATTCACAGTCATGTGCCAAAGATAAGGCTTCTTCTCATAGACAGCAGGTAGATGTCTTTCATGGATTTTTTATTCCAGTCAATTTTGGGCTGCCTCATTGTCTGCACCCTTCATGGGGGCCTATCTCACCATGTTCTCACTATGCCTTTATGGTAGTATTCACATCTGTCAGCATCGGCCTTCTTTGGGATCACATTTATTATATTCTTATGGAAGTGTGAGGAAAATTGGCTAGTTTTATATGTCTCACATACCAGTTGGAACAGTTTTATCATGGCTAGATCTTCCACAGATTTGAACAATTCTGAGAGAATTTAAACTACTTT
The DNA here is from genome assembly GCF_021461395.2 of Schistocerca americana. Lineage (NCBI taxonomy): Eukaryota > Metazoa > Arthropoda > Insecta > Orthoptera > Acrididae > Schistocerca > Schistocerca americana. The sequence goes on from NC_060120.1 coordinate 480,092,878, forward strand.
AGTTGCATGATTTTGACTTTGGTCTTTCAGTACTCTGTCAAACTCTTCATGGAAAATAGCATTCCTCATCTCACCTACATCCACTTCCATTTCTGTTTTTGTAATATTGTCCACAAATGTTTTTTCTATATAGGCCCATTTATTCCTTCCAGCTTTCAGCCATCACTTCTTTGCTTAGTGTTGGATTGCCAACAGAGCTCTTAATGTTCATACAGCTGCTTGTCTTTCCCCAGAGCATTACTTTAATTTTCCTCTCTGCAATATTTGTTGTCATCTTTGTGGTATTGTACATGTATTGAGGAGTCAGCGGTATGACAGCCTGCTTAATAGTGTGTTAATCCACCTTTGGGACTCAGTGCAGCAGCAATTCTGCCTTACATGGATTCAGCAAATCCTTGGTAGGTTTCTGGAGCTATGTGGTGCCAGATATATGCTCAGGTCAAGCAATTGCTCTAAATTGTGGGCCAGTGGTTTGTGGGTCCCGGATGTGTTCCATTGACCAGATCAGCTGAATTTGGTGGCCAAGATAACATGATTTTACTATCTTCCTTCTCAGACCACTTTAGCATGGTTTCAGCCTTGTGACACAGACTCTCATCCTGCTGGAAAATCCTATGGCCATTGGAGAAGACATCAGGTATTGGTCCTGCAATTTGTTATTTGGAACATAGTTTGCACATATGATGTAGAACAAGTCAGCATTGAGATAGTAAATCCAGTTTATACACATTGATTTTGAAATAATAATTCAATACATGTTCCATATAGAGAACATCATTATAAAAATGAGCTATACAACTGAAAGCAATAAGTGCAGTTATCGATGTTTAATTAGTCACACCAATTTTTATGGTGCTCCAAAAACTCACAAACAAAACAGAAGCAGTGGGCAATCAAGTTCTGTTTGAGTTTCACTTTAGATAAACGCAAATATACTATTGGTTTCAAATAGAATGGCATGTGGTTATACAGCATAATGCCAGTATGATAGAGTGCTTTGCAAAGTTTGTATTTCTTGTTTTGACATGTAGCTTAAACTTGTGCATAGTACCAGCATTTCCCAGAGGATAATTTCATACAACAGTAACAAAGGCTCGAGAAGACCAGCCTTGCTCATGGGGTTTCATTGAAGCTCACAATTTGCAGCATTGTCTCCATAAGTGATGGTGGCTAACTGGTTCTGAGTCAAGCGGAAATACTGAACCAGAGACTTTGGAGGTTCTGTGACAAGCTAGGCCTTACACCATAGGTTATAGCACTGTAGGGTCTCCATAAATGGGTTAGGTGTGCACTACACATCAGAAGCCTACCAGGAAGCTGACTGTACATAATGTGAATATAAGGTGGTGGTGTTTCTTTTTTTTTTTTTTTTTTTTTTTTTTTTTACTCACCATCTTCTTGTCCAGATAATGACAGCTGTAAGAGACACAGAAATATTAGTGTAAGATCCAAATGAACGCCCCCCCCCCCCTCCCCTCCCGCCCCCCGCCCAAGGTGAGAGTATTAAAATCCTAGTACTTACCTGTCAGAGCATTTGCAACATATCAGAGTTTGAATCATTCCTGAGGATGATAGCATTGAAATTTTGGTGGAAAGGATAGGCTACTGGGAAATGGAGGTGATGTATTTGTCGCAGTAGACAAGTACCTCTAATCCACTGAGATAGAAATTGAAGTTACTTGTGTGATAATCTGAGTGAGACTCCGTATCAGGGATGAACATAAAATTGTAATTGGATCTTTCTGTCAACCACCAGACTCACCTCCTGATGTAACCAAAACCATTAGAGAAAACCTCAGGTGGCTTGTATGAAAGTTCCCCAGAGAAGATTTCAATCACCCAACAGTCTATTAGGAAAATTACAGTTTTGTTAGTGGTGGGTGTTACAAGACATCCTGTGGTTGGTTGGTTCGTTGATTCAGGGGAGGGGACCAAGCAGTGAGGTCATCCTGTGAAAATTACTAAACATATTATCTGAAAACTACTTAGAATGGAGAGTTAAGAACCCCGGTCATGAAAGAAATATGTTAAATATAATGGCAACAATGATTGCCAAAGTACAAATGACAGCTAAAGAAGTAGAAAGATTTCTATGTTTAGTAAACTAGATAACAAAGCAGAGTGTTGTATCTCAATGAGAAACTTGAAACTTTCAGCACAGGGCAGGAGCATCTACAGAAACTCTGGCTCAAGTGTAAAAGATCAGCTCGCCATACACAGGATAGATATGTACCCAGTAGAAAAGTTCATAATGGGAGGGACCCTCCATAGCATACAGGCACTGTAAAGAAACTTCTAAAGAAACAGAGATTACTGCATAACAGGTGTAAATCAAAGCATAGGAATATAGGTGGAGAGATGCTGAATAATACGCATTTGGCTGTCAAGAGAGCAATGTGTCACTACTATAGCAAAATATTGTCAAATGATTTTTCACAAAACCCAAAGAAATTCAGTTCATAAGCAAAGGCTCCAAAGTTAGTGTGTAGTCACCTGCAAGTTGAGATTAGCAAAGCAAAAGCTGAAATACTTAACTGTTTTCAAACGTTTCGTTAGAAAGGGAAACCCAGGAGAATTGCCCCAGTTTAATAAGATAAGATAAGATAAGTTTATTGTCGTTAGGCCATTGCAAAAATAGACAAATTTTTGCACAATAGACAAATTTTTGTACAGCACAATCATTACATTAATACACAGAATAATAAAGCATTATTGACTTACAATTCAATGCCCCAGTCAAAGAATTCTTTTAATTCATAAAAGGGGTTGGCAACAAGCCACTTATTTAATGTTTTCCTAAATTCACAGTCTGGAAGGTCTTGTGCTGTCTGCGGAAGCTTATTAAATAGTTTATGGCCCACTAGCTCATAGCTATTGACTGTCTTTGCTAGTCTACATTATGATGTATATATGGACTTGTTTTTCCTTGTGTTGTGACCATGGATATTATTTCTACGTTTTACTTCATGTAGGTTATTTTTTGTATAGGTTAACACTTGGTATACGTACAGATTTTTAACAGTCATTATTTTGAGTTCGGCGAACAAGGGCTTACAATGTGCTTTATGCTGGGAACATGTAATGACTCTGATTGCTTTCTTCTGCAGAAGTAATATATTTTGAACATGGCTTGAGTTTCCCCAGGGAATAAGTCCATATGACGCAATACTTTGAAAGAATGCAAAATAATAAGTTTTAACATAGGCCGCTGGTACATATTTTATAAGACATCTTAATAAATAAATTACTCTAGACAGTTTGATACTAATATATTTTATGTGTTGTTCCCAGGACAATTTATTGTCTAAGTATATCCCCAAGAACTTTACATAGCTGGGATCATTAACAGGGCTTTTGTCCCTTAGGCTAAATAACATTTTTTGTGTCTTGTTCTCATTCAGGAGAAAACCATTTGACTTAAACCAGTATTTTGCTCGGGAAACCAGTATTTTGCTCGGGCAAGTGTATTATCCACAGAATCTTTTAGCTTATTCAGGTCATAATTGTAGTTTAGGAAGGTTGTGTCATCTGCAAATAGGACCGTACTGGAACTTATAAAGGAGGGTAAGTCATTTATCATAACCAAAAACAAAAATGGTCCCAAGACAGAGCCCTGTGGAACTCCCATCTTAGTATGTTACTCAGTAGAGTTTTCTGAGCCAATACACACAACTTGCCTACGGTCTTGGAGATACGATGGTAGTAGTTTTAAGCTGTTTTCCCTGATGCCATATAAATGGAGTTTCGCTAGCAGTGTATCGTGTCCTACACTGTCCAATGCTCTGGCCTGAGCATAGCCTTTCTCCTCAAACACTCTAAGTATATATTTAATTACGAAGTCTATTGCATCAACTGTTGATAATTTTTTTATAAATCCATATTGTGATACATTAAATATTCCGAGTTTTTCAAAGTGGGTTGACAACTGATGGTATATGATATATTCCATTATTTTGGCCAAGATTGGAACAATTGATATTGGTCTGAAGCTTGCAGGGTTGTCTTTGTCAGCCTTTTTGTAGACAGGGACCACCCTGGAAAGTAGCCCCCTGATATACATTTATTTATGCAGTGAGTCAATGGATAAACAATAGAATCAATTATTTTTTCAGCAAGTTGCATGATATGTCATAAATATCAACACTATCTGATGATGGCCTGAAGTTCCTAACTATTTTTAAAATAGTAGTTGGTGTAACCTCAGAGAAAGTGAGAATATTGTCACAGGCTGTTGCATGATAGTTTCTTTCTAATAGTTCAGCTGCACTTACATTAGGCTTACTAATACAATTGCTTGATTCCTCCACAGATTTAATAAAATACTCGTTGAAATCTTGTGAAGAGATGCTGAGTTTGACCTTTTGTTGTTCTTTCACAATGCTGTTTATGATATTACAAGCAGCTTTGCATTTATTGTTAGCACTCTCAATGCATTGGACATTGTGTGTGCCTTTTTTGCTTCAATAACTGCTTTTTTATAATCATTTCTACATTTTACATATGAGGATTTTGCATTATCAGTCATAGTATTTTTGTATGTATCTAGCAAAGTCATTACATGATCCTTCATATCAGACAGCGTTTTTGTGTACCTAGAATTTTTTTTACCCCCTTTTTGTACAGCCACTATTTGTTATCTTGCATCTTCTGATGGGAATACTATCATTGAATATTTGCAGAAATGAGTTAAAAAGTGTTTAAATATTATCTTAACTGTTGCATTTTTTGGTGCACAAATATTACTATCATTTTTCTGGAAAAACCAAGCCGTATCTGCAAGAGATTTCTTAAACTTATCAATTTTTGTTTCACTCATTGGCCTAGTGGTCACCATTTTTGATTTGGATGATGCATCACTAGGAGTGACAGAGCTGATCCTATTTGCATATATTAAGTACACTTATTTGTGGTGTGAAAAAGGGAACACTGTTACATCACATTGATCTTGGGCATATTTAAAGTTAACAAACATATTGTCTAGACATGCTAGTTCCCTGATAGGTTTATGGTTAGTATACTGCAGGTTGAATTGTCGCAATAGGTTTTTCAGGTCACTAACACTACGTTTATCAGTCAACATGTTAAAATCCGAATTAAGGTCACCACCTATTACAATTTCATAGTTGGTAAATTTGTTCTCAGTAAGTGTACATAAGAGGATGTCCAATTTTTCTTAGAAAACACTAATAATACCACTGGGAGACCTGTACAGTGATACTGCTATTAGTTTCATACTACTAATACCTATATTAGTCGCCTAAAAATTCAGTTCTTCACATAGACAATCTAAATCTAAGGTATCAATTAAGCAGTCCATTGATGTGTCAGCATAGATTGCTACACCACCGCTCTTGTGGACTCTTCTGCAATAACTGTTAAATAGACTATAATTTTTTAATTTACAGAATGGAAGTTCGGCTTCAGTGGCCCATTGTTCAATTAAACACAACAAGTCAAATTTATTCACTGATGAAAAATCATTTAGTACCAGTTCCTTGTCGTTCAGTCCGTGAGTATTTAGAAAACCAATTTTTAGGTCTGTATTCTGTCCTTCCACGTTTCTTGGATGACGCTTATTTTTGGACGTTTTAGCTACTTTGTCCAGTTTTTCACCCCTACCAAGCCTTTTTAGTTTCCCATGCTTCTTATTATCTTGCAAACATCTGTGAACACTCTACTGAGTGTTTGAGACCCCAATCTATTTAGATGCAGGCCATCCTTTCCTAAGCAGTTATCATTCAGAAATTTATTTGGATCAATGAACACTGCCCCAAGCACGTCACATTGTTCTTTTATGGCATAGTTTATTTTGCAGGTATTTGATGACTTACAGATCTTCGTTTTATTATTCCGCTGATTAGGAGCCAGGAACCTTTATAGACACTTTTGGCTGAGCGAATTAAGTTTCTTGTTTCATTGTCGATTTCTTCCTCACTGCTACTTTTTATCGAGTTTGTCCCAACGTGTATTAGCACACCACAATAGTTTTGTTTGAGATTGTTTTCTGCAGTATTGTGTTTGAAGTTTTCCATATTTTTAAAATGCTTGTTTAACTGTTGCATTCTAATTCCAGACTGCACATCAATGTTGCATCCTGGAACAGTGACATTTTTCAGTAACAAATCGCCTATTAATAGAAATTTGTTTTCGTTTTTTTGTAAACTTGAGCCATTTTTAGTGTATGTTACCAATTTCCACTTGTATTTGTGTGATGGATTTTGGGTTACTGAAGTTATCGGTGAATCATTGTGCACAACTCATACATTAGGCTTAAAATTTTGATTGTAATCCTCGTACCACTGAAACGATGAGTGGAGTAACATAGATATTAGTGTCAGTGGCATTGAGAAACAACTGAAATTGTTAAAATTGAACAAAGCTCCATGGCTCTGTGGAACCCCAGTCAGAGTCTATACTGAATTTGGGGCTGAGTTAGCCTCTCTTCTAACTGTAATGTATAGTAGATCCCTTGAACAAAAAACTGTGGCTATTCATTGGAAGCAATCACAGGTCACACCCTTTACAAGAAGGGCAGTGGAAGTGCTCCACAAAAGTACCATCCAGTATCCATCGATAATATATCAGTTGATGCCATCAATTTGTTGTAGAATTTTAGAACATATTCTGGCCCCAAATGTAATGAGGTATCTCGAACCAAATGACGTCCTCAATGCCAACCAGCACTGATTCTGAAACCATCAATCATCTAAAATCCAACTCTCACTTTTCTCCTATGAAATACTGAAAGCTTTTGGATCAGGCGGTCAGATAGACATACTGTTTCTTGATTTCCAAAATACATGTGACTCAGTACCATACCACATGTACATTTATTAGCAAAACATCGACTGTATGAGGTAGAAATTTGTGACTACACTGAGGATATTTTGGTAAAGAGGCTGCAGCAATTTATGTTGGATGAGAGTCACTAACAGATGTAGAAGTAACTTCGGGTGTGTCCCAGGACAGGTCCCAAGTTCGAGTCTCAGTCCAGCACATAGTTTTAATCTCAGTAAATTTCATATCAGCGCACACTCAACTGCAGAGTGAAAATCTCATTCTGGAAACATCCCCCGGGCTGTGGTAAAGCCATGCCTCCGCAATATCCTTTCTTCCAGGAGTGCTAATTCTGCAAGTTTCGCAGGAGAATTTCTGTGAGGTGTTTGGAAGGTAGGAGACAAGGTACTGCTGGAAGTAGAGCTGCGAGGAAATGTTGTGAGTCATACTTGGGCGGCTCAGTTGGTAGAGCACTTGTCTACGAAACGCAAAGATCCCAAGTTCGAGTCTCAGTCTGGCACACAGTTTTAATCTGCCAGTAAGTTTCAATATCAGTTCACACTCCACCGCAGAGTGAAAATCTCATCCTTTGTTTGTTCAAGTTGTATATTAATGACCTTATAGGCAATATTAATATTATCATCAGACTTTTTGTGGATGATGATGTTATCTATAATGAAATACTGTGTGAAAAAAAAGCTGAATAAATTGCTCACCCAGATCTTGATAAGATTTCAAAGTGGCGCAAAGATTGACTACTTACTTTAAATGATTAGAAATGTAAAACTGTGAACTTCACAAAACAAAACAAAAAACATAGTATCCTATGATTGTAATATCAATGGGTCACAGCTGGAATCAGCCAGCTTATACAGATATGTGGGTGTAACGCTTTGTAGGGATATGAAATGGAATGAGCACACAGGCTGCCATGGGTAATGCAGGTGGTAGACTTTGGTTTATTGCTAGAATACTGAGCAGTTTCAATCAGTTTACAATGAAGATTGGTTGCAAATCACTAATGTAAACCATCCTAGAATATTGTTCAAACATGTGGCCCCTTATGAAGTAGTACTATCAGGGGATATTGAATGTACACAGAGAAGGGCAGCACTTTTGGTCACAGGTTTGTTTGATCCATGGAAGAGTGTCTCAGAGATGCTGAAGAAACTGAAATGGCAGACTCTTCAAAATAGACATAAACTATCCCGAGAAAGCATACTTAACAAAGTTTCAAGAACCAACTTTAAATGATGAGTCTAGGAATATACTACAGCCCTGTACTTGTTGCTCCCCTAGAGATTGTGAAAACAAGATTAGACTAATTACAGCATTCACAGAGGCATTCAAAACCATTCTTCCTGCACTCCATATATGAATGGAAACAGGAAAACCCCAACAATTGGTAAATTGGGACATACTCTCTGCCATGCACTTCACAGTAGTTTGCAGAGTATATTTGTAGATGTAGGTGAATGGATACTGCCATAGTACATTGTCATCACGAGTACACAGCTTGTGTTTTGCGTGAGGATTTTACAGTAATATGTGTATTTGCTTTTTATTTGCATTTTTCAGGTGCGTCTCCCATTTCAGGTTTCCAAGAATGTGGATACCTAAAAAATTTTGTCTCACTACCGTGACCCTGTTTTTCCAAATACACTAAAAATCAGGGTTGCAAGGTGCAGTTTCTGTACAGTGTAGAAAGTGACTGTCACTGCCTTTTGGAATTAATTATGAGCTTGTTAGCTCTAAACCATTGGCTCAAATTTCATGTTACGACTGCAGTTGTTGCTGGCAGTATCTGATTGGAACTGTAAGATTTATTGTACATATTAACACATTAAACACAGTTATATGAACTATTGTATTATACAGTCCACAGAATAAAGAATAACGGCATCCATAGCAATGCAAAAGGTATATAACAATCAAGGCATAGATTCTAAATTCTCACACCCCCACTGGAATCATACCTACAAAAAGACAAACAAAGAAACTACATTTTCTGTCCAAATTGTTGTAGCAGCAGATGATGGCAAGGCTTAGCCACAGGTTTTGTCATCATGTCTGCCAGCATTTGGTCTGAAGATACATGCTCCACAGTGGCTTGGGCTGACTCAGTTTTTTCTCTTATAGAGTGGTGTCTTGTGTCTATATGTTTGGTTCGACTCTTGTAGCCACTAGTCATAGATGAGTCAGTTGCTGCTTTGTTGTCACACATAGTTTGACAGGATGTTTCTTGGGATTTGGAGATATTTCAGTGTCTAATCTTTGGAGCCATGTGTGCTGAGGTCAGGGCCATCTATTCTGCCTCAGTTGTGGATAAGGCTATAATTGGCTGTTTCAAAGTCTGCAAAGACATTACTGCTCCTTGAGATTTAAACAGATATCCACTTGTTGGCTTCCTGTCTTCGGAATTTCCAGACCAGTCTGCATCAAGGTAACCTATTATGCACCAATTCTCTGCTTAGAAAACAATAGCTTCATATCCTAAAGAGTCTCTTGACTGCTTGCCAGTGTGGCATGCCTGGATTGTCACAGAAATGACTGACAGTCCCTATCAAATAAACTAGGTCTGGCCCTGTCCCTGACTGAACATACATTAAACTTCCTATTGCTTTGTGATAGGGTATGTTCTTCATAGCTTCTTGCTCCTGTTCTCTTTTTGGACTGACGTCATGTGTGAGCACTTGGTTACTGTCTAGAGGCATTTCTAGAATATTGCTCTCAAGTGCGTGGGACCCTATTAAATAGGACTAACAGGGGATACTGAATGTATCCAGAGAAGGGCAGCATGAATGGTCACAGGTTTGTTTGATCTGTGGGAGAGCATCACAGAGGCACTGAAGGAACTGAACTGGAAGACTCTTGAAGATAGACATAAACTACCCCAAGAAAGTCTAGTAACAAAGTTTCCAGAACTGGCTTTGAATGATGACTCTAGGAATGTACTACAGCTCCTACATATCGCTCAAATAGGGATTGTAAGGATAAGATAGAATAATTACTGTACACACAAAGGCAATCAAACAGTCATTCTTATCACACTTCATATGTGAATGGAAGGGGAAGAACCCTAATAATGGGTACAATGGGACATATCCTCTGCCATGTGCCTCACAGTGGTTTACAAAGTATAGATAAAGATGTAGATGTTGATGTAGCTATTGGGTTGCACTCTTCCATATTAAATTTGCTGTGTAGTAATTTGGAAATCTAAAAAAATTATAGTTTCATCAAGATCGCTCAGCTTAAATTTTTCTCTTAAACTGTTTTTCAAAACTTCTTTCTCTTGTGAATTGTTACTGGAAATTAGCATATCATCCACATAAGCAGTAACGATTAACCCTTTTAGTGCCAAATACGATCTGATTGTGATCCAGATTTTCGGCGAAAAATGCCAGTAACGATCTGATCGTGATGCCTTTCTCATTCATTTTTTCCGCGCTTGAAGGCTAAGTTGTTAGTATTTCCTAGCGAATGAGAAAGGCATCACGATCAGATCGTTACTGGCATTTTTCGCCGAAAATCTGGATCACGATCAGATCGTATTTGGCACTAAAAGGGTTAAAATGTCTGAACCGTGATTTTTGTAATAGACACAATGGTCAGCTGTTGCTCTCTTGAAGTTTACATTCAACAGTATACTGTCTAATTTCAAGTTCCACTAGCGACCATCTTGCTTTAACCCTTGTACAGTCTTTTTTAGTCTTTTAATACCAGTATCTTTCATGTCTTTGTAAAGGGGTCTACTTCTGGAATTTCTTGTAAGTCATCTTGTAAGAAATCCATGACAACATCTAGATGATCAATGCCAAGAAAATATTTAGCAGCCATAGCAAATAAATATCTTAATGAGTTATCTCTTATAACTGGTGTGTATATTTCATCAAAATCCATGCCTTGCTTCTGAGAACAACCTTCTATTAGTAGTTGTGCTTTACACAGTGTCACCTTTTGTATCTTTCTTTGTTTTAAACACCCATTTCATATTTATTGATTTCTTATCTGATAGTGAAACAGCAGACTCCTGTGTGTGGTTCTCTTTGTGTGATTGTAACTCTTCTTGTATTGGATTTCGACATCAGTGACAAAGGATCAGTATCAGATGACTGTTTAGACTGACAGGTTAGAAAGTCATGTAGCTTCTTTGGCTTCAGAATTCTGGATGACTTTCATATTGACTCAATTGCTGCAGTTGCTAATTATCATTATTTGCATTATATCTGGGCTTGGTTCCTTATTGCAGCTAGTAGTCCTCGAACTACTACTTGATGTGGTAATATCTGGTTTGGATTCAAATTCTTTTAGTTAAGTCATTATTTCATTTTGCTTCTTTTCTGTCAGTGGAAGAAACAGTGACTTGGTTCCTGTGACTCAGTTTCTTCTTTTACTGTTTAGAACTTGTCTGAAAAAGTTTATTAGTTTATTGTTCACATATTTTGTGCTCTTATCTGTGTGTAAAGTAAAGATCCTTTTTCTAATCTGCCTTTCAACTATATTTTTAGTCTCAGATCAGCTGAGATACTTCATTTTTATTTCTGAAAGTATATACAAATACTTTCCTGGAATAGTGATCAATTACGAGGGGCATTTGAAAAGTCCATGAAAAAATAAAAACTACTTACATGTTTGAGGTAAACCTTTTTTATTTTTTGACATAGTCTCTGTTTAGATTTATACACTTTGTCCAACACTGTCCTAATTTGTTCATCCCTTCCGAATAATAGGAATTGTCTAAGTCTGCAAAATAGCTATTAGTTGCTGCAATCCACCTCCTTGTTTGAATAAAATCTTTGTCCCACCAACCATTTCTTCAAACTGGGGAACAAACAGTAGTCCAAGGGAGCCAAGCCTGGAGAATAGGGAGGATGTGAAATGAGTTGGAATCCTATTTCCGTTAACTTTGTGACCACAACTGCTGAGGTGTGTGCTGATGCATTGTCGTGATGGAAAAGGACTTTTTTGCGGTCCAATCACCGTCGTTTTTTTTTTTGCAGCTCGCTTTTCAAACGGTCCAATAATGTTGAATGATATTCACCTGTAATAGTTTTACCCTTATCCAGATAATTGATGAGGATTATTCCTTACACATCCCAAAAGACAGTTGCCATATTATGTATCCATTCATTCGAGATGCACACAGCAATAGCAATCTCACACACCTTAACTCTTCTGTCATCCATCACCGTATCATGGATTTTATCAATGATTTCTGGAGTTGTAACCTCCACAGGGCGTCCAGAATGTTCAGCATCACTTATGCCCATATGGCCACTCTGAAAATTTTGAAACCACTTATAAACTGTTCTAATTGAAGGTGCAGAGTCACCGTAATGTTTATCGAGCTTCTCTTTAGTCTCCTGAGGAGTTTTGCCTTTCATAATATAATGTTTAATCTCCACACAAAATTCTTTTTTGTCCATTTTTTGACAATCACTCGACTTCCTTGATTCACATGAATGCCAGACACAAATAAATAGACCAATATGGCTGAAACTTGGTGTGCGTTCTTTCCAAAGATGCTACTAACTAAACATGACCTCGATACGCGCCGGTGGTGCAATCTTTCGGACTTAGCACAGACTTTTCAAACGCCCCTCGTAAAGAAAGGAAAAATTTGGCACCTCCAATTGACATAGTTTGCATCAGGTAGCTTGAGGTGGCTCTTGAACTGAATTGTGAAAAAGGAAGTCTTGTCTGTTTGCTCTCTAAGCAAATACTACATGAAGTGTTGACTGCTCGCTCAAATACAATTCCATTAGCAAAGCCTTTGAAAAGTGCATGCATAACTTCAGATTGCAGATGACCTTGTCACAGGTGTGCGCTGTTCGACTGTAATACTGATTTTGCTTCAAACATTAGATGATTTAATTGGTTTAGTCAATACATACCATTGGCTAATGACACACTAAGAACCACTTTTTTTATGTGTTGTAAACACAATGGCCTTGTTTGTTAAATAAAATCGAATAACCTTTTCTGCTATTTTACTAACAGATAGTAGATTTCTGCTTAGCTGAGGCACATATAGGATATCCTCTGCTTTAATTTTGCCTTTCTTGTTGCCCGTGAGAACATCTACAAATGAAGATAGTATGCCTTTTACAGGTAAGTTATCATTATTTCCTGTTACAACTTGCGAGCCTATCACTGTTTTACAATTATTTTCATTACATGGATATTTAGACATGTCAATTGATGTGCCAGACTCTGCACTGTTATGTCCATACATCTTTACCTGCAGCTGCATTTGAAAAGAATGTCTGGCAAATTGCTGTCTTGGCTGAAGTTTTTGCATCATTTTTGCTCATGTTTCAACATTTTTTTGCCATTGGCCATACTTGTTGCAGTTATAGCACTTTGGACCTTTTTTTAAGGTAATGTCATTCTTTTTCTTGCTGACTTGAAGAGCAGTCTCACTTGTCAATGGTTTATTACAGGCGTCGGTGTTTATTTCTTCCAATAATTTACTTTTTATGGAGGCTTCTGTGATTGGCAATTTTGGATTTTCTCAACTCATAATCATAGGTTTATATTTGTCTGGTAGTCCTGCATGTAGAATACACCCAGTCCATTCATCTTGAACTTCAAAGCTCAAGCCATTATGTTTGACACATATTCTGCAACTGACAAACAATTTTCTCGTCTGGTTGTGAGCAGTGTCTTCAGTAATCCTATTCATCAGAAGAGGCCACAATTTTCATAGACTTGCTTTAGCCCGCTTGATGCTTCTTTAACTGTAAATGTATCGTGCAAATGAACATATATCGATGGATGGATGGAGAGTATAATTTTGGCTCTTGCTGTGCAAACTGTAGTTACATCTGTTATTTTGCCACTAATGAAACCCCACAATTGTTTGTCTTGTAGATATGTAAGCATAGTGAATTGCTACATACTATAGTTTTCTCTATCCATCAGTTTTTCAATCAGAAACAGTGAATATTTTTTTTACGGAAATCACTGCATTAGCTATTATGTAATTCCAAATTGCCATACACTGCTGCTAATTTCTGTTACCCCTTTTTTTTTTTTTTTTTTTTTTTTTTTTTTTTTTTTTTTTTTTTTTTTTTTTTTTTTTAAATATTACACACAATTATATAGTCAGGGCCCATAACCTGTTAGCAGAGTAATTTTCTGGCAGTATCTGATTGGAACTGTAAGATTTATTGTACTCATTAACACATTAAACACAGTTACATGAACTATTGTATTACACAGAAGAGCCAATGAAACGGGTACACCTGCCTAATATCGTATAGGGCCCCCACAAGCACGCAAAAATGCCGCAGCATGATGTGGCATTGACCCAACTAATGTCTGAAGTAGTTATGGAAGGGAATTGACACCATGAATCCTGTAGGGCTGTCCATAAATCCATAAGAGTACAAGAGGGTGGAGATCTCTTCTGAACAGCATATTGCAAAAAATCCCAGATAAGCTCAATAATGTTCATGTCTGGGGAGTTTGGTGGCTAGTGGAAGTCTTTAAACTCAGAAGAGTGGTCCTGGACCCACTCTGTAGCAATTCTGGACATGTGGGGTGTTGCATTGTCCTGCTGGAATTGCCCAAGCCCATCGGAATGCACAATGGACATGAATGGATGCAGGTCATAAGACAGGATAGTTACGTATGTGTTACCTGTCAGAGTCATATCTAGACGTATCAGGGGTCCCCAACTGCACATGCCCCACACCATTACAGAGCCCCCATCAGCTTGAACGTCCCCTGGTGACATGCAGGGTCCATGGATTCATGAGGTTGTCTCCATACCCATTACTCATCGATCTGTTCGATACAATTTGAATGGAGACTTGTCTGACCAGGCAACATGTATCCAGTCATCAACAATCCAATGTTGGTGTTGACGGGCCCAGGCGAGGCATAAAGCTTTGTGTAGTGCAGTCATCAAGGGTACACGAGTGGGCATTCAGCTCTGAAAGCCCATATCAATGATGTTTACTTGACGGTTCACATGCTGACACTTGTCGATGGCCCAGCATTGAAATCTGCAACAATTTGCAGAAAAGGGTTGCACTTGTATCACATTGAACAATTCTCTTCAGTCATCATTGGTCCCATTCTTGCTGGATCTTTTTCCAGCTGCTGCGATGTCAGAGATTTCGTGTTGTACCAGATTCCAGATATTCACGGTACACTCATGAAATTGTTGTATGGGAAAATCCACACTTCATCACTACCTCGGAGATGCTGTGTCTCATCACTCATGCACCGACTGTAACACCACGTTCAAACTCACTTGAAAGTTGATAAGTTGCCATTGCAGCAGCAATAACCGTCTAACAACTGTGCCATACACTTGTTGTCATATATAGGCACTGCCAACCACAGCACCGTATTCTGCCTGTTTACATATTTCTGTATTTGAATATGCTAGTCTCTACCAGTTTCTTTGGCTCTTAAGTGTATACAGTCCACAAAAATAAAGAATAACAGCATCCATAGCAATGCAAAAAATATATGTACATAGTCAAGACATAGAGTCTAAATCATCACAGTCTTATTCAGGTAATCTGATTAGGATAATTGTGTCATTTACAGAAAGTAGTAAATGAAGAAAATGGGCCAAAAAACCTGACCTTTGAAGGAGTCTATATATGATTTTTTGATACATTACTACAAAACTCAGAAATTTTGTGTTTCTGCTTCTTTTTATTTTATTTGAGAGGTTTGGTGATGATCATGGAGGTAAGAACGAATCCACCTGTTTCGTAAGCCTTGACTTCCATAATTATTTAGTTTCAGCAAAATAATACCATGATCAGTTACATCAAAAACATTGCTAAGGTCAAGAAGTATGCTAGAAACATTTTTTTTTTACCTACTGGAACTAACATTTTGTTTAGAAAGGCATGGCAGATCATTTCTAATCTTAATTACGAGATCCAGATCTCCAAGCTCCCCCAACTTCTTTTTTTTCTGCTCTTGGAGAAACAACCTGTTATTGTTGAATGTTTGTATTGGAGATAATAGTAAATTTTGGCCAACCTTCTGTCTCTTTCTGATTTTCAAAAATTTGTGAAAGGAATTTTCTTTTTTATAAAATTATGGGAACATAATTTTGTGTAAGACTTTCATGTATATTTTACAATACATTTTAATTTTTGGTTCTGCATTCCTTCGTTTCCAAGGAAACCAAAGTATTTACATTATAACACATGCATTTCAGGTAGTGAAGAAGGTTGAGAATGCTGAAAAGAACTCACGTGCTATTGACAAATGGATAAAAGATATCAGTGATCTTCATCTTAGCAAACCACCACCAACTGTTCACTACACTAAGTGGGTTTGTTGCTATAATTTTTTATTATTATGTGAACATTTATGTTGTTGTTTATATAGAAATGTGATGTTTTTTCATAAAACTGTAATATTTCATTGTTTAATGCCTCACTATGATCAACACTTATTTTCCAGTCTGTGGTGTCTAGATTTTGGACAATCATACTGTTACACTATTAACTCATTACCTGGGCCTGAAATATAAAACTTACTTGACAGACACAACCCTAAAGCTATGTCTATTAATTGTCAAATAACTGCCATTTGGTTGTCTACATTCTGCGCATGTAACTATCTGTGGCTCATTCGTACATTCATTCATTCTCTCTTCATTTTTTATCTACATTACAAACTTAGGTAATTTCCAAGAATGTTTGCCTATTGAAGCCGGGGGCTCCAAATGATAATATCGAATGTGCGATTCTAAATCGATCACGTGACTGTGGTGGCAGGTTATGATAAATTATTTGTGAGTTGCTAGGGAAACCTAAACGATTTATGGCGGTTGTGAGTTGGCATGTCTGATGTCGTAGACCTTTCCTCTACTGATTGCCTCACGTGGAAGAATCTAATTCTATGCTTATGTAATGTAGAAATTTGTTTTTAATTTTGTCAAAAATGTGGACGACGAAAGGAGGGACTGTACAGACTGTGGTGGGGCAAAGTCTATAAAAGTTTGTACGAAGAGTTCTGATTGTGAAGTACGCTTACAATTTCATTGTGCAAACTGTAGTAAATGAATGACTATCAGGAAGAATACATGGTTTGACTATTCAAAATTATTGATTCAGACCAGCATAATTCTTGTATTTTGCTGGATCAAGGACTACACCCTGCAACCAACAGCATCGGAAACTGACTTACCTACCAATACCATGTGCGACTATTTTGGGTTTTGCAGAGAAGTGTGTTATGTAAGAGTGACGAACGACAGTGTAAAGTTGTTGAAGTGGACGAGTCACACATAGAAAGAAGGAAAAACCAGAGAGGATGACTTTTAAAGAATAAAATCGAACATATTTGGGTATTTGGTGGAATAGAATGAGGGTCACAGAAGTGCTTTGTAGTAAGAGTGTTTTCCAGAGACAAGGTAACTTGAGTCAGTTTGATAAAGCATTTTATACTGCCCGGTAGCAAAGTGATTACAGATGGCTTTCAGTGCTACAAGACACTGAAAGCAGAAGGATTCAAACTCAAGCTTGTGAACCATTGTGTAGAGATTATGTCTTCCAGTGATCCCAGTATGCATGTGCAGAACATCGAGCGGCTTGGAAATCTGTGAAATCTTCCATTAAAAGAGAAGGGTGTCCAGGCAAAAGAGACCAATCCTACTTGTTGCAGTATCTGTATTTCCATAACTTGTGGTTGCAAGGAAAAGTAGACACATGTGACACACTACCCATATTTTTGCATTACATAGGCATAGAGTACCCAGGTTATGGCAAAAAGGGAATGCTTCCCATAGCATACACATCAAATGGACTTTCTAATGCCGACAACATCGATGATGAATGAGGTAAGTTGTTTCCTTTGTAATTACAAGTATTTTAGTCAGTGCTCTTCTTTTGTCATTGCTGTAGTGGCCACTGGAAACATGCTCATAGTGTCTGCTACCATAATCACGTGATCGATTTAGAATTGCACACGTGATTTAGAATCGCACGCTCTATATCTATCTTTTGGAGCCCCCAGCTTTGATAGGCAAACATTCTTGGAAATTACCAAAACTTAGATTATTAGAGGTCCATGTCAATAGAGATGCAGAATATGTAACAGCTGAAAGCAGTTCACGGGTGAGTTGTCATCTGCAGTGGGGGAAAAATTGTAAAAGTATCTCTGTCATAAATAACTGTGTCGAAAATCAATAGTCTGTCAGCAATAGGTGTCCAATAATTGGTGTACCAACACTTTGTGTCTACTGGCTTTTCTGACATGACTTACCAGAATTTATTTGTGCAGACAGCTCTGGAAGCCATACACTGTAAGATGTTCTGGCTGCCTTATGTAAATTCCAGCCATGAGAAATCTGTATATTTTTGGCTGGAACACTCAAATTTTAAGATCAGCACTTCACAGATTTCGGTAAATAACACTTAACAGACTCAACACCTTCACAGAATTAAATAGGGTCTGCATAGCAAAAATCTTTAAAATGCCAATAATGATAACAGTTCACAAAAAAAGTAAAGGCATGGGAAAAATGAATAACAGAACAACTTCAGAGATGTTAGTTTGTGTGTGCCGTGTTAAGCAAGAGCACCTGTGAATAGTTAGAACAATAAAGTTTATTGGTTAGCATAAAACAGTATCACGGCTACACCACTCTCAACAGCACAGTTATTATCGGTAGCATAGATGATGACCCAGTGAATGGCTGCACCATTATTATGAAGCATCATATGGAGTGCTCAAAATACCTTGCATACCATTATGCTTGCTATATTATGTCACAGACGTTGATTACAGCTCAACAAAGGTGCTATTAATAATGACTCTGAATCTGAAACTGGCGTAGCTATTACATTATTTTACCAGAATTTGAATCAAGTGGCCTTTACTGGGGGGGAAAAAAATCGACGTTTAGTGTGTCAACACAACTTGACAAACTCATTTCTCCTTTAAAAATAAAAAAAATTCAACATTTAGTGTGTCAACACAACTTTGCAAACTCATGTCTTCTTTAATATTGAATACCAGGTCACAAAATCACTGTACAAGGTGAAAATAATTGGAGTCCTGTGATAGCTAACTGTTCCTCTGAATCACAAAGACTCAGATGCTGGGTGGCACACAACTGTCTGCTGTGTTTGGTGTCAAATCTGTTACAACTATTAATGCTGCTGAAACCAGCCATGTAACAGGCAACCCAGTTGTGTGTAGCCATAACTGTTCAGTCAGCACATAAATTGTTAATTTCACTCTTTTTTGAATTTAGGGCAACAGTGAAATCGCTCTCCAGAACAGACGAAATTTCTCATACTAACCCAATATTTGTATTTCCTGACAAATCCACTTTTCTTTTAAAAGACAATGCCCACATTTGAAACTGACCTAAGTGTATCAGTCTCACTTTAAAACTACAGATAAATAATTTTAACTCTTTCTGTGACAATGCCTGCACAGAAAAAACACTAAACAATCATTGTATCAAGAGTTTTAGTTTTTCAAATTTGGCAAAGTGTGGTTAGATTATTCCTCTTACAGTGCAAGGCAGTTACAACTCTAGTAGCTAAGTTATTAATGCTACACAGTCTACGATGTTAACTGCCGCACATTAAAAAAAAATCTATAAACTTGTTTTTGGACAAGCATGGCTTTCAGGCATAGTTTTAATGTGATGTGAAAGGTAATTATAAAATGTGATATTCATAGCAATTAAAATGTGGTCCTCTAAAAAGAATAGATCATTGATTACTGATATTCTAAATGACTACATGTTCTTAAGCTCTCAAACATTTACTATTGATTTCTACAATAAAACCATGCACTGACATATATTTTATATTTAAGTGTTCCACCACACTTCTCCTCACCCACATAATGATAGTGGGCACGCAAGTTAGCTGCATAGCTCTCAGAGAACTCCATATTTGTATGCCCTCAGAGTGATATTACAGATAAGATGTTTGCAGAACTTAATAAAATTAATCTCGTATTTGGATGTAAATTATTTTTGAGAAACTATTTCAGGTTTATTAAAATCTTAAGCAAATTTATTTTGAGTAGAAAAGAAAATCATAATACACCATTCTTATCATTAGGTTGGTCAACAATATGTAGGATGTTTGCATTTTCTGTCCCACATTCAGCTTCCATCCATCCCACATTCACTTTCCATGCCCTCACACTGTTCATAAAATTCACCAGCACACTTTTAGGTCTAATACAGCCTGTTGCTACAACTGGGAGATAGGGATGTACGGGACATGGCCTACACATGAATAGAAAAGGGAAAGATAGGTTGACTGAGCTCCTTGCAAATAATGATAATATATGGGGAGCCACCATCACATTTAGCAAGATCCCTGTGGTTACTGGTGTCAGAGAGGCACCTTTTTTAGGTTAGAAAGAAAGAAATGAAAATAACAGAACAGCGCCACAAAATGCTGAAGAATGCACAGAAAAGTAAGGTTAGCTTATTTCATCAAAATATTAGAGGATTGAGTAATAAGGTAAAAGAGCTTGTGTATTTGGAAAATTTAAAGAGCTCTGAAAAGATAGATATCCTTTGCCTGTCTGAGACCACATTCCTACAGGGTTAGATAAGTTACATATAAAAGATTACACTATAGCAGCTTACTCATGCAGAACTAATATAAGTAAAGGTGGTAGTGTTACATATACACTCCTGGAAATGGAAAAAAGAACACATTGACACCGGTGTGTCAGACCCACCATACTTGCTCCGGACACTGTGAGAGGGCTGTACAAGCAATGATCACACGCACGGCACAGCGGACACACCAGGAACCGCGGTGTTGGCCGTCGAATGGCGCTAGCTGCGCAGCATTTGTGCACCGCCGCCGTCAGTGTCAGCCAGTTTGCCGTGGCATACGGAGCTCCATCGCAGTCTTTAACACTGGTAGCATGCCGCGACAGCGTGGACGTGAACCGTATGTGCAGTTGACGGACTTTGAGCGAGGGCGTATAGTGGGCATGCGGGAGGCCGGGTGGACGTACCGCCGAATAGCTCAACACGTGGGGCGTGAGGTCTCCACAGTACATCGATGTTGTCGCCAGTGGTCGGCGGAAGGTGCACGTGCCCGTCGACCTGGGACCGGACCGCAGCGACGCACGGATGCACGCCAAGACCGTAGGATCCTACGCAGTGCCGTAGGGGACCACACCGCCACTTCCCAGCAAATTAGGGACACTGCTGCTCCTGGGGTATCGGCGAGGACCATTCGCAACCGTCTCCATGAAGCTGGGCTACGGTCCCGCACACCGTTAGGCCGTCTTCCGCTCACGCCCCAACATCGTGCAGCCCGCCTCCAGTGGTGTCGCGACAGGCGTGAATGGAGGGACGAATGGAGACATGTCGTCTTCAGCGATGAGAGTCGCTTCTGCCTTGGTGCCAATGATGGTCGTATGCGTGTTTGGCGCCGTGCAGGTGAGCGCCACAATCAGGACTGCATACGACCGAGGCACACAGGGCCAACACCCGGCATCATGGTGTGGGGAGCGATCTCCTACACTGGCCGTACACCACTAGTGATCGTCGAGGGGACACTGAATAGTGCACGGTACATCCAAACCGTCATCGAACCCATCGTTCTACCATTCCTAGACCGGCAAGGGAACTTGCTGTTCCAACAGGACAATGCACGTCCGCATGTATCCCGTGCCACCCAACGTGCTCTAGAAGGTGTAAGTCAACTACCCTGGCCAGCAAGATCTCCGGATCTGTCCCCCATTGAGCATGTTTGGGACTGGATGAAGCGTCGTCTCACGCGGTCTGCACGTCCAGCACGAACGCTGGTCCAACTGAGGCGCCAGGTGGAAATGGCATGGCAAGCCGTTCCACAGGACTACATCCAGCATCTCTACGATCGTCTCCATGGGAGAATAGCAGCCTGCATTGCTGCGAAAGGTGGATATACACTGTACTAGTGCCGACATTGTGCATGCTCTGTTGCCTGTGTCTATGTGCCTGTGGTTCTGTCAGTGTGATCATGTGATGTATCTGACCCCAGGAATGTGTCAATAAAGTTTCCCCTTCCTGGGACAATGAACTCACGGTGTTCTTATTTCAATTTCCAGGAGTGTATTAAGGCAGAACAAAAGTCCAAAAACATCGAGACAAGTAGCTATTGTAGTGATCACCACATAGAAGTGTTCACTTTTAATTGTAACTTTACACTGATTCCCATTGGGAAATTTTGAACTGTGTATGAGGAATTTGGATTCATTACTGTGCCATCTATCAGACAGCAGCAAGTAGCTAATAGTCTGTGGTGACTTCAGTGTGGATTTTCTAAAATATTCTGATAGAAAGAATGATCTGGAAACCTTATTTGGATCCTACAATATGATTCCAGTAATTAACTTTACGACACCGGTGGATAAAGGCAGTAGGACCCTCATTGATAATGTTTTCTTTGGTAAAGCTCAGAGTAATAGAGTATCTGTTTACCCAGTAACAGATGCTCTCTCTGATCATAATGCACAATTAGTCAGGATAAATAACATAATGCCTTACAATATGGATACTCCTCAGTGAAAACCAGTTAGAATAATCAATGACTCCAGGATAAATGTTTCTGAGAATAGTTCACAGGAGAAGAGGATGAAATTTATAATGAACCAAATGCTAACATAATATTTAATCTATTCCATAATAAATCATATCATTATTTGAAAGTAGCTTTCCACACAAACTAATCAGAAAGGATACTAAACAGCCATGTAAAGACAGATTAAAGTATCTGTGAAAGGAAAAGGGAAATGTATCTTTTGGCAAGAACAAGTATGGACCTTGCAGTAGTTGCACACTACCACTCAAAATTACTAAGAAAGGTTATTAAAAAAATCAAGGAATATGCACATAATGTTAGAAACTGGTACCTCCAACAACAGAGTTAAGGCTGTATGGAACGTAGTGAAATGAAAGACAAGACAACCAACCACAGAACAGGATATCAACAATATTGAACAGAATGGAAGGGCTATAAGTGATGAGTCATAGGTAGCAAATGTATTTAATGATCATTTCTTAAATGTAGTAGAAAGAATAAGGACAAACAGTTCAAGAGAAAAATCACAGCTGTACGTTGAACAAGTAACTCTCATAAAATTTCAAAGAAATTTATCTATTCTCTAGAAAATAAAAGCATAACTTATTCTGATGGTGTTTCCAATGTAGTACTAAAGATTTGTTCCCGAATAATAAGTCTGGTCTTACCTGAAATATATAATGCATCATTAACCCAAGGCATTTTTCCAGAGAGAATGAAATATGCCGTTGATAACCCTCTTTAAGAAAGGTGGTAGGAGAGATGTCACTGTTGACATCATTTTCCAAAATTTTTCTAGAATAATATCTCAACAATAATAGCCTCAGCAAATCACAGTTTGGGTTTCAGAAGGGTTGCTCTACTGAGAATGCCATTTACATGTTAACTCAATAGATTTTACAAGCATTAAATAATAAAATAGCACTGGTTGGTATTTTTGCAACCAATCTAAGGTATTTTCCTAAATAAATTGAAGCTTTATGAGATTGATGGTATAGCAAATAAAAGGATAATGTCATATCTAAGCAAAAGAATGCAGAAAGTTGTTCTGAGTAATTCATTCAACCAGTATAGTAACGGAGACATAATTCTGACTGGGGAGAAATCACGTATGAGATTCCCCAAGGCTTACCTCTAATATACAACAAGTAGAATTAGTTCTTTTTGCAGATGCCACTAGTACAGTAATCAATCCAAGCATACATACAGAAATTTTAAAAAGATACAACATATTAAGTTCTGCACATCTAGGGTATAACATCAACGGCAAATGTAACACATGGTGAGGAAATAATAAAAAAAAGGTGGAAATTTCAAAATTCTTAGGTGTCAATATTGATGAGAATTTAAATTGGAAAAAAGCACATTCTGGAACACCAAAAGCAATTTAGTTCAGCCACATTTGCACGTAGAATCATTATTGTGTAAATGGTGGTGGTTACGACGTATTAACTCACGACATCTATATATCTTTTTTTCTTTTTGGGGGAAAGAATTAGAAATGATCAGAATGTATCCATACTTACAAATTAATTTGCAGTGTGAATGTAAAATGACTCGTTCCACTTCATTACAATGTATTGTGCAGAATGATCCATGGAACATGAAATTAACTAATGAACTGATTTTCTGTTAAGTCTGTTCTTCCTGTCAGTAAAATACAGATAGATTTTATTTCTTTTTTGCTCATAACACTTAATCTTATATGCGTGGGCAATGTCTGCGATTCACAATTGCAGCATTATTGGCACACAGTCCTGCCACATTAATGTGACCATCGCCTATGTTCAACATCAGTGTCCAATGACCACCCACAGATGGCAGGTGATGGCAGTAGCAGTGGAGGGTATATTTATCTGATGTCAGAAAGGGCATTATCATTGGCTTTCAGCACAAGGTTGGAAACATTTCTGAAATGGCTAAGTTTATAAACTGTTCATGTGCCATGTGGTTAAAGTATATTGTGGATGGCAAAATGGCACTATCCAAAACCAGTGGTGAAGCAACTGTGGTGCGCACCATGGGCTATACACGATGAGGGTGAACGATGTTTGTGGAGAGATATGTATGGGTGAATAGACATGCAACTCTTGAGCATCTGACTGCCCAGATGAACCTAGAGTCTTCAATCACCATTTAGCAAACATTGCTACATATGGTCTTCTGCAGCAGGAGCCTGATTCATGCACCCATGCTGATTGTTGGTCATTGGCAACGAAGGCTGGAGTCTGCATGACAATACCATTGAGTTGCACCAGGTGACCTTTTCAGGTGAATCACATTTTATGTTCCATCAGACAAAAAGCAATGACACCATCGAACAATCATACAGGCTAGAGGAAGGAGCGTTATCATTTGGGAAACATTTTTGTGGCATTCCCTGGATGGTATCGCATTCTGGAAGGTACTATGGAACAACCCAAGCATACATCTATCCTCAGGGACCATGTCCACCCCTACACAGTTTCTTTTTCCTTGGCACAATGACATTTACCAGCAGGACAATCCAACATGTCAAACAGCTCAGAGTGGACTGTGTGTGGTTCGAAGAGTAACTGGCCACCAAATTCCCTGGATTTAAACCCAACGGAGAATCTGTAGGACCACTTCGATTGTGCTGTTCGTGCCCTGTATCTTCAACCAAAAAACCTAGTAGCAGCTGGCTGTGGCACTAGAGCCAGCATTGTTCCACATCCCTGTCTGTACCTTCCAGAACCTCATTAACTCTCTCCCAATGCATCTTGCAACAGTTCGTGGTGCTAAGGGTGATTACTCAGGCTATTGACATGTGATAATTTTAATGTGACTGGATGGTGTACTATGTAATAATTTAATTCATAGAAGAATAATTTATGCCAAAGCACAACAGTTTTCATACATGATTTAGTACTAAATTTAATGCTAAGACAGGATTTTCACTTATATTATTATTCATGTTAGTTCCATGTGTGTGGGCCTTCAAAGATACGCCACTGATCAGTCATCTTTTAAAAGTGTTTCAGTCAATGTCTCCAGTAACAAATTATGAAAAATAGCTCCTTTGATATAAGGTTTTTCTACATCAATGTTAATCTTCTATTAACCACATGAAAACTGTTTTTATGCCTAGTATTTATTTACTAAAGTCATAAATAGATAGATGGGATGATCAGTACCTCCCTGCTGGAGGAGCGACTCTCAATGCGAGGTAATAGATACACTAAAAAATAAGTAAATGCTGTTCTCCTAGCTCCAGTTTTTGAGGTTGAAAGGGGATATAATTGGGAGTATTTGAGAGGAAAGGAACGGATCACTCAGAATACAAATTGAGGAACCTTGGAACAGGAGGTAAGAGACAAAGATGAAGGAAAGATATACTAAAATGCCTTAAGACAGCATGCCACCATGCACTGTGCAAGGGCAGTTCAAAGATGGTAAATGGATGTGAATGTATAAGAGGTAAAATTGAATATAGAAGAATGAGAAACTTCATCTGGGGAGAATAAAACAAGCCATTGTTCCATGTTTTGCATCTTTCATTTTTTTGTACTAGCTGGTTTACTCTTAATCAAGTGCAGGTCAGTCAGAATGACCTGCCCCACACCCATCTATTTCTTTTTTCCCACCCCAAAGAAGGAAATTGTTGTTCCAAAAGCTAGAAGACGTGTATTTACTTGTTTGATGTATCTGATGACTCTACTGGAAACTGCACCTCCTAAACATTAGTACTGTGCACCCCATCTCTCTCTCTCATTTCTTTTAGTGTCTACATGTCACAGAAGTCTCACACAACACAAAATTGGTAAAACAACCAAAAAAGCTCAGTATTTATAGTACAGTTCCTTCTGTCAACATAATTTTTCATTCTAGACCAATGCCAGATATTGATAACCTAATGCAGGAATGGCCAGCTGAATTTGAGCAGCAGTTGCAGGAAATTGGTTTACCAACAGCTGACTTGGATTGTAACCTGCTGAAATATGTTGACATCATATGCAGTAAGAAAATTAAACTTCCCACAAAATGTTTATTATTCTTATATATAAAACATTTAACATCACTTTAACTTTGTCCTCTTCTTTTCAGATTTTTTCGATATCCCTATATATGAATCAAGGATACAGTCACTACATGTGCTGTTTTCTTTGTATGCAGCTGTTAAAAAGCATGTGAACAATAATCCAGTATGATTACTCAGCTCTCATACATCTGAAGTGGCGTTTCAGGCTAACATTGTATCACAATTACAGAAAAATGATTCAAAAATGTGCAGAAACATGTAATAAATGATTTTATGTGAGTTTAGTAGCATAAATTTATGTACTTTCCATAAAATTATTAAAACAGTAACAGTACACTCAATATAAATTGCTTTCAGTTTTAAGGAAGACAGATCAATGTCCACCTCAGAGTTGTAACTGAATGAAACACATCACATGAAATGCAACTGACTTTTTAAATTTTTAGTTTGTGATTAATACATTTTTTTCATATGTTAATCAGTAATTTTGATGGGACTCTGTTAGCATTATCAATGAATACTACAGTTTTGAAAGCAGGCTTTTTTGTGTGTGTATACCTGTGCACTTGAGAGAAAAAGTCACAAATGATTTTATCATCATGCAGTGAGTTTGGAGTACGTATTACTTGAAGAGGAGTTCACCAACCAGTGAAAACAATCAAATTTCTATGATTCTCAGGATAGCACTTAGGGACCTTCACTTTATAACATACTGCATCTCTTCAAAGAAGATCTAGTTCCTTTGACTGATGAGCTATAATTTTCAGCAAGGATTGCAGTCATCCTGTTGTTCCATATAGGTAGGAAGTATTGTGTAACAACAACGTAAGCATGGAAAGCAGTTTCTAATGAGAACAATTGGAGAAATTAAAAGAAGGAAAAGAACATTATGAACCAGGAATGTGTAAGTTTAGAAAATACGAAAGAAATTGAACTCCTATCATTGTAGGGACCTTCCTGCTGTAGGTATGAGTACTAGAAAGTGAAAAAATT
Source organism: Schistocerca americana (assembly GCF_021461395.2). NCBI lineage: Eukaryota > Metazoa > Arthropoda > Insecta > Orthoptera > Acrididae > Schistocerca > Schistocerca americana. The sequence continues at coordinate 480,120,190 of NC_060120.1, forward strand.
TTGACCTCATTACTTAGCTTAAAAGTATTGAAATGTTGCAAAACGCCTTTTTTCGTTAGCCTAAGAAATAAGTACAAATCATGGTGAGATAACATCTCTCTCTCCACACTCAAAAAGTGTTATCTGTCTGAAAGTGACATACCCAAAATCGGTAACTATGTCAAAAATACTTAAATAGCAATCTAAAGAGGTAAATATTTACAAAATGCACTGTTTTTTTTAAGAACATTCATAATTATTCTTAACAATGCCTGGATAACAGTAACAATGTGTTGAAAATAGTGATACTAGAATATTTCAAATGTTGACATTAAAAAATGAAAAAGTCGTTAAATTTATGTAAAAATGCGTGACATCAACCAGAAAATCTGTTCAAAATAAGCCAAACATATGGATCAATTAGTGTACAAATTATGACGCAAAATGTGTAGTACTGCTGATAGACACATATAAAAATAAAAGTGACACACTACCTCCCTTTTGGAACTAATACTCTCTTCATCGGAGAGGAGAGAGGGATAGGTTAGACAAGGTTAAAAAGAAAGGGCAGGTCACTCAGACCCCAGACGGTAGTAGGGATGAGGGTAGACAAAGAATCTTTGTGTACATCTATACCATAACTTTGGAAGTCCTTTCTGTATTTATTTCAAAGACTTCATCAAGAAATGTCAATTTATTTATTCTAGTTAGTTACTAGAATATTATTATTACTATTTTTAGCTTCTCCAATTCCTTACCCCACCTGTCTCACAAAAGTAATTGAATTAAATCACTTTGCCATCAGATTTTCATTTTTCATCCATTCATTCATTGTGTTCCATTGAGCCCATCAAGGAGAATCTTCTTAGATGTGGACCTAGTCCAAGTATACACCAACAAAAGACAATCAACTTGTAGAAACTTAATCTGGTCACTATATTAACAATAAACGATAACTGTACTTCTTAATATAAATTGCACTCATGCCAGATAACTACGATGTAGTAAATTAGAAGAAAAGTTGATACTTTGGGGGGGGGGGGGGGGGGGGGAAGAAACTGCTGCTTCCTCATTTATACCAAACAACTGCTGTTTATCTTCCACTGGCACCTTCTTTTGATATTTCCTTGATTGTATTGTCATATTTCACAGAAAATAAATACCTACATCTATAGCAACATAAACCTGTTTACAAAACACTAATCAGCCAGAACATCATGACCACCAACCTTCTAACGATATAAACCTGTCCAGGCAATAGCAGCGTCACCTGGCACGGAAAGCTGCTAGTCAGTCACACACATGGTGCATGTGCCTTTCCCATTCAACTACGACTGAAATGAACAAGTGACTGTCAGCACTGGACGTTGGTACAGTGGCAGAGCATTGCATGGTCTGATCATTGCATGGTCTGATGAATTTTGATGCCTTCTTCATTGTGCCGATGGGAAGGCGCAATTCCCTAGTCTTCCAGGGGCACAGGAGTACTGCGGGACTGAGACAAGTTGGCGGTGGCTCCATTATGCTCTGGGAACATTCATGTGGGCATCAATGGGTCTATTGGAAGTCATGCAAGGCACCATGATGGCCAAGGAGTACCGTACACTGGTTGCAGACCATGTACACCCCTTCACAATATCATTTTCCTGATGGCAGTTGCATTTTTCAACAAGATAATACGCCATGTCACAAGACTGAGTGTGATGGATGGTTCGAGGAACATGGTGGAGAATTCAAATTGATGTGCTGGTCCCCAACTCGCCAGATCTGAACCCTATCAAACACATCTAGGATAGGATTGAGCTTGGCATCAAAGCTCATTGGCCCCTCATGCCATGACGCATCACCGCTTTTATCCATGCCAAAGGTGGACACACCGGCTATTAGGTAGGTGATCATAACGTTCTGGCTGATAAGTATATACTACTACTTGTCATGCAGTATTACAATGAACAATGCCACTTGCCACGTAACTAATAGGAATTTTCAGTTCCTGTATCTAAGTAATCTGATGATTTGGTTATAATAGAGGGAAACATTCCACGTAGTAAAAATATATCTAAAAACAAAGATGATGTGACTTACCAAATGAAAGTGCTGGCAGGTCGACAGACACACAAACAAACACATCCATGTAGTAAAAATATATCTAAAAACAAAGATGATGTGACTTACCAAATGAAAGTGCTGACAGGTCGACAGACACACAAACAAACACAAACATTCACACAAAATTCAAGCTATCGCAACAAACTGTTGCCTCATCAGGAAAGAAGGAAGGAGAGGGAATGACGAAAGGATGTGGGTTTTAAGGGAGAGGGTAAGGAGTCATTCCAATCCCGGGAGCGGAAAGACTTACCTTAGGGGGAAAAAAGGACGGGTATACACTCGCACTCCAATCCGCTCCAGGGATTGGAATGACTCCTTACCCTCTCCCTTAAAACCCACATCCTTTCGTCTTTCCCTCTCCTTCCTTCTTTCCTGATGAGGCAACAGTTTGTTGCGAAAGCTTGAATTTTGTGTGTATGTTTGTGTGTCTGTCGACCTGCCAGCACTTTCATTTGGTAAGTCACATCATCTTTGTTTTTAGATATATTTTAATCTGATGATTTGTAGGAGTAACTAACGGGGCAGGTTTATAATTTTATTTCAGATGGTAGGGACTCCCAATTTCATGTTACATTGTAGTTTGCTGACTGCCTTTGCACTTCACCCAGAACCCTAGAGAATTAATTGTATATCTTGTATTGTTATTGTGATTGTGCAAACAACAGTTCAATTGAAACTGATTTTATTATCAGCAACAAAAACCCTTATGAATAAATGTACTGGAAAATAAGAGTAAGAATTCAAAACTCCTGAAAGGGAGCCATGCAGAATTTGCAATTACCTGCTATGCAATATTCTGTATGCTTGCTTCTACTGAATAAATTATTTACTTTAGATGCATTGCTCCAGAAAATAATTCCGTAACACAGGACAACAAACCAATGACGGCTTTCACAGCCAGTGTTTATTTCAGTTAAAACTTCTGAGTTGAGGGTCACTGTTGATGTATCAAACTGTTTGCTAATGTTTTGCCCCCATCTACCTGGATATGGATAATTAAGGAGAACTCAATTATTTAGTTATAATTAAAACCTTTGTGGATAGAACTATAAAGTACACAAGCCAATTTTCTTAAAAGAACAACTCGGTTACTTACAGTTGGTTTTTAAGAAAAATGGATACTCCAGTAAGGAGGTTGAACAAGTACTGGATCCAAGCAGATACAATTCCGGACACCAATAGGGAAAGTTTTTCTTGTTTTTACTAACAGTGTTACTGATCACATCGGAAAAGTTACCAAGCATGGAGTTCAATACCACCAGGAAATTAACAGAGGGCCTGTACACTACTGTACATGTACATCATCCACTAGTGGCAGCTGGTGTGTATAAAATTGCATGTAGTTTTGACCTATTACATAATGGAACAACAAAAAAGTACTAACTCGTGCTTAGCTGAACATAAAATAAGTTGTTACTTTGGACAAACTGATAAGTTTGTCAAATTGGAAAATGCTTTTCAGAGTGGACACCATTTAAAAAAATTTACTGAGCCATGACACTGTAATATCATGTGCAGCTGTACAGATGGGCAATATAAATTTATAAAAACCATGATCATTTTCACAGAAAAGAAAGAGTCGAAGAAAATAAAATATAGATGCAGACTTCACACCAAAAGAGTAACTACAAAGTGTGAAGTCATGCATGTGAGAAAAGACACTGTTAAATTTTGGTCTCACAGAAAATCACATAAATTGTCTGTAAATTCAACTAAAAACCTAGGAATTACATTTATGAACAATTTAAACTGGAACCATTCACACAGAAAGTATTGTGTGGAAGCAAGATTGTATTTTATGGGCAATACACTCACAAGATGCAACAGATAAACTAAAGAGACTGCCTACACTACACTTGTCCACTCTCGTCTGGAGTGCTGCTGTGTTGTATGGGATCCTTATGAAATGGGATTGATACAGGACATCAAAAAATGTCAAAGGTTAGCTCGTTTTGCATCATTATGATATAGGGAAGAGTATGACAGAGAGTTTAGGTGGCAATTGTTAAAACGAGGTGGTTTTTTGTTGCAGCAAATCTTTTCTGTGGAATAGTAGGGAATTAGCCTGAAAGTGGTTTGATCAACCCTCTGCCAAGCACTCATATAAATTGCAGAGTTGTCATGTAGATGTATTTATTACTGTAAGTTGAGAATGATGTCACTGGCTAGAGGACCCACATTTGAAGGTTTTAACCGTATAAAATTCAAAAAGGGCTCAATCGTACTTAAAGGCCTAAAAGGGGCTAAATAGGACTTTCACACAAAAAGTAGGGGCTAAAGACAATTTTTGGATTTTCTGAAATGTTAAGGAAAAGCAATAATGTGAATTTGTACTTTTTAAGAAAAAGACTCAATAAATATACACAATCCTCTGAAATCAAGAATGTGTAGGGCACAATGTTGCTTGTCTTTATAAACCAATAATGTGTCAGTGTGCTGCTGCACCTGTGACACATGAGTCTACTTATTTTTGTAGTTTGGAAAGTATAAGAAATATAGCCTTGACCAAAATCAACACTGTGTTTCATGCACTGCCACTGCAATGTTGCTTTGAGGCTACATCACTGTTGCCATGGAACAAACCTAGCCAGTCGTTTTACTTAAATGTCACGGACAATAGTACATTAAAATAAGCAATTGGTGACACTTGAAGCTATTTATTTTGTAATCACAAAGGAAAGTTGGGTGGTGTGTTGATTCGCATTGCGTTACGTCCTTTAAGGCAACCACTCGCCTATAGCGGATTGATGCATGGAGCACAGACATGGCAACCCTTTCCATGGCCACAGGATTATACATTTGGGTGTCTGTGCGATTGTAAATGTGTGTATATTTGCTAGAAAAATAGATAGTGCTTGAAAGCTAATGTGAATGCCATTTTCTGTTACATGTTTCGATGCCTCATGCATCGATCCGCTATATGTGAGTGATTGCTTTTTCCCTTATTTTACACATTGCTCCATCCAGGAATTCCCATTATTTAAAAATTGATTTTGTCATAATCATCAAAATTGGTCTTTTCTGGCAGTGAATTGGGAGGAGGAGGAGGAGGAGGAGAGGGGGGGGGGGGGGGGGGGAAGATCAGTGTTTAAATGTCCCATCAACAACAAGGTCATTAGAGACAGGGCACAAGCTCAGATTGGGGAAGGATAGAGAAGGAAATTGGCCATGCCATTTCGAAGGAACCATCCTGGCATTTGCCTTAAGCAATTTAGGGAAACAACAGAAAAAGTAAATTGTGATGACCAGACGCAGTTTGAACCGTCGTCCTCCCAAATGCGAGTCCAGTGTACTAGCCACTGGCAGTGGATTGGAGAAGACTTAAATTTCACAACTGGCAGCCATGTAATTGTTTTGCCATGCCTGTCAAAAACAAGTCAACAAACACAGGTTATTTTTAACATTAATTTTATCTACCAGTCTTCTCCCCTCTCATCATCAAATCAAAATTAAATTAAAAATTTGTTTCTGATAAGATTATTTTACATGCTCATTTTTTTTACTTTTTTCCCTCCCTGCCATTTCACTGGTGTGTGTGTGTGTGTGTGTGTTTTAATTTCAGATAAGCCACTATAAAGTCACATTTTCTTCAACACAAGAGTTACACAGCTCGGATCATGAGTGTCGCTAGGATTAAGAACAAACAACAGATCCAACCATTAACTTCCACAGTGACAAGTAGTGCAGTGGACATGAAGCTTTAGTGTCGGCTATGTGCCATGAAACAAGCTAAAGAACCCTACTTTTAAGAGCTTCCTGGACAGTATCAGCAGCCGCAATATGCCACAAGCGTTGACACTTCACAAAGATTATTTGAGACAGGCCTATGAAAAAAAAGAGCTATTGCTGAAGATAAAAAAAAGACATTGGTGCCCACTATATTTGGCTTTCAGTTGACAAGACCACTGACAGTTGTCACACTTTTTTCGCTGTCATGGTAGGAAAATAACATTCCATAGCACCAGGAAAACCTCTCACTCTCCAGTGTAAAGAATTGCAGAAGGCAAATCACAGCACTGTAGCCCAGACTATCCAGGATCCTTGAGGAGAATGTATGGATGAGAAATTTTTGCTGTTGTTAACAGACTGTACTGCCTGTATGTTAAAAGTGGGGGGTAACACTGAAAGAATTCTTATCCCAGCACAATACTTCCATTAACCTTGCCCATGGCCTACTCTGTCTAGCACAGGAATTCAGAAATAGGTTCGTTAATTTCTTGTTACAAAAGTATTTCTCAAAGTTCCTACCAGCATTCAGTCATAGCTTCAAACATTCCCCTTCCACCTGAACCCATACACGCTCTTCACAGGTTAGTGTTACGCCAAACGCTAGCTCATTTCCATCAACTACCTGATGCAGTTGAATGCCTGGAGTATAAATCTCTACCACTGAAAGATGCTGTAGAAGTGATCTCTGATATGCAGATGTAGTTGGAGGAAATACATGTTTCAGTGGGAACAGCATGCATCACTAATTTAAGGAATATTCTCCTCAGAAATCCCGGACAATATGAAGACAGTGGCCACCATTATTCAAGGAGAGAGGTTCAAAGGTGGATTGTACTGTGGGCCATGAACAATTGTGTCGATGAAATAGGCACCATTGCACTCTTGTACTGCAGAGATCTTTCTCAGCTACAAGAATAATTTTTGTTGGTTGTAGAATTAGGCCACAGATTGTGGTCATACGTAGGTACTCATATCAAGTGTGTGTTTATATGTAAGTGACACCCGAAAGGAATTTTTCAGTAAAAAAATTATTATAAAAGCAAAAATAATTGTAGCATAAGTAAATAACTCAGCTGTTCCTCCCCTGACCTTTCTGTAATAAAAGTTTTATACATCTACTATGGTCTCTCAGCAGCATTCCTAATGCATCACAGTCCCATCTCTGGCATGAACTACACTCTGCAGGTTAAAATGCCTCAATGGGCAATCAGTGCACAAGAAACCTTGCATCATTTGAAAAGGGCCAATACTGTGACTTGCTGGATCACACAATATACCTCCACTCAGATACTGTGTTGTTTGACCCATTGGAGATGTGCTTTATCACAACTGAGAGCAATGGCCTTTTGCGAGATACGTGACTAAATGCCCAGTCAAGCAGTTCTCTTCACAATGTTCACTCAGAGATTGGCTGGGATGGACCAACATTCACTGACAGCAGCAGTTCCTGTTTTGTTTGAAATTGTCACTGCAAAATGTGAGACTTGTCTCCGATCCCTGTCTGCTAGGATCTCTTTACGGTCACTGATCTTTCGCCAAATGTGAATAGTACTCTAGATACATTGAAAATCCTCTCAGATACACCAGTAAATCAAGCAAGTTTATCTACAGTCTAGCCACAGACACATACAAATACAATAGCCCCTGTTTACGGGTGGTGTTACGACTTGCTGAAGTCTGGTACCAGTTCTACAGCACCCTAATGTGACTAGTGTGATATTTTGGAAGGGGGTGGGGGGCTAATACTCTTATTTTGTTAGTGAGCCTATTACATATCACTCTATGAGTGTTGAGAATTATTGAGGACAGTTCAACTGTTTGGATACCACATTATATTCTTGAGTGCATCCATAAGGAGCTACCTTAAAACATCAAGTTGCACCTAATAGCACATGTCATTGAAATGTTATGACAAAATTACATATGAAAAGTAATCACCTACAACGGAAAAACTTCGTTGCCCCTAGCTCTATTATGAACACAACTGACACCTGCAAATTGTTAGTGTATTATGCGTACATTCCTTTTTTTAAATCTCATGTTGTATTTCAATCACTTTTGTATTCAACCTCTTGGTATTAAACTGCACATGTAAAATTTTGAATTTCTGTTGTGTTTTTATCCAACCCAGGAATACACATTAAAACCTGTTTTAATGACCACTGTTATGGTGGGGTCCTTTTACAATGTCAGTGACAGTCAGGGATTTCACATATCCAAATCTTTACAGTGTATGTATTATTCACAGAGCATAATGTTGAACATGCAACTGAGACAAAATGATGGGATCATTTAAATTAATATGGGAGTATTAAAAAAAACACACTGTTCTGATGCAAAACTATCTATGTTGCTGTAACTCTTAATATACAATCTCATACATTGTACGAACTTCTGAAAAGTACAAAACAATTATGAAACATCAAGGTCTGCACTAATGTATCTAATTATTCTGATATACAATTTTAAAATGAAATATAGGAACATAAGATAGATAATGAACTTTCTTCTTTTGATTCTATGTAAACAGATGAAAGTATGCAGCAAAAAAAATTATCATTGAAGAAAAAAATTCCACAGTGCAAGAAATTTAATGAAGACAAGTGAGTTTTCAAATATAATGAAATGTGCAACATGGAAATATGTGAAACGTGAAGCCACTTTAACTACACACTGTGCTGACAAAATACAAGAACAGCAAATTTCTAATTTACTCTTACACTGAACAGAAAGTTTACATTGCAACTTTTAAAAATTACAATGATTTACAAATCTGCTTTCAGATCCAGTACAGATTATAGCATAGAACCACAGCTTTAGTAATGAAAGTATTGGGTGCTGAAACATGCTTAAAATGCATCTAAAAATGATGCACAGAAGATAAAAAGGGTAAATTTACAACATGCAGTATTAGACAATTAACATTAATGCCACTCACATTCCATATAGTAAATTATTACTAAGTAATTACTGTTTCTTCTCACACATATTTCTGTACTTAACAAGAGAAATATTTAACAATGGAATGTGGAATTTGCAAAATACACTTCCATTTTTTACCAATGATTTATGCACTGCTTTTAAACAGAACTAAATATTATCACATACTCAGAGAGAAAGAGAGATCTTTTAATTAGTATTTTACTCTGTATCAAATACTTCACATCATGTAAGTCATTCAGTGCAATGTTCCGTACCTGAGGATTGATGATGAACATGCACACCTATATGATGTGAAATATTTTCGACTTATTCAACATAAAAAATACCACACAGTTTTACTATTCTTATACACTACACCCATTAGGGAATTAAAATTGATAATTTTAGCTTTTTAATTTTTACAGCTCAGGTACAGAGTCTGATCAATATCATAATCATGTTCATACTATATACATTGTCAAGAAACACTAAGTGAATGTTACACGAGGCCAAGTAAACCAAGTATTAACAGAAATTTCTGTCATGTCTGCTATGCAGTAGTAGCATGTGTGAAAAACTGTAAGACGGAAGATATATCAAAACTTTATCTTTTGTAGTACTGAAATTGCAATGGGACATGAGGCATTGGTATTACAGCCAGTCATTTGGTACAATGATTAAACTTTAATGGGAAAACATCACTACTTAAAAGATGAGAAAATGGAAGTATTTTATTTGCTCATTGTAGAAGAATATGTTATTGTCAAACATCCATTATGCACAATAATTCTGCATTGTGAAATAAAGCACCAAAATGCTAAGCACAAGATTTACACCCACACCAAATGACATCAATAATATATTATTTAGGGAACTGCATACACAGAAATCAAGAATAAGAATACAAAGCTGATCACAACTGCTACTCGGGAATCTTGTTCTGTCTAAGAGTAATGGCAAAATGTCATTTGCAATACACAAACGAACATTTGCCAATAATTTTGTTGCAAATATGTCTATTCATTTCTTTGATTAAAATTTCATGTTGCCCAAAATATTTATTTCATATTTGTTTAAATGAAAACTATTCTGAGTTCACTGTGGATGGCAGTGTTTCAGGTCAGATCATTCAATGTTTGCTCAGACCACAAAAGGAAACTACCTAATAAACCATGCAAGTACAACAATCAGTATTCATTTATAATGATAAGAAATAAATGACAGTCCAGTTACTGAGAACTGAGATGATTCACTCAAATACTGAAAGACATAATTCTCAATATATTTTCTATGAAAATATTTGAGAATTTAATTTTCCTACTATAGCCGATGACCATCAATACTGTAAAGGTGCACAAGAAAGCAATGCTATCACAATACTGAAATGTAATAAAGCTGGATGCCTTTCAGTTATCATATGAACAGACTGTCTCAAGACAAACACTATAAAGTTTTTGAAACCACAGACAGCAGTGTCACACACAACCATTCAATGCAAAGTCATGCCAATTTGGCACTTTTTTAGGGCGGCACCAATTATCACGAATGTGGCCAAACAATTATCCACAGCAGCAAAAATTTAAAGTATTAAGCCTTAAAAGAATAATAACCTTAACATTTCCAATTAATCAACTACTCATGAAAATAACTTTGCATTGATACAAATTCGTTTTTAACCGTGTACCTGCAGGCCATTTGTTTCAAATGGTATAGATTTACGAAGTAACTTTAGGCAACACTTTCAGATAACACAAAAAATGCATGCAATGGAGGCTTCCTGTACACACAGTTCACATACACTTTTTAAAAATACATCCAGTCCATTGAACGAGACAAGTTTACAATACTGTATACTGCAAAAAAAAACACATTTCTTCTTTGACTGGTAACACATTGATATTGTTTTATTTCCACGTGGTACACTAACTGAGTAATTGAACAGGAATTGTTCAGGTAAGAGAAACATTAGCAGATAGACAACACTAAGAGTAGGAATGTCATATTACCTAAAAATTTAACAGTATACAATGAACAGTCATGCATGTGTTATGTCTTGATATCAGAATGGTGTCTGAAGATCTAATGCAGTATGACACAATGAGGTTACAAATAAATCTATGAAACAGTGTAAACAGGTTGCCATTTAAATGAATTGTGCTTCTATCAGCAGAATTACATGGAAAAAATTGTGACAAAATTTGTGCAATGGCGTTAGTCAGCACCAAATATTCTACGTGGAATTTTTCAAATTTTATTCAAATTATGCTCTGAAACATTCTTGATAAAATATTTATTTATATAACAATTTTAATGTGACTTTTTACAACAGAAATTAAGAAATGAAAAGCTTACTTAAAACCCATGTAAGTATTAGTGTTTTAAATGTACTGCGTACATTGAAGTAAGAATTTTATACTTTGCACATAAAATATACACCACAGTCTGACACACAGAATAAAACATTCAAACTTACATATCAATATATTCTTTGAATCATAATGTAATTTGATACAAATAAAGTCTGGATGCTTGTTGAGCTTGTAGGATGGCCTCTAGACCTTGAGTGCTGGTTTATGTGACTGCCAGTTGTAAAGCGAGTGAGAGTGCGTAGTACCACTCCATCGTCCATGGTGTGCTCTATTTGTCAGGTTCTTGTTGCGAGTATGTGGGTGCTGGTGAGGATGGTGAGGTGGAGGAATGGGTACTGTGGGTGGCATAAGAGAGTACCAGTTTTGCAAGGTAGGAGGTGCTGCATGGAATCCAACCCCAGGAGCCTTAGGCAGGTGTCGACTCACTATATTACCACTCCCCCTACTACGTGGTCTACGAATTGGTAAAGCAGGTGAAAGGGGGAGTGTGGGGGAAGGTGGGGGTGGAACAGAGAGAGACACAGAAACTGTGGTTGGGGGCACCGCTGATTTCTCTCTTACTGCAAATGGAATCACCTGCAACAAGAAAAACTCTAGTAATACACGAATTCATACCATATCACCTTATCATTTAATAAAACTTGCCACCCATTACTTAAAAGATTTTTCTTTAAATATATTTCATTTATTATTACTGATTCTGCTGCAGAAAAATATTGGTATCATCCTTATGTAGTGGTAAATTGAGCCCACAGCTATACTAAACAGGAAAGAGTGTTACATTACAGAAGTACATTTCAAATTAACATCAGATTGAATGAGAAACTTTGTTATATTTCTCAATAACCATTTGCAGTGGGAAAAAAGGTGGCAAACACAAATGGGCAATGATGAAACTCACAAGATGATTTTAATTTACTTAAAAGCCATTTAGTAAATGCAATAAAATGTAGAACAGTTGGTGGAAATTAATTGAATATTATCTATTAACTTCTTTTAACAGAAGGGTTTTTGATAGAGCTTCATATTATACCCATTAATATGTTGTTCTTGTGATCTTCAGTCTGAAGACTGGTTTGATACACGTCTCCAAGCTACTCTATCCTGTCCTGTGCAAGCCTCTTCATCTCCGAATAACTACTGTAACCTACATCCTCACTGTATTCATCTGTTGGTCTCCTCCTACCATTTTTAATCTCCCCCCCCCCCCCCCCCCAACTTCCCTCAAATACTAAATTGGTGATCCCTTGATTTCTCAAAATGTGTCCTATCAACTGAGCCCTTCTTTAGGTCAAGTTGTGCCACAAATTTCTTGTCTCCCCAATTCTATTCAGTACCTCATTAGTTATGTGGTCCACCCATCTACAGTATTCTTCTCCAGCACCACATTTCAAAAGCTTCTATTCTCTTTTTGTCTAAAGTGTTTATCATCCATGTTTCACTTCCCTGCATGGCAACACTCCATACAAATACCTTCAGAAAAGACAACCTAACACTTAACTCTATATTCAATGTTAACAAGTTTATCTTCTTCAGAAATGCTTTTCTAGACATTGCCAGTCTACTATTTATATCCTCTCTACTTCAGCCATTGTCAGTTATTTTGCTGTCAAAGCAGGAAAACTCTTCTACTACTTTAAGTTACCCCATTTCCTAATCTAATTCCTTCAGCACCCCCTGATTTAATTAGACTACATTCTATTATCCTTGTTTTGCTTTTGTTTATGTTTATGTTTATCTTATTTTTTCTTTCAAGACATTTTCCATTCCATTCAACTGCTCTTCCAAGTCCTTTGCTGTTTCTGACAGAATTACAATGTCTTCAGCAAACCTCAATTTTTATTTCTTCTCCCTGAACTTTAATTCCTACTTCATATTATTTTTTTGCCTCCTTTAGTGCTTGCTTAATGTACAGGTTGAATAATACTGGCGATAGGCTACAACCCCGTCTCACTCACTTCCCAACCACTGCTTCCCTTTCATGCCCCTGAACTCTTATATTGCACACTTTTGGAGGAAGAAATATGAGTGCTGGTTTGATTGTGAAGCTTCAAAATAGCAATTATCCTGGTGTTATTAGAAAAAGAAAGATATGGTTTTATGTAACAAAAACAAAACTTAGCTGGGAGGAAAGATAATTTCTTCATGGTTGCCTAGAACCAACTACCCCACCCCAAAAACAATCCTTACTATCACAGCAAGAACAAAATTTGAGACATGGTGAATCACCCAAATTCGGACTTTCTGTGCTGCCAACTGTATGCGGAAAAACTTTAAAAATGTAGAAATAGAGTTACAGTTACCTACTCAACCTAACCAAACTGTCATGCATCAGAATTTTATAACGTTTACTGCATGAAGTTTTGGATGACATATCAAAGTTGACAACCTTCTATTTACAGTTGTGCAAGTTCTTACAACAACATGCAATCACCGTGTGTTTGCTGTGTTGGAGATCAGGAGTCCTGCAATCTAACAAATAACTATATTTTTTGCAATATTTACATGGAATTGGAATCGAATTCAATATGCTTTCCATACTCAGTACATTAATTATTATTCTGCTGTTAGGCACGGCAAAATATGAAGACTCATGAGCTGAAACCACTGAAAAACATATTCAGCGGCAGGTGCAATACATGCAGCACAAATGGCAAAGTACATCTACAGGAGCGTTTTCATATTGATTTCAGTACCCCATGGAAAATTAGTAACTCAGTGTTTATGCTCTTTTTCTCTTCCAATAAAACTTACGGTTACATAATGCATGCTGGATCCCTCATTCAATTTAATTCCTAAAATGGTGTTAAAACAGTACTGAAATATCAGGTCTGTTGGAATTTTTAAGGTGCTGCAGACTTGCCCTTATCTGGAAGACCGCAGGAAGATTCTGTACCTTGAATCAATGATGAGGTGGAAGGATTAAAGGAAGCTATGAAAAATTAGAGTCCCAATTCTTTACCTTGAATCAATGATGAGGTGGAAGGATTAAAGGAAGCTATGAAAAATTAGAGTCCCAATTCTTTGTGATGAAACGACGGACTTAAAAAGGCAGTGTGTGTTCATGGTTCTGACATAAGTACTTAGTTGTGGTTACGGTACAGTTCGGAAGTTGTTTGTTGGGGGAAGTAAAAAGTAACTGCAAGTGCAAATGATACAGAATGTTCACAGCAATTGTGAGTGTAACTCAGAAACTTTAAAATTCAGTAGGTACCAAAATCTAGTTTCTGTAACTTCAGATTAGGTGTATAAATGCAATTAGGGTTTTAGTTTCAGAAGGGTTAGTACACATGCAGTGCTGGGCTCAAACTAAATGTGGTAGGCAGTGTGTAGGGTGTGGAACTCTGTAATTTAAACCATTGTGCTGTGCAGGCAAAACATACCTTCCTCAATACCCAAAAAAGGAAGCAAGCATACATTCAACTCTTAAATCGGAAATATAAAAGTAACCACACAAGAGCTAAACTTTTCCTTGTTCCTTTCATCACCAGGTGGAACTTATGGCTTAAATGTGGTGAGTACCTTGGAGTATATCTCAATGATATAGTAGAATTCGTTGAAACTGTTTAAGAAAAGATTGTTGCTGTGCACAATTTTAAATCCTTGACATCCAACGGGGTGGGGGGGAGGGGGGGGGGGGGGGGGGGGACTAGCTATTTTTCTTGTTGAGCATTGCTCAAAATGTTGCAATTTGCTGCTGACATTAGAGCGCTCCAAGGTACCTTTAATTCATGTTCAAAAAGCTTTAAATTATAGCTGATGCCCCCACCTCCCCCCTCTCCCACTCAGAGATGATCTTGGATAAACTTCATAAACAGCAGAAGCAAATGCAAGTAAATTTAACATCCCTGTTCCAATCTGCAAGTAGAGCAAGCCTGATAAAACAACCACTTAATGGAGTGCAACACAGGTAAGATTGTCATTTCTTCTACCAGTAAGTCGTTTGATCCAGGAAACATAATGACCGTGATTTAGAGTGTTGAGATCTCTCAGCTAATGATGAAAATTCTCATTCTACAAGAACTTTTAACATCAGAATATCTTGAACCATACAGTGTTAAAGGGTTTAGTAGTTAGCTCTTGTAGAGAAGGTAAAGATGTTGATACAATTGCTACTCTTCTTTCCCTGAAATCAGAGTATGAGTATTTTGTGGAAGCTGCAGTGAGGGCTTTGTGGATGCCAGTCAGTAATGCTGATAGTGAGAGGTAAAATGCAAATGCCTTGTGGCTAGGGCCTCCCATCAGGTAGACTGTTCGCCTGGTGCAAGTCTTTAGAGTTGACACCACTTTGGTGACTTGCGTGTCGATGGGGATGAAATGATGATAAGCACAACACAACATCCAGTCCCTGAGCAGAGAAAATCTCTGACCCAGCCACGAATCAAACCCGGGCCATTAGGTACGACATTCCGTTGTGCTGACCACTCCGCTACCATGGGTGGACGTAGTGAGAGGTCATTTTCAACATACCCAAATTATTACTGACAGAACAGCTCTGACTCCCAGTAATATTGAAGTCATGATATCCCTGTCTTTCTCAGAAAGATTTGTAGATTACACATGATGGCCCCTACTTATTAAAGTGGCAGGATAAATTATTTTCAGACATTCATGCTTTGATGTGTGTGTTTTCATCAGATGTATAATTTTCATGTTTTTCACGCAAAAATAAAAGGTGATTCTTCCTGGCAGATTCAAACTGTGTACTGGACTGAGACTCGAACTTGGGACCTTTGTCTTTTCCAGGAAAGTGCAAGTTTGGAACACAGGAGATGAGGTACTGGCAGAAGTAAAGCTGTGAGAATGGATAGTGAGTTGTGATTGGGTACCTCAGTCGGTAGACGTCTTTCACATGGAAGGCAAAGGTACCGAGTTAAAGTCTTTGTCTGGCGCAGTCTGGATCTGCCAGGAACTTTCATATCAGCACATATTCCACTGCAGAGTGAAAATTTTATTCCAGAAACAACCCCAGGTCATGACTAAGCCATGTCTACACAATATCCTTTCTTCCAGGAGTGCTAGTCCTGCAAGCTCCACAGGAGAGCTTCTGTGAAGTTTGGAATGTAGGAGATAAGGTATTGACAGAAGTAAAGCCATGAGGACGGGTCACTAGTCGTGCTTGGATAGCTCAGTCAGTAGAGCACTTGCCGACAAAAAGCAAAGATCTCCAGTTCAGGCCTCGTTCCAGCACAAGTTTTAATCTGCCAGGAAGTTATATCAGTGCACACACTGCTGCAGAGCGAAAATTTCATTTTAGGAAATAAAAAAAAATAGTTTCATTGCAAATATGCTATCAATGACTTTTTCTTCAGCTTTTATTGCTGAAAAGTGGAAAGAAAATTGAGCAAAATTATTGACGAAATGATATAAAAATACCGAAAATATACTAAAAACAGCTTTTTAAAAAAATGATGAAATCTAGCGCAAATTTTCACCACAAACAAGTGCCTCTAGCTATAAATGTAGGCTTGTCTTTCTTTGAAGCTAAGTTGTAGGGATAGTATCGCTGTATGTGTTTTTATATTTACCTGGAACCCAAATTGGGCTCAACGTCCTGTTACCTCCACCAAATACAAGAGCCAGTGAGTCTTGTGGGACAACAGAGGAGCTGTTCACATGTGGGGGTGATGCCGTATGGTTGGCACAACATTTCCATGGATGGAAGTTCAGTGGCAGCATCTGAAGTAGATGTTCACAGGACAGTGGTGGATACAGAAAAACCTCAAGGAGGGGACGCTAAAGATACCTTGAGCTACCTTTACTTTTACCATGATAAAAAAATAATCAAGTCACATGCAAAGTTTAAGAAAGTTTTATTTAAACTGATTACACACATATACAAGACAATGCCATCCTTATGATATAAAAAAGTTACAGTTGTGGTTCTCTTCCTTAAATGATGCATTCTATATGCCTATTCTTCCTGGCAAATTTGTTAATTACATCGTCAATAGAACAATCAATGTCAGGGTGAATGTTCAACAGAGCTAAGCTATGAATTTGATCCTCCTCCATTGCCACCTCAGCCATATCTTTGTATGCTGCAATGTTGAAAACTTCTTTCTACTGTAGCAATAGATGTAGGTACACAAGCAAATATTTTTTTACAGCATGTGCAAAGTAGCAGAGTCAGATCTA
Organism: Schistocerca americana; assembly: GCF_021461395.2. NCBI lineage: Eukaryota > Metazoa > Arthropoda > Insecta > Orthoptera > Acrididae > Schistocerca > Schistocerca americana. Next base: position 480,137,436 of record NC_060120.1, read on the forward strand.
GGACAAACAGACAATGCTTGCATAGCAGAATAACGATCATGAAGGGTGTTTATGCTCGTTTGCTTGTATTGAAGAATTTCTCCCATTAGTATCTTTTCAATCACAAAGAGTGATTCTTCTTCAAAGAATGGTAGTTCAGTTAAGCACTGATTCAATTTATGTGCCAGATCATTACCATCATGTTTTGGTAGTTGTGAGGGCAAAAGTATGTTGAATTTTAAACGATAAATATTTTCTTCAGCAAAACATTCTCCCATGTCAGTCATAACATGGTCCAGTGTTGGAATAAAAACAGTTCTTCTCCAAAATGTCACAGCATCATCATTATGATCGCAGTTTACCCTGTGTCTTTGTCTGCCTGGAAGACAGGGAACACTATCTCCATGTCTAACTTTTCCATAACTGCCTTCACCTCTTCAACAATATGAGCAAAGTGGCTATCAACATTGGCTCTCATGCCGTCTCACACCTTGAGCGTCAAATCTAATTTTGTTTTTGCCATTGTGATGTCCAAGCTAGGGCCTTTTGAGATTTTGCTGGCTGGATGTGTTAGGCTCATAATGTCACTCAATTAGTGAGAGCTCTGAGGAGAATATTGGCTTTGGCAGCTGTTGTTCTATCCCTCCAACACTGTATTTTTTAAGAACTTTGCAAACTGTTCCGATATCAGCTGCGAATTGAACAGCAGCATCAGGTCGCTCAACCCATCTTGTTTGACAATGTGACTGCAGCGAGTGTTTTAGGTGACTCTTCAATGTTGCGAACCGCTTGCTAGACGCAGTAAAGAACTATACTACTACTTCAATAGTACCAAGTGAGTTTCTCAGCCTCGTAACTTTGCAACTGCAAGACAGTGACGTTGACCTGATGACTTTGATACAGTGCTACTTGCGCATTGATAGCTTTCTTTTTCATTTTAGCCACAGAACCTTTCAATTCTGACATATTAACTGAGTAATCATTACAGCCTATACCCACACAATTCTCCAGTGATGGAGAAAGGATTTCCACTTTCCTTAGAATCATAGTATCTAATACTTCACCAGTAATGCTACACTCTTCATCTTGACCCCTCTTGAGGTTCATTGTCAATGTTTCCACTACTATCATTGTATTTATGGATGTCAACGAAACCCAAAAATCTTTGTGTAATTTGCTGCCATCATCGACATATCTTGCAGCTGAACTCAGTTGGGTGATGTGTGCTTTGTCTCTGGTCTCATCGAAGATCATGCCGTAATAACAATAATCTTTGATTTCTTCCAGAATTCTCGATAACATCACTGTTTCATAGTATGAAATAAGTTCATTACATATTGTTTTACTTATGGAAGTGGTGTTTGCTTTAGTGGTCTCAAGGTGACGTTTTAGTTGCAAGTGTCTAGCGTCAATTCTAAATCTTAAAAGAGCTCTAAAGTTGCCCTCGTTACTCACTATACTTTCACAATCATTTTCGTTTTCTAATAGACTTCCATCATCTCTATGCAGCCACAGAGGAATATTTTGCTTTCCATGAAACGTGATTGTTTTTATTATAGGTACAAGATGGTCTCTGTTTTCCCTAATACTTTCCATTCTGTCTTGACAATTTATTTATGACCTCCAGTTCGCGGTTGTCTCATGTCTCCAAAAATAATTTTGCATCTGTTGACGCTTGAACATCCTACTGGAGCTGAGAGTGAGTCTCAAGGTCACCATCTTTACCAGTAAGTTTGGCAAACTTTGTTAGTGGTTCAGCCACAAGCTTCTTGGCGATAACGGATTTCTTTCCTCCAACCATTTTATTATTCACAAAAACTGAACAGCTAATGCAGAGAAGTCCCTTTTTAACTTGTGAGAACGCCAGCCATGGATACTGTTCAAAGTGATTATTGTGCACTTGTCTGCGTTCAACACGCCCCCTCTTGTCCTCTGAAGTATGAAAGCTGTAACCTTTTTCAGGTTTCCTGGAAGCTGTGAGAAGCTTGTGTCTTATATCATCACTAATATTTCCTGACACTATTATATTCAAATAATTGCCAATATCCGTGGGACTAACGGACTCAATCAATGAACTTTGTTGTGGAAGTTTTGACAAAGTACTGGGCTCTGCCTGTGCATCTAGTGGTGTTTTTGTGGCTGGATGGTGACAGGAATCTTCAGATGTTTCTACTTTTCTTTTTCTTATTACATAATGAGCCATTTTATTATAGTGTTACGATGTAGGTAAATTAGATGCCACTTTATTCGCAATGAAAAACTCAACACTAGTACGTTTAGCACTAAAACACACACGATCACACTCCACGTACTTCAAATATCACTAAGCACAACACTGACTGAAGTCCGTGGTAATAGCCAATAATCGCAGTTGTTCACTCTTTATCACTTCCAAGTTATTGCAATGATTGTAGCTTTCCAACTGACAACCTGGCAGTGACTCCCCTTCCCTTATATACATTGCTCAGTTGTTTTGAGAACATTCGGAGCCTGAATGTTCACTTCTAGACTTTTATGGAGTGTGAACAAATACCTACTGTGAAAGCAATAAGCCAATATGTACCTTTCGACATATTATATAAAGGAGAGTTTCCAATAATGACAATATGTGTGGAACTTTTAGTCAATTCGGTTCCTTTCTAGTGCATTTGACAGAGGGCCTATAATAGTAACAATGTGTTTTTAGGAATCTTCTGGAAAGTCACTACTACGCATCAATAGTTTCCCATACCTAACTACCATAATGAGTCTTGTAACAATGTTTTTACTGAGAAATTACTATGAATTACTGTCACTAATACTTCACAATCAACTGATCACCCTCACTCTTGACTACTCTCCACACTTGCACTTGCTACACCTAGGACTTTTTACTTATTCATTCTTAATATTTCTGCTTCTGAATGTTAACTAGCTTCCTATTCAGATAATAGTCCATATTTATAACGCTATGTATCGAAGGTTCTCTGTACCATCAAATGGGGTGATTTCGGACAGTTTTGTCGTTATTTTGATCGTAACTTTCATATATATTGTTAGATTAAATTGATTGTTATGGAAGTGGTAGGGTATACGTGTAGCGAATAAAATATCCCAGTACCAGAAAGTGTATGTGTGGGTATATTTATCTGAGGCAGTTAAATAAAGTGACCGAAGTCACCCCATGGATTGGGGTGATTTTGGACACGTGTTTTTTAAATCTCTGTCCGAAGTTACAGTATATAGAGGGCGAATTCGGACAGTTACTGCCTTTTTTTTAAATTTTACATGCTTTTTATTTGATTTTGGTGACATTTAACACATGGGAGATTTTCCAGCTTTGCCTTGATATTGGAGAAAAACATCTTAACAGTCTCTTTGTTCATTTCTGTACGAGCTCGTTAATGTTTTTGCTTAAGCGAACGGAAAGATCTTCTCACTGTCGTTTGAGGAATAAATTCACCCATTCTTCACCTGGCAAATTTTTGTGAAATTTCTTCTCTTTTCGGCCAAATTTATCAAGGTAGCCTTTAACTAAATATTTAATATCCAATTTAATGAAGGGAAATCCCCAATGTGCAGCCCTTGCTTCAACATTTCTTCTTCTTTATTCAGCACTGGCTGCCCTCCCATTTTTTCAGATGTGCTTCCTGCACTTTATTTTGTAGGGTTGATTTAGGTTTACCACACAAATCACACGCTTTTCTATACAATAATTTACCACTCTGAATATCACGAACCGCTTTATCTAAAAGTTCTGGTTCATAATTACACCATAATGTAGCACATCTCTTTCTCTTATATGTTCTTGGCATTGTCCGAAATCACCCCACACAGTACACAGTTTTACAGAAACCGTCGTTATTTTATAACCTAGCACGAGAAACTCAACAAACTAGTACAGAAATTGTCTCAATGCTGTTAGCTACTGAGTGCATCAACAATTACGGTTATAACAAATTCCCGCTTGGCGCAACAATAGAAAGTTTCCACTTTACGATAATGCATGGATTTTTAGCACCGAGACTGTTAAGCAATTATTCACGTAGGGAAACAATTGACGCCAAATAAAAGTTGTGGAAAGTGATAAATGCAATCTTGCACTAAAAATAACTGGCACGCATACATTAAAATAAGTAACTCTTTGTTTCTATGCAGTGACAAAGAGCAACTAAGCCATACTGTCCGAATTCGCCCCGGTGTCTGAAATCACCCCGTTTGATGGTACAAGAAAACAGCAGCTTGCAGGACTAACACTTCTGGAAGAAAGGATATTGTGTAGACATGGCTTAGTCATGACCTGGGGTTGTTTCTGGAATGAAATTTTCACTCTGCAGTGGAATATGTGCTGATATGAAAGTTCCTGGCAGATCCAGACTGTGTGCCAGACAAAGACTTGAACTCGGCACCTTTGCCTTCCATGTGAAAGACGTCTACCGACTGAGGTACCCAATCACAACTCACTACCCATTCTCACAGCTTTACTTCTGCCAGTACCTCATCTCCGATATTCGCGAGTTTTCTCGAAAAATGCCAGACAGAATACTGCCTCGAGATCACTAGAATGGCCACAACTTTTCTCATAGGTATGTGTTAGCTATCTGTGTGCCAGACAAACACACAAAAATACAATGACACGTATGCACGTGTTACGCAGGAAAGTACAACTACTCAATAACTATTCAGTCGAGTCAACTGACAAGAGAAATAAACGAAGAGTGGTGCGGGCTGACTGGCGGGGGACGGTGCAGGTGGCAATGTGGGTGGACCCGCAAGAGGAGGGAGGGTGGCGGGGGGGGGGGGGGGGGGGGGGGGGGGGGGTGGCGCTGGGGCGTGCGGTGCCCCCCATACATATGTATCTGCCACTGTCACAGGATCACTTGCGAGTGGAGTGGAGTTGCGAGTTATACATGGAGTTTTAAATGACATGAAAGTGTCCCAGCTAATTCACCTTTGAGCTTACTTTTGTGTGTGTGTGTGTGTGTGTGTGTGTGTGTGTGTGTGTGTGTGTGTGTGTCTGTCAGAGCACGTGCACTTGAATCGACTGCCTGTTTTGGTTTAAAGGATGACCAGGCGCAATTAGTACTGCTCTCATGTCATCCGTTAACTTGGTTGGATATCACTGTTCGCCTGTGGATTTTCACTGTGGCAAGGAGGGATGGTGCAAAGGAATAAATGGTGACTGTTGCAGCCTGATACAAAAACATTTGTTTGCTTTGATACTACATGTACACTACTGACTAATCTTGCTTAAGAGTCTCATGGTCATTCTGTCCAAGTCCACATTTTGAGATGTATACATTATGCAGCCCAGATATTTCAGTTTTTTATTCTGGCTAAGAGCTGTTTAAGTTTGGACATTTAAGTTGACGATCCTTTTTAGTCCTGTTACTTGATTATTAGATCATATTACCTCAGGAAGCATACTTCCTTTTAGTGTAAAGCATATAGTGGCTTGTTCTATTTTAAGACATGCTGCATTTCCTTCAAGTGTTTTAAAATCACTGGAGTGTGATTCCCTATGTTCCAGTGGCGGGTTTCAATATAGGACCACTAGGCATGGGCCTAGGGGCGAGTACCTTAAAGAGGGCGGCATTTTTTGCTCTGCACTCATTTTAATCTTTTACATTTTAATATTGTTAAACAACCTGCTAGTTTAAATAACCGTTAAGAACGAAATTCGACAAAACAAACTTGGAAATATACATAGTTTACTTGGTGACTGAATGGAAATTTAACATTAGTTTTCCTATGGTATCATCATCATGATTGTTCAAAATATTTTGAAGTAAGTTGTCAGGACGGCAATCTACAATACAATGTTTGAAACATCATTATTCTGAGAATGTTGTAGACTTCTACCTAACCCTACCATTATTTTCCCCATGAAAATACCGGGACCCCTGAAAAGCTATGAGAAATTAAACAGCAGTTTCTTAAATACTGTACCATGTATGGGCCTCAGTATGTAAAACCCGACTCAGCTTAAATTTCTTGTAGAAATTATGGGGAAGTATCAAGTCAACCCTCCATTACTTTAATTAATGTGAAAGCTCTGTGGTCTTCAATATCTGAGCTTCGATTTAATGACACCCGTTTGACAAGACATGTTGATACTGGGAATGTTTCACATTTTTAAACGTATGTTTGTACAAAAAGAATATCAGCTGAATACCTAATAATGTGTGAAATACATTTCACGACAGTTTAAAAATTTTACTGACAGCGTAAACAGGAGACAATACAATTAAATTATTCTGCATTGTCATTCTTTCATAGCACAGTTACTTCGAGTAATCTGAGTTGGTAAATTTATTGCTCCATGTTTAAAGGAAAAATCTTTGCGCTCGTGTGCCGAGTTTAAAGTAAAAACTTTTGTCCTCATGTGCGATGTAGTACGACTGGAACTGGATACAGTGTTTCTTTCATTTTACAATTTTTTTTTTCTTTTGTTTTGACTGTTGGTTGACAAATTTGTAAGTGCATTAACATGAAGAACAGCATAAAAAGCAGACATGCAAAATTAAGTGTGGCAGCATCGGAAATTATTAAAGGAAAGGTCAGAACGAGAAGCCAATGTTCTAAAAATGCTTGGAAGAGTAGATAAATTTTTCGCAAAAAAAGGTTGCTGGTTCGACTTCAAGTTCCAAGTAGTATGGATGCTATGTTAGCAGAAGAGCTTCTGCGAAGTTTGGAAGGTAGCAGACGAGATATTGGCATAATTAAAGCTGTGAGGATGGGTTGTGAGTCGGCCCGCGAAAGACGAAGGTCACGAGTTAGAGTATTGGTCCAGCACACCGTTTTAAACTGCCAGGAAGTTTCGTGACAGCTCACACACTGCTGCAGAGTGAAAATCTCAATCTGGAAGTATGGATAATATTTATGGCACTGCAGCTGTTGTAAAAGTAGTAAATACAGACAAAACAAAAGTTAAAAATGAAGAAAAGCAAATGATTTATGATTTTGAGTTTATGAAAAAGTAAGTGTCGAGTCAGACATTATAAAAAGAAATAACCTAGTTAGTGATGATCCTGCAGAATGGTGTGTCAATGAATCAACAATCAACATTCTCTTACAACATGACATTCATTGAAATTGTAATGGTGATTTTTCTAATTCAAAAAGATCAATAGGCAATACAACCAGATATTTGAATAAAAATGTATTTTACTGTAAACTTTTAAATGGTGAATCTACTTTGTGTGATTTTCTAGTATACTCCTGTAGCACAGATGCTGTTTTTTGTGCACCATGGAAATTGTTCGGAGGTAAGGCCACAATTGCTACTAATGGTACTGCAGATTGGAAAAATATTTCTAATATTTTATCTCACCATGAGAATTCACTTGAACACAAAAATTCTGGGTTATCATTCTCAACAAGAAAATGTCACTTGGAACAATAGAAAACCATTTCGAGTCTTATGCTGAGACAGAAAAAATGAGTTTGATCCTTTTCTCTCAGAGCACATGGAACAATATGGAAACCCAGGGCAGGGCCATATAAGGTATCTTTCTTCAATAATCTGTGATGAAATAATAGAGCTTCTTTCTGAACGAATAAAGAGAATTATCATAAGTGAATTAGGACAGGCCAAATATTTCTCTATAATAGAAGATTCTACTGCAGACATTTCACATATTGATCAATTATCTTCCATATTAAGGTATGTGAACAAGAATGATGAACCAGTTGAACGTTTCCTTCTGTTTTTACCAAACCCGGGACACAAGTTCGAAAACTTAGCTGAGGCCATACTCATCTACAAATTGCATTGATATTACTGACTGTAAAGGCCAGTCATGTGACAACGCAAGCAATATGTCAGGAACCTACACTGGTTTGCAGGCAAGCATTAAAGAACAAAATCCAAAAGCGCATTATATGCCTTGTGCCGCACATTCTTTGAATTGAAGTCGGCACTAGTGCTGCAAGCTGTTGTCGGGAAGCATGTCCATTTTTTAATGTAGTGCAAAACCTTCATCATTATTTTTCCTCTGCTTCTACACAGTGCTGGGATAAACTTCTTTCTTTCATGAAACCAGGAAGCAAAATGGTAAAAAGTATATCAAAACACGCTGGTCACCAAGAAGGGTAGTGTGTGTAAGTCTATATGAAAACTGGGAGTGCATCAACATTCCCCTCACACATATTGCCAATAATACGTTTGAAAAAAAACTTGTGCGAAATGAGGTTTCAGCTTTATTGAATCAACTCAGCAGACTAGAAACAGCTTTCATGATGACAGTTTGTAAGGACATACTTCAGAGATTTAATAGTGTAAATCTGAAATTGCAAAGTATAAATATTGATACTAAAATAGTGGATGAATTACATGAATCACTTGTAGGATTTATTGCATCTATTCGTGGCATGTTCAACTATTACGAAAATAAATCCATGGAGACTGCGACTGATATAGACTATGAATGCACCCATAAAAGATCATGAAAATGCAAACTTCATGATAATGAAGAAGCGGACTCCAAAGAAGTTTTTCTGACTTGTATGCCAAATTAGTGAGGAGGAAGGAAAGCTATAGAACACTGTTGGACTCATTCACAGTTTTCACTAACCTTAAGAGCAGTTCACCTGACGATATTTCTGAACGTGCAGCAAAACTCCAAGTGTCATATGAAACAGATTTAGAGCCTTCCTTCCCTAGTGAATGTGCATATTTTGTGAAACTTTTGAAATCTTCTGAGATTAGTGATATACCAGTCAAAATGAGTAAATTTTTGCGATAAGAGAGGTTACAGTCCATGTTTCGGAATGTTGACATTGCTCTTAGAATATTTCTATGTATGGCACTTACATATTGTTCAGCAGAACAAGACTGAAATCGTACCTATGTTCTACGTTGTCTGAGGAGAGATTGAATGCCTTGTCCATTCTTCACATTGAAGCCGACCTCCTGACTGATAACCATCTGAACTATGAAGATATGATCAACGAGTTTTCTGCCGTCAAAGCCAGACCCAAATTTTGCTAACTGGAGAGTTTGCTTATTTATTCATATTAGTTTTAAAAACTTAAGATTACCATTTTTTTTTTTAAATCTGCTACACACTCAAGTTATTAGATCGTAAAACGAAAGTTTAATTTTGAAAGCACCTTTGTAAAAGTACATATTAATTTCTAATGTATGACGAGTTCGCTTCAATTTTTAGATTGTAACATATCTTTTTTATTTTCATTTTCAATGGTTCATGTAAACGAACATATTAAAAGTGAATGTATAACACAAATCTGTTGTCTCCTATATGCTCTGCTGAATTTTTAGGGCATAAAAGAAAAGATATTTTCCTTGTGTTCGTTTCTGTTGTTTTTCAACAGAATAATTTGTTAACACAATGCAGTTATAAGTCTGTTTTATCCGCTGCTGTACACCATGTACAGTTCAGTTCAGGAACCATATTACATTTCATTGAGTGCAACTAGACTGCTGACGCATCCTTCTGAACAAACAATAGCAGATACGGAAACAGATCACAGCGCTCCCACCCAATACAGCAATTGTAGTGACTGGGTAATAGTTATTATTTAACACAGTTTTTTTTTTGGCGCAAAATTTTTGAATCTGCCACTGTATGTATCTTAATTAATCTGCTTGGCGATGACACACTTCATTTTCGGAGGCTAGATCGGGTGATTATATTGAAGCTGTTATGAGCTGTTGGCCTCTACAACTAACTGAATCAAATGTATTTAAATTGTACATGACTTAAAAATAGCTGATGGCCTTTACTGATATTTTTAATTTGTTTTAAGCTGACCATTTTAATTAGTTATTTGGTAGACTAAAATTTTGCAAAAGACTGTACATGTTATTTCTCAGCCTGTCAACCTGGCTCCTTCCATTACTGAACTGAATGTCCTATCTTCTGATAATTTTAACATAGCTCTTTACTGACTAGCTCCACATCGTTTGCCAGGAATTGAACATTGTATCATCATGCCCATAAATAACAACATCCAACCTACAATCCTTCCCTATGTCTCAGAGTGGTATTCCATCCTTCAGCCAATCTATGGAATTCATGGTCAATCCTTATGCCATACCTAGTCCTAATTCCTTGCCACATGTACCATTTCTCTACGTAAGACCTGCCCTATTGTACTCAACCACTACAACCTATTCTAGTCCCTCCAAAGGCGTATCCTACACTAGCAAACGCAGAGCATCTGTGAAAGCAGTCATATGTGTACACTAGTTTTGCACAGCCTTTTAAGTGAGCATATCCACCTGAATTGAAGTCCACTGCCAAACTGAGACCAAAAGCACAGTTAACATAACAGAGGCATATCAGGCTGCTGAGCACAAAATGCTCATCTTCTATGGCTGCTTCACATTCTGTGCCAAATAGATTCCCACCGCCTCCTCAATGCCAACTACTCTGAACTACGAAGATGGGAACTGTCCTTAAAAAACATCCTTTGAACTAAAAATCCTCATGATCACAATATCCACTAACCACTGTTCCACATCTAATTCCACCCCAATCCTCTGTTACTCAATCTTCACTCACACTCTGCAGTTTTCCATGAAGACTTAAGACTAACAATAATGAAGTTACAGAAGAATAAAGTATTTGGACCAGCTATAATTATGGCAGAAGAGTTAATAAGATAGTAGGCTGAATCGTTTCATATCTGACATCAGCAAAGGCTGCTTAGAGGGCTCTGGAGTTACAAGACATTGGCTTAGAGCTGCTACTGAAATAGTTTCAGTAGATGATGAGCAAGGCTGCTTAGAGGGCTCTAGAGTTACGAGACATTGGCTTAGAGCTGCTACTGAAATAGTTTCAGTAGATGATAAGCAGTAGAAGCTGCATTGTCTACATAGATCAGCTAATAGTATCTGCCAACACAAGGGCAAAATTTGAAGAAAACAGTAGGCAAGTTCTTGAAACACAGACAAAACAGTTTATATGTTATCAAAATGAACCTTGTCAAGAGCAAGAAACCACACAATCAGAATAAATGACCATGCAATTTTGAGAATAAAACTGTAGGTACCTTGATGTAAAAATTAATGAAATCAAAACTTTCAGGCACGTGTGGAAGTTATCTGCCAGTGATGCACTACAATCCCGAACAAAATAGCATCTGCTGGCCACAGAAGCTTTCAACTGCCTCTACGTGCACAAGAACATATCACGAAGAAATGTTATTGCTATTATGGGCTATGGGGGTAAGCATATGAGTTTGTAGAGCCACAATGGTAAAGACAATGTAGGCTCTTTGACAAGCGTGGAGAAGTGTGTTATTGGACCTGACAGATGTGTATATAGAACCAACTCGCCTGTTGATGTGCTCCAGACAACATTAGGCTTACTACAAATGAACCTAGCCATATCACGGAGGTGCACAGTATTGGCTTACAACATGTGACATGACTAGATGGTGGAAGTACTTGGTGCAAGAGCTACAGCAAAGAAGGAAATAAAGGCCATCACTGACAGAAATGTGGAACAGTGCAGAAATGGAGAAGAACCTACCAATTACTTAGCAATATAAAAGAAAAAATTTCTTACTTCTCACAGACCAAGGTGGCAACAGACTATCTGTTGGGAAATGGCATACCCTATTTGCAGTATGTCCTTTATTCAGGATAAGCTTATATCTGTGCACCAAAGCACTTGAGGATAGTTCGCTATCTTCCCCCACCCAACATGTAACTACTCTTTTAGCTCTGAAGGGAGGGGGAGGGGGGGGGGGGCAACACTGTCCAAAGGCTTGGCAATGCTTTCAATCTTATTTAAGTGCCTACTGGCTACTCAACACCTGAAGTATACAATACGTGTTTTACTTTTACTTCTTTCGTTATTTATTTTTAACTACATGCTATGGCTGAGTATGTGCTGTGGTTTCTCATTACACAGTGTGTTCATGAAAGAATTTCTCAGTTTCAATAGTACAACAGTTTAATTAAGACTTCTGTATTTACCTGAGTAAAAGTAGATAAGAAGACCCCCCCCCCCCCCCACTTATAAAGAGGCTCCTTGAAAAAAAATTATATTTAACATACTCTGATTAATCAAAATTACACATGTTTCACTGACAAAGCGACCTATTCTAAATTTAGACTATTTAATAACTGATTACATTCCAATGATGCAAGGACAAATAAACAAAAATAAATGGTTTATTAATTTCTTTTGCTTACGAAACCTGCCATCCATGGTTATCACTGTTTCCAATCACCACCATCATCCTAATAGTGTAGCTATGAAATTTATACCTTCCTTGTCACAAATATTTGACTATTTATTTTGAATATGTTGCAATTTCTGTGGAAGAAAAGTCTCTTGTTTCCAAAGCATAGTGTTTGACCTCTGCTCTCTCAATGGCTGTGTAGACACAGCAGCTGGGATTACTTTCGTTCCCATCATGCCTCACGGTGAGCATCGACAACATAGCTGCTGGAGACTTGTAAGTATGGCACTGGTACCCATCTGGACTTTACCGTCTCCTCCAGAAATGTACACTATTATTGTCTGTCTGTCCAATTTTAAAGTCAATTCAAATGGATTCAGGCAAACTACAGTTTCGATGCGGTAGATGTTCATAAAAAGCTGAAGTTCGCACTACACATTACCTTGGTTGGCTGCACGGCAAAATTTGCTGTCCACTCACCAGTCCTCTCACCTCAGTTCTCAGTGAAGCTTTTATTATTTTTCCCCTTCCAACCCTTTCGTATGCCGTCCTTGAGCAACTGTGAAATGTGGACTGCAATACCTTCAGCATGCAGGTCACAGGTAACAACACTAACTAATACATAAATAAAAGGAGGAGGAGGAGATTAGTGTTTAACGTCCAGTCGACAACGAGGTCGTTAGAGACGGAGCGCAAGCTCGGGTGAGGGAAGGATGGGGAAGGAAAGCGGCCGTGCCCTTTCAAAGGAACCATCCTGGCATTTGCCCGAAGCGATTTTAGGGAAATCATGGAAAACCTAAATCAGGATGGCTGGAGACGGTATTGAACCGTCATCCTCCCGAATGCGAGTCCAGTGTGCTAACCACTGCGCCACCTCGCTCGGTACACAAATAAAAGATCACAATCACAGTGCAGTCCAATTCTCAATCTTTCACTCATTCCGCAATCTATTGACATCTGTTGATACAATATCTTGTCGCTGCAATATATTTTTGTAATAACAATTACAGTCAGTTTAATGTGATTTTTTTTTCATTTTTTACGCATTTAATTCTGGATTATTCATCTTTCTTGTTTCATCTGAATGTTACCACCTTGTTCTACAGACGATTAAAAGGTGGGTATGTTTTTACCCTCTACTCCAATAAGTGAACAGCGACCAAATTTCTCATTCACAACTCACTTGGTAAATCATTAGTCTTCCATAAACAAATAAAATACTGATGTGTTTAGAAACAGGTTATGTTCAAATACAACAAAAGTTTCTTAGATAATAGCATTCAATGCTATGTACTCATATGTTTCACAAAATTGTCAAATTTTAAGCAGAGCAACAGATTGTTGTGGGTGACTAGTTCATAGTTCCACATTTATCCTTTGCACTAGTGCCATGCTAGTCAAATATCACGTAACTGTTCGAGCAAGGTCGATACTGTATCGAGTGCTTCGGCGTAGTGGGAAATCTTGAGCCAATTTGAGTGCGATTATTGTTTGCTGGACTATGCTTCCGCATTCTTCAAAATAAATCTGCACATGATCTCAACAGGCAAATGCTCATATGTAAATGGAAGATGACCTATATACCAATTTATTAAATAATTTTAACCTCAGCAACAATAGTTTAATATGTGAATGTTAAGACCACCCTGTATTTTTTGAATGACAAATTTGGAAAGAAAACTCATCTTATAATCATGTATTTACAACAAATCACACAGGATGTCCATAATTACAGCTCCAGTTTCAAAACACTGTAGAAAGAGAATCAATGCTCAGAATGACATCAAATTTCAACAATATATTATTGACACAGGGGGATCATCATAGGGAGGGAGGGGGAGAAATTAATGAAAATTTGACTAATAGATGGCACTATAAACAATGGAATATGCACACCAACGGACACGCAGCACATGGCTGTTCCTCAGTTTTCATTTGAGACACCCAACATAACTGTCTCTACGAAGGATCGCACGCTGCTGGTAAAGCTGTTTTAGAAGAACAGTGACTGTGTGTCGGTAGCCCGTTAGATAAACATTCGCTCTGGAATTCCTTGTTCGTGTAGAAGTGGACAATATATGGTCGAAGAACATTCTGTGGACAGAATGAAGACTGTTTCCATTTAAAGTGACAATAAGAAGAATTGTAGAATATGGGCAACAGAAAATATGCACACACATCAACCGGTACTACTAGAGTCTGCATCAACTGGTACTAACACGTTTAGGAAAGATGACTGCATCCTGTGGGTCATTTATCGCAGGGCTGTACTTTTTCTAGGATATGAGTGCTGTGGGTCCTGTAACCAGTAATGTCAGTGGTAAACACTGAGACTGCTGCATGGTGGCCCTGAGGACATGCGATTAGCTTTGTTCTGGAAAGTATGTAAGCAGAGCAGAAACAAATGGGACATCATTGTAGAACAGGGTGTATACATGGACAAGGAAAAAAAATTCCCGGATTTCCCAGTTAAAAATACACTTTCTCCCGGATGAAAACACACTTTTTCCGTGTTAAGTGACAGTATACTCTTCCTCGGCACTGTAAAAGTCATCAATCCTTTGAATGTTTATGGTTTTATATACCGACGTATAATTTCCCGGCACTTTAAAAAACGAAACGTAGGAGGAAAAACACGTTCTAAAAGACCTTTGATGTCCAGCAACACGTACGCTGCATATTTTCGTATTACGAAGGTATAAATTTGAATTCCACCAAATAACTCATGTCACTTTCCGAAGCATTGAAACTGAGACTGCGATGCGCTTTTGTAAGTGTCATAGCTCATTCACGTGATCTCGCCAGCTGATGACAGCAACAGGACACGTGATGTAGTCAGCCAATACCAAGATCACTCTTAAGTAGCGCGAATACACAAATAAGAAAAGTTAATGGCTTAAATATATATACATAGCATTCACATATAATATTGGTCTCGAATATTAATAAGTTGGAAGAGAAGCTAAGCTTCCACATATAATGTTGATCTTTTTTGTGCTTGTTGCACTTTAAGATACATACACAAATGTGCCAGTAAAATTTTTAATAACGACGCAAATGTCTCATCTTCTGGGCTCGAAATACTTCTAAATGGTCGTCCTCAAAGAGTTGATTTTTAAATGAGAGTCAAATGCTTTGTGTTTTAAGAAATTCATTGTACATTCTTGCACATAATTCATCTTGCCTAAAAGGAAATCTGCTTTGAATGTAATGCTTTTCAAACCACCATTCGCAATATTTTCCCGCCACCTGTTAGAAATAGGTTCGTTTCAGCAGTTGCAAGAAAGTGCCAGATAACTGGCGTCACCGCGCTTGCGCAGCCACGATGACGCAGGAAGCCCATATGTTCGTACATGTAAAACATTAAAAGATCTTACATATGTCATAAAAGAAACAAGACATCAAAGGATACTTCAAGAGCGTCGGGATTTCGCGAACCATACTAAAGTGCATAATTCAGCTTAAAATGCACATCCGTATGTAAATTTTCTTGGAGTACCAGTACTCAAGTTTGGTTCTTTATTATAGCATAATGCCATACGTGCACTTGAAATGAAGCGAACAGTTGAAACTAGCCAATAGTGTGAAATTAAACACTTCGTTTCAAATAAATTTACTACCTCAGTAGAAAGGATTAATAAAAGCCAAATCTCTTTAGCAAACCAGCAAAAATAACTTCATTGTTCTGTAAGGCGATTAATGCTTGACTGTCAAAGGTGGAAATAAAATCTGAAATTATTAACATATTTTAGCCTGCCGTAATTATGCGAACGTATTTTAAATCATTTGATAGCTCCCGAACACAAAAATCAGATTTGTTATCATTTAACGTGAGAGCAATAAACGAAGAGGAAACAACAAAATCACTGAACGTAAACACAGGTCACAACCCACCTCCCCACCACAACTCTGACTGTTCTATGCATCAGCCCCGGATCTATGATATTTCCAAACCGGGGCAATAAGTAGTGGCACCCAGCCACACTTCCGTAACCAGAAGCGGGAGAAGGTACTACTCATACGCGACTCAACTGCGCATGCGCAAGAGCCTGCCCACAACTGCTCAAACGAATCTAATTTAAACAGTTGTCACGTCACGCTCATCGGTGGCAATTTGTTGTTATAAAGCATTGCACAGTGTTTCTAAAGCCTTTGACACACTTTACTGTTGGCAGACGCTTGTACGAGCACTGTTTTGTTGTTGTATAAGGCGCATTTCCTTTGCAACTTAAGTTTTCTTTTTTTTTCCTCCCGTTCATGTTTTGTTGCTGCAGTATCATTCTGCAGTAGCGGGATACAATAATTTCTTTGTTAGAGTAGTGGTTCTTACCCGTCAAAATCACAAAAATTTAACTGAAAACTAAAACAATGAAAAACTCCCGGAATTCTAAACAATTCCCGGGTATTTCCCGGTTTTCTCCCGGATCTCCCAGTTGTCCCGGGTCGTATACACCCTGTAGAAATGATATGCAACAAAAATGGGGAAATCCACTCAGATAATCAGCTATGACAAAAGGCAGATTGTTATGTCTGGCATATCAATATTTTGCCAGTTCTTTGTGACTGGCAGAAGAAATCTTTTGACTCCTTTGTATCAAATATGATCAACTTCTTTGAAGCAATGTAGTCTATGCCAACATAATGTGAGACTGAATTTTTGTTTCTTCAAACTGTTCCAAAAATGTGACTGTGCATCTCTATGTTCGATCAGCTCCACTTTTACCAGGAGAAGACAAATTACATCTGCATCTCCCTTTTCCATTCATTTCAAAACAACTGAAAATGAAATGATGGTAGACAAAAAATTGATCAAGTGAGTGCCTAAATGATAATACAGGATACTTGCAAAGAGAAAATACAGTCTTTATTATGATTCCCACGGTTCCTTAATGGCTTGGGTATTCTTGGGAATGTGGTTCATCTAGTGCAACTAAATGAAAAGCAATTTGTATTGTGCCACACATTTAACTTCTTTTTATTTGTGAAGCAACTTCAGTGTAATATCTGTTTGTTCAGTATGTATCATAATTGTGTTATATAATAATTACAGATATGTTACATAATAGTTTTTTGTTATTCCTCTTGTTCTTAGGTCAGAAGTAACTTTTGCAGCACAAGTTTCACAGGGTTAAGTTATTATTTGGTTCTAATTATGATGTGTGACCTTATTAGTCCATATATGTTGCCCTGGATTCGTACTTAGTTGGTCTGCATACCCCATGATGTCCAGTTTTTGGCACTTTCCAGACTACCTTTCAACTGAACATCTCACTATTTCGGTCCATTTTGTTTTGGTTGATTTGTTTACTGTATCTAGTGTTCTCAACTGTCATTACACGCTTATCTTCATCTTTTGTTTGTGTTATGATTATGTAATTTAACATTTTTTGTGTGCGCGCATGAGTGCACACATCCTCATGTTTTTCATTGTGGGAAATCAAGTTATTATTTGGTGTGATTATGTTCTACATCTCTACAACGTAGGAAAAGAGTGCTACTTACTGAAAATAAGACAAATCAAGTTGCAGACAGACACAATTAAAAGACACTTGCATTAAGCTATTGGCCACAGCCTTCACTAATAACAAAGACAAGGGACCTGTGGCAGTAATCAACGGCACTATGACATCTGTGGAAAAGAAGAACATCATTGCAGACCACCTACTTCCCTTAACACTTGACATCTTCCTGATGGCAATGACATCTTCCAGCAGGATAACTGTCCACATCACAAGGTCAGGATGGTGCTACAGCAGTTTGGGTAGCATGATAGTGAACTCAAACTGATGTTTTGACCACCAAATGTGCTTGATCTTACCCAGTTCAACACAACTGGGATATCATCGGGTATAGTGCATGCTAAACGCCGTGGCCGGTAGACGCACAGTCGGCTGGGGAAGCATGAGGAGAGTGGCAGTGGTGGGGGGTTGCTCAGAGCGCTGTATCGGAATACCTTTCTAAACTGAAGCCTATGCTCACATTTTCAGTAAACTTGCATATGACCTTCCAAAAACAGCTACTATCACCTCCACCAAAAATACAGAGACTTATTTTCACCTGGCTTGTTAAGCACTTGTAACTTTCAGTGAGGCGTCATAAGTGGCAAGTTTTGAGTAAAACTTACACATTTCTCTGGTTGCCATGTCAAAATTTGCTTCTTTTGCCAAAACACGGAAGAGTTTACAATATCTCACATCACTAACTTGTGCAGACATAACTGCAAGAGAGTTCTGCAATAGTGGTTTATTAAGTGAGAAACCAAGGAAAAGTATAGTCAGTAGCTTATGAAAATGCACATCCTTGGCACAAGAAACCATGTAATGTCTTTACATATGTTGTTCCAAAGCCCATAGCATTTCTTGTTTCACCAGCTATTGATGGCCCTAAGAATTCATTCTCTCACTGAAAAAAATCAGTAATTATTGGGATAACACAGTAGGTAATGATATGTTACACAATAATGGTATGGTAAAATACTATCCTCACTGCATGTTATCATTTGCCAAATTCTCATTTTGACATCTGAAACAGTTAATGAAATATGAGGAATGCTGTGGATATTTTACTCTGGCTTTATTGCTGGCGTTGCGCGATCACAAATGAGTGTGCTATATCCAATCAATTTTCTCGAGATTGGTGACATACCTCTACCCAGGGGTAAACAAAAATTCAATATGTTAGCTAAATTTCACACACATCAACATATTATGTAATATGCACCAAACACAAAATCACAGCGACCTCTACTTTTCATTGCACACTTTTCTGAATTTCACGGAGTGTCTTATTTTCATGTAAATATCACAATGACTATGACCATTAATGAAATGATGGGCACATCATCAAGAACCTGACATATAAAGCTGTAAGTTAAGCAAAAATTATTTTTTTTTTACCAAATAGTTTCTGTAAAATGGTTTGATAAAGACTGTATGGTGCACGCCTCAATTCTATCATAGCTGACCGGCCAAAAGGTGGAAAACGCTTATCAGCCTCCCCTTCTGAACAAACAAATGAACTCGCCTAGCACTTTGGACGTTAATTGGTCACTGCACATCTGCCACCATATCCTGCACGAGCTATATTAGCTCTACGAAAATTAACCATTTGCTCATACTTTACGAGTATTGCATTCCCTGTGATTGGACATTTGGTGCCATATATATCTATGGAGGCCTAATGGGATGTTGCTGAATCTATGCCACGCAGAATCGCTGCTGCATTGCATTCCAATGGTGGACCAACATGCTATTAAGCAAATGGCCACAACAATGTTTCAGCCTGGAACTGCCCCCCCCCCCCCCCCATACACACACACAGTGACTTATGGGTAACGGACATTTTTTACACTACTCTCACTGGGGGATGGGAGACTGCATGTATGTCAGTCACTTTGCGACTGCCAACGACTAATTGAACAGTGGATAACAGAACACTGCATGGTCACATATGATAGTAGTGTTTCCATAAAGGTAGAATGGCATTTTAACACAGTGTCTACTTTATTGTCTTCTTAACTACACAGCTCCAAGTCACAATACAATCTGAAGACAGTTTACAGCTTTCAGAATGGGAAACATTACAAAGAAGTTGTAGAGCCCTTAAATTAAAAAGTGAGGACACATGAAAACAGTGACATTGTGCGAGAGGAAATCATCAGAAGCCCGAGATGATCCAGACGTCAACATACACACTGGCTAAGGACGAGATGTATCACTTTTGGGCCCTTGAAGGGTCTTGTGTAGTTCATACAAGACACCTTCACCCCATGTGTGACTGGTATGCGGTAACTAATGTTAGTGTAATAGAGCGTCATACTTTTGAGGACGTCACGACGGCGAAAGTAAACTCAAAACGTGTTCAACATGTGTGCATAATCTTCATTCTGCCAGAATTGCAGAGACAAAGGATGAATACACAGGGTTTTTATTTTCAACAGGACATTGCACCATTTCACACTGCAAATGCATCACTGGCGGTTGGGAGGAACATTTTCCCTGGACACCTCATTTTTAATTTTAGAGATAAGGCATGGTCACCAAGATCACCATCCATTTGCACTTTCTCATGAACTTTCTTGTGGCAGTTATCTGAAAGAGAGTGTATATTTTAACAAATCTTATAGATTAGTGGAGTTGAAAGACATCATTAAAAAAAGAGGTGGGCTTTAGTGATCAAATCCTGGTTGCTAAGGTTACAAGTGACTTCTGGGAATGAGATAAAAATAGTATTGGAAAAAGGCTCACCACCTGGATGATACAATTTTTCATCAGAGACCGTGTGAATCAAATATGAGTCATTAATCTCTGATTATGTATCAATGAAAGCTATTTCCTTAAAAATCGACAATATTATTCTTCACTGCCCATTTCCAGCTTCCTGTGTCTGGTTGTGAATCAATACTTAATTTATATTGGTTTTCTGTTCCTCCCAAGCACCACTTATAACTTATTGATGACAGGTGTATTCTGCTTAAGTTCAAAATTTAAATACATAAAATTTAAAAGTGTCCAAACACACTTTCATATTATGTCCCAATATTACCACCACTAGTGGTTTTATAAATACTGGAAAAGCATTCATACCTCTTTTCTTGATCCATTTTCAACTGTTCCCATCTTCTCCAACAGTTCCATGTTTACCAGATTCTCTTTTCCATTGAATGATGCCAAGGTACAATAAGAACCACGATGTTCACCAAATCTGAAAGAAGAAAAAAATATATTATTGAAAGCAAATAACTTGAGAAAAAGTACCAAATGAGATGTAGGATTGACTACATTCTGATAAAACACATAGGAATGAAGTTCATGCAGTGAAACTTATGGTGAACATAACATACTACTAAAACAATGCCCACTAAAACAATGCCCACTAAAACTCTGAATCTAAACCATTGGAACCTAAACAAATTGAAGGAACTAAAAACCCAGACTGATTTTAAAGAATATGTGACAAGAAATAACACTTCAGAGTTACTAGTGCGGAAAATTGATGGAATGGGCTTAAAAGAGGTGCAATAAACACAGCAGAAAATGTACTAGGTTCTCTAAAGTCAGAAAAGAAGCACTCATAGTTAACACATGAGATACAAAAAAAAAGTAAGAATGTTGGAAGTGAACACCAACAATATAGGTCCTTCAGAAATGAAGTTAACTAAAAATGTAAATAAGCTAATGAAGAATGGATTAAGGAAAGATGCCACGAGGTTAATAAAATAATGAAAACAAGGTGACAGATGCTACACACATACTAATGAGCAATCATTTTGGGGAGCACATTGCAAGCAAGGAGAACAGTGATTAGAGATGAAAAAGATAATTTCGGGGCATGATACAATATTTATTTTTGATTTCAAAAATCTTGGCACAAGCTCTGACGGTAGAATTCTTATAGGCACCAGGGCAAAGGGCAGAACAAGAACCATACAAAATTCAAGATGAAATTTAACGCAACTTTGTAAGTGTCATCTGATTTTAAAATAATGTAATTATAACACTTATGAACAACATAAAATCAGAAAGAATGATAATCACCACATCTATCAACTTAGTATTGCATGTGTCAAAAATACTCAAAATTATTTCACTGACGACTGGATGGGAAAACAAAGCTGACTCATCAAACATAATAGCAAAACGTTCTACTAATCCCGTGTGTTGACACTGATGATTAGAAACAGTTGCTTTAATGCAACAAGCCTCCAAATAATTTCAAATGATTGGCATTTTTCACATCTGGCCAAATCCATGATACACATGAATTAGGTACTGAATTTTCCTCTTCACAATTGTCATCTATAATTAAAATGTTTTGTATGCTTTCTATTTTGTTTAATCACATCACTATCATCACTACATCCGTGTAAATGCCTCTCTCTTAATATTATATAAGGATTTAATAAATTTCTCTTCCAGTTGGTAAGAACTAAACCACGACTGTAACTGACAGTGTGTGTCTCATGAGTTAGACTCACAATGTTTATGTCAAGACAATTTCATTTTCCTGAGCGTGACTCACGATGTTTATTTTTCGTCTACATTTGTTACCACAAGTCTGACTTGAGATATTCACATTTGGACCAAAATTGTTATCACGGGTGCTACTAGTCAAAGTGTGGCAGGGGGTTAAAGATCTAAGGTAGGATTGTTCATTGTGACAAATGATACATTATATGTATACTGAAGATGCAATAAAGGAAGTAAAGTGCTACCTCAATATGGGACTTGTTTGTCATGGGCAAAAAATCAGCATGATGCAGTATACTGATGACATAGTTGTGGTCGCTGAAAGTGTACAGGAATTAAGGTGGTGCGTGTAACATGTACATCAGGACAGCTAAATATAAAATTAAGGATAAACAGGAGCATTTGACGCCACCCATTGGCTTTGATGAATGATGTCATGTCAAGCCCTAAGATGCAACACAAAAATGATTTCAAGATGGCAAACAACAACAACACACACTGCCAAAGCAAAGAAATATAGACATCAAATACCAAAGTCTACCAACTCTTAATAGCAAATATCGATGCTTCCAGACAACTGCAGGAAACGGGGTTTTCAGCAGTGCCAAACTAAAATCTAAAAAACCGCAAAATCATAACAGTAAAATATAAAAACAAAACAACCACAGATATACACCACAACATTAGTTTCAAAAAAAAAAAAAAAAAAAAAAAAAAAAAAAAAAAAAAAAAAGTAACCACAAACCAACTGTGACTGATATTGAAAATACCACAATTTAAAAGACTCATACAATTACAGGAAGCCAAATAATGATACCAATACGGAAAGCCAAAATTGGACATGAATACAGAACAGAAAGCCAAAAGACGACTTGAATGAAATCAACACTTTATTCATGAAGCTCAACTGAAAAGATCAATGCAAAGAACCAAAATCTAGAAAATTAATTACACTTGTTACAGCTTTGGCAGCGTATAACATACTATCTGAAATAAACTTAACACGAAATACTGCCAGCACATGTATTACTTGCCTATCACTTGTGTGCGATCAATGTTTTCCTCTAAAATTTTTGGTTTCCTTTACAGTATCACAATGTTGCACGACACGTATCCGTGCACAATGTACGGGCCGGGCCCAAGGACAGAACATTAAATGAAAAAAAGTTATATGTTTATGTTTCGCTGAGTTTTGTAAAATATAAAGAATGTAAGACTACACTCTCATATAAGTACAATTTACTTCTACAACCTGCCTCTGGAGAAGACTGGACCTAGGTGAAGATGGAGAGTTGGTGGCAAGACAGAAGACGATGGAGAGGCCTATGTTCCAGACAGACCCAGCCGGAGGCTGGGAACTGTCCAAGATGATGATGATATGACGAGGATGATGATGAACCTGCCTCTGGTCAAGCAAATTATGGAGTAAGAGATTCTAGTGCCACTAATGATGCCAACAACTGGAATTCACTGCAGAAAGTGAGAGGACTGTTTACCACGTAGTCGAACAAATGGCAGCATGTTAGGGGGGTACATCCCACTGAAGAAAACAAAAGTTATTACCTAAATGCTGGAAGACTAATGTGTGACATTAAATGAATTTTCCATCAGTGCTTGGCAAAACATGATGATGATAATAATATTAATAATAACAGGAAACACTTCCTAACATCATTAATGATGTGCATTTTCTGTATTATCTATCGGATATGGAATAGGCAAGATCATAAATGTGAATAATAAATAAAATGCATTTTTCTAACGCAAAATGTAGATTTAATAATGTAAAATGCTCTCTAGCTTCCTTTTGTGATTGTTATACTTGGCATGTTCATAGAGAAGGTATGTGAACATTAAAATGACATTGTAATTGTGTGCACTAATTATTTGAAGGTTTATAATTTATTCATGAGGTTAAACATGGTCTAGAAATGTACTAGTCAGAAAGAATCACATAAGTACAAGAGGCATAGGGAAAAAGATTTAAATAAATAAATAAAAATTGCTAATTATTGTAAGTTAGAAATAGTGTTGATCCTGAAATTTCCATAATGTGTTTTCTACTGGAAAAAAAATATTGGGTAAAATGAAGGAAGCTGTTTAGAAAGTCCAAAAAAGGAGCTACAAACATTTTTAGTTTTACAAAGGAGATAGTTTCTTGAATTCTACGTTTTTAAATCCTAATAACAGTGTTCGTCATATCACCTGTTAGGTTTTGGCCAGCAACCTAAATTAAAACCCGAGAAATGAAGATTTAACACTGAAATTGTGTGCAGTTATTTAGATGTGTTTTCTGTGTTTGTGTTTCATTTCAACTGGTAAAGAAATAAAGTTATAATCAAGCACCTTTCTACATTGTACATATGGATGAAGGATTGCATAAATCAAAGATTAGGACACTGAAGGAAAAAATTCATACTTCGAATTTTTTTTAATATCTTTTTTATGTTGCTGTCCAAAGCTGTGTGTGTCAACAAAGACTTATTTTATGCTACTTGTATGTTTTACAATACTCTATGGTGTTATGCATAGTCCAATTTAAAATTTCTATAGCTGATCTGGATATATTGTCTAATAAACACAGATTCATTTACAGTGGTAAATGAACTAAGAAGCCATTTAATTAACAACATTCACCCAGTGATAAATAAAAGTTATATTAATCAGCATTTTTTCTTATATGGCTGCTGTTGCGCACAATGCTTGATGACCATTTTTATTTTCCATATCATTCTGTAGGTTCTGGTCTAGATGACCAGTACAGAATATTACATCGACACTGGACTTTGTGATTTACCCTAAAGTTACACACCAAGCAGCACTATAACAAAGTATGAGGAAATAAATACAAGAAGGTAACTTAAATTGCAAGAGGACGAAACAGCTGGGCAATACACACTATGGAAATGAGTGTTAGAGATGGAAGGGAGGACAGCAGTAACAGCTGCTATTGTATCTTATTTGCTGGTTTTGTATGGACTAAGGTTTGTCAGTGATTCTGCACGAGATGGAGGTTAATGTCTTTGAAGGGTTTTTGGATTTGATGAATATGAAAAAGAATTAAGTTATTTAGGTAAGCAGAGATCATGATCACCACCACCACCAGTCCTGACCACAAAGATGTCAATAATACGAACCAGCTTTCTGTGTATTTATGACTGCCTCTTCCACATGGCCTATAAAAAGGTTGGCATGGAACAAGATATCCTAGTCCTCACAGCATCACATTGATTTATCTGTACGTCCAGCCCTCAAATGTGTAGCAGTTACCCTTAAAATGGCTAGGGTGGTGGTGAGGTTTTAGGGAGACCATCAAATGGACATTGGGAGAGGTGCTGTTCTAGGGCTGTATGCAGGAAGTGTATGTAGGAAATGGATGTGAGGTGAGGTCCCATTAATTATGACAAGGAGTGTTCCAAGTATGAGAGGGAATGGAATGGGTTGGAAACTTCCAAGGAGTGGTTATTATGTAGAATGAGACACATTGCACGATGCAGCAGAGGTGCTGGTCTACCATGATTGAAATATATTTAGTTCGGGATATAAAGCCTGCTACAGTGGTTGTTTTTGTGTATTTTGGTAGCAGACTGAAGGTAGGAGTCCTTGACTCAGGAGGTATATGTTCTGTAAGGCAGTTTTGAGAGGGCCAGGGCTTTAAAATTTTCTGCAGCTCTGTCTGGCTGGAAGGAATGGGGTTGACAGGAAGAGTATTGTATGCCAAGATATCCAAGAACAGATTTAAATCCTTCTGCCGTGATGAAATGGTCTTTGTCCACTACATGTGACACCTGTATCCACTGCACAGCTTTATACATAGGAATTACCACCACTAAATTGGCTGAGTACATGCATAGACACCGAAAATAAACCAATCTGGAGACACTCAAAATTCAATTGCTGAACATGCTCTACAGCAGTGGTTTGCAACATGGGCATTATGTCCTGGAGACTCTCTCATTTCTTGAGATGACGGTTGAAAGAAAAGGATGGTGGCAGAAGCGACGCTTGGGGATGGGGGGGGGGGGGGGGTCTTCAAGTTTACTTTGGCAATTATTCTTTTCATTACTAACTGGTTAAAATGGAAGGGAATTCAATTTCCTACATTAAATAATACATGACAGCTTAATACAATATCATTAACAAATAATTCTAATTACCAGTAAATTTAAAAATGAGACCAGAACAACTTGAAGACCAGTAATATGGAAATGTTTTTTACTTACAATTCCATTAAGAATTAACAGCCGAATTTCCACAACTGCTGTAATGTCAGCAGATGGTCTGTCTCAGGCGCTCGTACTGCACATAAACTGGGCAAGTGTAAACTTGTGCAAAAATTACACAAGGAAATTCCCCAAACTGACTTGGAAAGGACAACACATTTTGCAGCAACAAATCATCAGTACTGACACCCCCCCCCCCAAAAAAAAAAAAAAAAGCTTTAAAAGAAAGTTGGCGGAACAGCAGTGTAGGCAGATTATTTGGAAAACTCACTCTCAGCACAGAAAAAGCCTCTAGGTTGCATTAAAAGTCCGTTTACTAACAGTTAAATGCGAGCTATCTCTTATTACCCACACAGTACAATGCTGTGGCCCAATGCAAGTCATCATGAAGTCAGTTCCTTTGAGTGATGAGTTTCAAAAAGGACTTGCAAGAGGGCCCTTGATATGGAAGACAAGCTTCCCAGTCTCTTTAAGAATACAAAATTTGTACAGCAAAATGATGTATTAACATCTACAGACACCAAGGTCTGCTGCTAGCTTGCATTCAGTTCATTAACCACAATGACAATCTAATGGAAGAAAGTTTGTCTGTTGCTAAAAATGTAACTGAGAGATTGCATCATTATTTGTGCTATGTCGTTAATTCTGTTAATAAGATATAAGTGCATTCTTGGTAAAACTGTCTTCAACAATTGAGGTGATATGCCTACAAATAAGAAGTTGGACCTACAAGTATCATCAGTCTACTGACCCCAGCCTTTGTGACGTAAACTACAATGTCTTAACATGGCATATCTTCTAGATATATCAAACAAATTCAAAAAGTTCTGTAGGGAGACAAAATTAACTTTGGTAGAACAAAAAGTATGGTATCTTCATTCACAGTCTGTATGCCAATAACTTGAGTCAACACATATTCTGTCACGATATCTTCAAGAAAATTCATGTGAAGACATAGCTTCAGACACAGACTTTAATGATTTTTGCTCACATCTCAAAAAAGCCACGAAAGATAGGTGAACTATGTAATACTGAATTATCACTGTGGGGTACTCAATTGGTTTGCAATGGTTGCAAGAATATTTGCTCAGAGATTGCAAGTACAGTCAATTGACTTTAAACTGCTAAGTCCAAGCAAATTCTCATCAAAACTTAACATTTTTGGCAGGAATATTGAATGTTTTTGTTCATTTTAGCATTCCCAAGTCAGTAGACAGTGCCTTCAGTGTGGTGCATTAACTAGGAAACAAAGTGCATATATATGAAGGGGGCTATCTGAGATGGAACCACAGAGAGTGAAACTGGAATCTGCTTATGAAGCACAAGCAAGTCTCTGTTGTTGTCTTCAGTCCAAAGACTGATTTGATCGAGCTCTCCATGCTACTCTATCCTTCATCTCCAAATAACTACTGCCACCTACAGCCTTCTGAATCTGCTTACAACAGTTTTACCCCCCCCCCCCCCCCCCCCACACACACACACACACTTCCATCCAATACTAAATTGGTGATGCTTTGATGTCTTAAGAATACGTCCCATGAACTGATCTCTTCTTTTAGTCAAGTTATGACACACATTTCTTTTATCCTCAGTTCTATTCAGTACTACTTCATTGCTTACATGATCTACCCATCTAGCCCTCAACATTCTTTTGTGTAACGACATTTCAAATTCTTTTTTTGTCTGAACTGTTATCATCCACACAAGGCCACACTCAAGAAACATACCTCCACAAAAGACTGCCTAACACTTAAATCTGTATTCCATTTTAACCTATTTCTCTTTTCAGAAATGCTTTTCTTGCCTTTGCCAGTCTACATTTGATACTCTACTTTGGCCATCATCTGTTATTTTGCTCAGCTTTTAAGCATCTTGTTTATCAATGTAATTTCCGTGGCATTACCTCACTTAATTCTAATATCCTTGATATGATGCTGTTGATATTCACTGCATCCTCTTTGCAGGATACTGTCCATTCTCTTCATTGGTTCTTAAAAGTCATTTGCTGTCTGACAGAATTACAATGCCATCGGCAAACCTCAAAGTTTTTATTTATTCTCCCTGAACTTTAATTCCTACTCCAATGTTTTCTTTTGCTTCCCTTGCTGTTCGCTAAATGTAATGAATGATAATGGTGATAGGCTACAACCCTGTCTCACTCCCTTCTCAACCACTGCTTTCCTTTCACATCCCTCAACTCTTATAATTGCCACCTGGGTTCTGTACAAATCGCAAATAGCATTTCACTTCCCGTATTTTACCCCAGCTACATTAAGAATTTGAAAGAGTCTTCCAGTCAACATTGCAAAAAAAAAACTAAGTCTACAAATGCTATACACTTAGGGTTGTCTTGGATTAACTGTTGTTCTAAAGGTACATCGTAGGGTCAGTATTGCCTTGCGTGTTCCTACATTTCTCTAGAATCCAAAGTGATCTTCCCCAAGGCTGTCTTCTACCAGTTTTTTCCATTCTTCTGTAAAGAATTGTGTTAATATATTGCATTCATGACCTACTAAATTGATAGTTTGGCAATTTTCACACCTGTCGGCAGCTCCTTTCTTTGGAATTGGAATTAGAACATTCTTCTTGAAATCTGAGGGTATTTTGCCTGCCTCATACATCTTGCACACCAGAAAAAAAAGAGTTTTGTAATGGTTGGCTCTCCTGAGGCTGTTAGTCGTTACCAGAATGCCTTCTACTCCTGGGCCTTAACTTGAGTGTTTCAGTGCTCTGGAAAATTCTTTTCGCGGTATTGTATCTCCTATCTCATCTTAATTTACATCCTCATCTCTTTCTATAATACTGCCTTTGAGTTCACCTCCCTTGTATAGATCTTCTATATACTCCTTCCACCTTTCAGCTTTCCCTTCTTTGCTTAGGCTGATTTCAATCCAAGCACTTTACATTCATACGGCTCCTCCTCTTTTCTCCAAAGGCCTCTTAATTTTCCTTGCAGGCGGTAGCTAACCCCCCCCCCCCCCCCCCCCGCTCCCTGTGAAGTATCTTCCAAAATCCTTACATTTGCCCCCTCTCTCTTGTTTGTATTCCCTTTGGCCTGCTTCATTTGTTACATTTTTATATTTTCTCCTTTCATCAATTACATCCAATATCTCCTGTGTTATTCAAGGATCTCTACTAGGACTTGTTCAAAAGCAAGAGTCTAGCTCTTTACATTAGGAACAGCGAAATGCCACACTTTAAGATTTCTTCGCGACTTTTTCGCGGTAAAATTGGTCTTCACAAAAGTGGCTTTAGCACCTCAATCAAGTTACAGGTGAGCCTGAAACTTGGCATAAGTTCATGTTGGGCCCTCAGGTAGATATGTATGAAATTCATCAAAATTGAAGATGATTGACCTGGGAGGCCTAGGGCACTTCACATGGAATGACCCCTATTTTAATACAGTAAGCCAATTAAAATGAATTTTTATTTTCTTAATTAATCTATTATTAAAAATGTCAAATTTTACAAAAATCTAATACTAGATTTTTTAAAAGGTGAATGTATTCCCACACAACACTGACCAGGAAATTTCTCTTTAGGAACAGTGCCTATTGCACAGCAAGTATAAATGAAATGGTTGTATGGGATTTATAAACCAAAGTATAAAATGGAAATAGATAACAAAAGTAGGTCAACAGAATGGTAATGTATGAAGCATCCACTATCATAGCACAATCTTATTGCACTCCAACACACACACAAATTTGATTCTATGCTTTAACAGTATCAACGGTAGGATTGCAGAGATGTCACTTCTGTTTCCTTTACAAAGAAAAGTTAAGAAATACTGTGACAATTTTACTTTCAGTCAGAGATCAATATAAGGTGTTAAAATACACACAACAGCAGCTTTAAATTCTTTTTGCAGTGAGACTGATCTGTACCATACCACAAGGGATAAGTTGGGCTGGAAGATGGCAACTTGGTTGTTAAGTTGGCAAAACTGACAAATATGACCATGTATTAAGATTTGTTATTAAGCACTTTCAATATGTTTCATGATAAAATCTTTCAAAAAAGAAGTATGAAACTAAAAGGGCGAGCTTAATTTTCATGATCTCATATCTTCAACAGTAGATAATAACTTCAGCTTCAATATCTTCCGCAAAGATACCTATTCAGATATTATCCCAGGTGATTTTGCCCATCCACATGCACACAAGGTTGCATTCTTTCACTCTACTACTGACCATGCCCTATCAATGATCCCTGTCCCTCAAAGATCCAGGAGAAACCCTAATTTTGTGTAAGGGGGTCAAAGGGTGGCAATTAGACTTATGTAAAGAACTGGAAATCTTTAAACATACATTCAATAGGAATGGTAAAGTGTTAAATGATCAGCTGCAACTTGCAAATTGACAGTTCCTTGAAGGTTTTAAGGTGGCATTTCAGACCAGTTAATGTAGAACTTAGTTTGTTGGTGGTCTCTACTTTAAATCAATCCTCATCAAAATATTTCAATTTTCTTGTAACATATTTTCTATCTTTCTACTTATCCTCCTTTTTACTGTTATAATTCATCTTTAAAGATTCCTCCCTACCTCCCATCTTCCAGCCCTTTTCTACCCAAAATATTTCTCAGTCAGATTCTGATATAACATGGTGATTGATAGTTTGTTTTCTACCTGTTTCCTAGGTGCTTTATTTTTGTGCAGGTACTCCACTTACCGATGTTTCGTACTTCGTGCACTGTGACAGTTTTCTCAGTTGTTGCACGACACCAGCCACATATGGGCCATTTTCACTGCCTTTCCATTCCATGTAGATTTTAATGTTAAGACTTTTACGCTGCTTTATTCTGAAATCTGTTGTCGCCAATATGTGATTTTACATGTAGGGCATTTTTGTTTATTATATTTTTATCCAATGGTATTGCACATCCTTTACACCTTGATCATTATTTTTAACTACGATGTAAAAAAATCCTCAAATAGTTCCAAGTACTTCTGAAGAAATCATTTTACAATTGTTGAAAGCATGGTCAAGCGTAGTTGTTAAAGCTTTATTCCTGCAACTGGTTGGATGACTTTCTGAAATCATTCCTTTACATTCATCATTGCTGAACAGCAGCTATGTTCAAAATTTTAAAATACGAATACGAAATAAAAAGTAGTCATGAAAGATCAAGTTGTCCTCGTAACATAAAACAGAAGTAAGTCTGAATAAAATTATTTGACAGTTTGATCTGTCACTTGCTGCTACACTGTTGCCACATTGGCTGCCAGTTAAAGCTCAGTTATAAGCAGCACGAAATCATGGAGGGTCATTGTGTAAAGTGGAGCAATGCTGAAAGCAGCCACCATGAGATATGATGGAAATGCGAGATGCTCTGCTGCCAGCTGATTTTAAATAACTAATGACTGAACTGCGACAAACGACACAGACTGTATCCTTTAATTTACACCTACACTTACACATGTACTTCACTAGCCACCGAGCAGTGTGTGATGGATGCTATTCTCGTCAGTCATATCCCCCCCCCCCGGTTCCACTCGCAGATTGTGCGAGGGAAAAACGACTGCCTGAACACCTCGATACGAGCTCTAATTTCCCTTATCTTTGAACGGTGATCAATGCGTGATTTGAAACTAGGTGGTAATAATATATGCTCTACATCCTTGGTGAAGGTCGATTTTGGAATCTAGTGAGCAGCCCCTTCTGTTTAGCGCGTCATCTATCTGCAAGTGTGTCCCACTTCAAACTTTCTATGAGATCTGTAACACTCTCACGATGACTAAATGTACAAGTCACGAGTCTTGCCACTCTTCTTTGGACTTTCTCAATCTCTTGAATCCAACCCAACTGGTAAGGGTCCCATACAGACTAACAATACTTCAAGAGACTAAACGAAATAAAGTATTGTAAGCAATTTCCTTTGTTGAAGGACTGCGTCGCTTCAGGATTCTACCAATAAACCGCATCTAGAGATGTCAGATTAAAGTCGCCACCTATAACTATTGAATAATTTGGATATTCATTTCCTAGGTACTCAAGACTTTCCCTGAAACATCCTTCGACATTTGTTGCGGACGCTGGTGGTCTATAAAAACATTCTAATACAATGGTCACTCCTTGTCTGATTGACAGCTTTATCCATACTATTTTACAGTTCGACCCAGTATCGATCTCAACTGTGTTTAAACAGCTTTTAACTGCAATGAACACACCACCTTCCATAGCATCAGTCCTATCCTTCCTAAACATTTTCCAATCCGAGTTCAAAATTTCAATGCTATTTATGTCTGGTTTCAACCAGCTTTCAGTACCTAATACAACATCGGCATTACTACTGTTTATTTCGGAGAGTAACTCCGGGATCTTGCTACAGACACTTGGACAATTTACTAACATGAGATTTAGCATATTTAAATCCTTTGGAATGATTTGTTTAGGTGAACTAACAATTTTTACAGTTGGCACACCCACATCACATCACATCAGTGTCATGAACTGCTAATTTTTCAGGCCAACGGTTTGTTTCTCTTGGGGAGGAACCTAATAAAAAAAACATGTGCACACCACAAGTACTGTGCTACCCATGTAGCTGCTTCCTGTGTGTAGTGCACCCATGATCTATCGAGGGGCGTCCTAAACCTTTCACCCCATAGCGTAGGTCGAGGAATCTACAACCATTTTCATCACAGAGCACTCATTTCATTTAAAATCACTAAATTAAAGAAATCTCATTGCTATCATGCCACAGATATTTGTGAAAATTTTGTGTAAGAAATTACATAAATACAAAGTGATAAAATAATTTTTTCGGATTTGTTAGATCAAAACTGTAGTCAGGGGGCCATTTTGAAATGCCTAGCATTTTCTCCATCTGGCGTAAGTACGCAGGGTAGATTGAAAGTTTTTAACTACTATAACTCCCTTATTTATAAATCAATTTTATTCAAATTGGTGTCATTACAAAGATAAAAGTACCAACTATATCACCAAACTATAAAAATTCTGCAACTGTGCATATAAATATGTGCAAATCTGCAATTAAAGTCTTTTTTATTACAAACTTCATGTTTTTTTTTTTTTTTTGTCAAAATCACAAGTTTCACAATTTTAAATTTTGTCTCAAAGGATTCCTATTGTCATACATTTCAACATAAAAAATCAGAAGGGTGTTTGTTCTGTTTAATCATTTAAAACAGAAAGAACATTAATAATAATAACAATAACAATAATAATAATAATATACACGTTTCATTTTGTGACTCTTTCTTAGTGGTCACAAATGATCATCGGTTCTCATAAAACAGTCATAAAATTCTAAAAAGCATCCATTCTTTCAAACAAGTTTTCAATGGACAATACTATGTCTGATTCAAAAGTACATGAACGACCAGTACTTGTACTTGCACTAGGAGCAGGCAAAGTCACTAAAATGGTTTCATAAGGTATCCAGCAAACATCAGTATGAAGTGGCCATGAACAACTTGAGGAAGGGCCGCTTGGACTCATGAGCTTGACTTTTGCATCTCTCTGTTCTTCACTTATCTCTAGAATTTTTCCAAGCCACCACTGGTAATTGTAGATAGCTGCAACAAATGTTTCTTCTTTAACTGTGTTAGAGGCAGTGTTTTGAATTCCAAGAGGAACTTGAATTAATTTAGTAGAGGATGAAACATGCTTTATCAGCAACTTTTTTTCATTCAGTGGTTTGAAAATATGATTCACTCTTGTCCCAGGAATGGTAGAACCAGTCTCATATCGTTTTTGTAACATGTTTGTGAACTTTATCTCCTCTTTTGTAACATAAAGGTTTCTATTCCTGGAACATGAGTTTTGGCAAATGTAAACAGATCTTTCGGACTTAAAATGTGACTGTCCACTGTCATATGGACACTGTAAACTTGCTCTTGTTGCTAAATGTTTAATAGTACCACAAACTCTAGCACATGCATTTTTGCCTTGACTAGTGGCAAAAAAATTCCATTCTGCAGTTACTTCATGATCTTGCTTGTGATGGCACAAATTAAAAAAGTTCTTAAAGTTTTTATATTGTGCAGAACTGCCATCACTGAAGTACATAACATGCTGGATGTGTGGTAATTGTTCAGTGCATAATTGACAGCAGTTTTCTGAAAAACATATTATGTGTTTGTATAATGCTGCAAACAGTCTCTTATACAACACAATGACACAGACTTAATGCAATCATCTGTTTTAAAGTGCACCACAAAAGGTGGAAGGGTGACGAATGTTCTGCCAGT
The DNA here is from genome assembly GCF_021461395.2 of Schistocerca americana. Classification (NCBI taxonomy): domain Eukaryota; kingdom Metazoa; phylum Arthropoda; class Insecta; order Orthoptera; family Acrididae; genus Schistocerca; species Schistocerca americana. Next base: position 480,171,960 of record NC_060120.1, read on the forward strand.
GAAATCCTTGTGCAGCATCCTGAAGGAAACAGGTATAGTTCTCTGCAAAATCCACTATGATGATGCATGTAGTATCAGGGAGGGTTTCTTTGCTTGATCTGAAGTAGTGACTCTTAGATTTTGATACATAATGATGATGTGTTAAGTTTTGAAGTTTTTGCACGAGATACTAAACAAATTCATCAGTCATCTTAATTAATGTCTCCAGTGTGGGTCGATCAGTTTGCATCCATTGCTTGAAAACAACATTTTTTACAATCTTTTGAGGACTCCAGTTCCACTAAAAAATTGTGCAGTTCATATTCATCAGGATACCAAGGACAGCGATGCAGCATGGACTCCTCACTTTCCTGATTGCACAGCAGTTTCTGTAGAAGTTCAGTGTACGGTTCTTTCACATGTGCAGCATGTATTAACAGTTTTACGTTTTGGTGATATGTGCATAAACATACGTTATGCATTCCATGACTGTTTACAGAAACATTCTTTTGGCCTAAGTCCACAAAATTTAGTAAAATAAATTTTATCTTCAGGGTCTTTTTCTCTGAAAGCTAAGTATACATCTTTCAGATTATGTAAAATTAGTCTTTTTGTCTTATACATTCTTTTGCAATTTTCTACAGGGACAGAGCGTCTTTTTTAGTAGCAAAAACAAGACTTATATCATCTTCACAGTAAAAATTCTGGACACGTTTTTCCACATTCTTACCTATTCTGTTTCCCACTTTATAACTCCCTTTTGACAAAATATCATCTTCTTTTAGCAATACCCTCGATTTCTTTACCATGTATTCGGTGTTAAAAAACATTTGGATTTTTTCTTTACTCCATGAAGCTGGTGCTAAAGTAAGTATTGTAGTTTTTCTTTAACAGAACTTCTGCTGAATTTCTCTTTTAAGTTTTTGCATTAAAATATTATGGTCTGTACATTCAGCATTGCCAGTTTCTTCAGACACATTTTTCACTGGAACATGTAGCACTTCTGATGCGATTTGCTGGAATTTTAAAGCTAAGTGAGACTTGGATCAAATGTATTCTGGACGCCTGTCTTGTGCTGTCTTGGTAATCTTAAATGGTGAAATTTCAAGTAATACACAACTCTCATGAAGTGTTTGAAGAGCTGTAGATGGATCTGGTGTATATTCTTGATCTTCAACTTCACATTCATCCATCCCTGGAAGATTATCCCCCAGAGGAGATAAAATGTCCTTATGGTGTGTTATGCACAGCCTGGTACCTGGGATAAGTCCAAGGGTTTTATATTTCCTTCCCATGGTTAAAGAAATAGGTTTCAAAGATTTCTTAGCAGTCTTTTTACCATGGTTCTTAAAAGGGTCAAAGCAAATTCTTTGTCTGTCTTCAAATGTTCCCAAATAGAGCCTTTTGCGAGAAGAACACACACACAATATTTTCACAGGTGCTTCTTGGCTTCAATAATTCAATTATCAGCTTGATTCAGGCTTAACATATCTACTAAATCAAGCTCTTCACTGCTACTACTTTTCTTCTGACACACAACTGCTGACACAAAACCTAAAGAACATTTGTTTTCCATTGTGATTTTGAATCAGCTGTGTATGTTGCAGAAAAGAACGGGATGGTTTGAAACTTTTTCTTGTTCTCTAATTAGTTAAGAATGTACTATGAAGAATCTGTAAGGGGGAAATGAGAAAGAGTTAATGACCACTTTATGGTCATCTCTAATATTCACATTATGGAACAACTTTGTATTACAGTCAGATCCCTCAATACGGAACCCCTCGACATGTAAAACCCCTCAATATGATATTCTAAAAGCCCTCAACTTGATAGTGTGACGCATTTTATGATAGTCAATCAGATGCTACTATAGGAGCATAGTAAGATTCATAATACATAAAACCTTTGATTTTGGAATTGAATTATGTTTATTATAATTTGTTTTATTTATTTTATTTCAATTATCATATATAAGTAGTAACTTTTACATAAATAAAGAAAATATTTTTTTGTTTAAATTCTGTGAACATATGTAAAACATATCAGACAGCACCTGAAGAAGACTGCGAGTCATGCAGTTGAAATATCGTACTGGAAAGACGCGAATACCTGGTAGAAACCCGATTAGTCAACATGACAACAACAACAGCAGCAACAACAATAATATTTATATGAGTATCATTATTTCTAACGATAATCGATTTAAAAAAGTGAAAAACAAACAATGTTAAATAAAGTATGTGATCTTTTTCACTCTTTATAATATTTGATAACTAAAACTCACTACAACATCTGAAAAAAAGGTCACAATTAAACAAAGCATATACTGCAACAACCGTTTGTAGGTTATAATATGATTGGGTGGTCTAGTGTCACTTCATAAAAATTATACATCATCAGAGGGCACTATAATACGTTGAAAAAATGGAACCGGGTCATTCCATATCAAATCACCCAATAAAAAATAAATTTTACCCCCACCTCCCTAGATTTTCATGAAATTTGGCTCAAATGGTTCTAATACCATCATGACAACACCTGAAATTTTTTTTTTGCTGTATCTCTTATAGTTTTCTTTATAAATTTTTAAAGTTTTATGTTCTGCGTTTTCCGAACCTTCGGAAATGGTAAATTTAATTTGTATTCAAAACTTTAAAATTGCTTATCTTAAAAACTCTTCTAGATAACATCATGAATTTTTGCAGCAAGTTTATTTATTATACATATTTGAAGATAAAAATGATACTATTAAAATATATTAATATTTTCTAAGAAAAAAAATATATATGTATTTTTTTTTAACGGATGTTTTGTTTTATAAGAATTGCAATATCTAGAGTCTCTGACCTGATAGAATGCTCAAATTTGTTTTAATTTACTCTTAAACATATAGGCTACTTGATAAAACAAAAATAATGGCTTTTTAACATGTTTATTAATTATAGCAGATTACATTAGAATTATGTACAAAGATTGTGTACTTCCGACACTTCTGTTTAACCCAACTGATTGCTTGAAACATTGAATTTTTTTGAGTAATTTTGTCTTTTTAATAAACATTAATGCTGATTCAACTTGTTTTTCCAATTCATCCAAGAGCTTTCAGTTCTTTTGATACAGTCTTTATTGAAGTAATACATTCTTCCAGTGCCGCTTGATTGAGGTGCGTCTACTACACAGACTATGTGCTCCAAAGGCACTATGCAAGAATCTTCTCTTTCAGGCCAATAAAATGATGCAGCTGATCCTGAAGGATGTAGAAATAGAATTTCTGAATCTTCATCATCATTGAATATTGTTTTTACCAGTCCAAAGTACCAGTTACCATCATAATTTGCAGCCACATAGCTATTTATGGATGGTTCAACACGAACCCAATCAGAAGAAGAATGGAAAGAAAAGACTAAGGAGGGTTTTACACTATCTGTAGTCCTTCTAATTTCAAGATTGTTTGTTGGAAGTGGTTTGAAGTTACGAAAACTTCTTGTTCCAGGAATGGTTCGGGTTGCTGAAAAACTTTTTCTATTTTCAAACGTAGCAAATCAGTTTCTTTTTTGTCAATAAAGTGAAAATGAATGTTTTCAATGTTTTTTTCACAAAACTTGTACACATCGATTGCTGTCATTTGTTCGTTGTCTGAAAGCTGTAGACTGGCTTTCCTTAAAATCCTTTTAATAGTTCCTCCTAGGCCATCACAAATTGACTTCCCATTGTTGGGCCTTCAAATTAAAGTCTCTCAAGTGTTCAGTCAAATTTTTAAAACTGTTTCTATTTTTGTACTGCCCAGCACAACCATCTGTAAAGTAGTGAACTGAGTCAATGTCAGTACGATGTGATGACAGCCACTTTGTAATTTCTTTTTGTACAAAGTTAACAAAACCAGTGTCATGTTCTTGGTCATCACTAATAAAACAGTGGTTGGAAACAAAAACATTGTTTTCCTCATTTCTTTTATAAAAACTCCAATTGGGTGTAGAGTACAACCACCTCTATTCCAGTGGTAACTTTGGATCTCATTTTGTATAACAAAGGAACAATTTTCACTGAAATCCATCACAACAATTGCTGTTTTGGGTGGGGAGTCTTCTTTCAATCTTTTAAAGGCTGCTGATTGGGATTTTGCCATAAACGAGTGCGGAGTGAGCTTTTCCAATGACCTAACCAATAAAGAAATGTAGTCTTCAACACTGATAGACTGTTTGATCATTTCTGCTCTGTCTGTGTTAACCCACTGACTGATTACAATTTCTTCTTCTAAATCATAATCTTCACTTAGTTTTTCAGTTAAGTACTCAGTGTAGTATTTGCAGGACAGCTGTCGCAATGACGTAGCATGCAGTTTTGGTTTTCCGTGTAGGTCTTTATAATGTTCTTCAATTTTCACAGTATCCAGTAATAGTTTAACATTCTGGTGGATACTGCATACACATATAGTGCGTGTGCCTGCAGCACCAGCAAGGATGCATCATTTAGGTCTCAAGAAACAAAATTTTGAAAATCCTACTTCTACCTCGGGATTCTCCCATTAGAAAGAATAATAGAGTTCTCTCAAGTTACACAAAATGAGTCTTTTTTGCATGTATACATTTTTTTGAACACTTACTTTGTCTTTTGTTCCAGGTAGCACTCTGGAACTTTCATCCTTTTCATAAAAATCTGTTACAAGTCTTACTGTATTTTCAGAAAGAGTTTTACCCTTTTTTGGACCAGGAGTTTCCAAAATACCCTTTTCAGATTTTAGCTTTCTAGCTTGTCGCACCATGTACACTCACTTACATTAAATTCTTTGATCACTTTATTTTGACTCCAAGAATCTGGAGCCAAGGTCAGAATCTGGATTTTTCTAGACTTCCCAACAGATGAAATCTTCTCTTTCATAAGAGAAATCATTACATCAAAAGTCCTTTGCTTTCTCAACCACACTTTTATCTTCTTCGTCATCAGAACTTGGTGCATCATATTTTAATGCTTTTGAAACCACCTTTTTTGCAGTCTTTTCAATACTGCTAACCTTCCTTTTAAAATAAGACCCTTTACTTTGTTCTGGCAAGCCATGAAGCTTTACCAGTGTTAAACCTAAATTATCAAGAGCAATGTTTGTTTGTATGAGGGATTCACTTCTGGATTCCAATGATTCTAATTCAACCAGGACATCATCATCTGTTTCACTTTCATTGACTTCAACTCTTAATTTTTCCTCACAAAAGTTACGGCATGTTTGGCAAAGCTTTTGTCCAGGTTTTATGCTAATAATTTGTGTCAGTAATTGTTTAGAAAGATCCAAGCCTACACTTCTCAACGATTTTTTGATGGGCTTTTTGTGTGGTTTTTAGTGGGTTTACACATGTTGTTTGATACTTTTCAAAAACATTTGAAAAGTAGTAGCTGTGGTGTGAACATATATTCTTAAATTCACACAGATTAATTCCAGATCGTAAGTGGATCAAATCTTTTTCTTCCCACTCAATTCAGATACCGGTTGAAACTTTTTTGAAGGTGTGTAGGTTGTTTGGAAACAGTCAGATTTTTTAAATAACCCTACGCTACAGGTTTGAATATCTGACATACTGATATCACTTTTGGTCTGATTACTGTTCTGGTTACTTTTATAGGATATTGGGAAAGAATCTCTGTAAACTAAGTAACAGTACTTACTTAAAGTTCGAATAAACTTAATAAAATACTATCCAAGCACTATTTAACACTGTAATAATTTTTTACTTCAAAACACAGGAGTAACAAAACAAAATCCAAGCGTACATTGTTACTTGAAGAAGACAAACTTATTTTCGGTGTCTAAGTCACTTGGTACTTTTTATTTTTAAAATATAATTAATATTATTTTAAAAATTAGATAACTATTAAACAGGTTAAAAAGCCAACATAATTTTTCTTTTATCTAATAGCCTATACAATTAAGAGTATTTTAAAACAAATTTGAGCTTTCTATCAGGTCTGAGACTCTAGATATTGCAGTTTTTGTAAAACTGAACATCCGTTAGCTAAAAAAAAAAATTTGCAAATTTTTATTAATTTGAAAGGTTTTAATATATCTTTATGGTAATTTTTTTAACATTTAGATATAATACACAAACTTATTCCAAAATTTCATACTGATACCTTGAGTATTCTTTAATATACAAATTTTTTTAGTTGTGAGGACACATTTAAGTTAAGATTTCCGACTGCTGAAACAACGCCAAATCTAAAAACTTTAAAAATTAAAAGAAAGAAAAAAAAACAAAAAAAAACTATCAGAGAAAGAGTAAAAAAATTTTACAAGTGCTTTCAGGGTGATAAAAGAAGTAATTGTACCAAGTTTCATCAAAATCTGACATGGTTGGTGTCAAGGCCTGGGTGACTTGACATGGAATGACCCCTACCTCTCCATATACTAATTCAGAACTAAGGAGTCCTGACACCATGATGAAGTGGGCATAGAGTAGTTGCTTTCAATGCCTGCTACGACATGATACTCAGCTGTAGTTTATAAACATCATCTGAAATACACAATATGGCAACTTTTGTGGCAGCAGTGAAGAAGTGTTACACAAAGCCCCTTTATGCATCAGTGTATTGGCTATGACCAAGCCACTAGCGTTTTTACTAGATAATTAACATTTCTGTCACATATCAAGTGATGACAGTACAGTAACAGTTTACACACTATAGCGATCAATACTGCTATGAATGGTCTTCAGCCCAAACTGAAAATGGCTGCACATATGTTAAGTTAATGAATCACAAATAATTGGTTTATCACTACCACACGCAATTGGAAGCATAAAAGAATGCAACTGAAATCTCAACAATAATGTTGTTTTTCTTCTACAGAACAAAGAAATGCCTGACAATGGTTGTAACTTGTTATAGAATTATAATTACCTTAACATATGAGGAGGAAGGATTGTTGCAATTTAATGTCTGGTTGATAAACTGAACTGGGTTTAAACCAAAGTAACCATGTGCCAAGAACTGATTACACCATCATGAGTAATGAAACATATGTTATACTGTACTAAGCTTAAAAACCACAAAGCACACTCAAATACTGCAAATGCATGCTACACGTCATTCCCAAAGTGCAATAAACATAAACTACACGGCATTCCTTATCTTGGCTGTTTTAATTTGTGAAACATTACTAAGTGCTACAAACAACAGAAATTGTATCCAAATACTAACTAACTGAAATTTTCAAACACAAAAATTAAGTGAAAGGTTCTGCTGAACACATACCTGCAACACACTTCATTTGGGTCTACCCAAAGTGTTAACTCAACAGGCAGTTTCAGGTCTTCATATTTCAGTCCACATGCAATTGCAGCTCTTTCCAAAGTAGCATCGCGGCGATCTCGTTCGTTAACTCTTATGCAGCGGTAACCCTGTCCTCTGAATGGGGTTTCTGGAAACCAGTGATTCTTGAACCTTTCAACTAAGAGTTCTGACAAACGTGTTTTGAAGTCTTGCAGTTGCTCTTGGTTAAAGTTTTCGCTTTTCTCTATCAGGCGGACTAAAAAGAGCACCGCCGCCGAAATTTCGTCTAGCATAACTGGTAGTTTTCGAAGAACGGGGAATCTGAACGAACAATGGTTGCAGTGTGACACACATAAGTGTGACGAAGCTCTAGGCAAGGCTACGTACTCGGTGCCGAGCTTAGAGACTTTACTACACTCTGATACACTTAATTCTTGGTTTTGATCTGTGCAACAATGGCAAGAGAATCAAGAATCTAAAGATTATCCATTCAGTATCAAACTGTAACCTACTTTCGATCGTTCAGTATTGTGCAACTTTGCTGCAAGGCTTTCACCTGAAACATAATAAAGAATTAATGAATAGAGAGTAATGCAAGTAAGTATTACACGCATATTAATTACACGTTATTCTGCAGAGACACACTTGAAAAGTTATTGCGGTTGCCAACTCAATACTAGTATACCATCTTGCAACTAGCATCTGTCCAGCTTACATTTCACTTGATACGTAGAAACATTTTCTGCATGCAACGCACAAAATTTTACTCGTGTCTAGGACCGAGAGCAATAAAGGGAAAAAAAAGGAAAAAAAAGCTTGAGCGAAACTTAGTACGTACTTCTCAACTGGTGAATACTACTTTCCCAATGCTACGTGAAACAAGAAACAAGGAAACAATGCAAAGATGCTGGCCGTCGATAGACGCTGGTCGATCAGAGTTTCAAAGATACTTCAGAGTTGTGGACCTGAAGTGTGGTATTAGAAGTGTGTGATTATGAAAGAAAATGTTGTTTTTAAGTATTTTTTTAATATTCATAAATTAAAACTACCCCTTGTGGGCACAGTGCGGTCATCTATCATAAACAGTTTACGGCATTACAAGTGAAGTCGTGTAGGTGAGCCCCTACATTGAATGTTTGATTTCCGCAGCGTTCAATGTTTTTGTTTTCAATTTTATTGTAATACGTATAGAGTATTGAAGACACACGAGCCCACGCTTTAAGGATTACGTATAAAAATTGTTACGTTCTGTTGATATTGGTTGTGTCTTCTTGTGTATACCGTCGTGACAATCAACGTTGTTTGACAGTCACAAGTAGTAATTATTAGCAATCGACAATCATTCAAATGGATGTAAGCTCGTAGCGGTTACACAAACCCGAAGTTAAATAGCCCGGAGTTCCAGAAAGTTTTACAGGTGAAACGTTGTGCTTGTATTGTGTTACGCATAAAGAATGAACTTGTCAATGCAGTTCAGTTTATCATCATCCATTTTATCACATAAAAGATATAGGAAATGTCATATGGAAAGAGAGAATACAGTTTCTATTATTAACAATTAAGGGAAATAACACGTTCTTAATTACACTTTAACCTTTTCTTAAATGCACTTTACATACTTTGCCGTCTTTTTTACATGCAAGAAGAAAGAAACAAAGGTTTATAGAAAAGGATCAAAAGTTGAGCACTATCTGTTTAGATAGCAAAGAAATTCATCAACGCTAATAGTAGCCTCTTCAATTCTGTTTTAAATATATGTAAGTTTTGTATGATTTTTATTTCTTTTGGTGAGGCATTGAACATTATTTTGAGTAGACACATTACACTATTGTGGTACAGAGCTTTTGAATGTATTTTTCAATGGAAATCGTGCTTGTTTCTGGATTGATAGTTGTGTACTTCCCTGTTTAGAGAAGAGAATTCTTGATTTGACTTATGGAAGCATACTGACACATAGATCATTGAACTAGGGAATGCCATAATTTTCAACTCCTTAAAGAGGCATCTGCATGGATATCTGTAGGTAACACCCATCAGAATACGAATAGCTCCCTTTTGGAGCTTAAAACAACTTTTTCTGAAACCTGTATACCACATCTTAGATGACTGTATTATTACAGTCTTCTCCAATAAACAGATAAAACAATGTTCAGTTGTAACGCATAGTCAAGTCTTAAGTCATTAACGCATTAGGAATCTTTATGACTTTATTTTTACTAAATGGTGTTCTTTTTGAGCATTATATAATGGATTCATAGCTTTACTAAATCACTGACTCCTAATTCTGATCCGTAATACATGATGATAATATTTTCCTGTACTAATTTTTCTTGAGAAACAAGATATAGGGCCTATAATGGATTATTCCATGTCTTGTCAGGTCAACCAGGTGCTCCAGCCCATAGTCCCAGATTTGGCTGAAATTTATCACACCAATGCTACCATGTGTGGAACGCTCATGTTCAAAGTATTAGGTTCCCGTGAGAGTTAGTTCCAGAATTAGAGCTTGCAAATGAAGGTGATGTGACATGGAAAATGAAATGCCCTTTTAGCAAACTAACTTCAGGGCTCTATAAATGAGGAACTATTCCTCACAGTTCAGTGAAACTTCCCACTTGGGGAACACACTCATTGTATCAAAACACCAACAACACATTTCCGAGGGAAAATAAAAAATGTCAAAATGTGATAATTAAACATACGTTGTTGAAAGCACACAATGTAGGCTAGGTGTCTACCATGCAAAAAAAAATTTCACTCAGGAATGGGATAATACCGTTTGTAGTAGGCCTGATGTGAGCTAAACACACACAACACATCATGTCCACATCTTTCACACTTACTGAGCTACAGGCACAGGAAAATACAGAGTAATTGAAAAAAAAATCACCAGAAAAATGTACATTTTCAAAGTGTTGTAGCACAAAAGGCAGAAGTGATATGTGTTGTGGTCTTCAGTCCAGAGACTGGTTTGATGCAGCTCTCCCTGCTACTCTATTCTGTGCAAGCTTCTTCATCTCCCAGTACCTACTGCTATCTACATCCTTCTGAATCTGTTTAGTGTATTCATCTCTTGGTCTCCCTCTACGATTTTTACCCTCCACACTGCACTCCAATACTAAATTGGTGATCCCTTGATGCCTCAGAATATTTCCTACCAACCAATCCCTTCCTCTAGTCAAGTTGTGCCACAAATTTCTCTTCTCACCAATTCTATTCAATACCTCCTCATTAGTTATGTGACCTACCCATCTAATCTTCAGCATTCTTCTGTAGCACCACATTTCGAAAGCTTCTATTCTCTTTTTGTCTAAACTATTTATCGTCCATGTTTCACTTCCATACATGGCTGAAATCCGTACAAATACTTTCAGAAACGACCGCCTCAGAAACGACCGCCTGACACTTAAATCTCTATTCGAAGTTAACAAATTTCTCTTCTTCAGAAACGCTTTCCTTGCCATTGCCAGTCTACATTTTATATCCTCTCTACTTCGACCATCATCACTTATTTAGCTTCCCAAATAGCAAAACTCATTTACTACTTTAAGCGTCTCATTTCGTAATCTAATTCCCGCAGCATCACCCGATTTAATTTGACTACATTCCATTATCCTCGTATTGCTTTTGTTGATGTCCAACTGATATCCTCCTTTCAAGACTCTGCCCATTCCGTTCAACTGCTCTTCCAAGTCCTTTGCTGTCTCTGACAGAATTTCAATGTCATCGGCGAACCTCAAAGTTTTTATTTCTTCTCCATGGATTTTAATTCCTACTCCAAATTTTTCTTTTGTTTCCCTTACTGTTTGCTCAATATACAGATTGAATAAAATCGGGGATAGGCTACAACCTTGTCTCACTCCCTTCCCAACCACTGCTTCCCTTTCATGGCCCTCGACTCTTATAACTGCCATCTGGTTTCTGTACAGACTGTATATAGCCTTTCGCTTCCTGTATTTTACCCCTGCCACCTTCAGAATTTGAAAGAGAGTATTCCAATCAACATTGTCAAAAGCTTTCTCTAAGTCTACAAATGCTAGAAATGTAGGTTTGCCTTTCCTTAATCTATCTTCTAAGATAAGTTGTAGGGTCACTATTACCTCACGTGTTCCAACATTTCTACGGAATCCAAACTGATCTTCCCCGAGGTAGGCTTCTACTAGTTTTTCCATTCGTCTATAAAGAATTCGTGTTAGTATTTTGCAGCCGTGGCTTATTAAACTGATATTTCGGTAATTTTCACATCTGTCAACACCTGCTTTCTTTGGGATTGGAATTATTATATTCTTCTTGAAGTCTGAGGGTATTTCGCCTGTCTGATACATCTTGCTCACCAGATGGTAGAGTTTTGTCAGGGCTGGCTCTCCCAAGGTTATCAGTAGTTCTAATGGCATGTTGTCTCCTCCCGGAGCCTTGTTTCGAGTTAGGTCTTTCACTGCTGTGTCAAATTCTTCACTCAGTATTGTACCTCCCATTTCATCTTCATCTACATCCTCTTCCATTTCAATAATATTGCCCTCAAGTACATCACTCTTGTATAGACCCTCTATATACTCCTTCCACCTTTCTGCTTTCCCTTCTTTGCTTACAACTGGGTTTCCGTCTGAGCTCTTGATATTCATGCAAGTGGTTATTTTTCTCCAAAGGCCTCTTTTAATTTTCCTGTAGACAGTAGCTATCTTACCCCCTAGTTATACATGCTTCTACATCCTTACATTTGTCCTCTAGCCAACCCTGCTTAGTCATTTTGCACTTCCTGTTGATCTCATTTTTGAGACGTTTGTATTCCTTTTTGCCTGCTTCATTTACTGCGTTTTTATATTTTCTCCTTTCATCAATTAAATTCAATATTTCTTCTGTTACCCAAGGATTTCTATTAGCCCTTGTCTTTTTACCTACTTGATCCTCTGCTGCCTTCACTATTTCATCTCTCAAAGCTACCCATTCGTCTTGTACTGTATTTCTTTCCTCCATTCTTGTCAATCATTCCCTAATGCTCCCCCTGAAACTCTCTACAACCTCTGGTTCTTACAATTTACCCAGGTCCCATCTCCTTAAATTCCCACCTTTTTGTATTTTCTTTAGTTTTAATCTGCAGTTCATAACCAATAGATTGTGGTCAGAGTCCACATCTGCCCCTGGAAATGTCTTACAATTTAAAACCTGGTTCCTAAACCTCTTTCTTACCATTATATAATCTATCTGACACCTCCCAATATCTCCAGGATTCTTCCAGGTATACAACCTTCTTTTATGATTCTTGAACCAAGTGTTAGCTATGATTAAGTTATGCTCTGTGCAAAATTCTACCAGACGGCTTCCTCTTTCATTCCTTAACCCCATTCCATATTCACCTACTACGTTTCCTTCTCTTCCTTTTCCTACTGTCTAATTCCAGTCACTCATGACTATTAAATTTTTGTCTCGCTTCACTATCTGAATAATTTCTTTTATCTCATCATACATTTCTTCAATCTCTTCATCATCTGCAGAGCTAGTTGGCATATCAACTTGTACTACTGTGGTAGGCATGGGCTTTGTATCTATCTTGGCCACAATAATGTGTTCACTATGCTGTTTGTAGTAGCTTACCTGCATTCCTACTTTTTTATTCATTATTAAACCTACTCCTGCATTACCCCTATTTGATTTTGTATTTATAACCCTGTATTCACCTGACCAGATGTCTCGTTCATCCTGCCTCCGAACTTCACTAATTCCCACTATATCTAACTTTAACCTATCCATTTCCCTTTTTAAATTTTCTAACCTACCTGCCCGATTAAGGGATCTGACATTCCACGCTCCAACCCGTAGAACGCCAGTTTTCTTTCTCCTGATAACAACGTCCTCCTGAGTAGTCCTGCCCGGAGATCCAAATGGGGGACTATTTTACCTCCGTAATATTTTACCCAAGAGGACGCTGTCATCATTTAACCATACAGTAAAGCTGCATGCCTTGGGAAAAATTACGGCTGTAGTTTCCCCTTGCTTTCAGCCGTTCGCAGTACCAGCACAGCAAGGCCGTTTTGGTTAGTGTAACAAGGCCAGGTCTGTCAATCATCCAGACTGTTGCCCCTGCAACTACTGAAAAGACTGCTGCCCCTCTTCAGGAGCCAGACATTTGTCTGGCCTCTCAACAGATACCCCTCCATTGTGGTTGCACCTAAGGTACGGCTATCTGTATTGCTGAGGCACGCAAGCCTCGCCACCAACGGCAAGGTCCATGGTTCGTAGGAGGGGCAGAGGTGATATACAAGCCATATTTCATATACTGCATATGTAGTCAATAATGTAATGTTCTTCAAAATTTCAACACCTTTTTGCAAGGGATTTGCGTACAACGAAAATTGACAGATATGTATTTGGTGATGTGACCATTGTTGCAGAAGTCAGTTTTTGGGGGGGGGGGGGGGAAGAAAGAAAGAACTTTAACTCTTCTGCCTCCTCATATCCCCCTCTCCCATTGTTTAATCACTAAGTAAGACATATAGGTAGTTTAACAGAGCATATCATTAATAATACAATGAAACTGCTAGAAACCAATTGCTTGTGCTTACAGCAGAACCATTTCCATGCTGTAGCGAATGTACTCTGTATACAGAGTGGCAAATTGTACTATCTTGCTGACACATTAAACATTAATTTGGTTTTCAGAAAGGCTTTTCTGCAGAAAGTGCAATATATGCTTTCACTGATCAAATATTGAATGCTCTGAATAACCGAATAGCACCCATTGGTATTTTTTGTGATGTTTCAGAAGCTTTTGTGTCAGTGAATCATGAAATTCTTCTAGATAAGCTGAAATATTGTGGCATGAGTATGACACTGCACAAATGGTTTAATTCATATTTAACTGGAAGAATGCAGAAAGTCGAAATTAACATTACAGATAGTCTGGAAAAATCAGCAGAGGTCGCTCTCTAACTGGGGAGGTACCAAGAATAGTGTCCCACGGGGTTCAGTCTTGGGTCCCTTATTGCTCTTAATCAGTTATTAATGACTTGCTACGCTATATTGATCAACATGCAAAACTAGTTCTGTGTGCTGATGATACAAGTATATTAATCACACCCAACAAACAAGAGTTAGCTGAGGAAATTGTAAATAATGTCTTTCAGAAAATTATTGAGTGGTTCTCTGCAACTGGACTCTCACAAAATTTTGAGAAAACCGAGTATATACAGTTCTGTGTAGTAAATGGCATACACCATTGATAAATATAAACTTTGAACAATAATTTGTTGCTAGGGCAGAATGTTCTTTATTTCTGGGGGTATTGATGAGAAACTGAATTGGAAAAACACATTGATGATCTGAAACACGTAGGCTCATCTAATTATGGTATTAGGGTTATTGCAAATTTTGCTGATAATGTATGTATGGATTTCTGCCTTACAGCAGGTCTTGTCGTGGGTTAAGCCTCTTCCACTTTTGTCTGTCCATAGCCAGTCTTTTCATTTGTGAATATTTGCCTCCTTTGATATTGTTCAGCATTTGATGTCTTCTTTTTCCTCTTCCACTTTTTCCCTCCACCATTCCTTCAATTCCTTCCTTCAATAAACAGTCCTTCCTCAAACAATGCCCAATCCAGTTCCGTTTTCTCTTTCTAAAGACTTTCAGCATGTTTCTTTCTTCTCCAACTCTGCTTAATACTTCTTCATTCCTTACTCAGTCTTCCCATTTCACTTTTTCCATTCTTCTCCATATCCACATCTCTAGTGCCTCCAATCTTCTTTCATCTTGCTTCCTCAAAGTCCAGGTCTCCGCACCATGTAGTGCAACGCTCCAGATGTAACATTTGGCAAGTCTATTCCTCAGATCTTTGTTTAGTGGTCCACAAAGTAATTTCTGTTTCATCTTGAATCTTTCTTTTGCCATTCCGATTCTTTTCCTCATTTCTGTTGAGCAATACATATCATCCATTATTGCACTTCCCAAGTAATTGAAGTTATTCACTTGCTTTATTTCCTCTCTCCCTATTTTCATATGGCATTTCCTCCCCTTTACTCCAGTTACCATGCTTTTTGTTGTCTTCTTGTTAATCTTCATTCCATAATTTTGTGTTTAGACCATCTGACATTTGTTCCATCTCTCTTGCTTTCTCTGCCATCACAGCCATGTCGTCTGCAAATCTTATACACTCCACTCTCCGACCCCCTATACAAATTCCTCTCCTTCCATCAAAACTTTCACTAATAATTTCCTCCAGATATATATTGAACAGTATTGGTGATAAACAACAACCTTGTTTTACACCTCTTCCCAGTTCAATTTCTTCACTCATCACACCTCCCATTCTTACTCTTGCTCTCTGGTTCAAATATAAATTTCTAATTAGCCATCTATGCCTCCAGTCATTTCCATGTTTCCTTAGGGTTTCCATCAGTTTGTCCCATCTGACACAGTCAAAAGCCTTCTCAACACACACCTTTGTTTTCTTCTCCATGTTCCTTCTCGCCTATCACTCTCAGTAGCCCAATGACATCTCTAGTTCCCACTCCTCACCTGAAACCAATTTGTTCATCTCTTATTATGCAATTCAGCTTTCCATACAGCCTTTTGTTGAGCGTCATCAGCAAGACTTTGGCTGCATGCAATATCAGGTTCACTGTTCTATGTTCCTCACACTTTTTGCTGTTCTTTTTCTTTTCTATAGGTATTAAGATACTTTCTGTAAAGTCCTTTGGCCATTTTCCTGTCATGTATATCGGATTACACAATTCAATCGACTCCCTTTTCCCTTCTTTCTCCAATGACTGTAACAGTTCCGCAGGAATCTCATCAATTCCCATTGCCTTTCCATTTTTCACCTCCTTCATAGGTTCTTCAATCTCGCTAGTTAGTATTGCATTTCTTTTGTCGTCATCTGCAACTTTATCTTCTTCTTCTAACCAAAGGTCTTCTTCACTTGGTCAGCTGTCTGCAGCGTATGTTGTTGTTGTGGTCTTCAGTCCTGAGACTGGTTTGATGCAGCTCTCCATGCTACTCTACCCTTTACAAGCTTCTTCATCTCCCGGTACCTACTGCTACCTACATCCTTCTGAATCTGCTTAGTGTATTGATCTCTTGGTCTCCCTCTGCGATTTTTACCCTCCACGCTGCCCTCCAATGCTAAATTTGTGATCCCTTGATGCCTCAAAACATGTCCTACCAACCAATCCCATCTTCTAGTCAAGTTGTGCCACAAACTTCTCTTCTCCCCAATCCTATTCAATACCTCCTCATTAGTTACGTGGTCTACCCACCTTATCTTCAGCATTCTTCTGTAGCACCACATTTCGAAAGCTTCTATTCTCTTCTTGTCCAAACTGGTTATCGTCCATGTTTCACATCCATACATGGCTACACTCCATACAAATACTTTCAGAAACGACTTCCTGACACTTAAATCTATACTCGATGTTAACAAATTTCTGTTCTTCAGAAACAATTTCCTTGCCATTGCCATTCTACATTTTATATCCTCTCTACTTCGACCATCGTCAGTTATTTTGCTCCCTAAATAGCAAAACTCCTTTACTACTTTAAGTGTCTCATTTCCTAATCTAATCCCCTCAGCATCACCCGATTTAATTTGACTACATTCCATTATCCTCGTTTTGCTTTTGTTGATGCTCATCTTATATCCTCCTTTCAAGACACTGTCCATTCCGTTCAACTGCTCTTCCAAGTCTTTTGCTGTCTCTGACAGAATTACAATGTCATCGGCGAACCTCAAAGATTTTACTTCTTCTCCATGAATTTTAATACCTACTCCGAATTATTCTTTTGTTTCCTTTACTGCTTGCTCAATATACAGATTGAATAACATCGGGGAGAGGCTACAACCCTGTCTCACTCCTTTCCCAACCACTGCTTCCCTTTCATGCCCCTCGACTCTCATAACTGCCATCTGGTTTCTGTACAAATTGTAAATAGCCTTTCGCTCCCTGTATTTTACCCCTGCCACCTTCAGAATTTGAAAGAGAGTATTCCAGTTAACGTTGTCAACAGCTTTCTCTAAGTCTACAAATGCTAGAAACGTAGGTTTGCCTTTTCGTGATCTTTCTTCTAAGATAAGTCGTAAGGTTAGTATTGCCCCACGTGTTCCAACATTTCTACGGAATCCAAACTGATCTTCCCCGAGGTCCGCTTCTACCAGTTTTTCCATTCGTCTGTAAAGAATTCGCGTTAGTATTTTGCAGCTGTGACTTATTAAACTGATAGTTCGGTAATTTTCACATCTGTCAACACCTGCTTTCTTTGGGATTGGAATTATTATATTCTTCGTGAAGTCTGTGGGTATTTCGCCTGTCTCATACATCTTGCTCACCAGATGGTAGAGTTTTGTCAGGGCTGGCTCTCCCAAGGTTATCAGTAGTTCTAATGGCATGTTGTCTCCTCCCGGAGCCTTGTTTCGAGTTAGGTCTTTCACTGCTGTGTCAAATTCTTCACTCAGTATTGTACCTCCCATTTCATCTTCATTTACATCCTCTTCCATTTCCATAATATTGTCCTCAAGTACATCGCCCTTGTATAAACCCTCTATATACTCCTTCCACCTTTCTGCCTTCCCTTCTTTGCTTAGAACTGGGTTGCCATCTGAGCTCTTGATATTCATACAAGTGGTTCTCTTCTCTCCAAAGGCCTCTTTAATTTTCCTGTAGGCAGTATCTATCTTGCCCCTAGTGAGACAAGCCTCTACATCCTTACATTTGTCCTCTAGCCATGCCTGCTTAGCCATTTTGCACTTCCTGTCGATCTCATTTTTGAGACGTTTGTATTCCTTTTTGCCTGCTTCATTTACTGCATTTTTATATTTTCTCCTTTCATCAATTAAATTCAATATTTCTTCTGTTACCCAAGGATTTCTATTAGCCCTCGTCTTTTTACCTACTTGATCGTCTGCTGCCTTCACTACTTCATCCCTCAGAGCTACCCATTCTTCTTCTACTGTATTTCTTTCCCCCATTCCTGTCAATTGTTCCCTTATGTTCTCCCTGAAACTCTCTACAACCTCTGGTTCTTTCAGTATATCCAGGTCCCATCTCCTTAAATTCCCACCTTTTTGCAGTTTCTTCAGTTTCAATCTGCAGTTCATAACCAATAGATTGTGGTCAGAATCCACATCTGCACCTGGAAATGTCTTACAATTTAAAACCTGGTTCCTAAATCTCTGTCTTACCATTATATAATCTGTCTGATACCTTTTAGTATCTCCAGGATTCTTCCAGGTATACAACCTTCTTTTATGATTCTTGAACCAAGTGTTAGCTATGATTAAGTTATGCTCTGTGCAAAATTCTACAAGGTGGCTTCCTCTTTCATTTCTTCCCCCCAATCCATATTCACCTACTATGTTCCCTTCTCTCCCTTTTCCTACTGACGAATTCCAGAAACCCATGACTATTAAATTTTCGTCTCCCTTCACTACCTGAATAATTTCTTTTATCTCGTCATACATTTCATCAATTTCTTCATCATCTGCAGAGCTAGTTGGCATATAAACTTGTACTACTGTAGTAGGCATGGGCTTTGTGTCTATCTTGGCCACAATAATGCGTTCACTATGCTGTTTGTAGTAGCTAACACGCACTCCTATTTGTTTATTCATTATTAAACCTACTCCTGCATTACCCCTATTTGATTTTGTATTTATAACCCTGTAATCACCTGACCAAAAGTCTTGTTCCTCCTGCCACCGAACTTCACTAATTCCCACTATATCTAACTTTAACCTATCCATTTCCCTTTTTAAATTTTCTAACCTACATGCCCGATTAAGGGATCTGACATTCCACACTCCGATCCGTAGAATGCCAGTTTTCTTTCTCCTGATAACGACGTCCTCTTGGGTAGTCCCCGCCCGGAGATCCAAATGGGGGACTATTTTACCTCCGGAATATTTTACCCAAGAGGACGCCATCATCATTTAATCATACAGTAAAGCTGCATGTAAAGCTGCAGCGTATGTTGTTGTTGTTGTTGTTGTTGTTGTGGTCTTCAGTCCTGAGACTGGTTTGATGCAGCTCTCCATCATATGCAGCGTATAGCCATCCTATATATTCTTCCCATCTTCTAATTATTTCTTAGCATTCACTTACCATTTTGCTGTCTGCTACCTCTACTTCCTTTAGTCCATTGTTGTTTCTCTTTTCAGTGAATGTCAAATCCATTGCTTCTTTGTACATCAAATCATATTTTCCTTCTTTCTCTAATTTCTCTATCTTGTCAGACTTTTCTGTCAGCCATTTCTCCTTTGCTTTTTCTCTCTCCCTTCTTAATTCATTGTTTAACCTCCTGTAGTTGCACTTCCCTTCTTCTGTGTTTACAGTTTTCCATTTTCTGTGATCATCCATCTTGGTTATCATATCTGGTGTTACCCACTCTTTCTTTACTTTTTTGCTCTCCTTGACTCTGAGCGTTTCCTTAGTTGCCTTTTTTGATCCCATTTTTAAAACGATCCCATCTTCCTTCTGTACATTCTGCTTCCTGTCCTTGCATCATGATTTCACAATATGCATTCTCTAATTTTTCACAATTGCCTTTATCTGTCAGTTTCTCAAAGTTAATGTGCTCTCTCTTCTGTCCTTTCCAGGTTCTTTTCAATTTAAGTAGAACCTCAGCTATTATTAATATATGATCTGAATAAATATCTGCCCCTGGATAGCTTCTGACAGTCTTTAGGCAGTTTCGGTATCTTTGTTGTATCATTATGTAATCAGTTTGATATCTTTTGTTGTCAAATCGAGATGTCCAAGTATACCTTCGTCTTTTGTGGTTACCAAATAGAATATTTCAAACTACCGTGAAATTTTCATTGCAGTATTCCAACAATCTTTGCCCTCTCTCATTTCTTTCTCCCAGTACAAATTTTCCCAGAGCTTTTCCTTCTGGTCCTTCGCCAACTATGGCATTTCAATCACCCATTATAACAATACATGCATTTCTTTTCTCTCTCTCTCTCTCTCTCTCTGCTAAGTTTTCTATTGTCTCATAACATTCTTCTACCTCTTCACCTGAATGGTTACTTGTTGGCATATAGACCTGGATGATAACTAAGTCTTTCTTTTTCCCTTTCAGTCTCATCATCATTATTCTTCCGCTAACATATTCAACCTTGATAACCTTGTCCTTCAGTCTTTTACCTTTCAAAATTCCGACCCCATACATTCCATTTTTATCTTCACCTGAATAGTACAATCAGAAGTCGTCACTTTCTAGTTCTCCTCAACCACCCCATGCTACCTCACACATTCCAAGTACATCCAATTTGTTTCTTGTCATTTCATATTTGGCATTTTCTAATTTCCCTTCCTGGAGAAGGGTTAAAACATTCCAAGTCCCAGTCCTCAATAAATCTGCCTTCTTCTTCTCCTCCTTCCTTCCTTTTCCATTTGCCCTAATCTCTGGAGTCCTCGTTGTATTCCCCTCCCTGATAAACACATCACTAAACTATCCTACTATCCCTATTTTCATTATTTTCACTTGCTGCTTATTTTGGGTAATTCATCACTAAGAGAAAAAGTATTCATTGCACAAAAGTGTGTAATCAGAATAATAGCTGGAACCCACCTTGCAGATATTTATTTAAGGAACTCAGGATATTCACAGTACTTTCCCCATACATATATCCACTTATGAAATTTGTTGTTAATAATCCATCCCAATTCAAAAATAATGGGAAAGTGCATAGCTTCATCACTAGAAGAAAGGATGATTCTGGGTTAAATCTGACTTGAGCACAGAAAGAGATGGATTATGCTGCTACAAAAATCTTTGGTCATCTACCAGATAGCATTTAAAAACAAGTTAAAAGAATTTCTTAGTGACAAGTCCTTCTACACAGTCAATAAATTTTTAGATATAAAGTAGTAAAAAAAACTGTTGTATATGAAGTAGTGGGAAAAATATTTATTGTGTAAAGAAGACATATTACGCTAACATGTACCACATAATTACAAACTGTCATAGCTGTGATCTACAGAACAAGTATTACTGTAAAATAACACAGTAGGAAGAACTGTAAATGTCATAAGAATATGTTCAAAAGGAATCCAGCACATGCCTGTCAAATGTGGCCAGTGAAATGCTCTTGCTGGTGCCATGAAGTTCACTAATACATCATCTTCAGGTTCACAGTACTCTGTGACACATACTAAGTGCCATTTGGCATTATAAACAGCAACAACATTAACAACCTGGTTGTACGTTGCCACTTTTGCTTCTGAATCCAGGGTCAGACACACTGTGAAGACACACGTTGTGCATGAACCTATAATTATAACAGGACAGACTGCTCATCTGCACATTATTAGCGTCCAAAGGAGAAGAGTGATGATGGCTCCTTGGGCCTGCAATAGTTTTAACGGGTTCCAGTCTGCTTTTTAGAAACTCATCAACAGATTTCACTCATCTTTCGAAAAATAAAATAATTGTATGCCGGAGATATTTTTCTGTACCCAGGTAAATAATTGAAGAGGTGATAGAATGAGGCTTTATGTAGGGTGCTGCAGACTAGCTCTTGCTGGCATTTGCTCAGTGGTAGCACCAATACTGTGTGATGCATTTTTCCCAAGTGTTGTTGCAAAAAAATCCATTCTGCATTAATCTGAAAATCATGGTAACACACGCATAAGAGATTTTTGCAATTTTTTTGTTGACTAGCTGCCCAACCACTGAAGAACTTTGCAGAATGTATGTAAGGCAGCTTGCTTTTAACATATGCCATTTCAGTGTGCATGTGGACATGGACTGCAGTAGCATCTTGCACTATTAATGCATAATATTCAGGAAAGTCCAGTATTACTACGATTTTGCCATGTTTGAAATGATCCGTACAAAATTCAAAATATGCTGATTGCGCTTTTGCTGTAAAGCAGTGCGTGCACAGTTTGTCTGTTATTTCACAACATATTCTACAAAATCTTCCACTGTACTTTGCTATGTTTCAAGAGTTATGCGATCCTTGTGTGACCATTGTTTATAAGAAATAAGTTCGTCATCATCTGTAATAAGCTCACCATACAGTTTATTATTCATGTGTTGTGCAAGTTTTGCCTTACCTGGAAACTTTTCGCACCTGTGCATCTTGAAGTGGTGGGAAGTGATGTCACACACTAGCAGTTTTATTGCATCTTTGTAATCCAGACCAGAATCCTTTGTAACAGAAAACTTCAAGTTAACATTTTGATGGGTCTCTCATACACATACAATGTGTATGCATTTGCATTCACAGATTTTGGCCGAAGATTGAAAAAAAGATGATAAACCCACTTTGGCATTGGGATATTTTTCTTTGAATTCTACATACAGAAATGTTACATAGCAAGAGCCTTTTTTGCATATGTACACTTACATTTCGAATTTTTGTCATAACATATTCGCTCGTGCCAGGCATTATTCTGCCGTAGTCATCATTTTCGCAAAATTCTGATACTAGCACCTTTATTTCTGAATTCAGTTGTTTAACCGGAACCTGTTGAAGTTCTGGAAGCATTCCGTGGTTTGCTTTAATTTTTGTGGCTTGCTTTATTATACATGTAGAATCATTTAATTCCTTTGCATGCTCAATAGACCAACTGGAAGGTGCAAAGGTAAGAATAGCTACTTTTTCTGGTGTGTGGATACCACACATTTTTCTTTCAAATCATGCACAGTTTTGTCCAAATTGAAGCATTTCTTGCATGATGTCTGTTTCTTTGGAGCAGATGGATGTTCTTTCTTTCACCATTAGTGCCTCTGCCATTTTGAGTTTCATTTCCATTTCAACTTCTTGTTGTTTTCTTCTTCCATAACTGGGTTTGTTTCTTTTCCCAACTCTGTGTCTTTATGGGAGACACTCCAAGAGCAGTCAGTGAAGTATTTAGTTGCTCAGCCACTGTGGTTGAAGGTGGCTGATACTCGTCACTTGCTGTCATGTACATTATCAGAATATCCTTCACTTTTTACTGATGTGACACACCTGGAACATAACTTTTTGACTCGGTTTCATGCTAAAGTCCTGGCACTAATTCACTTTCATTACTGATTTATATCAACTTCTTGAAGGCCATACCTCACTGTCTTCTTACGGATACGAAATTGGTCAAAACAACTTCTTTGCAGTAAAGAATACTTATTCATAGATACTTTCATATGATTATAACAAACACTCATGTTCCCTGAAACTGTATTTCTCACACCCACAGGGCAAATACTAAATCTCCAAAGCAACAAATCTTAGGCTGATTCATTCAGATCATGTACAAAGCAAATGTGACGTTTACTTACATGTGTCGTTTTATGACATTCAGACTCTTGTGCTACAAATAATGCAATTTGTTTGAACAAAAGCGCCACCAGCACACTCGTCTGCCTCCATACTGCCTTTACTACAACAGCAATGGCCAGCCTGAACTAGAATCTTGAAAGCATGAGTAAACTGTGATGCCCGCTTGTTTCCTTTGTTTTTCCTGCATAACAATAGCTCATCCTATTCCTGAATACTTCCATTGTTTAACTTTCAGTTGCCAAATGGTTTCCAACACATGCTGCACCTGTATGTAAAACATGAACTGAATCTCATCAGATGAGGAAGACCACAGCTGTCTGCATCATCTCTATTAATTGCTAAATCATGTTAAAACAAATGTAACCAAATATGTTTCTGCTTTTTTCGTTGTACACAAATGTCTTGTAATAACATGTTGACATTTTGAGTCGTATTACATTATGGTCTACTTATGCAGTGTACGAAATTCGGCTTGGATATCACTTGTCCCTTTTGTGCTGCACTTTGAAAATACACATTTTTCAGGTGATTTTTCAATTTTTTATATTTTCCTCTGCATGTAACTTAGTGTGTGTAAAAGATGTGGACACAATGTTTTTTTGTGTTTTTAGCCTACATCGGGCTTACTACAAAAAGTATTATCCTCTTCCTGTGTGAATTATACTTGGCATGATGGGCACCTACAATAGTATCTTTTAACGTGCATCTCATTTTGACATTTTTTTTTTTTATTTTCTCTGAGAAACATGTTGTTGGTGTGTTGGCACATTGAGTGTGTTACGTAAGTAGATGTTACCAGGGGGTAAAAACTTCATTGGACCCAGGAATACACTAGACACTCACTAATCCAGCCATTCCTGCCACATATGGGTGCTGGATTAGCGGAAGTGCCAGATTATGGAGTGTCTGAAATTTATTTTATTCATTTATTTTATTTTTTATTTATTTTGGAAACATAGGGGATATACAGGGTTATTACAAATGATTGAAGCGATTTCACAGCTCTACAATAACTTTATTATTTGAGATATTTTCACAATGCTTTGCACACACATACAAAAACTCAAAAAGTTTTTTTAGGCATTCACAAATGTTCGATATGTGCCCCTTTAGTGATTCGGCAGACATCAAGCCAATAATCAAGTTCCTCCCACACTCGGTGCAGCATGTCCCTATCAATGAGTTCGAAAGCATCATTGATGCAAGCTCGCAGTTCTGGCACGTTTCTTGGTAGAGGAGGTTTAAACACTGAATCTTTCACATAACCCCACAGAAAGAAATCGCATGGGGTTAAGTCGGGAGAGCGTGGAGGCCATGACATGAATTGCTGATCATGATCTCCACCACGACCGATCCATCGGTTTTCCAATCTCCTGTTTAAGAAATGCCAAACATCATGATGGAAGTGCGATGGAGCACAATCCTGTTGAAAGATGAAGTCGGCGCTGTCGGTCTCCAGTTGTGGCATGAGCCAATTTTCCAGCATGTCCAGATACACGTGTCCTGTAACGTTTTTTTTGCAGAAGAAAAAGGGGCCGTAAACCTTAAACCGTGAGATTGCACAAAACACGTTAACTTTTGGTGAATTGCGAATTTGCTGCACGAATGCGTGAGGATTCTCTACCGCCCAGATTCGCACATTGTGTCTGTTCACTTCACCATTAAGAAAAAATGTTGCTTCATCACTGAAAACAAGTGTCGCACTGAACGCATCCTCTTCCATGAGCTGTTGCAACCGCGCCGAAGTTTCAAAGCATTTGACTGTGTCATCGGGTGTCAGGGCTTGTAGCAATTGTAAACGGTAAGGCTTCTGCTTTAGCCTTTTCCGTAAGATTTTCCAAACCATCGGCTGTGGTACGTTTAGCTCCCTGCTTGCTTTATTCGTTGACTTCCGCGGGCTACGCGTGAAACTTGCCCGCACGCGTTCAACCGTTTCTTCGCTCGCTGCAGGCCGACCCGTTGATTTCCCCTTACAGAGGCATCCAGAAGCTTTAAACTGCGCATACCATCACCGAATGGAGTTAGCAGTTGGTGGATTTTTGTTGAAATTCGTCCTGAAGTGTCGTTGCACTGTTATGACTGACTGATGTGAGTGCATTTCAAGCACGACATACGCTTTCTCGGCTCCTGTCGCCATTTTGTCTCACTGCGCTCTCGAGCGCTCTGGCGGCGGAAGGTTGTGGAACATGTCAGTGTACAAATTAATTGATAATTCCAAATTGATCGGCTCATTGCTGTCACTCACTACTGGATCCAACTTGGCATCAATGGATGGCCACAATTTTCTTCAGCTCTTCATTATGGCAGCGCTCTCCACTTTATCCCATGCTTCGGCTGCTTGGAAAAAGACATCACATATATTAATTGCTTTCCACACCTCGAGCATAATTTTGATAGAGTCGTTTTCACTTTCGTTCAGCAAGGAGACGAGAAGTGAATGTCAGTAATGACGTTTAATTGATTCCAAAAGTCCCTGGCCCATGGGCTGAATTAGGGCTGTCACATTGGGTGGGAGAAAGAGTGCGTGTACATGTATACCACCAGACTTATAGAAACATCTGAAGGATGACTGTGAGCATTGTCAATTATAAGGATAGCTTTCAGTGGAAGCTTTTTCTTCCTCAGCTCTTTCCTCACTACTGGTACAAATGTTTCATGGAACCACCGAGAGAATATTTGTTGTCCATCCACACTTTCTTCTGAGTGCAATACTGCACTGGTAAAGTATTTATGTCATTGTGTTGATAACAACGTGGATGCTGGGATTTCCCAATCACCATAAGCAATAGTTTATGGTTCCCATCTACATTACAACATGCCATTAATGTTACGCGCTGTTTCTGTTGCTTGTAACCACGAGCTTCCTTCTCGTTCTTGTAAAAGAGTCCTGTTTCATCAGCACTACACAAAGCATCAGCAGTTAAATCTTCTTCCTCTATTATTTTCCGTATCTTGCTTACAAACTCATCAGCATCCTTATTGTTAGCCGAACGACTTTCCCCGGTGACTGTCTGCTGCCGAATGCCATGCAGAGGAAAATATAAAAAATTGAAAAATCACCAGAAAAACGTGGTTTTTCCAGTTTGATAGCCAACCTTTGCTCGCTGCAAAAAATCTGCTACCACCAAGTTGTTTGTTAAACGCAGCTGCTTTTTCCTTTATAATCAGGCCACTGACTGGAATTCCTTTACTGCATTGTTGTATGAAACATCTATAAACAGCTCCGTCCAGTTCTTCGTTCTCACTCTTTTGCATAACCTTTCATTTTCCCAAGTCACTATCCATTTGTGTTGAATACTATCAGATAACATCATCTTTCTTGTTGATGTCATAAATAGTTGCTCATCCAACACTGAACTCAGCGGCAAGGGCTTTCTGCAAAGAACTTCGATTTAACTTATCTAAAATTTTGAGTTTCTGCTTGAGGTCTAGCGTAATGTGTTTCCTTTTAGAAGACATGATTCCGAACTATAAAAAAAGCTACACTTTCAAATATAGTATATAAAACATTATGTAACTAAGTATTGTTGTGCACAATAATTCATTGTGCATGTGTTTTTGGATACGCACCAGATTACTGAGAGGCCGGACTATTGAGGGCCGGATTACCAATAGTCTAGTGTAGTTCCTAAGTTATTAAGCCCTCAAGATTGATTGCCAAATGCACATTGCATGGTAGTATTGGTGTGCTAAATTTCAGCCAAATCTGAGACTATGAGCTGGAAAGTAATCTCAAACTGGTTGAATTGACATGGAATGACCCTAATTTTTGTTAATACACAGAAAAATGTCTGCATCAGTGGTTCAGCTTCCATAAAACTTCGTATCAACAGTGATAAATTTTGAATAGAAAGAGGTGCCAGACAAGAAGATTCAATTTCATCTCATTTATTCTTTGCAGCTTTAAAGATCCATGAACTGGGAATCGGAAGGGATGCATGTTATTGGAACATACATGAATCTCCTATGCTTTGTTGATGATGTATCTTATGCCTCCTGCACATTAACATCTCTACTCTGTGAACCACTGTGAAGTGTGTGACAGAGAGTGCATTTCACTGCACCAGGGTTTCTTCCTATTCCATTCATGTATTGAGTGGTGGAAGTATGATTGTTTAAATGCTTCTGAACATGCTGTAATTAATCTAATTTTCTCCTCACAGTCCCTGTGTAAGTGATACATATGGGATTTTTGTATATTTCTAGAGTCGTCATTCAAAGCCACTTCTTGAAACTTTGTGAGTAGGCTTTCTTGGGATAGTTTATGCCCAACTTCAAGAATCTGCTAGTTCAGTTTCTTCATGATCTCTATGGATCTATCCCACAGGTCAGACAAACCGGTAACCATTTTTACTGCCCTTTCCTATGTATGTGCAATATCCCTGTTAGTCCTATTTGGTACAGTTCCCACACAGTTGATCAGTATTGTAGAGCGGATACCACAAGTAGTGATTCATAAGCAATCTCCTTTGTAGACTGACTGCATTTCCTCAGTACTCTACCAATAAACTGAAGTCTACCACCTGCTTTACCCATGTCTGAACTTGTGTGATCATTCCATTTGGTATCCCTACAAAGTGTTACACCCACTTTCGTGTATGAGTTAGCTGATTCCATCTGTGACTCACTGGTATTATAAGACAATATATATTTTTGTCTTGTGAAGTGCACAGTTTTACATTTCTGAACATGTTTCCTACCATGGACCTTGCCGTTAGTGGAGGGGCTTGTGTGCCTCAGTGATACAGATGGCTGTACCTAGGTGCAACCACAATGGGTATCTGTTGAGAGGCCAGACAGATGTGTGGTTCCTGAAGAGGGGCAGTATCCTTTTCAGTAGTTGCAGGTGCAACAGTGTGGATGATTGACTGATCTGGCCTTGTAACATTAACCAAAACGGCCTTGCTGTACTGGTACTGCGAACAGCTGAAAGTAAGGCGAAACTACAGTTGTAATTTTTCCCAAGGGCATGCAGCTTTACTGTATGATTAAATGATGATGGCGTCCTCTTGGGTAAAATATTCCGGAGGTAAAATAGTCTCCCATTTGGATCTCCGGGTGGAGACTACCTAGGAGGACGTCGTTATCAGGAGAAAGAAAACTGGCATTCTGCGGATCGGAGCATGGAATGTCAGATCCCTTAACCAGGCAGGAAGGTTAGGAAATATAAAAAGGGAAATGGATAGGTTACAGTTAGATACAGTGGGAATTAGTTAAGTTCAGTGGCAGGAGGAACAAGACTTCTGGTCAGGTGAGTACAGGGCTATAAACAAAAAATCAAACAGGGGTAATGCAGGAGTAGGTTAAATACTGAATAAAAAAATGGTAGAGCAGGTAAGCTACTACAAACAGCATAGTCAATGATGAATTCTTCTTGGGTTATCAGCTGAGCAGTGGCGTGGTCTTGTCGCAACGTTTCAATGAGTTTTGTACCCATCATCTCCGCCAGAAGACGTTGTGACAAGACGACATCACCACTCGGTTGATAACCCGAGAAGAATTCATCAGTGGAATACGCCGAGAAAGACTGCAATCGCATGTAGCATAGTGAATGCATTATTGTAGCAAAGGTAGACATGAAACCCACGGCTACCACAGTAGTACAAGTTTATATGCCAACTAGCTCTGCAGATGGCGAAGAGATTGAAGAAATGTAAGATGAGATAAAAGAAATTATTTACATAATGAAGGGAGATGAAAATTTAATAGTCATGGGGGACTGGAATTTGATAGAAGGATTAGGAAGAGAAGGAATAGTAGTAGGTGAATATGGAATTGGGAGGAAGGGGGGGGGGGTAAGGAAAGAAAGAGGAAGCTGCCTGGTAGAATTTTGCACAGGGCATAACTTAATCATAGCTAGCACATCGTTTAAGAATCATGAAAGAAGGTTGTATATGTGGAAGAGGCCTGGAGACACTGGAAGGTTTCAGATAGATTATATAATGGTAAGACAGCGATTTTGGAACCAGGTTTTAAATCATAAGACATTTCCATGGGCAGATGTGGATTCTGACCACAATCTGTTGGTTATGAACTGTAAATTAAAACTGAAGAAAGTGCAAAAAAGTGGGAATTTAAGGAGACGGGACCTGGATAAACTGAAAGAAACAAAGGTCGTAGAGAGTTTCAGAGATAGCATTAGGGAACGATTGATAAGAACAGGGGAAAGAAATACAGTAGAAGAAGAATGGGTAGCTTTGAGAGATGAAATAGTGAAGGCAGCAGAGGATCAAGTTGATAAAAAGAAGAGGGCAAGTAGAAATCCTTGGGAAACAGAAGAGATATTGATTTTGATTGATGAAAGGAGAAAATATAAAAATGCAGTAAATGAAGCAGGCAAAAAGGAATACAAACGTCTCAAAAATGATATCAACAGGAAGTGCAAAATGACTGACAATGGGTGGCTACAGGACAAATGTAAGGATGTAGAAGCATGTATCACTAGGGGTAAGGTAGACGCTACCTACAGGAAGATTAAAGAGACCTTTGGGTAAAAGAGAATCACTTGTATGAACATCAAGAGCTCAGATGGAAAACCAGTTTTAAGCAAAGAAGGGAAGGCAGAAAGGTGGAAGGAGTATATAGAGGGTCTATACAAGGGTGATGTACTTGGGCAGTATTATTGAAATGGAAGAGGACGTAGATGAAGATGAGATGGGAGATACAATACTGAGTGAAGAATTTGACAGAGCACTGAAATACCTAAGTTGAAATAAGGCCCTAGGAGTAGATAACATTCCATTAGAACTACTGACAGCCTTGGGAGAGCTAGCCATGACAAAACTCTATCATCTGGTGAGCAAGATGTATGAAACAGGTGAAATACCCTCAGACTTCAAGAAGAATATAATAATTCCAACCCCAAAAAAGCAATTGTTGACAGGTGTGAAAATTACTGAACTATCAGTTTAAAAAGTCACAGCTGCAAAATACTAACACGAATTCTTATCAGACTAATGAAAAAACTGGTAGAAACCAATATCGGGGAAGATCAGTTTGGATTCTGTAGAAATGTAGGAACATGTGAGACAATGCTGACCCTACAACTTATCTTAGAAGATAGATCAAGGAAAGGCAAACCTACATTTGTAGACTTGGAGAAAGCTTTTGACAATGTTGACTGGAATACTCACTTTCCAATTCTTAAGGTGGCAGGTGTCAAATACAGGGAGCAAAAGGCTATTTACAATTTGCACAGAAACCAGATAGCAGTTATAAGATTTGAGGGGCGTGAAAGGGAAGCAGTGGTTGAGAAGGGAGTGAGACAGTTGTAGCCTATCTCCGATGTTATTCAATCCATATATTGAGCAAGCAGTAAAGGAAACAAAAGAAAAACCCGGAGTAGGAATTAAAATCCATGGAGAAGAAATTAAAACTTTGAGCTTTGCCGATGACATTGTAATTCTGCCAGAGACAGCAAAGGATCTGGAAGAGCAGTTAAACGGAATGGACAGTGACTTGAAAGGAGGATACAAAAGCAAAATGAGGATAATGAAATGTAATCGAATTAAATCAGGTGATGCTGAGGAAATTGGGTTAGGAAATGAGCCACTTAAAGTAATAGATGAGTTTTGCTATTTGGGAAGCAAAATAATTGAGGACTGTTGAAGTAGAGAGCATATAAAATGTAGACTGGCCATGGCAAGGAAATCATATTTGAAGAAGAGAAATTTGTTAACATCGAGTATAGATTTAAGTGCCAGGAAGTCTTTTCTGACAATATTTGTATGGGTGTAGCCATGTATGGAAGTGAAACATGGACGATAAACAGTTTAGACAAGAAGAGAATAGAAGCTTTCAAAATGTGGTGCTACAGAAGAATGCTGAAGATTATATGGGTAGATCACATAACTAATGAGGAGGTACTGAATAGAATTGGGGAGAAGAGGAATTTGTGGCACAACTTGACTAGAAGAAGGGATCGGTTGGTAGGACACGTTCTGAGGCATCAAGGGATCATCAATTTAGAATTAGAGGGAACTGCGGAGGGTAAAAATTGTAGAGGGAGACCAAGGCACGAATACACTAAACAGATTCAGAAGGATGTCGGTTGCAGTAGTTACTTGGAGGTGAAGAAGCTTGTGCAGTATAGAGTTGTGTGGAGAGCTGCATCAAACCAGTCAGACAGCTTGTTGGTTGTCATGCACACATAGAATGCAGTACAGTGGTCGCAGCTTAGCTTGTGTGAATGAGATGAGGGGTATAGGATTCTGGGTGTTTAGGAAGGATTCCTCTAGATGGCCAATGAATATGTTGGCATAGGATGGCACTATGCAGTTGCCCATAGCCGTTCTCCACATGTGTTTGCAGGTACAGCCTTCAAAGGAGAAGTAATTGTGGGTGAGGATATAGTTGCTCTTGGTGACTAGGAAAGAGGCTGCTGGTTTGGAATCTGTCAGACATTGGGAAATGTAGTGTTCAATAGCAGCAAGGTCATGGGCATTAGGGATGTTAGTGTAAAGGGAGGTGGCATTAACAGTGACGAGCAGGGCACCGTGTGGTGAAGGGACAGGAACTGTGGAGAATCGGTGAAGGGAATGGTTGGTATCTTTTTTATAGGGGGGTAGGTTCCAGGTAATAGGTTGCAGGTGTTGGTCTACAAGAGCAGAGATTCTCTCAGTGGGGACACAGTAACTGGCCACAGTAGGGCGTCCTGGATGGTTTTGTTTGTGGACTTTAGGAAGCATGTAGAAGGTGGGAGTATGGGCACTGGTAGGAGTGAGGAGAGAGATGGACTCCGGAGAGAGATTCTGGGATGGACCTAAGGATTTGGTGAGTGATAGAAGATCCTGCTAGATTTGTGGAATGAGATCACTGTGGCAAGGTTTGTAGGTGGATCTGTCTGACAAGTGGCCAAGTCCTTGTACCAGATAATCCTTGCAGTTTGAAACAACGCTGGTGGAGCCTTTATCCACAGATAGAATTATAAGTTCGGGAACAGTTTTTAGACGGTGGACAGTGGTTCTTTCAATGGGCGTAAGATTACTTTGCTCATTGAGGGATTTGGGGGATGATGGTGAGGCACAGTTCGAGGTTAAGAAATTCTGGAAAGTTAACAGGGGGTGATTTTGGGGGCAGTAGGGTTGAATCATTGTTGGATGGAGGAGTGAACTGAGTTACGCAGGGTTCAACATTGGTCTTTGGTTGTGTCTAATTGGTAGGGTTGGTGGCAAAAAAGTGTTTCCACTATAAAGACTGGGAGAAGTGGAGGAAGACTTTAAAGTCCAACATGATTGAATTTGGGAGTGGAGGCAAAAGGTGAGGCCTTTGGAAAGGACTGATATTTCTATGGGGATAAAACTACTGGAGGAAAGGTTCATAAGTGTGTTTTGTTTAGTTTAGGTTCAGGATTTTGTGTGGCGGTGGGAGGGAGTTTTGGAGGTTGGAGTAAATGTAGTAGGTCTGCGATACAAAGTTTGAATCTATGAGGGGATGTGAAGGAGGTTTGAAGGTTGTTGTAGAGGGGGTAGACAGTGGTACTCCAAGGCAGGAGTTGGAAGTGAGCTGGGTGGAGAGCTTTTTGAGGTGGCATTGTGTGTGTTGCTCTAGTTCTTGGAGGGCAAGAGTTTCAATGTGTGTAATGGGTTCCAGGAATTTGGGATTGCAGAGTAGGAGAAATTTATGAATGGAGCGAAGGTACTGCATGGAGAGTTGGGCTTGGTTGATATGGTTTAGCAGGACAATGTTGGTGAGGGCTAACGATTGGCGGAATCTGAACAGCTGGAGGTCATTGCGGAAGGAGGGGTGGCAGCTAAAGATGGGTAACTTGATGGTAAGGCCGTTGGGGGGATTCCATGGGCCAAGCAACAATGCAGGAACAATATGTGGTACTGGGCTCTGGCTAGAGATAAGAAACTTTCCTGTGATGCAGATGGAAGGAGAAAGAGTCCATGGTGGTGGAAAAAATGTGAACAATAACGTAGAATTCCGTCCGAAAAAATTCGCAAGGATGAATTCGAGAAGGATGAAACGGAGGCAAAAGTGGGAAACAAAATGAAATCTGTGGGAGTCGATGAAAGCGAAACGTGAAAACTAACTAAAACTGATGAGAATTAACAATGAGATCAAAGGAAATATGTAAATAATATACTTTTTACCGTGGGTAACAGGTCTGAGGCTGGATAAGTATGAAGAAGTGGGATGGGAAATGTGATTCAATGTGGTGGAACTAGTGGGTGTGAACTGGGATAGAACAGAAAAAAGGAACAGAGAAAGAGTGGGGGGTGAGGAGTGGTTCTTGGGATGAGATACAAGATCAATTTGCACCGGAAAAGTGCAGGAAATAACACACGAAAATACAGGAGAGTGATCAATTACAAGGTATCGATTAATGATATTGGTGGGAGTGATGTGGGACATAAGATGCAGTACCAACAATCAGCGTGGTATCGTAGTCATCTGTTGTGCATGGCCGACATGTAAGATACAGTGTGGCTCGTAAGTAGTGTGTGCAATGTGGTTTGTAAGGCAACAAGAGAAACAGGATAGAAGAGAAAGAAGTACGGACATTGACTATAGTGATGCATTAGAAAATAGTAACAAAGGAAACAGCGCAGGGTTAGAATCGAAGAAAAGCTGTCAGGCAAAAATCAAACAATGGAAAATCCAGGATGGAATGTAACAAATCCCTCAACATGTGAACTAACCTTACATCTGCAGAAAGAACCACAGTCCACCATGTAGAAACAGATCCCGACCTTATAAACCTACCTGCGGATAAAATCTCCACCACTGTTATTATGAACTGCAAGGATTACCTGGCAGAAGGACTCCACCAGCTGTCAGACACATCCACCTGCAAATCTTGCCACAGTGGCTCCATTCCAGAAATCTAGCAGGATCTTCAGTCACTCCTGAAATCCTTAGACCCATCCCACAATCTCTCTCCAGAGTCCATCTCTCTCCTCACTCCTACCAGTGCCCATACTCCCACCTTCTACAAGCTTCCTAAAGTCCACAATCCCAACCATCCAGGATGCCCCATTCTGGCTGGTTACTGTATCCCCACTGAGGAATCTCTGCTCTTGTAGACCAACACCTTCAACCTGTTACCTGGAACCTACCCTTCTATATAAAAGATACCAACCATTTCCTCCAACAGCTGTCCACAGTTCCTGTCCCTTTACCACACGGTGCCCTGCTCGTCACTATTGATGCCACCTCCCTTTACACTAACATCCCTAATGCCCATGACCTTGCTGCTATTGAACACTATCTTCCCCAATGTCTGGCAGATTCCAAATCAACAACCTCTTTCCTAGTCACCATAACCGACTATATCTTCACCCACAATTACTTCTCCTTTGAAGGTCGTACCTGCAAAAACAAGCGAGATACGGCTATGGGCAACTGAATAGCGCCATCCTATGCCAACATATTCATTGGCCATCTAGAAGAATCCTTCCTAAACACCCAGAATCCTATACCCCTCACCTGGTTCACATTCATTGATGACATCTTTGAGATTTTGATTGAGGGTGAGGACACACTATCCACATTCCTCCAGTATTTCAAAAGTTTCTCCCCTTTTGCTCCACCTGATCCTACTCAACGCAATGCAACAAGCCACCTTCCTAGATGTTTACCTCGACCTTAAAGATGGCTACATCAGTACCTCTGTCCATATCAAACCTACTAACCACCAGCAATACCTCCACATTGACAGCTGTCACCCATTCCATACCAAGAAGTCCCTTCCATACAGCCTAGCCCTGCAGTGACGATTAGTCTCTCTCAAAATATCCATAGGGTCTCACTGAAGCCTCCACAAACCGTAATTATCCTCCCAACCCATATGCCTTATCTTTCCAGTCTTCCACCACTTGACAAAGTCACACAGAGGAGCATTTCCTTCATAACTATCCAGGACTGGAGCAACTGAATTACACTCTCCGCCAGGGTTTCAACTACCTCTCGTCGAGTCCTGAAGTTTGAAATGTTCTGCCCACTGTCCTTCCTGTCCTCCCCACCCCTCCCACAGTGGTGTTCCACCGTACACTGAACCTACACAATATACTCATTCATCCCTGATGCTCCCAATCCCTTACCTCATGACTCATACCTCTGTAGTATACCTAGATGCAAGACCTGTCCTATATGTCCTCCCACCACCACCTACTCCAGTCCGGTCACAAACATCACCTCTGCCATTAAAGGCAGGGCTACCTGTGAAACCAGTCATGTGATCTATAAGCTAAGCTGCAACCACTGCGCTGCATTCTACTTCGGCATGACAACCAACAAGCTGTCTATCCACATGAATGGCCACCGACAAACTGCGGCTAAGAAACAAGTGGACTACCCTGTTGCTGAGCACACTAGCAAACATGACATCCTTTATTTCAGTGACTGTTTCACAGCCTGTGCCCCATGGATCCTTGTCACCAACACCAGCTTTCCTGTATGGGGAACTTTCCCTGCAGTATATCCTACTTTCCCGTAACCCACCTGGCTTCAACCTTCATTAGTCATTGTCCTCTCCCAGCCAATGTGTTCACTGTTCATATTCGAGGATTACACAGATCTCATTCTTCCATCACACCCAGTTTTTTTACTTCTCTTCTTTTCTGCCTCTCCTCCCCTCCCCACCTCTCTGCTGCCCTCTGTCTTACCTCCTGACACACATAGCTGCCATACCCTCTTTCCACCTCGTCCCTGCGCACTCCCCAACAGCACATTACTTGTCTGTCACCCCTACCTTACTATCCCTCCCCCTCCCTGCACCAGCCTCCTCCTTACCCTGACCCAGTCACCACTTCCATCATGCCCTGGTGCTGCTGCTTGCAGTGTGGCCTCAGTTGCCTGAGGCTGCAGTCATGTATGTGTGAGTTGGGTTTGGGTGAGTGTGTATGTGTGTGTTTATCATCTACTTTTGTTGAAGGCTGTTCTGGTCGAAAGCTATATTTGTGGCTGTCTACTTGTTGTGTCTATCTGCAACTCAGCACCTCTGCTATGTGGTGAGTAGCAACTTTCCTTTTCACAATAATGTTAAAAGCCAAAATCTAGTGTGAAAAGTGCTTTTAATAGTAAACTGTATAGAAAATATGCACCGATTGCACAGTCTGTTTCTAATTTGATGAATTATAATGCCAGCAAAGCCTGCTATCACAAGTAGGCTAAAGATGACAACCGTTGCTGGATGTAGGACATGTATTTAGACAGGTATGGTTTCAGGAGAATAAGAAAATCATTTTAATTTATGTTTTCAGTAGCTGCTGTTATTGTGGTAGCTGCAGTACTGAGGCATAATTATTGTGGCAGCTGTGAGTTTTGTAAAGGGACTGCATTTCTACATTTGTTGGGACAATTAGGCATTGGCAAACTGAAAACTTAACACAAAATTGAACTGAACGTTAACAAAGTGTGAGTTGATCTAGGCTTTGGTAGGGGATTAGTATCTGTTGTGTGGTAAACAATCATAAGACACAATGAATTCCTATTATTTTAAATTTATCCTTTCAATAAAACTCAGATGTGTGTTCTCTCTGTTAATACTATCTCCTAGTATGTTTGACAGCTATT
This sequence comes from Schistocerca americana, assembly GCF_021461395.2. NCBI lineage: Eukaryota > Metazoa > Arthropoda > Insecta > Orthoptera > Acrididae > Schistocerca > Schistocerca americana. The sequence continues at coordinate 480,208,972 of NC_060120.1, forward strand.
AGAAGTTTTTATTGAAGTCAAGTTAGTGATGAAAGTGCAGCTTTTTAGATATTGGTTGGATTGTTCATCTGTGCAGCCACTATCTGCAGAATTATTTGAGTGTGGGGCCGATTGGCATGTGATGCTCTTGCAATGATTTTCATCGGGAAGTGGATTCTTGCTAATAGAAAATTGAAAATGTTGGGGACGATTTAAACATTTATCTTCCGTAGAAGTTGGAGTTTAACGTACCACTAATCGTTTGTGGGGAATTGCATTGTTGCATTTTTGGCCTCAGTAGATACTACTAGCAGGCAACGGCCTTGCCGCAGTAGACACACCGATTCCTGTCAGATCACCGAAGTTAAGCATTGTCGGGCATGGCTGGCACTTGGATGGCTGACCATTTGGGCCGTCATGTGTTGTGGCCATTTTTTGGGGTGCATTCAGCCTCATGATGCCAATTGAGGAGCTACTCTACCAAATAGTAGTGGCTCCAGTCAAAGAAAACCATGACAACGCCCGGGAGAGTGGTGTGCTGACCACACTAGCAGACAACACGTTGACTCCTTGATGGGTGGTAGAAGTTTGTCTTTCTTTATAGTGGAGACAGTTCCCCTAATCAATCATGTTAAAGGCAGTCGTACAATTACTCAAAAAGAGGTGCATTCCCAGCAGAGACCTGCCATTGAGTTTCTTTTGGCAGAAAACCAGAACACTGGTGATATTCATAGGTGTTTGAAGAATGTCTACGGGCACCTGGCAGCGAACAAAAGCATAGTGAGTTGTTGGGTGTTGTATCTGTCATCATCACAAGGTTTCACAAACCTGTCCGATTTCCTGAACGCTGGATAGCTGTGACTCCTGCAATGTTGAACTTGCGGATACTCATTGGAGGTGAGTGATAGATCACACTCAGAGACCTCGCTGCTCAACTGCACTTCACTGGTTGTAATACTGACACACTCATCTACTGGTTGGCGTACCCAAAGGTGTGTGCCCGATGGGTTGTTCACTACCTAAGAGAAGACCATAAATAGCAACGATGGACCATTTATTCCAAATTGCTTGCCTGTTACGAGGCTGATCATGATTTTTTTTTTTTTTTTTTTGTCGAACATTGTCACAGATGATAAGACATTGGGTCATCGATTTGAACTGGAGATGAAATGCAATCTGTGGAGCCCCACCACACTACCTCTCCTCCAGAGAAAAAGCTCAAAGCCACACACTCAGCCAGTAAAGCCATGGCGCCAGGCTTCTGGGATTCTTAAGCAGTTATTTTGCTTGATGTCCTTCCTCATCATGCAACAATCAACTCTGAAGTGTATTGTGCTAGCCTCAGAAAATTGCAGGAACAACTTCAGCATGTTTGTTGCAATGAAAATCCAAGCGAACTCCTCCTCCTGCTCCTCCTCCTCGATGACAGTGGAAGTCGTCACACAGGTCTGCGCAGATGAACTCACAAAACTTCAGTGGAGCATCCTTCCTTGTCCACCCTGCAGCCCAGATTTCACACCTTCTCACTTCCACCAGTTTGTCCTAGTGAAGGATGCACTCCAAAAGCAGTATGTGGATGATGGAGATGTTACTGGCACAGCAAAAGGTTGTTCCTAACATCAACCAGTAGAGTGGCACCTTGTGGGCATATAGGCCCTCCCTGTAAGGTAGCGTAAGGCTGTCACATTGAATGGAGATTATGTTGAAAAATATGGTTTTGTAGCCAAAGAGTGGGGAATAATACGGTGTATTGGAATCCTGAATAAAACCAACCTGCTTTCAGGGAAAAAAGTGTAGCATTACTTATTGAACATCCTTCATGTAGTATTTGAAGTCAATTTGCGATAACCACCCAAATGGCAGGTGGTAGCTCTAGTTGGGAAGGGTATATAAAAAGTATGTCAGGGGACATGGTAAACAGTGCATTCATAGTCATAGTATGGAAACAGCGCAATTTATCTGATGTCCAAAATGGCATGGTCATTGGCTATCAGGCCATTTCTGAAATGGTTATGTTTGTCAACTGTTCACGTGCCACCACGACAAAATGGCACCATCCAAAATTGGCGACGAGACAACTGTGGTCACCATGGACCATTGATGATAGTGCTGAACAACAGCTGTTGAGGTACGTACCAGCAAATAGACATCCAGCTGTTGGGCAGGTGCAGCCGCTGTGGCCGAGCGGTTCTAGGGGCTTCAGTCTGGAACCGCGCTATTGCTGCAGTCGCAGATTTGAATCCTGCCTCGGGCATGGATGTGTGTGATGTTTGTAGGTTTAAGTAGTTCTAAGTCTGGGAGACTGATGACCCCAGATGTTAAGTCCCATAATGCTTAGAGCCATTTTTGTTGTGCAGCTGACCACCCAGCTGAACCAGGGGGTTACCAACAGTGTCTCCTCAATGACTTCAGTGAATATTGCTGCCTGTAGGTCTCTGCAGCAGGCACGTGGTTCATACACCCATGCTGACTACTATTCATTGGTGATGAAGTCTGGAATATGCATACCAGTACTGTAACTCGATGTTCACTGAGTGGCAACTGGTGGCCTTGGTGGCTGTTGGCATGTACGGTGTGAAACATGAGAAAGCAATGGTCTAGGCCAGAGGAGGGAGCGTTGTGGTCTGGGGAATGTTTTAGTGGCATTGTGTCATGATCTTGTCATTCAGGAAGGCACAGTGCATCAACACAAGTATGCATCCACCCTTGGGGATGATATCCACTGCTACATGCAGTTTGTTTTTCCTTGGCACAATGGTATCTACCAGCAGAACAATGCAACGTGTCTCACAGCTCACTTTGTATGTGCTTAGTTTGAAGAGCAATAGGATGTGTTCACCACCATCTCGTGCTCATCAAGCTCCCAAGATTTAAACTCGACTGAGAATCTGTGGGACTGCCTTGATAAGGCTGTCCATGCTATGGAGCCTAAGCGGAGAAACCTAGTGCAGCTGGCAATGGCACTGGAGTCAGCATGGCTCCACATCCCTGTTAGTACCATCCAGACTCTCTTCCTACATGTCTCACAGTTGTGAATGCTGCAAAAGGTAGTTATTCAGGCTTGTGGTTGTGTTGGTTGAACTCTGCTGCATGCAGATGCCAGAAACTCAAAGCCATGGAGAGTCTGATCAGGTATATCTAGTAGCTGGTCTGTGCACTATGTGATATTCCTGGCTGTCGCTGCCAGTATTTTACCTTGCTAGAAGCTCGCCTTGATGCAGCTTGATACACGTGAAGTAGCATATGGTACAAAAGTGGTGTGAGATACAAGCAGCAGATTGTACAGAATGTACCATTCCCGTGGAGAGTCCGCCAATTGTACTGAACTTGCTCCTGATTAGTCGACACAGTTGGGCGTTAGGCGCCAAGACGCCTAACTTCTCTTATAAATTATTTACATACTTTTCATTGTATTTAACACAGTTTTCAGAATGACAATTTCTCATGTTACTCTACAAGTTTATCGTTTTTGTTTATTAAATTTCATTAGTTTTGAGAAACATAAGAGTAACGATATTGCAACCAAAATGCTTTGGACACCTTCAGGTCGCTTTGGCGCGCGTGGAAGATGAAGTACTTCAGCTGCACTAGTCAAACTGTTTCGGGCATTCTGAAGGTCCGGTCATGCAACTGTGTTTCGGGTGTTCTTCAGAGCCATACGTATATCTCGGTTTCGGACGGACATGTTGTACTCTATTTCAGAAGTTGTCAGAAACATGACCATACTATTAAGAAAGCTGTGTCAAATGTTGTAGAAGACAGTGTAAAAAGTGACATTTTAAAATATAAACAAACAGGATACATTAATGAGGGTTGTCACGTACCGTCATTGTCAGTACTGCAGATCTTGCTCTCTGTAGATACAGAGACTAACCTGCATACCGTCATTGTCAGTACTGCAGATCATGCTCTCTGTAGATACAGAGACTAACCTGGGCAAGTGGCATCCCACAAAAAAAAAAGCACAAACACAGGTTCAAGTTCGAGATGATAGCATAGCAGCCTCCACTGAAGAAGATCACGTGACTGATGAGCTGTCTTCTGCGCTGGGGACACAACTTTAGAAGACGACAGGTTGGCGGAAAGAACAGTTAAGGACTCTTATTCAATCTCTACAGATCTCTCCAGCTTCCAGATCTGACTTCCAGCATGACAACGTATAATTTATACATGGCATCCCTGGTGGGGAACGTATATTTAAAGAAAAGGCAATGATCCATTAATGAGAACTGTGAACTGGGTCAGATGTGAAAATCAAAGTGACAACAGTGAACTGTAATGATTATCATAAAATGCCGGAATCAATAGTGTACAAACAGTGAAAAGGATAAAAAGCGACAATGTGTGAACTGTGGAATTATATCCTGTTCGAACTTTTGTAAGTTTCTTTGAACTGTTAGGTAACAAAATCAACAAATGCCGCTAATTAAACCACATCGTGTAGTTGAAAGTGGAAATGCAAATCGAAGTGTAAAGTTATAAGTGTGCGCACGGTCCAAATGGATTATGTTTTATTTCACTGCTATGAGAAACAACGCTTCAGGGAGCAGATAGCAGAGTAGCGTACAGCAGGTGAGGCGAATGACTTGGAAGCAACACCGAAGTAATAGGTGCACCTGCAGTCTAGCGTCAGAGAGCAGCGAACGGCAGGGATAGGCGTCTGTGGTCGACTACGGCAGCTGAAGACACCAAACATCAGAGAAAAAGGTAGTTTGTACACTGATCACTTTACAGCTAGAGAGAGGAAGCTAGAATAAGCAACCATGTGGATTTTTAAGAATATTGTTAAATTGTTTCGTAATAATTTCCATAATAACAAAATGTCGGGGGAAAGTGAAACACAGTACAATCTAAAAATTAGAGAGGCGGTACAGCCTCAGGGTAATGGAATGGAAGGGGCAAGCCAATTACAAGGCATGCAAGATGAAATTAGTAGTATAAGTTAAACAGCATCAGCTGGTTCATTGCCTATATAAGATGATGATATAAAGATGTTTGAATTATTAATGGAGTTAGTATCTGGGCAAAAAGAATTCAAAATATTTCTAGAAGAAAAGATACACCAAGGGCATAAATTACTTGCTCATGAAATAGAGGCAACAAACGAGGAGTTAGCAAAAATTAATCGTGAGTCTAAACATTTAGAGAACAGTGTTGAGTTTCATGAAACTGGACTAACTCTTGTCAGAATTCACATCATTCTACATTGTTGCATCCAGAGCATGAATCCAATGAATCCGAAACCAGCGCTTCTACTGAGTGGGGGGACAGCATCATCTGAAAGCTGTAGGTCAGTGTATTTCAGGTACCTACATCGAGATACGACGGACATGCATGTCTTGACCAGCAATCTCACTTAATTCTATGACCAGTCTTCCTAATCCAAAGGGAGAGTTGAACATGCGATCCCTTGGAGGGATGTATGAATAAATAGGGATAGAATGGGTGGATACCAACTTAAACAGTGCATAAAGTGTGTGGCGTAGAGCGCCATAAATATCAATATTTGTTCTGTGTGTACATGTGCTATGTTTGAGGAGAGGGCTTTGGGCAGGATGTTGGACGCTAACGGCAGTTAGCCTCCGGACTTGTATCTGTGTAGAAGCTAAGCGTGAATAAATCTGTATCTGAGAGAATTCTAGTTGTTTAACTACAACTATTCCATATTCCCTCACTGGTGACCCCGTTTTTTGTGTAATATGCGTCCGAGTTACCACCCGAATGTTATTTACGCGTCTACCACGTCGAGTTTCTCCGCGATCGCGAGGGCCTTACGGCCTGTGTTCAGTTCCAGACAATGGCCTTTCAGCATTCACCACCGCCCGGAATCCAGCAACATCTCTCCAGCACTCCTGCCGTCGTAATGGACATGCCGCAAGAATCTTCGGAATCCTTCAGCCAGAACATGCAGTGGAATTCATCGAGTGCCGCCAGTTTCTTCCAACCACCAACGGTCATGGACTCTGGCTTTGTTAGCCTAGACCTTCCCACGTGTTCTCCACAGTGTGTTGGTCGGAACATTCCTACTCCTGTGTTGAACGCACAATTCAATACAGTTCGTGGCGTCGATCGAGGTTTTGCTACTTTGGAAAATCCAGTAGTAAATTCAAACTCGAATCAGTTCCCGCCACGTGTGTATCCTTCCGCGCCGGCTAGTCAACAGGTGTTCAATGCTCGCCAAACAGCAAATATGTGCATCCTAGTGGGCGTGTGTGGGAGCCTTGTGTTGCTTCTAATCAAGTCAACAATTCTGTGCTGGACAGCAATTACTCCGACACCTATAACCAGCCCCACCACTCACGGTTGAGTGAATACTACGATCCTCACACCGTTCGAGCGTCCGTCGCTTCTAAGCCGCCCCCCCCCCCCCCCCCCCCCCGGCGTCAAGTGAATTTCGCGATTCCCGCATTACGGGATGCCAATTGTTCGGACTCGCTATCTTCTGCATGCTCTACTTCCGTCCGAAGTAATAGGTGCACCTCCGCATTGACTGCCGTGCCGAATCTGCCGAAATTACTTCAAACCGCTCACCCGGAGTTATGGTTTAACCTGGTTGAGCAAACATTCAATGTCTGTGCTTTGGATGACAGCGCACGCTTCGCCTGTCTCATGAACCATCTTCACGACCGCGTCGATTTAATTTACGATCTGGTCAAAGCACTCCCCCCCCCCCCCCCCGCCCCCCCCCCCCCCCCCCGCCTAGCAGGGAAGTATGCTGTGGCGAAACAGATGATACTGGAGCGCGTCTCTAAAACCAGGGGAGAAAATGTGAGACAGCTCATCTACGAAGAGTGTCTCGGCGACAGGTGTCAGTCCCAGCTGTGGCGGTGCATCCGTTTTCTCGTCGATGAGCACGTTATGCCTGATGACATGCTCGCAGAAATCTGGACTGAAAAGCTGCCTTTGCCTGTCCAGACTGCAATCTCTGCGTATGAAGATAGGCCAGTAAATGAACGTTTACGCGCCGCCGATAGAGCATACTCCTCCAGGCAACGTGAGCTCCGTGCACTGCATTCTGGACGTGACCACACTAAGACGCTTTCTGACGCCACGCCCTTGTCTGGTGCTGCTAATATCAAGTTTGTTAAACTAGCCGCCCTGCATGCACCTTCAACTCCCCGCAACGACAGTGCATCAGCCTCTGTGGAAGACTCTGGGGCACATACTCCATCACCTAGCAACTACCCACAGGAGCACAGGCCCGCCCAACCTTACTGTTTCTTCCAAGCGAGATTCGGGGAGCAAGCTCGTAAATGCCAGTCACCGTGTTCTTACCCAAACTCCAACCGCAGGTAGGCTACGGTGCCACCTCCTGCGATGTAAACAACGGGCACCATCCCACGTTGCAATCCATTTCGGACAATAACAGTAAGTGTGGTTGAGTCTATGTTCGCGATTTACGATCAGGTGTATGTTTTCTGGTAGACACTGGTGCAGACGTCTCTTTGCTGCCGGTTCGCCTAGCAACCAATAAAGTGCAACCACACAAAACAGTACTTTGTGCAGTAAACTTGTCTACCCTACAGTGTTTGGGTTCCACTTTGTATACAGTGAAACTTTCGCCCGAGTGCAAGCTGGAGTGGACGTTTCTAGTGTCAACAATTGAAGAACCTATTCTCGGAATTGATTTCCTCAAGCACTATCAGTTGTCACTAGATTTTGTGCAAAATACTGTGTTTTACCCCCCTTAACAAACATATTCCTTTCGCTTCGCCGAGTGACAGTTCGGCTAACACCAAACGTGTGCTGTGCTAAGAAGTGTGTAAACCTATCCTTGGAGCTGCAATCTTGGACAAACAAGTGGCTAGTGGAGTGCGCCAAGTCTTAGAAGTTGCGGATGGAACGTACAGAAATGCTGCTGCATCTCCGCGACATACACCACGAGTTGGCCTCCACACAACAACGTCTCGCGGCACTACAAGCAGACGACTCGTCGGCTACAGACAAGGTCAGTCCATGCCAATCTGGTGTTCCTGTGCCCGCGCATGTCAACGACAATGTTGTGAACTCTGTAAACTGTGTCAGCACCTCCTTTTGTAATGATAGTGTACGCCCGAGTGCTCATGCTCCTTGCGTTCCGAATGGACAATTAACTTGCCAAGCTCGTGGCAATGAACTACGGCCATCTGCTGTTCGGCCACGCCCACTCGTGCCTACAGCGCTCGTAGCGGCACGGCCCACTACCAAGGACCAGTGTACCAACCTCACCCTTGTTAACACATGTGCGGCCTTTATGCAGCCTACGAGCGGTTGGCACACCTGTACTTCCGTGCCCTCAGTGCCACAGCTTTGCCCGTCCGCCATTGCCTGCTCCGCTTCACGGACATCTGAAAGTCGTGCCGCACCACGCATTGCAGTAGTCACTAATGGCACAGTTCATCGGTTACGTCTAACCGATGGGCCTCCCATATCGCAACGCCCATGCCACTTCAAGCCGGAATTTATGAAAATTGCAAAAGAACAATTGGATGATCTGTTACAAAAGGGAATAATTGAACCTTCTTCCGGTTGCTGGGCTAGTCCTATCCTGTTTGACCAAAAGAAAGACGGTACTTTGGCATATGGTTGAAGACTATAGGCGTTTAAATGCCCGCACCATCATTGATAAATATCCGGTCCCACCCATTGCAGACTTCAATCATGCGCTCGCAGGTGCAAAGTACTTCTCTGTGTTGGACTGTAAGAACGCATTTCATCAGATTCCTATGGCTCCGGAGGATATTGAAAAGACTGCCATAACCACTCCCTTCGGGCTGCTCCAATACAAATTTATGCCGTTTGGGTTGAAAAACGCCCCCCAAACGTGGCAGCGTTTCATCAAACTAACTTTATCCCATCTAGACTTTTGTTTCGTATACATGGACGACATATTGGTTTTTGCTTCTACTTTGGAACAGAGTGAGGAGCGTATTCAAGTCGTGACAGATATTTTAGCAGCCACTGGTATTGAACTGAACAATAAAAAGACTCAGTTGCACCAGTCATCCGTCACATTCCTAAGTTATGTTGTGTCATCGGACAGTCTGACACCACCACAGGACAAGATCAAGCCTGTTCTTGAGATGCTACGCCCTCAGATCTATAGGGAATTACGCAGGTTCCTCGGAACAGTTAATTATTACCAGAAAAATTTGCCAGCCGCTTCTGCGGTGCAGGCTCCTCTCACAGATGCTATCGCTGGCCCACAAACTTCTGGCACCCACCAGGTACCATGGACACCAGACATGGACAAGGCATTTAACAAACTCAAACAGCTGTTGGCCTCCATTGTCACTATTGCTCACCCACGTGCGGACGCCACAATGTTTATCACTACTGACCCTAGTGACAATGCTATCAGCGCAGTACTGAGTCAGACATACAACAATTTTACGACCCCCCTGCAGTTTTTCTCAAAAAAGCTAAACAACACGCAGAAGAAATACTCAGCATTCGACAGAGAATTACTTGCAGTTTACGAGGCCATAAGACACTTCAGAACTGATGTTGAGGGACGAGATTTCTATGTGCTCACTGATCACAAGCCGTTGGTTCCTGCCATAAAAAATCCTGCAGCTGATCCGCCCCCATGACGCTTTCGTCACATCGATTACATCTTGCAATTTACAAATGACATTCGCTACATCTGGGGAGCGGACAATGTGGTCGCTGATTTTCTCTCGCGTGTGGGTGCTGTCACAACCTTTATTGACTTAACGGACCTACCTCGGTTGCAATCGGCAGACACCGATACCATGCAGTTAATTTCAGACCACAGCTCCTCTCTCCAACCGGTACGCTCTACTTTCCCTGGCATATCTGACTTAGTGTGGTGTGGTGAATCGACTGGTACGTTGCGGCCATTCATTCCTAAGCCCCTTCAACGCCAGGTCTTTGACAAACTACACACATTAGCACACCCCGGTGTCAAAGCTTCCACCTGTCTGGTAGCTGAACAGTTTGTCTGGAGAGACATGCGCTGTGACTGTCAGTCTTGGGCAAGGGCATGCATGGTGTGTCAACAGAACAAAGTTTCCAGGCACACTTCTCCACCCCTTGGCTGTTTTGCCTAACCGCCAGGCCGGTTTCACCACGTTCATGTCGATCTCGTAGGCCCTTTGCCCCCCTCCGAGGGTTTCCGTTACTTGTTTACAGCTATTGACAGGATGGCTCGGTGGGCTGAGGCTGTGCCTATTCCGAACATTACCTCTGAGTCAGTAAGTCGAGCATTCTTAGATTCGTGGATCTCTAGATTTGGCTCACCTGTTTACCTCACCACTGACCAGGGGCGACAATTCGAGTCTTCAGTTTTCACTGACTTATGTAAAATGTGTGGTATTGTCAAAATTCATACTTCTGCATACCACCCCCAAAGCAGTGGGCTTGTCGAGCGATGGCATCGCGCCTTAAAGTCTGCCCTGCGTTGCCATGACTCACTATGGACAGAGGCACTGCCCTTCGTGTTTCTTGGCCTTCGTGCGACTTTCAAGGAAGACCTCAAGGGTTCCGTAGCCGAGTTTGTGTATGGCCAATCTCTGGTTTTGCCTGGAGAATTAGTCACTCCGACCCCACTTCCACGGCCCACTGAACTCCCTTCACTTCTCGAATGGGTGCGCTTGCACTGCAGCAAAACTCAGCCGCCACCTCCGGCTGCTCATACACCTTCGCGCGTGTACGTACCGCGCACGCTAGACTCTTGTGAGTATGTGTTTCTCAGAGACGACTCAGTCAAAGCCCCGCTTCAGTCGCCCTACACAGGTCCTTACAAGGTCGTCAAACGCTCTGAGAATAACATGGATCTCCTCATAAAAGACTCTGTAACCACAGTCTCACTCAACCGAGTGAAACCAGCTTTCATTTAGCCTCAGGTGAACCTCCCTGATTCTGCCCCTATTTCTCCCACTCCTGCTTTGAGCAGCCATCCATTTTCCCACACCATGCATTTGGGTATTGATTCTCCACAGCGTGCTTCTCTGCCGAGCACTGCTCCTCCGCATTCATCTAATTCGAGTGGCCAATCTTTTCGGGGCTTCACTCCTCACAGCCCTCGCAGTCGAACTGCCAACCACTCGGATTCTACCATTGTGTTACCAAGTTCGTGTGACAGCTCTTTGTCACGCCGTTTAATCCACGCTGGCTCCTCGTTGCCTCAGGTCATGCTCCCTCGTCCGTCAGCTGATCGCCCAAGGTTGTCTCCTGCGCAGCCCAGTGCACCTGCCACCCCCCTCTTAGCAGATGCTTCCCCCTGCCATGGCTTTCCCACACCTCCCTGCCTCCCTACCATTGCTCGTACAGGTGCCATCCAAGAATTCACAACACATGTGCACGCTGATGACATACATAAATTATCAGTTGTCGTAGATGGCGATACGGTGTGTGTGGTACTCGCGTGTGACAATATTGAGGGAGGAAGTGCAGAATCTCGTGTGGTGCACCGCTGCTTTAAATTGAGCAGAAGTGCTGTGTGTGGTAATTTGCGTGCCTTTGTTAGGCCTTCTGGCAAGGTGATTCTCCGCCTGCCGGCTGATGAAGTGCTACACCTCCACTCCAGGACGGGACGTCATCTTCAGCTGCCGGCGTCGCTTGCTGACTTCACCGTCGACGTACCGGGTTTCACCCCCCGGTCTCCTACCAGTCGACCGCTTCCGCCTGACGCAGAAGAACTGTACGTTACCTTCCTAACTTCTCACCCCCCCCCCCCCATTCACAGGGACGTACTCCATACTGTGTGGGGGGGGGGGGCTATGTGGCGTAGAGCGCCATAAATATCGATATTTGTTCTGTGCGTAAGTGTGCTATCTTTGAGGAGAGGGCTTTGGGCAGGATGTTGGACGCTAAGGCAGTTAGCCTCCGGACTTGTATCTGTGTAGAAGCTAAGTGTGAATAAATCTGTATCTGAGAGAATTCTGGTTGTTTACCTACTACTATTCCATATTCCCTCAAGTGAATAGATTTGTTTTTCAGAACAATTTACGTCTCAAACAGTGAGAGTGAAGTGGTCAGAAACAGTGTAAGAGAGTGTGTTATGATGAGTGATGAGTAAATAAACTGACATCAAGAACAGAATAATGTGGGAATTAGCTTCGCACGACGACACTGGCCAGTGTGGCACCAGTGAGCGAGGTGTGGACACACCAGACATGGCAGGAACACACAGCCGGGGAGTAGCGAGCCCAGCCATTGTGGCACTGCACATGTCGGCACAATGGCCTTAATACGAAACAAATGGCAACCTATCCTTACAACACAGCATTGTGGAGGGCAAAGATTGTCCAACAAAAAACGGTAAGGCCATGTGCTGCAGTGTTAAAATTACAGCCAAGCAGTGCAGCTGAAGATGACAGCAGTACTGAAACAATATTCAAGGAACGCCATACTAAGAAGGGCTCGCAAATTGCAAGTACAAAATCAATGAAATATAAGTATTAAGATTGATTTACGTGTAAAGCATAATCTGTGAGTAAAAAAAGTGATAACGAGAAAGGTGTTAACAAATAGAGAAGTACATTATTTTGCCAGTGGAAGAGATTGAGAAGACGAGATTTCGAAAAACAAGTGGACGAAATTTCGTTGAATCCACTGGAAGTAGCCCATCATCAAAGACAGATGAAGCGAATATGCCAAGTGATAGTCTTGTAACATTAAATCTCTCAGAAATGTCAAATGCAAATGCATCAGAAATAGTTAACGGTACAGTGTCAAAACAAAATGCTGTCGCAAAGCAAACAATATCAGAAGTCACCCATCAGATGTATACTGCTCAGATACACTTCAAGCAAGGATCTGAAGTACTTGAAACCAGTCAAATGCATTGTCTGCATCAGTAGATACAACACTTGCTGATAGTGACATTTGGGTCTAATGATAGCTCACAGTATTAAAATATTTCTCATAATAATGATAATATGACGAGGTTTCTCAGGGAATTATAGAAAACATTACCTCAGGATAATCAAGAGTCTCGTAAAGAGATGAGTAAAAAATTCGAGGAAGTTAAAAATAGAAGAAAATAATGAAATATGGTACTGAAAAAGAGATTCTTTAGAAACCTCAGCTTCAGTTAAGGAAATGGAAGAAATGCAAGAATTATTAGCAAAAGACCTTTCAAAACGAATATTCACAGTTTTCTGCCAGGGGCAGCATTCACCCAGTAGCATTTAAGCAACAATTTGTAGGCATACATAGAGGTTGAAAGATCAGGAAAATAGAAAACATGCTTAAAAACAGATGTTAGAAAAAGGAATCAAAGAAAATAAGAATAATTGTCAACTGGTTCATAAGAAGATTAAGAAGCAGCAGAAAGATGAGATTAAGAAGGTTCACAATGAACTATTCCGTAAGATAAATGCATTTAAAACATTTTGTAACAGGAATGCGGGTGACCTTCACTCAGAATTGGAAGAACTTCATAAAAGAATAAACCAAAGGCAAGAAGCAGCAACAGAAGCGGTAGCACGGTATGTGTCCAAAGTAGAATCTGAAATAAAGCAAAGGTTAGAATCATGGTACATGTAAGAAAGTTCCAAAGACAAAAATAAGAATGATGTTATGTCTGACAATCAGGAATTAAGCATTCATTAATTCACAGTTTTCTGCCAGGGGCAGCATTCACCCAGTAGCATTTAAGCAACAATTTGTAGGCATATTTCTAGAACAGTGGAATCATAAGGAAATGTTTGGATGTATAATTACCAGATTGGAAGGTGATGCATTAGCTTGGAGAATGTGAACTAGGTCGAAATGAGTGGCCTGTGCCTAGTTCATAAAAGCATTTTCACCCAGTAGCATTTAAGCAGCAATTTGTAGGCATATTTCTAGAACAGTGGAATCATAAGGGAATGTTTGGATGTATAATTACCAGATTGGAAGGTGATGCATTAGCTTGGAGAATGTGAACTAGGTCGAAATGAGTGGCCTGTGCCTAGTTCATAAAAGCATTTATGAATCAGTATTGATCAAGCAGTGCTCAAATCTGCATCAGACGAGATTTATTTGAAGGTCGAAATTTCAAAAGTAGTTGTTAGAGGTGTTACAAAGATTTATTTCAAACATATTTACAGAAGAATTTGTATCTGGACGATCCACTTAAAGAATTGGATATAATTTCAATCATAATGATTAACCGGCCAATATCAGTTCAAGTGAAGCTAATTGGTATAGCCAAATCTGTCAGCAATACAATTGTGCAGTTGTTGGACCAATTAGATTCATTAGCAGGGACAATCAAAATGCAGGAATCTATTGCAAATTAATTTGGCCCGTGAGATTGGCAATAAGAAGAAAAAACAGTGAGAGTAGGACTGACATATTAATGTTAGAGCAGTGAAATGAATACAGTATTTTCATGATTAAAAAAGACACAACAAAAATTAATTTCAGTAATGAGAAAAAAACAGTAATAAAACTAAGAATTATATGATTTTTTTTTTTAGTATGTAACTGGCGATTGCAGGTCCTTGAGTTACAATGGTGCTGTTTTCTAATTTAGTTTTTCTTCTACTATGTTTAAACCTATCAACTAGACTCTTTAACTAGCGAATGGAAGCCCAGAAGAAAGAACTCAGAGAACTCATGATTCCAAAATACTCTAACTATCAGACGTAATTGATACAAAAGGAGACACAGTAAAAATACGATGAGACACAGTAAAATTTCGATAGGAAATGACAAGGTACACGTACATGAGATAAATCGAACTCAGAAGGTCAATCAGTAATAATGGATGAGAATCATAATTAATGAATATCAAAGGCAAGAAAAGCACTAGAAGCTTACACAAGAATAAACACAAAATACCACACACAGAGAGAAATAAAATATTAAGATACTGGATATAAGCTAAACAAACACTCAAATGACGCATTAAGATGAAACAGTGGGTAAGTGAAAAATTATATTTGGCACAACTAGGAGAGGTTCTGAGGTAAAACTAGCTGGAAGCAAAATGTTATAGTTATACAGATAAAGAAAAATGAGAAAATGACAAGGTAGAGGAAGAGAAAGAGTAAATGTAAAATGTAGGCAACCAGCGTTAGGCCTCATTAATCTGAGTAATAAATATGATGCAGGTAACTAGATGAGATGCCAACCAATGCTAAGGAAATAGGAAAATAAGAATTTATTCGCCTGGTAATGATAGCAGGTGCCAATCATAAGTTATGAAGTAGCTAACAGGAAATGCTTTTCCTATGATATCTAAGCGACACCGAGGGAGAGGAATATGAATCAGAAAGTAGCGAGTAATGTGCAAACCAAGTCAATAGAAATATGGAAAAAAGTGTAATGTAATAGCATCATAAGAATCAAATAATGAAAGAAAAAAAATAAGGGAAGTGCATTATACAACCAGCAACTGATGAATAGCTCACCCAGCATGAGAAAACCAGCAAGTGACTTGAAGAAGCAGCAGCAGCCACAAGACGAGATGAATATTTTGTTTAACGTTAGCTACTATTTAAGCACCACAGACTGTAAATATGTCAGTGTCAGCATGATATCTGACCAGGAGTTCTATCTATCTGGTGGTTGTACACTCCTGGAAATGGAAAAAAGAACACATTGACACCGGTGTGTCAGACCCACCATACTTGCTCCGGACACTGCGAGAGGGCTGTACAAGCAATGATCACACGCACGGCACAGCAGACACACCAGGAACCGCGGTGTTGGCCGTCGAATGGCTCTAGCTGCGCAGCATTTGTGCACGGCCGCCGTCAGTGTCAGCCAGTTTGCCGTGGCATACGGAGCTCCATCACAGTCTTTAACACTGGTAGCATGCCGCGACAGCGTGGACGTGAACCATATGTGCAGTTGACGGACTTTGAGCGAGGGCGTATAGTGGGCATGCGGGAGGCCGGGTGGACGTACCGCCGAATTGCTCAACACGTGGGGCGTGAGGTCTCCACAGTACATCGATGTTGTCGCCAGTGGTCGGCGGAAGGTGCACGTGCCCGTCGACCTGGAACCGGACCGCAGCGACGCACGGATGCACGCCAAGACCGTAGGATCCTACGCAGTGCCGTAGGGGACCGCACCGCCACTTTCCAGCAAATTAGGGACACTGTTGCTCCTGGGGTATCAGCGAGGACCATTCGCAACCGTCTCCATGAAGCTGGGCTACGGTCCCGCACACAGTTAGGCCGTCTTCAGCTCACGCCCCAACATCGTGCAGCCCGCCTCCAGTGGTGTCGCGACAGGCGTGAATGGAGGGACGTATGGAGACGTGTCGTCTTCAGCGATGAGAGTCGCTTCTGCCTTGGTGCCAATGATGGTCGTATGCGTGTTTGGCGCCGTGCAGGTGAGCGCCACAATCAGGACTGCATACGACCGAGGCACACAGGGCCAACACCCGGCATCATGGTGTGGGGAGCGATCTCCTACACTGGCCGTACACCACTGGTGATCGTCGAGGGGACACTGAATAGTGCACGGTACATCCAAACCGTCATCAAACCCATCGTTCTACCATTCCTAGACCGGCAAGGGAACTTGCTGTTCCAACAGGACAATGCACGTCCGCATGTATCCCGTGCCACCCAACGTGCTCTAGAAGGTGTAAGTCAACTACCCTGGCCAGCAAGATCTCCGGATCTGTCCCCCATTGAGCATGTTTGGGACTGGATGAAGCGTCGTCTCACGCGGTCTGCACGTCCAGCACGAACGCTGGTCCAACTGAGGCGCCAGGTGGAAATGGCATGGCAAGCCGTTCCACAGGACTACATCCAGCATCTCTACGATCGTCTCCATGGGAGAATAGCAGCCTGCATTGCTGCGAAAGGTGGATATACACTGTACTAGTGCCGACATTGTGCATGCTCTGTTGCCTGTGTCTATGTGCCTGTGGTTCTGTCAGTGTGATCATGTGATGTATCTGACCCCAGGAATGTGTCAATAAAGTTTCCCCTTCCTGGGACAATGAATTCACGGTGTTCTTATTTCAATTTCCAGGAGTATATTAGAAAATCCCCAATTTTGTTATACTAAAGTGATGTATACACACATGAATGGTATTGAGTAGGTGATGCATCAATTCCTATTTTTGAATTGTTCCACAGCAGCATTCATTCACTGTCAGTAATTCTGGGAGATCATACAGTCACAGGAGGAGACTTCACTGGAACAATCAAAATATTTAACAGCAGGATAAAGTATGCTTTAGACTGGTGACTAGGTGGCGCTCGTATGTCCACTGATTCTACAAGACATTTTGGAGTAAATTGTTGGAGTCTGTTCACCAAACTTTGTACCGATCTGAAGAAACCATCAATCAGCTATATGATTCATGTATGTTGATGTTGCCCCAGAATGGAAGTAGAACTTCATAAACCAAAGTGTGCCAGATATAGACACACAACTGTGTCTGTGTTTAAATCTGTTCATATAACCTGCAATATGAAAGTGTTTATAAATAATAAAAAAAGATTAGGTGCCACATGTGTTCGCTATGAATTCTCTGTATGCCAATGTGGGTGTGTAGTCATCAACATGACAGAGTGAATGAAACACCCCCTCTACAAGAGTCTTGTGGTAACTGACTTGTCCTGCAATGATGCTGGAAGCTGGAGGAAGAATTAGAATGGACCATTACTTCCCATTGACATAAGTGCTTCAATTTTAGGACCTGCAGACTGCAGGAAGACTAAGCTTATTCTAACAGTGTTAATGCATCCTGAGGGAGTCCACTTCAGGCATGTATATATTTTTTGGAAACCCTATTTTAGCCAAAATATCACCTATTTGTGTGACATTGAAGGAATAATGGCCCTGACATTCAGCAAAATCAGCGATATTCCATCACCTGAGAAAGTGAAGTGAAAGAGTGTGCATGAATTAGTGTCCAGACAACCTGCAGACTGACCACAGAGGTGAATTTTACAGTAAGTACTTCACGTTATTAATGGAGTGATATGGGATAAACCATACCCAACATTCTCCCACATGAAAGCGACTATTGTGGAGTGTCTGAAAAGGATAGTTAAGAACCATATATGATCCAATTTAATCTTCATGGCTCATACACATAGCTAGGCATTCTCCAACAAATTATGTAATCAAACAGAACATTATGTGATTAGGAAGAGACCTGTTGATGTACATGACAATGGACTGCTGAATACAGCATACAATCGTATGAGGATGGAGGACCTATGCAAGGAGAAGGTCAAAGTAGGTGATATGGTGCTTATTTCTAAACACAAAACTGCATTTGAGAAATCTTACCCTAGTAACTAGTCAATGGAGATGTTTGCAGTGTCCAAAGTACAGAGGACAAATCTGAGAACTTTCATCTTAGAGAACAGTGAAACAATTGCAGAGAGTTCTTACCCAGTGGAATTACAGAAAAGTTCTGAACCAGAGCAGAGCACAGTGTTTCTTGTAGAGCATGTCATAAGGAGTCACACAAAAAGTGCTTTAGTGAAAAGACTTGGCTTCTCAGCATCCCAAAAGAGCTGGGGGTACATTCAAAACTTGCTGTGTAATAGGGTGCACAAACATCAGACGTTGCAATAGCATATTATGAATGTTATGGAGTGCATCAACAGAGGTGGCGGTGGCAGTCTCGATAAACTGCCAATTGAACTTCATGTTCCTGAATATCAATTTCTGTGGACCTGAAACGAAACATGTCTCGTTCGTGGTGAGAAGGGGATTAATTCAGTTGATGAGGCATGCAGAAAGCATGATTTAGTGTATGCTGCAAATCAAGATTTGGTAGAATGTCACACTAGCAGTATTAATAAGTACTATTAAGAAAGAACCAAGGATATCAAAAAGACACACTACCTTATTCTCATGTAAACTGAAGTAAGTGATAAAACTTAGTTAAAATGGAAATACATTCTATAATATTTACTATTGATAGACCAAATAACCATTAATTGAAAGAAATGAGATAACAAATATCAGACATGTTTTTATCGTCCCAAGTGAATGGAGTTCAGTCTTAAGAGACGTTAAGTTTAATAATGATAACAATTTAACAAAAGTTAAAGGTTATAAAATGACTGTAATCAGTTAAGTAAGTTGATTTATAGGACTTTTTTCATCTTAGTGGGCGGATCTGGGTATGACATGTCAGTTATTTATAATAACCTGTTACACTTCTTCCTCTCAAGCCGATGAATGATGTTTGCATAGTAATGTTGTTTTTGTAGTTTTTAAGCATGTAGCTTCCCACTGTGTGTGCTTTGGTCTGCTATATGTGCAGATGTGGTGAGAGAAGCATGAGCACAGAATGTCGCCAAAAACAGGACGATGATCAAATATCTCCACCTGCTGTGATGGAATTGCTTAAACTTTGGCATCGTGGTTTGGTGCTGTTTTGGAAGGCACAGTTCGTGGCTTGGTGGTGTTTTGGAAGGCGCAGTTGAAGAAGGCGTAAAAAAAATGTCTTGGTGTTGTGTACTGAGATTCTGTGCAGGACTGATTGTATGTAATGAGTTACGTGAGTTACGAATTGAAAAGAGATCTGTCCACCCACAGTTGTAAATATTCTTATACACTGAGGTGGCGAAAGGCATGGGGTACATCCTAATATTGTGCTGGACCTACTTTTGTTAGGTGTAATGCAGCAGTTCAACGTGGCATGGACTCAACAAGTCGTTGGAAGTCCCCTGCAGAAATATTGAGCCATTCTGAATCTATAGCTTCTCATAATTGCGAAAGTCCTGCCGGTGCAGGATTTTGGGCACGAACTGACCTCTCAACTATGTCCCGTAAAAGTTTGATGGTAGTCATGTTGGCTGATCTGAGTGTCAAATTATTCGTTCAGAATAGCTGCAAATGGTCTCCAAGTAGTTCAGCATAACCACTTCCAGTCAACAATCAGTTCAGCTGGACCAGAGGACCCAGTCCATCCCATGTAAACACAGCCCACACCGTTATGGAGCCAGCACCAACTTGCACAGTGCCTTGTTGACAACTTAGGTCCATGGCTGCATGGGGTTTGTCCAACACTCGAACCCTGCCATTAGCTCTTACCAGGTGAAATCAGGACTCATCTGACCACGTCTTGGTTTTCCAGCCATCTACAGTCCACATGATATGGTCACAAGCCCAGGAGAGGTGTTGCAGGCAATCGTCATCTTCTGGCATAGCTCGTTAACACCAAATTTATCTGCACTGTCCTAACGGATAAGTTCGTCATATGTCTCCAACTACCATTCCGAATTCAAAATCTGTTAATTCCCACAATCACATTGGAAACTTGTTTACATGAATCATCAGAGTACAAATGACAGCTCTGCCAATGCAGTGCCCTTTTATACCTTGTGTACGTGATACTACTGCCATCTGTAAATGTGCATATCGCTGTGCCATGACATTTGTCACCACAGTGTACACTGGATATGAAATACAAAAGAGTTATTGAAGGACATGTATGTCGTTCAGTAGCTTTCACAGTTCAGAGATACCTTTCAGTGTTTGATCCTCTGCAGAAGGTGATGAAGCCACGTGGTAAGACTTTTGTGGTACAGTATAGGAGATCCACTACATCAAGAAACTGTAAAAGAATAGCATGAGGGTGACAGATCTTTTGGAAGGTAACACTTCAGTTTGGTTTAATCCAGCTACAGAACTTAGCTGTTAGATTCCAACATGCATTGTAAATAGAAAAATGTGTATAGGACGGATTGTCTGTCGAAAACCACCATTCTGGAGTGATGTGCCAAGGGATACTGCTGCTTCATGATAACAGACGTACCTCAGTCACAAATGTCGTAATGCGAAAGTTAAGTATCTCAAGTGGTATAGGCAATTCCTGTTAGAAAAGGATGCGGAAGAGGCAGTTATGGACTTCGAATTTTATCAAGCGGATTCTTCAACCTAGTTCATTGCTGCTATGATTGTCTCAGTGCTCATGGAGATTTTGCGTGATTGGAATCCGATTCTGGACTGTATGGCCTTTGAACAGAAACTTTTGAACGCTCCTGATATTTATTTAATATTTTCCTCTGCTGAAATGTTGGCTCTTTGCCGTTAATTTACGTGCATGTTCTTTATTTGTTCTGTGTATTATGTGGGTGCATTAGTACAATGAAAAGTTTCTTTTGTGCTGCCTCAAACCATGATGACTTTTATGTTATTGCTTTACTAAATATTAAACCGAGAAAAAGTAGTTGTGGGCCAGTGGACCAGATCCACCTAGTAAATGCAGTTTTCTATAAGTTACGAAAAAAAAGTAACTAAGCTCAGCGATCTATTTGGATCCGAAATTAAGGCTCTAAATTCATAATCACTTACAGAAAAACTGAAAGGAAGAACGAACTATTACTGTAGCAGTTTCCAATGAAAACAAATCTTCAAGGTGAAAAGCTATGAGGATGCGTCTCAGGTGAAGTTGAAAGTGTATGGTGCTAGAGCAAATGTAATATTGTCAATTGATCCAACAATTTTTATGCACCTCCAGAACACAACAAATGCAAAAGAAGTGTGAGACAAATTGAACCAGATAGATAAAGACTCTGGACTTAGCAGAAGAATTAGTTTGCTGACTACACTCCTTGCAGCTTGCCCAGAAAACTGTACACCAATTGAAGAATCCGTAGCGAAAATAATTCCCGCCGCTATTAAGTTCAATGCTTTGACTTTTGGAGCGAGTGCACTGTATCGGCAGGGTTACCAGATGACTAAATACTAATGATATGTGCCCAGAGAACCAGTAATTGAAGACTATTAAAACTCAGTTGTTGCTGGAAGTAGCGAATCAGCTCCTCAAGTGAACAAGAAAGTTATCAGAAACTTTGCACACAATTTCTCCAAAGGACTGCGATGCCATAATTGTAATAAGTATTGCCATAATGCAAGAAACAGTCACAGCAAAAGCAAGGGAAGCAGCAAGTCATCAGAAGCGACTTCCGATTACAAGACATTCTTCACTATGGCAGTCAAAGCAAAAAGTAATGATTCGTATACTGACTCTGGCGCTTTAGCACACATGTTCAGTCTCTTGTGTGAAATGAGTTCATGTAGATCAATCTTAACTTCACAAGTGGTAGTGACGAAAATGAGCATTCACCCTTTGAAGGAATTTATGCCACACACATTGACACACAAGTTGGTAGCAAAAGACAAAAATTAAAGTAAAAGATGTTCTTTATGTGCCACAGTTAAGTGTGAATTTACTTTATGTAATAAAATAGTGGAAAAGGGACGTTCCATCACCTTTACAAATGGGGCTGTCGCATTTACGATAACCAAAAGGCACTATTTGCAACACGAGCTCTTGATAATGGCATGTACAAATTGGACCAGCCAGATAAATGTTCAGTTAAAACCAAGACCATATCACTATTAAATGATGCAAAATTGTGGTGCAGAAGTTTAGGACGTATAAGACCTGACAGAGTTGAAGCTGTGCAGGAAGTGATGCCTGCTTTAGAGGAGAACTACTGATGATGCATGTATTACGTGCTTGGAAGGCAAAGAGACAAGATTACCTCTCCAACATTCTGAGTGGAAAGCGAAAGGTATCCTTGAATTAATACATTCTGACTTATGTGGACTGATGGAAACAATATCAATTAGAGGTACCAGGTATTTCCTGACACCGAAATTAACAGGTTGCAGAATTTGCGAATTATGAATTAGCAAACATCTTAAAGAATTAAGGAATTATTCATCAAGCAACAGTATTCTACACGATGGAACGAAATGGAGTAGCAGGAAAGTATTACAAAAATTAGTACAAAGGGCAGATGCTTATTATTGGGGTAGTGCATAAGTTCAAGCGTTTTTTCATAAGTTTAATAAACACAACAGATACACATAACACAGACTTTACACATCAACTCCTTCACTATTTCAACACTCCGCCAACACTGGCTGACTTTTCGATTCTGCAATTGTAGTGGGTTGAATGAAAAGTCATGCCTCCACTTTCGTTAACTGGATTTGAATGGGAATATTTTAAATAATCAAACGCAAAAGTAATCCTTAGAATGTGATCCTTAATTACCAATATTCACTTTTCCTACATAATCACCTGCCAATTAGATACATTTCTGCCAACGAAGAACAAGTTTTCTGAAGCCTTCACAGAAAAAGTCAACACTGTTTCCGCAACCACAGTCTTACAGTCCTCTCAACTTCTTCATCAGAAGCATGATGATGTCCCCACAGATCGTCTTTCGCTATTGGGAACAGATGGAATTCAGACCGTTCTAAATCAGGACTGTATGGAAGATGCCTTATGGTGGTGAGAAGTTCTGCTGTGGTGGTACGTGAGTAGGGGGACTAAGTATGTTCTGCCCCACTCTCCATTGTTGCCAGATGTATCCAAGATGGCGGCGATGACATCATCCTAGATGGCGGTCTGTAGAGTTGGCAACAGTGCATGACATCATCCTAGAAGGCGGCCATGACGTCACCCAAGATGGCGGGTTTTGGCGGGAAGACACTATACAATTTCCCAGAGTTCGACTTAGTTCTTATTTTAGATAGCCATGTGACTATAGTATAAAATTGAGAACGTTCCTAGATGTGCTTGTGATGGTAGGTAGCTTCGTGCAGCGATGCATCAGCCACACATCACACATGTCCCGTTAGAATCGCGAGTGGTCAAACAAATTTCTATTGCATGATTTGTGACGTCAGTATGCGTGTCACAAATGTCCTGTTAGGATAATGGGGAACAATGCACCCTGTGCTATTCTTGAACAGATTTCTGCAGCGTCTGCGAGGGTGCATCGCTCAGCAATTAGGTCTTCGCTGGACCGCAGGTAGAGAGAGGGATCGCACCAGCAGCAGTGAACATGTGCACGTGCAGCCCAGAGGATGACTTGGCGCTTATTTAGATAGACTTGTGACATCAGTATAACGCTTGAAGAACTTTAACTGTAGAGGTGACTTTGACATGCTATCGGTAGTGGTGTGAGAGTAATGGCTCATCCTGATTTGCGTCCGGCAGTGGCTCGTAGCGGTGTTGATGGGTGCTCCTTTGGAGTGTCTGCACTCTGCAAATAGGTCTTCGCTCCCGTCTGGTCGCATCATAATGGTGCCAAGGTGATCACGTATTTCGAGAGGAATTTCTCAGGTGTCAAGTATGAAAGGGATAACGCCACCTTATGCATGAGGGACCCAAACGGACACCTGTGGATGGCTTGGCAGCTGATGGCACATCACTTTGCGGGGACTGAAGGTGCATCCTAACTTCTGGGAGCATGTGTGATAGCTCTTCGTGGTCCAGTAGGCAGGGGGTGGCGGGCAGTGCCTGCGCACATTGTTTGTATGTCTGTTGCATTATTTTGCGAGCAGGTCTGTAGGCTGTCCTATGTATTATTTGGACAGTTTACGAGTCGATTTCGTGTCTGATCATCAGTCTACGGCATTAATTAGGACGAGTTTGCATGTGTGTGTGCTGTGTACTGAAATTATTTCGGTAGTTTAGCTGTTGTTTGCGTGTCTGCAGAGCATTATTTCGGTAATTTACAAGTAGTTTACAGCTCTGTAGACTGTGTGGCGGACCCCAACCATGTCAGAGTGTGTGTGTTGTATCAAATCCATTCCTAAATAAATTGTTCCAATATAAGTAAAGGACACTCCTTCCTCTCTCCAGCAGCCCAGTGCAGGCTGAGTCATTTTCTCCTCCAGACAGCCATCTTGGGTTACATCATGGAATGGACGACAGTGCCCTCTGGTTGCAGTACTGTGTACTAGATCAGGTACTCTGTACCCCATGGCGATCACACTGTTGCCCGCCATTTCCGCCACTATCTTGGATTACGTTACAGAATGGACGACAGTTCCCTCTGTTGGAAGTACTGTCTACTAGGTCAGTTGGACTCCAGACCTCGGTGTGCACACACTTGATGGCAGTACTGCCTCTAATTATTTAAATAAATAGTGCATGCCAAATAAAGACTTATGTCTAGCACAGGCTGAGTCCTTTTCCCCGCCAGTTCCTAGGACGAGGTGGGGGTCGGGTGTTAGTGGAGGTAGCCCAAGTAACCTATTTTCACACAAGTTTCTGAGGTTAGTAGAGGTATGTTACATTGTCCTGATGGAATTCGAACTTCCTGCCATTTTCTGGGGGAGGGGAGGGGAGAGGGGGTTGGTTAGTGGAGGTAGCCCAGTTGTCCTATCTTCCCGCCAAAATCCGCCATCTCGGATGACGTCATGGCCGCCTTCCTAGAAGACATCATGTGCTGTTGCCAAGTCTACAGGCCGCCATCTTGGATTACGTCATCGCTGCCATCTTGGATACATCTGGCAACAATGAAGAGTGGGCAGAACATACTTAGTCCCCCTACTCACGTGAAGTGTGTGATTTGTCATTGTCATACTGCAGGAAAACATTTCCCTTTTCCTTTGAGACCCTTGTTATCTGTCGTTTCAGAGTTCTCTGCATTGTGATGTAATGCTCTGAATTTATTATTGTTCCACGATCAAGGAAATCACCATCTGCGTCCCAGAACACTGTGGCCATGATTTTTCCAGCTGATGGCTGCATCTTGAATTCCTTTTTCTGGGGCGAGCGTTTGTGTCGATATTCCATAGACTGACATTTCGTCTCTGGGTCGTAAAGGTGTACCATGTTTCGTCTCCTGTCGCAGATGAATGGAGAAAGGCGTCACTTCATTCTCGTAACACTAGAGGAGTTCCTGCCAAATGTAAAGTCTGTGTGCTTTCATTTTAGGAGTCAGCATCTGGGGTACCCACCATGCTTGGATCTTCCGATAGCGAAGCAAAGCAGTAATGTTAACCACACGCTCTTGTTAAATGCCAATTGTGCTTGCAGTTTCTCTCTGAGTGATACGACGATCTTCCTGAATCTATCTGTCAACATTTTGCTAGTGAAACTCTGTGGTTGCTGTAATAGGACATCCAACTCTTTGTTTGTGACGCAGGTCATATGTTCCCGCCTCGGCATCTTTAAACTTACTCGCCCAACGACACACAGTACTCACATCAACACAATGGCCATAAACTGCTTTCATCCTCTGATGAATCTCCTTTGGGGTGATACCTTATGTTGTCAAGAATTCAACGAGTGCACATTGCTTAAATCACAATGACTGACCGTCTGCGCAGGGTTCTATACTTTACACTTTAACAACACAACCATTCAATGCTAAGGCTTCCCGCCAACTGGAGCAGTAGAGAAGAGGCTATGGAACAAGCCAGTACCTGCCGCATACCAATGCTGCCAACTGTTGAAGAGTTATGAACATGGAGGCATTACTTGTCAGTCCACACTCGTAGAAATCATGTGGTTTTGAGGCCAAGAACCCATCGAGCCATGTTTTGGAGTGAGTTTCCATCAGGAAAGGAAGTTTCTTGAAGGTTATTCGATAGAGAGCGAAAAAGTTGAAAATCTGAGGGTGCAAGATCAGGTGTGGAATGACTTCCCAAACCAACTCGTGTATGGCGTTTCTTTTTTTGTCTGTGTAGCAGAATGTGAGCAGGCGGAGTATCATAACTTCATGCAGTCTTCCTAGTCATTGTTCTCGGATTGTCGCCTCAAGACATCTCAGTTGTTGACAGTAAACGTCAGCAGTGACGCTTATACCTTGAAAAGCAATTCGTAGTGCACCACGGCACGGCGTTGCTGTTCCACCAGATGCGTAACATCATCTTTTGTTGATTCACACATGTCTTTGTACAGGGACTTTCTGCTTCGTTTGGGTTCAACCATTCCTTTCTTTTCCTTGTGTAAGAATAAAGACATCATTTATTGTCACCAGTAACGACACAGGGTGGGGATGATTGGTCTTGCTCACAAACCAATTGATGATGATCAAGCAGAGATGCACATATTCCCAACCAGTTATTTTTATTATTTTGGTTTAGAACAAGCAGTATCTATACACCCGATTTTTGAATCTTCCGCACTGCACACAAATGTCGCACACTGGTAGAATTGTCACAGTTCATCACAACTGCCAATTCTCGAGTACACTGGCATGGGTCATTGTGGATTAATGTGTTCAAACGATCTTCATCAAACCCTGGAAGTGTTTCTGAATGTGGAAAGTCACTAATATCTAAATGATCCACCGTAAAACGAGAAATCCATTTTCTTTACATGTTTTACCTGGTGACATTGTTCCCACATATGGTGCAAATGTTTCTGGCTGCCTCCGCTGCTGTCACTCCTCTACTGAACTCAATCAGAAGAATATGTCGCATATGTTCCGATTTCTTCACTTACCAGTCCATTTTCTAGCGTCACTGCTCAACTCACTATCTCCAAAAGACCAAAATGGCTAAATGTAAACCCAAAGAGCAACAGTGAACTACAAATAAAAAGTGACAATCGATAAACAAACCTGTAGCAGCTTGGAATACCAATATGCAAAACAAAAGCGCTACAAACTTATGCACCTATCTAATATTTGATGCAAGTTTACTAAAAGCATATTGTGGGGAAGTAGTCTCTGTGGCTGCCTACCTCCTTAATAGATGACCTACAAAATTTTTAAAAGGCATGACATCAGAAGAAGCATTTACCAGAAGAAAACAAAATCTTCAGCATTTAAGAATATTTTGCATGACAGCTTTGTTTATGTACCTAATACAAGCAGATGTAAATGGGATAAGAAGAGCACTGGTTGAATATTGGTGTAATATTGTGAACAGAGTAAGGCATATCGCTATTTCAACCCAATCAACGAAAAGTAATAAAAGGGAGAGATACTGTTCAAATGAATGATGATATAACTGCATCTAAAAAGTCTTAGCAGCTGGAAATTACTCCCGAAATTAAGCAAGAGGAAACAGAAATAATTGAATCTGACCCTCTTGCAGGAGAGAATGATGATCACTCAGGATGTACACTGATAAGTCAAAACATTATGATCACTGCCCATCATGAAGTTGGATGCCACCTGGTCGCGTTGCTGGTATGTGACATGCTAACAAAAGTATCTAAGCGGATGGTGGATCACCCTAGCAAAGATGTACTATGTATGGGGAAATCCATTGTGTTAAGTGACATTGACGAATGGTAGATTATTATGCAGAGCCTGTAAACGAGTATCTCGAAAACAGTGAAGCTGATCGAGTGTTCTCGTGCTACTGTCGTGAGCATCTACAGAAAGAGGTAGGAGGACAGTGCAACTACCACTAGGCACTAAATGAATGGACGTCCACGACTCCTCATAGAATGTGGGGTTTGGAGGCTTGTCTAAGTAAGATAGATCGTGATCTATGGCACCTCTGTCGAAAGAACACAATGCTGGTGCACGCGCAAGTGTTTTTGAGTACACCGTTCATCGTACATTGTTGAACACGGAGCTCCGCAGCAGACCACCCACACGTGTTCACATGTTGACCCAACGAGGTCGTCAATTACGATTGCGGTGGGCACGGGACCATTGGGACTCGACCGTCGTTGAATGGAATCGTGTTTGATCTTTAGGTGAGTCACATTTTTGCTACACTAGGTCGAGGGTTGTCACTACAAACACCGTCATCTAGAAGAATGACGACTAGAAACATGAAGCGCACCACGGACGCAGGCTGGTGGGAGTAGTATTATGCTATGGGACACATTCCCCTGTGCTTGCAGTGGGACCTGATGTAGTAATCCAAGATATGCTGACAACTGCAAACCATCTGCGTCGATTAATGCTTGACATGTTTGCTGGCGGCGATGTCGTCTTTCAGCAGCATAATTATCCATGTCTTGGAGCCATAACCGTGCTTCAGTGGTTTGAGGTATAGTATAATAAACTCACGTTGGGGTCTCAACGGCCAAATTCTCCTGACGTAAATCCTACGGAACCAATCTGGGTCGCTATCGGGCGCTATCACAGCGTACGAAAATCAGCGGCCCATTATTTAATACATGACCTGTGCATAGACATCTAATGCCACATACCTCCACAAACCTACCAACAAACTGTCGGATATCTGATATGCAAAATTAGTGATGCATTTCGTTCAAAAGACGGATAAATAAGCTATTAACCACGTGGTCATAATGTTTTGGCTCATCGGCGTATTTTAGGCGACAAAGCAGCTCCGATCACAGCAGCTCAGATAATTCAAATTCACCAGGTGCTACTAAAAATTCTGCACCCTCATATCAAAGTCAAACACTCAGAATTCTGAAACTAATAAGGATGAATTATTACAGACCTATTACTCGCTAGAGACAGTGAAGAAGCTTTCTGAAGTGAAGAATTTATTGGGCAGCAGAATCATAAGAGATCGCAAAAAGGGACTATTACAATTAGATCAATCCCATAATATAGAGCAAACATTAAATAAATAATTGCAATCCACTGTCGACACCTTTGGGCAGCAATCAAGAACTTACACACCATATGGGCAACAATACAGAGGAATAAAGAAAGTTATAAGACATATTCCCTACAGAAATGCTTAGGTAATTTGATGCGTCGGAGTTGGGAACCAACCTGATCACACTTACACAGTAACAGCTGTAAGTCGCTTCAAAAATTATACAGGCATGATTCACTGTGAGGCAGTAAAAGGAATCATGAGATACTTGAAAGGGACCAAGGTCCTGAAACAGCAGTCTTCTACGGAAGAGAATCAAGGCGTCACAACATATGCTGATGAAGACTGACAAGGAGGCAAAGTAGACAGGAGGTCGGTCACCTGGTTTCTGTTTAAATCACAAGGAGCTGTGATTTCCTGGAGCAGCGAGAAGCAACACACGGTAAATTTACCAACTACTGAAACTGAGTACATGGGCCTGATCTCACCTCTGGCTACAGAAGTTAAAAAAGAAAGTTTTCTTATGCACTGAAACTGATCCCATTTAAGTTTATTGTGATAACAAAGGTGCAGTTGACTTAGCCAAAACAGGTGACTACAATGAATGAACAAAATACATAGATATCAGACATCATTTTATCGGAGAAAAAATAGATCTAGCCCAAGTACAGTGGAACAAATCCCGATTGATCAAATGCCACTGCTGCATAAGAACAACACACTCGCAAGAATAGACATACTAAATTATTAAGCCGTGTGTGGTGATAGTACGAAGTTTTTCATTAATAAGCACTGATTCTTTAGGGGTGTTAGAAATGAGAAACTGTGCTCTTGCTATAATACATGTTCTTTGCCATTCATTTCCATGTCTGTTGTTTATTCTCGTTCAAAAGTTTGTTTTAAATGCTAAGTATGTGCATTAGTACAGTAAAACGCTTCTTATATGCTACTTCAAACTGCGATTGCTTTTTTTTCGCATTACCAACTGTTTAAAAAAAGGAAAAAAGAAAAGAAATTTCAAAAACGACAGCGATTTTAATTTCTTAAACGGCAGTTGGAGGGGGGGTTTGCCATGTAACAAACGAATACAATTGATGCAATAGTTGAGCAAACAGTATGGATACCTTTCTGCTGGGCTAGCTCCCCCAATTAAGTGTCAAAGAATTGTCGGTGAGAACAGTAATAACTCGGACTTACGCGATAGGTAAAAACCATGTAAATGGAAATGGTGGGTGTCGGGGTGCAATTTTACATATAAATACATACAAATTATGTTCAGTTTTGGATCAGAGACTAATGAAAACAACGTACTTTACAATAGAAATGTTTAATGAAATGTTGAACAATACAACAAATTATGTTACAGTACATTGTAATCATTGCAACAATGGAAACCAAAGTCATTGTGATACAGAAAATCTAACAATGTCATCAGATGGATTTTCTTAGCAGAAATGTGCATTTTGTTGGGGTCTATTTTTTTAAAAATTTGTGATCCTTTTTCCATTGAACTGATGTCTTCTGCCAAGTTTACTAATGTAATTTGAACTTCTGATAGAACTGTGTCTAAATAATCAGGTACAGTAGTTCAAAATTTTGCTCTTGCTCACATATTTATTTAAGCTCATCAGTTGTCAGCTCTTAACTGTGTGAATCCACCAGTTCCAGGACATAACCACCATCCACCGTTAAATTTAGTTGTTAGACAAGATTGGTCACTTCTTCAGTCACATCATTAATTTCATCAGGATCTGGGTTGATTCACCCTGGGTTTCAGTAGTGAAAAAAAAGGAGACAGTTTTTTTTTCCAGTCACTGTTTAAAGGTATTTGTGAAATTTCGTTCCAAGATTGTACAAGAATTCTCACAGCATCTAAGACATTGAATTGCTCCCATATGTCTTTAACAGAGAGCTCATTTTTTTGTCTTGTATCTTCATGGAAAACACAAACGACTGTCTCATGTAGTAGTAGTAGTAGTAGTAGTAGTAGTAGTAGCTTTATTCATCCATAGATCTTTTTTTAAAGTATATAGAACATGTCAAAGTATTTACAAATTTAGATCAATTTTAAATAAGCTGATTCGTATACATGTATATTTACAGACTTCTAGTTGGAGACAATCATTAGATTTACTCCTGGCACATGGTCCTCTTCTATCTAATGACAGCCCACAAATATGAGAGTTAACTGCATCATTACATAATTTTTTAACCTCCAATAGGTAACATGGTGCTGTAAATCCTATGAACATCCATGAGAGTTTTTCAAGCTCAGTGAGCAATCAAAGCGTAGGATTATCCCCGACATAAGATTCATATCAGTTAAGACTTGAATTGTATAAACATGCAAGCTGGCATGCTGCTGCATACAATACATGTTTTTGCGTGCAGGATGTGATGCTTAGAGGTTCCCTTCAGAGCGGGTGATAGGGAAGGAGACATTCGAATCCGCATATACAACAAATGGACATTGTTCCTGGTGGTGAGCATTCCTGAATTTAATGAACTTGTTTTATTCTGTAAGCATAACAACATGTAGTGGATACTTGGATTCACATTCCTGCAGACTTGTTTTTAAATGCTTATCTTACAAAAAAGCATTTAGACACCTGAAGAAAATGTGTTGTTATGTTCTTTTTTCGACAACTGGCTGTAAAGGAGACAGGACAAGTCTTTGCTGATTATCACCTTCATGGAAGAGCAGCATATTTACAAGAAGATCACACTCACCTGCATGTTTCGAAAAATGGTGTGGTCCAACTACAGTATGCTTGTCCAGCATTTTGTGCCTCAAATTTTGGTACATCCTGAAGCTTTACAAGCAACTCAGTACCATCAAATTTATAACATCCACGAATGTAAAGCCCTATTCCGTATCGAGATGTGCGCTCTGGATTCTGTTTAATTTTTCTTTTGCAAGACAGGACGGACCATTCAAAACAATCGTTATCCTTTTCATTTTGAATGTTGACACAAGCCTGCGACCAGTTAGTTCATGAGCACACACAAATAGTAAATGGTTGTGAAAACACACTTGACCTCTTAGCAACAAATAATTCTGAGTTAGTAACGAGCATCAAAACGGAAAAATAAACGAAAAATATACCTATTTAAAAAAGCAGATAAAAATTCAATCGACGCCTTCCTGAGAGACAATCTCCACTCCTTCAAAATTAATAAATAAGTGTAGAGCAGATGTGGCTTGAATTCAGAGAAATAGTATCGGTAGTAATTAGGAGATTTATACCAAATAAACTAGCAAACGACGGAGCTGGTCCTCCTTGGAACACAAAGGACTTTTGCAGGAACAACGAAGCAAACATGCCAAATTTAAACAGACGTAAAATCCCCAAGATTGGCGATCTGTTACAGAAGCTCGAAATTTAGCGCGGACTTCAATGCAAGATGCTTATAGAAGTTTCCACAACGAAACTTTGTCTCAAAATCTAGCAGAAAATCAAAACAAATTCTGGTCGTATGTGAAGTATGTTAGCGGCTAGAAACAATCAATGCCTCCTCTGCATGATAGCAATGGAGATACTGTCGAAGACAGTACTGCCAAAGCAGAGTTACTAAACACAGCCTTCTGAAGACAGTGCTTCCAAAGCAGAGCTACTAAACACAGCCTTCCGAAATGCCTTCACAAAAGAAGACGAAGTAAATATTCCAGAATTCGAATCAAGAACAGCTGCCAACATGAGTAACGTAGAAGCAAATAACCTCAGAGTAGTGAAGCAACTTAAATCACTTAATATTAAAAAATGTTCAAATGTGTGTGAAATCTTATGGGACTTAACTGCTAAGGCCACTACTTAACCTAAATTATCCTTAGGACAAACACACACACCCATACCCGAGAGAGGACTCGAATCTCCGCCGGGATCAGCCGCACAGTCCATGACTGCAGTGCCCAAACCGCTCGGCTAATCCCGCTCAGCATCACTTAATAAAAACAAGTCTTCAGGTCCAGACTGTATACCAATTAGGTTCCTTTCAGTGTATGCTGATGCATTAGCTCCATACTTAACAATCATATACAACCGTTCTCTCGACGAAAGATCCGTATCCAAAGACTGGAAAGTTGTACAGGTCACAGCAATACTCAAGAAAGGTAGTAGGAGTAATCCACTTCATTACAGGCCCACATCATTAACGTCAATATACAGCAGGATTTTGGAACATGTGTTCGAACATTTATAATTACCTCGAAGAAAGCGGTCTATTGACACACAGTCAACATGGGTTTAGAAAACATCGTTCTTGTGAAACACAACTAGGTCTTTATTTGCATGAAGTGTTGAGTGCTATTGACAAGGGATTTCAGATCGATTCCATATTTCTGGATTTCCAGAAGGCTTTTGACAATGTATCACACAAGTGGCTTGTAGTGAAATTGCATGCTTATGGAATATCATCTCAGTTATGTGACTAGATTTGTGATTTCCTGTCAGAGAGGTCACAGTGCATAGTAATTGATGGAAAGTTATCGAGTAAAACAGAAGTGGTTTCTGGCGTTCCCCAAGGTAGTGTTATAGGCCCTTTGCTGTTCCTTATCTATATAAACGATTTGGGAGACAATCGGAGCAGCTGTCTTAGGTTGTTTGCAGATGACGCTGTCGTTTATCGACTAATAGTCATCAGAAGATCAAAACAAATTGCAAAACGATTTAGAAAAGATGTCTGAATGGTGCGAAAATGTACAGTTGACACTGAATGACAAAAAGTGTGAGGTCATGCACGTGAGTGCTAAAAGGTAACATGATAAATCAGTAAAATCTAAAGGCTGTAAATTCAACTAAGTACCTAGGAATTACAATTACGAACAACTTAAATTGGAAGGAAAACATAGAAAGTGTTGTGGGGAAGGCTAACCAAAGACTGTGTTTTATTGGCAAGACACTTAGAAAATGTAACAGATTTACTAAGAAGACTGCTTGTCCGTCCTCTTTTAGAATATTGCTGTGTGGTGTGGGATCATTACCATATAGGACTGACAGAGTACATCGAAAAAGTTCAGAGAAGGGCAGCATGTTTTGTATTATTTGCGAAATATGGGAGAGAGTGTCACAGAAGTGATGCAGGATTTGGGCTGGACATCATTTAAAAAAAGGCGTTTTTGTTGTGGCAGAATCTTCTCTCGAAATTCCAATCATCAACTTTCTCCTCTGAATGCGAAAATATTTTGTTGACACAGACCTACATAGGAAGAAACGATCACCACGATAAAATAAGGGAAATCAGAGCACGTGCAGAAAGGTATACATGTTCGTTCTTTCCACGCACTATATGATATTGGAATAATAGAGAATTGTGAAGGTGGTTCGATGAAACCTCTGCCAGGCACTTAAGTGTGATTTGCAGCTGTAGATTCTTAATATCCTCAGGGAGTTTGATATAACTGGACCATCCATTTAAAGGTTGATAAACATGAATATGGATGTTGAGGTGTGTTATTTGGCTGAGTGCTTTAGCTGCCCTCTTACTTCCATCTCGGAGAACTGAGCCAATAACGCACCCAAGGTGGATTCAAAATACCACTTGGGGATTGACGTACTCCGATATATAAAGCCATTATCACCCCAGATGTAGTCCAGGCTTTTCTCCTCAGCTGCACCCTGCTGTTTGTGAGGTTGACTCAACTCGCAGCAGAGTACTGTGTTACACTTAATGGCATTAAATCTTGGATCATCTACGGCTTTGAGGAGCTCTGACTCCAGCACCAGGAGGCATGCTTTTAGAAACCTTACTGGGTCGCTACACCCCCTCCAGGTGGATTCTCGATTCTAGCGAACGAGATATGCCACTCAAAGGCCGTAGCAACTAACGAGTATTGCAGAGGCATCATGAGGTCACTAATCTGATGTCCTTCACTATCAAGAGCATTACCGCTAGCCACATGTTCATTGTCATTAACACAATAAATGGGAGACGATTACATCCCTTGCTTGGGGAGGAGGTGCCTTCTGGGGTGAGGGGTATGTGCAGATGCACACATACCTGTCGCTGCCTGTGAGGGAAAACAACCGAAGATGGAGTAGGAGGAGATAGTGGCGGTGAGCCATTTATGCAAAGCAGTTGATCAAGTCTCTCTTGAATACTTTTCCTGGCCTTTATTACATACTATCATGCAGTTAACATGTCAATCTACATTTGGCTGTGGTAGTGCTATAGCGTGGCTGGATGTCCTACCTGTAGCAACCCCTCTTTCTCCCCCCTCAGGCACAGATACTGTTTATCCCATCTGTTTGCGTCGTCCATGTGATAGTGTGACAACGTTTTAGAAATGTTTGTGAATCGTGTAATTTAGGCAGGACGTAGGTACGTGCCTGGTATTACCTAATCGGGTGTGAGAAACTGTCTAAAAACCACATCCAGGCTGACCAGCAAACCGGCACTCGTCGTTAATCTGCCGGACGTAATCGATCCGGACAGAGCACCTCCCCAAATCCCAGATGTGGCGTGTTAATGCACACAATTGTCTGGTACAAGGTGACCGCCTTGTCCATAGTGGGTTAATGTCAGACCTGTTATTGCGTGTTTGTGGTGGAAAATGGAATTTTCCACTAATGTTCGCGTTCAGTTAGAGAGTGCATCAATACTAATGGAGTGATTGTGGTCCATGCAATAGTAATAAATACTCTCATGTATTCGCCTGCGCGTAGCAGTTGTTCACTTTCGTGACTTTCACATCTTCGGCGACCTGAAGAAAGACGTGCATGGACGTCTCTCAGAAATACTCGAGCTTCGTACAACAGTCACAGGTTTTTCGCGCTTCTGCCACTGCCTTGGGCATGTCATGTGGACCATTCCATTGACGCGACAGTGTCCATAAATAATGTAGCCCTGCACTTGTCTGACAGTTTTCGCAATTCTTTGAAGCCTTTGGATACGCGCCACTGGTAGCAGA
Source organism: Schistocerca americana (assembly GCF_021461395.2). Taxonomy (NCBI): domain Eukaryota; kingdom Metazoa; phylum Arthropoda; class Insecta; order Orthoptera; family Acrididae; genus Schistocerca; species Schistocerca americana. Next base: position 480,245,024 of record NC_060120.1, read on the forward strand.
GCGATTGATTTTGTCTTTGTTTACGTTTTTCGATGTGAATCACTCCCTGGGCTGTCTGCGCATAAGTATGATGACTTTTTTGCTATGTTCTGGGCTGCGCTTCCGGCTATATATTCATTTCGTGAACTCCACCATCATCAAACACGGGAACCACATGTTTGCTCCACTAGTCTCTGCGTCACTGCCTCTGTGAGTGATTGTAAACTGTGTTCTGTCTATGCTGAGTGGGGTAGAAATCATTTCCACGTGGCATGGTACCTAGCAGAATGCTATTTCCTTTCCTTCACGCTTTAGTACATAAAGTGTGCCTTGCATGTTTGGGACCATACATTTTCTGTGTGGCTTGTAGAGCGCTTAGGAAATCAGAGCAGACAAGAAAGTTATTCCATCGATTGCATCTCATCTGCTCCAGTGCTTTCAGGATTGCTTAGAGGTCTTTGTCAATGACTGTAAATTCGTCAGGATTCCCAATCTAAGTACGCTGAAAACTACAGAGCAGCCGACAGAATGGTGCTGTCCAGAGACGAGTGACTAAAAATCAGAAGTGCATCTGGCATTCGGCTGAAATTGGAATGCGGTCACATGATGGCACTCGCTCTCTACGTTTGAGACACCATTTTGGGTTCATCATATTTCACTTGTTTCCATATTACAGCCTGTGTGTTATGAGAGTATGCTATTTTACAGTAGAGGTAAAATGAAGGTTTATCACTCTAGGTGTGATCTGTTATAATTAAATATCAGTTTATGAAACATCATTTGTTAAAATCCTAAGGAAATTTACCATGAACAGTTTTAATGCATCAATCTACATGCAGTCGCAGTGATCCTGTGGTTAGAGATATGTCATTATAGAGTCAAAGACAGTAAGTTTGACAGGGCATGTTTAGAAAACAAGTGCATACTCTGATTAAAATTACTTTGTGATTGATCTATCAGTGAGTCAATTGGCAGGAGCTAGGCACCAGCCAATCACAGCTGGTTCTTGGGCTCCAGGTGCTTGCTGTGTTGCCTGCTCTGTGAGTACAAGCAGCAGAGCCTTGCCAGGTGACGTGACCTGCAGGGTTTGGGCAGGGTACAGGCGGGAGTGCCACAAGGGCGGCATTGGAGGGGAAGGAGCGCGAAATATACAGTGATTTTTGCGTTGTTGCACTATAAAAATATGCTTATGCAAATAAGGCAAATGTATACCTGCAGCTGAAGTTTGTCTTTGATAGACATTTTAGTTTCTATGTAAAAATATTGAAAAGAAATGTTTCAGATTCACCATTTTATCACACAATCATATATAAACTATTTGATTAAAAGCATCGATTGTTTTGCAATTTATAATTTCATATTGTAGCTTGCCTTCAGTGATCATAGTTATTAATATGTTTTTAAAAAGTAACCTATAGCAGTTAATTTGGAGAGCTTGCAGTGAAAATATAATCGCTTTACACTCCAAAGACTTAAGATATTATGTTACTGTACACGAAATGCAGCCATCATACTGAAGTTCTTTTTAAGGATGAAGGGAGTCATATCTCAGTATACTGTTGAGTAAGTATAATTAGCTTTCCGTTATTTTTCTCTAAGAAAACATCGTTCTTATTGTAATGTGGTCATAAAATTAATAACTCTCATTTTAGTATAATACTTTTATCAATCTGATAAAAGGTTTGTTATTTTATTTACACAACCATGTATGTAATAAGCTGGGAATTTATATATATCACTATTCCATGGTTTTTGTTACTGATCGATGCATTAAAATGCAATGCAGATCAGTCTTTGCTAAAGCATACAGAATTGGGATCTGTGAATCGTTCTGTACCTCTTGATATCAAAACACTGTCAAACATACGAGGAAACCTTGAGTAATCGTTATGCATTAAAATGCAATGCAGATCAGTCTTTGCTAAAGCATACAGAATTGGGATCTGTGAATCGTTCTGTACCTCTTGATATCAAAACACTGTCAAACATACGAGAAAACCTTCAGTAATCGTTATGGACAATGGGTCATATCATTTGTCTACCACTGATAAGGCACCTACAGCAACTTTCAGAAAGCAGACATTATTGGCTGGATACAATAAAAAAACACATTCTGATACCAGTCGACTGAGGAAAGAGTGAATTACTGGACCTTGTAGCTCTGAATAAAGCTATGTGTTGTAGACAATTGGCAAATATATGGGTATTAGGTCCTCAGACTTCCATCATATCACTGCCATTTCAATTCCATTGAACTCATTTAGTCGTGAGTTAAGGGTTATTTGGCAAGGGACAACAAAAAATGTGCACTATCAGACATGGAAACCAAACTCTCTCATCATGTTGGCATAATGTTGTAAGACACATGAAGGAAGTAATAATGAAAGCATGGGAAAATAAATATGCAGTGGAAAAATATCATAGAACAAATAATATAGAACAAATAAATTATTTTATTAAAATCAGACAATTTTGTGGCTGTCCGGGAGTGGCAACCATAATTTGGATATGGAGTAGGATGTGACCATGTTGTGAATAAAATCTGGTGGCAGGAAAACCATTAGTGACAAATAAGCGCCAGCTAGTATAAAACAGTTACTTAGCTTTATTGACAGCGAAGAGTGTACCATAGATACAGTTCCAATTAGTGTCCAAAGAATATTCCTGATTCGTGGCCTAAATCGTTATACAATACTGAATCACACAGCGAGCTAGCTAACCAGACAACGAACGACGGCACTGACGACTGCAACAGGCTGTTTGCAAGACCCCCTGACTCGGGGCCAGCGCTCCTGTTGTATCGTGTAGCCAGAGGGCGCTGTAGGCCCCAGGTCAGCAATGGCGCGACGTCTTCGGTCGGCGGCAACGCCATGCGCCACCGGCGGTCGCGACAGGAAACTGTGGCAAGCGATGCGACGGCAGGGTGCGCGCGCTATACAGTTCTTCTACGGATACAACAGACAACATCTTGTAGCTACACACAATAGTGAAAGTGATTCAGACATAACTGGCATGCTTCCATTAGTGATATACACGTTACCAAAAATTCTGTTGTTTTCACTCCTTACAATTTTCTCTGTTTATTTAGATAGTTGCTTACTTTGTGACGTATGTGACTGAATGCTCGTCTTATTGCTGCTGATGGTCTATAAACATGTTATTAAGGCATCGTAACGCATCATTGTCGGTACAGTCGCAGCTACTGCTCTCCCCTCTACTTACAGAGGTGTTGGTAACAGTCGGTAACTAGACGACTTGTTTCTTTTTTTGTTACGCATGCGGCTGTCGATTGGTACACTGTGTACTAGCCGGCAACCCTGCTCCCACCACTGCCGTCTGTCAATCATAACGCAAATTTAATTGGAAGAAAATTAAAGAATATTGTTGATACACTTGTCGACTGTTGTTCCACATAATTATGATCCTGTTCAATGCGTGTGGTGACCCATGGCACAAGCTTTTTTATGCCCTACTTGAAGAACTCTGCTACCACAACCTTCCACAACATCAGAACCTCTTTCTGCATCTGCTCATAGCTTGAAAATTTAATTCCTTCATGAACGTGAAAGGATGGTAATCTGAAGGCACCAAGTCAGGAGGGTATGGGGGAGGGGTTCAAAATATCCCAACCGAACGAGTCCAAGAGTGCATCGGTGGCTAATGCTGTGTGAGGACAGGCAACAGAGTCACTCTTATCATCATCATTTCCCTTCTTTTGTTTGAATGCTCCTTTTGAATTTTTTTAGGGTCTCATATCATTATGCATTGATGGTCTCCCCCTGAGGCACAAATTTGACCAAAATGATGTCTTTTCTGTCTCAAAACACTGAGACCATGAGTTTCTTGCCCGAAATTGTGGTTTTGCATTTTTTTTGGCAAATGGGCAGTTTGTGTGACAGCACTGCCACGACTATTTTTTCGTCTCAGGCGTGTAATGAGCTACCCATGTTTGACGTTTCATCTCAAGACACAATAAAGCTCAGAAAATCCTCGCCTTCCAAATCATTTTGCTCAAAAAACTCGCGGGCGCTAATGAACCGATTTTCTTGTGCTGCTCTGTCAGCTGTTTTGGGACCCATCTTGCGCACAGTTCCCAGTATCCAAGCATTTCTGTGAGTGTCTCGTATAAGAGACTTCTGGAGAGTTGTGGAAATTTCATCCACTGTCAGTCGGCGATCTTTACAAACAGTTAGCTCGATTTTTTGTGTCAACTCATCGGGCAAAAGGAAGGTCTTCCACTCCTCTGTTCGTTATAATCGTCACCGTCGTCGTGCTTTCTGGAGGATTCTGACCTCGGTTTGCTGCAGCTTACAGCAGATACACTGCTTTTCCTACTTCATTCTGAGGATGTTGCTTCTTGTACTTCTTTTTGTGTTGTGTCTTCCTGTTGTACTTCTTTCTTTTTTTTCTTTCTCTTATTGCGTCAACCGCTGACAACTACTCATGTGGCAGTGTGGACATCTCGTGGTCGTCTGCCAGTGCACCTAGTTGCCTAGGGCACTGACGAGACAGTTCTCCGAATTACGCGCTGACGCGTAAAATATCCTCTCAGACTGCCGGCATCGATCTCTTAGCATCGGAATAATCGTTTGCAGTGTGCTGAGCAATGTGTCTGTGGCCTTTCCCCACACTATGGCGGTGCACTTGAGCCCTGGCCTGATTAGTGCCAAGTACAGCATAATGCCACAGTGTGATGCCAGTGTCGTCGTGGGACTCAGCGGGGAGTACAGCATGTGCATCCTTCCTAGTGGTTTACTCCTCGTCTCCCTGATATGTGGCTTCCATGTCAGGCATCGGTCAAATGTGACACTGAGGTATCTGCCAGTGTTGGACCTGGATATGGACCTCCCTGATGTGTAGTGGCTGCAGCTCTAGTGGAATCATCTTTCTGGTGAAAATCACAGCCTGACTTTTGGCTTCTTTGAATCTGAACCGCCATTTTGTGATCCTTGCTCCCAGCTTATTGAAGGCCAGCTGCAGGCTTCGCACATAAAGTGCTGTGTCATCCACGTAGAGTGCCATTTCGACCCTCAGGCCTTTGGGACGTCTGCTATGAAGAAGCAGTACAGGAGGGGGCTAACAATTGACTCCTGAGGTACTCCCACTCCGATGGGCCAAGCTGTAGATTCCCCATCGTCCATGCCCATGTGGAAGGTATGCCCAGTCAAGTACTATTGGAACAGGTGGGTGTGCGACGCTGTTATCCCATCATCAGAAGTTTGTACATGAAGCCACCGTGCCACAAGCTGTCAAAGGCTCTGGAGACTTCAAGGAGTACAGTCCCAAGGTACTCGTGTCGCACCTACTCCAGCAGGCGCAGGAGTTGATGCTGTGTTGCGTGGCTTCAGTAGAAGCCAAACTGTTTGTCAGGGAGCAAGCCTTCGTCCCTGAGGTGGTGTGACAGTTGCTTGGTGTACAACCTCTCAAATACTTTGGAGACTGCTGGCAGCAGGCTGACGGGCTGGTAGATCTGGACCAGCCTGTGATCTTTATCAGCCTTCAGGATGGCTACCACTCTGCATTTTTCTGTGCAGTAAGGTAGTTGCAGATCTTCAGGATGGTGTTGAAGATTGTAGTTAATTTGGTAACCTCTTGTGGCAATGGATGCTGTAGCATGTCTTTATTGATGTGGTTCACGCCCTCGCTTTCCTGGGCTGGAGCTGTGCTAGTTGGTACTGTACTTCTCTTCTGAGATGTCTTCTATGACATCTGTTTCTTCCTTATTGCTTATGAACACTGGTAGCTAGCCATCTATCAAGCAGATGTGTTCATTGGCGATGACGCCCCCCACAGCCGTGAAGTTGGCTGCAAACACACAAGCCAACATTCTGGCCTTGGCATCAGGTTCAGCGCCCGGATTTGCTGGCATCGATGCAAAACCTGCTGTGCCGTCTTCCATCTGATAATGCCACTGGTTCTGAGTGTGACAATTTTTCAATTTTTCCAGTCTGATCTCGATTTAGGTTGTTGCTGGTTGCAACTTTGATGTTGTGGCATAGTCATCTTAGCAGATTCTTGGTCGTCAGTTGTCTCGTGACTTTCCATTCCTGATAGACCGAGACTTTCCAGAGTATGGCCTGTATGATTTCAGGAGGGAAGCTGCTAGGAATAATCCGTTTGCTTCCATCTTCTATACGTTGTGGCCACCTCCTCTGCGTCCAACGTGCAGTGTGTAGATGCGGCGAGTGCCTCGTATGCACCTTTGTCATTGGAGTCGGGCACAGTGCTGGCGCTTATTTGTCACTAATCGTTTTCCTGCCCCCAGATTTTAGTCACAACCTGGTCACGTCATACTCCATATCAAAATTATGGTTGCCACGCCTGGGCAGCCAGATGAGTCCGGAAATCCTCCCAGTGAGCTTGGTGATTTGGTGATACTTCTTATGACCCTCTGGTGGGTGCAACCCCGTCTGTGCCCAGGTCAAAGGTCAGTGGCAGATGATCTGACAATAGGGCCAGACATACGGTCGCGATGGCAGTCGTGTGCGGCCCCCTTGACGATTGCTACATCCAAGACATCTGGGCGACAGTGATGTGGGTAGTGTGTGGCGTCATATGGACCCAGCATTATTGTGCTGTTGTTGTTGGCCACTTGGAGCAGCCATCTGCTGCCGGTGGTGGTCACTCACGAGTTCTACTCCGAATGTTTTGTGCTGAATTCGCCGCCAATAAATAGGTTTCCCCACATCGACAGTAGAGCGTCGAAGTCCCTGGGTTGCAGGAGACGATTTGGCTAACACTATGCATCAATGAAGATCACTTGGCCAGCGGAGGGGCTGATGGCGACACCTGATACATCCAGTGTAGTCATCTTGGAAAGCAGTTCTGGCTGTTGGTGCAACGATGTTTTCACATACACTGCCACCCCGCCGCCCTCCGTTTCTCCATCTGTGTGATAGAACTGGAAGTTCAATGCCCACATGTTTACTCCAGGTTTGAGCCAGGTTTTGGTGATGAGACAGATGTCCACATCCTAGTCATGCAGTAACTGCCGAAACTCACCCTCTTTTGTCCTTATACTATTCGCGTTACACACGCAAATGGTGAGGCCCAGGACTGGTGTTTTAACCTTGTCTGGGTGTTGTGGATGCTGGTGTGGTGATGGCCTGGGTGGCCGCCTGCACTGCAGCTACTATAAGCTGCGGAATCTGCATGATGAGCTGTCTGAACTCGTTTAACATCGTCCCGAGTTCCGCAGCTTCAGTTGTCGCAGCTGGTTTCTCCTTGCACAATGTCATCTGTTGGGCTTCATAGGCGGTTTCCGAGTCGGTAGTGATATTCAGTGGCCGCTGTCCTCGCCTACCGCACCACTGGTCCGCTCTGGCTGGTGTCCGTTGCTCTGTCTGTGGTCCGCTCCCGATGGCGTCTGCCGCAATAGGCGCGTGCCCCGCCTGACGTTCGCGCCTCTGTATGTCTGTGGCGGCGGCTGGATGTTGTTGTGATGGCCTGGCTGGTGTTGATGTTCTTGCTGTCGCTGTAGCGTAGCTCCTTTCTCGCTGTACTAGCTTGGATGGGGCTGGCCACCCTCTCTGGTTTGCGGCTACACGTTAAAAGGCACTGCAGCCTCTTCAGTTCGCCACATGTTTCTTTTGGCAGTTGCAGCATCTTGGAGGATCTGTCTTTAGGGTAGTGCAGTCCCAGCTGAGGTGTGTACCTGCACACTTCACCCAGTAAGTGGGCATCTAGCACAACTGTGTGATGTGGTCACAGCACTGTTGAAGTACTGTGCAGGCCCTCTTTTTCTGCAAAGTTTTCCTACTGTAACTCCGACACTGTCCACTCACTTAACCTGGGAAGTCTTCCTGTTTTCCACATTGTCATCCAGGATGGCAAGGAAGAGCGGTGTGTCCAAGTTGTCTCTATGTGACTTCATTTGCAAGGGAGCACTAATGTTGTAGCCCATTTCTTCTAGCAGCTCATTTAGGTATATTTGGTCGATGCTGAAGGGAGCTTGCGGAAGGCGACCTTCACCCTCTTCACTGACCCTGAGGTGAAGCAGAGGAAGCCCTCCTTCTTCACTAGGTCCATGTCCCCTTTGTAGTCGTTGGCTGTGGTGAAAACTTGGTATTGTTCGCTTCCTGTCACGTGAGCTGTGAAGTTAGCCTTCACAGCCGATTTTATATTCTCTTCGGATGTTTTGAAGGCGTCCACAGGCTGAATGCCGACAGGCGGTGGTGGAGGCATCTTCTTCTGCTGTTTATTCTCTATTTTCTCCCTGCCTTCATCTGTGAGGACGAGGAACCGGTTTTTAGTGCGATGCAGTCTGTTGTTATGAGTATCACCACTCTGGCTGTGTATTTGCATTTCAACTCCACGAAGCCATCTTTGTCTGGCATGTGTGGGGCTCTCATCCCCTTCTGTGAGGCTTTTTGTTGCGTGTAGAGTGTGAGGGTACCAGTGGTGGCATCTGTGGCAGTGCGTTTCATGCTGGTGGTGGTCGCGTTCGCGTCAGTTGGGCGCTTCAGCGACGTCTGCCACCATCGCCATCCTCTCAACTACCGGTTTTGCCCTTCGCATAAGACCTAGCAATAGGGCAAGGCCCTCATCTGCCTCTGGAGGGTGTCAGCACTTGTCACAAGTGGCGTGTTCTGTGATGGCGTGGCCAGCCGGAGTGGCCGAGCGGTTCTAGGCCCTACAGTCTGGCACCAAGTGACCGCTACGGTCGCATGTTCGAATCCTGCCTCGGGCATGGATATGTGTGATGTCCTTAGGTTAGTTAGGTTTAAGTAGTTCTAAGTTCTAGGGGACTGATGACCTCAGAAGTTAAGTCGCATAGTGCTCAGAGCCATTTTTGTGATGGCGTGCTGTCCTTGGCAGCCATGGGCCACAGATAGTCATTGTTGCATGCAAAACCGAAACTTTGCCCGCAGCACTGCTAGTAGTGGTGTGGTGGAAGACAGGTGGTCCTCCTAGATTCAGGCGTGCGCTACAGCATGCAGGGGAAAGCCCCCGTCCACAGAATGCGCACTCAATCTCTGCTGTGTTGCACCTTTCTTCCTGGATTGCATCACCATAGGTGGTAGGCAAAATGCCAACCCACTCGCTTCTATAGCTGAAGCTGCATCTGCATAACAAGGAGCCAATCCAGTAGTGGCGTTCTTCTCATTCTCCGAGTCCATGCGCCAGTCCATCTTAGGTAGCAGGTAGGATGAGGCCTCCAACAGAACAAGCCACACTACTCACTCCTGCAGCCAAAGCCACATAACGACTTCTCTAGCACAAAGTAGTAGTCTTCTCGGAGTCCGATATCTTCTGCTAGTTCGTTAGCGGCGAGGGGCCAGATAGGGAAGCCGATAGAGCGAACTCTGCTGGACGGCGATCCGTTACCTCCTTCACATTTTCACAACGGTCTGCACAGGAAGGAATCTCAGAGTCGAACCTTCCCATTTGTAGCACATTCTGGTAGTTTCTTATTCATGTACCAGAAGTATGTTCTGCAACATTCGATGGTATGTATATACAAGAGCGTGCTCTCCCAGAAATAAGTTCATTCCATTTCGTGACTTCAGTCTGAGTAAAGAACGAAAGATGATATTGCTGCAAGTGAAACAACCAACAATGACATTTATATTCCTTGTATGACAAATATTTGACCATGTTTTCCGAATACGTCGCGACTTCCAAGGGTGTGGTTAGGCAGGACCCTAAGAGTTCAGCTTAAATTGCTGCGACTAAAAGGAGAAGCCACCATATGTATAGCGTTTCTTCTCATCAACACTTCGCTGTTTATTCGAAATATATCGTGATTTTCGAGGATGTGGCTAGGTAGGAGCCTAAGAGCACAGCTTAAATTGTAGTGAATGAAACGAGCAGCAGTGGTATTTATAGTCTTGCTTATCAGAAATATTTACTTACAATCGAATCTTTAACAACAGTTTCGTCAATTTGTCGGTCACGAGAAAGATCGTGCCACGCTAGCGAGGGACGTCACGTGACTGCTTTCCGATTCCAGCTGAATGCTAGACGCGCTTCCGATATTTAGTCACTAAACAAGAGGTTCATTCAAGTAGTTCCCAGAGAGCTACTTTCCAGGGTGAAAGATAGGCGCTGCGAGTGCGCAGCTAAGATGGTGTAATATCCTTGTTTGCTTTGCTTAAACGCTTGGTAAAATGTTGACGTCCTGAACATTCTCCCTTAACGGACAGAAGCAGGGTAACCGAAGAGTAAGTTCCGAATCCGACGATTGTGATCACAAACTATTTGCAGTTGCATGGAAAAATAGTTTTTCCCATTCAGATATGGTGAGAATCTTTTGGCATACTGTGTATTCTCTTGTCTGTTCCGTCGATTGCCCAATCGCACCAGGCATCCTATTTCCACGCAAAATTAGCTTCAGTTTGTGCCCTTTCCCCGGCCGACAGGCACTTTATCATGTCTACTCCTAAAACGACCTTTCTGTGACATTGTGCAACTAACCAACACAGATGTTAAAGCTGCCTGTCACATCTCTAAAACATGTTGTTTCATGACCGTCAAACCACAAAAAGGTTCAGAATGTGTTGTAGTGAAAGCAGCTACCCATTTCCCCCTGCCTGATACTTATAATGGCTAGGTTTCCTGAATGTTTCACTTAACTCCCCTGCCACATGATGCCACACACGAAAGTGTTCCATAAATTCAGTGCAATACTTTCAACTCCCCATCACTCGAGAGAAAATCCGATTCCAATTCGATGGACATAAGCAATAAATTGCAGTTATAAATTTTATCTTTCAGCCAATTGCAGTTTTGTTGGGTTCTGCAAGTAAATACTTTCAATCAACATGAAATAGATGAACACAAGAATTGCATCAGCTACTGAAATATTTAAGAACCCTCCAGATCTACGCTTATTGTCAAAAGGTCGATCATATGGGGTATCAAATGAAATTTGTAACTGGATTGAGGATTTTTTGGTAGAGAGCACACAGCATGTTGCTTTGGATGGAGAATCAACGTCAGATGTAGAAGTAACCTCGTGTGTTCCACAGGGAACCGTGTTGGGACCCTTGTTGTTTATCTTGTATGTCAATGATCTCGCAGACAATATTAATTTTTGCAGATGATGCAGTTATCTGTAATGAAGTACTCCTGGAAGAAGCTGCATAATTATTCAGTCAGATCTTGATAAGATTTCAAAGTGGAACAAAGATTGGCAACTAGTTTTAAATCTTCAGAAATGTAAAACGAAAGTAACATAAAATTATCTTATGTATATTATATCAATGAGTCACTGCTGGAATCAGCCAACTGATACAAATACCTTGGTGTAACACTCTATAGTGATATGAAATGGGATGATCACATAGGCACAGTCATGGGTAAAGCAGGTGGTAGACTTCGGTTTATTGGTAGAATGCTGGGGAAGTGCAATCAGTCTACAAAGGAATTGCTTACAAATTACTCGTGTGACCAGTTCTAGATTATTGCTCCAGTGTGTGGGACCTGTACCAGATAGGACTAACAGAGGATATTGAACGTATACAGAGAAGGGCAGCACAAATGGTCACAGATTTGTTTAATCCATAGGAGAGTGGAACAGAGATATTGGAGGAATTGAATTGGAAGACTCTTGAAGATAAACATATACTACCCCAAGAAAGCCTGGTAAGAAAGTTTCAAGAACCAGCTTTAAATGGTGACTCTAGAAATACATTACAATACCCTACGTATCGCTCACATAGGGATTATGAGAATAAGATTAGAATAATTACTGCACGCACAGAGGCATTGAAACAATAATTCTTTCCACGTGCCATACGTGAATGGAGCAGGAAGAAACCCTAATAACTGGTATAATGGGACGTGCCCTCTGCCAGGGAGTCACGGTAGTTTTAAAGTATAGATGTAGGTGCAACAAAACAAGAGTCACGTTGATTATACCCCCACTCTAACCGAGGCAGTCCTGCGCATGCCAGAATCTAGCAGTTTGGGACGGCAGAAAAAAATTTCCCGGTAGAGTGAGGCTGCTTGCTCTCACTATACGGCAAACGGATACACACCAAATAGCCAGAAGTTACGAGAAGGGGCTGCTTATAGCGCGAGACTCCGTTGGCAGCTGCTTGAACGAACCATAAGAAATATGCTAGCAATCGATGGACGCTGGTCGATCAGATTGACAAACTCAAAGATGGTAGGGGGTTGTGGAAGAGGATTGGATATGGATATTTAAAAATTATGAAAAAAAAATTTTTGTAACTATTTTGTAATATTCATAAATTAAAACAATTCCTAGTGAGTGTAGTGTGGTCATCGATCATAAACAGTTCATGGCATTACAAGTGAAGTGGTGTAGGTGAGCATCTACCATAGTGTTTATATTTTCTGTAGCGTGCAATATTTTTCATGCAATTGTGTTGTAGTATGTTGAAGGGCCACTCTTTAAGGATTCGGTATAAAACCTGCTATATTCTGCTGATGTCCACTGGTTTCTCTATCGTAGACGGTTATGAGTAACGAAAAGGGAGCATGCCGGTTTAGGAAGCAGAATACATACCGGTATTGTGTAAATGTTCGATAACAGAATGTTTTCAGGGCAGTAAGTATTATTTGACTGCTATGAGTATTACTTATTATCAATTGATAATCACTGACATGGCTGGAGGCGTGTAGCTGTTACAGAATCCCAAAGTTGAAAATCTTCCATAAGTTTGAAGGGTTGACTTTTACTTGTGTTGTGTTACCCTTGAAGAATGAACTTATCCACTGTATAAATAACGACAGTCTACAGTGAACATTTTGAACAGTATTCAGTTGCAACGCAGCTGTAAAACCTATTCATTAATACTTTAGAAATGTATTTACTGTATTGATGCTTTTTTCGAGCGTTGTATAACAGATTCAGAGCTTTACTAGACCTCTGACAAATAATACATCATGATAATTATTTCTCTCTAATAATGCCCTATGAGAAGCGAGATTCTTAATTTATGTTAATATACTGAAAAATCTGCATCAGTAGCACATCATCCATGAAACTACTTAAGGATAATAATATTGTATAGAAAGAGTGCCAGGCAAAGCGATTCCGTCTCAACTAACGCATTATCTCCACCTATAAAGGAAACTTTTAAGAAGTATTAAGAAGAAAATGGGAGGATTAGTACATGTTATTGGAATATACATGAATTTCTTTGATTTTATTGATAATTTATCTTATGCCTCTAGTACAGAAAATCATCAGTGAATGGAAGAAAGTGAATAGGGCAAGATCGAAATTGGGCTTGAAAATCTACTGTAGCAGAGGATTGTGTTTAATGAGCACATCATAAAAAATTACTGGTAGTGAAGTTACACTAAAGCAGATGATTAGATTTGAGGAGGAATGAATGAATAGCAACAGAATTTTAGGGAAGAGGAAAAATATTAGCTGGAATGATTTTGATAAACCATGTAGGGTTTTCCAACCTAAGATTCACATGTGTCTGAACATGACAGTTTATGATGACTTTTAGTGCAGAAATGGAGGGCTGTTCAGAGGTCAATGGAAAGACACATGTTTGGAAGTTAGTGAGAGAGGTAATACAAATAAATGATTCCGGGAACAGACTGGACTGGACAATATAATTAATTCTTTCTTTTATTGTTAATTTATTCTCCCAAGGATCACATTACAGTGATATTGGCTTTGTCATCATGGTGCAATGAAAATAAATAGCTTAAAAATATACATCCACTCAGAATATTCAAGTATTCTTTATGAGGATGGGGCAGATGGTCAGTCATGTCCTTGATGAAGAAACAATACCAGCATTTGCCTGAAATGATTTAGGAGAACCTAAATCAAAATGACCAGATGAGGAAACTCCATCCTGCTGAATATGAGGTCAGCATCTTAACAAATGCACTGCTTGATTTAGTTGGTCCCTGTTGTACAATGTTCTTTGATATAAACACAGTTTTTCTCTTCATCAGTGCACAAGAACACCCCCTAGTGACCGCAGACCAAGAGCTTGCTGCTGTGCCTCTTGCACCAATTCCGGACCCTTCAGAAAACTGGTTCCATAAATGTGCCACTGTTCACCATGTATGTCTTCATGTTCGTCTGTCAGTATACCTGAAAAACTGAGTTGGCATCCTCCATGATAAGTAAGGTGTTGAACTCCGGAGGATAATATGATTGCTGTCATACAGTATAGATTTTTGTATGTGATTTTCTTGCCAAAGCATTGCAGTATTGTAATGTGACAAGGTGGTGGCATTAGCCACATTCATTATTAACCACTACTATCAAATCTTGTATGTTATCTTTAATTTATATTATGCATTAGTTATCAAGAATATTTTAGCTGCCTTTTTAAACAGATGTATTTTAGTAATCTTTTTCATTTCCTTGGGAAATGTATTATAAAATTTTATTCCCTGATAGAAAATGCTGTTTTGGGGTTTCTGTTTGTCTTTCTAGTAAATATAAGTCCAATCTGACTTTTGTTCCATGATTATGCATAGAAATTTTAGTGATATGCTTAGTAAGTTAATGTTTTTCCTGATGTGCACAGTAGATTGGTAGATGTAGGCCTACTCCCTTGGTGCAATAAGGATACAATGAGCCTGACTGCTAGTTATTAATCCTACAGCTCCTTTATGCAATTTGAAAATTATCCTTGTTTTGTGCTTTGAATGCCTAGAAAAGAATTCCATACCTCAGAACTGAGTGTATGCGTACATAGTATGTCACCACGAGACTTTTGCTGTTACAAACTGTTGATAATGTTAATTGACAATCAGAATTTTTACCTAAAAGGTTTCTTATACAATTTATAAATTTATCATGAATATTTCATGTGACAGAATTGTGTTCCCTCTTTATTTTGAAGCGTGCACTGCTTTTCTTTATGTTCGGTGTTAATTTATTATATATGGCCCAACTTGCTTTCTCTAATACGAGTTACAGTGTTTTATCAGTGACAATGCTGTTGCTATCTTCAGCAAAGAGATCTTTTTCCCCATGTCTTATAGTATCTGGAAAGCAATTGATGTATGTTAATGAACTGAATTTGGCAACCAATACGTAATTCTGAGGATACTTATGTTTGTGTGTTGCTTGTCTGACAATTGTTTTACTAAAAAATTATCATGAGCAGATATGTGAACCGCTCTTTATAAGACTGGAACCACTCATTTTCCCTTCCTCTTATATCTAGTGCATCTAGCGTGTGTGGTAGTATTTTACTGCCAACAGTGTCAAAAAACCTGGACAAGTTTATGATTGCCTGTAACACAGTCATCCTCGTGAAGAAGTTTTGTCATTTTGGAAACCAAAGTATGCTTCATTAAAAAGTTGTATCTATTCATGTAACTCATTAGTTTGTCTGCTAGGGCAAAAGGATTAGAGAGTGTACATGTATCAAATAATTTATTTATTTATTTTTTCAGAAAATAATCATATCAGAATCACACTAAAGTTCAAATGATGGAAGAAGTAAAGGTTTAAAAGAGGAGCAAAAATACTGTCTTATGAAACATGCATGATAATAGCATACTATAGATTTTGCATTAAAAATAAAATATTTAGGAATGAATTTTGACTGTCAGTCAAATTATGTAAAAGCAAGGGCCTAATCATTAAATGTTATTCCTATGTACACTCGATCTTTAATTACTTGGTAATGTTATGCACAAAATATGGGCATAATTTCCATTCCACATTAAGGGGAACATGAATAATAAAAATTGAACACTAATAGGCTCACTGTGAAAATCTGTTCAAAAATGTGGTAGTTCAAACTGAACTGCCCAAGTACATTTACTAATTCGTAATGCACTTAATCCATTATTGGGAGCAAGAAACAAATATAACTTACATTTACGAAGAAAAAATAAACTCCAAACATTATTTTCTGCTAGGTAATCAACCTGTACAATATGTTGCTCAAAGAAGCTGTGAAGAGACAACGAAAGCCAACATATTTTATCCTACAGTTAAAGCATACCTCTTACCTAATTAATAATAGGTGTATAGTAAAGGATCAATTAGGTAACACACTATATTGATTGTTAAAATAAAGCTTAAGCATATTGTAAAATACCTCTGCAATATAGAGAGAGGTTATAATTATACATCCACTACTTGACAGGGCCCTCATGAAAACAAGTGATAGTTGGACAATGAAACTTTGTGGAAACATTTGTAAGCACATGTGGATGAGAAATAATGAGTAAACCATTGAAAGAAACACACTTTAATTTCTTCATGAAAGTGTAACATTTGTTAATTGTTTACTATGATTATGTTCCCTATTACAAATATTGCCCAGTCTGACAACCATTTGCATCCATGACAGCCTGAAACCGCACTGGAGGTACCATTTCACTATATTGTTCGTAACACTTTTCAAAGGTGGAGCATGGAATGTTCAGCTATCTTGACACAACTCATTAACTGCTTGAAGATCACACATTACATCCAGCATTCTCAGCCATAGCAATGGTAACTTCTCCAACAATTTGTGA
The DNA here is from genome assembly GCF_021461395.2 of Schistocerca americana. Taxonomy (NCBI): domain Eukaryota; kingdom Metazoa; phylum Arthropoda; class Insecta; order Orthoptera; family Acrididae; genus Schistocerca; species Schistocerca americana. The sequence continues at coordinate 480,261,434 of NC_060120.1, forward strand.
CACAATTAGCTTGAGCCTCTCCCAGGAACTATTCTCATATTGCCAGTTAATTTGACATTCCGAATTATGTTCTTCAACTATGGTGTGGAAAGAGGACCTCTCCATATTCCTGTAATGCATCTGTACTCGCGAAAAGCAGCAGTGTTATGAGTAGAGCACTGCTTACCTTTTTGGGAAGGCTCATGTTGACTGTCTGCAACTTTAGTGCACATTGATCTTTGTGTTTCAACCCTACTTCACCGTACCAGTGCCAGCAGCTAATGGCAAGCCATTACACTAGCACTACCAGCAACACAAATCCGGCAGTGCTCTGTCTGGACATCACTATTATGAAGTCCTTAACCACGTGGTAAATGGTTTTCCGTGTACCCTGGCTCAAATAGCGAAAGCTTACTTGCAACCACCCTGTACTTTTTCAGTATACCGTGTTATAGTTGTCTCCATTATCTAATTTATGGAACACAAGCCAAAATTCACTTGAAGCACTGATAGAAGTACACTGACACTGATAACTGTAAAATAGCTTAGCCAGTGACAGAGAAAACATGAAGAAATTTAACCACAAATAATAACCAATTTGTGAACAGTTCCTTATTAACAGTCATTATAAGAATGACGTATTGGTGGCATCCAATTAGTACATGGCTGGAGTAAGCAGTCTCAGGTCTGCTGCCTGCCGTGGTTGTCACTTGATGGTGCTGTAATTTGGATGAGGGGCTACCAGATGCAAAGATTTTAGTTACAGCAGAAAGCACTGTAATCAAGACACTGGGCATAAGGAAGGAGATGCTGGTTTGGATGTTAACTCCTTGAGGCAGTCTGACAGGCATTTATGTGCATGTGCTGTCAAACCATCAGTCAGGGATGTAAGTTGTAGAGTGGCTTCAGTACAGGCAGTAGCTGATGCTTCAGTTGTCACCGGAGCTGGTTTTGATGGCACCTCAAAGTTTGATGATGATGGGAAAGGAAAGTATAGGTGGCAGTCCAGGTCTGCTTGAACCTTTACTAGCAGCCATCAAGCATGCTGGTCATAGTTGTCAAGTCAGACCAAAGGGCCCTGTGCTTAGTGTCGGTAGTGCAGGTGGACGCAAAAGACTAGGCGTCTGCAAGAGCGGTAGTGTGCAGTGTTAGGGTGCATTGTTAAGGTGCCTGCAATAGTTCCGCAGGACTCATGCCCCACAAGGTGTAGCTGTCTAAGAACTGAGAAATGTGAGCAAATCATTGGGAGAATTGGTATTAGGACTGAAAACCTGCCCACTGGATTTAATATGCATCCCATTTCCTCTGCTTCAGCTAGCTTAAAAAAAGTGAGTGATTCCTCACTGTTTGCAATTGTGTCTGAAGTGAATCTCTTGTTGTTATCCATTAAAAATTTCGGAGTGCCATAAATAGCAAAAATTTGAAAAAGAACTATAATTGTTGTGTGTGACATTGTAGCACCCATTGTGTGTACATAAGGAAAATGAGAATATACATCAGTAATTATAAACCACATGTGATTCAGAAAAGGACCCTCAAAAGTTGACATGCACATATTTTCACAGTTCAGTGGGTGTGGACCAAGGAAAAAACTTTCTCAGTTGCCACCTGTTTGAAGGATCAGGTTGCATGGGAGGGAACCAGTAGTTTGAAATCTTAAGTGAGTGACTGACCAATAGACCTAATGGCTAATTTTCACGTGATCACCCCCTTACCCCCACCCCTGTAGCTCTGGTGTAAGAGCCATTTCATGAGAGTATGAATTTGAGGAATGAAGAATAGTTCTTGATTCAGAGACAGTGTCATAGGGAAAGTAACACTTGAGAAGTGAATTTGCTCAAGATGGTATTCTTTTGGGCCAGTCTTACTGTACACGAGCTATTTTGAGCAGAATTGGATCTTTGACAATTTAGGAGGTAACTACACCTGGCTGTACTGGGAAGTAATTGATAACAGAACAAATGTTGTTATCTGAGTGGAAAGGACAACTCCATGACAGTTGAAATAGGGTGCAGGACCTGTGGGAAGTTGAGAGAGCATTGGCATTTAACTTACTGGCCAGGAGATTGGTAACATATTTGATATTGGTATTTGTGAAGCAAGAGAGCCAGATGTTGTTGACATTGTGTTGTTTCAACCTCAAGAGGATTGCAAGGTCCAAATAATGACCTCGAAGGCATGTTTGTGAATTGGAAGTGCACTATACAGTGATACAAATGAGATTTCTGGACTGTATAAAAACTGGCCAGTGTCTCTTTCTCAACCTGTGACTGTGTTGGGATTAATGTTTTTTATATATAAGGTGTGCGGTACTCCATTTCATTTCCTGTGACCAAGAACCGTTCCGATACCATAATCTGAAGTGTCAGTTGTTTCTATGTAGAACTTGCTGGGGCTGTATGGAACGAGGCATGGTTTCAATTTCCAGTTTTGCTTCAGCATTGGGAAGCCCATTCACAATTTAGAGACTGCTCAAATTTTGGCATCTTTGCATTAAAGTGTATGTTATGGGACAGAAAGTTGTGCAACTTTTGAAAATGGAAATAATAATTCATTTTTCCCGAAAATGCCTCAAGTTCTTGTAAAGATGGAGTGGGCATTTCTGAAATTCATGAAATAGTGTGTAAGACGTCCTGTTTACTCAAAATTAATTATCTATATGTTGCATTAAATTGCACTTTATTGCAGTTCAATGCAGCATAGTGAACAATCACTCTAGGTTTGCCAAATGAGTTTAGTGCTGCGCCCTGTGACTCTGATGTCATTTAAATAATTGACACATGGGAATTGGCTGAATAAATTACTGGAAGTAGGATTGGAAGATCGTAGTATTGCTGGCAACAATGAAAGGGAGTCATCGGTACTGGAACAGGCTGAAAGGAATCTTTCTTACAATAAAGTGCAGTGACATTGCATCAATTGGAATCTAGTGATACCTGTCTGAAAAATCTGTTTGTGTATAATGTTTGGCTCTATTGAGAAAAGAGAATAAATCATCTGTGCATTGAATAGGGTTTAAATGAATGATAACTGGAGCTTTGATTGCCTTAAAATCCCCACGTGATCAGTAAGATTCTTTGTATATCTATATTTTAAGCTCTTGATTTTTATTGTATTACTGTGACAGCTCTTATATCAATGTGGTACTATGCTTGGATGAAATGAATAAATAAAATAAGATCTATTCTGTTTATGAATCACTACACGAGATGCTACAATGTCACATAAGACATGTGTGATGAGATTAGCCTAATCAAACTTGGGCAGTGTGACTCTGGTGTAAAATATACATTGTGAGGTACTTCGTGCATCATAAATCAAAAATAAGTCAGAAAATTCTGTGTTTTAGTTTTCGACAGTTTGGTATAGTATTGCTGTGGGAACCACCTTAACCTGTTCATGTCCCTGAAAAACCAAACTGATTAAAGGCATCTATTCCAAATATGGTTTGAGTGTATGGGAGCAGCCCTACAAAAAAGGTATTTCCCTGGATACATGTGTGTAGACTACTGGGATTACAGATTGACATTTAATCAGAATCAACTGTTGTTTATATGAGAATAAAAGTTCAGATTGCTTAGAAAGAGGTAAGTTTTCCAATTCAGAAGTGAAGACAGTTGCATCCATGACTACCTGGAACTTTACTGGTTGGCACAAACTACGTAAGTCGATAAGTAATTTTTATGATGTGCCTGTTGATGGCTGCCACTGTGCATGTAAGTGATGCGCACCATTGTCATGCTTGAAACAAAATCAACAACGAACAGTGTGAGATTGACAGACACTCCTGACATTGCTAGAGTTAAGGGATTGGGAAAAATGGAGCACACTTGCTTCGACAATTCTGCTTTGAATGATTGACAAGATGCTGAGGAAGAGGTGAGCAGATAGACCACATGTCTTGTGTATGTTCCCAAGTTGGCTGTGACATTACTGGAACTTGATCATTCACTATGGTGACTTCTGGGCTGCACCAAAGATGTCCTTCTGCTGCCTGAATTAAGGGATAACTTTGTGCAATTGCCGAAACTTCAGTAAGTGATGGGAATGTCTAGCACAGTGCCTGTGTTCAAATCCTTTTGTGTGATGCAGTCATGAATTAAGGAATCTGCATAAGACTATGTCTCCTACTCAGTCAGTAGGATTGTGATGAGACACATGTAACTGAACACACATAACCGAAGTGACACAACCACGCTGGTACTGCCTAATTTTGTTTGTTATAATACACAGACATTAGTTCAACAGTATGGGAAAAGGGCAGTGCATTAAGGTCCCTTTAAAGAGTGTAATATATGAATCCATTAAATTGTGTGGTCCCTTACTGTGCTGAATATATTTTTTAGTAAAGTATCACTTGTGGACACTCTATAAAGGAAGTCTAAGCTGTGGTTGGGGTGGCAGATGACATTGACAGCAATGCTATGAGAATAGCCACATGTGGTTGGAACAGTTTCATCTTTTTCTGTTTATTATGTAGCAGTTCCAGTAACACTTGTTACATTCTTGTCCACGTGGATTTGTAGCCTCTCATTGACAATGTTTTATGATACATGCATAACCCAAGTTTTTGAAGACGAGTCAAAATACATTAGAAGTGCTGATAAAAATATTCTGATGCTGAATAGCCTCATTGTTGCCATGAATGAGTTTAACCAGAATCAATGTCCAGTTCATAAACATTGTAGCACTAATCGTGTTGAGATTTACTTCAAGCTATCATACAAATAATATCTGCAGAGAATAAACAGACACAAATCTATGACTTGCGGTAGCTGTTTTCATAACATGCTGTGGTTTGGATGGTGGTGCTGCTTGACAATAAATTTCTAATCAGCAGTTGCAACCCTGCAACTGGTGGACCTTAGTGACCATATCAATATTAACACCTGACCATGCCAGAGGTGGTCACAAGATGTCCGGGAGCTTTGATGATCATCTCTGCTCATCTTCCAGAGCTAAGCATCTCATTCATAAAAGATGGGTACTGGCTGTCTTTTTTAGACAGGCAAATTGGAAAGCATGAAGAATGTAATGGAAAGGTGGATATGGTCAACTTCCTGAAACCATTAGAAATGTTGTGCATAATGCCTAGTGATAAGGTAAGACTGAGTTCTAGGACATTAGTTGTAACATTATCAGCAAACTTGGTTGCAAATATGTGTACAGGCTAGAGAAAAATTGTCATGACATTTTAACACTGGATAGCTCACGTCAGTAGGAACAAAAATTACTAATTTTGTGTAGGTCGGCAATGCACCATTTTTAAACTACGGAAATTTGGCACCATGTGCTCCGATTGGCTGTGGGTTTGCTCTGTTGCTGTTTGTCGGTTGACGGGCAGCACTATGGTTGTCGGTTCACACATACAAATGTCTCTTGCCCCACCATCGCCCCAACGTGATACGCATACGTGTCAAATAGGTTCTGCTGTTTGTCTCCACCTCATGTCAGAGGCATTCACATGTAAGCTATACTTCAGAGCACATGCACATCACCTGCGATTTAGTCATACAATAAGCATGGCGGCACAGTATTCGCTTGAAGGACAATGAGGTATGGTTTTTGTTTATGGACTAGCCGGTGTTAATGCACATGAAGCTCAATGGTTGTATGAGGAACGGTGCCCAGCAAGACGCCACCCACACCTGCAAACGTTTACAGTAGTTCACCAGCGACGTGGCAAAACAGTCTCATTAGTGGGATATCATGGTGATGCTGGAGGACCTAGAACGCGATGGGATGCTGCATTTGAAGAAACGGTTCTCGAGTGCTTCGAGGAAGCACATACAACAAGTGCTCAAGTGATTGGACACAACACGGGGGTCACTCAGTGGTTAGTCTGGGAGGTGTTGAGGGGTGACGGCCAGCATCCATTTAGTTTCCACCCTGTCCAAGACCTAAATCCTGTGGCGGACTATGAACACACGCTAGAGTATTGCTGGTGGTTTCTGCAATGTGTTGAACGAGATCCCAACTTCCCCGCCATTGTGTTGTTTACCAATGAGTGCACATTCCATCGGGATGGCTGTTACAACACTTAAAACATTCAATACTGGGCAAGGGGAAATCCTCACGTCACGCACTTCCACAGACACCAGGAATGATTTTCGCTCAACATTTGGGTAGGAATTGTGGGTGACCATCTGATTGAGCTGGTCCGTCTACCTTGTCGACTTACTGGGGCAAATTACCTTCACTTTTTGCAAGAAACTCTATCCAGCCTGCTGGAAGATGTTCCCCTGGACATATGGCTACACACATGGTTGCAGCATGATGGTGCATCCACACAGCACAGTCATGCTGTGCGCGGATATTTAAATGAACTCTTCGACTGTTGAGTAATTGGCAGATGTGCTTGTAGGACATGGCCCCTGGATTCACCAGACCTCACGCCACGGGACTTTTCCCGGGGATTCGTCGAGGTTCTAGTTCTCCCACTCGGACATGGACCACCTAGAAACAAAGAGGAATTACTGGATCATATTCAACATGCCGTCAATCACATCAGGGCAATGCCAGAAATCTTTGAAAGAGTTTGGCAAAACACCGTTTGGCATTACCAAGCTTGTGTCATGTCAGAGGGTTGCTAGTTTGAGCATCCGCTTTAAATAAACAATGTCCTAGCTACAAAAAAAGGCCCTTTTCAGGGCCAACACATTTGTAAAAGACTTACTGTACATGAACAAGCAGCTGTTGATGGGTTTGTTCCCGGTACGTCTTATCATGAAACTACAATGGATGTGTTGGGAGCCTGGCGGATTAGCCCCCAGAGTGGAAGGAGGGCGCACTACCACCGAGCGTGTGGCCCACCTTGGATAAATTGCGATCTCCAGCAGGCAAAGCATTTGCGATCATGCCTTGTCCAGAGCATCCAGCAAGAGTGCAATCCCACAGCCAATTGGAGCGCGTGGCACAAAGTTTCCATAGTTTAAAAATGGTGTGTTGCTGACCTACACAACATTGGTAATTTTGGTCCCTACTGGCATCAGCTACCCAGGGTTTAAATTCAGTGACACAATTTTTCTCTGCCCCGTATATAAAAGCTGACAAAATTTTAATTAATGTAATACGGGAAAGTCGTGGATGGAATACAAATAATGGAACAAGTAAATATTTTTGTAGAAGAGTGGATGAGAAGTAGAAAGAAGAGGGAAGGACGAATAGCAATGCAGCCCAAAATGGAGTAAGGAGTTGTATTGGGTGGAGTGGATGAGGAGAAGAAAGAAGATGGTAGAATGAAGAGAAGGGAGAATATGAGCTAGGGAAAGGCAGTAAAGAAAGAGGGTAAGAATTTGGTACTAGTGAGTTCACTCTGGTCCTGGTAGGGGAAGTTTCATGGGGGTGGGGGGCTGCAGGATAGAAAAAGGGAAGAGGGAGAGTGTAGAGATGTATAGGTGTAGAGTAATTGACATGTGAATTGAACTAATATGTAGAGCTAGTGAACTTAAGGAAACGGGGTGGGAGGCACAAGAGTAGGTATGAGTGTCACAAAGGAGGTAGTGGAGATTGAGACAAGGGGACTATTAGAACCAAGGAAGACGTTGTAGGTAGAGTTCCCACCTATACAGTTGAGAGACAGTGTTCTTTGGCTGGAAGATCAAGATGTCACTGGTTGTAATATCGCCATTGATGTCATTTTTGTTGTGCGAAGTGACATACGCTGTTCCAGGGTGTCAATTTTACTATTGGCCATTTGTTAAAGTGTACAGTGTTTGACGGCCATGTCTGCGTAAATGCCAGTGTAGAAGTTGCAGTGGAGTTGGTGTACAACGTGGCTGTTTTCATAGATGATCCTGCCCCTAATGTAATAAGAGAATATGCCTGTGATGGGACAGATATCATGCATGTGGCAAGGGAGCGGGAGTAGGTGTGCCACCAAGAAGATGGAGCAGGATGTTTCATAGTTTGAGTGGTTGTTGGAATTTTTCCTTGGGAGTAGTGGGAAGAATATTCCTAATTTCAGTGCACAGTGAAATATAATTGAAGCCCTGCCAGAGGATCTATTTAAGCACCTTGGCACTGCCACAAAGTTGTTCTCTGTTGTTGGTGTGTTCTGATGTTCTCCAACCTTCTCATCCAGATCGTTGGGTAGGCGATGAGCTGTACACCAGTGACCATTCCCTGATCTGAATACATCTACCAGATTGAGCTGTACCAACTAGAAAACTGCCCACGTGGTTGCATAGAAAGGTGAACGTGGGTGCTGCACAACAAATGTCTGTGTTTGATTGTCAAGGCAGTTTTCAGTTATGAGTTGATTATAACCCCAAAATGGGCCAGCGCATCACTGGCAAATCTGTGTTGAAGTTTTTGAGACAGCAGTGAAGACCACCTGTTCTTCTGTGGAGTGATGTTGGATATTTAGATTTCAGCTAACAGTGCAGCTATCATCAGTGCGTTACAGGCAGTCATGTAGACTCAGCATTGTTTCGACAACACATAGTACAAAAAAACTGTGGTATGTACAGCTATCAGTCAAACTGATGCAGACCATCTTGTTCTAATCACTGCCCTTGCAGGATCCAGCTTTATGTCTTTACTAACAATAAGTGATTGCTGAGAGGACAGTTCCTCTAGTGATGAAGTTTACATCTCGCATGGTAACTTGTCTCAATGTTGATAGTACTGACACATCACTACATTGCAGTGCCTCACTGGGAATGCTAAAGAAATCTTTCTCAAGTAGTTTAATTTAAAGTGGTGAAACTGATCAGTCTGTCATGGAAGGAAGCTATTTAACTCCCTTCTTAAGCATGGGAAGGACAGGAAATGCTATTATAATGCTGTCCTGACCAGCTGAATGGGGAAAAAACTTGGAATGAATAGTCAACTGCAACCACATTTTGATCTTAGAATCCAGACAGCTTATAGTAGCTTTCACTGTAGATTCAGAAGGCATCATACAGTTGATAACCTCACCCTGCTGGAGGTAGCCAGAAACAGGCCTTTCTGTGCAAGCAATGCCTGACTTTTGACCCAGAGATGCCTGTAATAATACCTGTAAGCACTGTATTCGCAGACTGCCACAAACATGGGTCAACCGAAAAGGCTTTCCTGATATGCTTATTTTGTCTCTCTCTACATTGTTTTAGATTTTGAGTTCATGACCTGCTACCAGATCATTTGATACAAGATTATGGTGTGCCCCAAGCTAGTGTTTTAAATGAGATCCTATTTTTAATAGTTATACATAGTATTATATCCACAGTAAAGAGTCCTCTGAAGTTGTATAGGTTAATTGCCGTCTTAAGCAACTGCTCCATCTTCTTTCAGCGACCACAGAGAATGCTTTAAAATAAAGCATCTTCTGTGGTCGCTGTAACAGAATGGTGTTTTTCTCATACAATTTTGTTTGTTTTGATCATTAACAGCTCACATGCTATACTTGTTACTATAAACAGTTTTTATTCTTTTGTTACTCAGTTTTTTTGTTGTTCATCTGTTCTTCTTCATCTTCCATGTGTGTGGGTTGAGTATCAGCATTTGCACATAGCTCCTTCAATGCACTTAACACATTTACTCTTCTGTGTTGGGAAGTATCACTGTCCTCTCGTCATTTTGCATGTTTTGTTTTGCTGTTGTGGGGTGCGTTCATGTTTCGCTTGTTTTTACAGTGGTGGAGACATCTGCTATTGCTCTGTGAGGGTTTATATTTCCCAGTTAAGAAGAGAGAGAGACAGAGAGAATATTACATTTTTATTTTATTTATTTTCTATGTTAATTAAATAAGTAATTTACTTTTTTAAAGTGGTGGTATATATATATATATATATATATATATATATATATATATATATATATGTGTGTGTGTAAGAGAAGTGGGGTGGGGGATATATATATATATATATATATAGGTAGGTTGGTTTTTCTGTAAAGTACTCCCCGTCCCCTCAGTTTTGTTAAGTACTTTTTTAATTTTTTTTATACCACTACACAACAAGAGAGCAACATAGAAACACAACAGATGAGATGGCACACAACTAGCATGTGGACATAAACTGACACACAGAATTGGGAACATCCTCAGGAAACAAAGAATAAGAAAAATATAGCAAAGCAACAACTCTGTACAGGAATGTCTAAAAAAGGAAGATCAAATGGACAGCTACCAAAATCTTGCATTTACCAACTCCAGTGTAACAACTGTGAAGATCTATACTGAGGACAGGCAGGTAGAACTTTTTAAATGGGGTGTAAGGAACACAGAAGAGCATGGAAACATGGTACCAGCCATTCAGTGTTTGCAGAATGCCTCCATCAAGAAAACCACCACCTTGCCACAATGGAAAAGGACATGAAATAGATTCAGCAACAAGAAACATCTCTTACACCTACAAGAAAACTTTCAAATTCAAAAAGCAATAATAGAGAAGCAACGCCTAATAAATGACCAGACAAACTTCAGCAACCAGATGCTATTTAAACTAACAAAACATGTTGTTGAGAAAGAACAACTCGGATCATCCTCCACTGTACCAATCATTGTATACAGCAGATACTCACGGATACATCATGTATAAGGAAGGTTCTTTGGTGTCAAGTACATAATGTTATCAAATGCACCATCAAAATGAAATAGTTGAAATTATGGTATGCGTAAAGATATCAAAAAATGTTGTAAAAACACACACACACACACACACACACACACACACACACACACACACACACACACACACAAAAAAAGATAATTACTCCCAATTAGGAAAACAAATAAAAAATTTAAAAAAAAATAATAAAAAAATAAAAAAGTGCTTTACAGAAGGGGAAAACTACTTTACAGGAAACCCCCCCCCCCCCTCTCTCTCTCTCTCTCTCTCTCTCTCTCTCTCTCTCTCTCTCTCTCTCTCTCACTCACTCAAGTTGGAAAATATAAACACAAAATACGAATGCATCCCACAATAGCAAAACAAACTGCCCAAAATGGTGAGAAGTCAGTGATACTTCCCAACACGGAAGTGTAAATGTGTGAAGTGAAGTGCAGTGAAAGTGCTGTGTGCAAATGCAAATACTCAACACACACACATGGAAGACAAGGGATGGGGGAGGCTGAGTAATGAAAAGAATAAAAACTTTTTATAGTAAGTAATATGCGAAGTATGCTAACTGTTTATGATCAAAACAAACAAAATTATAAGAAGAAAAAACCGTATTGTTACAGTGACACTGAAGATTCTTTAGAGTAAAGCAAAACACGTCTGTTAAAGACTTTTATTACAGTTGCTAAAGATGGGTATTAAGCTATAAAACTTGTACATTTGCAGCTGCAGAAAAAAAGCAAAGAAGACAACATACTTACGAAGTTTTCTTTATTTGTAGATGACTTTTCGATTTTTGGTTCACATTTTAGCCTTAAGCAAGTACAAGCCAGCTGCAGTTCTGGCTAAAGGATCTCGCATTAAAAACAGAATTTAAATGTTTTGCAGACAAAAATATGTTGTGTAGGTTTTAATGATTTGTGCCATGTTCCTAATCCTTCAGAACTTAAATTTACAGTGACATTGAGGTTTCAGGTATTTCACTTTTGATCAGGAGCTTACATCATGACTGTCTCACTTTAGAAACTTAGAAATTAATTCACTCAAAGCACTTAATGTTTTGAAAAGTATTACACCCTGACCATAGGAAGCAGAACAAGCCTGCCATTTTCAGTTTTATAGAGCTTTTGTATGTGTTGTCTGTTTCATTATGGTTACATGGTGTACACATTTGACAGACCATACCTTAAGGTATTGGATGCAGCCCACCATGATGGTGCTTTGTTAACACAGGAGAGTTTATAGTGAGCCCTGTTTCCTGCCTTAACAATGAAGCTGGCCAGGCACCACTTTATATTTGGTGACAACAACTCACATTATTACAAGAATGTAAAATATATCCTGTTCTTTTCATATCATTTTACAACATTATACCTAGCTATTTAATTAATGAAACTGTGCCAAGTAGCACACTATAAATGCTGTATTCAAACAGTACAGGATTGTGTTTCCTATTTATCATTTTTCTTCATTTAGAGTGAGCTGCTATTCATAACAGTGACTAGTAGTTTTGTCTAAGTCATCCTGTATCCTCCTGTTGGCACTCAATGATGAAACCTTCCCATACACAATAATGTCATCAGCAAACAGCCGTAAATTTTCACTCACCCTGTCAATCAGATAATTTGTTATATGGTGAATCAGAGCAGTCCTATCACAATTCCCTTGGGGACTCCTGACGATACCTTTGTTTGTGATGAACAGTCGTTGTCGAGGAAAGATATTGGGTTTTATTACTTAAGAAGTCTTTGAGCCACTTACATATCTGGGAACCTAATCCGTGTGCACATATCTTCAACAACAGTCTGCAGTGGGGCATTGTGTTGAATGCTTTCTACAAATCTAGAAGTATGGAAGACAGGAGTGCAGTATAGCACCATAGGCTAAAAAGATAAAGTATCCAGTGTAGAAATGTCCAGGCAAGAGCAGTCCATGGCACAACTTGTGATATCAGAGTCACAACTAAACAGCTGAGAAAAAGCCCAAGCATAAACATGTCCATAGTGATAATTCCATATACTGGCATAGTGAGAATGTAATAATAGCTTCAACACTAGATGTTGCATTTGCTATAATTGCAGATTTGCCCCCTTTCTTGCAAACAGGTGCCTAGTGGGTTGGCAAAGAGATGCAACACGGAGTGGCACTAATGGCTGCATCTGGAGTTGTGCCCTTGGCTATATGAGAATAGCTGCGAGCTCTTCCATATTGCTCTCGGGTAGCACTATCAAAGTGTTTTTATATCTGTCTTCAAGTGAACCTTTGATTGGAAAAATATGATACTGTCTCAGTAAACTCTCTCACGCGTTGAACTTACATGATGTATTCAATGCACTTAACATGATACCACCTAGTGGTTGAAGTGATTGAGAGACTCATTTGACTATAACAATGAAAACAATCAATTATTGATAAAATTATTTAATTGGATAGATAAAAAATCTACTCACCAAGCGGCGGCAGAACACACACATAAGACTATTCTGATTGGCAAGCTTTCGGAGCCAGTGGCTCCTTCTTCAGGCAGAAGGGTTGAAGGGGAAGGAAGAAGGGTGAAGGAAAAGGACTGGAGAGGTCTAGGAAAAGGGCTAGATTTTGGGAAAGTCACCCAAAACTGCAGGCAGGGGAGACTTACCGTATGGGATGAGAAGGAAAAACTGATTGTTGGGGGCTGCATCGGATGAGATTTGAAAACCTGAGAGCTTAAAGGTGGAAGACAGGATAATATACAAAACAGATATTACCACTAAAACATCATGCACGAATTTATAAGAGTGAAAGGTGAGTGCATTGTACATATTCACTCCGTTTCAGTTTTCTACATCTTTCATTGTCTTTCCTGTCTATTTTTCACTGCCCCCTCGCACCCCCGTTGCTCTCCACAGCAGTTGAATTTGATGGAGCTACAATTCCTTCCCCGTTCACCACCACCACCACCACCACCACCACCACCACCACCACCACCACCACCCCATCATGGGTAAATTTCTTACTTTAATTTTGGTTGTATATCACGTAATTTATATGTTACTACTGTTACCAGACTTCCCTCTAAATCCATTCTGTATTTATATTTCAGTACAAAGTGTCAGAAGATGGTCACAGTCTGACAGAAACTAGTTATCATTAAAAATAGATATTGTATTACAGTCAAGACTGTTTCTAATCTATTTTAAAGTATTTTAGCCTCTCCAAGAGAAATGTTCTTACAAATTATTCATTGTGTAGATCTGTTTCATTTGAAGAACAGAGGGCAGAAAAATCCCTAGATGTGGTACACAAACAGTGGGGTGCCCCTTTCACATGATAGTAAATGGGTGCATACACTGTAAGTTGCACAAGAGTTTAAATTAAAATTTGTATTGCAGTTGTTCTCTCTTACTCTAAGTAGCTTTGTCTTTCACAAAATCAAAGTTTAGGAAGGTCATGCAGGACCATAAACAGCATTAGAGACCCTAACAAAGGACTCCCATGAATCACTGGTATGCATCCTCCTGTGGTTCATTCTCTGAAGTGGTGGTGCTGAATATCCCTCCATGGCTTGTTTGATACATACCAAACTAAGAATCCATGGGTCTTAGATTTGATCACTGTTCAGTCTTAAGATTGATTTTTTTTACAGAGCTCATGTTAATCTGTAGGCCTCCGTGTAATGGACTGGGCAATGAGCTTAACAGTTGGAGGATGGCACTTGCACACCACCTTCAATAGGACTAAGCTTAGTGAAGCTCTGTGTTTCAAACCAACCATTGAGTTGAAGAGAGCTTTACTTTTTTTGCAGTGGTTTTGAAGATCATGAAAACAGTAGAATGCTCCCAGGTTGCAAAGATACCAAAAGAGTTGTTACAAATGGAGTTAAAGTAACAAAGCAGAAACTGGTAGTGCTGTCAAATTTAAATGAACTTTATGTAGCTTTCAAAAATTCTCATCCTGAATGCAAAATTGGAAGGTCAGAATTTTGTGACCTCTGCTCTAAGTGGTGTATTTTGGCTGGATCCCCAGGGACACACTCCTTGTGTGTTTGTTTATATCATCAAAATGTCAAATTGATGATGACAGGTGCAAAACTCAGTGATCTTAACTACAAAGAGTTACTGGATTTCATGGTCTGTGACACTAACAGTTATGACTGCATGATGAGTTTGTGTAATAAATGCCCTGGTAAGGAAACCGTTATTGAATTGTTTCACGAATATGATGAGGAAATGCCAGACAGTATTATCTTCAAACAGTGGGTCACAACTGACAGGGCAGAAATGATAACAGTGGTTAAATCTCAGGAAGAGTACTTTGGAATCTTTAATTGATAACTTACAAAAACTCAGAAGTCACCACTATGTTTCTAAAATCCAAAGTAAGTTTTTGAAGGACAAAAAAGCACAACTTCATGAAACTGAATGCATAGCACTAACTGATTTTGCAGAAAATTTTACATTTGTGATTTGGGATGCAATACAAGGGTACCACTGGGTCAATGACCATGCAACAGTGCATCCATTTATTCTCTACTTTAAAAATGAGAAAGATTAAGTTTGCAATTTTCATTCTAAGTGACTATTTGGAGCAAAAAAACTTTGGCTGTACGTGTGCCAACAGTATGTAATAAATTACGTAAAAGAAAATTTTCCCAAGGTTGAGAAGCTGATGGAAGTGCTAGTCAGTATAAGAGCAAAAAGAATTTTTCAAATCTGTGCAACCCCAAATTAGACTTTGGGTTGGAGGCTGAATGGCACTTTTTTGCATCTTGCCATGGGTAAAAATGCATGTGATGGAGTAGGAGGTACAACAAAACATGAAGTAACTAAAGCCAGCCTACAAAGACCAACCACAGACCAAATTCTCACAGTACAGGACATATATGTCTTTTGCAAGGATAATATTAAAGGCATTACCTCTTTTCTGATTAAGAAAGAAGAACTGGTTCTGCATATGAAAACAACACTTCAAACCAGATTTGAAAACTATAGCAATAAAAGGAACAAGGCATTTCCACAAATTCCTTGGCATTACAGGAAACTTAGTTCGATGCTATGCAACGTCAGAAACCAAAATTTATGAGGATCATTGTGTCAGTAAAATTACATCTCTGTCTTTAACGTTGAATGACATAGTGGCATGCGTGTATGATGGGCAGTGGTGGCTTGCAGAGGTTGAAAGAATAAGTTTGGAAAACAATGATGTTTTTGTGCATTTTTACCACCCTGCTGGCCCAGAAACATTATTCAAGAAATCTTCTAGTGACAAAGTTTGGATACTAATGAAAAATGTTTTAAGGAAACTTTCAGTGCTCGAACTTACCACAGCAACTGGGAGGTCTTATTCTATACCACAGAAGCTGTCTGAAGAAATAAGTGTTCTTAACATTCACCACCAGGCTTAGGAACACTCGCATCTTGAAGGATGTTAGTTGAAAATATTTATTTTAAGGATGTCAAAATAATATAAATATTAATTTCAGTGATGTTTCCATTTTTTGTATATAATTCAGTACCTTACTTTAATAGTAATTGATTATATCCCTCCAATATCACACATTAATAGGCAACAGCCGTAAGATCAGTTGTAGAGTAATGTGAATTATCTCCTCATTTTCAAAAATTCATATCTTTGTTCACAGTCAGATGTCAACATTGAACTTTTTCCAGTACATTGCTATCATATCGGCGTACAAACTGTGCAGAAATCATATTTTTATATTCAGTCTCGCCTGAGATAACTAACCCCAAAATTTACAAAAAATGAAAATTTTCAAATTTCAAAAATTAAAAAAAAAAAGATTAAACAAAGGAAATATTTGTGCATTCTTGCTCTATATGAGGCTAGTAATGTACGTTATCTAACTATAGGAAAAAATAGACTCTCATAAATCAATCCTTGTTTGTTATTTTTTGGGCCTAAAAAGTGGTTTTTTGAAAATTTGGATACCAAACTTTGGAGGTAATTTTGACTGGCTATTTTTGAATTTAGGGTATTTTGTGCAATAGATAATGTTGTAGCGGACACTTTTCTAAAAACAATTATGTCAAGTGCGGTGTTGTAACTTAACCCAGTGCAGAGATATTCCTATTTTTGCTAATGTCTCTAAACTGAAACGTCGTCGTGGGCTTACAAACGAAAATGGCCGCCATTCAGTAAAGGTGAAAGGTAAAGTTTTTTAAAAAACTGTTCTGAACTTCTCAATTATAGGGTAATCACATATAAAGAAATTAAAATATTTAAAAATGGTGAAGCAACCAACTTAATTTTTATTGGACCACTCTATTTGGATTGACTCCCAAAGTAGTTTTGAACACTTTTGATTTAGTCTTAGTGTATATGATGTGAATGAAGACAACTAATAAATGATCACTGAATCTGAACAGTTTTGTAATGCGAGCAATTTGCCAGATTTGAAATTCATGTTAGTAATGTTGTTGTCATCTTCAGTCGAAAATTGAATTGCTGCAGCTCTCCATGCTACTCTATTTTCTGCAAGTCTCTTCATCTGTGAATAACCACTACAGCCTACATACTCCTGAATCTGCTACTGTAATCATCTCTTGGTCTCCTTCTATAATTTTTACTGCCTGTACTTCCCCCAATACTAAATTGGTGATCCCTTGATGTCTCAGAATGTGTCCTATGAGCAGAAGCCTTCTTTCAGTCAAGTTGTGCCACAAATTTCTTGCTTCCCCAATTCTATTCAGTACCTTTTCATTAGTTACGTGATTGCCCATCAAATCTTCAGCGTTGTTCAGTAGTACCACTTTATGTTACAACCATTATTTGTTTAAGTTGCATATTTTCATGATTGGTCTTTTGATTACTGACTTGGCTTTTATAAACTGTTACGAAGTGAAACATTTGGAACTTTGTTTTTTGTAGTTTCAGTATCCATCAAAACAAATATTCATAATGTAGATTCAATACCATTCTTTGTATATGTTAAATGTTTCTTTTGAAGTAACGGTTAGTTTATTAACTGACATAGGAAATTGGACAGATAAAGAATTACAGTCAGATAATTCCACAAAAAAATGTTTTATTATAAACTGAGGGAAGCAATAGTAGATCAAAATGACTGAAAATTGTAATACTGGAAAAGGTAATCACAAATCGATTTAATGAGGCCATTCTATTAAGATAAGTCATACATGGTTGTGAATGTCGTGGCGTAAGGAGAATGTTAGTGCAATTTTGTATTACAGCATTTACTCTTTCACAGTTACCAAAATAAACTCACACATACATATGCAGTAGCTTAAATTTATCTTGCTTGTGGAACCAAGCAGCTGACCAGTTTGTACTGTTGTATTAGTGATTCTGTATTTCAAAAAAGCTTTATTACTGCCATTCTGAATCATTAGTGTCTTGTCATGTATGTTATAAGGTTACATAAAACAAGAGGGATACAGGTACTACTATTTCTAGCTGGAGGCTTTTTAGCTTCATATCATAATTTATGTTAGTAAGAGGATTTAAGTTATTTATTCAGTCCAAGGTTTGATTAGCTTTATTAGCTTTCTGTGCTACTTGCCATGACACCAGTTTTGTTACCTTCAGGCTTTTCTAGCTTTACTGCCATTTGAGAATGGTGTGTGCATTTTATGTAAGAGACTTCCTTTTGTATGATGTAAATTAAATTTTTAACAGTCTTCTGAAAGTGCAGTTATTGATTGGATTAACATATTTTGCAGGCATTTTTGAAACAAGAAGAAAGTAAATAAGTGAGAATGTTTTCCATATGTAAGTTAACTCATCCTGCCACAGCTGTGGAACATGCATTGACATGTCATTTTTTTAATAAGACTGAGAAATCTCTTGTGGTCGCTGGTGCCAATATTATCCGTGTGTTTCGGCTAATTCCTGATGTTGATCCTAATTCAAAGGAAAAATTTACAGGTATGTAAAAAATTGTTTTCAGAGAGAGGTTCACTTATATGATGAAATTATTTTTATGACTGGTACATGCTGATGGCAGATAAGCTACATAAAACTAATTTTATGAATTATTCTGAGCTATATGCGTATGACTTTTTCATATTAAAAATTATTGATCATTTGGTGATGAGTAGTGCTGTAAACAAACTTCTCCCTGATCAGTATATAGCTCCATAAATGTGAATGGAGGTATGATTTGTAATGAAAGTTATAATGTTACTTCAAACTATTACATAAGCATGGAAAAGTTTCATTTTACATCGTGGGGATAGTTCAATTTGTTGCTTTTAGTGTTCATTTTTGGAAATGCAGATTGCTTTCTGTTGTGCGCCACAGACTAAATGCACTAGGAACTTTTCTCTATTTCAGGCCAAAAATAAACTCAAAGGCAATACCCGCTTTCTCAGGAGATAATTGTCTTCTAATGCCATGTGTCAACTTTAATATCACCGACTGATGCGCCCCACCTCCCCCTCCCCCTTTCCTTCCTTTCATCTATTGATTTCCCCACACCTTATTTTCTCCTGTCACAAACTATTGTTTTGACATTATGTCGGTAAAGTACTTCTTTATGTTCTTATCTTTCATAATATACTATATTTGCATTGTAGAATTTGATGCGCCATTCATTTTTATGTTGACCTCTCATGGTCAGGGTTCACAGTTGTCAGGAATTTTTTGTGAAGGATATGTTTGTTGTTGATTGTAAAAATGATTTATTTAATTGTTCCAATTTTGGGCTTAGGGCCATTTTCAAGTGGTACTGCAAAAGATTTTACTTCAGCACGTGTCAGACATTAAAATCCACTGACATGTATGTATGACAGTGACATGTATACACATTGGAGGATTTTAAAGTCTGATATGTACAAAAGCAAAATCTTTTGCAGCACCACTTGACAATGGCTTAAAGGCTCAAATTGCAATACTGAAATAAATAATTTCTACTGTCAACGGCGAATATGATGTCCTTTAAGAAACAATTTTTTGTGTTACAGGAGATGAGTTATGACAACATATCAAATATATCAGGAAAGGAATGTTTGATTGGCTCAACTTTTGCTGTCAGAAAGTTTTGCTATTGATATGTGTTCATTCACTTTCAAGCTTCAGTCATTCAGAAGTAAAGTACCTACGATATAATAACTACCTCAGACACTATATCAACCATCCACCAAAACAGCTCTCGTTAATATGTAAATTCACTATGCCTCTATGTAGTATTATAAATTAATTATATAATATTATAGAAGTATAAGAAGGGTCTGAAATGTATAAATTGAGTATAATTTTTTGAGGCAGTGCAACTGACAGTGTGCAGATACCCAGGGATTATTCATCCAGTGTTTGACAATGAGACCACTTTGTGACTTCCCACAAGCTTTACACATAATTCCAAATCTTTACAAAACTTCTCACTGATACCTCTGACGAAATGATAAAAGGAAAGGAGTTTTCACTTTATTTTCTCTCTCCATTCAGTAAAATTTCAGTATTAGACATGACATTTTAATTTATTTCTTGCAACAGTTTGCAGACAGTATTCACATATAATACTGCTTTTTCAGCTGCAAAATTATATCATTGTACGACACACAGTTTGTGTTGTGACGTCATAGACATTTAGATGAGTGAAAAATTAGCTTCTGCTTAAAATGGCTTGCAGTAAAACTTCAATATCAGTCTGCCATTTTAATTTATTACTTCTTTACTGCTAGCTCTATTTGCAACACACTTCACAGGCAGTATTTACATATATATAACTGAATCTTTGTTTACAAAGTGTGACAGTTTATATGTAATGTATTTATGACAGAGAAATGAGCGTGTGACCACTGGTGGGGACAGTACTACAGGTTACCCCAAAGTCATAACACGACACACACATAAATCCATGTGATGATTGAGATTTAAACCTTTGTGGATATAAACAAACAGAAACTTGTTTCATTTGTCATAAGTATTAATGTACGAGGGTCATTCAATAATTAAAGAGACAAATTCATGTGGAGAAAAAAGTGTTTATTTTTACAAAACAATACTTTTTCTGCTATTCAACATAATCCCCTTGAACATTTATGCACTTGTTCCAACGAGCTTTAAGCTTTTTTATTCTGGCTGCAAAGAACTTTTCATGTCCTCGCTGTCTTGGAACCTCTTCCCACATAATGCCTCCTTCAGTGCACCAAACAAATGGAAATCACTAGGTGCTAAATCAGGACTGTAAGGGGGATGGGGCAGTACTTCCCAGCCCATTTTGTCAATGATTTCATGGGTTAGTTTAGTAATAGGAGGACACGCATTGCCTTGCTGGAGAATCACACCTCTCCTCTGAGATCCACGACATCTCTCTCTCATGGTTGACTTCACCTTGTTTAAAAGCAAATCTGAGTAGTATTGGCTGTTCATTGTACACTGCTCTTCGAGACAATTACAAAAAACTGCAACTTCAACAATCTCACAAATAACTTGTTTTTATGCATGTGAAATCCAAAAGACACTAGATTTTTGAAAACAAGTTTTCAATTTTATTGTAAGAATACATTTTTTACTTATTTGAATCACTTTAAACCTTTTCCACACATTCAGTTACCGTAACAATGATTTTTACACATTACATTTACCATGACTATAAACCTTTGTATCTAAACAATGGATAAAGATTATTGGCTAAGAAAAATTTCAGTTTGACTTCATCCATTTGTCTGCTTTAGTGCAAAGTTTGAACTTATTCATACAAGTTTAGAGGATAAAAGTGGCATGCTTCAAAAGGTCCCAAAGAAATGTGCTTTTTTTTCATGTATTTACATGTAAACTTTGAACAGTGCACCTAAAAATGGTGCCATTAGCTGAGCATTAATTTCAGCCAAATTAACATCTTTTACACAAGTAATTAAATTGTTTGCACAATTTGTTTGGGTGCCAGCTCCAGTTGTTCAGACTATGCCTAATATACTGTAACACAGCTACGGTAAGATAGGTGCTCGAATGGCTATACAAGTGGCTGCTGGTCCGGGCTAAACCAAAAACTTTTCATCTCATGTTCCTAGCACCAGTAGGAACCAATCACTGAATGCGCCCCCCCCTCCCCCCCCCCCCCCCCCCCCCCCCAGTCCTCCTCCCTCCCAGCTACAGTTCTGCGTACAGCCTTCACAAACACATTTGTTACAGCACCTTTGCGCTGTACCGATAGTATTTGAACCACAGTCAATAAGTATCATAGCAGGTTGAAATAGCGCACTCCTTAAGTTGTTTGTTGTTGTGGTCTCCAGTCAGAAGCCTGATTACTATACTTCATTCATTATGAGAATAAACTTGATGTGAACAAACACAAACGTGATTATTGGCCAGCAGCCACAGCACATATATACTGGTGTTATTACTCTATTGGAAGTAGATCCTACTTGAGGATTAGATACATTATTACTGTGTTACTGTACATGAAACTTAGAAATAGTTTAATGTGTGCCATCAAAGTTACTCTCAATCATACTTTTAGTGATGAAGTTTTTATTTCAAAAATCGTGTATGGTTGCAGTCTGTAAAAACTTTGTGGTTTGATTCTTGAACTGTAATAGGTACTGGAAGAGTGGCTGACACTGCTTCCTGCTTGTATTGAAACAAGTACATGGAACACTGTTAAAAATGGTGAGAAACAGGTTGTTCTTAATGTTTTCACAAGTTTACAGAGAAAATCAGCTTTGAACTTTTCCGAGCAACTGTGGATCATGAGTTCAAATATCCCTCTGTTCTTTTATTTATTTATTTATTTATTTTTGCATTTTTCTTCATCCAGTTCAAACATAATTTAAATATCAAATTCATCAAATATATGCTAATTAATGCACATGATGTTTATGAAAATTACATATCTTATTGTTTCTAATTACATATCGCATGCAAGATTCCAGTTTTCATTATGGATATAAATTCTTAATTATCATTTTTTTGTATAAAAGATTGTTAAGTGTATTTAAATCGAGAAAGTATTACAGATCAAATTTTTGGGACAAAAATAAAAAAATTGCTATTCCTTATTTGCACTTTGTCCATTGTTTTATTCCACAGATGTGGTCTCACATGAACGAGTGTGATAAGCATAGTAAAAACATGGGAAATGATGATTTTCATCGTGTCAGGCAGTCTGTACAAATGCTTCCATACCACTCCAGTCTAAACACAGTAGAATTGATCTGGAGCAAAGTTATGATACAACAAGATATTTTAAGTTGGCAGTTATACTAGAACTAATGCACAAAGCTTTGTCACACTTCACTGCCAAGCACTGGTGGGATGCAGAACAGCATGTCATAAAAGAAGAGGAGAAAATGTGACACTTGGATTACTTTGTGGTTTCCATTGTTGATGCCTCATTATCAACGTAGCAGATGACAGTTACAGTACTGAAATGTTTTCCTTGGATTCAGATATGGAAGCAGATCAGAGATTACCGGATGACAGACTTACTTTCAGTGGCTTCAACATTAAAAACATTTAACTTTAAGGTGATTCACAAAGAAAAATTATCCAGTATTTAATTTAGGCATTTTCATCACTCTTATTTTTAATTTCAATATCATTTTAGCAAAGAACGAGAGTGAGTTGTTTTCCATCTGGTCTCCTAAAAAGTGAATTACCAAAGTTTTGCCAGATATTATTTAATTCTATTTAAAAATTAAATGACATTTGAAGCTATATTGTTTCTCTACTAATCTGTTTTATATCTTAACTGTAACTGTTCACTTTACCGCAGGTTAGATGGACCAGCTGGCAGGCAGTGCTGTCCAAGTTAAATGCGCTTGTAAAGCTGTTATCCCATATTATTGCAGAGTAGATGTACATGTAACACACAGCATAAAACATATCCTTGTTCTGGACGTGAATACACCTTCCTCTCCATATGAAATGAAATCCAATGAGAGATTTCACAAACACAGAACTTTACACGATGTAGTGTTACATCAGGTTTATTCTTATGAAGAATGCAGTATATATGTACATCTACGTACGCCACAAACTCCCATATGATGCATGGTGGAGGATACCATGAACCATCTAATACTCATTTCCTTTACTGTTCGTCCCGCAAATAGAGCAAGGGAAAAACGACTGTCTAAAAGTCTCTGTACAAGTCCTAATTTGTCACATCATATCTTCATGGTCCTTATGTTGGTGGCAGTAGAATCTTTCTCCAGTTGGCCTCAAATGACAGTTCTCTAAATTTCTGTGATAGTGCCTTGTGAAGCGAATGTCAGCTTCGCTCTAGGTATTCCCATTTTTTACGAAGTGTGTCTGTAATATCTGCATGCTGTTTGAAGCTACTGGGAACAAATCTAGCAGCCCACCTGCAAATTACTTTGACAACTTCCTTTAATCCGATACGGCAGGGTTCCCAAACCCATAAACAGTACTTAAGATTGGGTGGGTCGCACTAGCGTCCTATATGCCGTCACTTCTATAGATGAACTACACTTTCCCAAAATACTTCCAGTAAAGCGAAGTTGAGCATTTGCCCTCCCCACTACCAATCTGATGCGCCCACCCTATTTCCTACTGGGTTGCAATGTTGCATCTAGATACTTAATTGGTGTGATTGTGTCAAGCTGCACACTACAAATGCTGTACTCGAACATTACAAGATTGTTTTTACTACTCATCTTCATTAACCTAGATTTTTCTACGTTTAGAACAAGCTGCTGTTCATTACACTAACTGGAAATTTTGCCTAAGTCCTCTTGTATACTCCTACTGTCACCTAAGGACAACACCTGCCCATATACCACAGTGACATCAACAAACTGCTATAAATTGCTCATCCTGTCAATCAGGTCATTTATGTGTGTTGAGAAATAAAGCGGTCCTATCACAATTCCGTGGGGCACTCCTGGCAGTACCCTTGTCTCTGATTAACGTTTACCATCAAGGACAACATACTGGGTTCTATTACTTAAAAAGTCTTCTAGCCACTCTAATATCTGAGAACGTATACCATGTGATCAGACCTTAGTCAGCAGTCTGCAGTGGGGCATCATGTGAAATGCTGTCTGGAAATCTAGGGATATGAAATTTGCCTGGTATCCTCAATCCATGGTTCATAGGATATCACGTAAGATAAGGGCAAGCTGACTTTCACAGGAGCAATGCTTTCTAAATCTCTGCTGATTTGTGGACAGAAGCTTTTGTGTCTCAAGGAAATTTCTTATATTCAAACTCAGAATGTGTTCAAGGATTATGCAGCAAACCAGCATTAAGGATATTGGTGTTAAATTATGTGGGCCAGTCATTTACCTTTCTTATATACAGGACGTGGTTGCGTTTTTTTTCCAGTTGTTTGAGACTTTTCGCTGGGCAAGAGGCTCGCGATAAATGCTGTCTAAGTAAGCTGCAGAGATTGGGTAAAACTAAATTGGGACTCCATCTGGACCTGGTTACTTATTTGTTTCTGAGCCTCTCAGTTTCTTCTCTATGCCACAGATGCAAATTTCTGTGTCCACTGTGTGGAAGTGTGTATGACTGTTAAACAGCGATATGTTTGTACAATCCTCCCATGTGAATGATTTCTTAAACGTGAAGTTTAATACTTCAGCTTTCATTTGCTGTCTTCTGTTGCCACTACAGATTTGTCGATGGATAGAAACCTTTGGCTCGCTTGGTGATTTTACATATGACCAGAGTCTTGTTGGATTCTTGGCAAGATCTTTTGCTAACGTATGATGGAGGAAGTTGTTTTATGCTTCACACATTGATCTTCTTGTTGACACTTGAATTTCTACTAACTTAGATGCAGAGCTCCACACTGCTGTGAATAACTTCTGCAACCTGCATCCATTTGAACCTGCATTTACCATCTCTTTGTCTGGTTTAACTTACCCCCCTCCCCCCACCACCCACCCACACACACACACACACACACACACACACACACACACTCGCTCTCTTTCCTCCAGAGACATGATTCCTCCATGTCTCAGACTCAGAACGTGTCATATCATCTGATATCTTCTTTTCGTCAAATTGTACCACAAATTTATTTCCTTTTCAATTCTATTCGGTACTTCCTCATTAGTTCTGTCTTCAGCATTCTTCTCTAACATCACAGTTCAAAAGCTTCTATTATTGTCTTGTCCAGACTGCTTAGCAATCATGTCCTGCTTTCGTACAATGCTGCACTCCATACAAATGCCTTCGGAATCCTTCCTAACTCAAATTTATATACCATGTTACCAAATTTCTCTTCTTCAGAAATGATTTTCTTGCCATCACCAGTCTACTTAATTTTAGTGTCTCATTACCTAATCTAATGCCCTCAGCATCACCTGATATAATTTGACATTATCCCCTTACCCTTGTTTTTGTTTTGTTAAAGCTCATGTTACATTATCCTTTCAAGACGTTGCCCATTCCATTCATTGCACTCCCAAGTCCTTTTGCTGCCTCTTACAGAGTTACAATACCATCTCCAAACCTCGTGGTTTTTATTTCTGCTCCCTGAACTTTAATACCTTATGCAAATTTTTCGTTGGCTGCATTTACTGATTGTTCTGTGTTCAGATTGAATTACATGGGGTTAGGCTACAACCCTGTCTCACTCCTTCCAAATCACATCTTCCCTTGCATGCCCTTCAACTCTTATGCCTGCCTCTGGTTTTGTTACACCTCTGGTTTCTTTACAAGTAGTGTATAACCTTTCGCTCACTTCATTTTACCCATACTACCTTCAGAATCTCAAGAAATATATTCCAATCAACGTTGTTAAAAGCTTTCTCTATGTCTGCAAATGCTACAAATGTAGGTTTGCCTTTCCCAAACCTATTGTCTAACATTGCCTTGCAGTTTCCTACATTTCTCTGGAACGTGCACTGATCTTCCATGAGGTCAGCCTCTGCCAGTAGTCCTACTGTTCCTTCGACTGTTTGTGTCAGTATTTTGTAACCATAACTTTTGTACTGATAGTCCATAATATTCACGTGTGTCAGGCCCTTCTTTTTGGAATTAGAATTATTACATTATTCTTGAAGCCTGGGAGGTATTTCCTAACTCATAGCATGCAAAAGAAAACACCCATAGTAGGCTGTACAATAATATCCTTTATTTGTCGTGCAATTGGGTCATTTCAACATTAAGTAATTTTGAAGCACTTATACATAAGTGTTATGTAGTTCATTGTACTTGTGTTGCATGCAGTCAAAAAGTCATTCATATGTGAAGCCATACGTGAAATAATCCATGTAAGATAAAACATCATCCTAGAGCTGTATAAGAGTTGCAGTTCATACACAGTATGGTACAGTTACACAGTTCACCAAGTTTTCACTCTTAGTTTATGATGTAGATGTTTTATTTCACATATGGCTTCACATATGGAATGACTTTGATTGTATTGCACATCACGTATGACATATTGCATGATGCTTATGTATAAGTGTTTGAAAATGACTTGTTGTTGAAATTGCCCCATTCACAATGACTGGCTCTCCCAAGTATATGAGTTCTGATGGAATGTTGTTTACTCCAGCAGTGTTTTATCAGCTTAAGTCTTTCAATGCTCCGTCATATTCTGCTTGCTATATCATATCTCCTATCTCATTTTCATCAACTTCTCTTCCCTTTCTGTAATATTGCCATAGAGATCATTTCCTTTTATGTATTTCATCCACTTTTCAACTTTACCTTCATTGCTGAGAACTAGTTTCCCATTTGAGCTCTTGATATTGATGCACTGCTTTTCTTTTCTCCAGACGTCACTTTAATTTTCATGTAGGTGGTGTCTACATCTCTCCTAGTTACACATGGTTCTGTATACTTATATTTGTCCTCAAGTCATTCCTGCTTAGGCATTTTTCACTTCCTGACAGTCTCATTTTTTAGATGTTTTTATTCCTTTTTGGCCTGCTACATTTGGTGCCTTTTTATTTTTTTCTGTTTTATTCAGTATCTCCTGTGATATTGAAAGATTTGTACTAAGCCTTGTCTTTTTACCCATTTGATCCTCTGCAGTCATCACTTTTTCATCTCCCAAAGCTACTCATTCCTCTTCTGTTATATTCCATTCCTCTGTTTTAGACAATTGTTGTTTAATGTTCTCTTTTGAACTCTCCACAACCTCTGGTTCTTTCAACTTATCTTAGTTCCATCTCCATAATTATCTAACTTTCTGCAAATTCTTCAGTTTTAATCTAAATTTCATAAACAGTAAATTAAGTCAGAGTCCACATTTGATCATGGAATTGTCTAACAGTTTAAATCTGGTTTCAAACAACTGTCTTACCATTATACACTGAAGAGCCAAAGAAACTGGTATACCTCCCTAATATCGTGTAGGCCCTCTGCGAGCAAGAAGTGGTGCTGCAACATGACATGGCATGAGCTTGACTAATGTCTGAAGTACCGTATTTACTCGAATCGAAGCCGCACTTTTTTCCGGTTTTTGTAATCCAAAAAACCGCCTGCGTCTTAGAATCGAGTGCAAAGAAAGTGGAAGTTCTGAAAAATGTTGGTAGGACCTGCCACAACTAACTTCTGCCGTCGAATATATGTAGCGCTACACGGGCATGCTTTGCAGGCACAAAGATAAATACTGGCGCCAAAACCTCTGTGTCAGTAAATAAATTAAAAAAAGGTGGAAGACGAGCTTTTTTTCTCCGCCCCGAGTTTCGACCACTGCATTTTCATACATTATCCAACGAAGTAAATACAAATTCCATATTGTTCATCTTCGAATGTTGCAGCATTTCAATGTACTATGAAAATCGGACTAACCAGACTGTTTGGGATGTTTGTCAATATGGCCAACTCTACGTTCTGAATTTTTTCCTACCTGTGGCAAGAGATGGTTGCTAATAGGAACTTTTATGAATTGTGAATCACATGCAGTATTCTCTTCATCATAAGAATAATATGAATATAAACATTTTGCTATGTATTGTTTCGTGTTTGCTGCTATATCATTTAAATCCTGTCTGCCTAATAAACTACAAAACTAGAGTGAGACAACAGCAAATGTGGAAGAATATACATATCATGTCATGTTTATATTCGTATTATTCTTATGCGTAATAGTGATACAGCCAGAAATGAAGCACAGCAATTGACTAGATTTTTAAATCTAAGATGACTCTAATTTCTGTGCGGAATGTAAAGTACTAAAGAGGCGTCTGCAAAGATTTTCAAACAGAGAAAGATTTTTGCTAAACTCTCGTTCAGAACATCTTCTATCATACGCAGTCTATTATTTGGTTCTTGTTGATCATTATCAAAGAAAGCAGCAGTGTAAGTAACAACAAATAGCAGTCTCTTGCCATTGTTCCACTAATGAGACGATTCCTCTCTCCCTTTTCTTTTTTTTTAAATTGTAAGCGGCGTTAGCACACTCAAAAGCAAGCCATGCCACGAGCGGCGACAGACCTTAAACACTCATTATCAGAATGCGACAAACAATGCATTACACAGTACAATAAAGCATTTTCAGCTTAGAGTGACGTAAACACCCATACCAAAGAGAATGGCACTTATCAGATCAAAGAAAAATAAGCAATCAATTCAAACCAGACGAAGCACGTGAAAAAGGAAGGGTACCCGTATAAATACGGACGGAGCGCCTGACGCCTGGTAAGCTTAACTGCTAAGCTTACAATTTGAACCAAACTACTGTAGCTGTATCGTCATTCATTCAACCTAAATTGTGTCTCATATTACAGTGGACCAACTTTGTTTCGATTTGGAGGTGCGGCCTAAAACTTTTCTCTCCCCTTGAATTTCGAGTCTCAAATTTCAGGTGCGGCTTAGATTTGGGAAAATTTTTTTTCCTTGATTTCGAGTCTCATTTTTCGAGTGTGGCTTAGATTCGAGTAAATATGGTAGTACTGGAGGGAATTGACACCATGAATCCTGCAGGTATATCCATAAATCCATAAGAGTATGGGCGAGTGGAGATCTCTTCTGAGCAGCACCTTGCAAGGCATCCCAGATATGCACAGTAATGTTCATGTCTTTGGAGTTTGGTGGCAAGCGGAAGTTTTTAAATCCAGAAGAGTGTTCCTGGAGCCACCTTATAGCCATTATGGATGTGTGTTGCATTGTCCTGATGGAATTACCCAAGTCCGTCAGAATGCACAGTGGATTTGAATGGATGCAGGTCATCAGACAGGATGCTTACATACCTGTCACCTGTCAGTCGTATGTAGATGTATCAGGGGTCCCATAGCACTCCATCTGCACACACCCCACACCATTACAGTCTCCACCATCTTGAACAGTCCCCTGCTGACGTGCAGGGTCCATCCATTCATGAGGTTGTCTCCTTACCCATACACGCCCATCTGCTCGATACAATCTGAAATGATACTCATTCGACCAGGCAACATGTTTCCAGTCATCAACAGTCTAATGTCGGTGTTGATGGGCCCAGGTGAGGTGTAAAGATTTGTGTTGTGCAGGCATTAGGTGTACACGAGTGAGCGTTCGGCTCCGAAAACCCATATTGATGATGTTTTGTTGGATTGTTTGCACGCTGACATTTGTTGATGGCCCAGCATTGAAATCTGCAACAATTTGCGGAAGGGTTGCATTTCTGTCGCGTTGAATGATTCTCTTCAGTTGTCATTGGTCGCATTCTTGCAGGATCTTTATCTGCTTGTAGCGATGTCAGAGATTTGATGTTTTACAAGATTCCTGATATTCATGGTACACTCGTGAATGGTGGTATGGGAAAATCCCCACTTCATTGCTACTTCGAAGATGCTGTGTCCCATCGATCGTGTGCTGACTGTAACACCATGCTCAAACTCACTTAAATCTTGAAAACCTGCCATTGTAGCAGCAGTAACTGATCTAACAACAGTGTGAGAGACTTGTTTTATACAGGCATTGCTGACCGTGGCGCTGTTTTCTGCTTGTTTACATATATCTATATTTGATATACCAGTTTCTTTGGCACTTCAGTGTATAATCAGTTTGAAACTTTCCAGTCTCCAAGCAACTTCCGCTTTCATTCTTTTCCTCTTGTCCTCATATTCTCCTACTATTTTTCCTTCTCTTCCACCTCTCGCTGTGGGGGTATAATCAAATGAAAACCCATCTCCCTCCACAGTGGGACCATAGAATGGTTCCATTGAAAAGTAATCACAACATGCGTTAAGACATTTATCCCACTGGGAGACGAGATGATCAGTTTATCTTTTGTAAATCATCATCGGTCGCTGACTGATCCACAACTGCACCTACTCTGCATTTCGTTGCCCGACTGAAATCCATGTCCATACATGTCTTTCTTCAGGTCACGGAAGATGTGAAAATCACACAGTGAATTATCCGTATTGTATGGAGGGTGTTGTAGTGTTAAGTGTTTCCCAATGACATTGCTCAACCATAGCCTTTGTCCGATTGGCATTTTGGGTGTGGCCATTATCATGCAACAGGATGGTCCTGTCCGACAGCATTCCTGGTGTTTTGACGTTATGATGTGTCGCAGTTTCTGCAAAGTGTCTTCATAATGTTGCAGATTGATTTTGATTCCATATTTGAGGAACCCAATGAGCAGAGGGCGCCTGCAGTGACAGGAGGAGGTTATTATATTATACTCTTACTAGAACTTGTGTGAACAGCTTTGGATTTCTTTTGTGGAGGAGGTAGGGATGTTTCCTTTGGTAGCTTTTCTGCTTGCCCTTGGACCCGAAGTGCTGGTGCCATGTGAGGTCCTGATGAACTCCTTATTCGTCTCTGAATAACTACTGCAACCTATATCCTCCTGAATCTACTTACTGCATTCATCTTTCGGTCTCCCTCTACAGTGTTTACACACCCCTCCCAGTTCTCCACCCCCACCCCACATACACTTCCCTCCAGTACTAAACTGATGATTCCTTGACATCTCAGTGTGTGTCCTATCTACTGATATCTTCTCTTAGTCAAGTTGTGCCACAATTTCTTTTCTCTCAAGTTCTATTCAATACCTCTTCATTAGTTATATGATCTATCCATCTACTGTTCAGCATTCTTTTGTAGCACCATATTTCAAAAGTTTCTGTTCTCTTCTTGTGTGAATTGCTTGAAGGTATGTGCATCAGTTTTTATTGTCAAAAGTAATAACACATTCGGACGTGAAACAATACTGTAAATATGATTACAGCTGGATTCAATTACAATAGTGTGTAATGATTTTCGAGGATGCAGTTAGGCAGCAGCCTAATAGTACAGCTTTAATTGCTGTGGTTGAAGTGAGCAGTGATCGTATTTGCAGTCTTTCTTCTTCTCTGAATGTTTTATTAGTTTCAACATTATAAACTTATCCAGTAACTTTCACCGATCCACCTGCCAAGCCCCTGATTAATTTTTAAAAAAATTGATACATTGCATTTAAATGGAGATTGCTTGACGAGACATCTGTGTAGTTTTCATTATATGTATGGAGTAAAGAAGCTTATTACAAATGTAAATGAACTCATCGTTTGGAGTTTTAATTATGCCGCTGTACTGTGTGGAAGTAATAAAAAATAACTCCTATATTGTAAAAGCTGTGTCTGTTTTTGAATATATCAAATTGACACAATTATTATTATTTCTTTATATTAACATAACACAAGATACTTGTTTCATGTCATATTGGAAAAGTTGCTTGCTTTGACACATTTTACATGTCGATTCTAACAGTCGATATCTGCCTCCGTGAGAGTTGCACCTTCTATATATATCGCTTGCAATGTTCTTCCATATTACTGAAAGTTTTTGTTTTAATAGTTAAGTCTGTGTGTTTTGGGTACTGATCTTGTTGCATCATTTCAAAAACTGCTGCATCTTTGTCTGTTCTTGATAACACGAATGGATCATTTTATAAACTGCACACTTCTTCTTGAAGATGAATTCTAACACCTTCAAGACTAATTTTCAACGGATTGTTAAAGAACATGATATCCAATTCTAGAGATTTATATCTTGAAAATTTTACTTCCCTGTATTATTGTTTCAGTTCACAGCAACTTGGGAAATGATATAAATTTTCCCGCTTTATTTGCAATTTAAACAACACAAGTTTACATGAGAATCTATTAATATTTGTACACATACCAGGAATAGTGTGTTCCTTTCCATCCAAATGCAAATTCAAATTATTTAAATGATTTGTAAAATCTCTTAGGAATGCCAATTTCAATAAAAAATTACTTTATCAGCTTATTTTCAAACACTTTAGTATCCAATACATGTCCATATTCTGCCTCAACATTTTCCAAAAGATATCTAAATTTTCGATGAGATAGTGGTCAGTTTCCTCTTTGTATTATATTCATAGTTTTCAGTACATCTTTCATTGTGGCCGACATTCTGACACATTTCACACATAGCGCCTCCTGATGAATATTCAGCGAAAAGTTAAACAGTTTATTCAGTTTTTTCTTAGTTGACCAACGGAGCCATTTGTGTTACCAACTGTAACTGATGCACTGTCGGTGCAAATTGAAGAGTATTTTTCCAAACCATCAATTATATCAAAAAAGTACCAAGCGAGGTGGTGCAGTGGTTAGCACACTGGACTCACATTCGAGAGGATGACGATTCAGTCCCGCATCCGGCCATCCTGATTTAGGTTTTCCATGATTTCCGTAAAACGCTCCAGGCAAATGCTGGGATGCTTCCTTTGAAAGGGCAAGGCCGACTTCCTTCCCCGTCCTTCCCTAATCTGATGAGACCGATGACCTTGCAGTTTGGTCTCATCCCCCAAACAACCCAACCCCTTCTCAAAAAAAGTAATTGAGTAAAAACTGTTCGGTCAGTACTCTCATCCACACATAAAGAATTACATTGACAGTTTGCAATTAAATTGTGTAGTTTAATTTTTTTATGCTTTCATCTATATCAAGAATTTGACTTTTTACAGTGTTTTGTGTGAAAGCAACTGTTTCAAACTGTTCAGTGGCATCATTGTAACCAAATGCTTTTGCCATTCCTGTTGCGCATTCTTTCATGAGTACACCATCACTGAAGCATTTCTAAACTTTTGCCAGTTTTAAGTATAAGGGCTATTCAGAAAGTAGGGAACATTTTGGCATTAAAAAAAAAAAAAAAAAAAAAAAAAAACTAAGCATAAGAAATACATTTTATTATATACATCTGAAAGAGCAATTGATATACTACTTTTGCACATAGTCACCAAACACATTGGGGCACTTATCATAGCAGTGGACAAGCTTTGAAAGACCTTCGTCGTAAAATTCTGCCGCCTGAGATTTCAGCCAGTGAGTTACGCCCGCCTGGAGTTCACGTCTTCATGAAAGCGCTGTGTTGCAACCCAGTTTTTCATCTTGGTAAACAAGTGGAAGTCGCTTGGTACGAGATCGGGGCTGTAGGGCGAATGAGGGAAAATTTCCCATTTGAATGAATTAAGGAGTTCTTTAGTGCAGTTTGCCGCGTGAGGTAGGGCATTGTCGTGTAAAAACAAAATTTTGGATGTCAGTTTTCCTCGGTGTTTGTTTTGAACTGCTCTTCTAAGGCTGTGCAAAGTTTGGCAGTATGGGCAGAATTTATGGTTCCTCCACGTTTGAGAAAATCAATAAGAAGCACACCTTGGCTATCCCAAAAAACTGTCGCCATCAACTTTGTTGCTGACAAGGTTTGCAAACATTTTCTTGGTTTTTGGGGGGACCTTGTGTGCCCCCACTCCATGGACTGGAATTTTGTCTTGCAATTGACTTGTTTCACCCAAGTCTCGTCACCGGTTACGATTCGATCCAGTAATGAATCACCACATTTGTGGTAGACCTCCTGAAATGTCAGCGTTGCCCCCATTCGCTGTTCTTTATAATGCTCTGTAAGCATTTTGGGCACCTATCGTGCACATAATTTGTGGTAGCCTAGCTTTTGAGTGACAAGTTCAAACAACAAAGTCCGTGAAACTTGTGGAAAAGAAAGCGAAAGCTCCATTATTGTGAAGCAACAGTTTTCACGAATTGTTTCATCAACTTTAGCGACAAGATCGTCAGTCACAATGCTCGGGCATCCACTCTTCTCTTCATCATGAACGTTGGTTCGATCATTTTTAAACCGAATGCACCATTTCCAGATGGAACATACACTCATTACATTGTTTCTGTACACTTTGCACAGTTCACGATAAATTTCTATAGGTTTTAACAATATGCGAGAAGGAAAGTTGCTACTCACCATATAGCGGAGAAGCTGAGTCACGATAGGCACAATAAAAATATTCACACAATCATAGCTTTTGGCCATTAAGGCCTTTGTCAGGAGTAGACACACACACACACACACACACACACACACACACACACACACACACACACACACACACATGCAAGCGCAACTTGTACACATGTCTGCAGTCTCAGAGAGCTGAAACTACACTGTAGTGTACACTGTAATGTAGTTTCAGCTCTCTCAGACTGCAGATGTGTGTGCAACTTACGCTCTTGCGCGGCGCGCGGCTGCTGGCAAAGGCCTTAATGGCCGAAAGCTATGATTGTGTGAATCTTCTCTCGTATTGTTACATTCCATCCTGAATTTTCCATTGTTTGGTTCTATAGGTTTTAGGTTTTTTGCCAACAAAAACCTTATCATAGACCGCACCTCACAACTGGCGGGATTTTCAATTGCATAGCACATTTCAAATTCGAATATTGAAAAAACCAGATGCGCAGAGACATTCCCGCTGTATCGGATGGATGTCGACTGAGCTGTCGAGCATGCACATACCAAAATATGCGCGATCGGCACGTGCCAAGCAGCGTTTGATGGAAACGTTCCCTATTTTCTGAATAGCTCTCGTATAATACTGCATATGATACAGTGAAAACTCTTCTCTATAAGACTAGAAGGTTTAGTCAACTCTTGTACCTTTTCCTTAAATTTGTTCACTGAAGCTCAGAGTTTGTCATGAGTCTAACATCTGTGTGTTGCTTCATGGAGCGAAGAGGAATATCGAGCAAGATTATGTCCTTCGTTTTGGCTTAAACAATTTTTACATATTAAAAATTGAGGTTTTTCATTGGGCTTCTGAACAAATGAGTAGTTTATCTCGGCATTGAAAACAGGGTTTTCAGTATTCTTTCTTATTGACATTCTTGAGAATTGTAATAGAAAAATAGCTGCAGTTGTAACAAAAGTGAAGACCTGAATAAAAGTGCAATATTAGGAAGAGTAAATCTGAACAAAACACTGAGAGCAAGCAGGCTAATGAAATAGCAGCGCCTCTTTGAAGTTGGACAGCCAGTGAGTATGCGAGGCACTATGCTTTGAGGAAACAGTTGAAGAAATTTCCCCCCCACTCGATTGCTGATAAGTAAACAAACCAAAGGCTTGGACGTGGTTGTGATGCCAGTGCACGAATAGAGTTGGAGGGGGTGAAACAATCACTGGAGGGGAATGGCTTGTGTGTGATGCTTTGCCAGTATCCTCCGTTTCAAGACACTCTCCATTCCTTTCAACTGCTCTTCCATGTCAATTGCTGTGACTGACAGAATTACAGTGTTATCAGCAAACCTCATAGTTTATATTCCTTCTCCTTAAAAAAAAATTATCTCCAAATTTTTCTTTGGTTTCTTTTACTGCTTGCCCAGGGTAAAGACTGAATATCTTTAGGGATAGGCTACAACCCTGTCACACACCCTTGTCAATGCTTTCCTTTCATACCCTTCAAATCTTGTAACTGCCTTCTGCTATCTGTACAAGTTGCATATAACCTTTAACTCTCTGTATTTTATCTCTCCTACCTTCAGAATTCCATTGTTTATTCCAGTCAGTATAAAAGTAGACTTGCCTGATTAAGCCGATCTAACGTACCATGCACCAACCTGTAGAATGACAGTTTTGTTTTTCATGATGACAACGTCCTCCTGATTATTCCCCACTCAGAGATCCAATGGGGGGCTTTTTTACCTCTGCAGTATTTTACTCAGGAGAATGCCATCATCATTTAACCACAGCATGTCTTTGGAGGGAAGGTGGGGGAAAACACGGCTATAGCATTCCCTTTTTTTCAGCCATTTGCAGTACCAGCAAAACAAGGCTGTTGTTGGATGATGTTACAAGGCCAGATCAGTCAGTCATTCAGACTCTTGGTGCTGCAACTATCTAAAAATCTGCTGCCCCTCTAGAGGAACCACATGTTCATCTGGCCTGTCCAGACACACCTCTATTGTATTTGCAACTACGGTATGACTATCTGTATCATTGAGGCACACAAGCCGCTCCACACAGGCAATGTCCATGGTTCATGTGGGCTGTTTGTGATTTATATCGTTACAGAAATACCTCAGAAAGAAAATATTGTCACTGACAGAGTATTTGAATTGTGTAAACTACAATTTGTGTATATAAACTGCTCTCTTAACAAGACTTTAGATTCCTTAACAAAACAAATGGATGTGTAACCACTTGAGGCAGCTGGTACCCATGAGATGATTCATTCATACATTTCTTCTTATGTTTCTGATTTTCTGGATAAAGCAGAAAGATTACTGAAGTGTAGTTGTGCCTTCATTTTTCCAGTAAGAAAACAAAAATAAAATTATGCACTCCTGTGGGAAATTCACACATGGTGGATAAAACAGCAAAGGTATAACATTTTTTAAGCTTGTTCATCTTCCTCATGAGAGTTTTTTAATGGTTGTAGTGAATGTTTGGTTGTGTACATAACATTTTTGAATGTATCTTCAAAATAACATGTTAGTAATAACTTTTGTCCTTTTGGTCCCACAGTGCAAAATATGTCTTTTAATGACATGATTATTTAATAGTTGCATTTGGTCATAAGATTTTGTTTTGAACTGATATGTTTTGTAAGTTTTATGTTGCTTTCAGAATTTAATCTGTAACACTAATCGGTTTTCACTTTTCAGAAAACAGACCACCAAAAATGAAACTGGAATGTTTAGCCACATACACATTGTTTGGGAATGTCATGTCAATGCAGGCTGTTAGCCTTGCTGGCTCCTCGAGAGATTCTTTACTTCTTAGCTTTCGTGATGCAAAGCTAAGTGTTGTTGAATATGATCCGGAGATCCATGACTTGCGGACACTGTCTCTACACTATTTTGAAGAAGAGGAGATGAGGGTATGTTTCATTATGTGTGATTAAATGAAAACTGAATATTTTCTTCTCAAGAGCATAAAGATTATTTTGAAAGCTATCGTAGTGGTTCACTTTGTAAATCCAAAATGACTCTTTAAAAGAAGAACTGGACTAACTAATCAGAAAATAAATGAATGAAGAAAATAAAAGCAACTTTGCCTTTCAAATGTTTCTCTTCCAAATCAGCAAGAAGTCTCTATTTTGCTCTACTATAATTTGAAAGTAAGGAATGTTTGAAAACTTCAAAGGCTAGTGGCATTGCCCCATATATACAAGTGACATAATTTTTTGTACACCACAACTGCTGTTGGAATTTCGTTATCTCTTATAATAATTTTTTCGTCCATTTTACTGCAAGTACCATTTTTGATAATAATCTGATGATCGTAACTAGTAGTGCATTAAAGACTTTTTGACAGCAGCTCTGGATGGATGAAGGACATGTCACACATACATTATACAAGGTTTCACAAAACTTGGGTTCAAAATTATATGATTTGTGGAGGATACCAAACTGAGTACTTTTAAATAAGGGATCAGTAACTCAGAATTAATGTTATCTTTAGTATTGACATAAAAATGTAACTTGATACAACAATGTAAGTTTATAATAATTGTTCTGAGTTGCGACTGCCAGTTTCAATGCATTTGTTACAACATAAGTTAACCCGCCCGCAGAACTAAATTCTGTACCCAGTGCTTCCACATTTTGTTTGTGATAAGATTTTAATTAATGCTCCTCCATTACTTCCTACACTGTATTCTTTTATGTGTGCATTTGTCACAAATTGACCAGTGCTATTGATGAATATTCTCCTACATGATCCAACGCCATATTCTCAAATTCTACTGTACAGGCAGTTCTTTGATGAGACCGTGTGACAGTTCTGTGTATAAGTTTCTGTCCATGGCGAAAATTTCTTCCGCTTATGATAATGCCTGTCGTGAAGCTTTTCTTGGAACTTTTGTTCATCTTTCTGGGGACAACAGTGTGCTGCACCATACATTAAATGCATACGTCAAAGTTTCTATACGAGTGATGCTCCATCTCCAATAACCAATCGTGGTAAATGCCGCTGTATGTGCATCAGAGATGAATTGTGTTTTATCTTGTTTTCATGTTAGCGCCACCATAATAGTTTGTTATTATGAAACATAAGTAGTTTAGAAACACATGCCTCATATGTATTGCTAATTGATAAGCCAGTACAGGGTGAGGCAGAAAGAACTCCTCAATTTGAGAGGCAGCAGGCAGCGACAGAGTAGAGTGGTGGGGGGGCGTGTCCTTAAGTCGCTGCATACATGCCATTTAATAGCTGCATACGTGCCATTTTCAGTGTACACCATGCTTGATCAGGTTAACATCACACATTTGTCATTGAACTGTTTATTGAAAATGGCGGATTGCCAATAACTGCTCAGTGTACTTCCTGTATTCACTTCACGCTCAGTCAACGGAACCCTGTTCCCGGTAAGAAAACCATTTATCATAGGTTTCAAATTTTTGAGAGGTGGGGTCTGCATTGAAATATAAACTTCAAGATCAGTTATGGACTGCTACAGGCCCAGAAAATGTTTCTGCAATGAGAGGTTCAGTTCAACAATTACCTTGATGTTCCTTGAGAAAGTGGGCGTTAGCCATACAATTACCTGATCAAAGTGTGAGAAGAATCTGGCATTGAGATTTGAAAATGCAACCTTACAAGATTGTTTTGGTTCAAGAACTGAATGGAAGAGATTACGTTGTCCGTACAACATTGTGTCAAGACATGGTTGTGTACGTTCAGTAAGAAGATGGTGTGATTTTTTTTTCTTTTTTTTTTTTTTTTTTTTTTTTTTCTGACAAGGTACATTTTCATCTGCCAGGTACAACCAACAAACAAAATTAACGGGGTTGGTGTGAAAATGACCCTCAGGAACTCCATCAACGATGACTCTACAATCCTGTGGTAACAGTGTGGTGTATAGTTTCTAATTTTGGTGTGATTGGCCTTTATTTTTTTTAATTTTTATTTTTTTTTTGAAGAAAATGGTGAGAGTGTTAACTGTAAGTAGCAATCACTACTGTGCCATGATCCTGCAGTGAAAACTAGGCGAAGTGTTTAATGGTCTTGAAAGTGTGTGGTTCCCCAATAGTGCAACAGCCGCACAGCATGTCAGTCACTTGCATTGGTGAGGGAAGTGTTTCTTGGACATGTCATTTCTTTGCATGGTGATATTGGGTGGCCACCATGTTCGCCAGACTTGGTGACTTTTTTCTGTGGGGCTACCTCAAGGACAAGGTGTACCAAGATCACCATTAAACTTTAGAAGCCCTCTAGGAAATAATAATTTAAAAAGTTGAAGCAATCACATCTGACAGGACTTGTTGAGTAATGAACAGCTTCAGAGAACAACTCATTAACAATGGTGGCAGCCATTTGCGTGACACATAGTTTAAAACACATTTATCATGTATTCTTAAATGACATTATGTTTGTTTTTAGATAATAAAAATAAAAATGTCCTACCTTACTTGGTTTCATTTTTCTAAGCTTCTTTCTGCTGCACCCTGTACTACCTGAGACAGTGACTTCCACCCTTTCGTTTCTTATCTCATAAGAGTAAATTTAGAATATGGTGTTGAATCTAAAAATGTGAGAAACCTGTATAATAGCCTCCATCCCTCTTTCTTGCTTTCTTAATCCCTGTTCCAATCCTCATCCTATAATTGTCTCCTCCTCCATCTCCCGTGTCATGTCATTGCCATCCTTAGGAATAGTAAAATAAATGGAGTGGCAAGTAATGAATAATTAAGGAAAACAGTTGGTATAAGCATTGTATTCCTTTTCATACATATATATGAAGCACTACCTGAAACAGTGGTGTAAATAATTGCACTGTTGTTGTTTGTATTGTAATTTATAAAACATCTTACTTCATAGGGTGGCTGGACTCATCATTACCATATTCCAATGGTCCGTGTCGATCCAGAGGGTAGGTGTGCAGCTATGCTGGTGTATGGACGCAAACTGGTGGTTCTGCCTTTCAGGCGAGAAACAGCTCTGGATGATCCAGATTTGGTGTTGCTTGGGGAGGCCTCAAAACCCATAATAGGTTCAGCTGTGAACTCTCAGAATGCAAATGCAAGTTCTAAACTTCCTGTTTTGGCATCATACATGATTGTTTTAAAAGAACTTGATGAAAAAATGGATAATGTCATTGATGTGCAGTTTCTTCATGGTTACTATGAGCCGACTCTACTGATTTTGTATGAACCAGTGAAAACATTTCCAGGGTCAGTTTCCTTCAAGCTATTATTTTGATGTATTGCCAATATCGATAAGCAAAGAAAAGAATTGATCATGCATTACAGGCATTAATAGTCAGTGTTTGGTTACTTGATGACATCGGAGTTTTAAAATTTAAGCATTAGTTTAAGGTATATTTTTCTGCCTGGTGTTTTGTTTCATCCAGTGGGATGCATCATCAGAGACCATCTGATATTTCTCTGCTTGAAAAGTAAATCCTTTACTGGTAAATCTAATAATCCATTTTTTTATCTCTACCAGTAAAGTATTCAAAGTGATCAATTTTTAAGGATTAAAAGTCATATAATTGAACCATCATATCCTCTGCTGTGTCTCCCCCAACAAAATATGCCTTAAACAATGGCTTCAATGACAAGAACCAGCTGTCACAAAGAGAACAAGAATTGGTTTTGTCAGACAGGAAAGTCCAGGTTAGAAAACCAGTAATATTATGAAAAGGTAGATTGCTACTCACTGTACAGATAACACAATGAGTTGCAGGCTGAATGAAAAAAAAAACTCACTGTGTCATCTTTACAGTGAATAGCAGGCTATTCTTTTCACAATATTGTAGAATTGGTTTTGTGTTTATTTTGACATTATTTCATACTATGAATTAATATGGACTTGATTCTTCATTTCCTATCAGAAATATTTACACTCTGTATTACCACATTTTATGAGCTATATTTTAGTTATACTTATTTGTTTATGATTTTAATAATCACGATTATTAAGGCTACTTTAAGATATGATATTGGTGTATGGTTGAGATGCACAGAAAAGTTTAAAAAAAAACATTGTAAGACAAGGATTCTGCTGAAAACGTTCACTAGATGAATAAAGCAAGAATAAAGCATACAAATATGTATTTAGATTCAAAAAATAGAGGAGAGATACATATCAAGCTAAGGAAAATCCAGTATGGAATAGAGACAGTATTACGAAGAGGTTACATTGTTACTCACCATATAGTGGTGCAGGCAGGCACAACAAAAAGACTGCTAAACAAGTATGCTTTCAGCCAAAAGGCCTTCTTCTGAATTAGACAACATGCAAACATGCACATTCATGCAAACGCAACTCTCACACTGATGACCACTTTCTCTGGCAGCCAAAAGCTTACTTGTTCAGCTGTCATTTTGTTGTGCCTGTCTGTGACTCAACATATCCTCTATCTGGTGAGTAGCAAAGAGAGATGTATAACATATGGATACTGTAAAAAAGGGAACAGCCATTGTTAGTTTGTGATTATAAGTGTTTTTTGCGTATTCAGTTCATATAGGTTACTCACTGAAATAGGTTATGCAGCTTTTCATTAAAGGAAGTATGATTTTCATAGTGTAGAACATAAAGTTACTCTTAGGTTAAGTGTACTCAAACCCTAAATTTTCCATCTGATGTTGAAAATAGTTCTTTATTTAATGCTAGATTCACTTAACTTCCAAGTGGCTGGATGATATTGCCATACATAAATAAAGCATTGGTTAATTTTGACTCAGATACTCACTTAGGCAATTTTCACCCAAATGTATTACAAACAAAATTTGATCACTAGAAAGACAGTTATTTAAACATTTTATTATATTTTAACAGTGAATAATGCTTTTTGTTTAGCTTAAACTGTCTTTAACATTGTGGAAGAAGAAACAAAATGTTTCTGACCTGTAACTGAACAGTAGAAAATCCTGAAAGGAAAAACAACAATGTGAAAAGAATAGGTGACTACTTTGCCACACAGAGGAGTGTTGCGTCTCAGACAGGCACAATGAAAAATAATGCTCAAAATGTTTACATTTCTAGCATTCTTTTTCATTGTGCCTGTGTGCGACTCAGTGCCTCCTTTATATAGCAAGTAGGACTCTTATCTCTTCCGTATTGTTGTTTTTCT
Organism: Schistocerca americana; assembly: GCF_021461395.2. NCBI lineage: Eukaryota > Metazoa > Arthropoda > Insecta > Orthoptera > Acrididae > Schistocerca > Schistocerca americana. The sequence goes on from NC_060120.1 coordinate 480,304,133, forward strand.
CACCTGTAACTGATAGATGCATGGCAGACAGAAACATGTAACAGCGCGCGCGCGCCCACACACACACACACACACACACACACACACACACACATATATATATATATATATATATATACATTACTAGCTAATCAACTACTGCTCTTTTTCCAGTGTATGTACACACACAATTGTACAGACATCGAAATGCAGCCATCCACAACTGGTAGTCTGTATGTAAGACACAACCCATTTGTTTAATTTTCTTAAATACATTGAAGATATTGTAGAAGGGCAAGAAATGAAACCATAATTCTCATCCAGGCAATATGAATTACTTTTTTAGTATGTGTAATTGTTGTAGGGAAGGGATGTACCATACTTGACATTATTTATGGTTTCTGTGGTAGTTACAACTTGAATTGGCTTGCAACCTTTCATTCATAGATTTACTGGTAACTTGAACACTGCAGTCACATGTAATGGAAATGCCTGCAGTGACTGTGTGTGTAGCTTTCTTAAAAGATCAGCTATGATATCAATGAATGATGTGTGGAGCATTTACTAACAACTTCTGCTTTGCATCAGATCTTTCAGGTATTCTTTGTAGATTCAAAGTGTGTCTTTTGCTTGATTACATTAGTAAAATGCTTACTGTTTTGTAACCTAAATTTGGTTTCTTTAAGGAAAATCAAACCAGAAATGCTGGCAGATATAGTCTCTGCTTTCAGGAAAGTGAAAGAATAAATGAAAAGCTAATATTTTCAGTAACAAATTGATGACCTCATGATCGTAACTTCCAGTCTAATAATGTCACACTGGTCTCACATTCGAGAGAGTGATGGTTCAAATGTGCATTCAGCCACCCTGATTTAGGTTTTTTGTGATTTCTGTAAATTGCTTCAGGCAAATTCCGGGATGGTTCCTTTGAAAAGGCACAGATGATTATTTCCTTCATCATTCTTGAAATGCTCCAAGTGTGTGCTCCATCTCTAATGACCTCATTCTTAATGGGACATTAAACTCTAACCTTCCTTCCCTTCTTCCTTCTAAATACCAAAGACAAGTATACAGAAAAGATCCTCCTAATTTTACTTTATCACTGTCTTGAAGGAAGCTAAAAGACTGAAATTTCCAATCGGAATCTGTGCACAAATATGATAGAAGGCTGAATCTCCCATGCAAGAGTCTTCTTGAAACATATTCTCAGTGTGTGTTAAACCTTCCCTTAAAACACAATGTTGCTTTATGCTAACACATCTGGGCTCTATGGTGAACCTATATGGAAAAACATTCATGCAAACACAGTAACTTACATGTATGTCATCATTTTAAAACCCCCCCCTTTTCATGTTCCCAATGAAATGTATGCAAGGGTGGTTTGAAAAGTTCTCAGAACAGAATAGAAAAAAATACTTACATCACTGAAACTTTTTTTATTTTTTGATGTAGTCTCCTCGAAGATTAATGCACTTGGTTCCATGATATTCCAGAGCCTTGATTCCATATCGAAAATGAGTTTCCTCCAGGTCTGCAAAATAGTTGTCAACTCCTGCTATCAATTCTTCATTTGAAGTGAATCTTCATCCACCAAGAAAAATTTTCATTTTTGGGAAGAGATGGAAGTCTGACAGAGCCATATCAGGTGAATATGTCTGGTGTGACCACAATTCGTACCTTAGTTTGTGTAATTTTGCCATGGCGATGGCACATGTTTTTTATCCAGCATCAGGAGTCGCGGTGCCCATCTTGCAGATAATTTTTTCATTTCTAATTCTTCAGTTAAAATGTGATATACCCTTTTAGATGACATCTGGCAAGCGTGAGCAATTTCACGCACTTTCAATCGGTGATCCTCCATGACCATTTTGCGCACTTTTGCAATGATTTCTGGAGTAGTGACGCATGTTGGCCAACCACTACGCGGATCATCATCTAAGCTCTCCCGACCAAATTTAAATTCATTTGTCCACTTGGTAGCAGTTGAATATGAAGGAGTGGAGTCCCCCAGTGTATTCTGGGAATTTGCATGAATTTCGTTTGCTTTCATGCCTTTCTTTACGAAGTACTTAATCACTGCTCGAATATTGATTTTTCCCAACTTTGCAAATCACTGTGGGGGAACAACAGAGCCATGTCACTACTACAGCTCTCTTCCAAGAGTACTGATGTGGCACGTGTTTACAGGTAACGGTCCAATGAATATCACATGAACAACTTGTTGCGCTAGCGTTGATCTCTCGTGGTGATTCCAAGAAGTTTTCAAACCATCCTCATCTTCAGGCCTATCATTGGCTAATTACGTCATCAATAGATGGGAAGTATGCGAATACATATGTACTGTTTTTCAGTGGGTGTGTGTGTTCTGGACTCCCATAATACACCAGATTTATGCTATTCATTTGGTTTGTCTTTCTCAATCTTCCTTTCATACCATCTATGTTTCTGTATGCATCATCATTCGCTTTGTGTGTGTGTGTGTGTGTGTGTGTGTGTGTGTGTGTGTAGTTCAAATCTCCATCCAGATATACATTTCCCCTATATCAATTGGGTTGATTTCTCAATAAAGGGTGATGATGATCTTGCTCAGTCTTGCTGCATGTGAGCTTGCTTCAATAATGACCTTTTTGTTGACAGGATGTTCAATCCTAATATTCTTAACTGCTGTCCCCATGTCTATGTACATCCCATTTTTTTCCTTTTTATTTTATTATATTCTTCTTTGTATAAACATAGATATCCTAATTTATTTCACATCTTCATTTTCCAATATAAATCCCTTTCTTAATCTTCTCCCTCCCTCCCCCCTTCCCCCTCTCCCCTCCTTTCCTACCTCCCTCCCTCCCTCCCTCCCCATCTCCCATCCCACTCTCCCTCCTGCTCCTGCTTCTCCTCCCATCTCCCCTCTCCTCACTACCACTTTCTTCCCCTCTCACCTTCTCTTCTCCTTCCCTGCCTCCCTCTCCATATTCATTTTTCTTTCTCTCACTCCCTCCCTCGCTCTCACACTCTGTATCCATTATACACTCTACCTCGTCAGAACTCCTTTCATTGTGTTTTTGGGCTGCTGAGCCATCTGTCTTTCCCACTGCTGCCTTTTTCTACCTTGCTACAGCCTCCCCAAATCCATTGGTCCAGTGTTGCTGTGGCCGTGGTAGTGCACATTTTGGTGTCAGTGCGTGAATATATGTTGTTTCTGCTAGAAGAGCCAGAACTGAAAGCTAGTGAAGACCATGTTCTGTTATGTGTAGGATGAAGCTGCCTGCAGACTAAAGTTCCATCACTGTCTTTATGAAACATGGTAACTACCTGGTATAAGACCTGTGCCAATTATCTGACTCATAACTTCCACTTCTTGCTTAAAGCCTTAGGCCATGAATCTGTTTCCTTCCTCAACAATGTGATCCCCCGCATATCCACCTTCTACGTGCTCCACAAAATCCACAAACCCAACAACCCTGGATGCCCCATTGTAGCTGATTATTATGCCGTCAGTGAAAGAATTTTGGCCCTCACTGACCTACACCATCAACCAATTGCCCACAATATAGCCTCACATGACAAATATATCAACCACTTCCTTCATCGACTCCCCACCATCCCCACCCCTATACGTCCTTGATTCCTGCTCATCACTGTTGATGCCATTTCCTGATACACCGATTTCCCGCATGCCCATGGTCTTGCCACTATTGAACACTACCTTTCCCAACGTGCTACAAACACTAAGCCCACTGCCTCATGCCTTTTGCCTCTTGCATCTAACTAACTTTTCGTAGCTCACAACTACTTCCCCTTTGAAGTGGAAGTATACAAACAAATCTGTGCCACAGCCATGGGCACTCACATGGCACCTTCCTATGCCAACTGTTTATGCCTAGCCTCTCAAAACCCCAAACCCTTAGTGTGATTCAGGGTCAATGATGATATCTTCACAGTGTGGAGTCAGAGCCATGACACCCTATCCTCATTCCTTCACACCCACAACACCTCTCCCACACACCCCACTGGTCCTCCTCAACCCAGTATGCCACTTTCTTGGATGTTAACCTCCTCCTCTCTGATGGCTCCATCCACACCTCTGTCCACATTAAATTGACCAGCCACCAACACTACCTGCATTTCGATAACTGTCATTTTTTCCACTTCAAAAAATTCCTCCCGTACAGCCTGGTCATCCAAGGAAAGTGTATCTGCAGTGACAAGAACTCTCTTGACCAGAATGCTGAGGGTCTCACCAGGGTCTTCACAGACAAGCACTATCCTCCATACCTCATCTCCCACGCTATTTTCCCACACACCTATAATCCTCCCACCACCTTCAAGAACTAGCTATGAAGGAGTGCCCACTTTGTCACCGAATAACCCCTCCCCCCTCTCAACACTGGACTGGGGCAACTGAACCACATCCTTCATGAGGGCTTTGACTACCTATCATGATGCCCTGATATGGGGGCGTCCCACCCAAGATCCTTCCCCCTCTTCAAGTGGTGTTCTGTCACCCAACCTACCTCCACATCATCCTGGTCCATCCCTACACCTCTCTCAATCCCAGCCTCTTGCCGTAGGGATCGTATCCTTGTGGAAGACCTAGGCGCAAGACCTGTGCAGTCCATCCACCCACCATTTCGAGTTCTGTCATACACTTACCCTATCCCCTTCAGAGACTGGGCCACCTGTGAAAGCAGCCACATCATTTACCAACTCTGCTGCAATCATAGCACAGGTTTTTATATTGTTATGACTACCAACCAGCAGTCCACCAGGATGAAAGGCCACCATTAAACTGTGGCCAAGAGCAAGGTAGATCACCCTATGGCACAACATACAGCTGAACATAACATGCTTAATTTCATTGACTGCTTCACAGCTTGGCCCATCTGGTTTCTCCTCTCCACCACTAGCGTTTCTGAACTGCGTTGATGAGAGTTATCCCTACAAGACATTCTCCTGTCCCGAAATAATACTGGCCTCAATCTAAAGTAACCTGCTGTCTGCATACCCTTCAACCAACAGTTTCTGCCGCCCCCCCCCCCCCTCCCTCTCCTCCTCTCTGTGGTATCACCACCTTGGGAGGCAGCCTCTTTGTGTGCTGCCATCTGCCAAGGTACCCACCCTTGGTGTGCCCTCTCTGCTCCTCTCCTTTTCCACTCGCCCACACCCCTCCCATACCCCCACCTTCCGCCCCACAGCCTTCTGACAATGTGCCTGGTGGCAGTTTTGTCAGTCCGCCTTCTATTTTCCAGTCTGTAAGTTTCATACTTTTGTTTTGAGATCTTGTGTTCTGCTCATTAATGCATGCTCTGTAACCTTAATTCTTCCTTGTTATGGCAATCATTCATGGTAGAAATTACTTCCCTGTCATAGGTATGAGTGTGTTAAGCACCTGGTTCAAAGGAGAGCAAGCTGAATCATTGGTGTGCAGAGTTATTAACTAATTGATTAGTATCCTGATTGTAAAGTGAGAAACAGTTACCATGTAGACATAAATCAGGTCTCTCTTTCCTGCATACTATTTGTGTGTTAAGATTAAATGAACTCTTATCAAGCCTCATCAAATAGGTGGGAAAATTTGCAGGGAAATCTGAAAACTAGAGAACAGGGCATTACTTAAATGTATTGACAAAAAAAGTAAAAAAATTCTGAGTTGACACACATTATTTTTTAAGTGTTATATGGTTCAATGATCATTAGTGACAAGTTAAAATTGTGGGCTGGACCTGGACACAAAACCAGACATACACATTTCCTGAGCAGTGCATCAGCATTTGCACAAATTGTGTGTGCTTCATGCAATAACCATTCATTTTATTTGAGTGTGTTCTGCTAAATAGTTCACAAAATTTTTGTAACAGAAAACTGAAATCGAGAGATAGTGTATGTTCAGCAGTTGGCTGTTTCCACATGTGGCCCTTCCTTTTATTGGATAGCAAATGCCTGTGACTGGACTGCGGTAGGAGGTGGTGGGTAGGTGTGCATATGGGGCAGTCTTGCATCTGGATTGTCCACAAGGGAATGAATTAGGACAGCGATGGACAAGTATATTCTGTAGATTGGGTGGGTGATGGAACAATACTTTGGGTGATGTGGGTAGGATACCACTCTCATCTCAGGGCATCACTAGAATAATCTAATCCCTGGTGAAGGATGTGGTTGAGCTTGTCAAGGTCTGGTTGATATAATGTGATCTGCAGCTGGTTAACGAGTTTGAGTGGAGGAGATAGCACTGGAGATCTGTTTATGGATGAGCTGAGTCATGTTGACTGTTATTAAGGCGGGTGTGTTGTTCTTGAGTTAGTAGAACTTGTAATAAGTTATCTGAAGACATGAGATTTACCAAGTCTCTTGTTATCTATGTCTACATTAAAAAAAAAAAAAATGGGCAGATGAATGGTAAATCATATACAACTGACATATATGTTCCAATTTGTAATTAATTTACTACATTGCTATAGTTAGCTTACCACTTGGTAACAAATGAGCTGCTTTTTATAAGTATTGGTATTTTATGTGGACCTGTTGTTGTTGTTGTTGTTGTTGTTGTGTAATTTAGACTGTAGATTTAAGTCCACTTTTTTATGGTTATCTGTTGCCTATATTTATATGTGTGCAGTTAACGAAAAAAACAATGTGACAGATATTGCTTAGAATAATGGAGTGTTGTTTGCCAGAACCCATTTTTTTATTTATTGATCAGTCCTCAGTCTTATTGTGTAAATCTTCTAAATGTATAGGTGTTTCAGGTCCAATACTGACTATTCTCAGATTATAGAAAAAAGCCTCCCAAAGGAAAAGATTATTCTGTAGAAATTGCTTTGCACATTAATTACTCTGACATTACACTGTTGTTGTATTTTATTCTTATATTAGGAACAAAAGGATTGAGCTTCTTAGTTTGTTTTCTAATTTTAGTTAGCTAATTGCATAAAATATATAAAAAGTTAAGATATCATTAATAGAACTACACATTTTGTATTTGCAGTCGCATTGCTGTGAGGCAGGACACAGTATCTATGGTGGCAATATCTTTAAATATTCAACAGAAAGTTCACCCAATAATTTGGTCAGTATCGAACTTACCATTTGACTGTGTCCAGGCCATTCCTGTACGGAAACCTCTTGGAGGTACACTCATTATGTCTATCAATGCTCTTATATATCTCAATCAAAGTGTACCTCCATATGGAGTATCCTTGAACAGTATTACGGACGTCAGCACAAATTTTCCTTTGAGTGAGTAAAACAAAATTTTTGCATGAAATTAATAATACATTCACTACAACGCTTCATTCTTGAAAGACATTTGCTTCTTACTGAGAATTCTATGTAGTAGTTACTGTTTCTCCAGCCAATAGCTTTTTAACTCATTGTATTAATTTATAATGTGCTTTTAGTTCAATTTTCACTTTATGAAGATCTCACTATCAACTACATACAAGAAGTTCGAATGAAGTGGGACATGGGCATATTATTGTTTTTATATTCTGTAAGTAAGTGTAGAAATATTTCAGGTTTGTGCTTACTGAATGTTGATCAGCGGATTCAGTATACTTAATCCAGTCTCAATTTACGGAAGAAAAGTATCGAGCCCCATGGTAGTGTTTACAGTAATATCTTTAAGGTACTGTATGCAAGGGCATTAAAATTTAATCATAATACAAAAGTCTGCTGCATGAGGTGCAGCGGCTAGCGTCACAGCCTGTACGTTGCGAAGCCCTGGGTGTAATTCCTAGCCAGGTCAGCGACTTTCTTCTCTTGGGAACTGGTTGTTTATTTCATTTTATAATGAACATAAATTTGACTGTACTGCTTTCTTGTAGATCTTGCTCCCTTGAGGGTTGTGAACCAAGCAAGGTAGCGCAGTGATTAGCACTCGCATTTGGGAGGATGACAGTTCAAACCCACATCCAGCCATTCTGCTTTAGGTTTTCCATGATTTCCTAAATCACTCCAGACAAATGCCAGGGTGGTTCCTCTGAAAGGGCATGGCTGCTTTCCTTCCACTATCCTTGAATCAATCCGAGCTTCTGCTTCTAATTATCTCAATGTCGAGGGTGCATTGAGCCCTAATCTTCCATCCTTCTTTCATATTGTAGATTGAGACAAGTAAGCATTTGATTTTTATAGCTAGATGAAATTAGAAGACAATGTCAGTAATAATTGTAATCCATTTTGTTTGCTCGTATTAAGCAGGAAGACTTCTTTGAAGACATATTGTCCTCGGTCAGTCTTATGAATCAGTGTAATGCACAGAAATTTTTACTGATTTTCTTTTTTCTCCTATTTTTAAAATCTTAACTCCTGTCAAAACCTGAGAAAACTTACAATGCTGCACGTGAAGTTTTTAATGTCTTATGGTTGGCCATAGTACAGTTTCTCATTGATGTAATCATTTTTGCATGGCCATATGAGCATAATTGATAATTGAAGAGCAAAAATGTTGAAAACATCAACAAATGAATGTAGTGTAAAGCTTATAATAAATTCTGTTGAAGAAAGATGTAAATAAGAGAGAAATTCCTGTGGATTTGTTTATTATTTGTTTGGCTACCAAGTGGGAGAGGGATTGGCAAAACATCACAGCCTTGTTGAACAAAGATTCAGTCTGAAAGGTGAAGCATACTTGAAACAGAGTGGAAATCATAATTCAGTGAGCAATGAGTGGACAGGTCTGACTTTCCTACATAGTGTTGGGGTAAGTAAAAGTAAAGTCTGTGTCACTAGCCAGTGACCTGTGCAGATATAATACAGCCATAATTTACTGCAGTGCTGAGGGAGGGGGGGGGGGGGGGGGAGACAGGTCCATTGCCCCAGTTGCCTTTTATCCTCAGGAAAGATCCCCGGTGCTCATTTAATAGCAAGCTGAGCGGACCAGGGTCTGCCCTGGAGGGGCTGCACGGAGGAAAAGTCCCAACACCTATCTGGGATTGAAACGAGAACTACCAGGCCAAGAGTCTAGTGCCCTACCCAATGGGCCACCATGACCACAGAAAGGGGGAGGAGGAGATGATAATTCAGTCAAAATCAGAGGTCTAATAGATAATGCTTTCTGCTTATCATCATCAAGGAATCATCATGTCATACAGTTTTCTACACAGAAGTGATGTCAACCGTTTGTTATAGTGACTTTATGAAAAAACTACAAGGAAAAAAACAAGAACCTGATCTCAGTTGCTCGTGCCATTTCAAAGCTTGCCAGCACATCAGAAATTTGGGACGGAAAACAGTACCAATGCAATTGGTATATAATGTTCTCATGGAAATGCTGTCAGGTAACTGTGTTCTCTTGGCACAATATTGTTACAACACAATTCAGTGTCATCATGTAATCCCTAGTGTACTAAGGCATTAAGACAATTGTTATTCCTTTTATACATGCTGATTACCCCTTCCTTATGCCTTCTAGGCTTTAGTGTTCTGTATCCTGTCCATTGTTACCTTGAAGCTAACAGGAGCTGATTTCAATTTCCCATTCAGGCACCTGACTGCATCACATTTGTTTTTGTTTTTTCAGTAATTTACATACCTAACTGGACAATCTTTTAAAGGTAGAGCAGATCTATATTTCACTTAGGATGAACACAATGGTAGGATACTATTGAAATATTTATACCTATGGTGTATGCATGCACACATGCGTGCACATGCCTGTCTCCCTACATTGTGCCAGCAGAACGAACAATGCAAGTGCTGCATTTTGGCAGGTGGACTAGGATGTTGTAGGGGTTCTGTCAGATGGGGCAGTGGGTTGAGTACAGGGAGAGAGAGGCAAGGAGAGGGATTAGGAGCGGAAGGAGGCAACTGATTTGCTGACTGTGAAGTGATGTGGGAGGGGTGTCAAGTACACAGGCTAGGCTCGTAATGCATGGAGCTGGTGGGGTTGGGGACATTCTGAAGGTGACATGGTGATGTGAATTGGGAGGGGGAGAGAGGACAGAGGAAGGGGAAACTGTTGGATGAGGGGTGTGCAGGGTGTATACGATCCGGGAAAAACCTGGGAATTTTTTCGTCCGGGAGAAAACCGGGAAAAACCCAGGAATTTTTTAGAATTCCGGGAACTTTTCCTTGTCTTAGTTACCAGTTAAATTTTTGTGACTTTGACTGGTAAGAACCAATACTCTAACGAAGGATATTACTGTACTCCGCTTCTGCAGAATAATGCTGCAGCAAAAAAAAAAAAAAAAAAAAAAAACCCCATGAACGAGGGAAAAAAACAAAAATAAAACTTAAGTCAAAACACAGTGCTCATACAAGCGTCTGCCAACCAAAGTGTGTCAAAGGCTTTAGGAAGAATATGCAGTGCTTCCTAACAGCAAATTGCCTCCGATGAGCGTGACATGACAGCTGTTTGCATTTGATTCATTTGAGCGGTTGCGGGCGGGCTCTTGCGCATGCGCAGTTGAGTTGCCTATGAGTAGTACCTTCTCCCGCTTCTGGCTACAGATGTGCTGCTGGGCGCCACTATCCAAAGTGCTCCGGTTCGGAAATATCGTAGATCCAGGGCTGATGCACAGAGCAGTCTGAGTTGTAGTGGGGAGTGAGTAGTCTCCATGTGACCTGTGTTTACGTTCAGTGGTTTTGCTATTTCCTCTTCGTTTATTGCTCTCACATTAAATGAAAACAAAACGGATTTCTGTGACCGGGAGCTACCAAATGAATTAAAATACGTTCGCATAATTATGGAAGGCTAAAATATGTTGTTAGTTTCAGGTTTTATTTCCACCTTCCTAACAGTGAAGCATTAATCACCTTGCAGAACACTGAAGCTATTTTTGTCGGTTTGCTAAAGAAATTTGGCTTTTATTGATATTTTGCGCTGAGGCAGTCAATTTATTTGAAACGAAGTGTTTAATCTCACACTGTTGGCTAGTTTCAACTGTTCTCCGCATTCCAAGTGCACGTTTTCCATCTTCTAGCTCGCATGGCATTATGCCATAATAAAGAACCTAACATGAGATAATACAGTACTGGTACTCACGAAAATTTACATCCGAATCTGGACATACGATTGTGCACTTTAAGCCAAATTATGCATTTTAGTATAGTTCACGAAATTCCGATGCTCCTGAAGTATCCTTTGATGTCATGTTTCTTTTATGATATAATGCAAGATCTTTTAATGTTTTACACGTAAGAACATGCGGGCTTCCTGCGTCATGGTAGCTGCGCAGGCACAGTGACGTCTGTTATCTGGCGCTCTCTGGCAACTGCTGAAATGAACCAATTTCTAACAGGTCACGGGAAAATATTGCGAATGGTGGTTTGAAAAGTGTTACTTTCAAATTAAATTTCCTTTTACGCAAGATGAACTGTGTGCGAGAATGTACGATGAATTTCTTCGATCACAGAGCGTTTGACTCTCATTTAAAAATCAACTCTTTGAGGACGACCATCTAGAAGAATTTCGAGTCCAGATCATCAGACATTTATGTTGTTATTAAAAATTTTACTGTTACATGTGTGTAATGTATATTAAAGTGTAATATATGCAAAATGATCAGCATTATATGTGGAAGCTTAGCTTCTCTTGCAGCTTATTAATCTTCGAGACCAATATTATTTGTGAAAGCCTTGTTTTTCTTCTAGCAAAACTATGTATATTAATTTAAACCATTAACTTTTCTTTATGTGTGTTCGCGCTAATTAAGAGTGCTCTTGCTATTAATTGACTACACTACGTGTCCTGTGCTGTCATCAGCTGCCGAGATCACGTGACATGAGCTATGACTGGCTTACAAAAGCGCGTCGCAATCTCGATTTCACTGCTTCGGAAAGTAACATGCAGTGTTTGGTGGAATTCGAATTTGTACCTCCGTAAAACGAAGAAATGCAGCGTACATGTTGCTGCACATCAAAGATATTTCCAAAACATGGCAAGGCAGTGGGCATTAGGAATGTTGGTGTACAAGGAGGTGGCATAAATAGTGATGAGTATGAATTCAGGAGGTAAAGAGTTGGTGAGAGTCCGTAATGCAAGTGGTTCATGTCTCGGATGTGGGAGGCTATGCTTCAGGGAATTGGTTTGGAAATGTTGGTCAAGTATCTTCCATCTGCTTTGCCTTGTTCTCGTGTGCCCACCTGTGCAACTTTTCTGGACATTGACCTCCACTTCTCTGATGACTCCACCCACACCTCTCTCCACATTAAACCAAAAAACTACCAACAGTACCTGCATTTTGATGGCTGCCATCCCATCCATACAGCATAGCCACACATGGAGATATGTTGAAGGTCTCACAAAGGCTTTTACAGTCAGGCAATAACCCTGCCTTATCATCACACACACTCCCGTTTCTCCCACCGCACTCTGGAATAAGCTACAAAGGAGTGTCCCCCTCATCACCCAATATCACCCTGGATTACAACCGATCTATATCCTACGTCACGGCTTTGATTATTTTTGTGTCGCCTTAAAATAAGGGACATCTTCTCCAAGATCCTTCCCGCCCCTCCTAAAGTGGTTTTCATTGGCCACACAACCTATACAGTACCATAGTTCAACACCATGCCCTTCCTACTCGAAATCCCTTGTCAGTGGGTTTGTGTCTCTGTGATAGACCAAGATACAAGATGTCTGCAATCCACAGATCTACTCCAGTCCTGTCACAGGCTTATCCTACCCCATCAGATGCTGGATCACCTGTAAAAGCAGCCATGTCATACATTAACTCTCCCACAGACACTGTATGGGTTCTTATGTTTGTGTGACTATCAACCAGTTGTCCAACAGGATGAATCTCACTGCCAAATGGTTGCCCAGAACAAAGTTAACCACCTGGTGGCTCTCACACAACTGAGCTCATCATACTCAATTTCAGTGGCTGATTCACAGTCCAAGCCATCTGGACCCTTCCCTGCTCCTATAATGATCCTGGCCTCCACATCCAATAACCCACTGTTTACACGCCCAAGACCCGATAGTTTCTTCTTTCTCTGTCCTGTCTCCGCATCCCATTTCACATCCCCACATCACTAGAAGCATGTGCCACTCCCCACTAGCTCCCTGCATTATGTGCCTGGCCTGTGTACCTGCCGCCCCTACCTCCCCATATTCCTAGCCAGCAAACCAGTTACTTCCCTCCAAGCCACTAGTCACCCGTCACCAATCCCTCTCCCTGCCTCCTGCCTTTCTCTCCCTCTACCCGCCTTACCCAACACAATCCCCATAACAACCTAGGCTACCTGCTGAAGTGCAGCACTGATACTGTTCATCAAGCCAGCACCATTGAGGGACTGAGGCATGCATGTGCACTTGTGTGTGTGTGTGTGTGTGTGTGTGTGTGTGTGTGCATTTGCATATTTTACTATAGCTCAGAAAAGGATTACTCTGAAAGATAGAAAGTTTTCTTTCATCTGCGTGTGCCTATCGATCTCTCAGTGCTTCTGCTTTTCGATGAGTGGTGTCCTTTGAACCAATAGTTCTTATGCTTAGAAATATTTATGATTGATTTTCTTTTGAAGATTTTTTTAAATTCTGCATGTAGTCAGTTTCAGTTATTGATTTCTAAAACATTTTGACTACTGGAACTCTTCTTATTTTTCAGAGGTACAAGAGGGTGTGAAGATAACTTTAGAAGGAGCGCAAGCTTCTTTTATCTCTCATGACCGGTTGGTTATCTCTCTGAAAGGAGGAGAACTTTATGTTCTCACCTTATATGCTGACAGTATGAGAAGTGTTCGAAGTTTCCACTTTGATAAGGCAGCAGCTAGTGTACTGACAACTTGCGTAAGTGTTTCTGTTCACCTAGTTTTAAGAGTTCCATTGTTTCATTCTGTGTTATAAAGAAATGTGATTAGTTAATTACTACGTTCCAGATCACTTTATACTGGAAAATCTTTCTAACAACGCATAATAAAACTCAATATAACTTCTTAAAATCCAGTTTATTAGATTTTTTTTGCTCTCTTTGAGTCACATGTTATTGGGTAAGGTATTGGACTCACATTTTGGGGGGAGTAGCATTTAAACATCCATCTCTTCATCCTGTATAGATTTTTGTTGTTTTTCCCAAATTGATGAAGGCCTTTTCTGTGTTAATTCCATACACACCTGACGAAAACTGTTCTCATACTGGGTGCCAACACACAATCTTCTTAAAGTACATAATAAATACTTCACTACATCAAGACAATAAAAGCACCACTGTACAGCTGTTCTTAAGACCTACTTCCTAAATATAAGGTATTAGATAATTATCTTCTGGTGTCATTTTTTTAGCAGCATGTTCGGAATCACTAGCTGCAGTGATAGTTTAGCGAGATGTGAGGAACCAGAGCAAAACAGTTTTTTTATATTATAATTATTTTGCATATGACATACGAACAAAAGAGCGTTATACAATAAGGAGCAACCAAATGAGGCAGTGCAGGTGATAAGACTCTGGACCTAATAATCAGAAGGATAGAGTTTCCTCTATCCAGCCATTCTGACTTAGTTTTTCTGTGGTTTGCGTAAATCATTTTGGGCAAATACCAGGATGAGACTTTCAGCAAAGCCACTTCTGAGCACCTACCATATCCTTGTGAAACCATCCTAATACACTACCAGAAAAAAATTAGTACACCTAGAAAGATGACGTTGATTGTGATCGAGTGTTGGTATATGCCATCTGGGGGATAATAGATATACTGATAACGGTTTCAGTGTCATCCACCAACAGGTAGCATAGTGGCATAGCCACCAGATTGCTATATGGAGGGAATGCTCACAGCCAGAAGGCTCAGTGTGATGCAAGCATGTGAAGCAAGTAAGCAATCATGCCATGTAGATGCGTGCAATGATGCTGGTATCAGTGGTTATGTGAACATCTTTACACCTGTAGAGCAGATTCTGGGTGTCCACACAGCACAGACGCTCACCAGGATCCTTGTATTGTAAGGGCAGCAGTAGCAGTTCGTACAGCTACCATAGCACAGATAAGAGAGCTTGTGAACGCAGACATGTCACCTCGAACTGTTGCAAACCAGTTATCAGCAGTGGGACTAAGAGCATGTACACCTCTAGCCTGTCTTCCACTCATGCCACAGCATTGATATGCACAGCTTGACTGGACACACTAGTCCTGCCCTAGGCCCTACGGTCTGATGTGCTATAAGCTGCAACTCCTGTTCACTGTTGATGTTTCTGCAGGGGATGCTAACCAGTGTTAGGTACCTGCAGAATGTTGTTAGACCCATTGTTTTGCTGTTTTTGCCACGGGAGGTGGATGTGTTCTTCCAAAATGATAAATTTTCACCCACACATTGCCATTGAAACTAAATGTGCTCTGCACGATGTCTCCAATTGAGCATGTGTTGGATAAGATGGGACGAGAAGTGACTTATGTGACTTGTTAACTAACAACTCTTACAGAACTAGGTGAACAGGTCAAGCAGATGTGGCATTATGTATCCTAGAACAGTATTTGCTATCTGTATGACCAACTGGATGCCAAGGTCAGTGCCTGCATTGCTGCCTGTGGATGCTACACCATGTGCTAGTGTGGATGTTTCAGTAATGTTTAATACTTGGTCTTTCAGAACTGCTTGTACTACTGATCTGTAAATTAATACTAACAAAGAGATAGAGGGGCTGGCCAGTACTTACCTCAGCCCAGTACGGCCGATAGATACACAAAACAGAACAGAAAATTTACGTATCCTAGCTTTCGGAACTTTGTTCCTTCGTCAGGGAGGAGAGAGGGGAAAAAAAGGGGAAGAAGGGAAAGTGGATTCAGTTACTCACAACCCAGGTTATAAAGCAACAGGGGAAAGGTAAACAGGGAGGGTAGTAAAGATGGGAGGCATGGGTGTCAGAGGGGAGCCAAAGATATTCTACTGTAAGTACTGTGCCAGCTTCAAACCCAAGAGGATGCATATAGAAGTAAAGAAGTATATAGTATAAACACAACTGTGTAGGATGAAAAGTTGTGTGAATGGCTAAAGAGGAAAGGGAAAGAGGAGAAGACTGAAGAGTAAATGGGAACGAGGTTGGTTAACGTAGGCTCAGTCCAGGGGGATGGTGGGATGAAAGGATGTGTTGGACTGCAAGTTCCCATCTCTGCAGTTCTGAGGGACTGGTGTTGGGTGGGAGAAGCCAAATGGCACGTACGGTATAGCTGGTTACTAGGTCCCTAGAATTATGCTGGAGGGCATGCTCTTCTACTAGGCGGACAGTTTGTCTGTGCCCATTCATGCGCTCAGCCAGTTTAGTTATCGTCATACCAATGTAAAAGGCTGTGCAGTGCAGGCGTGTCAGCTGATAAATGACATGTGTTGTTTCACATGTGGCCCTGCCTTGAATTGTGTATGTTATACCAGTAGCGGGGCTGGAGTAGGTGGTTGTGGGGGGATGCATGGGGCAGGTTTTGCAGTGGGGTTGGTTACAGGGGTAGGAACTGCTGGGTGGGGAAGGTGGTCTGGGAATATTGTAGAAACCCTACAAGGATGTTACGGAGGTTAGGGCAACTCTGGGTGGTGTGGGGAGAATATTTTCAAGGGATGATCTCATTTCAGGGCTTGCCTTGAGAAAGTCATATCCCTGACGGAGTAATTTGTTGATGTATTCGAGGTCAGGGTAATATTGGGTGACAAGGGGGATGCTTCTGTGTGGTCTGGAGGTAGGAACATTGTTGTTGGACGGGGAGGAATGTATTGCTCGGGAGATCTGTTTGTGGACAAGGTCTGCAGGATAGTTGCGGGAGAGGAAAGCACTGGTCAGGTTATTGTTGTAATTGTTGAGGGATTTGTCACTGGAGCAGGTACGTTTGCCACGAATACCTAGGCTGTAGGGAAGGGAGCGTTTGATGCAGAATGGATGGCAGCTATCAAAGTGAAGGTACTGTTGTTTGTTTGTGGGTTTGATGTGGACAGAGGTGTGGATGTGAGCTTCAACAAGATGAAGGTCAACATCCAGGAAGGTGGCTTGGATTTTGGAGAAGGACCAGGTGAAATTCAGATTCGAAAAGGAGTTGAGGTTATGGAGGAAATTAAGGAGTGTTTCTTCACCTTGAGTCCAGACCACAAAGATGTCATCTATAAACCTATACCAGGACAGGGGAAGCAGCTGTTGGGTATTCAGGAGAGCCTCTTCCACGGTGCCCATGAAGAGGTTGGCGTAGGACGTAGCCATCCTGGTTTCCGTGGCCGTTCCCCTTAATTTTTTGTAGGACTGGCCTTCAAAAGTGAAGTAATTATGGGTGAGGATGAAGTTGGCAAGTGCAATAAGGAAGATCTTCGGGTGGGCGTTGGGAGAGGTAGTATTCAAGGGCAGAGAGACCACGGGTATGTAGGATGTTTGTGTAAAGGGATGTAGCATCTATGGTGACAAGAAAGGTTTCAGATGGGAGGGGAGTGGGAATGGATTTGAGGCGTTCTAGGAAGTGATTTGTGTCTTTGATATAGGATGGGAGTATGCGGGTGATAGGTTGCAGGTGTTGGCCTACCAGAGCTGAGATACGTTCTGTTGGGGCTTTGAAGCCTGCCACAGTGGGATGGCCAGGATGGTTCACTTTGTGGATTTTGGGTAATAGGTAGAAGGTAGGGGTACGTGGCTCTGGTGGAGTGAGTAGGCATTTTATGTTGGTCTTCGTGTTATACAAATGACCATTTGTGCCAAAACAGTCTCATTTATTTGGTGTGTCTTACAATTTCTGCAGTGTTAGAAAGGCCTATTTTGTTTTATCTAGCAGTGACAAAATAGACGTAATCAAATCGAGAAACCACACCAGTCTTGGGTACTATTTGTATTAACAGCTTATGCAGTATTAGACAACGATGTTTCAATTTTTTGTGTAGCAAAGCGTTTGACGAACTTTGATGAGGTAATAGATTCTTTCGCAGAAAGGAAAGAAAGCCATGTAAAGCTGTAGCAAGATTGGAGAGAAAACAATGCTAGGAGCTAAGGATTGAAGAAATGTGTGCTGTATTACTTGTCTCTTGTCTTTACTGGTTTTATGTATCCTATATTTAATTTTACGTCGCCCAAAACAGAAAGTTATTAGCTAACAGGCAATAAAGAGTGCAAATTTTCTGAAGAGTTCTTGTCCTCCTGATTACAAATAATCCCATCCAGTATTAATTGCAAGAGTTGTTGTTTTGTTGTTGCTGTTGTTGTTGCTTTTTTTTTTAATAAAGAGAGGCAGCCTGCACAAGCCATGCAGCACATCCCTCTTGACCAATCCATCGATTCAGGAACTGGTTATCAAGATACCGACGAACATTTAGTTAAATGAGGTGGAGTACCATTGTGCACAAACTATGCATTCATTGGATGGTATGTAGATGTACATTGTCAAGTAAATGAAGCACCTCAACCTCATTTCTGAGAAACTGTAGCAACATTTGCCCAGTAAGATGTTATCGTAAGAAATAGTGACCAATAAGATAATCATTAATGATGTCATCCCACATGTTGATGCTGAACAGAACACAATTAGACAGACTAAAAATGAATGCCAGGACCATGTGTAAATCAGAGGGTAAGTAAAAATGTATGTCCGAGGGGCATTGCCATAATTGGGAGGGGGGGGGGGGGGGGGTCTTTGCAGCGAATTCCTTTCATAACTTTCTAACAAAACGTTTTCACACCCATGTTCATATGAGCACATCCTACATTTATGGAAACCAGATTCTAAACACCCTGTATATTGTACCCCTTTGTCTAATGTGCTAATGTTGTTTACTGTTTTATACACCTTTTAATCGCTGGACACCTAGTACTATATTGTGCACTTTCTCGGTTTTTCCTTTCGGTTACTCCACCTGATGTTGCAATTTTGAGCTGTCGTCACATGGATTGTCTTTACTAGAAAATGACGCTATATGTATCAATATAACAAAAACAGAATTTCAGAGAAGTTGGGGCACCTCTGACAGGTGGAGAAAGTTGTACTTTGCCATCAAAAATATAGGGGGAGCTATTTTTTCACTCCTAGTTACTTTCACACTGTAGCTGCAGAATGCTGATTCCATTGCCCCAAAGTCTTGAGCAGATTCATTCAGTCCCCTGCCTCAGATAGTTAGTTTCATGTTCCATAGATAATTTGTATGATTAATTATAATGTTGTGAGATGTCTTTTTTACATTCACGTTACACATTCATATGGAAATGTGGCGACATGCTGATCATGTACAGGGTGTTCTTTTTTTATATACAGATATAAGCAGTCAAGGAGAAACTTTTTCAGTTTTATTTCAAATTTAACTTTGCTGCCTGTCAGACATATTATATCATAGGTAGGTGATCAAATATTTTGGTGGTAAAATTGTGTGTCCTTTTTTGTGTTCAAGACAACAGAAGGCTCCCTGTATCAAGTTGCAAACTTGCATTTACTTTTTTGAATACCATAAGATATCCTTAAGGAATGAAGGTGCTTTTTTTTTGGTGATTCTCAAAAGCAAGAAGCTATTTCTGACTTACAGAATTATTTATTATAGTCCTTTATGTGCATGATGGTCTAAATTAGTCTGAGGCTGCACATTTCTGTAGGCAATGTGAGAAGGTGGAATTCAAGTGTAGAAGCAGCAAGTGTGACCTCAATATTGATTAAACCAACCTTCATGTTTGTGAATTATGGAATGTAGTAAATAGTTTAATACAGAATTTTTACGTGCATATGGAGTGCTGAACTTTTATTTCTTCACAGTAGTGACTTGATGTTTGCTGAATATTTTATTTCTGAACATGTCATTCTGATTTCATTTGTAGAATTACATGTCTTATAACTACAAATCCATAAATTAGAAATGCAGACATATTCCAAGAACAACTCACTTACACAGTTCAGACTAAGGTGATGCAATGGTCTTGGGAATGGCATCCAGGTAGAGAGAAAGTGAAGTGTCTGTGGTGCATAAATATCTTGAGGAACCCGTTTCAAAAACTGGCACTTGATACGAGGACACTAAATGCAGTTAATGTATTCTGCCATTGTTGCTTGGTGGAACAATTTCATATTTATCAATGAAAACACTGATTTGAATGTTCTACAGTATTTACATTTTTTAACGTGTTTTTGGCGTACAAAGTTGTCTCAGATAACAACTGTAGTGCGCATCATACCTGAAAATGCATCTTCGTATGAGTGCCCCCCCCCCCTTTCCCCACTCCCCTCCACACACACACACACACACACACACACACACACACACACACACAGAGAGAGAGAGAGAGAGAGAGAGAGAGAGAGAGAGAGAGTGGAGGAAATGGAATTTTTGGGATTCATGTGTAGCAGCAAAGAGAGTATGTTGTCAGCAACAAAGTGTTGCTGTACTCAACAATGGATAAAAGTGTACTGCCACCGAAGAACTCTGGAGGAGAGCAGATACGGCCATCCAGCAATCTTGAAGAAGACAAAATCTTATTTGTTGCCAGTGGTTAGTAGAGGTAATTGTGCAGAACTATTTGAAACTGGGTTACCTCCGGCAGTAATGCTTGCTATAATTACATTGTCAATGAGCTGTTCCACAGTTTTTGGAGAGGTGTTACATAATACAGATTTATTGAAACAATCTCACCAAATAAAATTCATCTTAAATTATGTAGTTGTGACTTAACACAAAACATTGAAACTAAATGTTGCATAAATCTATGCAGTATCCATGTTGAGAAATGAGTTAAATAAACAGAAAATGGTGCAAGCTATGAAACACAAGAAATAAGCATCCAGCACCACTCTTATATTTAGAGATAACAGGGAAGTGAAAGGTAATTCCAGAGGATGGTTAAAAGTGTAGTGCTATCAGGCAGCAATGATAAGCTTTCGAGGCAGTACACAATTAAAATAATTGAGACAGGAGACTGACAGCCCCAGAGGCTTAGTGCTACAGGGATTTATTTCATCTTTTGCAGACAATTGAAGAATGAAATGAGGAGATATCCAAGTCAAATAGGGGCAGAAAAGAGTTTGTTAAAGACAGTCTCCTAATGAGGCACAAGTTAGAATGTCACATATTATGGCATCTGAATCAAGTATTCTAACAAGGGAATTGCACATACTGGTCATCATTGATTTTATCCAGATTTATAGGATATGCAGGGCTTGACCAGAAATTAAATTAACAGAAGTGTGAGCTACAGGTGGCCAAGGATTTAGGTAAAATTAACGTTTTTGGCACGGGTCAGGTGAGGCATGAGCCATTTATGTTAGTGCAGTTTCCACTTTGTAATCAGAGGGTCATGGTGTTGAGTCTTTATGCAGAAACTTTTTTATTTTTCTTATTTTCAACTTTTACATTACTTTCACTGTAAATGAACCGAAATGATGCTCAGTATGTTGTGTTTATTAATATTTTTATAAAAGACATGAAAAAGAAAGAGAGAAATTTGGGATTGAAAATAACTTTCCATGAATAGATTATAGTTAATGCATAGAGGACGTTGTTTTCAGTTGTTTCATTTTGACCTTCGAGCAGTCCTCGGCAGCTGCATGTGAACAATAAATTCCCGATGCAGGGAAAATCAGCCCATTAGCTGTTGGGGACAACACCAGCTATGGCTATGAAGCTCAGTTGCTTGCTAGGTCTCGATCAAATAATGTGAATTTCTCGAGAATGTTATGAAAAATATGGACTTAGCTGAAAATATAAAAGTGAAAATATTAATGTGGCTGGAACATAGGTAGAAGAAGAAGAACAGAAGCCATATGATGATAGCATCCGCAGTGAAGTGTTGAAGTACCTATTGAAAATGATGCTGGATTATAGTTTACTGTTTTTGGTGAAAAACTACACTAACATAAACTGTTCATTCCTCAGTTGACCTGTGCCAAAAGAGCTGTTTGTTGTAAGCACTGTGCTGTCTTGAGCTCCTACTTCCATTGCTTCCATTCCTGGATTACCTGGATGAAATCAGTGATGAAGAGTAGGTGCAGTCCCCTTGTAAGACAAAATAAGTGCTGGTTGGAAATAAATAAACGTTATAAGCAGTTGATCGTACTTACAGCACAGTCGTTAGCGCAAGGAATTGGTAGCGAAATGGGAACTGTTTCGTAGGTTTAAATCTCACTTATTTCCGTTTTTTTTTTTTTTCGAACTATCAGTTTAATAAGTCACAGCTGCAAAGTACTAACGCGAATTCTTTACAGACGAATGGAAAAACTGGTAGAAGCGGACCTCGGGGAAGATCAGTTTGGATTCCGTAGAAATGTTGGAACACGTGAGGCAATACTAACCTTACGACTTATCTTAGAAGAAAGATTAAGAAAAGGCAAACCTACATTTCTAGCATTTGTAGACTTAGAGAAAGCTTTTGACAACGTTAACTGGAATACTCTCTTTCAAATTCTGAAGGGGTAAAATACAGGGAGCGAAAGGCTATTTACAATTTGTACAGAAACCAGATGGCAGTTATAAGAGTCGAGGGGCATGAAAGGGAAGCAGTGGTTGGGAAAGGAGTGAGACAAGGTTGTAGCCTCTCCCCGATGTTATTCAATCTGTATATTGAGCAAGCAGTAAAGGAAACAAAAGAAAAATTCGGAGTAGGTATTAAAATTCATGGAGAAGAAATAAAAACTTTGAGGTTCACCGATAACATTGTAATTCTGTCAGAGACAGCAAAGGACTTGGAAGAGCAGTTGAACGGAATGGACAGTGTCTTGAAAGGAGGATATAAGATGAACATCAACAAAAGCAAAACGAGGATACTGGAATGTAGTCAAATTAAATCGGGTGATGCTGAGGGGATTAGATTAGGAAATGAGACACTTAAAGTAGTAAAGGAGTTTTGCTATTTAGGGAGCAAAATAACTGATGATGGTCGAAGTAGAGAGGATATAAAATGTAGACTGGCAATGGCAAGGAAATCGTTTCTGAAGAAGAGAAATTTGTTAACATCGAGTATAGATTTAAGTGTCAGGAAGTCTTTTCTGAAAGTATTTGTATGGAGTGTAGCCATGTATGGAAGTGAAACATGGACGATAACCAGTTTGGACAAGAAGAGAATAGAAGCTTTCGAAATGTGGTGCTACAGAAGAATGCTGAAGATAAGGTGGGTAGATCACGTAACTAATGAGGAGGTATCGAATAGGATTGGGGAGAAGAGAAGTTTGTGGCACAACTTGACTAGAAGAAGGGATTGGTTGGTAGGACATGTTTTGAGGCATCAAGGGATCACAAATTTAGCATTGGAGGGCAGCGTGGAGGGTAAAAATCGTAGAGGGAGACCAAGAGATGAATACACTAAGCAGATTCAGAAGGATGTAGGTTGCAGTAGGTACTGGGAGATGAAGAAGCTTGCACAGGATAGAGTAGCATGGAGAGCTGCATCAAACCAGTCTCAGGACTGAAGACCACAACAACAGCAACAAGCAGTTGAAATGTAGAGAGCTAAAGTGAACAGAAAATCTACTGTACTATCATGTTTGATGCCTGTTAACCACACTTACTATGTCCCAGTTTAACCCTGTTGTTAAACTGAGAATAGCAGCAGTTCTTTTATCTGCATGTTGGTTTAGTGCAGCATCTAGTTTAGATATTCCAGAAAATATACTTTACCATTCTTATTGCTTTTAATGAAATGCTTTCAACTCACCAGAGTGAACTGTTTTGCTGTGTAGGACTCCGTATATAAACAACTGTCGTAATTTGGCTTTATTTATATGTAGACGAGAGGCCTGTCAGACTGTTAAAAGAATTCATGTCACACATTTGGTAAATGAAAATGAGAGGCAGAAACGACAGGCTAGACCGCAGGCGCAAGTTGAATAATTGTTCCAGAACTCCACTTCATTCAGTGTGATGATTGTCTTGTGTTGCATTACTTACCTAGACAAAATTTGTGGGAAAAGTTAATACATTTCTGTCTTCATGAATATTATTCTTACAAATTTTTTTCCTCAATAATCTAGTTTGGTGTAAAGATGTGTGGAACTTCATATGAGATCAATGAAATAAGAGGTTTTCTAAATTGGCTATTAACTTTTCAGAATGCTAGATAAAACTCATAATTTAGGTCAGAATGTTTCCAATAAAGCACTGAAAATTGTCGAACATGGTACTGTGAGATACATTAAAAACTCTGTTAATGATAACTCAATCATATTGTCTTAGATTGATAGGAAATTTGAACAGTATGAGAGACAAAGATCATTTACAGTTGTGGAAATCCAGAAAGCGACAGATGGAACATAATGTAGAAGAGATAAGACAGGGACATATTAGAGCATCTATTGTAGTAACTTGAATGCTTATGTCCCACTGATTGGCATGGCCATATCATGGTTCAGTGGACATGTTTATAGTGCTACTGATTTGTTATGTGGTGTTTGCTGCTAGCAAGCATTCACAGAAAAATCTGAAACAGGCTTTCAAAGGTAGCATTTCCAATGTAGGCCCTGTTTTGTGATAATTAAGACGTAATAAACATTTGGCTTAACCATAATTATCAGTCCAATACCACATTTAATACAGTCACTATCATGCAGTCAGAAAATATTAGACCCATAAAGAAGCATGATTGTATGAAGACATTGCTTGCTTAAAGCTACTCATTGAAAACAAAACACAGCACTTTGTTTTGTTATAATGTGACACTCTGGCTCATCAGGCTGAACTTAGTACTTGCTAATCAGCTTCACTACACTTTTTATTCTGGTCTCATCTTTTTTTTTGTTGACTGCTTCTTTTCATAACTGAAGACATGACCATAGGGCACCAGTTGTTGAAGTGAACTACTGGCAGTTAAGGGAAATGACTGTTCCCAGCCGCTAAAAGACACTAGTGTAAAAGCTGTAATCTGACCAAATATTCATTAAAAAGTGAGGAAAATACGAATTACTAGTGTCAGTATTGAATGCTGCATAACATCATACAATGATTGTCACGTAATTAGTGGTCTATTTAGGCTAAGAGGTTGTAACTTTTTTTGGTTAATTTGTAAATAAATTGTTGGTTTGTTTTTTATTTGGTCACTTTTGTTCTTTCAATTGAATTTTTAAATAAAATTTTGACTTTTCTATATTCTAGTACTACTGATTAACAAATGTTTTATTTTAAAATCTCTCTCTTAGTTTTTGACAGAATTTCTATTTAATCCACTTCATTTGACCCATAGTTCTTCCTTGCCCCCTCTTTGGAAGACCAAACCATTTAATGCCCTAAAACAATAATCATATTGTGAAACCCCAGCTTTTGTGGTGTAAAAATACTTTTTTATGATGTAAAAATACTTATTGTGTTGAACTGCATTAGAGCCACGCAGAAGATATAATCAGCCACAAGTTCTGCTTTGTGATTGTTATACTGTTGCCTTGCAAACACCACTTTTGAGAGCAAGTGAGTGATTTTCAAGCAAAGCCATCTACAGTTGGTGTGGGATGTGAAGTAGGATACTGACTGTACTTGCCAATTGTTTCTGGCCAACAGCAGTGGTTCCAACCAAGTGAAGTGGTGCACTGGTTAGCACACTGGACTCACATTTGGGAGGATGACTGTTCAAACCCTTTTCCAACCATCCAGATTTAGATTTTCCATGATTTCCCCTAAATCACTCCAGGCACATGCCAAGATGGTCCCTTTTGAAAGCGCATGAAAAATTTCCATTCCCATCCTTGACACAATCCGAGCTTGTGGTTTGTATCTAAAGACTTCGATGTCAATGGGACATTAAACTCAGTCTTCCTTCCTTCCTGCAGCGGCACCCTGTGATGATCAGCTTCATATATCTCACCTCACAATTATATCTTATCTCTTTAACACGGCTTTCCATTATGTGATTTCCTTAACAGGAATATATCTGTCCGTGATAAAATATTTTATTCATACATGCCAGTTTACCAACAATGGTAATTATGTGAAGCTGACTTATGTTAGGTGTAGGAGTAGTTCCCAGTTTTAGTATTTCCATACTTGACATGTTTTATCCATTGTCTTAAAATACTTGCAGACACATGCTGATATTCATGGATATTTTTCAGATGGTGGTGAATATCTGCCATGGAAGCTTCTTGACTGTCTTGAATGTTAATGTGAAAAGAATCACAGTAATTTGTGAACAGTTCCATCATATCACTAATTTCCATCAGCCAGGGAAAGATATGAAGGAGGAAGGTATAAGAATAATAAACCTTTAACAAAATGTAGCTCTTGTTTGCGCCTCTCCCTCTCTTTCCAAGAGAAATGCTGATTTTAAAACATATACAGAAAATTACCCTAAATCATGATCACTCCAACCCCATTCAATTCTGGATCTCCACCTGTCATTAGTTTTACACAAGATATATTGTTTCAGTTCATGTTGGGAAGTGTGTTTCTGTGGCCAAGGTCGGTAATGTATGCATTTGTGGTGGCATTCAACAGGAAGTTACCTGGCTTAGATCCTTATGTTGTTAGAAATTTTCATTGCTAGTATGTTACCAGTGAAGAATGGAGCGGCGGTTGTGTACAGTTCCCCATAACCTGACTGTGTGTCACTGATCTGGGTTGAATTCCAAATCTTTCTGCAGTTTCCCACATAATGAGGGCATTTGACAATGTTGATGGTCATTTGTCTGTAGTATGGGAACATTCATCTTGCTGATCTGCTTGGCTACTTGGTGCAATTGAAGAGGGCTATGTGCCACAACCCCTCCTTTTTCTCTCTTTCATTGTCATCAACAACAGAAGTGCAACATTAAGTTTTATATGTTCTTACTACAATCACCTGCAGTGGATCCAAATACTTAAGACACAACAATTACATGTCACAAAGGTAGGTATGTTGAAGGTAAGCCCTTCCATTTAGCCGTTAGGTGGCTGAACAACCTGTTAGCAGTTCCCAGCAAACAGTGCCATTGTACTTTACCTTCTAACATGTCATGAATGTATGGACTCATGGGCTATATTGAACAAACTCAGCTGCAATCTCACATAACCTGGGAATAAAATGTTATTTATGATTTTTGTTACAAACTTAGTAAAATACAAGCACTTTTGGAAATGTAAACATATATGTGGACAATTTTTGTCAGTTTACAATTTGTCTCCTCTTCCATTTTGTACTCTGTGCAGCTTTATATTTTCATTTTAATGATATTTTCTCTTTTTATTTTACAGACATGTGTTTGTGAAGATAATTACTTATTCCTGGGCTCTCGCTTGGGAAATTCATTGTTACTCAGATTTACAGAAAAGGAGCAGTCAACAGTCTTTACACTTGAAGAAAAGACATTTGCTCCCAAACAAGAAGCAGCTAAGCCAGATCAAGCTGCTAAAAAGAGAAGGCTTGATACCTTAGGTAATATCCTTTTTCAAGATGTTTTCTCCCTGTTTTCAAGTAGTAATTTTTCTGAATAGGCATCTTGGGTTATAACATAACATATGATTGAAGTCAGATGTGTTGGCAGATAACTATTATACTGTGAGTCTGCAGGTATGCATAGGGTCTAATGTGGTAAGGAAAGGGAAAACTTCCACAGCCTAAAACTGTATGACAGAAAATGCAGTTATTTTTTGACCAATTTTAGGTCAAACCATTTTGTCAATTTTAGTTTCATCCCTGAAATTTGGTCCTACAAGACTGAAAAATAACCATCTACAGCTTGTAGCGGGGCTTTGAATTTCGCCGCGCTACACTCGTTCCCTCAGATAAAAAATATCTCGTCGCAGCGGTATGAGCGCTCGACGGCAGAGAAACTACCAAAATTGTTAACTTTTTTTGTTTTTTTATTCCGTTTCAATTGTCTCTTGATAGCCGTAGCTTAAGGCAGGCGTGATCGGATGCTGACGTAAAAACTTAATGGCTAATCTTGATCTGATTGTAATGTGTAGATATTGTGGAAGTTATTAAGAAATTCGTTGGATGGAAGTAGCAAAGTGAATTAAATTGCATACAGTATCAAGATGATTTTAATTGGTATAACTTAGTGATCCCTGGACTATTACAAGATTTCGGAGCAGATTTTTTCACGCTGAAATGAAGGAGATTTTTGAAGACGTGGACGCCGTCCTAGAGAAGATAAGTTAATCTGGTAAAGGATGATCTCTCGTCTACGCCACTTCCTTCTGTCCGTTACATTCTGTTATTCTCTGTTTCTTTTCAATAACTTTTGTAGTGAAAATTGGTTTAACTTTTGCTCAAAAACGCCACAAGGACCACCCCAACAATAGCTTTTTCGAATAACGAAGTCCGATAGCTTTTCCGTAATACAAAGTCCGATCTGCATTTCTTTCATTCTTTCCCTTTTTCACGGTCTCTCTTCTCCCATTTTTTTTTATTAACCACTACAACTGGCGACCGTGACAGGACCCGAACCTGCAATCTTTAACCACTACAAGCTGCCTTTACTACTTGGTGGACTCAAAATTATTCCATCCACAAACTTAACTAAATATGAGAATAAGTGGAAGACCAGGGGAAGGGAGTTCATAGGAGAAAGGGTGAATAAGTGTTGTTCTTCAAATTCTTCAGTTTTCACATTGCCATAACATGTTAACATGTTTCATGCTCTTGACATGACATGTGATGCTTTTTTTTTTTTTTTTTACCAAATCAGATCTATTTCTTGCATATTTTTTCATCTAGTCACTCCTGAAAATTTCTGTTATACGGGGTATTTAAAAGTATTGTTTTGCCTTTTGCAAGGTAAGACATAAATAAAATCATTTTTGTGTTCCACAGAGTACTGGTATGTCTTACTTGCTTTTTGTGCAGAGTCACTCTCCTCTACCTTATGTTACATTTCTGGCATGAAGTGGGAGACCCATGATTCACTTATATTGTAAGAAATCACTATAATTCTCCTTAAGTTGGTTCAAATCTTGATGATACATTAATTTTTTCATTTGCTGATGGTCAGCGTTTGACAAATGTTAGGGTGCATTGTGCACACAACTGTCTTGTAATTAACTTTTTACATAAATTTACAGTACTTTAAGATAATTTCCAGAACATCAGGAAGGTGTTTCCTATTTAATAAATATATGGTACTCTTTCTTCTGATATATGTGTCACCAGTTTCATAAACTTTGAATCAAGAATTTCCTAGACCGTTCTGCACTTCTTCATCTGTGAGTGCAGTTTTGAGATGTCTTTTAGAGGGATCATTTTCTGTTGCAGGGCAGCACATAGTTCCTAGCTTTAGGAAATGAAGGAGCAGTCTTCTTGTAAATGCTCATCACCTTTAGATGAATTTTTGTTATTGGTAGACCATTCAGAACCAAGAATTTTATGATTGTGTGCAGTTTTAGCTTCTCTCTTTGGAACTGTACATAATACAACTACCTTTAAAAGTTATAGAAACAAAATCTAATTTTTACCAACAAAAGAGAAACAAAATTAATTAATACCATTGTCATTTCTTCATGCCAATCTGATAACTTAGCAGCTTTCTCTTATATTTACAAATTGCTCAAATTTGGTATCTTGTGCATAAGAGCACAGCATAGATTATTACAAACATTTTTTACTGAACAGTTCCATACAAACCCAGCAGGAAAACCTAACTGTTTTTCCCCAAGTTTAAAGATTTATTAGTCCTTGAAAGTCAGTAGTACAGTAGTAACATTTACAAATTTCAAAAAACAGAGACTTCCTAATTTAAAGTAGTATGTAATACTTTGATCCTGAATACAATATTAACTTTCATAAAGTGATTTCTTTATAACACTGTTTTCGTAGAAGGAAAAATTGATCAAATGGACATTCATGGAATTTTCCACTAATCAGATGTTTCTTTTGCATGGAAGTGTTTAATAAAGAAGCATACTGTGTGACATAAAAGTTTACTGAGTATCATACCATGTAATTTGGTTTCTCCAGTATACTTTTTTACATTATGATGTGGTACAAAACTTACGTGTCAGCTGACTCTGGCCGTGGATGCCCACATAATTAATATGAGCATACTGTTTGTTTGTGTATAATAATCATATTTGGGAATGTTGTAGGAAACAGTTTCATGAATTGCCTAATTTACCCGATGGGACTTTGCATTCACCACTTTGGTTGCTTCTTTTTCAGTCAGCTTCTTGCCTCTTTGTTAGTACACTGCACATTGTGTTTGTTTCCTCTGTGTTTCTGTCTTGATTTTTTCAAAAATTGGTTTCCAGTTGATAGTCTGAAGTGTTCTGGAGTACCAGATAGAGATATCTTCTCAGCAAAATTTCTACAGATGAAACTTCTGGCAGATTAAAACTGTGTGCGGGACTAAGACTCAAGCTCGGGACCTTTGCCTTTTGTGGGAAAGTGCTGTACCAACTGAGCTACCAAAACACAACTCATGACCTGTCCTCACAACTTTACTTCTACCAGTACCTCATCTCCTACCTTCCAAACTTCACAGAAGCTCTCTTGCAGACCTTGCAAGACTAGCACTTCTGGTAGAATGGATATAGTAGAGACATAGCTTAGCTACAGTCTGGGGGATGTTTCCAGAATGAAATTTTCTCTCTGAGGTGGAGTGTGCACTAATATGAAACTTCCTGGCAGTACAAAACAGTGTGCGGGACCGTGACTCGAACTTTGGACCTTCGCCTTTTGCAGCAAGTGCTCTAGCAACTGAGCTACTCAAGCACGACTCATGACATGTCCTCACAGCTTTACTTTTGCCAGTATCTCGTTTCCTACCTTTCAAACTCTCCTGCCGCCCTTGCAAGACTTGCATGTCTACAGGTGGTTTACATGAACTGGGAAATTGTTAGGTGTTTTCCTTTGAATTTGTCCTACAGTGTCCAAGGGTTTACTGTCAAACTCTGAATTATGTGGAATGCCTACTTCCTCCATCACTTCACAGTTTGATGATTCTCAGACACTCAGTCCGCTGGTCAGACAAGTCAACACTCAACTAATTTTGCTTATAATCCACCAAACTGATTGGTTTTGACTTCTCCCTGTTTTTCTGTCAGTAGAGGTGCCCATTTTTGCAGTTTGCCTTGTGCTTACATTTTGCTATTCCTCCCAACACAGTGCTAAGATATTTCTTTTACAATGACAGATTTGCTCATGTCTCTGAAGTTCTGTATCTTTTATCCCACTGTAGATTTTCTTGTATATTCCTCAAAAGCAATGTCTTCATGATAGTCACTGTGTCAGACCTCTCATCTGCATAAACAGAGAAATCCCAGATACAACCTCATCTGAATTTATATTTACTGCCCAGATAATCATGAAGAATATGGGTGTGGCATACAGTCAGTGGACCATCAGCCTTTCTCAGAGTCAAAATGTGGAGTTCTCACCCTTACCCTTGTCCGTGGTCTTTCACACTCTTCAGTCATAATATACAGTGGAATAATGCTGCTTGTTGCTGAATTGTGTGGACATCCACAGTCTTCTTCTAATTATGCAACAAATAATCATGTTACAAAATAACATCACTTTGGAATTACATACTGAAAGCCCTTTCAGTAAAATATCAGATATTTAATTCGAAAGTCTCTTTATGTACATTCTCTATAGTTTCTTTCAGAACATAGTTTGTATTTTCCTCAGAATCATTTACAACAGTATCTTCCAAAAATTAAGTGTCACTGTTTCCAAAGTCATCAAGTAACTTGTGAACAATTTCGTCAGTGGTCAGACTATGCTATTTCATGTTGGTGCAACTAATGGATGCATGGCACAAACATGTCATTGTTGTCTTAGCAGGAAATGTAGCATTAATTTGCATGAGTGTGTGTGACTTTTATGTTTGCATGATTAATAATATTTACTGTCCTTATTTATAAGTGATAACTTCTGTCAGCTGGCTACTCAAAGGCTGTATCCATGAGTAACTGTGGGATCTGGGCCATTAATTAATTATGGAAAGTTATGTAAGTCGTGATAGACTAAATTGTTTTCTGCAATAATGAGTTGGAAATCAAGACTGTTATAACTTTCTGGTGGATTAAAACTGTGTGCTGAATGGGACTCGAACCTGAGACCTTTGCCTTTTGCAGGCAGATGCTCTACTGACTGAGCTATCCATGCACAACTTGCAACCCGCTCTCGTTGAATTTTTGTCAGTACCTCAAACCCTCTGCAGAGTGAAAGTACATTCCAGAAAGAATATTATAAGTTCAGGAATTCATGTCATTTTTATAGTCACGATCTAGCTACCAAAGTGTAAAATGTTAGACTTCAATTAGAGACTCTTGAAGAGATGTCAAACTTTGCTCCTTCGCTGTAGTTGAATAGATAAAGATGGATAATACAAGAAATGCTGCATGAGGCAAAACAGTTTTCTATTAAAAGGAAGAGCTGCTGACAGGCAAAAACATAAGCACAAGACCAGAAAAGACTCATGAAAATGTATGTTCGGAACAAATCTCTCTAGATATGAAACATAAACAATGGGGAAGACCAAAATTAAATGTTTTATTACTTTGTAATCTGATGAAAATCAGATGACTTGATCAACTGGGAAGTTAAGATGGTCTGCAACAAATCAACAAGAAAAGGAATGTAATGAATTGAAGATATATGAGGGTAACCCAGGAAGTAACAGCCTGTTGTGCATTTGCATTGTGCTGTTGGTTTCAGCTAAAGGGATTGTATGGTGACACAGGTATGAACAATAGAAATCTGAGGAATGGTGTGAATGTTCAACAGTGGATGACATGAAGAATCAAGTGAAAAATTAAATCATGCAAGACACTTATTCAAGGATCTCAAAGAATTCCTGGTGGGAGACGTTTTGAGAGAAATCTCAAGGTGAAGAATGAAGTGTACAACTTGCTTAATTAAATTTTCACAGCCGACAATGACAGGAAGTGTGAAGCTCATGGATGGGTATGACAAAAGTGGAAATAATGAATGAATATTAAGAGAAATAAAATAAACTTCAAATTTTGTAAGTGATATATTTTTTGTTAATAAAATATGTTTCTTGAATTTATTAAAGCCAGTCAGTCATTTCTTTGAAGCATACCCTTGTGAAGTGGTTTGGTACATACGAGGGCTATCCACAAAGTACATTAAGTTTTGGAATTAAAAATAAATAAAGTATTGGAAGTTTTTTTATTATATACAGATGAAAGCCACACTTAAATACTACTTTCCTACATAGTTGCCATTTAAATTAAGGCACTTATCGTAGCGATGGACGAGCTTGGAAATTCCTTAGTCGTAAAATTCGGCCGCCTGCACCTTCAACCACGTGGCGACAGTCTTTTGGGATAGAAAAGGTGTGATTTTTGTGGATTTCCTGGAAAGAGGCACAACAATAAACTCTCAAAGGTATTGCCAAACTCTGCACAACCTCAGAAGAGCAATACAAAACAAGCGCAGGGGAAAGTTGGCTCAAAGATCTTGCTGATTCACGACAACGCCTGGGCCCACACGGCAAATGCCACTCGTCAAGTTCTCGAATCTTTTAAGTGGGAGTTGTTTCCTCATCCGCCCTAGAGCCCCGACCTGGCACCGAGCGACTTCCACTTACTCCCAGCATCGAAGGAGTGGTTGGCTATGCAGCGTTTTGATGACGACGCAAAGCTTCAAGAAGAGGTAACAACGTGGTTGAAGGCGCAGGCGGCCGAATTTTATGACGAAGGAATTTCCAAGCTCGTCCATCGCTACGATAAGTGCCTTAATTTAAATGGCAACTGTGTAGAAAAGTAGTATTTAAGTGTGGCTTTCATCTGTATATAATAAAAAATTTTCCAATACTTTATTTATTTTTAATTCCAAAACGTAATGTACTTTGTGGATAGCCCTCGTATTACAACATGAGTTATTTCAGGAAACTGTAATGAAAGGGAATGTGGAAGGATAGATATGAATATATAAGACAGATTGTTGACGAGGCAGGATTCAGCAGTTAGCAGAAATGAAGAGGGTATGTTGCAGCTGACAGGAAAATAGAACTGCATCAAACCAACCATAGGGATGATAACCAAACAACAGTGTAAAGTGTGCAGTGGCTACCAGACAAGAAAGGAAGAAATGATCCATTATATAGCTTAGTGTAGAAAAGAGGACAAGATGTGAGCATAAATAGGATAACACATTGGATGGTTAAATGAAGATGGACAGCCAAGGTGGGAAGGACACATGGAGGATTGGAAAGGTAGAAAACATGAGACTTAACACTATCACAAGAAAAAAATATTTTGAGGAGGCAGAGCAAGAGGAAGAATACAAAGAGGTAGATGGAACAATGGAAACAATTAATTTTTGGCAAAATAAAAATTAGATAAAAAGATAGATAAAAAATTTACTCACCAAGCAGCAGCAGCAGGAGCAGAACACACACATAAGAGAAAAATTTAATTAGGCTCCTTCTTCAGACAGAGGGGTTGAAGGGGGAGGAAGAGGGATGAAGGAAAAGGACTGTAGAGGTCTAGGAAAACGGGTATATTTCGGGAAAGTCACCCAGAACCACAGGTCAGGGGAGACTTACCAGATGGGGTGAGGAGGAAAGAGGTGGATGTGATTGACAAAGTAAGACTTTCACCGGAAATTTGAAAAGTTACTTAATTGTATTAAAAATGAGCAACTGGGTAACGGAAAAGCTAAATAACATTTTTTAAAAAATGTCAAAAAGGTAATGGAAAAGTTAAGTTGTGAAGGGGATATAGCTACGATGTATTGAAGAAGTGTAACTGGTGTTTATTTTCATGCCAAAAATTACATGGATGGTTAAAACACCTTTGCAAGATCCAAATACTGAGATAGAGTACTTATCTTTCTGACAGTACCCATGCATTGCAGTGGAGGGTTTATATGTGATTGTGCATGCAGCATTCTTTTCCTTAACTTTTTCCACGTGTGCATCTCACAAGCCACTGACATACATATTTCTTTCTACTGAGCATCTAGAAAGAAACCACCTGGGAAAAAAAGAAGAAATGTTTTAAGAAAGAAGAAAATAAAGGGCATAAGTAATTCTTGTTTTTCATACAATATAACTTCCATGTACCAATCCAAATTGGGAAAGGATCAGGATGCCCCTAACCATTACTGCAGATATTGTCGGTAGCTAAATTTCAGCTATGTGTGCTTTTGTTGTGGCTGTGCACGCTCTGAAAATAGACTCATTAGGTCAGTTGTATAAGTCTTGATCAGAGAGGCAAGGCAATAAAGCCTGGAAAAGCTGTAACAATCACTTCTATGGAAATGAAATTTACTCTCAGAGTGACTTTTATTGTGTAAGCCTGAAATGTGAAACTTAATTTGAAGGCAACATGAAAGTGAAGAAAGAAAAAGTCTGTCTACCTGTATATGCTTCCGTGCAAGCCCTGATTTCTTGTATCTTATCTTCATGGTCCATATACGAAATGTTCGTTGGTGGATGTAGAATTGTTCAGTAGCCTGTCACAAATGTCAGTTCTGTAAACTATCTCAATAATGTTTTGCAAAAAGAACTGTCATCTTTCTTCCCATTGATTGAATCTAATGGTACCAAATCTAACAGCACTTCTTGGAATTGCCTTATGTCTTCCTTTAATCCGTCATGGTGCAGAAAACAAATTCTCAAGCAGTACTCAAGAATGAGTCACACAAGTGATCTGTACATGATCTCCTTTATTGTTGAACTTCGCTTTCCTACAGTTCTCCCAGTAAACCAAAATCGAACATTGGCTTTCCTTCCAAACAATCTTTCGTGCTTGTGCAGGTTCAAGAGAACTTGTGGTGGAATTACCTCCACCATATACATTGTATGATATTTCCACTTCTGTACTTCCATTCTTATATTATTATATTATTGATATCTTTATGCTTCGCTACATATTTTCAAAGATTGTTACGACTTTTCTTTTTTAATTTGTCCTTGTCTCTGTCTTGTCTCCTGTGTTTGTCATTTTAGTTTTCAGGGTTTCAGCTTTGTCATTTCTGATATTTTATCATGCCCTTAATGTCACCTAACACTGTGCTTTATTACTTTTATTTGCTGCTCTTCCAGTATGTTACAACAGCTCAGATCTCATTAATCACTATTTATCCATGATTTATTTAAGCCAGTTTTTAACTTTGTGGACAGCAACAACAGGCATCTGTCTTTTTTTTCTGAGCATTTGTGTGCAGTAAAGAAAATTTGCGGCAGGTGTAGGATGTTTCATTTTTGATTTATTTACGTATTCGGTACTTCTTAGTGTCCCCCATAATGCTGCTAAATATTTCCATTGATTTTGCATCATTTTGTGTCTAGTTATTTATGAATTTTTTGAAGTGTTTTGCTTTCAGTTGAAAAAAGCCAGTCAAAGAACATTTTCCATTATACTGTACTGTTCTTCAGTATGTGGATGAGATTTTATTTTACATCAAATACTACAAGACACATGGGCCAGGTATCTGTGTGTATTTCTGATAATGTTTTGTAGGTGACTGGATGGCATCGGATGTGGCAGATATTAGAGATCTGGATGAGCTGGAAGTATATGGCAGTGAAACACAGACTTCAGTTCATATTGCTTCCTATGCATTTGAGGTGAGAATGTTGGAACTGTTTCACTTACGATATTGTGTATTGGTAAACTGACTCTTCTGTGTGTGTCAATTCCAGGTCTGTGATAGCCTCCTTAATATAGGTCCATGTGGAAACATATCGATGGGTGAACCAGCTTTTCTTTCTGAGGAATTTTCAAGTATAGAAGACCCTGATATAGAACTATTTACCACTTCTGGGTATGGTAAAAATGGAGCCTTGTGTGTTCTTCAGCGATCCATAAGACCTCAGGTGAGTAGATGTGCAGAAAGTGTCAGAGCAATTGTCTGATGCATGTTAAACACCTCAAAAAAAAAAAAAAAAAAAAAAGCTTCTGACATAAAAGTCTTTATTTCATTTGTATGCAGCTTTTTTATTCTGTTCTGCGATACATGTTAACTGCAACTAAGGTATTCTCAGGCTCTAGCTTTTCATCATCAAAATCTTCTTTTTCTTATTTCCGCCTCTCCTTCCCTTTTTCATGTTTGAAAATATTGTAGAAGATCTTGGGCTATGGAAATTAAAAACTTCATCAGTTAAGTCTCTTGGTAATTTGAAAATGTGATGACAGTTTATGATTGCTTGATATTGTCTGTAGGACAGTAAGTTTACTCCTAGCACGTACCATTGAAATAGATTAATCTAAATAAAGAAACATAGGTTTTATAGAAATCCATGACAATTTTTGGTGTTTGCTAAGTATTTTGTTTGTTTCACCCTGAAATGCTCTTTTTTCTGATGACACACAGCTGCCTTTATTGGGTTGTGTGGATCAGTACCTTGGCCAGCACATTTTCCTTACACAAATCCAGTGACCTTCCCGCACTACTTGTCAGTGGAGATGAATGTATTCTTGTACAAATTGTGGAGGCATCTGAGACTGAACACATTTTGTAAGCTCTCTTTAACATGTTCAGAAATCATTGCACTTGTGTGCTAAAGCATGTGTTAAGATGTAGGGCGGGAACTGCAAATACTTTGTGGAGGTGTGATGCGTTAATAAAATTCAACAAATGTCTGATTAACAGTTGCTTTAGCTGACATACTATATGTGTATGCAGCAAAGAATTTTCAAACCTATGTTGGATTAGACTTTTCGGCTACTTTTAGATGAGGAATAAAGTCTGTGTCTATTGCACAGTACTGTCAGTTATGTCACTAAGAATAAATAAAATAGAAATTTTTGTGACCATTACACTGATACTATCGCCTACATTATTAATCTGCAGAACGGTATTTTAGTGGCACGGCCAATGAAATTGTTACACTGTGTTGTTTAAGTCTTTCTTAGTTACTGTGGCTCAAGGTCTCTGCCTCTGATGGAGATAGAGTTACTGAAACTTTGTGTTTTTTCACACATACTCCATCTCTGTAGGTACTGACACAAAGATGGCATTGTGGCACAGAAAATAGTGATATAAAACAGCCTAGATTACATTTTTTATTTAATTGTAATTGATAGTTTCAGCTGAGTTAGATCATTCACACCACAGAGTTTTAATGGACTTATTAAAGACTTTGATAGGAATAAAAACATGTTAATGATTTGCATGACTGAGGCACTCTCGGGGCAGACACTCCTAGGATCTTCTACCAGCAGTCAAATGTCGCTACCTTTATTTTACAAAGAAAACAGGCTACATTACAGTTGTATTTTATTTTACTGTTAATACCAGTTTTGGCCATTCAGTTTCAGAATGCTGTTAATATCCTGATATTTAAAAGCGAGTTCAAATTCAACCTGTGATAGAGGGTGGAGGCTACAAAGTGACGTAGAATAGTTTATAATCCTGAACTGATTAATTTGGTAGTCAGTCTTTTCAGATGCGTCTCTTTACTGTTGAGGCACAGTACAATGACCTATGACCTATCGTGTGTTTATGGAGTTTTGGAACCGAGTGTGCAGAATTCACATGTCTTCATCTTTGTTGTGTGAGAGTATTTAACAGTTTCTGGATGGTTCTTGTAGAAGTAAACACACTTTCCTGAGACACCAGGGGGCAGTGGCAAGGGGGAGGGGCCATGGGGCTATAGCCTAGCCCCCCCCCCCCCACCCCAAATGCAGCATCATATTATACTGGATAAAATGACTTCAGAAATCAGCGAATATATTACTTCAACAGATTCACATAATTTTTTTTATAATTATGTAGCAACATAGGTTTCAATGTATTTAAAATACATTTTAACAAAAGAATAAGAGTGGCAAATAGCTTACTATCTAACCCAATAAATATCATTTAACTTAAAATGAGCATATTATTATTTATTAATATACATTGGATGTATATTAATGTATGAGTACCACATACAATAATCAAGGAAGCTAAATATGCCGGGTATGCCTACCAACACTTGAGTTGTTAACCCCAGACAAAAACTTCGAAATCGCCGGACATCTGGGTCAAATCGTATTTTTTTCCCGGGCACATACATTCTCTTGACACGTTTTTATCTTGAACTCCAAAACAATAACCAAAATCTACTTAAATGGAGGACACCAACTCTCCTTTTGTTAAGCGATATTCCATTCGCTCCCTCCCCCCACCATTAGCCCCCCACCCTTGACCTGACCGACTTCTAGACTCACCTCTGTGAGACACTATTGCTACAAGCTGCTGTGTATGCACTATAGTGTAGTGGTTAGCCTCATTGCCTGGCACATTGTGTCGCCAGTCCATATTCAATCACCAGCAGTTATTTGTTGTTTAATATAGTATCTACAACTTCTATAATGTTCATGAAATATCTGATGTCAGAAATATTTGTATATTCAGGAATACTCAATGTTTGTATAAATAGCTGCACACTCTGTCCAGAAGGTCAGTTCTGTTTTGGCTATATGTTGGTGTCAGTAATAAATGAACTTCCAATGCATAGTGTTGTATTTCATTGACAACCTTGTCTGCAGATTTGGACTTGATTGTGGTTTTAACGTGACATTGTTTGGTGGAAGTGCTGGGTACTTCTGTACTCCAATTAACCAAAGTAAAAACAGTCCCTTACAGAGACAGGAAATGAAATACCAGCAGTACATCTTGCCTGTGTATTCAGGAGACAGATGAATTCTAAATAAGCAATAACTCACTCAGTTGCATATCAGCTGTCTTTCAGTGTTTTCAGAGACATAGGTCAGGACCCAGTGAGATTGATGTACCTTTACTCATGACATGCGCAATTTCAGAGACGATGTGTCCACACATTTCACAGGCTCACTTATAGAGGCCTGGGTTGGCACTCTGATGAACTGCCAAAGAAACTGTATTATTTAAGCAATCACAAACGACTGCTCGGCCTATTCTGTAAATTCTATTACTGTTCTCTATTCAAAGTGTTCAGTGCCACACACAACCTGTATTCATTATATCTTACATTGGCTCTATAGAGTACTATGTTACATAGATTGTGATTGTTCTTGCTGTAACAAACTTGGTGACAAGTGAGGGTTACATTTTCTCCACATGTTATATGCCAACATTTCCATTTTATTTTCTATGGTTGATGCAAACCTATGTAGGGCTTTTTTTTTTTTTTATCATGGCTTTTATCGCGCATGTATCACTTGCGCCAATTTGTGCCTTTGCAAGGACATGCCATCTTATCACTTGATGAAATTCACCAGTTTCTTACAACCTATTACTGTGTCAGAACATGTGTCATTGTGACGTGTGTAGAATTTTACCATTGTCAGAAATGCCCAAACCAATCTTACAAAGCCTGGGCTGCAGAGTTACACTGGTTACCGTATTTACTCGAATCTTAGCCGCACTCGAATCTAAGCCGCACCTGAAATTTGAAACTCGAAATTCAAGGGGAGAGGAAAATTTTAGGCCACACCTCCAAATCGAAACAAAGTTGGTCCATTGTAATATAAGACACAATTAGGTTGAATGAATGACGATACAGCTACAGTAGTTTGGTTCGAATCGTAAGCTTAGCAGTTAAGCTTTACCAGGTAGCCATTGCTATGCGTCAGGCGCTCCGTCTGTATTTATATGGGTACCCTTCCTTTTTCACGTGCTTCGTCTGGTTTGAATTGATTGCATATTTTGCTTTGATCTGATAAGCGCCGTTCTCTTTGTTATAGGTGTTTACGTCACTCTAAGCTGAAAATGCAGCACTGTACTGTGCCATGCATTGTTGGTCGCATTCTGAGTGTTTACGGCCTGTCGCCGCTCGCGACATGGCTTGCTTTGGTGCACGCTACCGTGAAACAATGGCAAGAGACTGCTATTTGTTGTTACTTACACTGCTGCTTTCTTTGATAATGATCAACAAGAAGCAAATAATAGACTGTGTATGATAGAAGATGTTCTGAACGAGAGTCTAGTGAAAATTTTTCTCTGTTTGAAAATCTTTGCAGACGCCTCTTTAGTACATTACGTTCTGCACAGAAATTAGAGTCATCTTAGATTTAAAAATCTAGTCAATTGCCGTGCTTCCTTTCTGACTGTATCACTATTAGCCATAAGAATAATACGAATTTAAACATGACATGATATGTATATTCTTCCACGTTTACTGTGTCTCACTCTAGTTTTGTAGTTTATTAGGCAGACAGGATTTAAATGAGATAGCAGCAAACACGAAAGAATACATGGTAATATGTTTATATTCATATTATTCTTATGGTGAAGATAATACTGTACGTGATTCACAATTCATAAAAGCTCCTATTAGCAACCATCTCTTCTCACAGGTAGGAAAGAATTCAGAACGTAGAGTTGGCCATATTGACAAACATCCCAAACAATCTGGTCAGTCGGATTTTCGTAGTACATTGAAATGCTGCTACATTCGAAGTTGAACAATACAGAATTTGTATTTACTTCGTTGCGCAATGTATGAAAATGCAGTGCTTGAAACTCGGGGCGGAGAAAAAAAGCTCATCTTCCACCTTTTTTTTTTAATTTATTTACTGACACAGAGGTTTTGGCGCCAGTATTCATCTGTGTGCCTGCAAAGCATGCCTGTGTAGCGCTACATATATTAGACTGCAGAAGTTAGTTGTGGCGGCACCTACCAACATTTTTCAGAACTTCCGCTTACTTTGCACTCGATTCTAAGCCGCAGGCGGTTTTTTGGATCACAAAAACCGGAAAAAAAGTGCAGCTTAGATTCGTGTAAATACGGTAAGCTGTTGTAAATTTGTCACTAGTACCCATCACGAATTCTCCCATGATCACATGGTGCATCATGTTATTATTAGTATGGCCCCGGCTGGGAGGGTGTGGGAGCAGTATTGAAAGTTGCTCAGTCAACCCCTGTTGGCATGCTGCAAGTGTTAATGATGATGGCGAAACTGTTCTAGCAGTACAACCATTCGACTCAGCGTCGCATGAGGCAGTGTTGGTTACGGCCCCAACAGCATGAGGGCACATCAGAACAGTGGCTGCGTGATCCCCTTGTGTCTTGCCCGTATTGCTTTGTGCTACATGCCCTAAGCTTTAGGCTGTTTGCAACAAGCGTCTAAAGAAAGCCCACATTGCGTCAATGTGTGACTTCAAATGTGATGGACACAGCACTACTGATAGACATCAATTGTATCTGTACAGTTACTGTCTCCCCAAACAAATTGTTTATTGAGTTGTGTGTGTTTAATAAACCGCTGAAAATGCAAGTGGACACAGGAGCTGCAGTGGCTTTAGTAAACACTCAAACGGGCTCTCCTCCCCTCACACAGTTTTCACAGAAGTTGATTAGCTTCAATATTCAGCAGATTCTGATCCTAGGTCAGTTCTCAACTCTTGTATCTTTCAAATCCATTTTTCACCCTGTCACCTTCTTTTTTGTGGGTCATTTCCGTACCACAGACCGTTTCAGGTTAGATGCATTTCTCCATTGCCGATGAAATAAATTTAGTGTCAGATCAAGTTCTGCATCTGCAACTGGAGTCATTCTGCTCTTGAGTTTTTGTCGTTTTTCCGTGGGCTTGGTTGTGTACCGGTTTTCAGGCCCACATTACCATGAAAGAGTCTGCCCGCCTTTATTTGTTTTAGGCGCAGCAGGTGCCTGTCACATTGTTTGACTCTGTCAGGACCAAATTAGGCAGTTTGCTGTTGCTGGATGTCATTCAGCCTATTTCTTCCAGTGTATAGGTTACACCATTGGTGATCATTAGGAAGCTGGTGGGTAAGCTTTGCCTCTGCGGCAACTTCAGTGTCATGATTAATGCATAGTCCATGATAGATACATACCCTCTGCCCCACCTTAACAAGTAGCTCACAAAATTATCAGGCGACCACTACTGTTTCCAAGACTGATTTGTTGGAGGTGTACCTCCAGCTTCCCTTGGATGATATCACAAGGCACCTTTTCATTGTCAATACACCTTTTGACACATACCAATATAAACACTTGC
The DNA here is from genome assembly GCF_021461395.2 of Schistocerca americana. NCBI lineage: Eukaryota > Metazoa > Arthropoda > Insecta > Orthoptera > Acrididae > Schistocerca > Schistocerca americana. The sequence continues at coordinate 480,346,772 of NC_060120.1, forward strand.
ATTTTGAAGTTGGTAGTGCACCTGCAATTTTTCAGCATTTTTTAGAGCAGGTGACAGTCTGTGTGCCCAACTGTGTTACCTCAATGATATTGTTGTTTCGGGTTCTTCCATCAAAGCCCACCTATGCAATCTCTGATTGTGGTTTTCTGTTTTTCAGTCTGTGGGTCTCAAATGCAATCTTGTCAAATCTCAATTTTTTCAGCTGTCAATTCAGTACCTAGGTTTTCAGGTTTCTCGCACAGGAGTTGAGCTGTTGCGTCGCCGTGTTGGTGTAATTGCGGCTTTGCCGTGGCTGACCTCTGTTAAGGAACTGCAGGCGTTTCTAGGTAAAGTTGCATACTATCGTAAGTTTTTACTGGAGATATCCACTATTGCTCAGCACCTACACACACTTTTGCATAAAAATGTGTCCTTTTTTTCTGGTCGCCAGCTCGTAACAGTGTGTTTGCTTTGCTTAAATCTGAGCTTCAACAATCTGCCCAATGTCTGGCCCCTTTTCAGCCAGGTCAGTGTGTTGTGTTGGCTAGAGATACCTCTCAGCATGGTCTTGGCGTGGTGTTGGTGCACAAATACGCAGACGGGTCTGAATGACCCATTGACTTACAGTATTTTAACTCCAGTTCAGCAGCAGTATTCTCAGATGGAAAAGGAGGCTTTAGCGATTGTGTTCACCATCAAGAAATTTCATGTCTTCTTGTATGGATCTAAGTTCCATTTAATCACAGATCAAAGGCATTGGTTGATCTTTTCAACCCTTCGGTTTCATTGCCGGACAAGAGAGCACATCATTTTCAATGGTGGGCTGTCTTCCTCTCCCATTATCATTATCAGATACGTTACAGCCAATGACACAACACACCAGTGCTGCTGCCTACATTGCCTTCCGATCAGGCTGAACCTGGCATTTTATCAGGAAGAATTTCTTCATTTCTGTTTAGATATGGAGAACCAGAACACAGTCAATGATTTTCCCATCACTAGTGCCACAATAGCATCAGTCATCACACACAGATCCTGTACTTAGTCGGGTCCTCTATATTTTACCGATTGGATGGCCAGAAAAACCCCTGTGCCATGCCTCAGATACCTTGCGTAATTATTTCTCCCTTTTGCACAGTCTTTCTTTGTTTGATGGGGTTCTTCTGTTAGCTGCAGAGGGCGCTGCTCCCTGGGTTGTGATTACTGCTTGCTTACACCATAATGTACTGTGGCTTCTGCATGTCGGTCATTGGGGGACCTCTCACAACAAAGCTTAGTTCTGCTGGCAAGTGAATTGGCCAAGCATAGATGGAGCCATTACTCAGCTTATTGCTACTTGCACTCACTGTGTTCAGCAATAGACAGCCCCGCAGGCATCTTTTCCCCTCTGGCCGATGCCGCAGCACTTGTGGGGGCATCTACATGTCAGTATTGTTGGGTCCTTCCTAAATAATTTCTTGCTCATTGTAGTGGACACATAGTTCAAATTTCCCTATGTGGAGCGTTGTCGCCCATGTCCGCAGCGCCCACTATTTTGGCGCTGTCTAAGATTTTTGCAATTGAGGGACTTCCGTATACCGGGGACACTGGTAACATCCATTTGGTTTCTTAAGAATTTGCATCTTTTTGTCAGACTTGTAGTGTTTGCCATCAGCTCCCCCATTTAACCTCAAACTAATGGTGAAGCTGAACTCACCTGCGAAGTATGTATCTTCAGATCCCCTGAAGCTGCTTTAGACTGTTTTTTGAGTTTGTAGCATTTCACTGTTGCTTCTGCACTACTTTCTTGAAGTCATAAATTAAGTCATGACTCATTTCATTAACTGTCTATGGCTTTCCAGTGACCTTACTCATTCTAATTAAAGTGGCCCATTGATCTGTAACGTACAATAATTGATTCTTCTTTCTTCTTTCGATCAGAGTGTGCATTGAGTCACCCTCATTCTGGGAGAGACCCCATTCTAGAAAGCGATGTGTGATCGAAATTCCAAACTTAAAAGAAACAATGACGAAATACAAAATAGGAATCTGTTCCTATTTTGGCCTCCACAGCTATCAGAATACAGGTTGAATGTTTTTCCACCTTTGCAAGCTTTCATCTGCAAGAAATGGTAAAGACAGCTAGCTATTTCATTTGGGCCACGGTGGGCAATGGCCTCATGCTAAACATAGCAATGCCCTTCCTTGTTTCCCATGTCGTATACTGTAAAATTGTATGTGGAATATTTCCGTTTGTAGTAGTAAAGGCTCACATCAGACTGAGGAGTAGCCAACACTTTCTGCAGATCGCACCATGCACTAATAATGGACTTGTCCAAGATTGAACTCATTTTGTCTTTCCTTGTCTTTAAGAAGGTGCTAACATCTCCTTCAATTGTAGCATTGTGTTATGAGAATACCGAGACAGAACTTACGCTGATGCTAGTCATTCTGGGATGGGGGCAGTTCTAGTACAGTTGAAGGAGATGTTGAAAAGGCAATAGCACGTGGTTCGAGATTACTCTCCAAGTCTGAGATAGACTACTCTACAAACAAGGAAGAGTGCCTTGCAGTTGTTTTGGACATAACAGGTTCTGGCCATATTTATTTGGTGAACAATTCACTGTTTTGGTGGATCATTATTCTCTATACTGGCTAACTAGCCTGAAGTATCTGTTGGGCCAGCTGGTTAGATGGGCATTGACACATCAGAGCACTGAGACTTCGGGCTTATAACAAAACAGTGGTATACAAAAATGAATGAAAACCCAAGGATGCTCACTGCCTTTCAAGGAATCCTTCGGTGAAGCACAACAATGTGAACAAAATCTCAGTCATCACTAAATTAAATGATATTGGTATTTAACAAAGGGAATATACAGCTTTGCTCAAAATTATAATAGCCTTGAAGGAGGAAACCAATCAAAGGAGAATTCCAGTTGATAAATGGAGTATTGTATAAGAGGAACTATGATCTGGTTGGGCAGAATTGATTGCTCATTAGTGCAGCTGTTTGCAGCCAGTGAGCGTGAAGTGTTTCCATGGTGCTCGAGCTTCTGTTCTCCTGGGACTTGTGCATACTCATAGGCAGAAGCAGACACAGGTATTGTTGGTGAGGTCTCTACCAATTTGTTAGACACTATGTCAGCCACTGTAAGGAATGCTATTGAAGGAAGCATGTGTCACAGGGCATCAGGTACCAATTCTGCCTGCAGCACTGTCATTCGACCAAATTGGAGTCAAAACTTGAATAGATCCCTGAAGGCAACAAATGGGAACAGATGGATAATAGTCTACATTGATTACGTCACCTGCTAAGTTATCGCCATAGCCTTGCTGTCTGTCAAAGCTTCGGAAAACAAGATTCCTTGTAGAACACAACGTTGTGAAGCACAGAGCAATCAGTGTGATCATCTCTGATTGTTGAACAGATTTTCAGTTGAGACTAGTATTAGAGATAATTTCATGTTGTGACATCACCCACAGTATGAAAACCGCCTACCATTCACAGACAAATGGCCTCACAGAATGCTTTAATAAGATACTCTCCTGATGTACATCATATCAAACAGAGAGATTGTGATACAGTACTGCCTATCATGACATTCACAAACAGTAGTGAAGCAAGACACTAAAGGCTTCACACCGTTCTTTATGCTTCACGGTCGTGAGACTGAAATGACATGGGGAACAGTGTTCCCATTCTAACCAGGTGACTGTGTGAAACATCTCATCATCAGGACCAAAGAAGCAAAGCTGCTAACTCGCATAAGGACACTGGACACATATGGAAAAACCCAAGAGCACTACAAAGTCAAGCACTATCCAGTGAGGTACAGCCTGGGAGATTTGATATGGATTTTTGCGCCAGTGTGGGAAGTAGGACAATAGGAAAAGTTACTAAAGTGCTACTTTGGGCTGTATTATATCCTTTGTTGCTTGTCATACATCATGTACGTAGTCAATGGTTATGACCTTTCATTAAGAAGCCAAAAGCACAGGGACATAATGCTTGTTCTTCATTTGAAGCCACACTACAGTCAAGAGGCGCAGATCAACGACAGGAGGTTCAAGGAAACCCATTCAAAGATCATGAAGCTTTGACAGTAGGAGCTACTTTTAGTGCTCATCATAGTGAAGAGGATGTAATAGCACAATCAGACTACAGGGATATGCCAGTGCTGCCACACAGAGGATCACTGACAAGATGTAGATCCAGTGCGATGTAGACTCCATTGAGAAAAACAGCAGGTCATATATGCAGTGTTGTGTAGGTTTAGCATCATTGTCTGCCATGCTGTGGTCTCCAGTTCAAACCCAAGAACCGAGCAATTATTTGTTGTTTCGTATTTATAGTTTCTGGAAGGTTCTTGAAATATCTTATTTCTGGCTGTATTTTGATGTCAGTAATAAATGTGCTTCCAGTGCTAAGTGTCATATTTCATTGATGATCTTGCCTTTGGATATGGACTCGATTGTGATTTCGGCGTGACACTATTCCGAACATTTCATTTTATTGCTGTAGGATTGTATTGTTATGTTTTTTGCTGCTTCTGTTTTGTAAGCACAGTTTTAGCAAGAAGAAGTTGTTTCTCAGCATCTGAAACTTTCTCTCATTTTAGTTATCTGAATATCTGTAAAAAAGTAAGCTGTAACATCTGCAGATTTGAATTAAGTATTGAAATGTGTTATGTGTGACACATTACACAAAATTTAAAAGGTGATTAAAAGTGTATATTATTGTCATGTTTGTGGCTATAGTGTTCAGACAGTCTTCTTGAATTTCAATAAAAAATGTGAAGTCTGATATCTCATGTAACCATTATGTGTTGGATAAAGTGAAATTATGGCGTATTTTATTTGTTCAGCATACTGCTTTTCCTGAACCCAGCAAACTACTGTTATGACACTCTGATAGGAACATAGTTATTCATAGCAGAATTGTTACTTTTGGAAATTTATTTTCATTGAACTTCTTTGCAGGTTGTTACAACTTTTGAGCTTCCTGGGTGCATTGACATGTGGACAGTAATTGGAAATAAAGATGTTCCAGATGATTCATTAAAAGGAGAAAATGAACACACACATGCTTTCATGATTTTGAGCCAGCAAGATTCCACAATGGTGAGCTTTGTCATCTCAGTTATGCATAAATGAAGAATGCTTTGTGCATCACAATGGACATATAGTTGATTCTGACACATTTCAAACGTCAAATGTTCTAGTGGGAAAGACAAAGATCCAAGATTTGATTCCCAGTCCGGAACACAGTTTTAATCTGCCAGGAAATTGGCACACTCTCTGCTGCAGAGTGAAGATTTATTTGGGAGAGATTTCAGATTTGTTTTTCCTAAATGAAAAGTCTGGTTGAAAAGAAGAATGAACTTCTGTATTCCATTTTATTAATTCACATGTAAATTCAAAAACATAACTAGTTTAATATTGAGGTATTATAATGTGATGCAAAGCCAGAGTAAGTTGTTGCCTTTTATGATGGCACAATAACGTCTGCAATTGCATGATTTGTATATCTTTGTGTGTGTTTTTTTTAATGAAAATAGTAAGCTATGACTGACTAATCTATCATGCTGATTGTATGGTGAAACATAGTACAATAAATTGACAAATAAATCATTTGGAATTTTAATACATGATAAAATGAGATTAATTCAGTTTGAGGAGACAGCTATGGGCTGCTTATAACGCTTATTTTTGGAAACAATCTTTATGACACAGTCGTAACCAGATGCCATGGGCAGCATGTGGTGAACAAAGTGTTCATGTGACAATGCATGAACACTTGTTCTAGGGCTTCCATTCAGGCTCATGTTGACCAGCCTGGTGTAGCAGTTGAAGACAGCAACATGAAAGCTGAAGTTTTAAATTTCATGTTCAGGAAATTGTTCACACTTGAGAATCATTCAAACATACCATCATTTGACCATTGAACAGACTCCTGTATGGACGACATGGTAATAAGCATTCCTGGCAAGGAGAAACAACTGAAGTATATGAAAGCAAATAAATCACCAGATCCAGATGGAATCCCAATTCGATTTCACAAAGAGTACTTACAGCATTGCAGAATCCTTGAACATATTCTCAGTTCAAATGTAATAAACATTTGTGAGACTGAAAAGCTTATGTCCATGAATCATCATGGTTTTAGAAAACATTGCTCATGCAAAACTCAGCTTGCCCTTTTCTCACATGATAACTGTGAACTATGGATGAAAGGCAACTGGCAGATTCCATATATCTAGATTTTCAGAAAGCGCTTGACATGGTGCAGGCTGGTAACAAAGGTATGGGGATATGGAATAAGTTCACAGATATTTGAATGGCTTGAAGACTTCTTAATTAATAGAAACCAATATGTTGCCCTAAACAGTGAATGTTCATAAGAAACAAGGGTATCGTCAGGAGTGTGCGAGGGCAGTGTAATAGGACCGCTTTTGTTCTCTGTATACATAAATGATTAAGTGGACAGGGTGGGCAACAATCTGCACTTGTTTGCTGATGATGCTGTGATGTATGGTAAAATGTTGAAGTTTGAGTGACTGTAGGAAGATACAAGATGACTTAAGGCCCCCATAAATGACCAAACGTTGGACAAAATTGCTGTTATCTAGCCACGGGTTTTCCAAGCAGGCGTGTACACATTCAAACAATGTTTTTCAGTTTAACTTCACTCTGTAGCTGACACTGTTCGTGTCTGTCAGGATTTCAACAGTAGTGAGAATGGCCACAGATGCAGACAAAGCAGTCCTGGCATTGACTATGTGACTGTGTTTAAAGACGAAGAAGAAGAAGAAGAAGAAAACAAGATGCTGCTTGATGCAATGGCTTAATATTAGGGGTTTATGCATGAAATGTTAATCCCAGAACCCGATGATTACATCAACTTTCTTCGAATGTGCAGTGAAACTTTTGAAAACTTGTTAAGGTCCTTATAAAAGAGCAAACTTGTCTGTCAAGTTCACTCTTATCTAGCCACAGATATATCAAACAAGCCCGTACATGTAAAAAAGAAAGCTTGTCAGTTTAACCTTACTTTTGAAGCAGATGCTTTTCGTGCATGATGTATTCTTGAACTGTAATGGGAACAGCCACAAATGCAGAAAAGCATATCTAATGTTGACTCTGGCTGTATGTTTAAAGAAGAAGAAACCAGACACTGTTCCAGGGAATGGTTTAAAATGAGAGAGAAATACACAACTGGGACCCTGTTATTGGAAATGTTACACCCAGAACTTGACAATTAGATTAACTTTGTGCTGTTCATTGGCACTTAATAACTTGTTTAGTGTTACTTTACCCTCACACTGAAGGAGGAGACACAAATAAGTGAAAATTTATTCTCTTCTACTTGGTCCTCTAAATTACAGTTCATTAAAACACGACAACATGGGAGCATATAGCCCACATTGTTTGCAGAAGAACCAGAGAACTATGATTTCTTTTATTTCATTTCACTTCCACATGCATGCATTAATAGTAAAATATTAATTTGTTCACAACCTCTTGCTGCATAATATAAATCTGGGAAGGATGTGATACCTCTGCCATCTTGGTAATGGTCAGTGCTATCCGTTTTTATACTTGATTGTAGTTTTCATAGTTGTGGAAACTCATGATACAATAAGATAAATCGTAGTAAAACCATTTTTCACGAAACATATGAGGTGAAACATCGACAAAAGCAACGTCCGCCATCTTCTCAAACTTTCCATCAATCAAAATTTCTCGCAAACACGTCAAACACGATCTATTCTTGACAAACACGTCAAACAGTGCCGTACACAGTCAAATATTTGGCAAACATAGCTATGTTTGATAAAATGTTTGATCATTTATGGGGGCCTTTAGACAAAATTTCTAGTTGATGCCATGAATGGCAGCTAGATTAAAATTTAAGTTAATGCAGATGAGTAGAAAAAACAAACCTGTAATGTTTGGTTACAGTAATAAAAGTATCCTTCTTGACACAGTCAAGATGTTTAAATATCTGGGCATAACATTGCAAAGTGATATGAAATGCAACAAACATGTTTGAAATGTAGTAGGGAAGGTGAATTGTTGACTTCAGTTTATTGGGAAAATTTTAGGGAAGAGTGATTCACCTGTAAAGGAGACCAAATTAGGACACTGGTGCAACCTATTCTTGAGATTGAATGAAAATATCGAAGAAATTCAAAGGTGGGCTGCTAGACTTGTTACCAGTAGGTTTGAATAACATGTAAGAGTTACAGAGCTGCTTTGTGAACTGAAATGGGAACTCCTGGAGGGAAGGCAATGTTCTTTTCAAAAAACACTATTGAGAAAATTTAGAGAACTGGCAGTTGAAGCAGACTGCTGAACATTTCTACTGCTGCTGACATACATTGCGCGTAAGGACCACAAAGGTAAGATTTGAGAAATTACAGCTCATGTGGAGGCATATAGACAGTCATTTTTCTCTCGCTCTATTTGCGAGTGTAACAGGAAAGGAAATGACTAGTAGTGGTGCAGGGTACCCTCCAACATGCACCGTACAGTGGCTTATGGAGTATCTATGTAGATGTAAATGTAGACATTCCGCCCATAGCATCTGAAGTTAGACATCATAGGTAGAAACTAGTTATGACTGTTTCATAAACGATGTGATCGTGTCAAAAAAACTTAATAACTGTTTGAGCTGATCATTCAATAATTCTTGCACTGTGTCTAGTTAAGGCTTCCTAAGCTTTGTCAAACTCGGACTCTTAACACAGGCACTTCAGTGCTATCCAAATTGATGCTCATTTCTTCTTTTATCATATCAGTAGATAATATATTCCCCTGATACAGACATTCAGTGTACGTTTTCCATGCATCTGCTGTCACCTCTGTTTTAACAGTGGAATTCCTTTTGCTCTCTAAATTGCCTTTATTTTTAATTTCACTGAAGGTTGTCTTTACTTTTCTACAGGCTAAGTCTGTCCTGATAATTTCATTTTCAATTTCTTCACATTTTTCATGCAATTGTTGTTGTTTAGCTTTCATGCACTTCCTACTGATTTCATTCATAAATAATTTATATTACTGTGTTCCTGTCATTTCTTTCTATCCTTGATCATTTGGAGTATTTCTTCTGAATCCATCGTTCAGGTACCTTCCTTATACTGATATTTGACTGTCCATCTTTTGTGACTGGCCTACATTTTGACATTTATCATCACATTACTTACAGCCCCAGAGAACTTCTACCAGCTATTTTCATTCATGAATCATTCTGTATTCATCACCTTTACACATTAATTCTTCCTGACGACTCTCTTAAACGCCTACCTACTCTTCATTGTTACTAAATTTTGGTGTGTGGCTTGTATCTGTTCCTGGGTACACCTTACAATCCAATACCTGATTTCTGTCTCACTGTGATGAAATCCAGACCTTTTCCAAGCATATCTCCCTCTATTTTGATTCCTGAACAGTGTATTTTCTATTAACAGCTGAAATTTATTGCAGAATTTGAGCAATATTTCTCCTCTACTGGCAAGCTTGTAATATCTTGTAACGCTGTCTTCTACCACTTCCCCTAATATAGTGCCCCAGTCGCCTTGATTGGTAGATTGTGATCCGTTTTTCATTACTGAATTACCATTAAGTGCTCTGGTTTACTCACTCTCTCTCTCTCTCTCTCTCTCTCTCTCTCTCTCTCTCTCTCTCTCTCTCTCTCCCCCTCTCTCCCTCTCTCCATCTTCTGCTTGTGATGTTGGCATGTACACCTGAACTATATTTGTTGACATTAGTTGTTGTCAGTTCTGATAACAATAATGTTATCACTCACCTCTTCATAGTAATTCATTTTTTGCCCTACTTTCTCATTTATAGTGGCTTCTACTTGCATTATACCATATTGTGCTTCTGTCGATATTACCTTTTATTCATCTGACCAGAAATCAATGTCACTTTTTCCATTCCAGATCACTGATTCCTACACTACACTTAAATTGAGCTTTGCATTTCCCTTTTCAGGTTTTATAGCTTCACTGCTACATTCAGGCTTCTAACATACATCACCAAGACTTTTAGAATGTTACCCTTTCATTGGTTATTCAGTATTTTTCTTGTGGTCACATCTCTCTTGGGAGTCCACTCCTGGAGATCCGAATGGACATGTTCGGTAAACATTATGCATCTTTAATTCAGTGGTTTTTGTTGCCTTTTGTGTATTAATCATCACTGATTCTTCCAACTTCAGGTGCAATTTCCTACCACAAGGGTTCCAGTTTCCTGGAGACCATTGACAGAACTGAGAGGACTCTTTTACTGGAAGTCTTTGGCACCATTGATGATGATTTTTATTCATAATCTAAGCTGTGATTAGGATTGAAACCCAAACCAGTACCTTTTTATTAGTAGCCAAAGCTGCTACCCCTCCACCGCAGTAATCTTATACAGGGTGTCCCATTTATCTTGACCACCCTAGATAACTTTGTCCAGATGCAAATTACAAAATGTTTCAAGCAAACGTTCTTTAGCCATCAGGGGGGCATCAGTCAGCATGATTGCCTTCATTGTAGCTTTGTTTTTTACAAAAACATGAACAGCACTATGACTTTTTTCAAGTGGCACCCTGTATTTTTTATTCAGTAATTCACTTCCTCTCCTAAAGACCTATTCAAAAATGTATCACAGTGTACCATTCACTGAAACACAACATTATTAATTACATAACACAACATTGACTTTGAGCCCAGGATCACAAACTTGTCCACTTGCTGGGGTTGTCAGAAAACAAATGAAAATCAAGTAAAAACATGACACAAAATTGACTTTGACTCTCCTGTACCATTGCCCAGGAGCAGAACATTCAAAGGTGCTCAAAGTGGTGACCCTGGACACGGATACACTGGCGCACTCATTGAGTGAAAGAATTATTTACTGCTTCCAGTGTTGCCTGCTGAAGAGAATTACAAGCAAGCACGATACATTCTGGCATGTCCTCTGTAGTTGTTGGAATATCGCGATAGACAACGTCTTTAATTCAGCCACAAAGAAAAAAGTCTAGAGAATTTAAATCAGGAGACCTAGTAGGCCAAGTAACTGTTCCTCCTTGACCAATCCATCTGACAGAATATCTTTGGTTCAGAACACGATGTACATGCAAGGCATTATGTGCTGGACATCCATCATGTTGATACCACATAAGCATTCTGATCCTTAGTAGCACTTCATCCAGAAGAGGAGGAAGAATTCTTCTGAGGAAGTTGGCATATGCTGTGCCATTAGACTACCATTGATGAAATAAGGGCCAATAACTGTAGTACCAAGCATCCCACACCAGACGTTAACTCTCCATTGACGCTGATGTTCCACCTGTGTAAGCCACCGTGGGTTGTCGCTGGACCAATAATGTATGTTCCTTGTATTTACATGTCCTTTGTTTGAGAAGGAACATTCATCGGTAAATAGAACATTGGAGAAGAAGTTCGGGTTTGTCGAGGATTTGCTGCTGTGCCCACTGACAGAACTGCACACGATTCTGGAAATCATTCCCATGCATTCTTGATGTAGGTGTACATGGTAAGGATGGAACCGATAATGTGTGAGAATATGATGTACACTGGTTTTAGGAATGCCAGTCCTATGTTGAAGCTGTCGTGTGCTCACATATACGGATTCATAGCAACGGAAGCAAGAACAGTAACTTTGGCAGCTTCATCTGTGTGAGTGCTTTGACGATTGCGTTGTCATGGGTTGAAACTTCCCATTTCCTGAAGTGTCGCAACAAGACGAGAAAACATCCATCAGGAAAGTGGGTTCTTGTCGGGATATAGCTCTCTGTACAGTTCCGCTGCCTGCATTTTGCCTATTTTCAACAACAACAACAACAACAATAAAAGAAACATTATGTTGATGCAGTTTGTATGAAGGGGAGCCTTTACTGTATGCCTACTCTACACAACAGTATTTAAAAGGACTAAACTACTGTACTAAATGTACCCGTACATAAGAAAACAGTATTGCAATTACTGTTCTGCTAACTTACATTCCCCATAGGTGAGTAGAATTTCTATCTTCTCTTCGTTGGTATACATTCTACTCACACCACTCTTCAACTGATGATGGTTGACAGAATGACAGGTGTGCGTTCTACTTATGTTTACATTTGTCCTCTGTCAGCATCAGCACGTGGATGTGGTCCGTTACCCCGAGTACCTGCACTAAGCACTGGGAGCATCAACGCCAATGTTGTGTTATGTAATTAACAATGTTGTGTCCCAGTGAGTGGTACACTGTGGTGCATTTTTGAATAGGCCTTTAGGGGAGGAAATGAATTACCGAATAAAAAATACAGGGTGCCATTTAAAAAAGTCATACCTCTGTTCATATCTTTGTAAAAAACAAAGCTACAATGAAGACAACCGTGCTGATTCATGTCCCCCTGACAGCTAAAGAACATTTGCTTGAAACATTTTGAAATTTGCATCTGGACAAAGTGTTATTTAGGGTGGCCAAGGTAAATGGGATACCCTATATTTGCGAGAGCCTGGGTTCAAATTCATGTCAACCATCCCGATGTAGTCCCTTCCTAATCCTGGTTCACCCCAAGCATGTTCTTGGTCTATGTTAATCTTGCATGTAAGTGCACATTAAACTAAAATCTTCCTCTACAAATTATATTGCTAAGATCTTACATCTCTGGTAATGGATAAGCAATTTAGTTGTGATAAAGTAGTTTATGAATGCACTTTCTGCTTGTGTGTGGTATGTATCAGTGCCATGACTCAAAGCACTTCTGAAACAGATGAAAACCAGTTGTAATGTGGGCACTAGCTATGAGATTTTTAGTTGTTTTATTATACAAGTTTTACAGTATGGTAAGTGAATGGGGGAAAAAAAATGCAGTTTAGTAAACATGCTCAGCAGTTTTGCCTCAGAATGTGTAATGCAAACCAGCTTTTAGAGGCATTACACATATATATGACAACAAGACTAAGCAGAGTTCTTTAAAACTTCTGCTTCAGCCAAACAATTTCTTCTTCTTCTTCTTCTTCTCTCTCTCTCTCTCTCTCTCTCTCTCTCTCTCTCTCTCTAGTGACGAAGACCAGATTTTGTGTATTGGGAGGAACTGTAATAGTTGTTTTAGCTTAGCGTACTTTTGTAATATGGTTTGTGTCACAGTGTAAATAGTTGCCTTGTATTAATATTGTGTCAGAACATTTGTATCGTTAGTTTTGATCTGTTCTTCTGTGAAAGGTTGGCAGACTGAATTATGATGATTTTAAGTTATTATTTCTTACAGATTTTGCAGACTGGTGTGGAAATTAATGAAGTAGACAACTCTGGTTTCAGTACACAAGGACCAACTGTTTATGCTGGAAATCTTGGTTATAATAGATTCATTATACAGGTATTTTATAATAAATTCAAAGATTATAATAGAGAGAGTTACCTTCTTCAAAAAACAAAATATTTAGTGAACATTTAAGTTTTTTGAGCTTTTTGAAATGGTAATGTTTGAAGTATTAAATTCATTGGTTAGTTGTCATTTCTTCCTTTTTAATTAATTCCTTTTTTCTTGCTCATTTCTTAGTTTATTATGTTCATCTACTGATCTCTTTTAACCGTTTCGCTGGTACAGACATGCTCTCTGCATTCCATGCTGAGTAAGGCTTTTTCACGGCTCTAATGCTCACCAAATGCTGCCGCCTGTGCTGAGAGAGGGCATTCCGTCCACTAGGAAATACGTATCATCCAATTGTAAAAAGCTATTAAGTGAAACAGTTTCATTTTTGCACACCTTACAGTCTGATATCTTCACTTCAAATTACATTAAACATTGCACGAAATTTTGAAGGGTCTATAGAGATAAAAACGTGTTGGGTAAACTTTGTGTGGCTGGTTTTAGCTCATACGTTGCAGTGTATGAAATGTAGTAAGGTGTCAAAATTTTATTTGAAATAGAGAGCAGAATGATATTTCATTTTGTTCTCGAGTTATTGATTTTTATATCCAATGGACTATCGTGTGCAGCGCACCCATTTTCATTCCTGCACATTGTGAATCATATGGTTATAACAATTGTCATATTTCATAAATGGTTCAGGATATTGAAACGAGTTTTTTTGCAAATGATAGCACACAAAGAGGCACATATGTTGTATGATAAATACTAAAACATATCTATTCAACAAGATGAGGAAGTAACTCATCTAAAGCAGTGAGAGCTCGGTGGAATGGGATGCATAAACATGCCAATAACTTTTCAGGAAAACCGAGGGACCACTTTTAAACAAATCTTCAGCACCTGGGGAGCGGCGGAACATGACAGGTTAACTCGCCCACAGCAGTTGAAGGGTTAATCCATATTCAGTGAAAATTACTGTAGTTTGTGTGTGGCAGTATGCCAGTTTTCTACTTCTCTTGTTATTGTTGAAAACTACTTTAATTTCAGTGTTGGATTTTGTCTCTATCTCAGTTTGTCTTCTTGCAGTGATCACCAATCACATCTCACTTCCAAATATTGATTTCTCATGTTAAAGATACAGTTTGTAATTTTGGTTTCTGAACAATACACATAATTCTGCGGTGATTGCATTCCAAACTTATTTATTTTACATCTTATATTGGGACAGTTATCAAGTATAGACGTTTTTGTCAAAGTTGCTGCTCAAATTGTTCGAAGTCATTTGGCATGATTCCAGAAGTGGTGTGCTTCATTTGCGAACATGATCAATCACTTTTGGTTCACTTTGAGTTGCATTTGATTTGAGGCTATACTGCTACGAATTATTTCCTGGCACTTCTCTATTTTGTATTTGCCCTCAGGAGCAATACATGAAATTGCTTCTATGCATAAGCAGGCAAATTGTGATTGATGGTTGACTTAAACGTATGACCATTAAATTCTTTAACAGATGACTGCTTATTTTTTCTCAGCAATATAACCAGATTATAGCTTTCTTAAGTGCTGCCATTGTGGTATTTAAATGATATAGATCACCATGAATAATTTTGGTATTATTCTCATTTATATTTGTTTTATACTTTTTAAATATGAAAGAGCTCTTGAAATAAAAATTATTCATGTGAACACAAAGTTTATTTTCTGCACACTATTAAAATCCTATTAGTCATAATTACACTATGTTAATATCAATTCTTGCCTTACATGTAATTAAGTTTGTTTGAGCTACAAGTTTTGCATCACCTGTGAACAGGTTTTCTACTTACAGTTCAGTAGTAAATAAATACACCCACCCACATGTTTTTATATAACCTTCCCAGATAGCTGTGCATGTTAAAGAAGTTCTTCTGGGAAGGGGAGCTGCGCCGGACCTGGACTGAATCCACTCTGCAGATTAACAATGAAGGCTGGTGGTTTTTAGGTGGTTTCCCATATCCCACTAGCTGAATAATGTCCCGGTACCCAAGTCCTATCTCAGTTACACAATTTGCAAACATTTAGAAAACTTCTGCTCACTTTGACATGAATAACACTAAATGCAAGCAGTTGGGGTACAACCGTTCCATGCCGGAAAGGGGAGGAGGTGATAATGGAGTGATGACAGGAGGGGTATGCGCCCAACACTTAGATTAATCATGCCAAATCTGTTAATGACCATGCTGACGCTATGCCAGTGCAGGACAAAGGCACAAGAAAGAGAAACAGGACTATTGTTGAATGAATGTTATGAAAAGCGGATATTTACAGAATAACTCCTTCCTATGTTATCCGCCCTCCCTTCCCTCAGAGATAACTTGCGCTATGTTCTGGCTACTTGCTAGCAAGCTTTTTTTTATAAATCTCCCCTATACATATTTTTTGTGTATAAAAACAACAAAAGAACAGTGTTATTAGCACTTTTAACGATAGTAACATTATAGGCAGTGACCGGCTGTGGCCTTATCTAGTAGCTATCTTTGCTGTTGAGTGCATCCATTAACAGCCATGGTGTGTGCACACTACTAGCTTTCTTTTACTCCATGTTGGCAATTCTGAAGCTTCTTCTTTCCTCATGCTATATTACAACATTAACATAAAAAAAAGATGTGTTATAATGTATATAAAAAAGGGGTAATGTCACATAACTGATAACAACAAAATTAATTATTATTCCACTTAAAGGCTATCGGCATCGAAGGTGATGCAACTACTACTCTTATGACCATAAATGAACAGAACACTCAGAATTGATTCAGAGTACCCCAAACTCAATAAGAAAGAAATTCTTTATGAAATTAAGGGTTAGATACCATGTACTGGAAGGAACGTGAAGACGTTCTGGAAAAAAACTATGAGATTAGGCAAACCCCCACAAGAAAGAGTGGAATGTTGCCTGTTGTTGGGCAATAGAAAAGAAAATACAAGCATAGATAACCTCCAGCAGCAATAAAACCTCAGAAAAATGGCTGGAATTTTTAAAGATACAGAAAAGATCATCCAAGACAGTAGAAAGATAAAGGTAAAGATATGATATAAACTGGATTAGAGAAATTGAATGAGACCTTATCAAGAACAACACCAGAAACATTTGCAAAATTTTCAAAGAAAACTTGACAGGATACCAGCCACCTAATCTGTGCTTTCACAGGCCCAATGTAACACCGGAAACCAATACAAAAAGATTGTCAAATTTTAGTCAAGTACTCTTCTTCTCAGCTGCAAACCCAAGGTGGAAAAACTAGGTTTTTGAAAAAGAAAAAAAAAATTAAAAAAGAAAAAAGGGGAGGTTGGGGGGGGGGGGGGGGGGGGGGTACCAAAATCAGTGTCTGTTGAGAAAATTAAGGAAATAACTAGTTCTTTGAAAAATAACATGTCACCTGGGGACGATCGAATCAGAGCAAAAATATAGAAATTAAATGAAGTAATCTCACACAAGCAACTCACAGAATTATATCAAACATCCGGAAACTGAACAAATACCTGCAGACTGGAAGTGTTTAGTAATTACTTTTTTCACAGAAAAGGAGATAAAACTGATCCAAATTACATGGGAATTTCACTACATCACACTGTGTACAAAATTGGCAGGAAGAACAAGCAGATTCCTTAATGGGGAGAGTCAGACAGAATTTTGCAAATGGCAATCTTGTATAGAAGATATATGAAACTTACAGACAGTTTTGCAAATAAGATGATGTAGAAATACTGTGGTAGCTTTTGCCGACTTCACAAATGCTTATGATTTAATAGATAGGCAGATATTAATCCATACTTCAAAGGAATTCAAAATCGACAGGAAAACAAGGGAAATTATCTAGCAGACATTATCAGATACTACATCTGAAATTAAATTCATGGTACAAACTTCAGAAGCATTTTAAAACCACACCGATGTTTGTCAGGAAGATGTACTCTCCCTCTTGCTATTTCAGATAACTCTACAGAAAATTGAGAAGATAGTGGAAAATAAATTAAAGAGAGATTAAAAATGAGCAGAGAAACAATGTGATATGTCTAGCTTCCGCAGACAACTTCGTTATTCTAGCAAACAATAGAGGAGAAACCAAACTTGCTCTGGAGACGCTTCATGAAATCTCATACAAAACTACCCTATAAATCTCCCATGAGGAAACTCCTTACATGAAAAGGAAGCTTGCAGATAATTTCCCATTTATAACTTGGTGTAGGGAACTGTCATAAGTTACACGCTTCAAGTATCTAGGAGAGATTATTCAACCTCCAGGACTGAAAACAATAGCCAGTTAAGAAAGAATCTCGGAATTACAAAAAGCATATAAGCCCACTGAAGTTACTACAGTAGAAGAATCTCTCTCTCAGTGCAAAACTAAGGCATTACTCGAAGCACTCTACACTGCAGAAACCATGGTGATTCATGGTCAGACAAAAATAAGAGAAATTGAACAGAAAGAAAAATTCTCAGGAGGATATTCAGACCAGTTTTTTGTGAATGAATTTGGATAAAGAACCTGTTGAGAGAGATCTACTGACAAAAACAATAATGGGCAGCTTTAGAGAAATAAGGATAAAACTTTTAATGAACATGTCCACAGGATGAACAAGAACATGCTCAGAAGACAAATATTCGAGACCGCAAACACTAGCAAAAACAGGATAAAATGGATCATTAAAATAGAAATAGTTATTAAAAACTGGGAATCACATAATATAATGTAAGCAATTGAGAACAGTTTAGAAACATCATAAAAACCATACACTTAACCAAAAATACATGGAGGAAATATTTGAAAATAACAACACACACAAGCTGTTGAACTCACAACTCAAATAATATTTGCTTGTTGCAACTATATGATTGTAAATTATTGTGAGGGCCTCAGGCTGAAGCATCGTATAAACATTTCACTGTGCAAGTTGTCATTAAAAATTCCATTTGTTTTTACTAATGCAGAATATGAAAACATGGTACATATTTTTACCATCTGAGATGACAGTGCTCCTTCTGCAAAAGAAGAATACCATTAGTGCTTTCTAACTTATCAAATTCTGGGTCATTATTTGTTATCAGCTAGAAAGTGGTGTGCTTCACAGTAAGCAAGTTTGAACTGAACAAGAAGTTCAATGAAATGTGCAGAAATGTGAACATGTCATCAAAAATATTCACTATAGTCCAACAAAAAGTACATGTTACAAACATTACTTCTTATACCTATTTCACTTACAAAATGTGTAACTTTTGATCACCGAGGACAATGCTGCATGCCTTAATTTTGCAAGGTGTATACAACCCGGGAGATCCGGGAAAAACCCGGGAATTATTTCATACGGGAGAAAACCGGGAAAAACCCGGGAATTTTTTAGAATTCCAGATAATTTTTCATTGTTTTAGTTTTCTGTTAAATTTTTGTAATTTTGACTGGTAAGAACCGATATGCTAACAAAGCATATTACTGTATCCTGCTACTGCAGAATAATGCTTCAACAATAAAACATAAACGAGAGAAAAAAACGAAAATAACTTAAATTGCAAAGGAAATGCGCCGTATACAGCAACGACACACAGTGCTCATGCAAGCATCTGCCAACAGCAAAATGTGTCAAAGGCTTTAGGAAAACTATGCAATGTTTAATACAAACAAACTGCCTCCGATGAATGTGAAGTCACAACTGTTTACATTAGATTCGTTTTAGCAGTTACGAGCAGGCTCAGGGTGCGCATGCGCATGCGCAGTTGAGTCACGTATGAGGAGTAAATTCTCCCGCTCCTGACTACGGGAATGTGGCTGTTGGCTGTGCAAGCAGCTAGATGCTACCGGGAAAAGAGGGCGCCAAATTCATAATCTTGAGGGGAAAAAAAACTTGTTTTACAAAGCACCTAGCATCCAGCGCACGTTGGTCTATCGATTGTTCATATGATTTTGAAACGCATCCCTGTTGGTTTTTGAACATTTTTGAACACATTTTAAGTTGATTTCTGAATGCGTGCATAGTGTACGTGATGTCTCTGTCAGGTGAATTCTCGTCGCATCTAGAAATAAACTTTCCGCAGAGAAAGGGGACGGGGCTATATCAGCGGAGGGGAGTAAAGCCAAACGGATGAATGCCAATCGCTGTCTGATTATGTGGTTGATTGGGTTAGCGAATGATCACCGTTGTTATAATTACTAGCTAAATCCATAGATTCAGACGACCAGAATGGAAATAAACGACTACCAGGAATAACAGGTGAGAAAGATTACGTATTATCTTCTCAGTATAACCAAGAAAATGAAATTTTGACAGAAAATTTTAGGCCACATCGCTACACTAGTAAGGACTAGTTTTACAGTCCCCGCTTAAGTTATATTCTGGAAGTAATGCAGAAAACGTGTTGTACGAACATGTAACAATGCCTAACCGGAGAATAATCGCGGGATAACCTGTGATTATGGCAGGGTTAGTGAACAAATTTTGACAATGGTAGGAATAGCTACAGAATTGGTGACGACAAGATTGTTTGTTAGAACAAGGAAGGAGGAGAAACAGGGACATCACACAAATTATGGAAGAGTAAGACGATTCCAAATTTATAGAAAAATTTCGTAATACTACTTTTCGATCTCATGCTTGAGAAGCTGGTGTGTATGAATGAAATGTGAAACTATTTCCTAACATAAAGCTTTTTGCTTGTAGTAGGCCTTATAGGCATTTGATATCGATACATCGTGTATTATATTCTGTCATGTTATAAAAATGACCATTTGTGCCAAAACAGTCTCGTTTATCTGGCGTGTGATACAAAATTGCTACAATATTAAAAAGCCCTATTTTGTTTTACCTAGCAGGCAGTGACAAAATTGACGTAATCAGATCGAGAAACCACACCAGTCTTGGGTATTATTTGTATTAACAGCTTTTTCAGTATTAGATAACGACATTTCGATTTTTCATGTAGCAAAACGAACTTGGATGAGGTAATAGATTCTTTCACAGAAAGGAAAGCACGCCATGTAAAGCTGTAGTAAGATTAGAGAGGAAAAAATGCTGAGAGCTAAGGATTGAAGAAATGTGTACTTTCTTTCTTGTCTCTTGTCTTTATTGGTTTTATGTATCCTATATTTTTCCTATATTTAATTTTATGTCACACAAAACAGCAAGTTATTAGCTAATAGGCAATAAAGAGTGCAAATTTTCTGAAGAGTTCTTGTTCTGCCTGATTACAAATAATCCCATTTGCTACAAGATGAACATATTTCAGAAAATTCGATCCAATAAGCAAATATCGTTGATCCGGGGCTGGTGTGCAGAGCAGTCTGAGTTATAGTGGGGAAGTGTGTAGTCTCCACGTGATCCTTGTTTGAATTTAGTGATTTTACTGTTTTCCCTTCGTTTACACTCACGTCAAATGAAAACAAAATGGATATCTGTGGCCAGGAGCCATCAAGTGAATTAAAATACATTCACATAATTATGGAAGGCTAAAATATGTTATTAGTTTCAGATTTTATTTCACTTCCATCTTTCTGACAGTCAAGCATTAATCGCCTTGCAGAACAATGAAGTTATTTTTGTCTGTTTGCTGACCGACTGGGAATAGGAGAGGCACCACAGGACGTTTCAATTTCCACTGTCCTGAATATAGTTTGATGACATCCATTACAAAATATACACGTTTCAGTTCCACAGAGCGAAATACAGTGACGTGCGATAGAAGAATGCTGTGTGAAGAGGCATGGCACTGCACTTTGGCACACTTGAGGCCAAATAACATGTATTACATTTCCTCGAACACATATGTTTTTTATGTTTCAGACTTTTCAGAAAGATGTGCGCTACAAGATGAACATATTTCAGAAAATTGGACCCGATAAGCAAATATCGTTGATCCGGGGCTGGTGTGCAGAGCAGTCTGAGTTATAGTGGGGAAGTGTGTAGTCTCCACGTGATCCTTGTTTGAATTTAGTGATTTTGCTGTTTTCCCTTCGTTTACACTCACGTCAAATGAAAACAAAATGGATATCTGTGGCCAGGAGCCATCAAGTGAATTAAAATACATTCACATAATTACGGAAGGCTAAAATATGTTATTAGTTTCAGATTTCATTTCACTTCCATCTTTCTGACAGTCAAGCATTAATCGCCTTGCAGAACAATGAAGTTATTTTTGTCTGTTTGCTAAAGAAATTTGACTTTTATTAACCTTTTCTGTAGAGGCAGACAATGTATTTGAAACGAAATGTTTAATTCCACATTACTTGCTAGTTTCAACTGTTCATTGCATTTCAAGTGCACGTTTTCATCTTCTAGCATGTATGGCATTTTGCCATAATAAAGAACCAAACATGATATAATACAGAACCAGTGCTCCAAGAAAATTTACATCCTGAAAACCGCACTGAAAAGCTTAATGTCAGGTCGAGGTCTACTTAATTGGGAATCTGGACATACGAATGTGCACTGTAAATATGCACATTAAATGTGCACATTTTAGTATGTTTCATGAAATTCCGATGTTTTTGGAGTATCCTCTGATGTCTTGTTTCTTTTATGATACAACGTATGATCTTTCAGTGTTTTACACGTACTCCCCTTACGGGCTTCCTACGTCATGATAGCTGCGCAAACGCGGTGTCGCCTGTTATCTGTGCTCTCTGGCAACTGCTGATACGCTCCTATTTTTAACAGGTCGCGGGAAAATATTGCGAATGGCATTTTGAAAAACGGTTACTTTCAAAGTAAATATCCTTTTACGGAAGTCGAACTATGTGCGAGAATGTAACATCAATTTCTTAAATCCCAGAGGGCTTGACTCTCATTTAAAAATCAACTCTTTGATGACGGGCCATTTAGAAGAATTTTGAACCCTGAAGATCCGACATTTATGTCATTATTAAACATTTTACTGGCACATTTGTGTGATATATGTTAAAGTGTAACACGCGCAAAAAATATCAACATTATATGCGAAAGCTTAGCTTCTCTTGCAGCTTACTAACCTTAGAGACCAATATTATATGTGAAAACTTTGTTTTTCTTGTAGCAGCACTGTATATTTATTTAAACTATTAACTTTCCATGTTTGTGTGTTTGTGCTACTTAACAGTGATGTTGCTGTTGGCTGACTACATCACGTGTCCTATACTCTGAATATCCGCTGTCATTGGCTGGTGAGATCACATGACATGAGCTATGACTGGCTTACAAAAGCGCACTGCAATCTCGATTTCAATGATTTGGAAAGTTACATGCGGTGTTTGGTGGAATTCCAGTGTGTACTTTCGTAATACGAAAATACGCAGCGTACATGTTGCTGCACATCAAAGATATTTCCAAAAAACGTCTTTTTTTTCCCTGAGTTTCATCTTTTAAAGTGCCGGGAAATTCTACATCCATGTATAAAACCATAACAATTCAAAAGATTGATGAGTTTTGCAGTTCCGAGAGAAAATATACTAGCACTTAACACGGGAAAAGTGTGTTTTCACGTGGAAGAAAGTGTATTTTTAACCGGGAAATCCGGGGAAAATCCGGGAATTTTTTTTTCTTGCCTGCGTATACACCCTGTTTTGTGACAGGTTACTATACAGAATGGAATCAATTACCATAAATGGTTCCACTAACCATCCTCAAAGGAGCAACCCCACTATCTGGAATGCAATGGTGGTGGTCTGTAGCTGTACTGATCGTAGAAGATGTGTTACCTTCCAAACGAACTGTCACATTGTTGCTGTTGTTAATACCTTTTACCTTAACTGTTTTCTTGTATGGTCATCGTTCCAAAATTCTTTTGATGAGGTGGACCTGCGGTGCAGTGCCACCAACTCTTGCTGTGTGACTTCTCACTTGCAGGAGGTTGAGGGCTGGAAGAGAGCTTTGTCATATTCACTCTACAAAATGATGTAACTGCTTTTCAATGAACTTTTCTGTATTTTGTTGCCCTTGTATAACAATTACAACATTGGGTGAACATATCTCCTATTAATCAGATCAACATCTCTATATGGTGAGTAGCAATATATACTTTCCATAATATTATTTTTATTCCATCCTGGACTTCGCATTGTTCACATAAAAATGTTTTAGATAGATAGCATGTAGAGAACTTTCCACTGTGCGTGTACTGGTTTGATGAATGAATGTACAGAGTAAGAATGAGAGGTGTGAGCACAGAACGTCACCAAGGTGCGAGCACAGAATGTCACCAGAACAGAACAGAAGAGAATGAATGACATTTCTCTTAAGCTTTCTTCAACTGTTTTGGGGTGTTGTCATTGTAGGCAGCACCTCATTTTCTCTGCCTTCCAAAACACCACCAAGCAGCAATGCCAAAGCATAAGTGACCAATGCGCACACAGTGGAAAGTTCTGTACATGCTGACTACGTAAAACATTTTTATGCAGACAATGGAAAGTGTAGGATGGAATAATGACAATATTGTGAAAAGATTATATTGCTATTCACCATATAGAGATGTTGAGTTAGAGACAGACACAACAAAAAGACTGCTAAACCTGTGAGTTTTCATCCAAAAGGCCTTGTTCTTAGGTACACACACACACACACACACACACACACACACACACACACACACCACTGTCTCTGGTCACCGAGACCAGCCTCAGTCGTGTAGATGTGAGCTGTGCTTGTGGGAATGTAGGTGTAGGTGTGTGTTGTCTACTTTAGAAGAAGGCCTCTTGGCTGAAAACTTACACAACATATTTAGTGGTCTTTTTGTTGTGGCTATCTACAACTCAACATCTCCTCTATTTGGTGAGCAGCAATCTATCCTTTTCATACTATTGTTTTTACACACATATCTTTACATCTTTTATCTAATTGGAATGGTTTTCTGGATCAAAAAAACTTTTCATCCCCACCTGTCACCGAAACCACCCCAAATTGGAACAGCCATACCATAAACATCAATATACACAGTTCTCTCTAAATGGTATCAACCAAAACAAATGGCCACTACCAAACTGTGTCCCAGAGAAGAGTTGGCCACCTAGTGACAGAATAAGTCATTGAGCACAAAATGCTTGATTTCTGTGGTTGCTTCAAAATGCATGCTGTCTGGACCCTTCCCTCAACTACATCTTTTCTGAATTTCATATATGGGAATTATTGCTAGAACACCCTTCAATCCCACAACCCACATGTTCTCAATCTCTCATAGCAGCTGCCCCACACCCATCTCTTTCCCCTATTCCGTAGCATTCCCATGAATTTAGGTTGGATTTAAAACTTGCTTTGCTACCTGTCAGATATTTTATATTAATAGGCAAATAATAAAAAAAATTTTGTTTCTGCATATTGAACTCCTTTCTGTGCCACTGACAAATGCAATTTGTCATAAATAATCCATTGCAATTTGGGAACATTAGTGATATACATACCTACAACACTGGAAGAAAAATGAGATTTATTACTAATTACTAAAGCTGTCAGTATCACAGAAGGGAGTTCAACAAGCAGCAACACAACTTATTTTGAAATTTTAATTGCACCTTTACTATATCTAAAATATAAAATATTCTTGGGGGGACCGGGGGGGGGGGGGGGGGGTCTCATCACTTGGAAAGAAAATATTGATTGCACAAAATCAGGCAGTAGCAATAATATGTTATCTTCATCCACGGTCATTTTGTTGGTAATATTTGTGTGTGTGTGTGTGTGTGTGTGTGTGTGTGTGTGTATGAGTGAAGAAGGTGCAGTTAAAATGCCAAACTTTTTGAAGATTGCCTACAAAACGACTATGGATGATGCCCACGTATTCTTCCTTCTGCTCGCATTTGTGCAATCAATATTTTGCTTCTAAGTTATGAATTGCCCCCAGAGTATTATTCTGTAATACATTGTTGAGTGGAAATGTGCAAAATGTGTTAGAAGGTTGATTCATTTGTCCCCAAGATGAGAAAATGTACAAAGAACAAAAGTAGTGGAATGTAGTTGTTTGAACAGCTTAGTAACATGTTTCTTTCAGTTGAAGTTAGTTTTTGTCAGTATGTGTGTGTGTGTAGTGCTCAGTTATACAATAAGTGGATATTTTTATTCCTTTATTTTTTGTTTTCAGACAAGTTAATAAATAATAATTTATTTTTGTACAATTTGTATTAGGTTTCACAGATGGGTGTCCGGCTGCTTCAGGGTTTAGATCAGATTCAGCACATTCCATTGGATTTAGGTTCTCCTATAGTACATGCTTCTTCTGCTGATCCTCATGTTGTAATTTTGAGTGAAGATGGTCAAGTGATATTGCTCACGTTACGTGAATCACGGAATCAAGGAAGGCTTAGTGTTACAAGACCTTCTGTCTCAATGGTGAGTTACTATTTTCACTTATAAGATTACCAAAATGTAAGTGTCCTTGCAGTTGCAAGGCAACATAAGAAAGGACAAACTTTTTTCTTCTGGTTAGCAAATCTGTATTGGTAACTACAAGCAGCCTGTTATTGTCTTTGAACTGTTTGCTAAGTCCATAGCTTTTTGTTTTGTGTGCTGGTATTTAGTTTTTAAAATCTTTCCTTAGGCAACTATCTCCTTTTGACTCTCATTGTCTGTAGTTTGCATGTCCACCACAATACTTCTACTTGGAAGTTTAATGACCTGTCAATTTTTGATTTCTGGAACCGTCAGGTGAACTTTAAATAATTTTTCAAAACTCCACCAAAGTTAACGTACATCTATTTCATCTGTCTTTATCAAAGATAGTGACATTTCATGTAGTAAACAAACTCTTGTGATAATACAGAGCAGTAAACTCACATAGACTTTGAAGAGTTGGCATTAATTTGTGCTAAATACTCCATAAATTTCCAATTAAAATGTTACACAAGCGATTGTAGAAACTCATTGGTGACTGGCTGTAAAACATTGCTCTATGAAAACACAAACAGAACTGACTTGAAACAGTTGATTGTTGACTTGGAAATTTACATATTAACCCTAAACATGGACTGTCTGTGATATGGTGTGCAGCACCAGGTAAGTTAAGAATGCATACATAGGTTATCCAGAGAACTTATTTTAGTTAACAGTTGGCTACATAGCCATAAATTAGTGCCACAGGTTCTCTTTTATGTAACAGAAGTTTTGAATAATCAATGGTATTCCTGGAACGTAGTAAAGCCTGTCAAGATTTCTCTGGTAACTCAATCTTTCTCATTGAAATATTTCATTAACTGACATATTCTAGTAAAATTATACATTTTTGGTGTCAGAAGAAAAGCAAGATACAATTCTGTAATAATTGCTTTTTGAAAGGATTGCTTTCTAAAAAGAGGACAACTTTTTGACTGCATGGTTTCCAGAAAAGACAAAATGATCTTTGGGAGGAAGAAATTGAAGGCTCTCAGATAAGGTGTGCCGATTAAAGAACAAATAATTACTATCAGGATGAATTTTCAAATGCCTCTGCCTTCACATATTATAAATTTTGAATATTTAAATACAGTGATCTTGTGTGAACTATTTATGATATTATAAGCGGCCTGTAAACAGTGCACTGAATGATAAGGTTTTAAAAAGTTATTTGGATAATAATTAGAATCTGCACAATGCATGTATTATTTATGGAACAGAGAGCGGAAAAGAAAAATGTAGTAATTATATCAGGAGTGGAGGCATTCCACTTTGGTACATTTCGTGCTGTTACCCAAATTTTTCGTATAAAGTGGTTGTGGGTATAACCACTTCTGCATAGGGTTGGGTCATGACAGTGTGGAGAGATCATGGAAATAGGCTGTTTGTACCCCAGACAGACATCATCAAAATTTAAAACATTTCATTAGCACTCATTCGACTGTACTAGTTGCATATCAGTGGAGGCAGCAGCCACATATCCTCGCAGTATGTGGCAAGGACGGCTCTTGGCGGCACTGAGTGGATGGTTACTACTCTGTGTTGTTGGTGCCCAGGAATGTTGACTCCAGTGGAACTTGCCCAGGAAGTGACAGGATGTGATGCCAACACCAGCACAGGGGGGTGGACTGCTGTAGTGCCTGAGTCTCATTCTGGAGCCCTTCAGGGCAGGAGTCTGGGCACTGCTGGAATTGGCCAGGCAGCAGTCTGCTGGTGGACAACTACCGAGCCCAAGGAGGATGACTTGGCACTACTCATGTATCTGTGATAGGAACAGGGTAGGGCTGCTAGGGACAATTGGAGGGGGGTCAGAAAAGGAGAAAGTGGAGAGAAGTAGTGGGTACACTGGTGGAGTAGAAGGCTGTGTTGTGCTGGAGTGAGAGCAGGGAAGGTGGCAGTCAAGTAGAGGACACAGACTGGCGAAGGTTGAGGCCAGAGGAGGTTACAGAAACATATGTTATATTGCAGGGAGAGTTCCCACCTGTGCAGTTCAGAAATGCTTGTGTTGATAGGAAGGAATCCATATGGCGCAGACTGTGAAGCAGCCATTGAAATGAGGCATGTTGTGTTGGGCAGTATGTTCAGCAACTGGGTGGCTGAGCTGCCTCTTGTCACAATTTGTCCATAGCCATTCATGTGGTCAGACAACCTGTTAGTCATCATGCCCACGCAGAAAGCAACCTAGTAGTTGCAGCTTAATTTTTAGATCCCATGACTGCTTTCAGAGATAGCCGCACCTCTGATGGGGTAGCAGATGCCTGTGACTGGACTGGAGTAGGTGGCTGTGGAGGATGTATAAGACAGATATTGCATCTAAGTCTATTGCAGGGACATGAGCTGTGAGGCAAAGGGATGTTGGTGGCATGGAATAGGGATGAACAAGGATACTGCGTAGGTTTTGTTTTGTGTGTGTGGGGGGGGGGGGGGGGGGGGGGCAGAATGCCACTGTGGGAGGGGTGAGAAAGGTGGTGGGTAGGATATTCCTTACTTCAGGACACAATGAGAGGTAGATGAAAGACAGGCAGAGAATGTGATTCGGTTGCTCCAGTCCTGGATGGTACTGTGACATGGGGGAGGAGGGGGGGGGGGGGGGGGGGGGAGCTCCTTTGCAGCTGGACAGTTGGTACCTGGGAAGTGGTAGTTGACTGGAGATTCAAGGCATGGGAGATCTGTTTCTGTACAAGGTTGGGTGGGTAATTTCAGTCTGTGAAGGCCTCAGTGAGACCTTTTGTATATTTGGAGAGGAACTTCTGGACTGCTGATGCCTCTGTTGAAACTAATGATATAATCATTTACAGCCCACTTGTTGTACTGATGTGATGTTTCCAGCCATGCTTGGAATAACAAATCTACGGCCTGGAATGTAGAAACTTCTTGGCTCATCCTGCAAGAGCTCTCTTTTACTCCTGTGTTGCATTGTTGTGGTGCTTCGCCTAGTCCGCCCCGTGTGTCTAAACAGCCCCAATGCAGCAACTGCCATGTCGGCCCATTAGTCTCCTCCTTCCACTGCTGTATCTGCCTTCCTTTGCTGTGGCTGACTGCTAGTTTCTGTGGTAATGCTCGAAAAAGAGGGATGGCGCTACATTACTTACCCTCTCCTACATTTATACACTGTAGAGCCAAAGAAACTGGTATACCTGCCTAATATCTGTACACCCCCCCGCAAGCATACAGAAGTGCCCCATCATGACATGGCTTGGACTCTACTAAAGTCTCAAGTAGTGCAGGAGGGAATTGACACCATAAGTCCTGCAGGGCTGTCCATAAATCTTTGAGAGTACTAGTGGGTGGAGATATCTTCTAAACAGCACATTGCAAGGCATCCCAGATATGCTCAGTATTGTTCGTGTCTGGTGAGTTTGGTGACAAGAGGTAGTGTTTAAACTCAGAAGTGTGTTCCTGGAGCCACTCTGTAGCTATTCTGGACATGTGGAGTGTCGCATGTCCTGCTGGAATTGCCCAAGTCTGTTGGAATGCACAGTGGACATGAATGGATGCAAGGGATCAGACAGGATACTTTCGTACATGTCACGTATATAAGATGGGTTCCATATCACTCCAACTGCATGTGTCCCACACCATTACAGAGCATCCACCGGCTTGAACACTCCCTGCTGACATGAATGGTCCATGGATTCATGAGGTTATCCATCTGCATGATAAAATTTGAAATGAGACCCACCTGACCTGGCTGAATGTTTCCAGTCATCAATAGTCCAATGTTGGTGTTGACAGGCCCAGGTAAGGCGTAAGGCTTTGTGTTGTGCAGTCATCAAGGGTACAGGAGTGTACCATCGGCGCCAAAAACACTTATTGAAGGTGTTTAGTTGAACGGGTTGTACGCTTACACTTGTTGGTGGACCAGCATTAAAATCCGCAGCAATTTGTGGAAGGGTAACACCCCTGTCACGTTGAACAATTCTCTTCATCCGTCACTGGCCCCGTTCTTGCAGGGTCATTTTCCAGCCGTAGCGATGTCAGAGATTTGATTTGCCGAATTCCTGATAATTCACGGTACACTCGTGAAATGGTTGTATGGGAAAATCTCCAGTTCATCGCTACCTCAGAGATGCTGTTTCCCATCATTCATTCACTGGCTGTAACACCGTGTTCAAACTACACTCCTGGAAATTGAAATAAGAACACCGTGAATTCATTGTCCCAGGAAGGGGAAACTTTATTGACACATTCCTGGGGTCAGATACATCACATGATCACACTGACAGAACCACAGGCACATAGACACAGGCAACAGAGCATGCACAATGTCGGCACTAGTACAGTGTATATCCACCTTTCGCAGCAATGCAGGCTGCTATTCTCCCATGGAGACGATCGTAGAGATGCTGGATGTAGTCCTGTGGAACGGCTTGCCATGCCATTTCCACCTGGCGCCTCAGTTGGACCAGCGTTCGTGCTGGGCGTGCAGACCGCGTGAGACGACGCTTCATCCAGTCCCAAACATGCTCAATGGGGGACAGATCCGGAGATCTTGCTGGCCAGGGTAGTTGACTTACACCTTCTAGAGCACGTTTGGTGGCACGGGATACGTGCGGACGTGCATTGTCCTGTTGGAACAGCAGGTTCCCTTGCCGGTCTAGGAATGGTAGAACGATGGGTTCGATGACGGTTTGGATGTACCGTGCACTATTCAGTGTCCCCTCGACGATCACCAGTGGTGTACGGCCAGTGTAGGAGATCGCTCCCCACACCATGATGCCGGGTGTTGGCCCTGTGTGCCTCGGTCGTATGCAGTCCTGATTGTGGCGCTCACTTGCACGGCGCCAAACACGCATACGACCATCATTGGCACCAAGGCAGAAGCGACTCTCATCGCTGAAGACGACACGTCTCCATTCGTCCCTCCATTCACGCCTGTCGCGACACCACTGGAGGCGGGCTGCACGATGTTGGGGCGTGAGCGGAAGACGGCCTAACGGTGTGCGGGACCGTAGCCCAGCTTCATGGAGACTGTTGCGAATGGTCCTCGGCGATACCCCAAGAGCAACAGTGTCCGTAATTTGCTGGGAAGTGGCGGTGCGGTCCCCTACGGCACTGCGTAGGATCCTACGGTCTTGGCGTGCATCCGTGCGTCGCTGCGGTCCGGTCCCAGGTCGACGGGCACGTGCACCTTCCGCCGACCACTGGCGACAACATCGATGTACTGTGGAGTGGAGACCTCACGCCCCACGTGTTGAGCAATTCGGCGGTACGTCCACCCGGCCTCCCGCATGCCCACTATACGCCCTCGCTCAAAGTCCGTCAACTGCACATACGGTTCACGTTCACGCTGTCGCGGCATGCTACCAGTGTTAAAGACTGCGATGGAGCTCCGTATGCCACGGCAAACTGGCTGACACTGACGGCGGTGGTGCACAAATGCTGCGCAGCTATCGCCATTCGACGGCCAACGCCGCGGTTCCTGGTGTGTCCGCTGTGCCGTGCGTGTGATCATTGCTTGTACAGCCCTCTCGCAGTGTCCGGAGCAAGTATGGTGGGTCTGACACACCGGTGTCAATGTGTTCTTTTTTCCATTTCCAGGAGTGTATCTTAAATCTTGATAACCTGCCATTGTAGCAGCAGTAATCGATGTAACAACTGTGCCAGATACTTGTTGTCTTATATAGGCATTGCCGACCACAGTGCCATATTCTGCCTGTTTACATATCTTCAATGGGTGTACTCCACTTGTATCCCAAGTCTTCCTTTGCCACTAGTACTTTATATTTTCTCTCTTGCTCTCTTGGACATTGTTCCATATGAAATGTATTACAACACAACTTACAACTGCAATTGCCTTCTTGCTCTTAGTTATGCCACCATTGCATCTCTCTCCTTACATTACCAAGAGCCCCAAGCTGTGCCCAATAGTGCTTTGTGACATCGTAAATACTGGAAAACACATTCCTTAATACTACTCATGTTATTACACTCGCACACAGTCCAGTATTCACTCTCACCATTTCGTTTCCTGTCACTCGTACACAATTGGTGATCCAGTTAACTTGGAACTGTACTACCGTCAGTTGCTTGATCATGCAGTGCTCCACCTTACATAGATGAAGGTTGCAGAAAATGGAGTCAAGAGCTACTAGGATGATATATATTGTGACACTGAAGGTCACTATCATATGATTGTTTCTCCTGATACTGCTTAATGCTGCACATGCTGTAGCATCTGTTCTGCCACAATACGCCCTTTGTGGATTGTCATGAGTTGGTTCAGGGAGATGATTAGGTCAGGTCTCAAGGCATTATTGAGATAGGTCAGATTTTGTGTTGGGAACATTCCCATCGGATTCTCTGGACAGTACAGCTTTGGCTGTGCTCCGTTCGATATGGAGATCCATGTAATAGCGACCAACAGGTGGAATGTTGGTCTCATTATATCACGAGCAGTCCCGTTACTTAATAACCCACTAGTATGCAATTCCAGTCTCATGACCGCTGTGAGTCTATCATGCTCATACAACACTAAAGTGTCACACAGGGAGTAGATCTGGTGTACCCTTCCTTGCTGGAAGTAAGGTTGAGGCTCCCATGGACAATCCTTGCTGTCTGTTTTGCCTAGTCACTGCTGAACTTCATGTCCATGCCAGTCTGGATCACTTGGCTTGGGCAGATTGTAATCCTTTCCCTCTGAGAGGGCTGAAGTTCTTGCACTGCCATTACAGTATGCTTATCCCCATCCTCCAATATCGGTAAGATTTCTCCTGTCCTGAACTGTACAAGCTTTCCCAAGGTCCTCCTCCTTAATAGATAAGCAAAAATAATGGGACACCTGAACTGCGCATGTCCACTGCCAACCAGAAATCAAACCAGTATGTATAGTCCTGCTTGGTCCTTTCTGACTTCTGCTGTTGCTCCATGGTAACACAAGGGTAATTTTTGCTTGCACAGATCTGCAATGAGTTCCAACTTGGTTGGCAACTCCTTCTGCACCCCAACCAGGTACTGCTTTGGTGCAAAAGACTCAGAACTAAGCTGTTCTTGTACGACATGATGAATGTGTTCCTGAAAATTTCTGATTACCACCCTCATGTCCCAGATACTGTTGGCCAACAGCTGTAGCAGTCTTGTGGTCGTTATTCTCGATTCCAATGCATCCATTCGAGTCTGTATAGTTCCTAGATCATGATTCACAATTTCGACTGATGACTTTGGATATTCTATCACCGTAGGCATTATTTTCCATAATGCACGTATATTGTTCAGCATCTTCTGCTCCAAATTTGTCAAATGCGTGATATGCCACTCGGCAACTGGCATTTTCCCCTTTGCCATTTGTTTCAATCTTTGCATGGTGTCAGTTATCTCTGTGATGTCACTTTTATTTGTAGTTCCAAACACTGTTTTGGGTATCCTTCTCCCACTGTCCAAACTAACTCTCCTGTGTTGCTGCAAGGTGCATGGCACCATGTCTGTTGCTTGTCACATCTGTTCCCATAGTTGCTTGTAAGATTTGTGCAACCCATCATATTCCACCCATACTACTTTGTTTCGCACCAAAATACTGCAGACACATCCTCTAATCTCCTCACCTCATTTCTCATCTCCTATATGCATTGAAAACTATTTACAGCATCGAGTGACTGGAGAGAACCACATCCTCTTGTGTGGTAAACAGCACACTGTTATCTAGACTCTGATCTTGCAGTGCCTCCGCTCCATCTTTGGTGAAGAGGTGGAACACTTCCGCGACTAGGATCTCCTTTGCCCTCATTCGTTGTGCACACCAATCTGAGAACAGGGAGCCAGTTACTCTCCCTCCCCCTTTCTAAGGGTCTGCTGATTTCCAGTGCACTCCTTGGACCTATATTAATTATACAGCCTTGACAAAATTATAGCAACCACGGCACACAACAATATATTCTGCACACTCTCTTCGTTGCAGCTTACTGTCTCCAAAAATCACACCATCTGTGCCTTAATATTACCTAACCCCGTAACAAATACTAAAATGTACCATGAAATATCCACTTTATGCCTTATGTCCTTGGCGTTAACCTTTATTGTATTGCCTGCGTAGATCACATAACAACTTTGCACTCACCCTCTTTATCACATCCTTTGCCCTTTATCTCTGCCTTGGCTGTTGATCTGAGGGGCCATGGATCTGGAGCACCTTGAAATGGTCGTCGTTCACCAACATGAACCATGTTCAAGTTGCCAGCTGAAGCTTAACATTGACTGATGATGTCCCCATCACATGGTATGGTCCCAGGTACCTAGCGACAAACTTTGTTGTGTTACCTTGATGAATATAAGCAGTTGACAACACTACTGATTGTCCTACCGTGTACTGTGGTAATTTCACTGTGCACCTTACCGCAACCTCTTGCTGTTCCATGGCTTTGGTATTCGCTCTCTGCATACGCTTCCATACTTTCCTTAGTGTCTTTGTGTAATTACCAACTGGTTCCCCGTCCTTAACAATCTTTGGTCTGATTGTTCCAACATTGTGGGCATCTTTCTTGCATACACTACCACATAAGAGGACAGCCCAGTACCACTCTTAGCCTTTGAATAGTAAGCTGCCATGACAAATGGTAGGTACATGTCCCAGTCATCATGATGAGAGTGTACATTGTAACTCACCACCTTACCAGTAGTACAACGCACGCATTCAATTCTGCCATTAGTTTGTGGGTGCAGCAGACTAGTTCTTAATTTATAAATCCATAGCAAATGACAAAACTGTTTCATCAAGTACGACATGACATTAGTCATTTGATCTGTGATTATTGTATCAAATATACCAAGCTTCAGAAACCCATTATTAACCATTGCTTGTGTCACTGTAGTTGACTATTGTTTCAGGTCGGTGGTTTCCACATACCGTCTACATCTACATCCACATGATCACTCTGCTTTTCACAATAAAGTGCTTGGCAGAGGGTTCAGTGAACCACCTTCAAGTTGTCTCTCTAACGTTCCACTCTCGAACGGCGCGCAGGAAATATGAGCACTTAAATTTTTCTGTGCGAGCCCTGATTTCTTTTATTTTATTGTGATGATCACTTCTCCCTATGTAGGTGGGTGCCAACAGAATGTTTTCGCAATCGGAGGAGAAAACTGGTGATTGAAATTTCATGAGAAGATCCCTTTGCAATGAAACACACCTTTGCTTTAATGATTGCCACTCCATTTCACGTATCACGTCTGTGGCACTATGTCCCCTGTTTCACGATAGTACAAAACGAGCTGCCCTTCTTTGAACTTTTCCGATGTCATCCATCAGTCCCACCTAATGCGGATCCCACACTGCACAGTAATATTCCAGAATAGGGCAGACAAGTGTGGTGTAAGCAGTCTCTAATAGACATGTTGCACCTTCTAAGTGTCCTGCCAATGAATCGCAGTCTTCGGTTTGCTGTACCCATGTTATCTATGTGGTCGTTCCAATTTAGTTTGTTTGTAATTGTAATCCCTAAGTATTTAGTTGAATTTACAGCCCTTAGTACTCATGTGAAAAACTTCACACTTTTCTTTATTCAGGGTCAATTGCTACTTTTCGCACCATACAGATATCTTATCTAAATCATTTTGCAATTCGTTTTGGTCATCTGATGACTTTACAAGATGGTAAATGATTGCACCATCTGCAAACAATCTAATACGGCTACTAATATTGTTTCCTATATCGTTAATATGGATCAGGAACAATAGAGGGCCTATAACACTTCCTTGGGGAATGCCGGATATTACTTCTGTTTTACTCAATGACTTTCCGTCTATTACTACGAACTGTGACCTTTCTGACAGGAAATCACAAATCCAGTTGCACAACTGAGGCGATATTCCATAGGCACGCAGTTTGGTTAGAAGACACTTGTGAGGAACGGTGTCCAAAGCCTTCTGGAAATCTAAAAATATGGAATCAGTTTGACATTGCCTGTTGATAGCACTCATTACTTCATGAGTATAAAGAGCTAGTTGTGTTTTGCAAGAACGATATTTTCTGAATCCGTGCTGACTATTTGTCTATAAATCGGTTTCTTCTAGGTACTTCATAATGTTCTAATACAATACATATTCCAAAACCCTACTGCAAATCAACATTTGTGATATGGGCCTGTAATTCAACAAATTACGCCTACTTCCCTTTTTTGGGTATTGGTGTGACTTGATCAATTTTCCCGTCTTTAGGTATGGATCTTTCTGTGAGCAAGTGGTTGTATATAATTGTTAAATATGGAGCTATTGTATCAGCATACTTTGAGAGAAACCTGACTGGTATACAATCTGGACCAGAAACCTTGCCTTTAAAAAGTGATTTAAGCTGCTTCGCGACACCAAGGATATGTGCTTCTGTGTTTCTCATCTTGGCAGTTGTTCTTGATTAGAATTCAGGAATATTTACTTCATCTTCTTTGGCGAAGGAGTTTCAGAAAACTGTGTTTAATAACTCTGCTTTAGCGGCACTATTATCAGTGACTTCACCGTTGTTATGGCGCAGGGAAGGTATTGATTGTGTTTGCCACTGGTGTGCTTTATGTAGGACCAAAATCTCTTCGGGTTTTCTGCCAGATTTCGAGACAGAATTTCGTTATGGAATTTATTAAAAGCTCTCGCATTGAAGTACGAGCTATATTTCGAACGTCTGTAAAACTTTGCCAGTCTTGGGGATTTTGCGTTCTTTTAAATTTGGCATGCTTTT
Source organism: Schistocerca americana (assembly GCF_021461395.2). Classification (NCBI taxonomy): domain Eukaryota; kingdom Metazoa; phylum Arthropoda; class Insecta; order Orthoptera; family Acrididae; genus Schistocerca; species Schistocerca americana. Next base: position 480,383,125 of record NC_060120.1, read on the forward strand.
TTCGCTGCTTCTGTAACAGCAATCTGGCCCGTTTTGTGTACCATGGGGGATCAGTACCATCGTTTATTAATTTATGTGGTATACATCTCTCAGTTGCTGTGGATACTGTCTCTCTGAAATCATTCCACAACTTTTCTACTCTTACATGATCAGATCGGAAGGAGTGAAGACTGTCTCTCAAAACAGCATTAAGGGCATTTTTATGAGCTTTTTTAAATGATATCAGCCTAGCAGCAACTGCCTTGTTGTTGCTAATCCCTGTATTTGTCATGATACTCACTATTTGTCCAGGATTATTTGTTGCTAAGAGGTCAAGTATGCTTTCACAACCATTTACACTTCGAGTGGGCTCATGAACTAATTCTTCAAAATAATTTTCTGAGAAAGCATTCAGTACAATTTTGGATAATGTTTTATGCCTGCTGCCTGCTTTAAATGTATTATTTTTACAGCATATCGTGGGTAGATTGAAGTCGCCACTGACTGTAACTGTACGAGTGGGGTACGTATTTGAAATGAGACTCAAGTTTTCTTTGAACTGTTCAACAACTGTATCTTTTGATTTGGTAAAACAATACAATTAATAATTTAATCAGATTGTCAAGTATAACCTCTACCCATACTATTTCGCAGGAAGTATCTACTTCAATTTCACTACGAGGCAAACTACTTCTGACAGCAATAAATACCCCACTACCAACTGTATTTAATCTATCCTTTCTGAACCCTGTTAGATCATTTGAAAAAATTTCAGCTGAACTTATTTCCGGCTGTACCTGTAACTATTTGAGCTTCAGTGTTTTCTATTAGGACTTGGAGCTCTGGTTCTTTCCCAACACAGCTATGACAATTTACAAGTACAATACTGATTGTACTGATTGTTTATACAACCAACTTACTGTGTTTTACTTGTCCCCTATTCGGCGGATGCCCTTTATCTGGTTCCCTGACACCCTCTGACCTAAAAAAAAACAAAAAAAAAAAAAAAAAAAAAAAAAAAAAAAAAAAAAAAACAGCCCAGTCCCTTCCACACAGCCCCCACTACTCGTGTAGCCACTTTCTGTGTGTAGTGGATGTAGGACATCCATCCCTATCATTTCAAATGGTGATTTTGTTGCTTCTAGTAACCTTTGTAATAGTACTTGCTTATGGCTCAGGTTCACTCACTGTGCACACAGAACACAATTCTTTGCATGTTGGGCCGTGTCTTCTTTCCTCCTCTTGCAATAGTACCATTCTGCTATTCTCTGGTTTGCTGCCCCCTGATGTCCATTCCCAGATAGCATGTGGTCATATATTTCTCTCGACATAGCTGGCACCCCTAAGTGTATCCATAACCTAGTTGTCTTACGTAACAAGCTGTCATACGTTCTGAACTGTGGTTGCCTCATGCACAGCTTGCAGTCAGCAGTCTGTGCTGCTTGCTATTCAGCAAAGCCATGTCCTAGTGCCTGCACTACTGCTACCTTTCTGCTTGACCTATCAACATTTCCATACTTTTTACCCATCCGAGGCACAGCTTCATAATCAAATTCTCTCATCCTCGGTGCCAGCCTCGTGAGCCTGCTAGAAGATTCCTTCAAACCCCATAAACACTTTAGAGCTGCATGATTGGTCACTGCTTTGAATTTTTTCCCATACAAATAAACCCAAAAAATGTGACTACATATATGAAGCTGAGCATCTCCTTCTCTGTCATGGAATAGTTCTTTTCCACTTTATGCAGTTGTGTTGAAGCACAAGCCACAGGATGTTCTTTGTCATTTACCACATGATTAAAAACTCATCCTAGTGCCTAATTGGAAGTGTCATGTGATAGTACAGACTCTTTCTGATAGTCTGGCAAATCCATTGAAGGCTGTGTCATAGTACTTCGTCCACTTGACTTTCACACCTTTTTTCAACAGTTACATTCACAAATTGCCCGTAATAATTGGAGGACCATAAAAACAATTGTAGCTCCTTACTAGACTTAGGAACCTGAAATTCTGAATTCCTTCTACAAACCTTGGGTCTGTCAACACCCCTTCTTTGCTAATTACGTGACCTAAGCTTCCTGCTTCCTCTACAGCAAAATGACATTTTTCTAAAATAGTGTTTGTGGCATGTAACTATTTAAGAACTTCTCTCAGCCATTGCATATGCTCTTTCATATCCCACAAGAACACAATTATGTCATTGAGATACACTGAGCTCTCCCGATTTTTCAAGCTTCTCAATACTCCTGTCTGCAACCACTGAAATGTTGTGAGTGCATTCTTTAACTCAAAAGGTATCCTCCAGTATTGATTATGACCCAAGGAGACCAACATTGCTCTCTTCAGTCCTTCCTCTCATACGACCTCTAACTGATGATATCTATTCCTTAAATCTGTGATATAGAAGTACTGACATGGTCCAAATCATCAATGGTCTCCATGATATTGGGTATGGGGTATGTGTTGGTTATTGTCTTACTGTTAAGCTGTTGATTGTCACAGCAGAATCTATATTTATGAGAACCATGTGTTGGTGTTTTGGGCGTGACTAAAGCAGTTTCCCCCTTGGACTAGTGCTCTACTCTGTTATTCCATTGGCTAGCTGCTGGTTAATGAAGTTTACTGTAATCAGTTGTAAATGCTGAGCTATATTATACAGTTTACAATGTGCAGATGCTTCATTTCCTGCTGGGATTCATGTTGTGTTATGGGTGTTGCCAGGAAAGAGCCCTAGGGGTAAAGTAAACCCTCAAAGTTGATTAGCAATTTCTCCATTTCTAGTCTTTCTGGTCCTTCCAGATGCTCTACCATTTTACATAATGCAGTTTTAGCAGAGGCTGGCATCTGATTATAGCCCATATCCAATGTGCTCTAATCATCCTTCTCCATGGTGTCCATATTCTGACTACAAGAATACACAGATAATAACAGACACAACACTTCATTACTTAAAGAATACTGGTACAGTAAAACACTGCCACAGAGTCGTTGCCCTTCTAGTCTGAGACACACAGGCTGAATGTCAACATATGACTGAGGGCGAGGCTGGCTGGGTGTGAGTCTTGGGTGCCCACCCAAACTCTGAGCTGGGTTTGATGGTGCCAGATGTCCCAGTATCCTGTTCAGAGAGTGTAGACATGGCTGCCGTTCTGACACACGGTGGCTGCTGGTAACCACTTGGGGTGCCTCAAAACCGTGTGCCCAGACCATTGTCCCTGGTGCAGCATCCACTGCTGGCACGCATGAAAAAGCTCAGCAGGGCTAAGGGAACCAATAGGAGTCATCCGGTAGGCTGTCAGAAAGAACACTAGCACCTTCTCACCGGGGAAGACCTGCAGATATTTTTTAATCTTGGTGTTAAAGGTGTGAACCACGCACATGGCCTCTTGAATAGAATGGGGGTGAAAGGGAAGGGAGCGAATGTGGTGCATGCCTGAACTCACACAGAAGGCACAAAATGTCTGGGACTGGAACTGAGGCACATTGTCAGAAATGGAAATGACAGAGAGACCCTCCACAGAAAAAAAGTTTGCGAAGAGGCTGAATAGTAACTTCGGTAGTGGCCGAGGAGCACCAGACCACGTGTGGAAAACACGAAAATGCGTCGATGTCAATCAGCCATAAGACATTTAGATACAGACCTGCAAAATCCACATGGATGCATTTCCAGGGCTGGACTGCCGGAGCCATAGGTAAAACACTGGGGACACGCAGCAACCAAATGCTCTGGCCCCTGGTCAATGCTAGGCCAGTACTCATGTCTGGGAACCAAGGCTTTGGAGCTAGAAACATCACAGAGACCTATGTGTGACAGTTGTAAGACCTCCAGCGGCAGACTCTCGGAAATGACCATCCTGGGAGCTAAGTTGTCTGTAGAGAGGAGGAGGACCCTGTATGATACTGAGAGATGATGATACAAGACAAAGTGGTTACAAAATGGATCAGAAGCACAGTCCAGAGGACAAGATGGCCAACCCTGCTGGACGAAGCAGATCACCTGCTCGAGGACAGGATCAGATGGGGATTTGCTGTTTACTGTATCACCGTAGACACTTGTTTACTGGCAATGGTGTAGGGGAGCCGAGGTCTGAATATGCTTTGGCATTTAGCAGGGAAACTGCCGCAGCAGTGTCCACCTACAGGCACAGCTGCCACAGGAGAACTAAAACCTCAATAAAAAACTTGCAGGAGAACTAAAACCTCAATAAAAAACTTGTTGGATTTCTAATCGGAAACCAGCCCTGATGATGACACTTCCTGGATGTCCATATCCATGCTCTGATACTGCATTCTGTGCCATTGAGTGAGAGACTACTGCACTACAACACTTACCACAGATGGCCCAACAGTGGGTACACTCTGATCTGTCATGTTGGGAGTAATGAGACACACATGATGGCAACAGGGAGCAGTGGCTGGAACACTTGTCAAGGGAAGGGCTTTTTAATTAGAGGACTGGGTGCCAAACTTCCTTATCCAGGGCGGAACAGATTATAACATTGCAATCCATGACGTTTGCACATGACTCTTTTGACTGGGACGTGACAAAATGGCATTTGTGATGAAGGCCATGGAGAGTTGCAGCGCAGGCATGATAATACTGACAGAGCTGTTTCTTGCATTGGCAGATTTCAATTGTAGCAGCCATGACATGCGTGCAGTGATACTAGGAAGATGACAATGAGGAGAAGTTGTCAAATGACAACAAAGAAGGTTCCTGCAATGGAGCCAACTTCCTAACACCTGACACAAGGTGGGAGAAATTCTTGACAAAAACAGTGCATGATATGCCTCCACATCTGTAATGTGGAATGCCGTAGGTGGTGTTCTTATGCTTCCCAATCTCCCACCGCCTTGTCAACCAGTGGGAACAGAGGAGGAAACATTGCCATAGACAAAAGGGGAGAGAGTAATGCCAGAACAGCCTGTCATGGGACCTTAAGAAGTTCCGACTGTTCTTGCTCCAACGTTTGAAGCAGAGCTTTCATGTCACAACAAGAAAATTGTCACAACCAAATGCACAAATCACCCACACAATTAAACAATGAAAACTGACCATGCCTGTGGCCACTGTGTTCTGACAACAAAAATACCCAGATAATATCAAACACAACACTATTACTTCAAGAATACTAGTCCAAGAAAACACTAGCCTCAGAGTGGCTGCACTGCAATTCCAAGACACACAGGCTGAATACCAACATATGACTGAGAGTGAGGCTGGTGTGGTCTGACTCTAGAAGCCGTCAGCCAGCCAGTAGAGTACACTAAGGAGAGGCTGCGTCAGCATCTGAGAGTGGTGGCACCTATCAGTCCTAGCATCTAGTGATTTCTGTCACATGCCATACAGCCCAGATTGTGAGTATGGAATCTTATGCAGGTCACTGCAGTCCAGATTTGTTACCAACAGTAGTTTTACCTCATCCTCACAAAAATTATCTATATTCATGGGTACCTTTTTCCTACCATCTCTTTATTGTACATGTACAATGCTCTTTCTTCCAAAACTACGCAATTTATGCAGTGCCTCATTTTCTTGTAGTGGCTCTATTACAAATAACATATCAGCAGGCAACTCAGGGTCTACATTCACCTGTGGCTCTGTTTTATGTGAATCAAGCCTTAGTGTTTTGTACACAGTTAGATGAAACTTGTGATAGAACCTCATTGGTGACAGTTTTCCCTAGCTAAATGTTGTTCCTCTAAGTCATGGGCTCCCAAACCTTTGTTTGTCACTCCCCTGTACTGCCAAAAATGGAAAGTTCGTGCCCCCTTCACAATAATAACACTGTAGTACCTACAGCAAGCATGTGAAAGTGTGACCAATTAGCTTATCATCTTGGTGGGGGAGTTGAAAGGGAAAAGTAGAAGGACTTGGTGAGGAAAGCGGGTCATAAGAAGGGAAATGCATACGTATTAATTTCTCTTTTGGCACTGGCAATGTAAAGATAGTGTATGCACCATGTACCAGTCAGCCACTGTGGTGTAAATACTGCACGGAAGTGACATGAATTTGTGAAGGCTCACAAGAGCCCCAGTTTCCATGCACTATCATATCTTCAACGTTAATGCATCTATGAACTGTCATAAGACCAAAATTGCACAATGAAGCAGAAAAACAATAAGAATATGCAGTATCAAAATTCAGTTTTAGTTTTGTACTTATTTCACTTTGGCGCATGCTTTCATACAAAATGTTGGCCGATGGGCACCAGTTCTGTACTGTGATACGCATCTTTGGATTGGCAGCAACGATGTGTAGCCAAGTCAGCATTCCCCCTCTCACAAACAACACTCCCTCTGCATCATGCACGCCTTTGATGTAAGCCACTAACTAGAATTGCGCATACAGCAACCACAACAATGTCCATTCTTAAAAATTGTTTCCTCAATTCAGTTTAGGACAGTGTCTCATTTTGCAGTACTGGTAAGTGCAATGAGTACACTTCACAGTGCTACACAAATTTAAACTGATGTTCACATGTTCATTGGATTATGAGCAGTAGAATATTTGTTACAGTTTTATCTCAAGGGCGTGCAGGTGGAGGAGAGTGAGAGTGTGCCATTGTCGCTGCAGTAAAGTGTTAATTGAGAAGAGGAATGTTGATATGTGTTCGGTTTGAAGCTGCCAACTGACGAGTTCATGCACATTTTACCAAAAAGCTGCAGTGGTATAAATTTGACAGAAGAAACGTAGATTCGAGATTGCACATTATACAGATAGACTCTCATTTTCAAATGTGTTACCCACACATATAAAGAAAAATGAAACTGTTTTAAAGCTGCTGTAGCACTAAGCAGTTAGCAGAGAAAAATGGCATTTCGAAAACATATTGAGCACTGTAGGTTGTTTCAGATAATTTTATATAAATACAATTGTTATTACCAATAGTAATTAATCACTCATTTGGTTATTATTTATATTGTCAACATCAGATGGTAAACCACACACAGCACAACTTCTCTCGCGTATTTAGTGCCTCAACAGTAAGATTTTGATGATGGTGCCAGTCGGGGAAAAAAGGTTTATCAATATGAAGTTTCCAACTTTGTCTGACATGCCACGGGAAGAACAACTAAAAATGTGCGTACTGTACTTCCCTCGCCCACTTTCCTTTGTGAGTGATAATTACTAACATCTTAACATAGACTTGGGGGTGATGATAATGTTTGGTTTGGGGCCGCTCAACTGCGCGGTCTTCAGCACCCGTACAAAGTCCCAATTTTTACACAGTCAATTATTATTATTATTATTATTATTATTATTATTATTATTATTATTATTTTTACACTGTCCTATCTAACCACTGTCATGGATGATGATGATGATGATGATGATGATGATGACAACACAAACACCCAGGGCCCGGGCAGAGAAATAGACTTGGGAAGAAAATGGTTTAGTCTTATTGTGTTGTATTTTGTGCCCAATTCTGTGAAACAAAACCCTTTAAAAATTGCTAAAATTTTTCATTTCTAAGGTAATAATTAGTTTAGCCAAATTACCATAAATTTTGTGTAATCTTCAATTTGGTCATAACTCACATGAGAAAAGCCTATGTAGATTATTGCAACCTCTCCATTGAAGTCAGGAAAATTGTTTGTATCCCTTATAAATTTCTAAATACAAGATTTTAGATAAGAACTTCTGTGACATTTGCATTTATTCTCTAAAATGGTCAGTACAGCATTTGCATAGAAATTCGGGCTTTACTCATTACTGAGACGGCCAGTTTCAAATGTGGCACTTCTTTGTAGCAAATATTGTAAAAATAATTAAGTCTGTTGGAGTACATTGCAATGAATAGAAGAAAATGATGACTTCTGATAGATATGTGAGCCTGCAAGCAATCTGAAACAGGAAGGCGGCTCACACAGAGTACTTTGAATGGGGCTGATATCGAATGATCGAATTACGGCCTGTCACAATTATTCACTTGGTGAAGGGTTAAAAAAAGTACATAAACTGTATAATATAAATATTTTATTGTAGACCTATATGATTTGCACATAAATTTTGTAATTAAAAACAAATAAATCAATGTGATGAATAAGCTTGCATATTTTTGCAAATATTTTCAGTTCTTGGTTAAATAGAAGAAAGTGCACAATATAGGTCACTAGCAATATTGAGTTGGCTCCTATATTTTGTTTTCATTTTAGCAACTGCTGAAAATGCCCTTTCACACAAATAAGTGCTTGAAAATAATAAGTACAGTTGCAGTGCTCGCTTTGCGTACTGGGATAAACGTTCAGATATTTTTTTCCAACGCTTGCTCTTGCAGCATTTTCAACAGCACATCTCTGTGAATGTGGAAAGGATCTGTTGCCAGTCTGTAAATGTTATTAGCACATGAGCTAGGGAGTAGCATTTGAGTTCGTCAGTTAGATGCTGCATTTGATTTGATATTTTATTTGTAGTACTATTTTGCTTAAAGACCTCCATAAAGAGTGCTTCTTCCATGATTCCAGATAATTTGGGAAAACAGGAATAATTGCAGGCTACAATTTTACATTTTCAAAGTTACAACTTATCAGTATACCCTGTGATAGCATCCCATGATAAATTAGGTTTGAATTACCACCTTGCAATTTCAAGTTCAGCGAGTTCAATGAATCAAAAATGTCTAACAGATAAGCCAACACGACTTGAACACTTGGCTTTCAGAGTTCCACAAACAGTTCAGTTTGCTTTTGGATTCTCAAATACTGAATCACTTCACCTCTTGAGTTCAAATAATCTAGCTAACATATTTCCTTTTGAGAGACTGCATACTTCTGTATGAAATAGCAATTTTTTTTTTTTTTTTTTTTGGGTTCCCAAAGGTCCACAAAAAGAAGAGTATTTAACACACTCTTTTTAGTGTGATTCACAATTTTGATGCATAATTTGAAGACATTATTGAGTTGTTTTGGAAGTGTCTTAGCTGCCAAGGCTTGAAGGTGTATAACACAGTGAACTGAAATAACATTGGGATTCTTTTCTCTGACCACCGGTACAAATCCTGAGCGAGATCCAAGCATTGACGGGGCGCCGTCTGTGCATACGCTGATCAGGTTTTGCCATTACTGTTCGTATTTGCTAAAGAATTCAGATATCACTGTCATTATGTGAACTGCTTTTGAAGCAGTCATTAGCTCTGTAGAAAATAGCATCTTGTATGTAATTGTTTTGTTTTTGTATCTGTTGAATGAAAACTAGTAGTTTGGCAACAATTTGCAACGTCTGTACTGTTGTTTAACTGTATTGCAAAAAATTGTGTCTCTTTCATGGCCAGAACTACATGATTTGTAATATCTGTGGCTATATCATCAATCCATTGTTCCACATTGTTGTCAGAAAGTGGCATTTATGAATCTCCCCCCCCAAGACCAATAGTAGCTGGTTTCAACAAACAGGCTTTGATAAGTGTTTCTCTGACAATATGACTGTTCTTGGCTTTTGTCATGAGTATAGATAGCTCATAGGAAGCTAGATCGCTTTTTTAGAAGACTGAGTGATGGATCCAGTACTATCCAACTTCCTAGGTTTCAAACTAGCCCATTTTGCAGCAAAGGTCCATTGGGCCATTTGAGATGCAAGGTCTCATGGCATCATGATCAATACTTCATAACAAATAACATGTTGTGGCTGATCGACACCATTGTTGTGTACAGCAACAAAACCATATTTAATGTAATCATTGCTGTATCTGCATTTTTTTTTTTGACATGCACATGATGATGTAAAGAAGAAATAGTTCTTACAAGTCGACAGTTCACTTTTACATTATAAGTACACACATAATCATATAAGTGCACACTACTAAACAGCTTGTTTGATTGATACTGAGTGAACAACTCAGTTGAAATAAGACTCAAATGCCAACACTGCTTAGAAATAAAGCCGCAACTGGCAACTATTACTGTATCACTGAGGCTCTGAGAAATCCTATATAGAAGACAATTGGCACGAAGTTTTCTTAAGCAGGTCGACGTGAGATGATTGGCCAAGTTTTCGCATGTCTACTATACTCATTTGCTACGACTTCCAGTAGTTGGATTGGCTATGATCAGTTACTATGCTTACATTCAGGCTGATGATCAAAGATAAAAATGAATCTTAGAGTACACAGGAAATACTGGATGCCCAATAGACAGTTCATCGTAAGTACTATCACACGTCGTTATCAAATAGCAACTGTATTAATAATGTAATTCATTGGCACCGCTTGCCCCGACTGTGCCCCATTTTGTGTGTCCCCATGCCCCTCTTGGGGGGTGCGCCACACTGTTTGAAAACCAATGGTCTAAGGTGTGCCATATGTCACCGAACGTCAATTTTGGCATGGTGTTTTAACGGAAAGTCCAACCGCATCCTAATACAGAAACCTTTGCTTACATGAGACTACTTCCGCACATTATTCAAACTGAACTACCTCAACCTGAAAAGTCAATTAGACTGATCCTATGACTTTGTGTTTTCTCTCATCCCACGCAGTCTGTAGGGTGAAGGGTTAAACCGCTGACCCATAAGATCCTGACTTGCAATGACACGTGCGCCCTTGTGTCCAACGAAAACTTAAGTTTCCTGCCTCTCACCATCCTCTCTATACCACTTTGTACCTATGCATACATAGAACTTAATGGGAATGCTGCTCGGCATACTTGTGGTTGCCTCTTGTCTTTAACCCTTGTCCAGTCTTGCCCTGTATATTCCCACCATTATTCCTACAATCCCATTGATTGTGTCCCTCACAATATTATTACTCCATTGAGGCTGTCTTCAATTCCACTGAACATGCCCTAATTGTCCACTCCTATAACACTTCCCATTAGTGGCAACATGCTTAAATGCCTGTGCATTCCTTAAAAACTCTATACACCTGACAAGCACCTTTGTCTCTCCAATCAGCCGCAATTTCCTTACTTACAGCAGTTGAACTTCCAGCCAACACCCCATCATTGTCGATGGTCCCAGGTCATCCAGAAATGACATTACGTTCTCAGCTGACTTTCTAGAAAAGGGAGTAATTAGGGTGGCAGTGGCTGGATCTATCTGAGGATCAGACCAACTAACAAACATTAACTGCTTATTCTTAAGCACAATTCGCCCTAGTAACTCTGCCTTGCCTGCCCTCAACTGTGCTACCTTATTAAATATTCTGCCAATACTGATATTGCATAATGTGCACTGTGCCCTAGCAGACTGCACAGAGAATGCTTCATCAGCTGTCAGCAGTGTTCCCTACAGTTCCCCCAAAACTCTGACAAGTCTACTGGCTCTGCTGGTTTCACTACGGTAACCCTCAGGTTCCTATGCAGTTCTCTCCTAGATCCCATTCCTACTTCACACACTAGTAGAATCAGTTTACCCACTCACCTCACTGTGTGACAGCTGCAAGGTGTGCCTATGACTTCGTGCTGCATGAAGCCTGGGTCTCCTGACATCCACTGAAGTTAACACGAGCACTTCCGACACCACTTGTGGCGGGTTGTCCAGGGGTGTTAGACCTCTTCTGTCAGGGTGGAGTCATGGCAGTGTGGCGAGGTTGTGGGAGCAGGCTGTTGCTAGCCTAGACAGACAGCATTGAAAGTTAAACATTTTATTAGCACTCATCTAACTACTCTGATAGTGTCTCAATGGATGCAGCTGCCCTGCTCCCTTGCAGCATGTGGGGACACAGCACATGGCAGCACCAGCTGACGACTACTGCACTGTGACATTGGTGCCAAGTGATCCTGACTCCAGAAGAGCATGCAGCACTGTGTGGCCACTGTTAGTTGCGGCTGGAGCCAACATTGCTGAAGACTAAAGTGTTGCTTACAAGTGACGCCAGTGTCCGGTGGTGGAACTCGCCCCAGCAAGTGCAAGCAGATGGCACCTAGATACCTACACCAGCATGGAGGGGTGGACAGTTGCATTCCCCAGGTCTCGTTCAGCTGCCCTCCTGGTCAGGAGTCTGGCCAATGCTTAAGTGGGCCAGGAGGCAACTTGCCGGCAGACAAGTACCAAGCACAAGGAGGACTTGGCACTAGCAGAAGGTGCGGTGATGGAAGCCCAAACTTGTAGTGGCTGTGTGCCATCCCATATTGCAAAGTTGTTTGGCATTGCCCTCCCATCTCTGTAGGCACTGCTGATGCCTCTGCTGAAATTAATAACTGTTTATATTCATTCACAGCCCAGTTGTTGTGCCAATGCAATGTTTTCAGCTGTGGCCTGGGGTGTGAAAATGGCTTCACTTGTCTTGCAAGAGCTCCATTTTAATGCTGCTTTGCATTATTGCAGTGCTTGCCCCAGAATTCTTTCATATGAAAAATCATATGGTGCTTAAAAGGAACAGACTGAACTTTCATATTAGACCTTGAGTTTGCATACACAGCAGCACAGTGTGGCATGGAAATTAATAATTAAATAACAATGACAGATCTGACTTGATATGAAAACATGATAAGTTGGAAATTGCAGCAAGGCAAAAGACAAGTCAAAAATAAGAAAGAAGTGTCTTTTTCAGTAGGGAAGGGGGAAATATTGGAAAAAAAACCAATTTTGGAACATGAAAGGGAAAGTACAAGAATAAAGATTTTTGTAAAAAGGTAGTCTACGCGGACACCATTGGAAGCCTGTCACAGTTTATTCACAAGAGAAGTATACAGGATGCTCCTCAGAAAAAGTGCTAGCTATCTTCAGTCTTTATTCCAAAGTAATGTCCAGCCCACACTGCATCAAAGTTCTGCCTATGACAAATAGAGTTCACAATAAAACATGTTAGCCAAACCGATATCACACTTGCAGCGTACTCCAAACATCGTGTCACGACTGATACATACCTGCCCTATGCCAACTTGTACACTGGATTAAGATGTAGTCTCATCAGAGGGCACTCCTGATGGCAAACACCGCCTGGATAGTAGCAGTGCTACAGTGCTCAACAGTATTATTGTGCCTGTAGTTAAATTTCCATTGTGATGTGGAATGGCACTACCACAAAGACGAAACAGATAGTGCTGAGCAATGACAAAAACAAACAGTCACAGCCAAAATTGCAAATTGAAAAATAAAGGTGTGACTGTAGGAGAAGAAAAAAAAATAAAAAAAAAATAAAAAATAAAGGTTATGCAGTGGAATGTCAGAAAAACAGTGGAGGAAGGGTGGAAATGCAACCACCATTACCCCACCGACTCATGTTCTTTACTTTCACATGAAGATATGAACTGTTAATTGGAACATTAGACAACGTGAATGTTCTGCTGAATTTAAAATTTGCAATTTATTATATTGCTGTTGTTCATTCGTCAACTGTAAGGTTGGCTTACTGTAGTTTTCCACCTTTGTCAGTTGCCAGCTATCCTCTTCATACCAGTATAACTGCTACATCACCAACAATTGCATTATATACTGAAAACTGGCGTGCCCCTGTATTTATCCCCATTTTCCAATTTTACTCTTAGTACCAGCAAGAATGATGTGCCTTGTAAAAATGGAAATGAGCGTTTGGCGTCATTGGTCGGGAGGCCCCTTATGGTGCAGGTCCGGCTGCCTTGGTGCAGGTCTTATTACATTCGACGCCACATTGGGCGACCTGCGTGCCAAATAGGGGCTGAAATGATGATGAAGACAACACAACACCCAGCCCCTGAGCAGAGAAAATCCCCAACCCAGCCGGGAATTGAACCCGGGTCCCTTAGGCTGGCAGTCCGTCACGCTGACCATTCAGCTAATGGGGCACTGTCACAAGAGGAAGGGGGATGAAGCAAGAAGCAACAATCCTCGGAGATATAGAGATTGAAAAGAGTTGGATTTTAGAACACCTGCAATATTCTCAGATGCTTGTACTTGGATGAATACTGTGGTCCTGATACCTTTTCAAGCAAGCACCATGTGCCAGATGTGTTGCATTGTAGAGCATACGACAGTTAATCTTGGTCTTATCTCCACCCCCTTCAAAATGTTCAGAAGGCTGCTGGATGGGTAGATAGAAGCAGTAAATTGTTTGGCCTTTGCAGATAATCTTGTGACAATACCTTAGGGAATACAAAGAAGAGATTAGAACCGTGAAGGAGGGCTGAAAAGGCAGGTCTAAAAACATCATTTGAAGAGAAAGAATGCATGACCAGTGAAAGTAATTCACCAAGAATTTTAAAAACCCAAGTATCGCAACGTCAAGAAAACAGACAGCTTTAAATATCTGGGTGAAAATATAAACATAAAAAGTGGAAAAACAGTAGTTAAAATCTGAGCTGAAATAATAAAATCTATGTGTGATAAAAATGTTTTTCTAATTAAAGCACCATAATACAGTTTTTAACACCAGAATCCTATATGTGTCATACAGATGTAAAAATGCATTAGAAGATTTGGAGAAGACAGAAAGAAGTATCTTATCAGGTCTAATCAAGAACAAAGATGGCCATTGGGTTTCGAGACCAAATATGAAAATGTGCTCATTCTATTGTAAAATAACAGATGAGTTCAGGAAAAGATTTGCTGCACTTGGCAGACATGTATAGAGAGTTGAGGAAGACAGATTAATAAAGAAGTTCTACATATTCTTCCAAATAGCAAAACAGGTGAAGGAGGTGGGATGGGAGGCAAGACAAAAAAAAGGACTTTGAAGAAATGCGGGTTGAACAGGATACCTTACTCAACAGAGACAAAATCAGATAGAAGTCAAGGTATCCAAAGATTTCCAGGAATATAAAATGAACAGAAAAACAACTGGAATCAAATGGTCTGACAAGAGGAAAAGATCTCATTATGATAAAATAAAAGAGTTTTGGAGAAGAATGAAGGGAAATAGCATGGTCTTTAGTTGGCCTGAAATGAAACTTTTAAAAAAGTAAATTTTATTTACTAATTTCCTTCTTTGTTTGTTGTCATGAAACTAGACTTGTTTTACTATGAATTACCTGACCACACTGGTTTACGATGCCTGTGGTTTTCCTAAATTCTTTGTGAAATTGCTTAAGTTCTTTGAAAATGTCATTATGGTTTTCTGCCCATATACTTTGTTAACTATTGCTAGATGTCTACTGATCTCAGTGTCAGTGAGACATAAAAAAAGTAAGTAGCAACACTTGGTATTTATACTTGTTCAAGGAGGCACTGACTGCTATATTTTACTGAAGGATCTGTAATCAAAGTTGTCTACGAATTTGATCTTAGATATGAGGTGATTTCCATAAATTTCAGTAACACACAGAACAGGACAAAATACATCGTGCAATGTGACTATGGTTGATATTCATTGATACCTACATTAAAATGTGAAATCTAAATTAACAAATTCGCATACTAGGTGCTTACACCCAGGTACACAGCATTACTGTACTGTTGGTACCAACCAAAAAGATAATGCCATGTGCTGTCAATATTCCTATCAGAATTTGAGTAGTATGTGACGCAGTGTTTTTAACATTTTTCTGGAGTCAGTAAGGCTTTTTTATCAGATGATACTTAAATGAAGAAAAATAGTTAACAACAAAACTTAAAGTTTGCTAAATTTAGAAATTTACCACTACTGTAAACTTAAGAAAGTTAACTGGCCACCATTAGTTTCTTACCTACTAGCATTAATTAATGAGATAAAATAGACAAACAATTTACACAATCAGTGTATGCTCCTCATTAATTTTATATGGAAAAGATAAATAAGAGTTCTCCAAATTTTTCAGTTGTTAGAAAGTTTATCTTTTAAAGATTTCTGTTTCACTTGTTTAGTTCTTTCACTTACCTCCAGTAACTTTGACATGTTATTTTTCATCTCATGCTACAGTCTACTGATAAGTCCAGTTATCGTTAAAATTATGGACTCCCATACCCTCCTGTACTCATTCATTCAGCAGTTCATTTATATGGCTTGAAGTTATTGATGTCTTTAGTCATAGAAGTAGCTGTTTCTTATTTTCTGGTATCCTCCATTATCAAAATCCCCACCCTCCACCCCCAATTATTCTTATTTATCCTTCCCTCTCTCCCATTATCTTTTTGCTCAAGGCCCTGTTGCCAGTTCCCTCTTCCACTACTATCTCTGTATTCTCTTTTGGTCATGTTTGTGTTTATATTCATTAGCAATTCCTTATTCCAATCACTATGGCCTTCATTTCTGAAAGTAATTGGGCCATCCACTATACTCACGTATTCCATTAAACTCACTTAGTGCACTGATGAGATTGAGCCGCCCACAGTGGCCAAGCGGTTCTAGGCACTGCAGTCCGGAACTGCACGACTGCTACGGTCGCAGGTTCGAATCCTGCCTTGGACGTGAATGTGTGTGATGTCCTTAGGTTTAAGTAGTTCTAAGGCTAGGGGACTGATGACCTCAGATGTTAAGTCCCATAGTGCTCAGAGCCATTTGAACCATTTTTGAACTGATGAGATTGTGTTGAAAACTTTCTTGAAAGCTCATCTTGAAAGTTTATATGGTAGTCAATGAATTCAGATGTCTACCTAAATCAGTGCCAGCCACAGCATTTCAAACTTCACATGGGCCGCGTGCGTACCAAGGCTCGCCCTATCTTGGCTGTGCCCGGTCCTTCTCAGAAGTGCCCATTGTGGAACAACATTTCATTTAGTATTGCCATGAGGCATTTCTCAGTTTATTACAACTGTCTTCAGTTCAGCAGAATTTTGGTTTCAGCACTGTTACTCATTACTGTTCGTTCGTTGTATGAAGGACGTTTAGAGGTCCAGTGGCAGTTTACACAAAAAGAGGCAGTCTAGTGATCCATCATCAAAGTTTTTAGAGTGAATGGGGATGACAGAAGAGGTGGATGAGAATTCTCAGTATATATTATGCATTGCATAAGCGACAAGTACTGCAAATTTGCTATGGGATGACATTACAATGCCAAGCAGAAAGAACTTAAAGTTTTAGTTGACTCTGAAAGAGCATAAAAAGTACAGTGATGGTCAGAAAGGATTCATTGTTCTGTACATCAAGAAGCACTTTGTGCTAAATTGGCAAGCATGCTGCACATGAAGAAATTGGTGGTACAAATAGTGAAACTTCTGAAGCCACCACATTATTCCACCATCAGTTGCTACAGTTTTTGTTCGAACTGAATGAAGTGTATGGAGACTTACATATTACTGTGACGTACTTTGGTTGAGTCAAGTAGCATGCATAGAACTATTTTTCAATTTAAAACTTGCTATTGCTGTTTTTATGAAGGTAAAAGGGAGTGCAGAAATAACAATTAGAAAATCTGAAATGAATTTCAGATCTCACATTTTAAATGGACTTGACTGCACACTGCCCACATTAAGACATTGCAAGGTGAGAAACAAATTCTTTCTGATTTGATGGGGTTGTATTTAAAAGAAAAATCGCATTGTACAAGTGATACAGTCTGACAAACACAGTCCAGTTCCCTAAGCCTACTGATATTACAGAAAACACAATGTTTGAAAAATTCATTGTGACCTTGAAAGAATGGTTTCCTAAATTTTTTGAGCACTCTACCAATTTTACAGCAGTTTTCAAGACTGTTTGCCATTTCAGTTTAGAGTACCTCTGTATATGTTCAGATGTAACTAATTGACCTGCAATGAATTCCTGTTTTAAGGACAAATCCTTTTACGTTAAAACTGTGCAGAGGATGTCTACATTGCTTTCCACTGGTGGAATTTCCACGTCTCCATAATGTGCTTGCAAAAGTGCTACAATAATTGATCAACATGTGTATGTGAGAAAGACCTTTTGTGTGGTTACGAAACTAAATAAGTCGCAATTACGTGGCAACCAGAGTGTGAAAATTTGTGAAATTGTCTTTGTCTGTCTGTCCATAGGCTGACAGTTTGCATGAGATAAAAATTATATTATGTCTTTAGTACACCAAAAATAATTAAATAATACTGGAAAAACATTTTATTTGTAATCTGTTGAGAAATGTGAAGTACAGGGTGTTCCATTCATCTGATGACTGTCTGTCTGGTGCAGGAGATGCAGGGCAGCGAGCACTCTGTTGCTCAGCGATTAGATGTCATATCGCGCTGTATACTGCTGCAGTGTTAAATGACTACTCTTAAAATATAAGCAAATAAATTTTCTACTCACCCACGTCACACAAGGAGGTGCTGAAACTACCTGCCACTATTTTACATGCATTTCTGACATCTAATCAAGAAATTATTAATCTCATTACATAGTTCTCTCTGAGATATTGAATTAATTGATCCACTGGTATTAGTCTTGAGTTCCTCCATCGTGTGAGGATTTTTTGCGTGCACTTTGTCCTTCAGTGTACCCCACAAACGAAAATCACTTGGAGTTAAATCAGGACTTCTAGTGGGCCAGATGTTACTAATCACTCTCCACCGAACACGTCGTGAATTGTGTGCAAAGAAACATTGGCCATATGAGCCCTTGTTTTGAATCCTGTTGAAAAAATTCAAAGCTTCATTCTCTTTCACTCAGTTCATTAAAAATGGTTGCAAAATGTTCTGCGCCTATTTTCTTATCATGAAGGGGTTCCTCATGAAGCACAACAGATCCATCTGTGTTCCAGTGTCAACAGTTCTGGGTATTAATACCTGTGTAAATGGAACCAAACCTTGCCTGAAAACAGAATGAGGTAAGGATTTATTACACCCATCATGCTCTTGTTTGAAAACCCATTTGCAAAACTTAACCATGTGTGTGCAGGATCATCAGGTTGAACTTCTTGTACTACTGATACTTTATAGGGCCTTAGCCCAAGCAGCTTAGCACCTCTTTGTGAAGTGGTGCATGATATTTATGCTTGCTGCAAAAGACATCTAAGAGACTTTTCAGGGGGATTTTCCAGGCGGTATGCAATGTCATTGAGTCGAGCTTCTCTGAGCACTATACGTCATTGTTTACTCTTCTTGTCTTGAAAACTTCCTGTTTCATGAATTTTATTCACTAATTTGTGAACTGCATCACGAGTCAGGACTTGAACACCTGGAAACTTCTCTTCAAACAACCTCTGAACAGTACAAGTTGACTCTGTATGCAGATACAAATCATAAATAAACCCTCGTTGTGGAACTGAATAATTTGCTCTTCCCATTGTTGCATTTGCAAAATTCACCATTATTATCATGATGCCTGTTTCACTGCTTTAATGACACAGGCCGACAAGGTGCATATATTTGTATGACCTTCAGGCTAAAACCCACAAAAAAGGGGGGGGGGGGGGAGGAGTGAGGTCCCATGGGACCCATTCGACCGCAAGACACGGCTTCTGTGGCCGGCTTGCTATACCCTAGGCAGGCAGTCATCAGATAAATGGAACACTATGTATAAAACCAAGTTGTATGCAGTGCAACTGCACTGCCATGTAAATGTGGCAAGTTTCCCCTCTTCCCCCTCCTTGCACTCAGATAGCAAGGTATGGCGGTCGGGGGTGTCTGCAGTGAGGCTGAGCATTATAGCGCATGTGCCGGGCACGGATCGTGAGCTGAATTCTTGGCCACCCTTCCTCTGAATGAATCCATTTCTCCACCTCCCTTGGACACAAAAATGTTGTATTTTCTCTGCCAGGCATGTGAATTTTTTCCTGTGAGAATTTATTTATTCTATATCCTATGCTTAATTGCTTGCATGCGGTAGGAGGGATACAGCCTTTAATACTGTCACAGTAGGTTGCTCTTTTGGTGTGTAGCTGCCTGGACATATTTCGACAAGTCTCACTTTGTCAGAATTGTTCGTCATCTGATACTTTACGCTTCATTGTATGACCATTGCATTAGAGAATTATATTACAAATATGTTTTTAAAAATAACAGAATAAACAGTTAAGTAAGTAAATGCTTAAACCTGGGTTTTGTCTATTATTATTATTATTATTATTATTATTTTGTAAAAATAACATAAAGGATGTTTGAAGTCCCTGTTTGTGTTGATTTGCAGCATAATTGGGGGTTGCAGATCATAAAAATATTTGATTAGTAGTCTAGAACCCAGCTTGAATACAATACTACAAAATGGTTTTGTTGTTAACCTGCAGATTGAAACGAAAGGGTGGTGGAGCAATACTAATATTTGTAAATGGTCCCATTATTGTTGTGGTAGTGTCAGTTCCTGTATACTTATTTCCTTTATTTATTTATTACAGAAACCATACATCATAACTCTGTGTGCATATCGTGATGTTAGTGGTTTATTTTCTACATACATTGCTGAGGAAGAACCTGAGATAAAAACTGAGAAAGAAAAAATTGAAGATGCTGTAAAAAAGTAAGTCCTTAAAGAATGAAACTTTTGAAATGCCAATCATCCATTCTAGTATGTTGGCAGAACTGAACATTGCATTATTTTCATTTGTTTTCTTTGTGATTAGTTAACAGTGTGCTTCGCGATGTAACAGCATGCTCTCATAGTGGAAACATATTACTAATGTGTTGAATGTTCTGCAGAAACTGTTCGCAACCTCCGTGGGATGTTGGGTCAACATAATGCACTGAATAAGTGAACTGTGAGGAGACATCGTTAAATTTGAAAAAACTGATTTGCTTGTTGACATTAAACCCTTGGGGTGTCCTCGTGTTAGGTGTTATGTGGAAAAGTCACCATCGTGGGTGATAATGTTGCTGTAAGTCCAGTGAAATCTATTTGCCGACATCCACAATAATTGAATGTTCCCTGAACCAGCATTCAGTGAATTCTGAAAGAATATCTGCACCTTTGGGCCCATAAAATCGGTATGACACAAGAAGTGAAACCAAACAATCATGAAGAGCATCAAGCATTTGCCCATTGGGCATTTGAAAAACAAAGGCTGGACAACAGTTTCATTAAGAAAATAATATCCTCTGATAAGGTGCACTTTGTGTTGAATGACTTCATGAACAAGCAAAATTGTGGTATTTGAGACACACACAACCCTCGAGTAATTATGTATAACCTGTTACATCCACAATGTGTGACTCTTTGTTGTGGTGTTTGGGTCGAGTGCATAACTGCGCAGCATTTCTTCAAAGATGGTGCTGGAAATGCATTAACAGTGGATGGCAAATTCTACTGCAATATGTTGAGCTATGTTGAAGAGGTTTTGTTTCAACAACATCCCATGACCTGTCACATCAATTTCAGTAATGGATTTGTTATGAAAGTGGATCATTGGGTGGGTGATTTCTCGCAATGGAGATGTGAATGGGCCATTCAGTTCTTGTGACTGAACACCATATGATTTCTTGTTGTTGGGAGTATTTGAAATCCTATTTGTACGCCTACAGGCCACAATCATCTCCAGAGCATGAAGCCAAGATTCAGTGTATGTTTTCGTATATGCCAAATAACTATGCAAGATTTCATTGAAATAATGAGTGTGTGCCTGCAATGTTATAGGTGACATTTGAGTTATACCATATTTCGTGCATAATCACAGGTGAATACACTGCAATAATAAGTAAATCACTTAATTATATAACAACAATGGAAATTCCTGCATGGAACATTACATAAAATGAGGGAGGTGCAAACTCTCACCTACAGTGGACTGATGTGTGGCACATAGTACTCATAACAGAAAACAATATTCACACTAGCTTTCGAGTTATTGCTCTTTTTCTCACGAAAATAGACACATTCACACACACAAACACCCATTCCCAAGGTGAGATTGATTTTTGATACCAGTTGCCTAGCCAGGCGGTAGCGACATGGGGATTGGCAGGGGGAGGGGGGGGGGGGGGAAGCATGAGGCAGGCAGGGTTTACCAGGATAGGATAGTACAAGGCATCGTTGCACTACAACGTGAAAGAAGTCTATAAAACTAAAAGATACTGAGAGAAGGAGAGGGTGAAGAAGGGAAGGGGGAAAGGAGAGGAAGGTAAGGAGGGGTAGGGAGGGGGGGGGGGGAGAGAGAGAGAGAGAGAGAGAGAGAGAGAGAGAGAGAGAGATTTTTCCCTCATGGAGGGAGTAGTGGGAGAAGGCAGTCGACGATCTGTACCAGGAAGGAATGGAATGGACAGAATAGAGAAAGGAATTAGTAAGATGAGGCAATGGGAAATTGGTTAGCAGAGGTTAGGCCAGGGGGATTGTAAGAGCACAGGATATGCTAGAGAGACAATTCCCACCGGCTTAGTTAGGAGAAACTTGTGCTGGAAGAGAGTATCCAAATGGCCTGTGTAGTGAAGCAGCTGTTGAAAGCATTTGTGTTGTAATGCACAGCGTGTTCAGCAACTGGATTGTCAGGTCTGTGATTCACCACAGTTTGACGGTAGCCATTCATGCGAGTAGATAGTTGATTACTTGCCACGCCCATATAGAATGCTGTGGGTGTCGGTTGTGTGTTTGAATGTGTATATTTTTGCTAGGAGAAGAATAAGAACTCAAAGGCTAGTGTGGATACTGTTTTCTGTTAAGTGTCTCTATGCTCCACACATCAGCCCACTGTAGGTGAATGGTTGCCTTTCCCGTATTTTAGAAAAATTACTTAATTTCATCAATAAGTTTAATAACTTACAAACACTCGAAAGTTGTGTTTTTAATGGGACATCCTTTGCATACACAGACACATACTTGTTGCACACTTTATCATGGCTGCTCTGTGATCGTTAGAAGTTAGTGTACTTGATGATGGCCGGCCGCTAAGGCCGAGTGGTTCTAGGTGCTTCAGTCTGGAACCATGCTGCTGCTATAGTCGCAGGTTTGAATCCTGCCTCGGGCGTGGGTGTGTGTGATGTCCTTAGGTTAGTTAGGTGTAAGTAGTTCTAAGTCTAGAGGACTGATGACCTCAGATGTTAAGTCCCATAGTGCTTAGAGCTATTTGAACCATTTGAACTTGGTGTTGCTCTGGAATGATTACACACATTGTCAACTTTATCTACATAACAGCAATGTGTTTCGCAACAGTAATTAGCCATTGTGGATATAGTGTTGGGCCATTTGCAGTGTTGTGCGTAATGATTGTTAATATTATTTAGAAAAATGAATGGAGAGCCTGAACCTGGCCCTTCTGGCGACTTTCCATCAAATTTTTTGTCCATTCTATGACACATCACATAACTAATGAGGAAGTATTGAATAGGATTGGGGAGAAGAGAAGTTTGTGGCACAACTTGACCAGAAGAAGGGATCGGTTGGTAGGACATGTTCTGAGGCATCAAGGGATCACCAATTTATTATTGGAGGGCAGCGTGGAGGGTAAAAATCGTAGAGGGAGACCAAGAGATGAATAAACTAAGCAGATTCAGAAGGATGTAGGTTGCAGTAGGTACTGGGAGATGAAAAAGCTTGCACAGAATAGAGTAGCATGGAGAGCTGCATCAAACCAGTCTCAGGACTGAAGACCACAACAACAACAACAACAACAACATGACACATCAACAGATTATACATTTGATACTTTTATAAGCTATGTGTTAACTACTGTGTCAGGAGGAGATGGGGCTTGTCTCAGCAGCTGATGTGCTATGAGCTGATTTCGAGCTTTCTCTCCCAGCATTCTGTACTCAGGGGCCAAGTAAAAGTATGCAGTCAGTACACCTGCATGGTTTCCCATTGATCGACCAGGCTGGGTTCTCAGTTACATTATTTTAACTGTTCTGTACTGTAGTGTGTTTTAACCATAAAATGCCATGAAGCGTATGTCTTTCAGTCTTGTGTGTGAAAGTGTGAGTGTGAGTGAGAAAAGGATGGCTGAGAATTAAGTTTCATTTTTTACCTTTTGGTGCATAATTAAAAATATTTATTTTGTCTCTAATGTGTTCATTAAGGCCACTGATGACATCACTGTTAAATCCCTGTAGATACTGTCACTAATGAGTTCATTAAGGCCAGTGACAACATCATTGTTGAATCCCTATAGGTACCAATGCCAACACCACCACCACCACCACCACCACCACCACCACCCCTTTGTATCAGCATTGCAAGCAACTGGAGTGAAGGACTGTAACGGAGCCGCAGTGCTAGTGCAATGTAGTCGGCTCAAAAAATCTAGGTGTTCAGGTGTTTGTGTATGTATATTACTAAACTCCTATCCTGGTACCTGATGCCAAGTTGCAGAGTACCTATCTAATGACTTTCAGACACAACAAAAAATTGATTTTCAGTGTTCCCCTTAATTATTGACTGAATTTAAAAATTCCAAATGTCATCACAATCTATGCATTTAAAAGTATAAGTCTATGTGCAGGCTTAACACAATAAGACAGTTAGAAACTATGTGTATTTCTTGAGGCTTCCAACCAACTTTAAAAATAATTTCAGACTTTTCCTAAACGCTTTCTCTCACATACTTACAGTAAAATATTTAACACATTAACTCCTTTGTTAGGTAATCAGACATTTGAAGCTGTTTTACACATTAAAATTCAATTCTTTGAGTATCGAAGGTTTATCGGATCTGTACTAATTAGCTCTACAGTAGGTTATCGTCCTAAAGCTTAGTAACATATTCAGTCTTATTTATGTGCGTATTGTACACTCGGTGCATTAACTATATGGTGAGTTGTTAACTTTGCTCCTTCAGTTATTTTTATTCCACCAAGGACTTCCCATCCCACATTACCCTATAGCACAAAGTTTTAATCTGCCAGGAAGTTTCGTATCAGTGCACACTTCGTGCAGAGTGAAAATTTTTCTCTGGATACTGGTTTTATAATAAATCCCATAAGAGATGAAGCAACAAAAGAGAGTATCAGTGATGTTTTCCAAAGAATAATTAAGAAGATAGCCCTCTTGGAATGCATGAAAAATAGATGATATTCGTGATCAATTCCCCATCCCCTCCCCCGAGGGAATAAAAAGTAATGCTAAATATGATGTTATAGTTTTATTCCTAACACATTTGTTTCAAGAAATCATTTTTGTGTCCACATTGGATGCTCCCTGTAACTGCAGCACAAGGTGCAAGAACCCCTTGTATTGGGAATATTGTTCATCAGCAGAAAATCCTAAAGTCCTTCTATTGGACCTGTAACAAAATAATGTTGAATAAGTTGTTTTCTGTATATTTTCTATCAGCATACATAGGGTAACTGAAGAATAGTAAGTTCCAACAAAATGGTGACAGGTTAAAATGAATGCCATTTTCTTCACCCGCAAAATCGAAACAAAGAAATGCACTAAAGTAGACTTTCGAAGATATCGGAAAATGGCAAAGTACGTTGATAGAGAGTTCAATTTAGAATGCCGGCATCAAATTCCAATAAAATATTATGTACTATTTTCAAGTTAAATTTGAAGCTTACAAGTTGCTCAAACAATTAATTCAGCTACCTCTCTAGTACAATGGAAGTTATTCCATGATGTCTTCACAGATGTCCTACTTTGGTGTCCCTTCATTTTGTCAGTGTTTTCCATATATTCCTTTTCTTATCGATTCTCTGGAGAAGCTCCTCATTCCTTACCTGACCAGTCCACCTAATTTTCAGCATTCCTCTGCAGCACTGCATCTCAAATGCTTCAATTCCCTCTTTTCCTTTTTTCCCAAAGTCGCTATCAAACAATGTTGTGCTCCAAATATACATTCTCAGAAATTTCTTCCTCAAATTAATGCCTATGTTTGATACTAGTAGACTTATCTTGGCCAGGGATGACCTTTCTGCAAGTGCTAGCCTGCTTTTTATATCCTCTTTGCTCCATTCATCAGTGGGTTATTTTGCTGCTTATGTAGGAGAATTCCTTAACTTCACCTACTTCATGATCACCAATCCTCAAGTTAAGTTTCCTCTGTTCTCATTTCCGCACTTCTCATTACTTTTGTCTGTCTTCTATTTACTCTCAATGACTATTCTGTACTCATGACTGTTCATTCCATTCAGCAGATCCTGTAATTCGTCTTCACTTTTACTGAGGATAGCAATGTCATCAGCCAATCTTATCATTGATATCCATTCACAATGAAATTTAGTTTCACTCATGAGTCTTTCTTTTATTTCCGTCATTGCTTCTTCGCAGTATAGATTGAAGAGTCGGGGCAAAAGACTACGTCCCTGTATTACACCCTTTTTAATTCAAGCACTTCATACTTGGTCTTCCAGCCTTATTTTTGCCTCTTGACTCTTGTACATATTGTATATTACACGTCTTTCCCTATAGCTTCCCTTACTTTTCTCAAGATTTCGCACATCTTGCAGCATTTGACATTGTTGAATGCTTTTCCCAGGTCGGCAAATCCTGTGAAGATGTCTTAATTTTTCTTTAGTCTTGCTTCCATTATCAACCACAGTGCCAGAACTGCCTCTTGGTGCTTTACCTTTCCTAAAACCAAAATGGTCATCATCTAACACATCCTCAATGTTCCTTTCCATTCTTCTACATATTATTCTTGTCAGCAACTTGGATGCATGAGCTGTTAAGCTGATTGTACAAAAATTCTCGCACTTGTCGGCTCGTGTAATCTGTGGAATTGTGTGGATCATGTTTTTCTTGAATGCAAATGGTATATTGCTAGACTCATTCATTCTACATGCCAACATGAATAGTCATTTTATTGTCACTTCCCCCAGTGACATCCGAAATTCTGGTGGAATGTTATCTATCCTTTCTGCCTTATTTTTCTATATCTACCTGGGTTTCTTCTTCCATCAAATCATTAGGTGTATTTTCCCCATCATAGAGTCTTTCAATGTGCTCTTTCCACCTATGCATTCTCTCCTGTGCATTTAACAGTAGAATTCCCTTTGTACTCTTAATGTTGCCACCTTTTGCTTTTAATTTCACTGAAGGTTGACTTGAGTTTCATATTGATGACTGAGTCCTTCTGACAGTCATTTCTTTTTTGATTTCTTCACATTTTTCATGTGACCATTTCACGTTAGCCTCCCTGCACTTCTTGTATATTTCCTTCAAGAGTGACTTGTATTTCCGTACTCCTGAATTTCCCCAAACATTTTTGTACTTCCCTCTTTTGTCGATCAACTGAAGTATTTCTTCTATTATTCAATATTCTCAAATACTTTCTCAGTCTCTTCATTTTCTACTTGTGATGTTGGCATGTACACCTAAACTGTCATTGTCTGTGTTGGTTTGCTGTCGATCACTGAACTGTTCACAGTAACTCAGTCTCTGGCCTACCTCCCTATCCATAACGAATCCTACTCCCATTAGGCCATTTTCTACTGCTGATGATATTACCCTACACTCATTTATCCATAAATCCCCGTCTTTTTTCAATTTCACTTCACTGACCCCCCACTGTATCTAGATTAAGCCTCAGCACTTCCCATTTCAGATTTTCTGGCTTCCCTACCATGTTCAGACTTTTGACATTCCACACCCTGACTCACAGAATGTTATCCTTTCATTGGTTATTCTATCTTTTTATCATGGTCACCTCCTCCTTTGCAGTCCCGTCCTGGAGATCTCTAATTTGGAATCTCTTGCCAATGGAGAGATCACCATGACACTTTTTCAGTTATAGGCCACATTTTCTGTGGATATGCATTGTGTGTCGTTAATGCAATGGTTTCCGTCACCTTCTGCATCCTTGTGCAGTTGATCATTGCTGATTCTTGTGCCGTTGGGGCAGTTTACTACCCCAAGGGGAAGAGAATGCCCTTAACCTCTTGTCAGCTCCTCTGCCCTCTTTGACAAGGCCATTGGCTAAATGAGAGTGACTTCTTATGTCAGAAGTCTTTGGCTGCCATTGCTGATCATTTTTATTCAAAATTTAAGTGGTGACTGGGTTCTAACTCGGGATCAAGGACATTTTGATTAATAATCAAAGACTCTACCCTTAGACCATAGGTCTACTTTTACACTTCATGTAATTGCTAAACCTGGAAATGAAATGAATCAATCTCCTGACATATTTTGGTACATGCACACAGCAATTTCTTGTGGAATAATTTTCTGAGGTAATACATCAAATAGATAGAAAGTATTGATTGCACAGGAGCAAGCAGTAAGAAAGTCACTTGGGGACCTCATCAAGCAATTAGGCATCTTAACAGCACCATCGCAATACATACGGTACATTCTCCAATGAAATTCATCATAAATAATCCAGTGCACAGTGATATCCATACCTACAAAACTAGAGGCCAAAATGAGTTCTGTTACCCATTATTAAAGGGAGTGGCACAGAAAGGAATTCAGTATGCAGCAACAAAAATTTTTGATCATTTGCCCAATACTATAAACATCTGAGGTAGCAAAGCAAGTTTTAAATCTAATTAAAAACCATTTCTTATGCACAGCTCCTTCTGTTCCATAGATGAATTTTTATTTTAAAATTGGTATTTTCTACGTTCAATAAAAGAATGTTCAAATGATATGTGGAACATGTAATTAACTAATTTCATAAATTACAAATTGAAGAGTAGGTTACTATTACTAAATGACAGACAGTACTTAAACAGTTACGTGTCTTTTAAAATTGCCCACGGGTGGAGCAGACTGTTGCGTTCCTTCCACAAATGAAGCAGTGTCTGGATGTTACAAGAGTACTTATGGAAACTGAACTTCTGCTGCTTCACTTCTCAGTCATGGAATTGGCAGTCACAAATTTAATTACAATAATGAGAAGCCCTCTTGACAGGTTGCAGGAGGAGGAGGAGGAGGAGGAGGAGGGGGTGAGGCTGGGGGGGAGGGGGGGAGGAGGGGAGGAACACTGTAAACAAATGAAGAGATATTGGGAAGAAAAGAAGTGCTACATAAGTTCACACACATTTCTAAGCTGGACATAATGAATTAAAAAGAAAACTTATATGTGAGAATATTCTCCATTTACAAGTTTTTAACTTAATGAGGTGGTGCAGTGCTTAATGCACTGGACTCTCATGTAGGAGGATTGGGACATCCAGATTTATGTTTTTGTGTTCCCTTAACCATGTAAGGAGAATTCCAGAGTGGTTTCTTTGGACAGGATGTCACTGGTTTTCTTCCATATCCTTGTTCAATCTAGTCAGTGTCCCACCTCTGATGACCATATCATCAATGGACACTAAACTGTGATCTTCATCTCCTTGTCCTTTACAGAGCTTAATCATTAGTATGGCAAACAATATCCCAGTACTTACCTAGAATGGTTTAGGACAAACTGGCAGACTAAAATCGGAATGATTGAGTCTTTGCATGAACAGTAATTTTTCAGTTCATTTCAGTTAGTTTCAGTTACTATATGACAATCAAGCAAACCTAAAGTATTCATGTACAAACAATATTTTCCTATGTATTTCATGACGTTTCCCAGTGGGTCGAATATTCCATCACCCTTCAGTCATGCATCCAGTATATTGTTAATTCTTATTCCAGTATTTTGACTGCCAGTCTTCTAGCCATTCTCAAGGTGAGTCACTTGCAAGAATTTTAAATAGAGTAATCATGCATGTGTCACAGATAACTGTTGCTAATAAGAGCATCAGTTGTAAATAAAACTTGACATGTCTAAAGAGAAAACCAAAGCAAGTGTAGAGTTAGCAAATACACAGTACTTATGAGGTATTTGGTTGATTGGTATGGATGGCATATGTTGGAATGCCAGGCAGTGAAGACTTAGAACAATCTTTTCTTTGAGAGTGTAAATGTGAAATGAAGCGGTTTCCATAATTTGTTGAGCTGGAAACCCTTGTCTTGGTTGAGCAGGTTGTCTGCTGATAGTATTTCCATAGATTCCTTGACCACTGAGTCCTAGTAGGATGAGGCTGTGAACAGTTTAATAGCTTTCCCATAATCCATGGAATGGACAGCAGAAATACAATGTTCAGCAGCTGCAGGTTTTATTGGGCTGTGGAAGGGGGTGTATCACTGTTATTTAAGGCAATGTTCTTTTACAGTTCATATTGTTTGTCCTGTGTATCTGTTACCACACTCACAAGGAATTTCGTATATACCTACTTTTCATAAAATCAGAGCTTGCCTTGAGCACCAGTGACACACC
The DNA here is from genome assembly GCF_021461395.2 of Schistocerca americana. Taxonomy (NCBI): domain Eukaryota; kingdom Metazoa; phylum Arthropoda; class Insecta; order Orthoptera; family Acrididae; genus Schistocerca; species Schistocerca americana. Next base: position 480,412,881 of record NC_060120.1, read on the forward strand.
CTCCTCTTATATAGCCCAATAAATGTGCAGTGACTGAACATTCTATTTTCGCTGATCAATCTGTGGAATATGGGGAAGTTAAGATACTTTCCACAGGCTCATCCTACTGAGGTACAGTGGTCAGGGAAGCTGTGGAGATAAAATTGGCAGACAACCTGCTCAACCAAGACAAGGGTTTCCAGATTGAGAAATCATGAAAACCCCTCATTTCATGTATGTGCTCTCAAAGGAAATATTGTTGTAAGTCTTCACTGCCTGGCATTCCATCACACACCACCCATAGTAATCAACCAAACACTTTTTAAGCACTATGGATTCCCTGACTCTGCACTTTCTTTATTTTACTCTTAAGCACGTAAAATTTGATCAATGGCTAACACTCATGCTACCATCAGTATTATCTCTGACACGTATTCACTTACTCCACAGTATTGTGTAAAGTGATGTAAAAATCTTGCAAGCAGGTCACCTTGAGAATGGCTGAATGTTTGTCACGTGAAATATTGGAACAAGAATTAATAATATTCTGGAGGCATGCTCAAAAGACAATGGAATATTTTCCTACTTGCCATTCATTTTTTACTCCTACATTGTGAGCACTTCGCACTAACATGATTTTTTTCTTCCAGGCATTAGTTAAAAAGTGCAGGATAATAGATATCCCCTGGAAAGCCAATGAGTGCTGCTATAAAATGAGAGATGAATCTTCAGCTGCCATATCATGATGCATTTGTGTAAAAAATACTTCATTATTCACGGCAGTGCACGTGAACCCAAATCTAAATAAACTATCATCACATTTTCTATACTTGCGTCTCCTGTCTGCATCGCCACTTTCCTTGTTATCATTGGCAAATTCTCACTATTTGTTTCCACTTGCAAATTTAAAAACTTTTCCATAGCTTATTGCCTTTATAAACTTAATAACGAAGTCATAGTGTAATGAAAACTGGTTAAAAGCACAATAATCACTACAGGTGCTAAGTGTCATGCATGATAGTTCGCTTAGGTTTTATGACTGCTTACGCAAGCGGCCAACATGTAAAGTGGAATTCCTCTGAATTACACAGGTTGACAGCAGAAATGAACTTTCTGACAACTGTCTTCGTTGCCACTAATTACAAAACAAATCCACGGTGTCCCAGGCAGTCATTCATGATGCACTGGTTGAATACCGCTGGCATAAACACTAGCAAAATCTTTACTGATAACTTAGCCCACATATCAGGTTAGTCTCCTTTACTCCTCAACAATGAGTAACATATCTGGATGTGTCTGTCCATTTCCAAGATACAGATGTTCAAAGTTACCTTGTATGTACAATAAAATATGCATGTGAAGTCAGGTGTGAGGCAAAATATAAACATTAAATAACCACGGAAAATTGCTCAACTTCTCTAGGCACTTATCTAGAAGTGCCATTTTCCGTGTTCTCAAATATATCTATCTGTTATCGAGAAACATCAAAAGAAAATTTTTTGTACCAAAACAGAGCCACAGATTCCACAATGGCTCTGTGTAGTAAATGGGTGTAATTTTAATGATATATTTCTAAGATCCCAGTCTCAAACATCCTTGAATATTTTCCTGATATCTTTATGTGTTTCCGAGATACAGAGGTTCAAAGTTACCCAACTTGTACATGTAAAAAAAGCTTGTAAAATTGGTGTGAGATGAAAACATTATTTATGAAGTGACTTAGCACAGAGTAATATACCTTAAAGTGTCTCCATATCATCAGGAGGGTTCTTGGAACCTCATGTTTGTAGTACTGAAGCACATGCAAAATTTTTGTGTACGTAAAATTCACTCTCAGTTTCACATAAGGTCCCCCCCCCCCCCCCCCCCGACCCCCCCCCCCCCCCTCCCCACTTCCCACCCCCAATATGAGAGACATACTCGCTGGGGAAAGAAGAGAATCTGTGGAAAAATGCACTTATTGGAGCACCAAAAAAAAAAAAACGATATGTTCCTGGTTAAAAGACTTTGACTGTAAAACGGGGTATCAGCTGCCTCATTCTAGCTTCCTCAGCATCTTTAAAAATTTCCCAAAATTTTTTTCATACGAACACGTGTGTGGAATTTTATGCTGAGAGAGGAGGAGACAGCAGTAAATACTGGAAAATAGTAGACAGTGGTTGTATACAAAGACCAACGAAGTCAGTGGCAATGTGAGAAAAAGCGAGGGGCACAGTGGCGGTGGAACATAGTTGACAGTGACAGAACAATGCTAGAAAAAGAGTGAAGGAGACAGTGTCAGTGGGAGAGGAATAAAGAGAAGGAGAAAGTGGAAATGGGTGTGAGCCAGTGATAAGGAGAGACAAAGTCTATGACAGTGACAACAAGGAGGAGAGAGATAAGGACAATGAGAAAAGATAGCAGTGGTGGGAAGGAATGAATCAGACAGTAGCAGTAAGAGAGATTAAGAGGGAGGTAGCAGTGGTGGGGAGGAAGGAATGAGACACTAGCAGTAAGAGAGATTAAGAGGGTGGTGGTGGTGGTGGTAGGAGGACAGAATGAAGGAGACTGTGGGTGTGGACAGGAGAAAGTAACAGTTAGAGAGATACAAAGAGAGATTGACAATTAGTTGGAGTGAGTGAGTGAGTGAGTGAGTGAGAATGGGAAATTGGGAGTGGATAGGTATGAGTGACATACAGCAATGTACTAATGGGCGTGAGTGAGTTACAGTTTGGGTGAGAGGTGAGTTGCGTCTTAAAAAACGAGCGAGTTCTGGGGAAAATTTTTAAAAGTGCTGAGGAAGGTGGAATGAGGCAGCTGGTACCCCACTTTTCAATAAGAGTCTTTTAAATAGGAGCATATCCACCTTTTGTGATACAGCTGCACAGGCTGAAGTGACTGCTCTACTGAGATTCAACCCTTTTGTGATCTGACTAATTTGTCTATTGACCATAGGAGATCCAGGTTCAAAGTATCATTGAGGAATGTTAAATTCTGAGTTGTCAAAACATCCAATGGCTTCGTTGGCTAGTACAAAAGTGGTTGAGTCGATTGGATAATAATTGTATCAATGACTGTAGTTGAGAGACAATATGTCGTAACTTTAATTAGTATCCTGTTGTCCTGCAATTCCATCCTACTCTCTCGCTTTGGCCTTCTCTGTTCATAACAGTTTGCCATTGTCACTTCCGAGGAAAAAGCCGAATAGGTCCAGTGTATGTGTATGTTCTGGAAATGCAGCTGCAGCGACAGCACTTTTATTTTATGCTCAGCTGCTTCTGTTTTTCCCAAGAACAGTCTGCCTCACATGCTTTTTGCCCAGTTTGAACCATTCTAGTTGGACAGTTTGAAACTCTCTCTCTCTCTCTCTCTCTCTCTGGCACTCTTGCAGTTTCTCTGTTGACTTTAGCACATTTGCTTCTTGCCCCCCTGAAGATGTGTATGATCACCAGGAGTATTACATTCATCTTGGAGTCTTGGATACTACCAGTGATGTGCCACTTGGAAGACAGAAGTTTGTGTTGGTCCCAGTCCCTCTTTAAAAAAGCTCGTGAACATGACTTGTCATATACAGAAAAAACTAACAGGATCACCCATTCACAGTCCATAACAATATAAAAAAAATCCTCAAAATACACAGTTCATAATAACAGAAAAACAAAAATCAAACCCCAATATCTCCAACAAAAAGAAAAGGCTAACATGCTGTTCATTCCTGTGGTCTAAGTGTATATAGTAGCCTTTGTGTTCCCTGTTGACTTACCCTCTTTTTCTTCTTCTGTTTTTCCAATTCATTACGTCAGACTGACAGTGACACAGGTGGTTGCGGTAAAACATCTGTATCTCCTTTAAATAGCTTCATTGACACCATGTGAACAATAGATGTTTTTGTTGGTATTCACAGATAAATATTGACAGGTGACATAATACCTATGGTCTGATACAGCCCCTGGTATCAGGTCAAGAATTTATATTTTATTTGTCCTTCAAACATCACATAATACTTAAAAGGGAAAGGCATTTTCTTGCCGTACACCAGCTCATACGGAAAATAGATGTGTCAGTTGTCCTGATGGGTATTCACATTATGACTTGGCATCCTTGAAACCATGTTGCACTCACTCTCTTCTGCCGTTAGACGGAGGGTGGAAAGGACTAGTTCAAAGCTTGTGTATGGGCAACAATTTACAAAGCTGGTTTATTAAATCAGACATAAAATTAGTGCCCTGATTCATGATCATGGTATCAGGAATGCCATGTTTAAACAACCAATTGTTCACCATATCTTGTGCTAATGTACTTGCTTACTGGTTTGCAACGGCAACCATTGTTAGAAGATGCGAAATATGATCTACTATAGTCAGTATGTAACAATTACATGTACATCTACATCTACACTCCTCAAGCCACTGTGAACATCATGGCAGAGATTATGTCGCATTGTACCAATTATTAGGGTTTCTTCCCATTCAATTCATGTATGGAGTGTGGGAATAGTGATTGTTTGAATGCCTGTATGTGTGCTGCAATTAATCTAATCTTATCATCATGATCCCTATGTGCGTGATAAGTAAGGGGTTATAGTATATTCCTAGAGTCATCATTTAAAGCCGATTCTTGAAACTTTGTTAGTAGACTTTCTCAGTATAGTTTTCATCTATCTTGTCATGTGTCTGCCAGTTCAGTTTCTTCAGCATCTCTGTGACACTCTCCCACAGGTCAAACAAACCTGTGGCCATTTGTGCTACCCTTCTCCGTTTACACGCAATAACCTCTGTTAGTCCATTTTGATGCAATTCCCACACACGTGGACAATATTCTAGAATGGGTCACACAATTGATTTGTAAGCAGCCTCCTTTATAGACTGATGATCAGTTCCACAGTATTCTACTAATAAACTGAAATCTATCACCTGCTTTACACACAACTGAGCCTATGTGATTATTCCATTTCATATCCTTACAACGTGTTACCCAAGTATTTGTATGATGTGGCAGATTACAACTTGGACTCATTGATATTATACTTACAGGGTACTATGTTTTTTCGTTGGGTGAAGTGCATAACTTTACATTTCTCAGTATTTAAAACAAGTTGACAATCTTTGCTGCACCACTTTGAAACCTTATCAAAATCTCACTGAACATTTATGCAGCTTCTTTTGGACAGTACTTCATTATAGGTAACTGCATCATCTGCAAAAAGTCTAAGGTTACTGTTAATATTGTCCACAAGATCATTAGTGTACAGCATGAACAACAAGTGTCCTAACACACTTCCCTGGGTCACACCTGAAGCTACTTCTACATTTGATGATGACTTTCCATCCCAGGTAACATGCTGCATCCTCCATACCGAAAAATCCTTAGTCGGTTAAGCTTTTGACAATAAGCATAGTTGTGGTAAGGAGACAAATGCTTTTTGGAAATCGAGAAATACTGCATCTACCTGACTGCCTTGATTGAAAGCTTTCAGTATGTCCTGTGAGAAAAATGAGAGTTGCGTTTCAAACAATTAATGTTTTTTGGAATGCATGCTGTTTGGCATAGAGAGGGTCATTGTGTTTGAGATACCTTATTATGTTTGAACTCAGAATAGGTTCTAAAATTCTACAACAAATTAGTGTCAAGGATATTGGACGGTAGTTTTGTGGATCACTTCTGCTACCCATCTTGCTGATAGGTGGGACCCGTGCTTTCTTCCAACTACTGGGCATGCTTTTTTGTTCAATGGATCTGTGATATATTGTAGTCAGAAGAGGGACTAACTCGGCCACAAAGTCAGTATAGAATCTGGTAGGAATTCCAATGGTCCTGGAGCTTTCTTCAATTTTAATGATTTCAGTTGTTTCGCAATGCCATTGACACTAATATTTATTTCATTCGTCTTTTCAGTGGTATGAGGCTGAAATTGGAGCAATTCTCATGGGTTTTCCTTTGTAAAGGAACATTTGAAAATGGAGTTCAGTGTTTCAGCTTTTGCTTTGCTTCCCTCAATTTCAGTACCTGTCTCATTCACTAGGGACAGGACATTGACATTGGTGCCACTAAAAGCCTTTGCATATGACCAGAATTTCTTTGGGTTTATGAAAGATCATTTGACAATATTCTGCTGTGGTAGTCATTGGAGGCATCACGCATTGCTCTCCTGACAACTAAACATGTTTCATTCAACATCTCTCCATCTATAGTCCTATGCTTTGTTTTACACTTATTATGCAGTAATCTCTGTTTCATTAGAATTTCTTTACAGTGACTGTATACAATGGAGGATCTCTTCCATTATGAACTGTTCTACTGAGTGCATATCTATCTAACTGTAATTTTCTGAATTGATTTTTGGATGATTAAATTTCCACCACCAATTACAGTATGAGTGGGGAACTTGTGTACAAGTGAACTAATTTTTTCTCTAAAGTTTTCGTTACATCAGGAAATAAGTCTGGTGGCCGATAGAAGGAGCCATGTACAATTTTATGTCCACTCCTGATACTGAGTCTGGTCAACTCCTGCCGTATGCCGAAAGTTTGAAGTTTCTCATTGAGATATAAAAATGGTTCAAATGGCTCTGAGCACTATGGGACTTAACTTCTGAGGTCATCAGTCCCCTAGAACTTAGAACTACTTAAACCCAACTAACCTAAGGACATCACACACATCCATGCCTGAGGCACTCATTGAGATATGACACTACGTTTTTTTATCTAGGTTACTGAACATATATATCTTTATTTTTAAGTTGTCCTTCATCCGTTGGTAATCATTGTTGTGACGACCGTGTCATGGGTACTGATACCAGATTTTATGCACACATCATCAAAGAATTCATGTCTGTTTGTTACTATTAGATCCAATATATTTCCATTGTGAGTAGGGTTTCAAACTATCTGTTGTAGGTAGTCCTCAGAGAACATATTTATTACTGTTATACAGGATGGCTTATCATGCCCACCACTACCAAACTGTAATTTTCTGAATTGATTTTTGGACGATTAAATTTCCACCAACAATTACAGTATGAGTGGGGAACTTGTGTACAAGTGAGCTCAGTTTTTCTCTAAAGTTCTCATTACATCAGGAAATAAGTCTGTTGAGCGATAGAAGGAGCCATGTACAATGTCCACTCCTGATACTGAGTCTTGCCCAAACAGTCTCACATGCAGCTTCAATTTCTACCTCAGTGGATTTGAGTTTCTTGTCAGCTGCGACAAATATGTCACCTCCTTTTCCAGTAGCCTTTCCTTTTGATATACACTTAAATTTTCTCCAAAAAATTCACTGATACCAATTTCCGATTTCACTCAGCTTTCAATACCTAGAATAATGAGAGCTTCACTGCTTTTCAGGAACATGTCGAACTGTGACAGTGTGTTGTGAATGCTTCGGCAGTTAACCACTATGATTTTAATACTTTCACCTGTGTCAAGCATTTCTTTCAATCTTAAAATGATACTTCCAGGTTTTCTGGAGCTATTTTTATCTGGATTGGATGGAGAGTCGACGAAGAAGAAGGTAGAGAGAAAGAAAGAAAGAAAGTTGTGTGCACCCCACACATAGCAGCTACCTGGATAGCAGCCTCTGATGTGTAGTGCACTTGTGGCCCATTTAGGAAGATCCTACAGTTCTCAACACTATGGCGCCACTCCAGGAAGTCACAGCCCAGCTTATGACAGAACCTCCGAAGTTCTGATTCAGTCCTTCCACTCAACTCAGAATCGAGGGGCCACAATCAGTTATGGGGATAATGCTGCAAATTGTAAGCTTCACTGAAACTCAGTGCGCAAGGCTGATCTTCCCCACCTTCTCTGCCAGTCACTGCAGTGGTCCAAGTATGACCTCAGAGCCAAGACAACAGGCTTCATTTGTTCCAGTATGCATCACAGTCTATATACACTCCTGGAAATGGAAAAAAGAACACATTGACACCGGTGTGTCAGACCCACCATACTTGCTCCGGACACTGCGAGAGGGCTGTACAAGCAATGATCAAACGAACGGCACAGCGGACACACCAGGAACCGCGGTGTTGGCCGTCGAATGGCGCTAGCTGCGCAGCATTTGTGCACCGCCGCCGTCAGTGTCAGCCAGTTTGCCGTGGCATACGGAGCTCCATCGCAGTCTTTAACACTGGTAGCATGCCGCGACAGCGTGGACGTGAACCGTATGTGCAGTTGACGGGCTTTGAGCGAGGGCGTATAGTGGGCATGCGGGAGGCCGGGTGGATGTACCGCCGAATTGCTCAACACGTGGGGCGTGAGGTCTCCACAGTACATCGATGTTGTCGCCAGTGGTCGGCGGAAGGTGCACGTGCCCGTCGACCTGGGACCGGACCGCAGCGACGCACGGATGCACGCCAAGACCGTAGGATCTTACGCAGTGCCGTAGGGGACGGCACCGCCACTTCCCAGCAAATTAGGGACACTGTTGCTCCTGGGGTATCGGCGAGGACCATTCGCAACCGTCTCCATGAAGCTGGGCTACGGTCCCGCACACCGTTAGGCCGTCTTCCGCTCACGCCCCAACATCGTGCAGCCCGCCTCCAGTGGTGTCGCGACAGGCGTGAATGGAGGGACGAATGGAGACGTGTCGTCTTCAGCGATGAGAGTCGCTTCTGCCTTGGTGCCAATGATGGTCGTATGCGTGTTTGGCGCCGTGCAGGTGAGCGCCACAATCAGGACTGCATACGACCGAGGCACACAGGGCCAACACCCGGCATCATGGTGTGGGGAGCGATCTCCTACACTGGCCGTACACCACTGGTGATCGTCGAGGGGACACTGAATAGTGCACGGTACATCCAAACCGTCATCGAACCCATCGTTCTACCATTCCTAGACCGGCAAGGGAACTTGCTGTTCCAACAGGACAATGCACGTCCGCATGTATCCCGTGCCACCCAATGTGCTCTAGAAGGTGTAAGTCAACTACCCTGGCCAGCAAGATCTCCGGATCTGTCCCCCACTGAGCATGTTTGGGACTGGATGAAGCGTCGTCTCACGCGGTCTGCACGCCCAGCACGAACACTAGTCCAACTGAGGCGCCAGGTGGAAATGGCATGGCAAGCCGTTCCACAGGACTCCATCCAGCATCTCTACGATCGTCTCCATGGGAGAATAGCAGCCTGCATTGCTGCGAAAGGTGGATATACACTGTACTAGTGCCGACATTGTGCATGCTCTGTTGCCTGTGTCTATGTGTCTGTGGTTCTGTCAGTGTGATCATGTGATGTATCTGACCCCAGGAATGTGTCAATAAAGTTTCCCCTTCCTGGGACAATGAATTCACGGTGTTCTTATTTCAATTTCCAGGAGTGTATATATACATGTGCATCTATATATATGGACACCACAAGCCATCATATGGTGGATGAGAGGGGTATCCTGTACCAGTACTATTTGTTTCCTTTCCTGTTCCACTTGCAGATAGAGTGAGGGAAAAATGGTTGTCTACATGCCTCCACAAGAACCCTAATTTCTTTTATCTTACCTTTGTGGTCCTTATGCCAAATATTTGTTGGTGGCAGTAGAATAGTTCTGTGATCATCTTCAAATGTTGGTTCTCTAAACTTTCTCAATGGTGTTCCTTAGAAAAACATCACCTTCCCTCCAGGCATTCCCATTTGATCTCTTGAAGCATCTCTGTAATGCTTGCGTGTTGTCCAAACTAATCGTTAATAAATGTAGCAGCGTGCTTCGTAATTGCATTCTTGTCTTTATTTAATCCGATCTGGTGTGGATCCCAAACACTCAAGCAGTGATCAAGTACAGGTCATGCAAGTGTCCTCTATGTGGTATCCTTTTCAGATGAACCACACTGTGACTGTGTTAAGCAGGACACTGCACCTGAACATTATGGGTTTGTTTTTGCTGCTCGTCTTCATTAACTTAATTTTCTTATTTGGAGCCAGCAGTGCCATTCATCACACCAATTAGCAATTTTGTCAAAGTCATCTTGTTTCATCCTACAGCCAACCATCTTCGACACCTTCTCATACACCACAGCATGATCAGCAAACAACAGCATATTGTTGCCCACCCTGTTCACCAGATCACCCATGTAAAAAAAAATAAGAATGGTACTATCATACTTCCGTGGAGCACTCCTTATGATACCCTTCTCTCTGATGAACATTCACCATCAAGGACAACTCAGTTTGTTCTTGCTTTTCAGAAATCCAGGAATGTGGAATCTGCCTGTTGCCCTCCATCCAAAGTCCACCGTATATCATGTGAGAAAAGGGCAAACTGAGTTTCACATGAGTGATGCTTTCCAAAATCATACTGATTTGTGGACATAAGCTTTTCGATCTCTAGGAAGTTTGTTGTATTCTGTATCAGATGTTCTAGAATTCTTAACCAGACTGATGTTAAGGATATTGGTCTGTAATTTTGTGGTCCATTCTTTTACACTTTTACATTAGAATAGTCACCAGTACTTTCTTTCCAGTCACTTGGGACTTTGCACTGGGCGAGATATTTGCAATAAATGCAAGCTAAGTAAGGGACCACTGCCATGGAGCACTCTTTGTAAAACTGAATTGGGATTCTATCCAGGCCTGCCAATTTATTTGTTTTCAAATCATTCATTTGTTTCTTTATGCTAAGGGTGCCTATTACTATCATCCATATGGGACTTGTACGCTGGTCTAATGACTGTGTGTTTTGTGGTCCTCCTGCATGAACAATTTTTTAAGTGTGCAATTTAAAACTTCAGCTTTTGTTTTTCTATCTTCAACTGCCACATCAAATTGGTCAGTGAGTGACTGGATGGAAGTCCTAGACCTGGTTAGTGATTCTTCACGGTTCCAGAATTTTCTTGGGTTCTTAGCCTTACTCTTTGCTAGGGTATGACAGTGGTGTTGTATGCTTCATGCATAGATTGTTTTCACAGATACACTGAATATCTACTAACCTTTGCCTGTCATCATTTGTCTGTTCTCTTTTGAACTGAATATGCAACAGCCTTTGCTTCATTAGCATTTTCCTATTTTTGTTGTTAAACTTAGATGGGTCTTTTCTTGTCCTCAATCTACTTACTATGCACATACTTGTTCAGAGCATGATTTACAATCTGTTTAAATTTTCCCCATAATACCTCTATGTCCATCATACTGGAAGGAAGTGATTGCAGTTCATTCTCCAAATGAGATACTTATCTGCTCTTTCTAGCAGAAACACTTTCCTAGCGTTCTTGAGTGATTTATTAACTTTCCTAGCCATAGTTGTTTAAATGACATCATGATCACTAATCCTCATCTATGTACTAATACCTGTTTTTAGCTATAAGGTCTAAGACATTTCCATTGTATGTGGACTCCTGAACTAACTGTTCAAAACAGTTTGCAGTGTGGAGTTGGTTGCAACCTGTTCCCTCAGTGGCTGCCGGAATACCCTCCTCCACATATTGAATGAGCTGCCCAGGCATACACACTGAGTGCACCTGGTGCCCTTTCCAGACCCTTGCCACCATTTCCCTGCGGGCTAGTATATATCCTGAGTCCTCCCTGGTGCCCATCCACCCTGTACACGACACCTAGATCTGCCATTGAAATGCCACTTGCAGTCATGTGGACAATTAGTTACAGCTCCATACCTTTTGCAGAGGAGACTAGATCCACAGGAGAGGATACTACTTGAGGTACTTTTGTGCCAGTACTACAGGTACATGACTCTCAGAATCTCTTCCAACCCGCCAATTTGCAGCAGCTGCCAATCATTTGACAGTAGTCAGGGTGTTTTCCAGTTGCTTACAAATTTCAACCAACTGATGCTTTATTCAAGAACAGTATTTACAGTGGGGCTGCATTTTACCTGGTGCAGTTATTACACGACAGTGAACAAATAACTTTAAAAACTAAGCCTGCTGATTATCATTTAATCTGTTTAGTTAAAAAAATACTAATACCCTGTAAAAATTGAAGTAAATACACAAAACAAGATTTGCATTAAAGCAACAGAAAAACCTGTGGTAAAAATTACTTGTACATAAAACTTTTTGAGGTTGCTCAAACAGTCCATGGGTGTACTGCCGATCCATAGTGTCCAATGGGCCCAATATTTCAGCGATCAGACATGTCGCCAACGTAAGGTGCGCTGACGAACTGAGCTCCTGGGGGCGGGCGACCGTCCTAAATCCCCTTCCCCCACGAAGCGTTCTCTCCGCGGTTCGTGGCCATGCATCGGCGGTCACGGGGGAAGGGGATTTAGGATGGCCGCCCGCCCTCAGGAGCTCAGTTCGTCAGTGCACCTGACAATGGCGACATGTCTGATCGCTGAAATATTGTGCCCATTGGACACTATGGACCGGCAGTACACCCGTGGACTTTTCGAGCAAGAAATACGCCGGGAGAAGTTGAAGAATCACGTTTTGAGGTTAATTATAGTTGTTAGTAAACATGAAAAATAGAGTTAATTTATGATAAATGTAGGTACTGTATACTGCTCTTTATGGGAAAACTAGATGTAAGAAAATATCGTAGTTACAATATCTCCTACAGGAACTAAATCACTTATGTCAGTTTACTACAAAATTAGATTATGTACAGGACGGGGTAACTTCGATTTGCACATTTATTTTAATTTATATATAGTGAAATTTGGAGTGATTTATTCTTTGCAGTAACTGGAATCATAAATGCTGATTTGCTACAAAATAAGTTATTCAGTACCTGCGGGTATACAACTAAACGGGCCCTGAAAGTCCATCCCCAGGATTTAGAACTGTTGGGCACTTCTGGTAACCTCTGTAAAAGAGTGCATGAGGCATTCAATTCCTGACATATTGTTCCATGTCCTCCTCATTGTCCTCGACCAAAACTTCTCAGCTGCATGCTGGTCAGTTGTTCTTGTTGCGCCATGACCTGCTAAATCATGGTCATGCACTTGCTTCGGTGCTCAGCATCAACTGCCTGAGCCGTTTGCCTCTCAGCCATGCTCGTTCCCAGCACTTGAAACATTCTGATGCTTTTACTTAAAATATCGAGATTACCATGCTTTCTCTTGGGTTTACGTACCACCTCAGAATCAGATTCACTCAGCTTCAGAGCCTACCACTTCAGCCAAATCTATGGATCTTTTAGACCCAGTCATCATTTTAATGCAGTGTGAGCTGTTGCAACTTTAGACTTTCTGCCGTACAAGTAACAATGGAAATATGTCACTCAGTAAATAACAGCGAAATTCTTTTTCTGTATGGCAGAATAGTTCTGTTGTGATTTATTCAGCTGCCTTGATGCGTATGCCACCATGTGTTCTTTACCATCCACATCTTAATTAATAATACATCCAGATGCTAGATAATTTGTGTCACACAATAAGTTAAATACCTTACTAAAATCTGGAAATACAAATACTGGACTTGGTGTTAATTCCTGTTTTAAATTTTGAAACTCTTATTTCACAATCAGTTGACCACTGAAATGTCGCTCCTTTGCACAACAAACTATTCAGCAGTTCAGCAATTTAAGCAGATCCCCTAATGAATTTCCAATAATAATTACAGAGGCCAAGAAACAATTGAAGGTGTTTTGTTATCTGTGTTGTCACAAAATTGTGGATTTCAGAAATCAAATGCGGATCAGTCCTGACATCCTCCTGACTAATCACATGATGTAAGTAATTCACATGAGTTACTCCGAATTCATGTTTACTGCTACTGAGCGCAATCGTGCTGTGTGTAACCTCTTGAAAACTTCCTCCAGCCACTGCACTTGCTCTTCTACATCCTTCAAAAATACGATGAAATTGTCAAGGTAACCCATACACTGTTTTGGCTTTAATGCTGTGAGCACTCAGCTTCCATGGCAGACCTATCTTTTCCAACTAAATATTTCACTTTGTCACGAAGAGCATATATATCAACTGTTTGCTTGTGGCCATGGCCACCTTCCAATCTATCGAGTTCATCCTCATTCAGGTCTTCCAAACAGGCAATTAATATTCTCTTTGGCCGAGTCACCTTGTCCACGCCAAAATTATCTTTACTCATTGGAAACACATTGTCTCCGTCTCCTTCCCTCATGGGTACTGCACTTCTACTCTCAAAGCAGTGCAACACATCCTACTCATCATTGCACTCTCAACAGCTCCACAATACACATTTCCACTGGGTGGCTGATACCCACACTAATCTGGAGTAACTTTCCTGTGTCTCTCCAATCTTTATTATGAGAACTGATCTTTACTGCATGTTTCAGTAGTCTATTTGGTGCCCCCCTTCATGACAGGTTAACCTTGCAGTGATGTAACACTAGCAGTGGTTGTTCCCAACTGAAACAACGTTCTGCTGTGTTTGATAGTGTACTGCATAAGGTCAATTTATGCATGATGTGCATTCAGGAAGGCAAGCCCCATAATCATGCAGTGTCCCTCACCAACTTGTGGCAATACCTCCACATACCCCTGAAAGTTTCTTCTCCATTACTGAAATTAAGCGCTGTCAATCTCAATCATGCCGCATCACTCCCATCCGCTCCACATAACTTATACACCGATGAGTCAGAACATTATGAACACTGCCCACCATGAGGGTGAATACCTCCTGGTGGTGTTATGGGCACTTGACTCACTAAGGGAAGAGTGTAAGTGGAAGAGAGATGAGGGGGCACTCATTATAGTGAAGATGTGGGCCACAAATGTTGAAGTCCACTGATATAAGCAGTTTTGACGAAGGGAACATGGTTGCAGCACTGTGGCTGGAAACAAGGCTCTCTGAAATGCCAATGCCGGTCACCTCTTGGTGTACTGTTGTTGTGAGCATCTATGGAAAGTGGTTGAAGGATGGTGTAATAATGAGTAGGCCGTATGGTATTGGATGACCATATCTCATCACAAAACGTAAAGGTCAGAGGATCCCCCACTGTGTGATCCAGGACAGGCAGCGATCTGTGACAGATCTGATGACAGAGTACAGTAATGGTGCAGGCCCAAGTCTTTCAGAGCACATTGTTCAAAGGCCGTTGTTGAACATGGAGCTTTCACACGACCAATACGTGTTCCTGTGTTGACCCAACAACACATCAACAGTTATGATAATAGTGGGCACAGCATCACCGAGTTTTCACTGTGGAATGATAGAAACATCTCACCTGTTGAATGACTCTCATTTCTTTTTTACACTAGGTTGATGGTTGGGACCTTATAAGCCATCATTCAGGTGAACGGCTGCACAAAACATACACCATGCCATAGATGCAGGCTGTTGAGGGCAGAATTATTCTGTGGGGTACATTTGAGTTGGGCTTCCATGGGATCTTTGGTGGTAATCGAAGGCATCATTACAGTAATGAGCTACATGAATATTTTGTGGACCAAGTGCATCACTTCATGCATGAAGTCTCCCCCTTCAGTGATGAAATTTTCCAGCAGGATAAATGTCCATGTTATAAGGTCAGAATCGTACTAGGGATGTTGTAGTACTAGAGGTGTTACAGTGAACTCACTTTTATGTCTTGGCCAGCAAATGTGCCTAATCAGGAACACATATCGGGCACCAGCTGCAGGCCCTTAAACAACCACCCTGTAATTTGTAGGAATTGCTTGTCCGGTGTGTGGACATCTGGTGCCACCTGCTTTTGGAATCCTATCAGGGACTTTTAGAATCCCTACCAAGCAGAATCCCTGTTGTACTGTGTTTGAAAAGTGGAACAACATGCTATTAAACAGGTGTTCATGATGTTTTGGCTTATTGGTGTATTGTGGAGTCCCCAGCCGCCTCCTGCCTGTAAGTTGTAGACTGGCTACTGACATGTGAGTCACTGTGTCTGCTAAAAATCTATGCACACCAAGCAGCACTCCATCATTGCAAGGCTTCTTCAGTACTCTGTATTACTGAGAGTGCCATCCGACAGTTGAGGAATTCCCACTGGTGTTTAATGAATGCTGTCCCTTCTGCTTTTTACTGTAACACTCATGCATCCAGTGGCCTACTACCTCACATCAATAAGACTGGAGTTGCCAACACTGTTTCTTGATGTGGCCCATGTTCCTACATCTATAATATTTCGGTTTGTACGCAAAAATGTACCATGTCACGATATCCACTTCGTCAAGTTTTGTAGCTACCATATCAGCAGAAACCAAGTCTTTTGGGTTTTCCATCCCCATTCTCATGGACATATCCACTTGAAGTCCTCTTACAAACACATCCAACACTCTGTTTTCAGCTTTTTACAAAATGACTTTTCTAACTCCACATTCTGTGTTAATTCATAGGTATTAGCATTGACTTAATGGATTCAACCTGAAACCTCTCCACAGGTTTTTGTGAGACTACGAAGTCAACCCTTCAAGGTACACGATGTAAGACTTGGCTTCCCGAACCAAATGTAGCTTGGCCGTATTTAAACATGTTTCATCTGACCATTTCCCTAGCTTCGCGGCAGTCTTTAAATCACTTACAAATACTGACAAATCGTCTGTTGATTTACCAGCAAAAGCAATCACAAGGTTAGCCATAACTGAATGCATGAAAGGAGCAGGTACAGGAAGTAGTGCTTTAGCAGCATGCGTATGTCCATCCATGGTTTTCTGATTACCTACTTGCCTGTGCAACACATTGTTACTTTTCAGCAATTCAGTTATATGCTTCTGCAGGGCCTCAGTTGCCTCCTGTGTAGTCACTGTTCGTGTTTCCGGAATTTTTGTCACCTCTTTTCAACAATACAATAGCAAAATTACACAATAACATATACAATTTGGATACAAAGTACACTAGGTCATGCGTTGTATAAGAGACCAACAATATTTAGAACACTTTTGCACCTTGTGGCTAACCACTTCTAATGGTTTCGACGACAAGAGAAGCGGTGCAGAACTGGATTGCAAACTTCACACTTCTCTTACAACAGTTGACTTACTTGAAACGTTTAACCGATCATCTTCTCTGGATACGTGGCTTTGTCGATCTCCACAACTTCTGCTCCGAAGAAATAATGATGGTTAGAGGAACTAAAAAAAGACTCTCTTTCCCCCTTGAAATAACCCGGTACCTTCATAATTTCAGTTCAGTTCAGGTATATTTTAATTTCCACAAGTTTCACATAAGCATCCAAACTCTTGCAAGTCAACTGCATCATTAACCATTAGATACTATTAAATATAATTACAATGTGGTTGGTTTAATAACAACCGGAAATTCAAAGACAGGTCTTGCTTCTAGCAAGTCTAACACCAAAATTAAGTAAGAGTCTCTAGAGGTGGCAGAAGGTTGAGTGGTTCCAGAATTTATGTGTAAACTCTCGAATCACTACACACTGCTTGCAAATGTGGCAACTTGTGCCCAGCCAAATTACATTATGAGCGTCTCGCTGGTTGCAAGTATACCTCTCTATAGTTACCGTGAAACTAAGACATCGGCATGCTCATGTGAGTTAACAAACACAGTCATGATGCGTTGCTGTGGTCATAAACAAAAGGGACAAAACAGCCCAAAACAAAAATAACAAGAGCCACTCCCACATAGTACTGCAGACCTGCAGCTGCTGCTTAAGTTGTACTGTTGGACCACTGCTTCTGTCAGATACAATGGTGCCACACAGTAACACTTCTGACACCAGATGTAATTGCCTGCCAACTGGTCAGTGCACTAGGTGACAATATTGGGTCAGCGAGGTCAAGATCAGGCCGGACCACCACCCCCTCGGGCATGTGTGAGCCATAGTTCAGCAGAAGATTTGTTTTCATTTCTGTGCTATTTGTATTTAATATCTTCGTTTCCAGTTGCTCCTTTCAAAACTCCCTCAGCAAGAAATCTTTTTAACTGTTTTTGGGGAAAAATTTTAATTCAGTTTATCTCAAATAGACAAGAAATGATATTAAAAATGTTTGCATAATTACCACATTAGGCCCAGCCACATTTCATTAGTTGAGTGACTGATTTTCTATTCCATATTAACTGTTTTAATATCTGCTGTTATGGTGTTCATACAGTGACTGAAAAGATGAACATATTATAATCTTCCCCAACTCTTCTTTGCATCAACCTCCATTTCAGTGCTAATAAGACCACTTACCATCTGTGTAGCTGATTTTGATCTATTTAGTAACTTCATGTCCATCTGGGCAGCCAGGTTTATTTTTTTTATGTTTTGCCTAAATTGCATAAAGCACAAGTGATTTCCTTCCTCTTCCTTCTGTAATCTGCGCTCGTGTTCCAACTCTGTTGACTGTGGTTTCAATGAGATGTTAGACTTTAATCTTACTTTAGTCAATGGGAATTTACTAACGTGTCTATTTCCTGTGTGTCACAGCCTTGCTTGGCTCAAACATGTTTGTTTGCCAATCTTTTTTATTTGTTTGATACAGGTTTTTCCTCATTTTGTGATTGCTTTTTCTTATTTGCCCGCCATTTTCTTTATTCAGTGATCTTCTTCTGTCATTTTCTTGTCTTATTTGCCGTGTTCAGTTATCTTTATAGTGTATCTTATGACCATCGTTTCTTGCAATGACGATCATTTCTTGCATTGTTTACTAACTGTTATTATTTGCTGCACATCCATCCAGTAGTCAGAGACTATTCTCCTTGTTTGACACCTCTTTCTCTTTATGGTGTTAACTTTACCAGTGTTAATCATCTCTCAAGGACAGAGTGAGAAGTGAAGATAGATTAAAAGGAAGAGAAATGAACAGTGCAATTCAGAATTAGGTCGGAGGGAAGAAGTTAAAAGGGCCGGTAGGAGAATAAAAATTAAAAAGCGAAAGCAAGAAGCAAATAATTGAATGAAACAATAAAAAAATAATGACAAGTACAGTGAAGAAATAGAGGAGGATTCATTGACACAGGTACGTAGGAGGCATTTGGGTCCTTTGCGCTGTGCTGACGATGTTCAGTCAACTGAGTACTAGGTGTCCCATAGGCAGACAATTCTTGTATGCCCATTTGTGCACTTGGCCAGTTGGTGGTGGTCATGCCTATATAAAACGCTGTGCAGTGAACACAAGTTAGCAGACATAAAAAAGGCTTGGTTGTCGCCAGTTGCTCTGCATCTTATATTATTGGATTTACTAGGGAGGTGATAGTGGGACAGGTTTTACAGTGAAGATGATAACAGGAGTAGGAACATTGGGCTAAGAGTAATGATTTGGAAATATCATATAGTTTGATGAGAATGTAGTGGCTGTTAGGAGGGCAACAGGAAGAGACAGTGGGTAATCCGAGTAGGCTATCAGGAAGAGAGGATCTTATTTCAGGGCTTATCTAAAGAACTTAGACTCGGTGGAGTAATGTTTTGAGGGATTCAAGGCTTGGATGGTACTGGTGGCAATGGGACATCATCTGAGTTCTTTCTGGAAGTGAGAACTGTATTAGTCAGATGGTGAGTAGTATATTGCCCAGGAGATCTGTTTGTGGATAAGCTCTGTGGGGTAGCTATGGGAGAGGAAAGCCTGACAAACGTGGTTGGTTTAGGTGTTGAGGGATTCAGTGGTGGAACAGATATGTTTACTGTGGCTGCCTAGGCCATAGAGAAGGAAGTTATTTATGTGGAAGGGGGTGGTAGCTGTCAAAGTGTAGGTGTTTTTGCTTATTGGTTGATTTTATGTGGACTGTGGTTTGAGTGTGGGATTCAGTGAGGTGAAGGTTAAAACCAAAGGAAGTTGCTTTAGATTGAAGTGAATTAACTTGTTACAGAAAGTGAAGTAGTCCATCATCATGAAGATGTCATAAAATAAATCTGTAGCAGGCCAGGTTGTCCAGCTTGTGTGTGTGTGTATGTGTGTGTGTGTGTGTGTGTGTGTGTTTGTTTGTTTGTTTGTGATAAGGTTGCACCTCTAGTTACAAGTAGGGTTTCATATAGGAGATGGGTTGGAGTGGATTTGAGGTGTTCAAGAAAGCGGTTGGTGTCTTTTATGGGAAGCTTTGTGTGGTGAGTTGTTTGTGCTGGTCAACCAGAGCTAATACGCATTTGGTGAGGGCATTGAAACCAGTTACTATGGGTCTGACAAGATGGCTGTTTTATGTATTTTTGGAAGTGGTTTGAAGGGAAGATGCAAGAAACAATTGTGAGCACTTGTGAGGGGGCTAGAGTTTTAAGAATTTTATGTAGCTCAGTATGTATCCAAGGAATAGGGTTGTTAGGGATAGATTTCCATGTTGAACTGTCAGAGAGCTGACAATGCCCCTCTGTCACTTCTCACATTCAAGTAATGCAGTAGTGGAGCATTTGTCCACATGAAGAATGTTGATAAAACATCTTACCTTCAGGTCACAGATAGCTCAGGATGCAGCTTGAGTAAGGTTCGGAGTTCTGATGATGTTTTTCAGGAAGAATTTGAGAGGCAGTGTTGGAAGTGAGGAATTTCTAGAAAGCCTAGACAGAATGGTTTTGGGGAACATGAGCAGGATCCCTTTGTGATTTGTGTTAGAATTGTTCTAAGCAAGGTTTGATGCTAACACCTATGGTTTGTGGGTTGGGATTGGGTAGTGAAGTGGTACTTCCAGTTGGTGTTATAGTTGAATGAGAGAAGATCTTTGAGTAGTACTGTGTGATTGAATTTGGGTGTGGGACTGAAGATTAGGCCTTTGGAAAGAACTCGTGTTTCAGAATTGGAGAGGGATCTGGATGAGAGGTTAAGGGCAGATTGGACAGCAAGGTTGTGACATGTTATAATTTGATTAGGGTTATGTTTGGGTTTGGGTGGGAGATGTTCTGGGATTGGGAGGTTAAATAAGAAGCCGGGGCTGGGACTGTTAACTAGGAAGGGTCGTTTTTTGTGACTGTGATG
This sequence comes from Schistocerca americana, assembly GCF_021461395.2. Taxonomy (NCBI): domain Eukaryota; kingdom Metazoa; phylum Arthropoda; class Insecta; order Orthoptera; family Acrididae; genus Schistocerca; species Schistocerca americana. Next base: position 480,433,559 of record NC_060120.1, read on the forward strand.
TGGATGATAATTTCCTGAGTGGGAAACTGCTTTTAAGGTACGTGACTAACAAACTGGAGAACTTTTGTAGATAGAGTGAGACTTTTGTTCAGGTTTGTATTTAACCATCAGGTAAATCAGTTGCGGCGAAAATAAAACTAAAACATTAATTTGAATCAGAGAGTTCAGAGCAATTAAATTTTGTCATGTTGGCATAGTGAAGAGCTGGTCCATGCTGAAAGTCACATGGTGTTAATTTCCTTTGTCAGCGATGGGTGATATGGGTGAAATAAGTGACTGTAAATGGCAAAACAAATTACTATAAAAGAAGAATTAATGCCATTGTCTGTGGCATGGTGATATTTATGAGGAAGAAATATAAATCTCTCAAGGTGGAGTTTTCTGTGTGAATTTAAATAATTTCAAGCATGTAATCTTACAAAGACTTCATTGCCCTATTATGATGGCAGAAAACGTATCATAGTGATTGTATTGCTGGCTGTGGCAGTGTACCTATGGACTGTTTTGGAAATAATGTGCACTGCATGAGGAAATGTGAGTTCCTGTTGTAAACTGACCAACCACTAATATGTGTGCTATATATCAGTAATGTTGAAAATACCTGACTGTGCAAAGTTGTTTATTAGAATTCAGTATGTTTTGTTGTATATGGTGACAAAAGGTTTTTTTTCTGCAACGTACATCACATTAATAATGTCAGTTTCTGATTGTCTACCCAGTTGGTTTCGTATGGCTTACAAGATCCTATGTTGTAGTTCAGTGAAAGTGTCTCATAACACCAGTTGGCAGTTTTCCTAATTTTAATTGTTAAATAGATAAAATGGGTGGAACCACTTTGGTTTCAAAATTATTATATGGATAGTCTTTTGTTTATAAAATATTGTTCTTATAGTGAAAGGTGGTCTCTGTTTATCTACCAAACTTTCAAATTCAGAACACTGATGAAATATTACGGTTTTTAATTTCTAGTATACTTTCTTGCTTCTTAGCACCTGTGTATTTCTTAGTGTTTCATAGATAGCATAACTGCAATTACACCACTTTTATATTAGTAAACACTTGTTTCAGGGAAGTGGATGATGAAGATGAAATGCTGTATGGTGAGAGTGATACACCATTATTTGACAAAAGTACTACTCAAGAAAAACAAAATCACTTGGGAGGTACAGCTGGTGAGAAGGATACTCCGTGGTAAGAAAAGATTTATGTAGAACTATATGCAACAAATTTCTGTCATATGCCACTTTCTATTATAACTTTCTTTCTATTGTTTGAGATTGTGATGGTGGTATGTGAGTTTGAGGACATTTCCTCAACGCAGAATTTTAAAATGTAAAATAATTAAGTCCATGGTCTGTCAGTGTAGTGTCTAACACACAAAAACTGGATAAAGAGAACACTATTGCTATTGGGTTAAAAATATATAGAAATTAAATGACAAGAATAGAGGAAAAAATAGATTGCTGCTTACGTTAAATGTGACACGTTAAGTTGCAGACAGGCACAATTAAAAGACACACATCAGCTTTCGACCACACCCTTTGTCAGAAAAAGAGAAACACACGCCATTCATTCATTCAAGCAAGCACACATCATGCACACATGACCACCATCTCTGGTAGGTTGGGCATCAAACTTATGCATGAGAAAGGTCATTATGCAGTTAAGTGAACTGAGGAGGAATTAAAACAAGATTATTATACACCAGATTTGACTAAGAAGGTGAAAAGAGTGACCTCAAATTATATAAGATGTTGAATTGTGAGTAAGAAATCAGGAAAGATGAAAGATTTCCTTCATCGCTTATACAAAGAAAATGTGCCATTATATACTCATCACATGTATCATATTGGACCACTTCAAAGGTACAGCCACATTGTAAGTATTATTGAAGCATTTACAGAGGTTATCTGGCTGTATCATGTAAAGGCTACAAAATCAACAGATGGAATTAATTACAGAAAACTAATTTTGGAAATCCAGTCCAAATAATTACTGATAGCGGAACTTGCTTTACTTCTCAAGTTTTCAAGGAGTACTGCATTACAGAAGAAACTGAACACATTTTATTAATGACAGGACTCCCAAGAGCAAGTGGACAGTTTGGGAGGATCAATTCTGCTTTGGCTAAAATCATTGCTAAGCTTAGTATTGATAGGCGTAAAGAGTGGTAAAAGGCGCTCCCATCAGTTCATCGTGCCATGAATTCAACATACAACAGAAGTATTGGGAAAATACCATTTGAATTTTTGATATGAGCTAAGATGCATACAGACTGATCTTCACATCATAAAATTGTAAGAAGAAAAAATTATTAATTCATTTGAAGAAAGAGACAGTAAACAGAAGGAAGCTGCTGAGCTACAGATCAGCAAGGTACAAGAAGAAAATCTTGCAAGTTTCAACAGACATCAGAAGAAAGCCTCGGTGTACATAGTTGGTGATCTGGTGGCAGTACAATGAACACAAGCTGGACCAGCACTAAAGCTGAAGGTCAAGGACATAGGTCCCTATTGAGTTACAAAAGCTAAAACTAATGATACCAATGATGTTTATTGAGAAGGTGATAACCACAAGCGTCCAGGGCAACCACAACATGTGCTGAATTTATGCAGCCCTGGCCAAGTGACTACTCGTCATCTGAGTTGGATGATTGTCATGATAACCAAATGTGTGTGATTCAGGTAGGGGGTTTGAGGGTGTCCTTCCTGAAGAGGTTGGTGACGTGCCAGAGAAGCTGAATATTGGATAGTAGTTTTATGTGTTTATGGAAAAATGGTATTCATTGAGTTCTTTTGTTTCTTTTGGCAGTAGAGTACTAAAGTTTGTAACTAGGAGATTAATAAATTATTCTTCATGAACATTGAAAATTTCATTCCAACTCGTAAGGGGATGGCCTCAGACACGGCCAACCGATTCGGCTCAAATTTGACAGGTCGCTTGTGTACAACCTAAAACGAAGGACTCTTAAGATATTTTGGGTCAACACCCCAGCAATTTTGAGAAAATCACCCCTAAAGGTTATGACGAGCAATTGACTCAAAATTGGAGGGATCGATAGATAATTCTAAATACAGCATTTTTCATCATCAGGTATGGGGTCCGCAAACGCAAAATTTTTTTGGAAATTGAGGAAAGAAACTTTTACAATTGCCGCTTCTGTACCCACATGGTAAACGCTTTTCGCCAATAGCGCAATGGCCACGGTAACTTGATGGGAATCGGAAAAGCCGATTTCGAATCTCGAAGAAACCTAGCAGATATTATTCTTTTCATTTGTATTTTTCCATATCTCAATTGGTAGGGATAGGAGGGTTAATAAGGCAAGTAAATCAATAAGGAATGATAATAATAAGGTAGGCAAACTACTTTCCCAAACGCCATGAGTTAGTAAAGTATTAAACTTTTAAGCCTTGTCACATGAGTGACACTCCGAGTAAGAGTGCTGCGAATTCCTCACGAGGGATCACAGATAACCAACCATGCGACACTTGTTTCCAGCTAGGCACGGGGCAGAATGCACGCGTTGAGAGTTATGTTGTCCTGGTTGCCTCTTCGTCATATCATATTTGTGAACCTGGAAGTGTGAAAGTGTCCAGCACGAGTCTTATAGAAGTCAATCGGAATGAGTTGTTTTCCGTCATTAGGCTGCCGCTAACCTCATGAGTACATGTAGTGATTTTTCCATCGTTAATGCACCTGGATGAAATACGTTTTGTGAATGAATACAGTGTTCTTCTGTAAGTAACATATGACGAGTACTATATGTAGTTTGCAGTAATTAGCTCATCTGTTTATGGCATAGTAACTAGTTATGGTTTGTTGTGGCATATCTTTCAGGTGCATAATCTGAATAGTGGAGGATGTACACCGTTTGATTAGCACTGTAGTATATAGTTGGGAGCCTGTTACAGACGATGGCAAGCGGGAAGTTACCGACGCTGTGTTTTGGTTTGTAAAATTGTTGCAAGACAGATGCATTATCAGTGCACTACCAGAAGCAGGCAGTTCTGTTTCTCAGCATTCCAGATTGATAGGAGCAGCTATTGTCGAGCGATTTTTGAAGCTTATGAACAAAATAACTTTTGTTGATACTGAAGTACTATACCATGAAGATGAAGCAGAAGGTGATTCAGTGGAAGATATCCTGACTAGTGAATTGCAAAATGGTCATAACACTTTGGAAATCTCTGCCCCACTGGGAATATGTGTTTCATCTGTTTCCGATGAGTATTACGAACCGGTTACTAAACGATTGAACTACGGCGCTATACCCTTTGAAGTAAAAGTAAATGCGGTAGCGCTAGCCAGGAATCATCCAAATTGGAACTTACAAACACTGCAAAAGAATGGAGCAACAACAGCCCTGAAAAGGGAGAAGGACTTGAAATTGGGGGAAAATGATATCGTTAAAGGAGGGACAAGATACGACAAATACCAGACAATAAATAAGTGGACATACGACCGATTTGTCGAATCTCGTTGTCGTAGCGAGATTGTAACAATGAGAATAAATCAGGAGTGGGCTGCAGGTGCAGCACTTCAATATACGACGAACAAGGATTTCACGTTTGCTGCATCATTATCTTGGGCAAGAAATTTCAAATCTGAGCATCAAATTTGTCAACAGCACATCACTAACTACATCTCTTGTAAGGAGGTACAAAATTTAGTAGATATACAGATAGTGGCAGCTCTCTTCAGCACGCAAATGGCGTTACTTATGACCAGTTTTAATCATGATTACGTGATCAACACCGATCAAACAGGATGCGGGTATCAGCTGAACATTTGACGCACATTATTGCATAAGGGAGAAAAATGAACCCTTGTCACAGCTGGTAGTAAAAACAAACTAACACATTTGTGCACGGCGCAATATGTCATCACAGCCGTTGGAAAAGTGTTGCCTAAGGTTTTCCTGTGTTTACAAGAAACTAAAGTTACATTTGGTCCTCGGGTTATACACTACTGGCCATTAAAATTGCTACACCAAGAAGAAATGCAGAAATGTTCATTGCACAAATATATTATTCTAGAACTGACATGTAATTACATTTTCATGCAATTTGGGTGGATAGATCCTGATAAATCAGTACCCAGAACAACCTCCTCTGGCCGTAATAACGGCCTTGATACGCTTTGGCATTGAGTCAGATGGAGCTTGGATGGCGTGTACAGGTACAGCTGCCCATGCCGCTTCAACAGGATACCACAGTTCATCAAGAATAGTGACTGGCGTATTGTGACGAGCCAGTTGCTCGGCTGCCGTTGACCAGACGTTTTCAATTGGTGAGAGATCTGGAGAATGTGCTGGCCAGCGCAGCAGTCGAACATTTTCTTAATCCAGAAAGGCCCGTACAGGACCTGCAACATCTGGTCGTGCATTATCCTGCTGAAATGTAGGGTTTCGCAGGGATCGAATGAAGGGTAGAGCCACGTGTCGTAACACATCTGAAATGTAACGTCCACTGTTCAAAATGCCGTCAATGCGAACAAGAGGTGACCAAGACGTGTAACCAATGGCACACCATACCATCACTCTGGGTGATACGCCAGTATGGTGATGATGAGTACATGCTTCCAATGTGCGTTCAACACGATGTCGCCAAACATGGATGCGACCATCATGATGCTGTAAACAGAACCTGGATTCATCCGAAAAAATGACGTTTTGCCATTCGTGCACCCAGGTTTGTCATTGAGTACAGCATCGCAGGCACTCCTGTCTGTGATGCAGCATCAAGGGTAACTGCAGCCATGGTCTCCGAGCTGATAGTCCATGCTGTTGCAAACGTCGTCGAACTGTTTGTGCAGATGATTGTTGTCTTGCATACGTCCCCATCTGTTGACTCAGGGATCTAGACGTGGCTGCACGATCTGTTACAGCCATGCGAATAAGATGCCTGTCAGATCGATTGCTAGTGATATGAGGCCATTGGGATCCAGCAAGGCGATCCGTATTACCCTCCTCAACCCACCAATTCCATATTCTGCTAACAGTCGTTGAAACTCGACCAACGCGAGCAGCAATGATGTGATACGATAAATCGCAATCACGATACGCTACAATCTGACCTTTATCAAATCGGAAATGTGATGGTACACATTTCTCCTCCTTACACGAGGCATCACAACAACGTTTTACCAGGCAATGTCGTCAACTGCTGTTTGTGTATGAGAAATCGGTTGGAAACTTTTCTCACGTTAGCACGTTGTAGGTGTTGCCACCGGCGCCAGCCTTGCGTGAATGCTCTGAAAAGCTAATCATTTGCATATCACAGCATCTTCTTCCTGTCAGTTAAATTTCGCTTCTGTAGCACTTCATCTTCGTGGTGTAGCAATTTTAATGGCCAGTAGTATAGAAGAGGTCAATCGTTTAACTGACTCGTTGAAAAAAGTTTACATTACCTGCTCCAGATCCGGGAAACTGACTAATGCGATTTACATAACATTTCTTGAGAATGTTTTAAAACCATACTTTTCCGATAACAAGTTTCGTCTAATATTGGATTCCTGGAGTGGACAAATTAATACTACAATATATGACACAATGTTTACAGATGGCGAGGGTCAGCCGACTTGCACAGTTAAAAGTAATACCGCCAAACTGCACGCATGTGTACTAGCCATGTGATGTTTATTTCTATTGCTGGGTTAAAAACTTTATTTCCAGGCTTCAGAATTGCAGTGTGCTTCTGGAAACCCAGTGGGAATTGCACAACCACACGGATGCCATAACTATTCACAGCATAATTCATAACCAACTTTCAGAACTGATTTTTCAGGCAGTGATATCGTATGCGTGGTATGCATCAAAATTAATTCCCAAAAAAGACATATTTTTAAATGCAAACCATGTTTGTTTTCCGCCGACTCTTTGGAAGGGACAGTGTAGCTGTCAGAAGACTGCATTCATTAGATGTTCTTGGTGCCGTGAGTATATTTGTTTTGAATGTTTATATGACAAGTACTAACCATCTAGTTGTTCGAAGAAAAGTGAGGACACGTAACAGTGACTGGAAGAGCTGTTGTAAAGTGACCTTGAATAACATTTTTAGTTGTGTACTATCTCAAGAGGTTTGAGAAATTTATTTGCCTACCTTATTATTATCATTCCTTATTGATTTACTTACCTTATTAACGCTCCTATCCATATCAATTGAGATACGGAAAAATATAAACAAAAAAAAAGAACATCCGCTAGGTTTCTTCATGATTCGAATCCGGGTTCTCTGATTCCAAGCCAGTTACCTTGGCCATTGTGCTATCAGTGCTGTCGGCGAAAAGCGTTTACCATGTGAGTACAGAAGTGGCACTTGTAAACGTTGCTTACTTTGATTTCTGGAAAAGTATGATGATGAAAAATGCTCTATTTACAGTTATCTATCGATCCCGCCAATTTTGAGTTGATTGCTCATCATAACCTTTAGGGGTGATTTTCTCAAAAACACGGGGGTGTTGACCCAAAATATTTTAGATTCCTTTGTTTTAGGTTGTACACAAGCGACCTGCCAAATCTGAGCCGAATCGGTTGGCCGTGTCTGAAGCCGTCCCCTTGTCAGAGGCCCTAAGAGTCTGAAAGAACAACTAATCGTTCTAATTAAATTTATCTCTGTTCAAAAAGCTCTTTTTTCCTGCAGTCACTATTTATATTCTTGGATACCTTTTCTGTACCATGGTTGCTACAATGAATTTTTTTCCCATTCCATTTTTGTGGGCCTCTTTGAGATTTTATACAGAGTGCCATGGGGAGGAAAAGAGTCAATTCGTCAACTCACTTGTTCACACATTTGACAAAAATTACACAAAAAGTCTTTTTTATTTTTTTAACCGTGCTTTTAACTAACAGGATCATACTCCGCAAAGTAAAATCAAGCGGTACTGATTCATAAGTGACAGTGCAACTAGTTGTTCAGAACAACACCATCCATTGTGTGCATCCCTGTAGAATTGAAAAGTTTGTGTCTAACAAATTTTCTCTTCCAGGAAAGAGCTGAAATTGAATGTGGTATCTGTCAGTTAACCACCCAAACAATAAAATGTTTAAATGGCAGTATATCAAAAACTTGTATTCCTTCTGAAGAAGGAAGTACAATAAATTTACTTGCCTTTAAATAGTGACTTGTAAAAAAAGAAAAGTGGAAAAACTATACTTTTCGTAGTCATAATTAATCTCAAGGCATGTTGCATTAAGAAAAATTCATAATAAATACGAAATAATAATAAATGAGGATATTGCAATGATGATACGAGCGACATAAATTTTGTAGAAGTAAGTCTAATGTGATTGATTAACTACAGCTGTAATGCATAGAACTCTATTTGCACATTAATTTATAGGTGGAAAAAATATCTTCAAGAAGTTAAACCTTCATATTGGGTTTTCCTTGCGAGAGAAAATGGAAACCTGGAGATATACACATTGCCTGACTTCCGGTTAAGTTACGTTGTACGTAATTTTGGACAAGGCCTTCGGGTGCTGTCTGACAGCCTCGGAGCAGTGCCAACTCCAGTCACAGGTGGTGGTTCAGCTGGAACTGCAACAGAGAATGCATCACCAAGTGGTACATCCACACCAGGAGTAGATGCCATAGTTAGAGAAATCTTGGTAGTGGCACTAGGTCATCATGGCAGCCGTCCACTCCTGCTTGTCAGGCTTGATGATGAACTACTGTTGTATGAAGCTTACCGTTATCCCCGTGGCTATTTGAAGATGCGTTTCCGACGGTTGCCACACAATGTTCTAGTGCACGAGAGGCGGTCTAGGTAAGACTATGTCAGTTTCAATAAATTTTATGATAGATTTCTTATGCATTGATAGTATGTAAAATCACACTCCTTTTTGGGGGAGGTAGAAGGGGTGAGATAAGGGAGAGTTTCGATTTGAAATGTACTCATTCTTATATGTGTGTATTGCATGTAATATGCTCATTGTAGCTACTGGAAAATTGCTGGTACTTCCTTTTATTATTTTTGTTGCTAAGTGCTGTCCCTATTTTATAACAGATTTATAAGAGATGCATCCAAAGATATAAAGGGTTTTTTGGTGTATTTTTGAGTGCTGATTTCAGGTAACATGTTCAATCATATGCACTTTTGACAAAAATGATGATTTCTCTGAGGTATGCAAAATGTAGCTATTTAATTGTTATAATAATTCCAGTATTTTTTGTGAAGGTTTGCAATGTAACCTGATAATAAAAGGTGTTTTCCTTTATATTTTACAATACAGCTACCTACATATTGCTGTGATATTATAATATCGAACCCTATATGTTTGTTTTACGTACTGTTTTTCAATCAAACATAAGCAGTATGTGATTGACTGATATCTATTTTTGCGAATTTCGTGGCTGCAAGAGCTTATATTAACTCTTCTGACTGCATCTGTTACATCTGTGGCAAGCTTTTAGTGAAATAGCAACAGTAGTCAATCTCTGACTTGATCAAAGAAGTCTATTTTGTGTACTTTGGCGTAAAGTTTGGGAATCAGAACAAGTCATAGGCCCCACGTTGAGTATGTTTAAGTTGTGAGGAAGGACTCTGCATTTGGTCTAAGCAAAAGATGGGATCTTATTGTTTTGGGATACCAGTAGTATCAAAGGAGTTTTGAAATTTCAGTGATGAGTGTTACTTTTGAACACAGCTTTAAAACCAGAAAGGAAATCTATTATCTGTACATTGTATCTTCATTGCCTCCTATGCATCATGGACCTGATATTCCTGTACTTGTGCAACCTGATAGTCTTTATGGTGTATTTCCACTTTTGGGAAACAAGACATACGATGGTCATGATGAAGGTTGTGAAGTCAAGAACTGCCATGAGCCACAATTGTTTTCACAATCTGAATTAAAGAATTTGACCATATACCTGTCACTCCTAAAAGATATTGCATAGGTGTTAGCCTCTAAACTGGAAAAGAGCTTCTTGGTCTGTTTAGCCTCTTTCTCTTGGTTCAGAAGTAGAAAACAGAGATTTCTTTCTGTACTTGCTTCGATGTTCCTGGTTTGATGCAAATCTTTGGGATTTAGTACGAGGCAGAAGATTGGAGACTTCATCAATTCTCCCCCTCCAACCTCACCTGTCCTGTGCTGTCATGGCCCCACCACAGCCCTACTGGCCAATTGCAGGGATGACTGACAGACAGTGTGCATCGTGAGACTTACCTGGTCCCTATATAGAAACATCATAGGCTGTAATGTACTACAACTTTCAGTTTTACTTATCTGTCTCATATTCTTATGCTTAATTTAACAAGATATTTAACTATTTAGGTTAGATTTATTTAATTTGAAATTGACGAGTTCTGCACTGTCAATTTCAGTTTGCATTGTAGCAAAACAAAGCTGATGTTTCAAGGACTCATTGTTCACTGTTTTATGCTGAGCAGTTTTAATGTTATTCATTAAAGGAAAAAGTACTTTCACAGGTGTATGTTAATCTGAAAAAAGCTTTCATTTTAAGAGCAAAGTCTCCTAGTTTTGGTACTGATCTTGTGGAATGACTTCAAAAATTGCTGCATCTTTATCTGTTTGGGATAGCATGAATGGATCATTTTGTAAACTGCAGACTTCTTCTTGACCATCACTTCTATCACTAATCAATAAAATTGAAAGTTGGTGACTGAAATTTCGTAAATAGATCTCGCTGTGACGAAAAACATCTTTGCTTTAATGACTTCCATCCCAACTCTCGTATCATATCTGCCACACTCTCTCCCCTATTACGTGATAATACAAAACGAGCTGCCCTTTTTTGCACCCTTTCGATGTCCTCTGTCAATCCCACCTGGTAAGGATCCCACACCGCGCAGCAATATTCTAACAGAGGACGAACGAGTGTAGTGTAAGCTGTCTCTTTAGTGGACTTGTTGCATCTTCTAAGTGTCCTGCCAATGAAACGCAACCTTTGGCTTGCCTTCCCCACAATATTATCTATGTGGTCTTTCCAACTGAAGTTGTTCGTAATTTTAACACCCAGGTACTTAGTTGAATTGACAGCCTTGACAATTGTACTATTTATCGAGTAATCGAATTCCAACGGATTTCTTTTGGAACTCATGTGGATCACCTCACACTTTTCGTTATTTAGTGTCAACTGTCACCTGCCACACCATACAGCAATCTTTTCTAAATCGCTGTAAATTACAGCATCATCTGCGAACAACCTAAGAGAACTGCTCAGATTGTCACTCAGGTAATTTATATAGATCAGGAACAGCAGAGGTCCCAGGATGCTTCCCTGGGGAACACTTGATATCACTTCAGTTTTACTCGATGATTTGCCGTCTATTACTACGAACTGCGACCTTCGTGACAGGAAATCACGAATCCAGTCGCACAACTGAGACGATACTCCATAGGCCCGCAGCTTGATTAGAAGTCGCTTGTGAGGAACGGTGTCAAAAGCTTTCCGGAAATCTAGAAATACGGAATCAACTTGAGATCCCCTGTCGATAGCGGCCATTACTTCGTGCGAATAAAGAGCTAGCTGCATTGCACAAGAACGATGTTTTCTGAAACCATGCTGATTACATATCAATAGATCGTTCCCTTTGAGGTGATTCATAATGTTTGAATACAGTATATGCTCCAAAACCCTACTGCAAACTGACGTCAATGATATAGGTCTGTAGTTTGATGGATTACTCCTACTACCCTTCTTGAACACTGGTGCGACCTGCGCAATTTTCCAATCTGTATGTACAGATCTATCGGCGAGCGAGCAGTTGTATATGATTGCTAAGTAGGGAGCTATTGTATCAGCGTAATCTGAAATGAACCTAATCGGTATACAATCTGGACCTGAAGACTTGCCCGTATTAAGCGATTTGAGTTGCTTCACAACTCCTAAGGTATCTACTTATAAGAAACTCATGCTAGCAGCTGTTCGTTTTTCAAATTCTGGAATATTCCATTCGTCTTCCCTGGTGAAGGAATTTCGGAAAACTGCGTTCAATAACCCCGCTTTAGCGGCACACTCGTCGGTAACAGTACCAAGCACTGCCCAGCGAAGGTATTGACTGCATCTTGCCACTTGTGTACTTTACATACGACCAGAATTTCTTCGAATTTTGTACCAAATTTCGAGACAATGTTTCGTTGTGGAACCTATTAAAGGCATCTTGCATTGAAGTCCGTGCCAAATTTCGTGCGTCTGTAAATTTTAGCCAATCTTTGGGATTTCGCGTTCATCTGAACTTCGCATGCTTTTTCTGTTGCCTCTGCAACAGCGTTCGGACCTGTTTTGTGTACCATGGGGGATCAGTTCCATCTCTTACCAATTTATGCAGTATGAATCTCTCAATTGCTGTTGCTACTATATCTTTGAATTTGAGCTACATCTCGTCTACATTTGCATAGTCAGTTAGGAAGGAATGGAGATTGTCTCTTAGGAAGGCTTCTAGTGACACTTTATCTGCTTTTTTAAATGAAATTATTTTGCATTTGTTTTTGGTGGATTTGGAAGAAATGGTATTGAGCCTAGCTACAACGACCTTGTGAACACTAATCCCTGTATCAGTCATGATGCTCTCTATTAGCTCTGGATTGTTTGTGGCTAAGAGGTCAAGTGTGTTTTCGCAGCCATTTACAATTCGCATGGGTTCGTGGACTAACTGCTCGAAATAATTTTCGGAGAAAGCATTTAGGACAATCTCGGAAGATGTTTTCTGCCTACCACCGGTTTTGAACAAGTATTTTTGCCAACATATCGAGGGAAGGTTGAAGTCCCCACCAACTATAACCATATGAGTGGGGTATTTATTTGTTACGAGACTCAGATTTTCTCTGAACTGTTCAGCAACTATATCATCGGAATCTGGGGGTCGAAAGAAGGAGCCAATTATTAACTTAGTTCGGCTGTTAAGTATAACCTCTACCCATACCAATTCGCACGGAGTATCTGCTTCGACTTCAGTACAAGATAAACCACTACTGACAGACACAAACACTCCACCACCAATTCTGCCTAATCTATCTTTCCTGAACACTGTCTGAGACTTCGTAAAATTTTCTGCAGAACTTATTTCAGGCTTTAGCCAGCTTTCTGTACCTATAAGGATTTCAGCTTCTGTGCTTTCTATTAGCGCTTGAAGCTCAGGGACTTTCCCAGCACAACTACAATTCCGACTGTTCCTTGATCCAAGCACATCCTGTATTTGCCATGCACCCTTTGAGATTGCAGCCCACCGCGTACATTCCCGAGGCCTTCTAACCTAAAAAACTGTCCAGTCCACGCCACACAGCCTCCGCTACCCGTGTAGCCGCCAGCTGAGTGTAGTGAACTCCTGACCTATTCAGCGGAACCCGAAACCCCACCACCCTATGGCACAAGTCAAGGAATCTGCAGCCAACACGGTCGCAAAACTGTCTGAGCCTCTGATTCAGACCCTTCACCCGGCTCTGCACCAAAGGTCCGCAGTCGGTTCTGTCAACGATGCTGGAGATGCTGAGCTCTGCCTTCATCTCGTAAGCAAGACTGGCAGCCTTCACCAAATCAGAAAGCTGCTGGAATCCAGAGAGAATTTCCTCAGATCCAAAGTGACACACGTCATTAGTGCCGACATGTGCCACCGCCTGCAGCTGGCTGCACCCTGTGCTCTTCATGGCCTCCGGAAGGACCCGTTCCACATCAGGAATGACTCCACCCGGAATGGACACGGAGTGCACACTGGATTTCTTCCCCTCCTTAGCCGCCATATCCCTAAGGGGCCCCATTACGCGCCTAACATTGGAGCTCCCAACTACCAATCAGCCCACCCTCTGCGACTGCCCGGATCTTGAAGGCTGAGAATCATCCTCTGAAACAGGGCAGGCAGCTGCATCTGGCTCAGCCAGAGACAGTGCCTGAAACCTGTTTGTCAGACACACCGTAGAGGCTTTCTGGTCAGCCTCTGGGAACGTCTTTTGCTGCTTGCCATGCCTTGGAACGACCTCCCAATCAACCACAGGTGAGGGCTCAGCCCCACTGCGGGCAACAACGGGGGCAACCACAGCGGCAGACCGATCTGGGGACAGACGGGACGAGGTTGACATCCCCGTGATACCCAAGTCCGGCTCCCCACAGTGGTGCCCATTGGCAACAACCTCAAGCTGCGCGACCGAAGTCAGCGCCGCTTGCAGCTATGAGCGAAGGGATGCCAACTCAGCCCTCATCCGAACACAGCAATCACAGTCCCTGCCCATTCTAATCGATGTTGAACAACAGTTACTGAAACATGAGTCCGTGCCTAGATAATGCAAGGGAAACACACAAAGAATGTATGAACTAACCTGTACAAATGCCTAACGACTGCACTACAATCTGCCTGAATTTACGATTACAGTAACTAAAACTCAAGATTACACCTCCTATACGAAACTCGCACGCAATTTAAGTAAGAATCTACGAAGTAAACACTAAAGCGCGATGCTACAACTCTCAAATACTATAATACGCCCGAAATTTATGAATTAAACAATGCAAGTACGCAAAAACACCCAAAGAAATTAAGAATTAAACTATGTAACAAATAAGTAAGCTAGGGGTGTACGACTTGCTGCTGGCAGCTGCTTATCCAACGGCGGCAGGGAGCACACTGGCTGCGACCAACCGACACTGGCCATTCGAAACAAAAACAGAAGATAGATGACTACGCAAATTTACACTATTCAGGTACTAAAGCGCAATGCTACAACTCTCAAATACTATAATACGCCCGATATTTATGAATTAAACAATGCAAGTACGCAAAAACACGCAAAGAAATTAAGAATTAATCTATGTAACAAATAAGTAAGCTAGGGGTATACGACTTGCTGCTGGCAGCTGCTTATCCAGCGGCGGCAGGGAGCACATCTTTTGAGGAGGATGGTGGTGGGAGGATGCATGCGTGTTGGTGGGCTTCCTATAAACTCTCCAAGCTTCCCCTCTGGCTTCCGGCAAACTTCCCGTCGAAAAAAGGCAATACCTCATTCAAATGCTTGCATAAAAATGACTGCTGCAGCTGGCGAAAGAGGGGAACCCATAGCTACACCGTCCGTCTGCTCATAAAAATCCCCTTTCCACCTGAAATAGGTGGTTGTCAAACAGTGGTGCACTAGGTCGCAGGTATCAGGTGCCATGCATTCCTCTAAGATGTTCATGGTGTCCGTCACGGGTACATTCGTGAACAAAGACTTCACGTCAAAACCGACCATCAGATCCCTATCCGATACATGCTTTTCTTTCAAAAGTGCTATAAAATGGTGGAGTCCTTGACAGATGAATCTGTATGGCTCACTAAACATCTAAGCTTAGGAGCCAATTCTTTCACTAATTTGTAGGTCGGTGAGTTAATACTACTCACTGTTGGACGTAAAGGAAAGGCTTTTTTGTGGATCATTGGTGACAACGGCCGCGGAAGCCTACATTTACGCTTCAAACAGTAGTTTTCGTTGGATTGTTAAAGAAAATGATATCCAGCTCTAGAGATTTAAAAACGTGAAAACGACTCTGAAATTCAGTGGAGACTTCACCAGTAATGCAAGTAAATCTTGAAAATATTATGTCCACTTATTCGTGTTTCATATCATAGCAACTCTGGAAATGAACAAATTTTCTTTGCTTAGTTGCAACATAAACAACACAAGTCCACACTGGAATCCATTAATATCCATAAGCATATCACAAACAATGCATCCCTTTCCTCGTAAATGCAAATTCAAATTATTTAAATGATTAGTAAAATCAGTTAGACGTGCAAATTTTTTATGAGTGCAAAAACAATGAGCTAAGCATTTTCCGATGCTCAGCCAATGATTTCAGAATGAATGAGTATATCTCCTTATTCCACATCAGCTTCCAAAAACTGTTTAAATTTTCAGTGAGATGGTGATTGAATTCCTCCTCTTATTATATTAGTAATTTTCACATCTTTCACTGTGGGCAGCACTTTTCCAACATCGTGCTTCCTGATGTATAAACCAACAAAACGTTAAACAACCTATTCTGTTTTTTTATAACTGACCATTGAAGCCATTTTCGCTTCTGAACATAACAGCTGCATCATTGGTGCAAACTGCAGAGCACTTTTTAAAATCAACAATTGTGTCAACTCACTTTTTAACATCCAGACCTGTTGTTCTGAGCAACGGAAAAAATTAGTAACTTTTCATGTACGGAAAAGTTGACCACTATTAGACGAATAAGATCAATACTTTTGTTCACACACAAAGGATAATATCGACAATTTGCAACTAAATTGTTTAGTTTCATTTTTATGCTATATCCCATATCGGGACACAAGTTTTTACTGCGTTAAATGACAAAACAACTGTTTTAATGTGTTAACCAGCATCATCGTGACCAAATGCTTTTGCCATTGCTATTCCATATTCTTTTGCAAGTACGCCTTTGCTGAAGAATTTCTGATAGTGTGCTAATTTTAAACATACCACATATGGCACACTTGAGCTCTTTTGCTTAAGATTTGATTGTTCAGGCAACTCTTGCATCTTTTTCTTTAACTTATCCACTGAAGGGCTTCTTTTGTCATGAGAATAATGTCCATATGTTTCTTTATTGAATGTTGAGCAAGATTAATACATTTTTTTCAACTTAAGTATTTTTCACATATTAAACAGTGGAATTTTTCATTGGAATTATGCACAAAGAAACATTTAATCTCCCACTCTTTATTGAAAACTAAGTTTTCAGTATGCTTTAGTTTCAGCACTCTTGAGAGCTGTAATAGAAAAATAACTTCAGTAATAACCACAATCAAACCCAGAATAATAGCTACAGATATAACCAAAGTGAAAACCTGAACAATAGTGCAATATTATTGAGAATAAATCTGAACAAAACACCGAGAGCATGTAGGCTAACAGAACAATGGTGCCTCTTTGAAATTGGACAACAAGCGAACATGTGGGAGCCTATGCTTATGCTTTCAGGGATCAGTCAGGCTGCCCCATGCAATTGCTGACAAACAAACCACAGGCTGCAGTGAGACCGTGATGTCACCATGTGAGTAGAGTTGGAAGAGGAAGCAATCACTGGAGGGGAATGACACGAGCTGAGCGGTGCCAGGCCTTTGTAGATTACAGGAAAAAGTGTGCTTCCATACCTGTTGGATGTTCAATACATTTGAAAAAGAAGTATGATTCTGTAGTATTCAATACATTTGAAAAAGAAGTATGATTTTGTAGCCATTATGCTGGACAAGCTTAATTACAAAGAACATGAGTGGCCTGTTTGTGCAAATTTGACAGTAAAAATGATCCTTCATCGACAGTGTGACTATACCAAGTAGTCCTGCTTCCTATGCAAATGGGACACTCCTGCAAAAGACAGACACTGGCCTGAGAAAATCTGGCCAATTAGAACGCAAAAAAATGGAGGGGGTGGGGGGGGGGGGGGGGAATTTGCTATTCAATTCTTTGGTGGACATCACCCCCGCCCCCCCCCCCCCCCTCCCCTCTCCTCAAAGAAAGAAAACTAAAGTTCTATCTTTATTTGATATAAAACTTTACATTATGAGACAGCTTATTAAAACCCTACTATACTACTAAGTATGTAGAAAGTAAGTTACTGTGAACATCAGAAGCTGAGATGAAATAAAGGCTTTTTGAAGCCCTGATGTTCGCGAACTAATGAAAGATGAAACATTTGATGACAAAATGGATGAAATTTAAAGGTCAAGTTGGACATCCTTTAAACATGTGTCAACAAGTTTCTTGGAAACTGTCAAAATTTCAATTACAAGAATCTTACAAGAAACATGACGGGTAACTTCAGAGTATTTGGTGCCACAGTGAGCTTGAAGCTGTACTTCTGGACTCTCAAGTCAGCTATTTTCCAGAAAATCTTAAGTGCTATGAGAGAGGAACAGGGAGAGAGGTTCCATCATGACATTAAACAAATGGAGCAATAATATTGGGACCAACGGCATGTCAGCATGATAGCTGGGACTGCAAGAAGCTGCACAGGGAGTGTCATCAGACAATGCGCAGAAGAAAGTGCAGCAGAGGTTTGTGTGGAAAAAGAAGAGACATTAAATTTTTTGCCTTTGTATTATCCCTGCTGAAGAACGCAGTACTTCAGTATAATGTTAGGAGTGTCTTGTTTTACCATGTATTTTTAGCAAAGGTTTTCTGAATGTGTGCGTTTTCTTATATGGTAGCTGGAAAGTGTTAGGATTTGTGAACTTAAAAAAACATCAAGCTCACTTAAAATGATCAGCAAAAAAAATTGAAACTATAAATTTGTAGACCATTGTATTTACTAGTAAAAAGAGGAATATTATTTATAAATGATCCATAATTCTGATCTGTTGATTGAATATTTGGAACCTTTGCCTTTCCACAAGTGAGTGCTCTCTGCCAACTGAGCTACACAAGCATGACTTAAGTCCATCATCACAGCTTTACATCTGCCAGTAGTTTATCTCCTTGCCCACGAAAGACGGGGTTGAGTCGTGGCCCAGCACACAGTTTTAATCAGCCAGGAAGTTTCATATCAGTGCACAAACTGCTGCAGAGTGAAAAATTCATTCTAGAAACAGCCCATAGGCTGTGAATAAACTATGTCGCTGCAGTTGAATAAACCATGTTGCTGCAGTAACCTTTCTTCCAGCAGTGCTAGTCCTACAAGTTTGGCAGAAGTAGTTCTATGAAGGATGAAAAGTAGGAGATAAGGTAAAAGTGGAAGTGAAGCTGTGGGGGTTGGTAGTGAGTTGTGCTTAAGCAGCTCAGTTGGTAGAGCACTAGCTCGGCAAGGGCAAAGGACTCGAACTGGAGTCCTGGCTCAGCACACAATTCTATCCTGCCTGAAAGTTTCAGTATTCTGTATTATTTTAAACACTTTTTTCAATCGCTAATTCATCAATTTTTGAAGTTCTGCTGGTAGCCTCTCTAGTGTAGATTCAGAGTGTGTGTGTGTGTGTGTGTGTGTGTGTGTGTGTGTGTGTGTGTGTGTTTAGCTAATTAGATCAGTGAAGGCACCAAGAGAAGAGAATTACACAAGCAAAGTATCAAAGAGTTAACCATAATCTAGAAATGAGAGAATATTTCCGGTACAGTATACCTGTATGGTTATAGGACAAGTAAAATTTCAATGAAAAGACATTTGACATATTGCAGCATGAAAAATGTAATTTAAAATTTTCTGAATCAAGGGATTCACGTTACTTTTTTAAAAAGGTGATCAAACATAACAAATCTCTCCATGCTACAAACATTTAAAATGGGTATGGTTCTTCGAGTCGCCATACATGATTGACAGCATTGCAGCATGCTCGTGTGAGCTCTTTGAGTAGTCTTGTTTGCTGTGAAAGATAAATTTGGAGGTTTAGGTGAGTAACTGTTGGAGGCTGATGGGCTACACATTCTCTCTCTTTAGTGTATTCCAGGCAAGTTCTTGAAGTGGCTATGCTGCTTCTTCAAGAAATGTTACAAATGGAACAGCTAGATGCTTAACATCGTCAATGAAAATGACATCTCCACCAGCTGCATCTCCACAAAGCCACATGAGTGGTTATAGTACCTTATCTCTGTACCTCTGGGCATTAAAAATATTTTCCAAGAAAGATGTGTAGCTCTGTTCACTCATCCAACATCCCTCTTTCCCATGCCAGGAGCCCATCATTACCAAACTGATCTTTTCCCATGAGTCACATGTAATTGCACTGGCTACCAGTTTCCATTTAGAAGGACGCATGACAAAAATAATTCTGCAAAGTGAAATAGGGTTCGTCACAAAGAGCACTGTTGTCCTTCTGTAGCCCAGTTTCATTGTTCCTGGTACCATAAAATAAGGGCTGGTCTCCGCAGTTCTGTGGACAGTACAAGCATTTAGGACATGTGGCATTGTGAACAACTGCTGTGAACCTTATTTTACAGCTTAGCTTGTTGGGAAATAGCAATTTCTATGACAGCTGTTAGGTCTGCAAGCAGTTGCCTTGCAATCATCAGAGGATTTTATTGTGCAATTAACAGTTAGTAACAGTAGCATGGAATAAATTGTAGCTAACAATGTACTGGTACATGCTGAACATTTCGCCTATCTTGGAACTGCTACTGAAGCTGAAAAATGTCACTTTATGATAAATTCAGCAATGCTGAAACTGCAGTCTGCATCTAACCTATTTAAGGTATATGAGCCTTGAAACTTACAGAACAGGGTCCAAATGGCATCTTCGTGAAGTTTTATTGTTAAATTCACAAAAGAGATCACTCTACTGACAACAGAACTTCAAATATGACTTGGACATCAGCGGTCAAGTACACTATTTTCGTTGCTTTTGAATCACTTACCCCTTCTATGCAATGCTTACTGCTGCCCTGTAAAGATAGATATCACAGCTGTGGTATGTTGGAAAGAATTGATCTCAGTTTACAGAGAAATTGCGTAGGGATTTAATTCAAAATGCACAACGCCGACTTAAGTACAAGAAGAGTAACTCTTCTCATTGTTTGTGGTTTATATTTTCCAGTTCCTGATTTGGATGATAGTGCAGGTCAGTATTGCAGATGAGTAGTAATTTGTATTCACGTAATAACTATTAAAGTATGTGTACCCGGATGACTTGTCTGACACAACAGTAATTTTGTTTAAGGGCCAGCATGTAAAGCTGTGATATAAATTAAATTAACAACATATGTCAACTGAATATCATCACTTTCATATAACGTACCACAATACGCTTGACAATGTGAGCCAGGCATTAAAGGCACCACAACTATTCATTTATCAGTGGGGAGGTTGCTGTCCTGCTTTGTATCTTATACTGGTTGTGACAAGACACCACTCCAAACACCAATGGAATATGGAACAGATAACAATAGTGCCTTGTTATAAATAGTAGACTCCAGTGCTATTCTGGTACAAGTATCAAAATCCCTACAATATTTCCTGAGATTAGCCTTCCTATATATACAGAGAAATATGACTGGGGACTTTTATTGATATGTATGGAAGGAAAGTATATATGTAGCTTCTGGTACAAACAATTTTATGTGGCTCAATGGTTTGGTGCAAGTGTTTCATTTGGACATTACTTTGGCAACTTCTGTGTTCCTAATTGGTTATTCAAGCAGGGAAGGGGGACAAGCTGTTTAACGTGGAATCCATGAATCTTAGCACCATTGAGAGATGATGCTAGGTTACAGGGCAGACTAAAAATTTTTCGTGGTCTAACCAGAATCAATCTTGCGACCTGTTGCTTTCCAGGCACGTACTTTACCATTAGGTCACCACACCCAACACTGGTTTTTGTCAAGCTTCATTGTTCCTTTGAGCTGTTTCAGCTGTGATGCTAGATGGCAATGGTTTTGTTTTCACAGTGATCGTGGACTTTAAGTCCTCATAATTCAGCCAAATTCCACAAAATACTTCAGAATTATACACTTTTACGTTACTCATAAATCAGTCCATTAGCCAAAACTGGATCAAAATCCCTAAAGTAGTTCCTGAGAATAGCCTGAGCATACAGACGGAAAGCAATGACATAGGACTTCAATTTATATATGTATAGATATATGAAGGAAAATGTTGTTAGTAAAAATCTCGAAAATTTCTTGAACAGTTTACTTCACATTTTTACATGATACTCTAATAAGCTTGAGGACAATATTATGGAAATGGAAGAGGATGTAGATGAACATAAAATGGGAGATATGATACTGCGTGAAGAGTTTGACAGAGCACTGAAAGACCTGAGTCGAAACAAGGCCCCCGGAGTAGACAATATTCCATTGGAACTACAGACGGCCGTGGGAGAGCCAGTCCTGACAAAACTCTACCATCTGGTGAGCAAGATGTATGAAACAGGCGAAATACCCTTAGACTTCAAGAAGAATATAATAGTTCCAATCCCAAAGAAAGCAGGTGTTGACAGATGTGAAAATTACCGAACTATCAGCTTAATAAGTCACAGCTGCAAAGTACTAACACGAATTCTTTACAGACGAATGGAAAAACTAGTAGAAGCCAACCTCGGGGAAGATCAGTTTGGATTCCGTAGAAACACTGGAACACGTGAGGCAATACTGACCTTACGACTTATCTTAGAAGAAAGATTAAGGAAAGGCAAACCTATGTTTCTAGCATTTGTAGACTTAGAGAAAGCTTTTGACAATGTTGACTGGAATACTCTCTTTCAAATTCTAAAGGTGGCAGGGGTAAAATACAGGGAGCGAAAGGCTATTTACAATTTGTACAGAAACCAGATGGCAGTTATAAGAGTCGAGGGGCATGAAAGGGAAGCAGTGGTTGGGAAGGGAGTAAGACAGGGTTGTAGCCTCTCCCCGATGTTGTTCAATCTGTATATTGAGCAGGCAGTAAAGGAAACAAAAGAAAAATTTGGAGTAGGTATTAAAATTCATGGAGAAGAAATAAAAACTTTGAGGTTCGCCGATGACATTGTAATTCTGTCAGAGACAGCAAAGGACTTGGAAGAGCAGTTGAATGGAATGGACAGTGTCTTGAAAGGAGGGTATAAGATGAACATCAACAAAAGCAAAACAAGGATAATGGAATGTAGTCTAATTAAGTCGGGTGATGCTGAGGGAATTAGATTAGGAAATGAGGCACTTAAAGTAGTAAAGGAGTTTTGCTATTTGGGGAGCAAAATAACTGATGATGGTCGAAGTAGAGAGGATATAAAATGTAGGCTGGCAATGGCAAGGAAAGCGTTTCTGAAGAAGAGAAATTTGTTAACATCCAGTATTGATTTAAGTGTCAGGAAGTCATTTCTGAAAGTATTCGTATGGAGTGTAGCCATGTATGGAAGTGAAACATGGACGATAAATAGTTTGGACAAGAAGAGAATAGAAGCTTTCGAAATGTGGTGCTACAGAAGAATGCTGAAGATTAGATGGGTAGATCACATAACTAATGAGGAAGTATTGAATAGGATTGGGGAGAAGAGAAGTTTGTGGCACAACTTGACCAGAAGAAGGGATCGGTTGGTAGGACATGTTCTGAGGCATCAAGGGATCACCAATTTAGTATTGGAGGGCAGCATGGAGGGTAAAAATCGTAGAGGGAGACCAAGAGATGAATACATTAAGCAGATTCAGAAGGATGTAGGTTGCAGTAGGTACTGGGAGATGAAAAAGCTTGCACAGGATAGAGTAGCATGGAGAGCTGCATCAAACCAGTCTCAGGACTGAAGACCACAACAACAACAACAACTCTAATAAGCATTTGGATGGACATAGGGTATATATTTTTGTGCAAGTTTTATGTTAAAACCAACTGTGAGAAAGAAAATGCTGAGTGGTGCTGTATTGTGAAAGGTGCCATTTCATTCTCTGTCCCACAATCAGTTTTAACTATGATAGCAGGACATGTAAACCTTTATGCAAAACATTTCTCCCATATATAATGTTTCTCCCGTACATATAGTTTTTCTGTATATACAACTTTAAACAAAAATTATGTACATAACAATGTACTGTTTGTTTTCCTCCTCCCAGTTGGTTTTAACAGAGAACCTTTATATTAGTAAAGTTGCTTTTATGGCTTTATTGGCTTATGATTAGAATAATACTATGCACTCTGGATCATCAGAAGCTTTGTAATGCTACCTGTTCACAAATTAAAACTATGTGAAATAATGCCATTAAAGCTACTATCCTCACAGATCCAGCAGCTGGAGAGGTCTCTCTCATACCCTGCATACCAATGATCCCAACTGATGTATCCACTCACTTTCGTTTGCAGTAAAAATAAAGAACGCTCAATGTAGGACGTCCAGATACTTTGAAATTGATTTATGGTTTGTATGTTTATCACATGGTCACATGTATGTTGCCCTTTCATGAAAAAGTAGTTCAGAAAACCAGTTCACACTCTGCCACACAGTAGCCAAAAAATGAAACATGTATATCTGACATTTCGCAATTGTATTACGTACAAGAAATTTACAAAAACCTAAAAGCAGTAAAAAACCAAACAAAGGATTCCTTTTATATTGTAGACAATTTATTATGAGTTCCATACCTTCATATTGGGTGAAATTGCAACCAGGAGCCAAAGTTTGTGTCTTGACAGTTAGGATATATATCAGATTGTTACATATAGTTAGCAGCTGTGAAGTACTGCTGGGTTCTGTATAGGCAAATAAAATGATGGCACTGATGTTAACAATAGAATATGCTCTAACATTAAACGCATGACTGTTGGTTCATATTGGACTCATACATCCTTAGAAAATGTGAAACTTTATTGATGTCTTTCATACAATACAAACACGGAGCCTCTTCTCAATTACTACATTGTAAGTTCTGACATTTCGTTTGACACAGCTGTAATTTCCTTAGGAATGTTAAGTTTATAAGCATTGCAATCATTGTACGGCTGTGTTTCTGTCTCGTTGAAATCTCATTTCTTATGTGGGGTAGGTGATCTGTAATGTTGTGTGTGTGTGGGGGGGAATAAGAGTAGAGCATTTTGACGTAATGTCATATTCAAAATACAGTCAATTAGAACTTATTGAAAGCATGTACTTGATTTTGGACCATTCTCATTGTTGGTCATATCTCTCTTACTTCTTCGCGTTTTTCTCATATGTATGCCCCCCCCTCTATTGGCCTTGGCTCTTCTTATTTCCCAGTTTCACAGCTTTCAGGTGTCACTTTTTACATCCCATTGTCAATTTTCGTGCTGTCCATTTCTGTTCTCTCTTGTGGTAGCTGCAGGGAACACTAGTTACAGAAGCTTGCATTCTTTCTTCTTACATTTGTGAAAATCTGCTGCTGCCTTTGTGACTATTCATTTTTCATCTTTGTTTGGCTGAGAACACTTCTTAATTTGTGGAACCATTTCTTAGTGTTTTCAGCTAATTACATTTCAGTGCATCCTCCAGCTTATTGAGCCAGATTTTCAGCATTCAGGTTGCATTTTATGAAAATTATTTTGCATCAGAATATACATCATAACAAAATTAACTTTTCATTTATTTTACAGAACAAAGAAGAAAAGTGCAGATGGTGATACCTATTTAGAAAGTAGAGTATGCCAGTTGAGATACTTCAGCAACATTGCTGGTTATAATGGGGTATGTACACTACATTCTATATCCGGTAAAGCACACTATTCTGTTTGTTGTGTGAATGCATGTTCTTGTGAAAATAAACATACAGAGTTAGTTCATTACATGGCTGTAATATTTCCCATTTTTCATGTATTGCAGCAGTGTTAGTTTCAATTCAGATTGAGTGTATTGTTTCTTATGTAAACAGTAACTGGATTCCACAATAGATTAAAGATTTGTAAACTGTCTAAGCACCCAAATATTTTGCAGCTCCAATTCAGTGACAAATATTCCTTCTCTTGACACTCTGTATTGATCATTACCACAATTTTGTCCTGATTGTGTCTTGTAGTTTTGCACACTGGGACATATTCTTTTTCTGTTGCAAAATCAGCTCTTCCACAAAGAAGAATGGCATCCGTGAAGAACAAGGCTTCATCGCATTATTGTGGATCTTGTAGTATAGCTTGAACTGTAGATATAAACAAGCCAGCAATTTCGTTTAGTGTAGGTTGTATGGCACAAAGTAGGTTTTCTCTACTTGTTTCCGTAGCACAGTAACATGCTCTCAAATGACAGGTGAAGTTCATAGTGATGGGAACTGTCCTTAAGGGTGGTCCTCCATCAGTGTTGTCATAACTCATCTGAACCGTTTGAATATGATTGACCATTGTGAACATTCTTTCACAAGCACTTAAAACATTTCTTTTGGTCATCATCCTCCATCAGTCCCCAAGAAAAACTGAATGAAAAGCAACAGCTTACCACTGTTTCTTCCTCTGCTTCATGCTAAGTGATTAACAAGTATCATAGATCAGCAGCAGAGTGTGTGCCGATTTGAAACTTTATGACAGTTAAAAATTGTGTATTGAACTCTAAACTGTGTAGCACTGATGTACTGGTAGAAGGGAAGCTGGGGAGGGTGGCAAGTAGTAAGTCATGCCTAGTAGTGCAGTTGGCAGAAAACATTTGTTCACGATAGGCAAAGGCTCCGAGTTTGGGTCTCAGTCCGGCACACAGTTTTCATTTGTAGGAAGTCTTGGTTATGATAGGGGTTTCCTCTCTGCCCTTTGTTTAATACCCCATGCTTCTTGCAACTGCTGTATATACGCATCCTTGGACAATCAGAAAAATCTGGGAGAAACCCAGAAATTTTTTCATCAGGAAGAAAACTGGGAATTTTTTAGAATTCCGGGAATTTTTCATTGTTCTAGTTTCCAATTAAATTTTTGTTATTTTAACTGATAAGGACTGATACTCTAACAAAAAATTTTACTTTAGCTCACTACTGCAGAATAATGCTACAGCAATAAAACATAAATGGGAGAAGAGCACCAAAATGAAACTTAAATTGCAAAGAAAATTCACCGTTTTCAATACCATGGTGAATACGACTCGGGACAACCGGTAGATTCGGGAAAAACCTGGGAATTTTTCCATCTGGGAGAAAACCGGGAAAAACCTGGGAATTTTATAGAATTCCGGGAACTTTTTTGTTTTAGTTTTCAGTTAGATTTTTGTAATTTTGACTGGTAAGAAACAATACAATAACAAAATATCCCGCTACTGCAGAATAATACTGCAGCAATGAAACATGAGCGAGAGAAAAAAAACGAAAATAAAACTTAAATTGCAAAGGAAATGCGCCATATACAACAACAAAACACAGTACTCATACAAGCGTCTGCCAACAGCAAAATGTGTCAAAGGATTAGGAAGATTACGCAGTGCTTCATAACAACAAATTTTCTCCGATGATCATGACGTCACAACTGTTCACATTAAATTTGTTTGAGCAGTTGCGAGCGGGCTCGTGCACATGCGCAGTTGAATCACGCATGAGTAGTACCTTCTCCAGCTTCTGGCTACAGATGTGTTGCTGTTGGTTGTGTAAGCAGTCGCAGCAAGCAGCTAGATGTTCTGGGAAACATTTTACTGGCGCGTCCAAGCTGCCAAATTCACTGGTGGCAAACCGGGGTATCTGCCCCTGGCAACAATTTCAGGGTGGTGGTGGCAGGGGTTTGAGGAGAAAACCTTGTTTCACAAAGCGCCTAGTATCCAGCGCACTTTAGGCTATCGATTATTCATATGATTTTGAAACGCTGTTGGTTTTTTAACATATTCAAAATTTATTCTGAATGAATCATTAGTTGATTTTTGAATGCGTGCATAGTGTACGTCATGCCTCTGCCAGGGGAATTCCCGTCGCATCTATAAATAAGCTGGCCGAAGTGGCCGTGCGGTTCTAGGCGCTGCAGTCTGGAACCGTGAGACCTCTACAGTCGCAGGTTCAAATCCTGCCTCGGGATGGATGTGTGTGGTGTCCTTAGGTTAGTTAGGTTTAACTAGTTCTAAGTTCTAGGGTACTAATGACCTCAGAGGTTGAGTCCCATAGTGCTCAGAGCCATTTGAACCATCTATAAATAAACTTACCTGCACACGGAAGGGGATGGGGCTACACAAACTGAGCGGGATAAAGCCGAACGGGTGAATGCCAATCGCTGTTTGTTTATGTAGTTGACTGGGTTTTCGAAAGATCAGCATAGTTATAAGTAACAGTGAAATCCATAGATTCAGACTACCACAGTGGAAATAAATGACTAACAGGTAAGAAGGAATACGTATTATCATCTTGGTGTATTCAGGAAAATGAAATTCTTACAGAAAATTTTTGGCCAGACCGCTACACTAGTAAGGGCCAGTTGTACAGTCCCTGGTAGCAGCCGTCTTAAGTTCTATTCTGGGAGTAGCGCGGAAAACGATAGTTGATTGTGGCAGGGTTAATGAAGTTAACCAGGGAATAAGTTTTGGCACTGGCAGGAATAGTTACAGAATTAATGATAAGATTGATTGTCAGAACGAGGAAGGAGAAGAAACAGGAGCATCACACAAATTATGGAAGAATATGACGATTCCAAATTTATATAAAAATTTCATACTACTTCTTTTCGATCTCATGCTTGAGAAGCTGAAGCGTATGAATGAAATGTAAAATTATTACCGAACGCAAAGCATTTTGCTTATAGTAGGCGTAATAGGCATTTCATATTGGTACTTCATGAATTATATTCCGTCGTGTTATAAAAATGACTATTTGTGCCAAAACAGCCCCGTTTATTTGGTGTGTGTTACAATTGCTGCAATATTGGAAAGGCCTATTTCGTTTTATCTAGCAGACAGTAACAAATACACGTAATCAGATCGAGAAACCACACCAGTCTTGGGTACTGTTTGTATTAACTCCTTTTTCAGTATTAGACAACATTTCGTTTTTTCTTGTATCAAAACGTTTGACGAACTTTGATGAGGTAATAGATTCTTTCCCAGAAAGAAAAGCACGCCCTGTAAAACTGTACTGAGGTAAGAGAGAGAAAAAATTATAGAACTTAAGGATTGAAGAAATGTGTACTGTCTTGTTTTTCTCTTGTCTTTACTGGTTTTATGTATATTATATTTAATTTTAAGTCACTTAAGAAAGCAAGTTATTAGCTGATAGGCAACAAAGAGTGCAAATTTTTTGAAGAGTTCTCCCGGTTGCAAATAACCCCATCCAATATTAACTGCGAGGTTTTTTTAAAAGAGGGGTTGGATGTCAAACTGGGAGCAGGAGAGGCACCACAGGACATTTTAATTTCTACTGACCTGAATATAGTCTGATGGAATCCATTACAAAATGTACACGTTTGAATTCCACAGAGTGAAATACAGTGACGTGAGGTTGAAGAATGCTATGTGAAGAGAAATGGCACTGCACTTTGGTACACTTAAGACCAAATAACATGTCTCACATTTTCTCAAACACGTATGTTTTACGTATCAGATTCTTCAGAAAGATGTGCGCTATAAAATGAACAAATTTTAGAAAAGTCGACTTTATTAAAATTTTTGGCGTCCTACCTCAAACGCAGGAGGGGGAAGGGGGGGCATTACTATCTAGTATTGCCGCGGTTCGAAAATATCGTTGATCCGGGGCTGATGCTTAGAGCAGTCTGAGTAGTAGTGGGGAGGTGGATAGTCTCAACGTGCCCCATGTTTAAGTTCAATGATTTTGCTGTTTCATCTTCGTTTATTGCTTTCACGTCTAATGAAACAAAAGGGATTTCTGTGACCAGGAGCTATCAAATGAATTAAAATACATTCAGATAATTACGGAAAGGTAAAATATATTATTAGTTCCAGATTTTATTTTATTTCCATCTTTCTGACAGTAAAGCATTAATTGCCTTGCAGAACGATGAAGTTGTTTTTGTCAGTTTGCTAAAGAAATTTGGCTTTTACTAGACGTTACGGCTGAGGCAATCAATGCATTTGAAGCGAAGTGTTAAATGTGCATGTTTTCATCTTCTAGCACTTATGGCATTATGCCATAATGGAAAGAACCAAACATGAGAATACAATACTGGTACTCCAAGAAAATTTACTTTCGAATCTGGACGTACGAATCTGCACTTTAAGCCGAATTATGCATTTTAGTATGGTTCATGAAATTCCGATGCTCGTGGAGTATCCTCTGATGCCTTGTTTCCTTTATAACATAATGTAAGATCTTTTAATGTTTTACACGTACGAACACACGGGCTTCCTGCGTCATCGTAGCTGTGCAAGCGCGGTGACGCCTGTTATCTGGCGCTCTCTGACAACTGCTGAAACGAACCTATTTCTAACAGGTCGCGGGAAAATATTGCGAATGATTGTTTGAAAAGCGTTACTTTCAAAGTAAATTTCCTTTAACGGAAGATGAACTATGTGCGAGAATGTACGATGAATTTAATAAATCACAGATTGTTTGACTCTCATTTAAAAATCAACTCTTTGAGGACGATCATTTAGAAAAATTTTGAGCCCAGAAGGTCGCTATTTATGTCGCTATTAAAAATTTTATTGGCACATTTGTGTGATGTATCTGAAAGCGTAACACACGCAAAAAAGATCGACATTATACGTGAAAGCTTCTCTTACAGCTAATTAATCTTCGTTATATGTGAAAGCTTTGCTTTTCTTGTAACAACACTATGTATATTAATTTAAACCATTAACTTTTCCTATTAGTGTGTACACACTACTTAACAGTGATATTGCTATTGGCTGACTACATCACTGAATATCTGCTATCATCGGCTGGCGAGATCATGTAACATGAGCCATGACTGGCTAACAAAAGAGCATCGCAATTCGTAATACAAAAATATGCAGCGCAGATGTTGCTACACGTCAAAGATCTTCCCAAAACGCGAAATTCTACGCTGGTGTATAAAACCATAACCATTCACAGGTCTGATAAGTTTTACAGTTCCGAGGAGGAGTATACTACCACTTAACACGGAAAAAGTGTATTTTCACCCGGGAGAAAGTGTATTTTTAACCGGGAAATCCGGGAATCTTTTTTTCTTGTCCACGTATACAAAACACAGTGCACACACAAGCGTCTACTGATAGCAAATAGTGTCAAAGGCTTTAGGATGAAAACTAAGCAATACTTTCCAACAACAAACTGCTTTCAATGAGCGTGCCATCACAACTGGTTACGTTAGTTTTGTCTGATGAATTGGTAGCAGACTCCTGTGCATGTGTAGAGCTGAAGTCATGTATGAGCTGCACGTTATCTCACTTCTAGCTACTTGAAGTGTGGCTGTTAGCTGTATGAGCAGTAGCAGCAAGCAGCCAGATGCTAGATGGAAAAATTTTTCTAGCACACCCAAGTTGTCAGATCGGCACATGTGCAGAGCAGCCTGGTTTGTAGTGCAGGAGTAGTCTCCACGTGACACTTTTACGTTTTGTGATTTTGCTGTTTTGTTTACATTTACATCTCTTATGTTAAATGAAAACAAAGTTGATTTTTGTGGCTCAGAGTTATCAAGTGAATTAAAATACAGTCACTTAATGAAGGAAGATTAAAATATGTTATTAGTTTCAGTTTTCTGATATTATTTTATTTCCACATCATTGGCAACTGATTTCTTTCCATGTTATTGGCAGTCGAGCATTAATCATCTTGCAGAGCAATAAAGTTATAGTTTCCTAGAGAAATTTAGCTTTTATTAATCTTTTATGCAGAGGCAACCAATTTATTTGAAACAAAGTGTTTCATTCCACACTGTTGGCTAGTTTCAACTGTTCACTAATTTTCAAGTGCACATTTGCACCTTTTGGCATGCATGGCAAAGTACCATAATGAACAATACATGAGAAACTACAGTACTGGTACTCCAAGAAAACTGGCATCCTGAAAACCACAGTGGAAAGCTTAATACCAGGTAGGAGCCTACTTCAGTGTGAATCTGGACATACGAATGTGCACTTTAAGCTGAATTATGCATTAATTATGCCTCCCATGAAACACACTGTTTTTAAATCACAAGACATGTTTCAACACTTGTCTGGTGCCTTCTCAAGGCTTGACGCTATTTCTTAATTTGTATTGTTTACATCTTAAATTTACTGAATGCCATTGTTAGGTAAATTATAGATTGGCAGCATACCATGTTATCATTATAACTCTATACAAGACTTTATATTTGCTCCTGGAACAGAATATAAACTGCCATTTATACAGTTTCATGGCTTCACAGAAAACCTTGTTCATTTTTACACCATTTGAAAGTCGTGAAAAACTTATTGTCCTTAGTTCTGGCATATACAAACAGTTGGTTTTTGCAAGAAATTTGTATTCCTTCTTACTAGCTTTTTGCAGTACTGTGTGGACGTAAACGTGATTGGAAATGCTAGATAAGATTATTGGAGAGTAGGAATTAAAAGAAAACAGTATTAAAGTCACTATTTAGCAAAGTATTTGGGTACTTTAAGTTGTATAATATAGTTTTGAAATGACTGCTTTCTTATTTTGCATTCCTTATCTGGATAGGATATCGTAAAACAATTGCCCTAAGTACAGTGACTGCATATGTCCTTTCCTAACAACATGCTACAGTGCTGCACTCTGTCATGTGATGCCCCACCACACAAAATTCTAAACAGAAATGCAACAAGAAGCGTATGAGCAGAGCAAACACCAAGCATGGGCTTCCTATATCATGCAGCTTCTTATTCACAGTAAAGCCTGTTTGTTGACGCTCTGACAACTGTTCAAATGTATCTATTGATAACAGGTCACAGGAAAATATTGCGAATGGTAGTTTGAGAAGCGTTATTTTCAAAGTGAATTTCCTTTTATGCAGAGTGAATTATGTTACACATGGAAAAATTTCAGGCCCAGAAGACCAGCCATTTATGTCATTATTTAAAATTTTATTGGCACATTTGTGTTTGAAATATCTTAAAGGGTAACATATGTACAGAAAGGGCAACAGCCTCAACGGGTGCGGGGCAAAGTCAGGACATGCGGGGACCAAGCAGCAATCGGTATTGTAATTGTCAACTGTCGAAGCTGCGTTGGTAAAGTACCGGAACTTCAAGCGCTGATAGAAAGCACCGAAGCTGAAATCGTTATAGGTACAGAAAGCTGGCTTAAGCCAGAGATAAATTCTGCCGAAATTTTTACAAAGGTACAGACGGTGTTTAGAAAGGATAGATTGCATGTAACCGGTGGTGGAGTGTTCATCGCTGTTAGTAGTAGTTTATCCTGTAGTGAAGTAGAAGTGGATAGTTCCTGTGAATTATTATGGGTGGAGGTTACACTAAACAACCGAACTAGGTTAATAGTTGGCTCCTTGTACCGACCTCCCGACTCAGCAGCATTAGTGGCAGAACAACTGAGAGAAAATTTGGAATACATTTCACATAAATTTTCTCAGCATGTTATAGTCTTAGGTGGAGATTTCAATTTACCAGATATAGACTGGGACACTCAGATGTTTAGGACGGGTGGTAGGGACAGAGCATCGAGTGACATTATACTGAGTGCACTATCCGAAAATTACCTCGAGCAATTAAACAGAGAACCGACTCGTGGAGATAACATATTGGACCTACTGATAACAAACAGACCCGAACTTTTCGAATCTGTATGTACAGAACAGGGAATCAGTGATCATAAGGCCGTTGCAGCATCCCTGAATATGGAAGTTAATAGGAATATAAAAAAAGGGAGGAAGGTTTATCTGTTTAGCAAGAGTAATAGAAGGCAGATTTCAGACTACCTAACAGATCAAAACGAAAATTTCTGTTCCGACACTGACAATGTTGAGTGTTTATGGAAAAAGTTCAAGGCAATCGTAAAATGCGTTTTAGACAGGTACGTGCCGAGTAAAACTGTGAGGGACGGGAAAAACCCACCGTGGTACAACAACAAAGTTAGGAAACTACTGCGAAAGCAAAGGGAGCTCCACTCCAAGTTTAAACGCAGCCAAAACCTCTCAGACAAACAGAAGCTAAACGATGTCAAAGTTAGCGTAAGGAGGGCTATGCGTGAAGCGTTCATTGAATTCGAAAGTAAAATTCTATGTACCGACTTGACAGAAAATCCTAGGAAGTTCTGGTCTTACGTTAAATCAGTAAGTGGCTCGAAACAGCATATCCAGACACTACGGGATGATGATGGCATTGAAACAGAGGATGACACGCGTAAAGCTGAAATACTAAACACCTTTTTCCAAAGCTGTTTCACAGAGGAAGACCGCACTGCAGTTCCTTCTCTAAATCCTCGCACAAACGAAAAAATGGCTGACATCGAAATAAGTGTCCAAGGAATAGAAAAGCAACTGGAATCACTCAATAGAGGAAAGTCCACTGGACCTGACGGGATACCAATTCGATTCTACACAGAGTACGCGAAAGAACTTGCCCCCCTTCTAACAGCCGTGTACCGCAAGTCTCTAGAGGAACGGAGGGTTCCAAATGATTGGAAAAGAGCACAGATAGTCCCAGTCTTCAAGAAGGGTCGTCGAGCAGATGCGCAAAACTATAGGCCTATATCTCTTACGTCGATCTCTTGTAGAATTTTAGAACATGTTTTTTGCTCGCGTATCATGTCATTTCTGGAAACCCAGAATCTACTATGTAGGAATCAACATGGATTCCGGAAACAGCGATCGTGTGAGACCCAACTCGCCTTATTTGTTCATGAGACCCAGAAAATATTAGATACAGGCTCCCAGGTAGATGCTATTTTTCTTGACTTCCGGAAGGCGTTCGATACAGTTCCGCACTGTCGCCTGATAAACAAAGTAAGAGCCTACGGAATATCAGACCAGCTGTGTGGCTGGATTGAAGAGTTTTTAGCAAACAGAACACAGCATGTTGTTATCAATGGAGAGACGTCTACAGACGTTAAAGTAACCTCTGGCGTGCCACAGGGGAGTGTTATGGGACCATTGCTTTTCACAATATATATAAATGACCTAGTAGATAGTGTCGGAAGTTCCATGCGGCTTTTCGCGGATGATGCTGTAGTATACAGAGAAGTTGCTGCATTAGAAAATTGTAGCGAAATACAGGAAGATCTGCAGCGGATAGGCACTTGGTGCAGGGAGTGGCAACTGACCCTTAACATAGACAAATGTAATGTATTGCGAATACATAGAAAGAAGGATCCTTTATTGTATGATTATATGATAGCGGAACAAACACTGGTAGCAGTTACTTCTGTAAAATATCTGGGAGTATGCGTACGGAACGATTTGAAGTGGAATGATCATATAAAACTAATTGTTGGTAAGGCGGGTACCAGGTTGAGATTCATTGGGAGAGTGCTTAGAAAATGTAGTCCATCAACAAAGGAGGTGGCTTACAAAACACTCGTTCGACCTATACTTGAGTATTGCTCATCAGTGTGGGATCCGTACCAGGTCGGGTTGACGGAGGAGATAGAGAAGATCCAAAGAAGAGCGGCGCGTTTCGTCACTGGGTTATTTGGTAACCGTGATAGCGTTACGGAGATGTTTAATAAACTCAAGTGGCAGACTCTGCAAGAGAGGCGCTCTGCATCGCGGTGTAGCTTGCTCGCCAGGTTTCGAGAGGGTGCATTTCTGGATGAGGTATTGAATATATTGCTTCCCCCTACTTATACTTCCCGAGGAGATCACGAATGTAAAATTAGAGAGATTAGAGCGCGCACGGAGGCTTTCAGACAGTCGTTCTTCCCGCGAACCATACGCGACTGGAACAGGAAAGGGAGGTAATGACAGTGGCACGTAAAGTGCCCTCCGCCACACACCGTTGGGTGGCTTGCGGAGTATCAATGTAGATGTAGATGTAGATGCAAAAAAAGAACCAATATTATATGTGAAATCTTAGGTTTGTTTGTAGCTATACTATATGTTTATTAATTTAAACCATTAACTTCTCTTATTTGGGTGTTCATGCTACTTAACAGTGATGTTGCTATTGGCTGCCTACAACAAGTGTCCTATGCTTTGAGTATTTGCTGTCATTGGTAGGCAAGATCATGTGATATGAGCTATGAGTTGCCAATAGTCAGGCTTTGGAAACCAATGTGCGGTGTTCAGTGGAATTTGTATTTATACTTTCATAATAAGAATGTATATAGTACATCAAAGTCCTTTCCAAAACACGTTTTTTTTTTTTTTTGTTGTGTTTCATTTAGTAAAACACTGGGAACTTCTATGCCAGTGTATAAAACTTTCACCATTCAAAGAATCTGTAAGTTTTACAGTTCCGAAGGAGAGTGTACTATCACTTAAAATGGAAAAAAGTGTGTCTTTTACCAGGAAATGTGGGAAAAATCTAAGAATTTTTTTTCTCGTCTGTGTATATACTCTGAACTGTCAATTTTTATTTTACTTTTGGTCTGTTGAACGATTTAAGTGTTGGGCCATGTTTGTCAGCTGTTTGATCATCAAATTAATATTGCCAATCCACCAGAATGACTTATCCCATCAAGGTACTTGAAACTGGCCTAAGAGGCCTAAGACAGAAATAGTGCAATATTATGAAAATAAAATAAAAATTCACTGTGGCAGACAGTATGGAGTCATTCAAAAAAGTCGTAGCAATTATGAATGTTATGTTTGTGTTGACTGGAGGGACTCAAGCTGGTAGCTACATTTCAAATATGGATAGTAAGCATACTATTTACATTACCCACAAACTACATGCAAGATACAGAATTTGCTGCTATTGTTACAATGTGTTCACCATCATCATATCATATCATTATCATTCTTTTCCTCGGTGAACTGTTTATTCACTTCTTCCCTACATAGTACTATATCATTTTGTGCTTCCTTGCTGGCCGGTGTGGCCGAGCGGTTCTAGGCGCTTCAGTCTGGAACCGCGTGACTGCTACGGTCGCAGGTTCGAATCCTGCCTCGGGCATGGATGTGTGTGCTGTCCTTAGGTTAGTTAGGTTTAAGTAGTTCTAAGTTCTAGGGGACTGATGACCTCAGACGTTGAGTCCCATAGTGCTCAGAGCCATTTTGTGCTTTCTTGGTCAGTGTTTGGGCATTAGAAATTAGCTCTTTTTCCCATTTCGTTTACATTATTACTTTTTTTAAAAGATAAAAATGTAACAGCTAGATGTTTTTCCCTTTTTTTTCTTTCCCACTCCCAAGCATGGTTTGAAAGCTTTATTTCTGTGAAGGAGTGTGAAGTATTTTGCAATTTTGTGGGTTTTAGACTTTAGTGAGTCTGAAAAGCTAAGGCAGTTCATCCATAAAGAAAGAAGTAAGTTATGTTGTTAAATTCTATTGAAGTGGATAATGAGTTGAGTAATTTTCTTTGTTTGTAATTTAATGACATATTGTTCTGTGAAATGTTGTTTTGCTAGAAATGGTGCAAAATAATGTACAGATATCTAAAAGAAAAGACATAATGTGTTTCAGAGCAGAAGCACCATAAATTTATCATAACAGGTCAGTTTGCAGCAACTATATGAGTGAAAGTTTGCTTTCCATTATGTGAGAAATATGTAGTCCTGATTATCAGCTGTTAATGATGTTGAGAAGCGTATCCATATTGGGCACCATGTGTCTATCCTAGGATTATGGAAGGAAATCTAGACATCACCTCAACTGTATATGATTTGTCTATTTCACAACTGCTTTTGGATGTTTCCTCTTATCAAATGAAATGAGATGTGTAAAATGTATTCCTAATGCATGTAAGAACCAGTGATGCTCTTCATATTGCTATGAAAAAATTGTCCAGTAATCTCAGCCATTCACTCTAGGTGCCCCCCCCCCCCTATTCTTATAGGGAACATCTGATAATGATATAGATTTCATCATAATAGAACGAAAATAGATCACTCAATTGTACAGACACATAGAATGTATAACATTATGAGGATAGAATGGTTACTCAACTGTGACCTTGCTGAAGGAAACATCCTGTCATTTATCTGAAGTGTTTTTGGAAAATTGCAGTAAATCTAAATCAGGGTGTCCAGACAGAGTAAATTATATGGTTCAATTGCTTTATCTCATTCTGTTGGTCCCAGTTATACAACATTATTTTGTTCATACACAATTTGCACGAGATATGAGCCATCTGGATAGCTGAGCACTTTAGCATGCTACTCTTAGGATTCATGCTTGTCACAGATTGAATCTGCATCAGATTAATGACAAGGGCTGGTGAGCTGGCCACCCTTGGTGTCATTTGTAGGTGGTTATACACATGCAACTAAGTGAATACCATGCTGGCACTCACATCCCACCTCAGGTACATTCTGCTGTTTAAAAGTTTTTTGTTTGTTTTTGCTTGGTAAAAATTAGTACAAAAATGGCTCTTGTTCCATTATTACATGTAGAACTATTAGTGAAATACTTATAGTCTGATTGAAATTAGTTGATAGTTGACACTTCACATGTTGGAGCTGCCTTCTTCCAATCAGAGCACACATCATCACGCCTAAACTGTTCACCATTGCCAAACTGCCACAACCAGTTGTCAGTCCACTTGTAATTCCTGGTCTGACTGTTTTTCTTGATTTATTTGGAGCCAGAATCCTAGGTCTGGCTCCTTCATTTCGCATTTCATAAGGCTTGATAACCACACAAAAAACAGCACATACAAAATGATGAAAACAAAATATACATTTCATACACAGCACTAGCAAAACATTACTGGAGCCTTTCACATAAGACATGATTCGGTGTTACATATTAGATTGTTACTACCAGAAACATTGCATTAGACCAAACTTTTCTGAAAACAGCAAATCATCATTTCAACTGGTTGTACAGAGGAGTGAATATAACACTATAACATGGAGAGACACCATGAAGCAGTGATTAAGGGAGAATTCTAATATGCAGAAGGTCGTGGGTCCAAATCTCGTCACATGACATAACTTTTTAAATTTGCATATCTTTATCAAAATGACTCCGATTATTATTATTTTCATTTATTTGGTTTAAATGCATTTTTTTTATTTTTAATCTTTTTTACATCACCTTCAACATCATATTGATTTTTTTATCAGACATGTCATCGTTTGGTATCATGTCAGCTCGTGTTGCCAGCGTGAGGATAGTTTCAGGTAACTGATGAAAGCAAGAAGTTACTGTTCACTTTTAGAGCTGAAACTGAATTTTTTTGTCTTGAGTTTGCTCGTAGAGCACAGCTTTAATCATCGTGAACAAAGCGGGTGTGATAAACAGCTCTGCTGCTGGTTGTTGACCACTGTTTTCTTGGATACATTGCACTTCACAAGGTTGTGATCAGGTTAGCACATGAGCATAAACTCAGGGCTATAAAACATGTCATGGTCACTTAAAATCAGCCGTGGACAGACTGTCTTGCATTCCCGCCATGCCTGATGGTAACCGCCTCCATCATTGCTCTGCATAACATGAGCAGCACTTGTGGAGTGACCCACAGTGTATATGTGTCGCCTTTAACTGAGCAGCAGCCAATGTGGCAGCACTGTAGCATCGAGTGATAGATGTCAACTGTCAAGTAATTTTAATCGGACTGTAGTAATGTTTTTCCAGGTATGCACAACAGATTGGTATATGTACTCACTTGGTGCAGTATGGTTACCCAGTTTTTTTTTAAATTCTTTACAATGAGTTGACTACTTTATTTTAGTTTTTATTCTTATGGCCCTTTCCTGCTGTTTGAAAACTGTCCATATTTTCTGATTTTGATGTTCAGTGTAGAATCCGATAGGTAAGAAACCGTAAGGAAATTGCCATATCACAGAAGAACTGACCATGAAGCCTTAATAAAAGAGTATACTTCTTTCCTAATGGCTTGAAACACGTATGCCAGTTTCACTGGACTCTGGCTACTGTTGTATTAGCCAGTGAATATGCAGAAAGACAATAAGAGCTGCTATGTAAAAGAAATGGCACTTCCAATACTTATCTGGGATGCTTTTATTATACCGTATTTACTCGAATCTAAGCTGCACTTTTTTTTCCGGTTTTTGTAATCCAAAAAACCGCCTGCGGCTTAGAATCGAGTGCAAAGCAAGCTTAAGTTATGAAAAATGTTGGTAGGTGCCGCCACAACTAACTTCTGCCGTCGAATATATGTAGCGCTACACAGGCATGCTTTGTAGGCTCAAAGATAAATACTGGCGCCAAAACCTCTGCGTCAGTAAATAAATTTAAAAAAAAAGGTGGAAGACGAGCTTTTTTTTTCCGCCCCGAGTTTCGACCACTGCATTTTCATACATTATCCAACGAAGTAAATACAAATTCCGTATTGTTCATCTTCGAATGTAGTAGAATTTCAATGTACTACGAAAATCCGACTGGCAAGACTGTTTGGGATGTTTTTCAATATGGCCAACTGTTACGTTCTGAATTTTTTCCTATCTGTGAGAAGAGATGGTTGCTAATAGTAACCTGATGAAATGTGAATCACAAGCAGTATTCTCTTCACCATTCACCATAAGAATAATACGAATATAAACATTTTGCCATGTGTTCTTCCGTGTTTGTTGCTATCTCATTTAAATCCTGTCTGCCTAATAAACTACGAAACTAGAGTGAGACAACAGCAAACCCGGAAGAATACACTTATCGTGTCATGTTTATATTCGTATTATTCTTAGCCTAATAGTGATACAGTCAGAAATGAACCACGGCAACTGACTAGATTTTTAAATCTAAGATGACTCTAATTTCTGTGCAGAATTTGATGTACTAAAGAAGCGGCCGCAAAGATTTTCAAACGGAGAAAAATTTTCGCCTAACTCTCGTTCAGAACATGTTCTATCATACGCAGCCTATTATTTGGTTCTTGTTGATCATTCTCAAAGAAAGCAGCAGTGTAAGTAACAACAAATAGCAGTCTCTTGACATTGCTTCGCTAATGAGACGATTCGCCTCTTTTTAGTTGTAAGCGGCGGTAGCGCGCATAAAAGCAAGCCATGCCGCGAACGGCGACAGGCCGTAAACACGCACTATCAGAATGCGACAAACAATGCATGACACAGTACAGTGATGCATTTTCAGCTTAGAGTGACGTAAACACCTATAACAGAGAAAACAGCACTTATCAGATCAAACAAAATAAGCAATCGATTCAAACCAGACGAAGCACGTGGAAAAGGAAGGGTACCCGTATAAATACGGATGGAGCGCCTGACGCATAGCAATGGCTACCTGGTAAAGCTTACGACTCGAACCAAACTACTGTAGCTGTATCGTCATTCATTCGACCTAAATTGTGTCTCATATTACAATGGACCAACTTTGTTTTGATTTGGAGGTGCGGCCTAAAACTTTTCTCTCCCCTTGAATTTCGAGTCTCAAATTTCAGGTGCGGCTTAGATTCGGGAAATCTTTTTTTTTTCCTTTGTTTCGAGTCTCATTTTTCAGGTGCGGCTTAGATTCGAGTGCGGCTTAGATTCGGGTAAATACGGTAATATTAATACATGAACATGAAAATTGAAGTACCGATTTTTAATATTAATTGTACAAGGAGGCCAATCATCCTAATATAGTTTGGAATGTACTTTGCCATATATGTGCACAAAGCAAAAAATAATATGTGCATGTAGCCATTAAGAGTGGTGAAAGGAAGTAGAAGCTTTCACATTCATATCACAGATGTTACATTCTCTATCACGCATTGAAATCTCCAATACCTGAACATCAAAAATTGAAGAGCTAACAACCTCTGCCATGCACACTGACCAGGTACTATGGTAGAAATGACACACAAAAGTAACAGCATTTTGTAAAATTGCGTTCTAGAGGCTTTCGTGTTTACACGGTTCATTTGCAATATAACATGCATACCAGGCAGCTACAATCTGACAAGTGCTGTGAAAATCAAAATATAGTAGTAACGAAGTCTGTAAATAACATTGTATATTGACATCATTATTTCACTTGCTTTTCTTTAACTGTAACTGTGTGGTCATTTGCTGCCATTAACTGAAAATTTGAAGTAAATTCCTATTTTGTAATTCCTTCATTTTGAATAACTATGACTTCGGACTTCCCTTATTATATGTGGACTATATTTTTTTAGAGTATGCTTAGAAGGAGAATGCCAGTGGGTCAGACTGGAAGGTGCAGAGATAGACAGTCACAGTTTTTACATAAAGAAAGTAATAGTAATATGGACATTCATAATGTCAATGCATTTCTTTTATTTAGCAGTCTTAAAACGTGAGCATTGAAAATTGATGTACCAGTTTTTAAAAGAAAGTAATAGTAATATGGACATTCATAATGTCAATGCATTTCTTTTATTTAGCAGTCTTAAAACGTGAGCATTGAAAATTGATGTACCAGTTTTTAAAATTAATTTTACAGGGAGGCCAATAAAAACTTATATAATTCAAAAGGAACTTTGCCGCAGGTGTGCATGAAAGAAAATAAAAATCACATGTACACGTAGCCATTAGGAGAGATAAGAAGAAGTAGACACACACATGAAAACACGTTTTCCTTTGTCTCTGACATTGCTAGCAACTTCTACCACGTGTAACGATCGGGTGGCAGGGTAGAAATGACACATGAAAGTAACAACATTTCCTGAAGTTGCATTCTGGGTGTTCATGTTTAAATGCTGCAGAGAGTTCATTTGCAGTAACACATGCAGACTGGAGAGCTACAATGCCCCGACTGGTACATAGTCGATGTTGTCAACAGTGAAAAACAAAATGTAGTAACGAAGCCATCAGGGACAACAAACGTTTTTTGTTAGCATCAATCCTTCACTTACTTTGGACTAAGAGTAAATGGAACTAACTCTGTTCATTTGCCACTGTCACCACAAAATTTAGAGTCTTCCTAATTTTCAATATCTCCATTTTGAGTAGCTACAACATCCCTTATTAAAAGGAAACTATATTTGTTTTAGGCGTGCCTCAGAGAAGAATGTTAATGAGTCAGACTGAAAGGTAAAGAGCTAGAGAGACACAGTTTTTGTGTAGAGTAAGTAATTGGTATAATCCAGATGTTGATAACAAAAATTCTGTTGTTGTTCTGAAAAATACACTTAAAGGTGCACTGAACATAACCCCAAATAATTTTGAGAACTGTAGTTTTGGTTTGATCAATTTCCAGACCAGATTTTTTAATGCAAATCATTTTGTGTCTGAGGTTACTTGACACAATACAATGGTGTAAGGGAAAAGTTAATTCACCACCACCATTAACACAAAATTTTTTTTTCAACGCAGTGTAGGAGAGATTCCCTTCAAATGATTGAATAATTAAAGAGAAATCAAAGAACTATTTCAAGAATACATGTAGTTACAATGCAGCATTTGACACTTCAAGATACATGACATTTGCTCTCGCAGGTGAGGTCCACTGATGGTACTAGTCTAATTTAATACACTATTTCCTAATGATGATGTGATCAGTCATCACAATTCTCATTACAATGTCCATGAGTGCACACTAGAAAGTTTATCTTACTTTTATGCTTTGTAACTGAAAAATTGATGTCTTCATAGCCCACATAATTTAATTAGTAACATTTTACTTGAGAAACACAAAGCAGGCAAAGTAAGACA
Source organism: Schistocerca americana (assembly GCF_021461395.2). Classification (NCBI taxonomy): domain Eukaryota; kingdom Metazoa; phylum Arthropoda; class Insecta; order Orthoptera; family Acrididae; genus Schistocerca; species Schistocerca americana. Next base: position 480,476,412 of record NC_060120.1, read on the forward strand.
TCACCCTATCAGAAAATGTAAAATTACATACAAATGTAATTTTTATATTAGAGGTTTATCATATTTCAACTAATAATTGTTGACATTTACTGGATTAAAAAATAAAGGTATTTTATGTAGGACCATTGATATTGTTGTAAGTGATCATAATCTCATAATATCCAGGATCAAAATAGGTATGTAGCTAGAGGGAAACAACTCATCAAAAATGTATTTTATGGTGGTTTATTGTAGAGCAAGCATGTACATGAGATTAAATACCAACATTACATTGTTACGAGTCTACTACTATAACTTGAGTGCTAGTGACACGGACTTTAATTACTCCCTGCTTTATGTAAGTTTTAATTTTGATCAGTCCTGTTTCGATTAGGTCAGTGCTGTATTTGCTTATTTATGATGCAGTTTTCTGGTTGCTTGTAGCAAATCTGAAGTTGTTTGTTGTTGAACAAAAGCATCTGATAAAAATCATTTGTGGTGTAAATTCAAGAACATCGTGTAGAAACCTGTTCAAGGAACTTTGTATTCTAATTGCTGCTTCTCAATATATTTATTCCTTAATGAACTTTGTTGCAAGTAAAGCATCTCTATTTCCAACCAATAGCTCAGTACATAGTATCAATACTAGGAATAAGAACAATTTACATAAAGACCTAAAATCACTTACCTTGGTCCAAAAAGCGGTCCAATATTCAGGAGCACGCATTTTCAATAAATTGCCAGCAACCATTAAAAACTTGGTTTCAGACAAAGCACGGTTTAAACAGAGTTTGAAAGACTTTTTGATAGGCAACACCTTCTACTCCATAAATGGGTCTATGGAACGAAAACTGAATGTAATCTAATCTAAAACACATCAATCAAAGGACAGCTTTGAGAGATACCTCCAATGTGGGTAGATAATTTTTCCAGTCAATCTCATTTATAATTTGCCTTTCCTACAATTATTTTTACCTGGTCATTCCACCTTAAATTGCTACATGCGCATATCCCCAGATAATTAATGGATCTAATCGCTTCCAGTGATTGTTTGACGATTGTGTTGTCATACAGTAATAGGTCTTTCCACCTATTTGTGCGCAAAGGGTTACGTTTGTTTATGTTGGTGATCAATTGCCAATCTCTGCACCAAGCATCAATCCTCTGAAAGTGTTCCTGCATTTCACAACAATTTTCTATCAGCGCACACAGAGCAGAGAATACATTGAAGAGCAGTTTAAGGTGTACACGTATACAGGGTGTTCAGAAATTCTCCGTTACAAACTTGTAGGACTTGTGGAGGGGAGTGGGTAGATATTTTGAATTAGAACCCAAGTCCAGGAAAGCACTGTGTCCATACTACAGCCATTTGAAAACATGTTGGTAACACAGTATTTTTACAACTAATTGGCTAGGTGTGACCCAGTACATCACTTGTTTTACAATTCCATTCATTAATAGCCAGTGAAATTGCTCATGTACCCATTGACGGGTTCTCTCTAATATGATGCAGTACGGCCTCTTCCAGTTTGGGTGTGCAGTGTCTTCTTGGAGCACCACAGTCACGCATGCTGACAGTGAACCCTTTCTTGAAGCTGTTGTCTAATTTTGGTGAAAATGGTATACGATGTAGTCAGGCATTGTGGAGAATGTTAAAGGTGACGAGCAGCTCTTCCATTACTGTGAGCTTTGCCACTCAGAAGGATCAGATCAATGAATTCTGCAAATGTATACTCAACCACATTGTTCTAACACTCACAGACATGTGAATTAGCCTCGAATCAGGTCACAGAGAAGTAGGATAGGCGTCAAATGACTTTAGCTGATATGACGTAACCCCCCCCCCCCCCCCCTTCCCCCCAACCTTGATTATCATGTTGCATACCTACCCATCTAACATGCTTTCAAACGGTTGTACCACAGAAATGGTATTTTTCCAGGCATGGATTCCTATTCAAAATATTATATACTCACTCTCCTCTACAAGTCCTAGAAGTTTGTAATGGGAATTTCCGAACACGTTGTCGATGTATGTATGTTTCTCAACAACCTTCCTTAAAAACAAGAACGACCTGCATATGTTTCAATCACTAGGAACACATCACTTCTCCTATTGTAGACTGCTGCTAGAAGAGAAGCAAATTCTTTTGCATACTGTATGTATAATTGTTTGCCTATCCCATTAGGTTCAATCAACTTCTTTCCCACAATCACTTACTTCAGTTTCAATCATTTTGGCATTTGTGCAACAATTGAGAGAAGGAACTACATTGTGACCTTTCTCAGTGGAACAGTTTTAAAAAAGGAATTTTATTTTTTGACCTGTCTATCGTCCTGTGTCTCAATGCCATTTTGGTCGCTGACTGTCTGGCCATGTAGCTTTGATCCATGTGCTGATTTAATGTAAGACCGAAAGTTTTTAGAATTTTCTATCACATCGGCAGACAGAGTTTTCCTTTAGAATCTGTTGAACATTACACTCATGTTTCACATGTGGCTGTCATTACACTAATTTTGGTTTGGTTCAGTATTTGTTGATGTACCTGGTTTTGGCTGCATTTACATCTGTGTTGTAGCTGTCCTTACCTTTGGGGCAGCTTTAACATTGCTGTCAAACCATGATGGGTGTTTCCCACCCCTCCTTAGCACATACATGTTAACATGGATTGTACAGCTCACTTGAATTTGTCCAATTGTACACAACCATTTCCGTCTCAGTGATAAATTTTTGAGGTGACTGCTCTGGTAATGTGAAATCTTTTTCTTGTCGCACTTACAAACAAGAATCTTTTCCTACCTTTCTTTAAGTTTCTATTCACACCCATAGTCAGTGATGCAGTAACAGCCATATGATCACTTATTGTCTGCTCTCTATTAACTGAATCAAAAAGATGAATGCCAGCAACCTAAGTCATCACAAGATATGTGTACGAGATGATCCTTCAGATGCTTAGACAAGACCAAAAAAAGCACATGGAAGTTCGTCTGGATGTGGTGGACCAATATGAGGCTCAAGGTGACAATTTTCCAACACTATAATGGTTGGAAATGAGACATGGCGTAATCACTACACACTGAAATCCATAAGGCAGTTCATTGAGTGACGGCTTGTAAATTGTCTAGTAAAGACACAGCCGTTTGTGGGCAGAAAGTGAGGTGCGGGCTGGGATTGGCAGGATATTGTTACTTTCATTGTTTTGGAGCTGAAGCAACTATCGAGTCAGAATTTTGCAAGGTGACAATCTTTAGGCTGGAAACACAAATTTCCAGGCAGGCCAGAAAAGACAAACTTCCACTTCGAACATAATTCCAAGCTTCACTACAGTTTTGTGACCATTAAACTAATTTCCAAATTTGGTTGGACTTTCCTACCACATACATTGTACAGTCCTGATTTAACACATAGAGATGTAAATCTTTTTGACGTAAAAGTTGTTTGTGACTGTGTGGAAAAATTACTATTAGCTGAAATCTTGCTCTATTTAACTATATTATTATGTTTCCTGTATCTACAGTTTCCATGAAAATGGATTGGAGGCTTTACTTTTAGAATAGTTGTGGGATGTTTCCAAGGATGCTTCTGCAGTTAATAAACACTCTACTGTAACATTGACTTTCTCGGCTCTACCATTATGAATGCTGCTCTCGGTAATAAGTGGGGTGTAAAATCATTCCTCTCTGAAATTAGAATGGAATATATCAGGTCTGTGGGATGATTTCTCTATCCTAAAAATTAATGGAGGTCAAGGATTTACATCTAAGATCATCACAGAATAGGTTGAGCCTCTGGTTGAACCCTTCCACTTGGCTCCAAACCAGAGGATTCTCCACACTTTGATCGAGACCTCGTGGCAAGCATATGGGTTGGATAATGTCCTTCCTTCCTATTCTGCCTGCTGTTTCTGTAAGAGACTCTATTATCTGTCTAAAGTTTGAGTTCCCAATGGCAGCAAAACCAGTCTCTGCACTGGTCCAGACCTCTTAAGGAAGACTGGCCATGTTCCAACAGACAAGGCATTCCGTACTGGCTCTGATGTATTTTCAACAATGGACAAGACTTGAAACCAGTTTTTGAGACGTAGGGCAGGCATGTGGTCAGTACCATCTTTCACCTTCTGCCCAGAGATTCACGATAACAGCATTGTTCAGTATACACACCCAGATGAATGTGGACTAACCAGTCAACCATATTGAAAGGTACTGTGTCATTGGGGATCCCAGTCGACACTATAGGAACAAATCAAAAGTGCGATAACCTTTGCTCCAGTTGCCTCAGTGCCACTGTAGCCAAGGGCACTGGCCTGAAGCTTGTTATCACGGTCAATGCAATGTTCAACTGTTCCTTGACTGACCAGTTTCTCCTGGATCCACACATAACAAGCACAATCTGTATTGGTCTTGAACCTGTACAACTAAGAACATCACCCTAATCCAAAAAGTCATTTATGGAATCTTAAGTTCTGCTGCTATGCTGGTTCTGACTTAAGTAATTGCTGCTCAGCACAGATACTATTCTCTTAATCTCAGAAACAAGACTCTGCAGCTGGAGCTCTAAAGCTAAAAAGCTTTTTGTTATTAAACAAATTCTTATAATTTACTTTTCCGATTTCCTGCTTTAGCTTTCCAATTTTGTGTCTATTTCCATTTCTTACTTATCTGTGATCACTTAAAATGGTTTAGTACAGGCATTGCGCGCGTGCGCGCGCGCGCACACACACACACACACACACACACACACACATGCATGCAAGCACACAGACTGTCTCTGGATGCTGGGGCCCAGCTGTGTACTCATTTCTGTATTGATAGAGCGACACTTAAGAGGTGAAAATTGTTAACAGATGAAGTGTTTCTGAATGTTTTGTTTCAGGATGAAACACATTTTATTACATTTAGGTTAAATGTATGGTATAATTTCTGTATTAAATAAATAATTGATATTTGCTAAAGAAATTGGCCCATTAACAAATTTATTTTCTTTTATAGGTGTTTGTATGTGGTCCATACCCCCATTGGCTGTTTCTCACATCGAGAGGAGAACTTCGAACACATCCAATGAGTATTGATGGAGCTGTCACTTGCTTTGCACCATTTCATAACATTAATTGTCCACAAGGATTCCTCTATTTCAATAGAAAGGCAAGTTTATGTAATACTCAGGTTCACATAAATTATACTTATACTTCAGTTATTCTATCTATTCTGTAAAATTCATGTTATTAGTAGAAAAGCTGCTGTCAAAGATTCTCTGCCTGGTTTCTTTAGTTTGTTATCATTGCTTTAGTTTGACATTGTACTTGTGATCTTGACAGCATTGGCAAGTAGCTTTACTCTTGAGGTCACATATCATGGTAATAAAGTTCCTAATCATGTTGTGACATTCTCCTGCTCTATTTCTTCATTGATAGTCCTCGGTGTCTACATACTGCATTGTTATACTGGCTGGAAAATGGGGGGGTGGAAGTTCGACACTGACCATTGTAAATGACATAGTCAACAGTTACACAGTTGCATTTTGCAGTTCTTTACTTTGACTGTTCGCAACCCTAATATTGCACAGTTTTATGGCCAGTTCACTACTGGTAAATTAGCCTCATTAATAGCTTGCAGGCAAACATCAGCATACTGCTACATTAGTTTGCTGTTGAACCTCTATGAGCAGTAAATACCTAACCACACAGTTCAGTTCTTGCAGAGTAATGAGGTATGTGTGACAGTGTTTCTCAAATAAATTGAACAGCTGGCAGGGGTGCTTCTATTGTTCACTGACAACAGAGAAACAGGCAACAATGAAATTAAATTATTCTGCATTGTCGTTCTTTCATAGCACACTTATGTTGAGTAAACTGAGTTGCTCAGTTCATCGCTCTGTGTTTAAAGGAAAAACCTTTGTGCTCATGTGCCGTGTTTAAATTAACAATCTTGTGTGATCATGTGCAGTGTAGTACGATTGGAACTGGATACAGTCTTTCTTTCTTTCCATTTACATTTTTCTTTTGTTTTGACTGTTGGTTGCCAATTTTGTAAGTGCCTTAACATGAATAACAGTATATATATATATATATATATATATATATATATATATATATATATATATATATATATATATATATATATAAAGCAAAGGTGCAAAAAAGAAAAGCAAATTGTTTCTGATTTCAAGTTTCACGAAAAACTAAGTGCCAAGTCAGACATTACAAAAAGAAATAACCTTGTTAGTGATGATCCTGCAGAATGATGTGTCAATGAATCAAAAATCGACATTCTCTTGCAACATGGCATTAATTGAAATTGTAACGGTGATTTTTCTAATCCAAGAAGATCAATAGGCGATAAAACCAGATATTTGAACAAAAATGTATTTTACCATAAACTTTTAAATGGTGAATCAACTTCGCCTGATTTTCTAGTATACTCCTGTAGCACCGGTGCCGTTTTTTGTGCACCATGTAAACTGTTCGAAGGTAAGGCCACAATTGCTACTAATGGTATTGCAGACTGGAAAAATATTTCTAATATTCTGCCTCACCATGAGAATTCACTTGAACACAAAAATTCTGAGTTGTCACTCTTAACAAGAAAAAAGTCACTTGGAACAATAGATAACCATTTCAGTCATATGTTGAGACAGAAAAAATGTACTGGCACAATATGTTGAAAAGGGTGTTTGCAGTGGTGAAGAAGCTAACAAGTCGCGGACTTCCCCTACATTACATAATGGTCAATTTATGATGTCTGTTGAACTTATAGCTGAGTTTGATCCTTTTCTCGCAGAGCGCATTGAACAATATGGAAATCCAGGGCAGGGCTATACAAGTTATCTTTCTTCAACAATCTGTGATGAAATAATAGAGCTTCTTTCTGAACGAATAAAGGGAATTATCATAAGTGAATTAAGATAGGCCCAATGTTTCTCTATAATAGTAGATTCTACTGCAGACATTTCATGTATTGATCAATTATCTTTCATATTAAGTTATGCGAACGAGAATGGTGAACCTGTTGAACGCTTCCTTCTGTTTTTACCAGACCTAGGACACAAGTCCGAAAACTTAGCTGAGGCTGTACTAAAAGTCCTGTCTACAAATTCCATTGATATTACAGACTGTAGAGGCCAGTCATATGACAATGCAAGCAATATGTGAGGAACCTACAGTGGTTTGCAGGCACACATTAAAGAACGAAATCCGAAAGCGCATTATGTGCCTTGTGCAGCACACTCTTTGAATTTAGTTGGCACTATGCTGCAAGCTGTTGTCGGGAAGCATGTTCATTTTTCAATGTACTGCTAAACCTTTATAATTTTTTCTCTGCTTCTACACAGTGCAAGGATAGACCTATTTCCTTCATGAAACCAGGAATCAAAATGGTAAAAATTTTATCAAAAACACGTTGGTCAGCAAGAGAGGAAGCACATGCAAGTCTGTATCAAAACTGGGAGGGCGTTATCAATGCCCTTACACATATTGCCAATAATATGTTTGAAAAACAACTTGTGCGAAATGAGGCTTCAGCTTTATTGAATCAACTCAGCAGACTAGAAACAATATTCATCATGACAGTTTGGAAGGACATACTCCAGAGTTTTAATAGTGTAAATCTGAAATTGCAAAGTGTAAATACTGATACTAAAATAGTACATGAATTATATGAATCACTTGTAGGGTTTATTGCACCTATTCGTCGCATGTTCGACTATTATAAAAATAAATCCATGTAGATTGTGACTGATATAGACTATGAATGCAGCCATAAAAGATCACAAAAACGCAAAGTTCATGACGACGAAGAAGCAGACTCTGAAGAAGTTTTTCTGACTGGAAGCAAAAAAAAAGTTGAAACATTTCTCCCAGTACTGGATAGCTTGTACGCCGAATTAGTGAGGAGGAAGGAAAGCTCTGGAACACTGTTGGACTCCTTCACAGTTTTCAGTAACCTTAAGAACAGTTCACTTGACGATATTGCTGAATGTGCAGCAAAACTGCAAGCGTCATATGACACAGATTTAGAGCCTTCTTTCCCTATTGAATGCGTACGTTTCGCGGAACTTTTGAAATCTTCTGAGATTAGTGATTACCAGTTGAAGTGAGTAATCCTAAAAGATTAGAGCTGATTACCTCAATTTCCTTTTTAATTTCGTTCTTCAGTTTATCCTTTAAGCTAGCAATGTCAGGTCTTATGCTATCAGTTTTATTTTCCACTCTACTAATGTATTTTTTCATACTACTAATGTCTTCTTTCATACTCATACTATTCATATTTTGCATTAATGTCTCTTCTAATTTTCCATCTGCCATAAACTTTTGCCCTTGCTGACTTTTGCTTCTAGATCTCCCCCCCTTCCCCCTAGCCTTAACAATTTTTTTACCCACTTCAGTACTGTTTTCGCCCATTTCACTCACACCACCACACAATGTATATGATGCTTTTATTATCTCATCTGCAATAGGACTTTCATCCCCATCATTCAAAGTTGCATTCATGTCAGATTTATAACCATTATCAGACCCGTTAAGTCTTTCTGTTCATTTAAAAACTTAACCTCAACAGCTTTATTACCAATCACATCACTCTCATGTTATCCATTCTCCCCCATCACACTGTCGTGTACTTTAAGGCCACTCATTATGTATCACTTAATATAAAACAGCTTTTGCTGTGAATTACCTTATTTTTATTCCCTCATCTCCTGCTGCTGCGGTTTTATCTCGATTCCTCATCTGCACGGTTACTGCAAGTTGTAATTTTCTTAGTGAGGCATCTTGTTTATCCCGGTTGGCTGTGTCCACCTGTATGCTGATTGGCTGCTCCTGTACTCAGTTGCTGCTTCCATAGAACCCACTCGCTGATTGGCTGTTCCACCTCCCTGTTTAAAGGTGGCTATATCAGTTCTGATATTTCAAAAATAATTGAATGTCACACTTCCATAATATTGTCTGTTCACTGTCCTTGACAAAATTCCAATGCCATGTGTACCATGCACTCACATAGTTAAAATCACTGTATTTTTAAACCGTTCTTGAGGTGACTGTTCAATGTTCGCAAGTCTTTGTTTACTGTGTCCAAATATTGTCATAATAGACCTCACGCGAAAGGGCACCACACGTGATGCTCTCCTTCTTTATTTCTTCGTTGATAGCCCTTGGAGTTAACGTACTGCATTGTTATACTGGCTGAAAAATGGGGGGTGGGGAAGTTCAACACTTGACTACTGTAAATGATGTAGCTGACAGTTGAGATGCACAGTTGCATTTCACAGTTCTTTACTTTCACTGTTCACAACCCCCTATATTACACAGTTATATGGCCAGTTCACTATGGTAAATGATAAACCTCACTGATAGCTTGCAGGCAAACATCAGCAGACTGCTACATTAGTTTACTGTTGAACATCTCTGAGCAGTAAATACCTAACCACACAGTTCACAGTACTTGCAGAATAATAAGGTATGTGTGGCAGTTTTTCTGAAATAAATTGAACAGACACAGTCATTGTTTAACAGACACAGTCATTGTTTTAACACACGACCTATTTGTGTTACACTAATTCCACTGTTAAGTTAATGCATTATTGCCACACCAGATTATACAGACTTCCCGTCTGAAAATCGGCCGTGGACTGATTGTCTCAGGACCAAAAATCAGGCCTTTATATATCCTCACAATAATAAGTACTGAAACTATACAATGTTCTATGTTTCATTTACAGAAATTGCAATTAAAACATAACTCATTCAACTAAATGAATACATCAAAAAATTTGTCCTTTTTAACGGTTCCTTCTATCACAAAGATTAGGATGAATTATTTATTTAAATAATGAAATTAACAGATATAGTTATGCAAACAATGCTTTTGACAAACCTGGTGATTATTTTTCGAATTAATTAAGGGCTGGCTTTGCTAATATGTTTTCGAATGGAACCAAATAAATACTTAAAGAATACTAGTAGTTCTTCTTCCAAATGTTTATAATTGGTACAGAATTTATATTTGTTTATAAGTCAACAATAGCATTTAAGTTACAAGACAATTACTGATTTCACCCTATAACAAAAGATATTAACTAAGAATAGTGTAAATAAATTTGGAAATTGATTATATACACAAAACTAAGCACAAAATTAGACCTGGTTGTCTATTCCTTAAGACTGAGGGCCAGCCTTTCTCTTTTATGGAAATTCAGATTATACTTATGTATGTTAATGGTAATTAGGCAAAAATGAAAATAAAATGAATTTAAGGAGGCAGATGGCAAAACAAGAGAGGAAGTAAAAAGATCCCAGCTTGCTTCGTCACAGTGTGCCTAAGTGACAAAAGTCCTATCAAACTCCAGCTGTCACTAATCCACATAAGTAAGTCAGTAACACATAAAAAATAATGAAAAGGGTTTTTGAACTGTAACAATTTGTGCTAGACACTGTATTAATTATACTTTAAGTTCATAGGAGTCCTTATGATGTCTGAAGTTAATTTACAGTACATTATTAGCATTCTCATGATTCCACAACTCCACTTGAGTTATTCATTACTTTCCTGATTCAGTCTAGTTGTTGTTGTTGTTGTTGTTGTGGTCTTCAGTCCTGAGACTGGTTTGATGCAGCTCTCCATGCTACTCTATCCTGTGCAAGCTTCTTCATGTCCCAGTACCTACTGCAACCTACATCCCTCTGAATCTGCTTAGTGTATTCATCTCTTGGTCTCCCTCTACGATTTTTACCCTCCACGCTGCCCTCCAGTACTAAACTGGTGATCCCTTGATGCCTCAGAACATGTCCTACCAACCGATCCCGTCTTCTGGTCAAGTTGTGCCACAAACTTCTCTTCTCCCCAATCCTTTTCAGCCTAGTTACTGTAAAATATTATATGCTGTCTCATTTCATACAAAACCAGCATGAACCAACAATTATTAATGTCCATGTCTACTTTCCATGCTTTGGTGCTTAACTGTGCATGTTGCACTCACCTACAACTCACTCTGCAGACTCCTTCAGACCAACTGTTGTGTGCCAAGACAGTAGGTGCCCAGCCACTCCTGGCCCAGCAGCAATGAGTAAGGATAAGACTCATTATGTAAGAAATGTGTTGATGAAATGTACACTTATAAGTTCTAAGGAACTTGAAGGCTTCGTATCATAATGTGGAAAGAATAGTATTACCTACAAAATAAATTGAAAAAATGGAGAACCATTAAAATAAAAATCAGTAAAAAAACTAAATACAAACAGAGCAACTGTACAGCTGATTAGTAATTGCAGAGCTAGGTGTTAATGAGTGAACAACAGATTGTTAAAAATCAGTTGCAGCCTGTGGCCAAACAGTATGGTGGTGCAGTTTCCTCACCAAGAAATACATTAAGAAAGGGGAGAGAATTGGTGCACTGCCCAAGCTTTTGTAATGCATGATATAAACAATCACTTACTCTTGTCACTGCAGCAACTCGTAATAACACTAAAAGGCGTCGGCCTACACAGGAGAAAGTTTGTATATGAAAAAATTTCTCTCTTCCATAAATAACAGAGAGTGCTGTTCTAAGTTTCTTTGTTTTCAAAAACCAGTAGCATTCAGTAGCAGCTCTGAAAGAAGTTCTGAAAAACTGGAAGAGTAAGTGAGGAATTTCTGTGGTAGAAGAAGAGAGGTTGCAAATAGGTACTTTGATTTTTTTTTTTCTTCCCTCCTGACTTATAATGTTGCATACTTATTTTGTTCTCCCACCAGATTATATGTCAGTACTCCATCTTCAGTGCTCCCTCTTTTGTGATACTTGTCCAAATCTCTTGAATTTTCATTCACTCCTTCCCTGATTTTTGTAATGTCACACTCAAAAGCTATTAGCTGATTTTGTGTGCAAGTTTTGATAGTGTCCCTTTTCTGTAACTGATTATACAAAATACCCACAGGAGTCATAATTTTATAAAAAAACGAGAGCCGGAAAATGAGCCTTGCATCCTTTAAAATCACTACTAAGCCATTAAAGTCATTGCTGAGCTGCAGGTTTTTAGAATGATGTTATCATTACACAATTTTTCCCGATTGCTCATATTACTCAATCACTTGATAATATCTTCCCTTTATTCGAAAAGTGTTGAAACTCCTTGACTGGGAATTCCATTGAGTAGGCACTGAACATCACAGTCATTTTTGTACTGTTTCATCGAGAATTCCTGTTCTCTGTGGAGGTGTTGAAAAGAAGTTGTGAAGTCCCTAAAGTTTAGTAAAAAATATTTCCACATTTTATTTATTGAAGTGGCTTTAAGCGTAATGAGATTCAGCCAATGGGCATAATAGTGAACACACGGAGCATTGGAAGACTTTTGCTTAACATAACCTGTGTCCCACCTGACAAGTCACTCACGATGGTTGCACCATCATATGTTTGTGCAATTAGTTTGTGTGGACAGTTTGCCAAGCAGGACTGGGCATCATGTTTTTCTGATGCTATGACATCCCATAATCTTCCAACTGGTTGGTCATTAATGATTTTCCTGTGTACAATAACAATCTGGAAAACGCAAGCTACATCACTGGTTTCATCAGCTTATTACAGCCAAAAATGCCTCATCTTTTAATTCCCTTTTGGCAGACTTGAAGTATGTGTTGGAGTAGTTCATATTAAATGGTTTTGGAGGTGCCTTTGAAAACTGTTCTTTTTCTAAATGTGATTTAATATAGAGTCTAATTCTGCACTAAAATTAATCAGTGTGCGAAAAATGACAGGGCTGGAAGCTGATACATTCTCATCATGTCCTCTAAGGGCAACTTCAGCACACCATAGACATGTATACAGTTAATAATTAGAAGTTAGTATGTACCTATTATTGGTAACTTTTGGTTGTGTAATGCCATGGCTCTTTTGTGTATCCATTGTCTAATTGGGTAGTTATATTTTCATTGCCTAGACTTGCCAGATTCAAAACATTATTCGCATGGACTGAAGAAAATTCATGTTCCCTAATTTTGTCATGGAGTTGTTGAATCTTATAGAATCTGCCTTCAGTCCACGAAAGCTCTCCTCCAAATAATAAGCAAGTAAAACAATATAAGGTATTTTTCAAATCAAAGCCACACAGCCATTCATGCGTGCTGCGCAGTCCAGAGTTAAATTTTCTGTTGAACTGACGACTTTTCATTCTAACTATCTGAAAAATTGTCATAACAGGAGTCGGCCTACTGACTCTCTTGATTTCTAATTTTTCTTCAAAGTTCCATAAATTGAAGGGTTCAGAGAGCAAGGGAATCACCTGCTGCATTATCTCAGGTATTTATTTGTTACTTGAACCTTAAAAGTCGCTGTAGCACACACTGGAGTAACAAACACAGCGCATGGTAAATAGTTACTTCATTTGCTGTTAGAGTGAACTGGTAAGGGAATGCGAGAATCCCGCTGCTTTGTTTGCAGATCTGACAGTCCTCGTTCTCTTCGGGGAGTTCGAACTCTATTTCTTTGGGTGGCATGGTGGCTCAGATAAGGTGTTTATTCAGCTGGTGGCACATTATATGATAACATTGTTGCCAAGCATTGGCTCTACAACATGCATCCCCCCCCCCCCCACCCCCACCCCACCCAGCCCAAAACAACCTATTCTGCGTTTGCAAGTGCAGTACAACCCCAAGGTGCCATCAGCAAAATTCCTCCTCTCTCTATTGCATTCAATGCTTAATGCCAGATCCTGGACGTTTCAAAAGAAATATTCGTGAATGGCACGCTACTACTCCACTTGTATAGAAAGCTCAAAAAGCAAACATAGTTAGCAAAATTATTTCTAAGGGTAGCACAGACCTATACAGCAGTCGCCTTTGTTAGAACTGGTGTTCCGGAAATGGATTGTCTGAAGTGAAGTGAAGTGCATGTCAGAAGTCAAGTATCAACAAATGGACTGAGGAATCAATCATATAATAAATGTGAGGTAGAAAACTATTCTTCTAGCTTGTGGACCATTATGTTCTTCCCGGAAACTAGGATTTTTTTCCTGTTTAAGTTTTTCCATCAGTGGTGGTGAGAATGGTGCCTCGTTCAAAAAGCTTGCCCTACATGTAGCAATCTTAAACAGTGCAATAAAAGCAATGTAATCTTAATAGTGGATATATCAGTATCATTTTCTCTCTCTCTCTCTCTCTCTCTCTCTCTCTCTCTCTCTCTCTCTCTCTCTTTTTCCTGATCCTAACTAACCTTTTCATTCACTGTATGGGTGATAATGTTTAGTACAGGCAAGGGCAGTCTTTGGGGACCAGTGGGCCTAATTCACATACTTACCTGAATTTGCGGGCTGCCTCATTATGTTGCACGACCGCAGTGATTCTAGTGTGTAAAGTCAAAAATGAAGCTTTCATGACTTTAATGTTTACAGCGTGAGTCGCCAATATGAATGGCACACTTATCTCAATATATCACACCAACAAATTACATCTCAAAACATTCATTTTTGAAAATATATTCATTTTATTTTCATCCCATCAGCTGTTTACATTTATTTACATATCAGTCTTTACCTATGATGTTTCACAACAGCTGTCTTACCATCAGTTTCAACAGCAGCAGTGTTCCAATTCATCCAAAATGGACAAGAATTATTTGCTGATGTTAATATGAGAAAAAAATAGAAAAACGCAATACACCAATGAAATAGGCAACCCCAGCCGACAAACAATAAGAGTAGCTTTGAAAAATTCTCACGTGGGCCGTATTGAGACCAGTCATGGGCTGATTCCGGCCTGTAGGCCACCAGTTGCCCAACCAGGGTTTAGTGCAGTGGTAAGAGACAATTATAATAATGACCTTAAGGCTGTATGTAACCAAAACTTTTAGTAATACTGTGTCATAAAAATGAATTAATTCATTACTGGGGCGAACAGTAAGTTGTGTCTTACTATAACACAATATGATATCTTTTTGAGTTATCTGTGCAAAGTTCAATTTGCTGTGTGTGTGTGTGTGTGTGTGTGTGTGTGTGTGTGTGTGTGTGTGTGTGTGAAAATTGCAGAAATAATAATACATGTAACAAATTTAAAGTATCTCTTTCTTTAACAGGCTGAACTTCGTATCTGTGTGTTGCCTACTCATCTGTCATATGATGCACCATGGCCTGTTAGGAAAGTTCCATTACGGTGCACTCCTCACTTTGCTACATACCATCTGGAAAGCAAGACGTACTGTGTTGTTACAAGCTTAGCTGAGCCTACAAATAAATATTATAAGTTCAATGGGGAGGACAAGGTATGATCACTAACATGAACTTCAAAATATCTTATCATTTCATGTAGCTTTACTGTCTAGGTAATGTCAGAAAACAAAACGAGTTTTTTCACAGTTGCTGACCAGTTTTTAATTGGCTGCGGATTTTATGCATATTTATCTCAAAATGCCCACATTAGTATTTTTCTTGTTAATTTTTAAAATTCTTTTGTACTGTTTATCTATGTTTGAACCAACATCAATTATAAAACTATTACAGCATGCAATTTGTCAGTTCAGTTCAGCACATCAAATATGCAAGTGGAAAAATGCCCATGGCGAAGGAGAAGAAAGAAACATTAATATAATAAGAGGTTTTTAATTCAGCCTACATTATGATCATCACCCAAATCCCTTAGCAGGATTGAAGGTCACTTTCTTGCATGGTGCAGATTTTGTGTAACTTGACCTAAATATTTGTTTTGAAAAAGGAAAACGGAAGTGACAAGGACAAGACCAAGAGTTAAAAGAATTTTAATTAGATAATTGTTTGGAACAGAAAGGCAAGAGAATGAGATGATGGGATGTTGTTATGAATTTGATAGACAATAATTAATAGTAATCAAATCAACAAGTAGTTCCAGTCAGGAGTGATAGATGCCAGATAGAGAGAGGCATGAGAGATAAAAGCTGTAATTTTTTCTCCGGAGAAAATAGCTGATAAAACATTGTAGTAGTAGTAGTAGTAGTAGTAGTAGTAGCAGCAGCAGCAGCAGCAGCAGCAGCAGCAGTAATGATGATGATAATGATGATGATGATATGACGATAATAAGACAGCATCAGAGTATGTTGCTGTTAGGCAGTATGTGGAATTTTGTGACAAAGAAGACATGATAGGAAGGACGAATTTGACTAAGGGAATATTAATGAATTGCATACTGTATATAAATTAGGAAGTTATTTATTTAATGCTGCTAACTTTGCTTCATAGCCACTTGTTTTCTGGCTTTCCAGTGAAACATTTTATGTTGTTATAATTTTTCAGAAATTACACATGTGGACAATAGATTAGTAGCAGTTTGATGCAAGTGCTCCGGTAGAAAGTAATGACGACATGTAATTAGCCATCGAGTTGCCATGTTCCATTCAGTGGCTATCTTAGAATAACTTTCATTCAATGAAATAGGTCTTTTGACTTCTTATTTTGGCTTTGCCGAGTAAGATGCAGTATTCTGTTCAATCTTTCTGAAAATTTTCATCTGTTAGTATTTTTGTATAATGTTATGTAAGTGTTGGATGTTGTCATTATATTTAAATATCTCTCTTGACCTACTGGTGTGTCACCACATTGCCATGATTTCTAGCTCGAGGAGGTAAAAATTCTTTTTAATAAACAGAGATACATGAATTCAAAGTTTGGCAAAAATCAAGTGTGACTATTCTTTCAATTATTTTGTCACAGCAGTAATTTTTTGACAGACTGTTGAGTCCCTTTAGTAATTCCATAGAGAAGTTACTTGTTATCAATCCCATCAAACGGAAGCAATGGTTAGCATTTTAAAAAAAACTGTAAATACGAGGGTTGGAATTTTAATAGTGGCAACTATTTATTTACAGCTCATACAAAATAGATACATGTTTCAAAGTTTTACTGACCTTCAAAGTAGTCACCAGCATTGTGTATAATCCGTTGCCAGCAATGTGGAGGTCATAGGATACTTATGGCAGTGCCAGTTTTTTTGACAATTTGAGCAGTGCGGTCTGTTGCCCTACGAATATGTAGCAGTTCTGAAGCGAATGCCATGAAGTGTTTCCTTCCATTTAGAAACAGAGTTGAATTTACAAAGGCTTAAGTCAGTGGAATTCAGTAGGTGGTGTAGCACGTAGCAGCCCCATCCGTCAAACAAATCAGTAACAGCTTGCACTGTGTGTGCTTGAGCATTGTCCTGCAAAATGATGGTCAGGCCCTGCAGAAAGTGTCATCACTTCTGTCTCTAAGCTGGTCGTAGGTTGTGTTCCAAAAATGAACAGCATAGAGACAGAAGTGACGACACTTTCTGCAGGACCTGACCATCATTTTGCAGGACAACGCTCAAGCACATACAGTGCAAGCTATTACTGATTTGTTTGACTGATGGGGCTGCTGCGTGCTATACCACCTACTGCACTCCCCTGACTTAAGCCCTCGTAAGTTCAACTCGAAAGGAAAGAAACACTTCACGGCATTCGCTTCAGAACTGCTACAAATTCGTCAGGCAAAAGACCACGCCGCTCGAACTGTCAACACAACTTGTACTGCTAAGAGTATCCTACGACTTCCACATCACTGGCAATGGGTTGTACACAATGCTGGTGACTACTTTGAATGTCAGTAAAACTTTAAAACGCATATTTGTTTTGTACGAGCTGTAAATTTATAGTTGCCACTATTGAAGTTCTAACCCTTGTATGTAAACTATTGGCTTTAAATCTGTGCATGCTTTGATATCCTATTGCAAAGTATTGTCAACTCCTATTTTCTTTATTTTTCTTTCTTTTCTAAAAAATATTCTGTTTATTTCAGAGACCTTCTCAATAAAATTTTAAAAAGCATTAAAATATTACTGCCAAATATCATCATTTTAACAACTGTATTTTGCGTAAGAAGCCTAAGAATATTTGTACAGAGTTTACATTCATTAATTTTACTATAGATTGGAATGTTTTATTGCGTTCACACAAATAAAATAGCCTTTCATTCATGACAAATTATTTCAGAAAGGTTCGAGAACAGTGTGACATCTATGTAATTTTGTATGTCTTGTGGTTCAGCTTTCTGTTTGAAGGTTATCATTAGCAGTTTTAGATTTGTTAGGAATATTCCTGTGCTAAATGAAACATTCGTGATATTAGTTAGCAGAAACTCTTCGTTGTTTGACCTTTTCTTAATGCGACCATATCTGAGATACCATCTGAACGACGGGATTATTCTTGTCTTTCAAGTGCACTTATTTTCTTTGATTTTTTTTATTTCTTACTATGTTTAATGACAGGATGTTTTCATTATGTTGAGGTGAGTGGATATAAATGGGCAATATATTGATTTTGGGGGTCTTTTACACCATTGTTTTGTATTCCAATTAATTTTTAATCAGTCTTCGCAGTGTGCCTGTATATAATGTTCACAAAAATGTTAGTAATCTGTGTGGTGTCTTCAACAGTTTCCCCTTCACTTGTGCCTACATTATTATTAATAACTTTACAAATAATTTTGATTTGTTACGTTTACATATTTAACATTCGAGTCATCTATTAGTTTTTTTTTTTTTTTTTTTTTTTTTCTTTCTTTCTTTCTAATAGTTCAATTTTCCTGTAGCTTCCTTCATGTGGTTTCAAAGCTGCAATTTATTTTACTGCTGTATTTACCTCAGTAAGAGCCCCTGATTATCTTCTTATGTCCTGTGTTATCCATATATTACTTTTTACATGAACTTTTATTGCCTTCACTGGGTATGCAACATCAAAACAGCATTTAAAATTACATGAAAATGACTTGTTCTTTGTTCACATAATCATGTATTGAATTTTCCCTAGCTACTCTTTTTTTTTAGCAAGCAATTGAAAATTCTAATGTTTATTATCAGCCTCTTAATTATACAATTGTCATTGGTCTTATGAATATTATTAAGCACAAAATTAATTGTCTTGTGGTCTGTTGCATTATTGTTCTCCACTTCACTGTCATAATCACGTCTTTGTTTGCCAGTAAATATCTGCCCATTTATTGTTCCACTCCCCCGATTGCACTTGGTGGTCTCTTGTACATTTGGTTGCAGGTTATGAGATTACTAATGTAAGTACTTGATCCCTTTTAGTATTTGAATTTTGATATTGAATTTGGAGTCAATTTTGATTGAGTATGAAGTTAAGTTAAATGTACTTCCAGATTTTCTAAAAAGAACATCCAAGACACCAGCCTCTATGTCTACATACATAGTCTGCAAGCTGCTAAACAATGATTGGCAGAGGGTACTTTCTATCAGTATTATTGATCTTCTGTCTTATTCCAGTCAATACTGAATCAGGAAAAATGGCTGCTTATAGGCATTTGCACATTCCCTAATCTCTCTCTTCCTGTTCTCGTAATTTCTGTACAAAGTATACTATGATGATAGTCGCAAGGGTTATGTAAATTTGCCACAGCATCTCACAAGAACTAAGTCGTCTTTCTTCCAACAATTCCTGTTTAAGTTCTTTTGTATGGGCTACACAGAATTGCTACAATCCTAATTGTGTGTCTTTGAATTCATTTGATTTTCATTGCTATACTTACTTGATAAGGACTCCAAATACTGGAACAATACTCTATAGTTTGTAGCACTAGTATCTTGTATGTGATGTTCCTTACAGATACATTTTACTGACTGGGAATCCTTCTTCCTCAATGTTATGGGCATTATCTTGCATTTGTCTACATTGAAAGAGAACTGTCATTCATTACATCAAGTGGAACTTGTGTTCAAGCTGTTCTGCATTTTGTTACATTTCTCCAGTGATGATAATTTCCTGTAGGCAATAGCAGTGTCATTATCACCAGTAAGTTTGGGGGGGGGGGGGGGGGGTGATCTTTCTGAATAGAACATCAGCCATGCATACTACAACCATTTATGTTGAGTTGATGAGGAAGGTCCAGGAATCTGGTTACTGATCTCTCACACCACGGTGTTGATTGGATCCATTTTTTGTAGCTTGGTAGGTGGTAAAACTTGGTTTTAATTTACCACACTACTGGTTTCACACCTTACATCTGCATCTTCAGGTGCAACATATATATTTAATTATTGGGATATAATTATGAACTGTATTGCAAATTTGTGCTATTATATAAAGATTATTTGAAGACTTATACTCACAAAAATTATTACATTAATTCATCACAGGTGCACCCAACATTCTAACGAAGGCTGCTTGGGAAGGTGGTCCAGGTAATATTCTCTACCAATGTTGCTGTGTCTATTGGAAAAAGAAACAGTGCTGAAGCCTACAACTGATTTCAAAGATAAAGCTCAAACATAGTTATCAATGGAAACAGTTTTGTACAGTTAACTGTATTGTAAAGGAGTGACCTGGCATTTTTAGTCACATGTACATTGTGATAAGCAACCACATGATAGTTATTATTTACCTGGGCAGTCAGTGTTTCCTGGTGGAGTGAAGGCAGGGCCTATTCTTGCAAGCTGGCTTTCCGTGTCTAGTTTGAGATAGTAAGAAAGCAATCTGGTTAGTTTATTCTGCTTTGTACCTATGGTCTTGCACTATTTCCACCGTTAACTATGTTTGAGCTATATCTTTGAAATAGGTTTTAGCCTTCAGCACTGTTTCTTTTTCTTACAGATTCTTGCATGTGCATTGAATGAGCAGTGTAGCAGTTCGATCTACCCAACAACATTAGTAGAGGATATTATATAAATCTTCCCAAGTAGCTTTCGTTTGACTATTTTTTTTTTAATGTTGACAATATTTTTTGAATGCCAATGCCTTGACTTACACTTAAAGTAGTAAAGGAGTTTTGCTATCTGGGGAGCAAAATAACTGATGATGGTCGAAGTAGAGAGGATATAAAATGTAGACTGGCAATGGCAAGAAAAGCGTTTCTGAAGAAGAGAAATTTGTTAACATCGAGTATAGATTTCAGTGTCAGGAAGTCGTTTTTGAAAGTATTTGTATGGAGTGTAGCCATGTATGGAAGTGAAACATGGACAATAATTAGTTTGGACAAGAAGAGAATAGAAGCTTTCGAAATGTGGTGCTACAGAAGAATGCTGAAGATTAGATTGGTAGATCATATAACTAATGAGGAGGTATTGAATAGGATTGGGGAGAAGAGGAGTTTGTGGCATAACTTGACAAGAAGAAGGGATCGGTTGGTAGGACATGTTCTGAGACATCAAGGGATCACCAATTTAGTATTAGAGGGCACCGTGCAGGGTAAAAATCGTAGAGGGAGACCAAGAGATGTATACACTAAACAGATACAGAAGGATGTAGGTTGCAGTAGGTACTTGGAGATGAAGCTTGCACAGGATAGAGTAGCATGGGGAGCTGCATCAAACGAGTCTCAGGACTGAAGACCACAACAACAACAATGCCTTGACTAAGGCTATTGGGTTCATCTGAGATGCATTAATGTAAAAATGGTTGTGAGTGTAAGTCTTCAAATAATCATAATAACACAAATCTGCAGTGCAGTTATAATTATATTTCAGTTCTTAAATATGTAGGATGCACCAGAGTATATGGCTGTAAGTTGTGAAACTGGTAGCGTGGTCAATTAAAAGCAAGTTTTTACCAGTAGTCATTGTTGTTTTTGTTCATCACTTCCCTTAAGGACATTTATAACAGTGTGTGGTGAATAAGTCTTAGAAAGTGACAAAGTGCAATCAATTTTACTGCTAAGCAACAGCACCGCATTTAATTGTTGCACTCACCCGCCACCCCCCCCACCCCCACCCCCCATGGCAGTACTTCAAACAAAACTTTAACCCTAATCCCTTTCTCCACCTGAGTATTGAATACACAGAATTTTACGAGAAAAATATTTTCACACTATCAACCAGACTGGAATGTGAAAGTGCTTATTTTGAATGTTACAGATGATTTTTAGTGATCACAACACGAAATTTTCGTGTTTATTGGAATCCACCAAAGAACTGTGTTGGTCCATCTACCATCCATTTACGTGGATACAAATTCATCCTACATTCATTTCATTCTCATTACAACCATGATTACGTCTGTCTCAAACAGGCTCTTCCTTGTTCATTTGTTGGATTTTTTAAAATGTTCTAGCAGTTCTCAAAATGCATATCTTCACTGCTCGCTGAGCAGCCCACTGTTTCTGATCAGTCTTTGTTTTAAAAGTCCATGTCTCATTCCTGCATGTCGAAACAAGTAATAAACATTAATTGTAAACTTTCCTTTTTAGACCATTGGAAAATTCATTTTCAAAATGTAATTAACTCTGTGATGATTGAGAGAAAAATATCCCAGGTGTTGGTATTGATAAGAATCATTTCATGGGGAACAAATATGGATGGACTGCTTACTGACCCACACTACTGACAGTCATGTGAATCAGAGTCTGCTACTCCATGGAGCAAATGTATTGCAGGTGACGCAAAGACTGACTGCCAAATGGTAAAATTGACTAGGGACTTGATTCTGCTGCCGCATGATCAGTATGCAAACCGATTGTATTGATCCCAGCATCTGAAATTCAGACTGAGACTGCAGCTATCATCTCGCAAAAATTGATAGATTTACCAATAGAGAGGTTCTCAAAGGCCATACTGATTTGTGAATCCATGTAACAGTTTTTCGGCCCAGGTAAAAGACTATTGGGAATGGTGGAAAGATATAACTCTGGCAGTGACTTTAGGCTACTACAGTCTGCTGAAAATTATTTTAGGATCGACACTTCGGCAGGATAGCATGCTGGTGCGGAGCAGTCTTGCACGTAACTCCGTGTAATTTTACATTTCAGTCAACACTCAAACTATTCAGTGTGCAAAGATGGAACTGACATCAGTGTCTGGAAGAGCTGCACTGTGTTTTCCATTTCATTTTAATTGTGGCTACAAATTTTAACACAATATGCAGCAGTATTACAAATATGCATTTCCTGGTAACTACAAAATTTTGAATTGTGGGGAAACTTTTTTGGTATTTAATTTAGATAAACACATTACATGTATGAAATTGGAAGAATACATCATATTTTCATCTGTCTCGAGCCAGAATTCTCTTAAAGATCTGAACATAAGATAAATTGAGTTAATGATGCTACACTCCCATGTCAAAACTTGAGCATTCCACCTGTTTGGTTTGATGAAGAAAAACAGTGTCTTAGGTTTATAACTAATCTGTTATTACATTTTCTGACCATACTTTATAATTATTTATATCAAAACAGGAAACTTATCAGTTTGGAAGAAAGAAGAATAGTGATAACAAAATACACTACCTCAGTATTTGAGCAGTTATGATGCAGACAATGAGAACAATTTTTTTATGTGGTCAACATTAAGTTCCTAATAGGAATTTCATCTTCGCTCAGTTTCAGATAACAACCTTCTGAGTAATAATTGAAACTTACAATTTCTTCTGTACAAGATCTTACACTGTGCACACCTAATATTCAGTGAAATCCACTTGGGCATTTTTGTGTGATGGAAATCGGGAAAAGGGAAGGGGGCATTGACAGCCTAGTAATGTTACTCACGTTGCTGTGATCCACACTGTCACTGTTGTCATTTGATTATTGTTGTTATTGAATTATGTGTCATTTGCTACAATGATTTTTTTAAATACCTCCATTACATCAGTTATTTTCTGTGATATGCTGCATATTATTGACAGTGTTTAGAGATCACTTCCCCATCAACTTTGTAACTGAGTACTTCAACTGCAGACAGCACTTTCTTTTTTTAAGCAATCGCTGCTACAATGTAACCTTTAATTACGGTCTGTATTAGCTGTGCCGGGAATGAAAAAATGACTGCCTAGTGACTGTATGCCAGTATGTTTTTACCAGCTTGTCGATTTTGTGTGAGGTAACCATGGTTTATAAAGAGATATCAGATCCATAAGATTCACGATTTTGAAGTTATCACTTACTTCAATGCTGAAGCAAGTCATCTCTCCCTTTCAGTTTGCCTTAGTAGGCGTCTTGCCAGCAACAATAGAATGTTTGGGAGAAATATCAAGATGATGTAGGAATGTAACAAGTACCTTGTAAGGCAGTGCCCTGGCCAAGAGAACAATGCTGAACATTTCCACTGAATGACATTCGACAATCTTGCTTCTGACAGTGTTTAGTATTACACGTTAAACAATGGTAATGAGAAATAAAGTATTAACTCAGCAACTGTGAGATGTAGAAACAAACAAAAACTTGGTGCCCATAAATGATCTCACAGGACAGTAACCCACTTGAAACTGCAGCATAGCGCAAGCAGGAAGCATTATTAAAGTGATGGAGCTGAACATTGGTAATTTGTAATGTTCGTTTGTCTATCCTAAAGCAATTTTGAGCACCATCTAGGCATGTTCAGCTACTTTTGTCTCGGTATCTTCCTACATAGAGTTTTGCTAAATAGCTGATAACGTGGACTTTAGAGATACAACTGCTTCTAATACTTTCTATTTAGGGACAGTGAAGTGCAGAACTCTAGGATCCATAGACAGGTTAGTGGAGTTGGAATAACAATTTAAGTAAGGTCAAATAAGATATACTTTCATTATTGGAAGTGTGTGAGGTTTCTCAATGTAGTAACACTGTGTTTTATAATTTGTTTTAAACCTTATGTGAGTACATGTAGTACAATGATGTACATTATCTGTGTTACTTGCTGCTGAAAATAAATAATTTTAAGAACTCCGTGAGTGTGTTGTAATTTATGTGTTTTCAGTTCAGTATGTAATCATCAGCACATGATACACATTTAATATGCAAATTTTAAAATTTTTTCTTCTTATTTGCAGGAACTTACAATTGAGGAGCGGAATGAGAGGTTTCCTTTGCCACTGCAAGAAAGGTTCAGCATTCTCCTCTTCTCTCCTGTTTCCTGGGAGGTAAATTCTCTTGCTAATAACTGTTAAACATTCATTATCTAATTTAAATATTAGATATGAAAATGGAATAAATGAAGTGCACACAAATTTAGTACATGAGGAAAAGAATGGCTGGAATACTACAAAGAATTATAAACAAGTCTATAAGAAGGCAATGATAATAAGCATGGGTGCAACAGGATTTACTGTTTAGACCCGCTGATACTGCTGAAAACTCTGTGAATAATAGTGAAACCCCAGGTCATGGTTTCAGAATAGTGTTTTCATATTGAAGCAATTAATTCAGACGTGATGAAAGTTAAGTTTAAAAGCCCGTGTTTTTTTATTTACTACACAAAAGTTCATATTTACTAGCTTTCGGATATAATGAAAGAGGAGGGCTATTCACATAATTTAATATAAGTAGTAAGGATATTATTTATATTTCTTACAATCTCAAATGCAACTAAGGGGTGAGACATAGCTGCCCCTTGTCACAGACAGATTTTGGACTTCATGGTCTGTCCTGAAGATGATGATATCTTGTATGCATCTAAAAACATATTGGGAAATAACAGGAGGGGGAAGGAAAGATTAGCAGAGCACCTTACAGAGAGTGTAAGGGGGTCCACAAGCGTACAAGACAAAATTCCTGTGATTAATGGAATGGAGGGAGCACATTTTGTAGGTTCAACCCACGTTACAGACAGAGAGTATTGAAAGAAATTAGAGCAGTACGAGATCATAATTTTTGTAACAGTTCCCAGAAAAGGAAAAAAAGTGTTTGATCAGAACATTAGAGGGCTGGAAAACAAGATAGATGAGCTTATTGTATGCTTAGATGATGTGGAAAATTCTGAAGGGGTAGATGTTCTGTGCCTCTCTGAACCCCATGTAACCACAAATATGGAGAAGTTAAATATCAGGGATTATAGACATCCATCATTTGCACGTAGAGTTAACAAGGAAAAAGGAGGAGTTGCAACATGTGCAAAAGTTAGACACGACATCAAAACTGTTGAAATAAACAGTTTTTGTGTTGATCAGAACCTATAGGCATGTGCTTGTGAGTTGTTACTGCAGAATACTTCTCTGATAATTGTTACAGTCTACAGATCCCCTCTAGGAAGCTTTCAGCTATTTATAAGAAATGTAGAAGCATTATTGAACTACCTGTCAGACAGGAAAAAACAGCTAGTAGTTTGTGGATATTTCAGTGTAGATTTCTTAAAAGGTACGGACAGGAAAATGCACTAGAATTATTATTTGGGTGTTTCAATCTAATTTAAGAACTCAGTTTTCCAACTTGTGTGCAGCAAAATAGTAGGACACTGATTGATAACATTTTTATAGACAATGCTCAGGTTGAAACAATTCGTGTGTACCCAATTGCTAACGGGCTATCTGATCATGATGCACAATTAATGGAAATAAAGAGTATGGCAGTTTACAACCTGGACGCAAGTTCATGTAAACTAATGAGGCTTATTAATGAGAACAGGATACAGTGTTTTAATAAGAGTAAGCTAGAAGGGTTGGTACGGGATGAGGCGTTTGTAGAAAGAGATACAGTTGTCAAATTCAATTTATTCCATAGTAAATTTGTGTCAGTATTTGAAAGTTGCTTTCCTAAAATATTATCCAAAAGAACCATCAAAAAAGTAAGTCATGGGTAATGAAGGGAATTAAAATCTCATGGAAGAGGAAGTGGGAAATTTATTCAAAAAACAGAGTAAGTCAAGAACAGACATTACTTTCATACTACTAAAATGCTGTAGTATTTTAAGGAAAGTCATTAAAATGTCCATAAGTATACATGTCCTGACAGGAATAAATAATGCAATTAATACGATTAAAACTATATGAGACATTGACAAACGAAAGACAGGACAGTCAGTCAGTGTACAAGATTCTGTAACAATTAAAATAAATGACCTAGTAAAGAGGAGATCAGAGAGATCAACAACCACCTTAAGAATAATAAGGCAGCTGGAGAGGATTTTCAGTAGTGGCAAATCTACTAAAGCTAGCAAATAATGAAACTCTAGATGTGCTAGTCCAACTTTTTGAGGAGATCTGGAGAAGTGGTATGATACCAACTGAATGGCAGTCAGCTTTAATCCATCCTCTACACAAAAAAGGCGATAAAAAGAATGTCAATAACTATATGGGCATCTCATTAGTATCTGTTCCATATAACATTCTCTCCAAAGTGATACAGAACAGAATAGAAGGTCATCTTGACCAACTGATTGGGGAATGTCAAGCTGGTTTCCAAAAGGGCCGTTCTTGTGCAGAACAGATCTTTAACCTGAAGAATATCATCAGGTACAAAAAAACTTGAGGAAATAACTGTATGGTCATGTTTGTTGATTTTCAGACGGCATATGACTCCATCGACCGACAGGCATTAATGAGTATTTTGGAAGAGTTTGGGTGGATGATACATCAACAAAGCTCATCAAACAAACTCTTACTAACACAGTGTCAAAAATAAAATTTATGGGTGAGATATCAAAACCTTTTACAATCAGAATGGGCGTAAGACAAGGAGATGGACTATCCCTACTCCTTTTCAACTGCGTCTAGGGAAAGATCATTCGAGAGTGGAGAAAGTTGTTAGCCCAAGAAGAAACAAATGAAGAGCAGTTCAGACTTGTTCCTAAAAACAAAGGGGTGTACATTGACTTCTTGGCCCTTGCTGACTACCTACCCATTTTTGCTAACAACGTAGACTCAGCAGTGCACAAGATCAATAGACTGTCAGAAATTGCTGTAAAAGTTGGACTCCAGATCTCTAGTCAAAAGACAAAATATATGATGAACATCTGTGATGGACCTGAATGGATGATTAACAATCTGGGAAAAATTGGATGAGTTAAGAATTTCATTTATCTCGTGAAGTCATCCAAGAGAATGGATTAGGAGGAGAAGCAATTAATGTCAGGATGGGCAAGTTAGACCAAGCATACCCACTGGCAAAGAATACCTATAACAAAAAGTCTATGAGTATGGGGGCCAAGTTCCGACATTATAATACAGTTGTAAAACCTGAGGGCTTATATGCATCTGAAACTTTGACCATGAATAGACAAGCTCAAGCTGAGTGGCTGTAAAAGCAAGTGTGTAGGATATTGAGGAAAATCTTAGGTAATGATGATGGCAGGAAAATCCTTGACCTCACCAGGAATCGAACCTGGGACCCCGTGCGTGGGAAGCGAAACGCTACGGCAAGACGACGAGCAGTGGACCCCTAGGTAATAGATGGTTTGATGGACAATGGCGTATGAGAGCAAATGAGGACTTGTACAGCAAGGCAGAAGCCATCACAGCATCCATTAAGAAGAGATGATTATTATTTTACAGTCACCTCATGAGGATGGATGGTGATCGAGTAAAAAAAAAAATATGGAGTTTCATCCGATCGAAGAAAACAAGTCCAATATGGTTCGAAGAATGTGAAAAGGATCTTGGGCAGATTGGTATCTCAGAGAGAGAAATTCCTGACCGGAACAAATTTAGAAGATTGGTTAACAACTACCAAGGTTTTAAAATGGCATCAACGTCCAAAGACAGAGAGGACCATTGTCCGAAGAGTATAAACAGGCACTTCTTGGTGGGCTCAGAAGATACTGACAGGAAGTCAAAGCTGGAACACGGACAAGACCTGGACACTAGAGTGAAATTGGTTGTTACCACGCAGTCCATAGAGGCTCAGCTCGATAAAATAATTCACAAGTTGCAAGTACTTTTAACAATTACTTTCTGAGAACATTAGTAAATATAGGATTAAATGGTTCATTTGAAGAAGCAAGAGAGTATATTAAAATGTCATTCCACAAAGCTTTAAGCAACTAGAAGTAGCTCCAACTTACTTCACGGAAACTAATACAGTTATAAAAATTCTAAAACACAAAAGCACTTGGGGTTTAGTATTTCAAACAGAATTTTGAAAATTTGTTCCAACTTAACAAGTAATGTCCTCAGTGATATATGCAATTGTTAAACCACTTAATAACAAAGATGACAAGACACATTAAACAATTATAATTTAGATCAATTTAAAATAAGCTAATTTTGTACACATATATTTACAGACTACTAGTTAGAGACAATCATTAGATTTACTCCTGGTATACAATAGCTTTTTTTTTTACAAATAACTTATTATATAATGTAATGCCACATTGTTCACTTATATCTCACTATCAGTCACTGCACACACACTATACACACATTGTTTAATAACACTTCACTCACTACACACACACACACACACACACACACACACACACACACACACTGGTGATCTCAAGGTCATTTTCTGCATATTTGTATAACATTTTTTATCAAACCCCTACTCTCTTTTAGCTAAGTAATCTTTCAATGTATGAAAGGTATTGCATAACAGGTACTTTTTAGCTGCCTTTTTAAATAAGTATATTTTTGCAATTTCTTTAATCTCTTTTAGTAATTTATTGTACAGTTTTATTCCTTGGTAGAAAATGCTGTTTTGAGTTTTATGTTTATTTTTTCTTAGTAAATGTAAGTTGAGGTTATCTCTTGTTGCATGGTCATGGACAGAGCTGTTTGTGCAGTAATTACCAATGTTATTTTTGATATGTACAACTGACTGGTAAATGTATTCACATGGAGCAATTAAATTCCCCAGCGTTCTGAACAGATCTTTACAATGAACTCGAGTAGTATTTTTGATTATTATTCTTATGGGTCTTTTCTGGAGTTTGGAAATTGTGTTCATATTCTGTGCATTTGTTCCCCAAAAAGAAATGCCATAGCTAAGAATTGAGTGTTCATGTGAATAATATGTAACTAAAAGACACTGCATGTTACACACTGATGATAGGATTGTAAGGGCATAACATGCCGATGACATTCCGTTTGCAAGTACCTTTGTGTGTTCACACCACTTCAACTGAGAATCAGTATTCATTCCTAGAAATTTTGCATTTGTTACACAGTCTATAGAGGTGCCATCTACATTTGGCATTAGTTTTCTTTATGTTCAATATCAGTTTATTACTTATTGACCAATGAGAAACTTCCTTGAGAGTTTCATTTGCTTTCTCGGCAAGGAGTTCTCTTGTTTTGTCAGTGACTATAATATTGTTGTCATCAGCGAAAAGGATTTTTTTACCATGAGTAACACTATTGGGAAAGTCATTGATGTATATCAGGAACAGTATTGGTCCTAATATGCCACCTTGCGGAACCCCTATATTAATGTATTTTGGTTCTGATGAGTGTTTTACTAAATGTTTAGATCTATTTGAAGTATGTGTTATCTCTACTCTTTGTACCATATCTGTTAGGTATGATCAAAACCAGTCATTAGCTACCCCTCTTATTCCTAATGCTTCTAATTTATTTAATAAAATCGTGTGGTCGACTGTATCACACACCTTAGAAAGATCCAAAAATATGCCTGTTACTCACTCATCTTTATCAAGAGCAGCAAATACAACTTTTGTGAATTCTACTATGGCTGATGTATTTTTGCCATTTTGGAAACCAAACTGTGATTTGCTTAAAAGATTGTTTTTATTCAAGTAATTCATTAATCTGTCTTTCATAATAGCTTCTATTATTTTTGGAAATGCTGACAGCAGGGAAATGAGCCAGTAATTTTCTGTCTTCTGCATTACCTTTCTTAAACAAAGGCACAACTCTTGCCTGTTTTAACTGCTCTGGAAATGTACCTGATGTGAAGGCTTCATTTATTATATTTGTTAAGGGGCCTTGCATAATCCCTATGCCTTGTTTCAGTACATACATTGGTACTTCATCTAAGCCTACTGACTTTTTATTTTTTAGTTTTTGAATTGTTTTACTGACTTCATTCTCTGTGGTTGGAAGTAACATCATTGTATTTAGTGCAACATTATTTACAGGTGTTATATTTGTTTGGGGGAATTTTTGCTATAACTTCTCTGCAATACTTGAAAAATGTTTGTTTACATAGTTTGCTAAGTGCTGTGGATCATTTATTACTTTATCCCCTTCCCTTAGCAGTAAGTTATTCTGCGTTTGTTTGCCTCTCCCCTTTCCTTTTTTATAATATCCCAGACTACCTTGCTTTTATTCTCTGCATTATATATTATTTTGTCATTAAATGACTTTTTTGCAGCAATCAGCATATTTCTATAGATCCTTTTGTATCTATTATAGAAATTTAAGAATTCGGGATCATTGCGAATCTTTTTCATGGAACTGAGGTGTTTAAGGACTTCTTAATAACTGCTGTTATTCATCTGTTTTTGTGAGATGTTGATACAGGCATGCATACTTTTGGAAATGCCTTTTCAAAATTCAATTTAAACAATGTGGAGAATTTAGAGAATTTCATATTCCCATTTTTTTTCTTATACACTTCATCCCAGCTTTGTTTTTCTAGTTCTTTTGAAAAATCTTTTATTTTGATTTCTGATAGATGACGTTTGTATGCTAGTAGTTTAGGGTATGATTCAATGCCTGACTTTACTACTGTTATTTGACTGAGTTGGTCTGATAGTCCGAGATCTTTTACAGCTACATCACATTTTTCCCTGTCCATATTTGTGGTCACATGGTCAATTACTGATGAAGTCGTCGTCGTAACCCTTGTTGCACTATTGACCAATAGTGAAATGCCAAAACTTTGAAGGATGTTAATGAAGGTGCTGCTGGATTCATTTATGATGATAAGTGTTGATGTTAATGTCCCTCACAGAGAATTATGTTGACCTTTGTACTTTAAGTTTTATCTAGAACTTCTGTTAACTTATTGAAAAAAGTGTCCACACTGGGAGATCCATACACACACAAAATGATTAATTTCTTGGTGATATCAAGCCCTGTTAATTCAATAGCTGATATTTCAAAGTGTTTGTCTTCACTTACAGTACTGAGGTCATGTCTTGATTTGAACTGTGTTCCTTATCTGATATAAATGCATGATCCTCCACCCTTAGTTCTGCAGTAAGAGTTTGTCTTTTCATACAATGATAATACTACATGTTGGATTTCTGTGTCTCTACAGCAGTGCTCAGTAATACAAACTACTGTGCAGTTCAAAGATTGGAGCTCAACTTCTGATACGTGTATTTTATTTTTTTATTGATTGCATGTTTTGTTGGAAGATTGTTAAGTCTGTGAAATGACCCATGTTACTCTTTCCAATGGTTTGTTTTTCTTTGTGACATCTTACTTAACATATCACAGTTAGGATTCCAGAAAGGTTGCTTGACTGAGAATGCTGTTTATGTATTCACTCAACAAACTGTACAAGCCTTAAATTATATCACGTGTTAGTATTTTTTGTAATCTCTCCTAGGCCTTTGACTGTGTAGATGCCTGCACATGCATGTGTTTAATGTGTAACTATCTGAAGATTAATTGTTATGTGCCAGTTATTGTTCTGTGCTGTATTGAGTAGAAAGTTGTCACACACTTTGCGAATTTCGAGAAGGCAGAGCTAGAGGAGGAACGTTTTTTTTGGGATCCCTCCTAGGCCTTTGGATGTGTTGATTATAGTACTATCTTAGAACAACTCAAGTGCTATGCAGTTAATGGCTTTACAAGTAGCTGGTTTGAATCATACATTTTGTATACTCTGCCTACTGCAACAACTGACCTATTTTACTGCCCAAATATCAATACCGTATTTACTCAAATCTAAGCCGCACCTGAAAAATGAGACTAAAAAACACCCGAATCTAAGCCACACCTGAAATTTGAGACTCGAAATTCAAGGGGAGAGAAAAGTTTTAGGCCGCACCTCCAGATCGAAACAAAGTTGGTCTATTGTAATATGAAACACAATTTAGGTCGAATGAACGACAATACAGCTGCAGTAGTTTGGTTCAAGTCGTAAGCTTAGCAGTTAAGCTTTTCCAGGTAGCCATTGCTATGCGTCAGGTGCTCCGTCCGTATTTATACGGGTACCCTTCCTTTTTCACGTGCTTCGTCTGGTTTGAGTTGATTGCTTATTTTTCTTTGATCTGATAAGTGCCGTTCTCTTTGTTATAGGTGTTTACATCACTCTAAGCTGAAAATGAATTACTGTACTGTGTCATACATTGTTTGTCGCATTCTGATAATGAGTGTTTACAACCTGTCGCCGCTCGTAGCATGGCTTGCTTTTGTGCACGCTACCGCCACTTATAATTAAAAAAAAGGAAAGAGAGGAGTCGTCTCATTAGCGAAACAAAGGCAAGAGACTGCTATTTCTTGTTACTTACACTGCTGCTTTCTTTGATAATGATCAACAAGAACCAAATAATAGACTGCGTATGATAGAAGATGTTCTGAACGAGAGTTTAGCGAAAATTTTTCTCCGCAGACGCATCTTTAGTACATTACATTCTGCACAGAAATTAGTCATCTCAGATTTAAAAATCTAGTCAATTGCCGTGCTTCATTTCTGACTGTATCACTATTAGGCATAAGAATAATACGAATATAAACATGACATGATATGTATATACTTCCGCATTTGCTGTTGTCTCACTCTAGTTTTGTAGTTTATTAGGCAGACAGGATTTAAATAAGATAGCAGCAAACATGAAAGAATACATGACAAAATGTTTATATTCGTATTATTCTTATGGTGAAGAGAATACTGTGTGTGATTCACAATTCATAAAAGTTCCTATTAGCAACCATCTCTTCTGAGAGGTAGGAAAAAATTCAGAACGTAGAGTTGGCCATGTTGACAGACATCCCAAACAGTCTTGTCAGTCGGATTTTCGTAGTACATTGAAATACTGCTACATTCGAAGATGAGCAATATGGAATTTGTATTTACTTCGTTGGGTAACGTATGAAAATTCAGTGGTCGAAACTCGAGGCGGAGAGAAAAGCTCTTCTTCCACCTCTTTTTTTTTACTGATGCAGAGGTTTTGGCGCCAGTTATTATCTTTGTGCCTGTGTAGCGCTACATATATTCGACGGCAGAAGTTAGTTGTGGCGGCACCTACCAACATTTTTCAGAACTTCCGTTTACTTTGCACTCGATTCTAAGGTGCAGGCGGTTTTTTGGATTACAAAAACCGGAAAAAAGTGCGGCTTAGATTCGAGTAAATACGGTACTTGTGTACTGCTATTACTGTCTTATTTCCTGATCGATGTAATTCCCGCAGCAGCATCTGATTTAAATAGCCCTTTTCATCTTTTTCTTTCATGTATAGCCGCTATGGACTATGGTTATTTCAACTGTTTCTCACTTCTTTTCTTCCTCGTTTCTTGATGTTTCATTCTTTTGTTGAAATGGCTCTGATCTTCTTCTTGGTTTTCCAGGAAAACCTCTGGAGTCTTATAATTCCTTTCGTAGTGCTGTCTTTCCTCAATATCTTGTGGAGTAATTGGGAGTTGATCCATGTTCCTTCCAGTTTCTTTGCACTGTACTGTGTGTTATCCATTTTCAATTTAGCAATGTAACTGAACAGTCTTTTTGTCAGTCTGTTGGGATTCATCCTTTAGATGTGGCCGTAGAAAGTGATTCTCCATTTCCTGATCGTGTGTATAATTTTTTAAATATGTTTGTAAAGTTCACTATTATGATGTTTTCTTTATTGTATTTGCTCTTTAAGTGGTCCCAAAATTTTCGTCAATATTTTAGAGTCCATTCTGTTCAACAGCTTTTCTAAGTTCAATTTTGTCAGCAAACCTCATAATTTTTGTATCTTCTCTTGATGTCTTTATTAGCTGAGTATCTAATGTTTCCCAGGTATGTATTTATTTCAGTCTTCTATTAGTCCATTCCCCCCCCCCCCCCCCCCCCACACATCTCTGTCCAACTCCTCCTCTTCCCTTTCTCTGTCCATCCCCTCCTCCTCCCCCGTATCTGTGTCTATCTTCTCCTTCCTCCTCTCTGTCCATCTTCTCCTACTTCCTTCTCTCTCCACATTATCACTTCTACCCCAGTAGTAGGTTCGTGGTTCTTACCCCATAGTTTTTCCTTCCAGATAGTAAGTAGTGTTTGTACTAAGTGTGGCTGAAGTCAACCCAGGGGTTTATGAGGAGCTTTTTCCCATGGCGTTGCCTGGATATGCACATGTCTCTATATTTAATATAATAGAGGGAAACATTCCACGCGGGAAAAATATATTTAAAAATAAAGATGATGTGACTTACCATACAAAAGCGCTGGCAGGTTGATAGAAACACAAACAGACACATACATACACACAAAATTCAAGCTTTCGCAACAAACTGTTGCCTCATCAGGAAAGAGGGAAGGAGAGGGAAAGACGAAAGGAAGTGGGTTTTAAGGGAGAGGGTAAGGAGTCATTCCAATCCCGGGAGTGGAAAGACTTACCTTAGGGGGAAAAAGGACGGGTATACACTCGCGCGCACACACACACATATCCATCCACACATATACAGACACGAGCAGACATATTTAAAGACAAAGAGTTTGCCCAGAGGGCATCTGGAAAATTTTTTCTGGTCTGCCCAAGCTGCCAGCTTCATACATGCATGGAGCATTCATCGTAGTGGGGAGTAGTCTCCACATGATTCGCGTTTACATTTATTTTCTTATGTCATCATTGCTGCACATGCACAGTAATGCCTGTCTTCTGGCATTCTCTGGCAAATTCTCAAACAAACCTATTTCTAATAGATGCTGGGGAAGTATGTGAAAATGTGTGATGAATTTCTTAAATCCCAGAGCTTTTGACTCATTCAAAACTTAACACTTTGAGGACATGCCACTTAAACAATTTTGGGCCCAGGATACCAGACATTTATGTCATCATTTAAAATTTTGCTGGCACATTTGTGTGTGACACATCATAAAGGATACCACATGCAAAAAAGACCAAAATTATGCGTGAAAGCTTAGTTTTTCTTGTATATGTACCGAGCGAGGTGGCGCAGTGGCTAGCACACTGGACTCGCATTCGGGAGGACGACGGTTCAATCCCGTCTCCAGCCATCCTGATTTAGGTTTTCCGTGATTTCCCTAACTCGTTTCAGGCAAATGCCGGGATGGTTCCTTTGAAAGGGCATGGCCGATTTCCTTCCCAGTCCTTCCCTAACCCGAGCTTGCGCTCCGTCTCTAATGACCTCGTTGTCGACGGGACGTTAAACACTAACCACCACCATCTTGTATATGTATATTAATTTAAACCCTGAATTTTTCCTATTTGTGCATTCTTACTACTTAACAGTGATGTTGCTAATGGCTGACATCATTACGTGTCATATGCACTGAATATCAGATATTGTTTGTTGACAAAAAAAAGTGACATGAATTATGATTGGCTGACAGAAGCGCATCGAAATCTCGATTTCGGTGCTTCGGAAACTAACATGCTGTGTTTGTTGGAATTCATATTTATACTTTCTTAGTATGGAAATATGCAGTGTACACGTTGCTGCACATCAAAGATCTTTGCAAAACGTGTTATTTTTTTACTGGGCTTCAGTTCCTAAAGTGCAGGGAAGTTCTACATCAGAGTACAAAACCTTTACAATTCAAATGATAGATAAGTTTTACAGTTCCGAGGGAAAGTAAACTGTCACTTAACATGGAGTAAGTGTATTTTCAGGAAACTATATATTTTCATTTGGGAAAACATGTATTTTTTACACGGGAAATCCAGAAAAAATCAAAGTTTTTTCCTTGTCAGCATACACACTCTGTATTAAACTGCAGAACATTACAAGGGGCAAATGTGGACAATCACCATAATTTATTTGTTATTAACTGCTGATTAAAACTGAAAAAATGGAGAACCGTAGAGAAATAATAATATGGGACATGATTAATTTAAAAGAACTGGATGTGGTTTAGAGTTGCAAAGGAAGCATTAGGCAATTTTTGACTGAAACACAGGAAAGAAATAAATTGGAGCAAATGGGTAGCTTAGAGAAATGAAATAGTGAAGGTTGCAGAAGATATGCAAAAAGACAAGGTCCAGTAGAAATTCTTGGAAAACATATGAGTTATTGAATTTAATTTATGAAAAACGGCATATGGAAATGCAACAAATGAAGTAGGCAAAAAGGGATACAGATTTCTAAAACAATGAGATTGACAGAAAGTGCAATATTTTTAAGCAGGGGTGGTTAGACAACAAATACAAGGCTGTAAAAGCATGCATGTCTAGTAGAGTGACAAATGCCACTATATAAAAATTAGAGAGACTAGGTCCCTGATGAAGATGATATTTCCTTAGGATAATTGAGATCCATGGGAGAGCCAGCCATGATAAAATTATTCCACTTGAGGTACAAAATGTATGAAACACAAAACAACACACACTTCAAGAAGAATGTAATAACTCCAATACAAAGGAAGTGCTGACAGTTGTGAATATCACCAAACTATAAATTTAATAAGCCATGGTTGCAGAACACAGAAACAGATTATTTACAGGGGAATGGAAAAATTAGTAGAAGCTGGCCTTGAGGAAGATCAGTTTGGGTTTTGGAGAAATGTAAGAACATGGAAGTCAGTACTAAGTATACAACTTATCTTAGAATACAGGTTGAAGAAAAGGAAACCTGTGTGTATATAGTGTGTCTAGATGTAGAGAAAACTTTTCACAGTGTTGACTGGAATAAACTCTCTGAAATTGTGAAGGTACAGAGGTAAAACATATGGAGCAAGGACATCTTCAACTTGTACAGAAACCAGACATCGGTTATAAGAGATGAGGGACATGAAAAGGAAACAATAGTTGAGAAAGGAGTGAGAAAAGAGTTTAGTCTACTCCCCGATATTATTCAGTCTGCACACTGGTCAAGCACTAAAGGAAACCAAGGAGAAATTTGTCAGTGGAGGAGAAATAAAAATTTTGAGGTTTACTTATAGCATTGTAATTCTTTCAGAAATGCCAGAGAATGCGGAATAGCAGTTGAACAGAATGGATAGTGTCTTGAAAAGATTAAAAGATGAGCATCAACAAAAGTAAAACAAGGGTAAGGGAATGTAGTAGAATTAAATTAGGTAATGCCGACGGAAGTAGGTTAGGATAATAGAATTAACTCAGGTGATGCTGAAGGAAGTGGATTAAGAAATGAGACATTAAAAGTAGCAGATGAGCTTTGCTATTTGAGTATCAAAATAAGTGATGATGACAAAAGTCAAAAGGATATAAAATGCCGACTGGCTCTAGAATGAAAAGCACTACTGAAAAGTAGCAATTTGTTAAAATAGAATAGTTTTTAGGGAATCTTTGCATAAGGTATTTGTTGGAGTGTAGTCTTGTACCAAAAAGACAAGAAAAGAAAAAAATGTTATGAAATGTGTTGCTGCAGGAGTCTGATGTTATCAAATGCACCATCAAAATGAAATAGCTGAAATTATGGTATGTGTAAAGATATCAAAAAATGTTGTAAACAAACACACACACACACACACACACACACACACACACACACACACACACACACACCATTACAGACAGTTGCACAAATTTAATGTGAATACCTGTCATTATACATGTATCACATTATCTCATACATTTTCGTGTTAGTGTTAAGTGCACAAATTGACAGTCCATTGCAGTTTTCAGCATACTGTCTTACCAAAGTCATATAATAAGCTGACATTTGAATCAGCCGATGTATGGCTGTGAGAGCAGGTCATGAGTTGTGCTTGGATAGCTCAGTCAGTAATGCACTTGCCTGTGAAAGGCAAAGGTTCTAGTTTCAGTTCCCAGTCAAGAACACAGTTTTTAATCTGCCAGAAAGTTTGAGATAAACTCACACTCTGCTACAGAGTGAAAATTCATTCTAAAGACATCTCCAAATGTTTGTCCATGATTGTGCATAAAACTGTTAAATTAACAGTTACAACATACAGGGTGTTTCAAAAATGACCGGTATATTTGAAACGGCAATAAAAACTAAACGAGCAGCGATAGAAATACACCGTTTGTTGCAATATGCTTGGGACAACAGTACATTTTCAGGCAGACAAACTTTCGAAATTACAGTAGCTACAATTTTCAACAACAGATGGCGCTGCGGTCTGGGAAACTCTATAGTACGATATTTTCCACATATCCACCATGCGTAGCAATAATATGGCGTAGTCTCTGAATGAAATTACCCGAAACCTTTGACAACGTGTCTGGCGGAATGGCTTCACATGCAGATGAGATGTACTGCTTCAGCTGTTCAATTGTTTCTGGATTCTGGCGGTACACCTGGTCTTTCAAGTGTCCCCACAGAAAGAAGTCACAGGGGCTCATGTCTGGCGAATAGGGAGGCCAATCCACGCCGCCTCCTGTATGTTTCGGATAGCCCAAAGCAATCACACGATCATCGAAATATTCATTCAGGAAATTAAAGATGTCGGCCGTGCGATGTGGCCGGGCACCATCTTGCATAAACCACGAGGTGTTCGCAGTGTCGTCTAAGGCAGTTTGTACCGCCACAAATTCACGAAGAATGTCCAGATAGCGTGATGCAGTAATCGTTTCGGATCTGAAAAATGAGCCAATGATTCCTTTGGAAGAAATGGCGGCCCAGACCAGCACTTTTTGAGGATGCAGGGACGATGGGACTGCAACATGGGACTTTTCGGTTCCCCATATGCGCCAGTTCTGTTTATTGACGAAGCCATCCAGGTAAAAATAAGCTTCGTCAGTAAACCAAATGCTGCCCACATGCATATCGCCGCCATCAATCCTGTGCACTATATCGTTAGCGAATGTCTCTCGTGCAGCAATGGTAGCGGCGCTGAGGGGTTGCCGCGTTTGAATTTTGTATGGATAGAGGTGTAAACTCTGGCGCATGAGACGATACGTGGACGTTGGCGTCATTTGGACCGCAGCTGCAACACGGCGAACGGAAACCCGAGGCCGCTGTTGGATCACCTGCTGCACTAGCTGCGCGTTGCCCTCTGTGGTTGCCGTATGCGGTCGCCCTACCTTTCCAGCACGTTCATCCGTCACGTTCCCAGTCCGTTGAAATTTTTCAAACAGATCCTTTATTGTATCGCTTTTCGGTCCTTTGGTTACATTAAACCTCCGTTGAAAACTTCGTCTTGTTGCAACAACACTGTGTTCTAGGCGGTGGAATTCCAACACCAGAAAAATCCTCTGTTTTAAGGAATAAACCATGTTGTCTACAGCACACTTGCACGTTTTGAACAGCACATGCTTACAGCAGAAAGACGACGTACAGAATGGTGCACCCACAGACTGCGTTGTCTTCTATATCTTTCACATCACTTTCAGCGCCATCTGTTGTTGAAAATTGTAACTACTGTAATTTCGAAAGTTTGTCTGCCTGAAAATGTACTGTTGTCCCAAGCATATTGCAACAAACGGTGTATTTCTATCGCTGCTCGTTTAGTTTTTATTGCCGTTTCAAATATACCGGTCATTTTTGAAACACCCCGTAACAAGTCTAGAGAGAAACTCTTGGCTGGAACTGAACATAACAAGCAGTCAGTGTTTGTTGAGTGGTTGAGGTATAGTTTCCGCTCAGCAAGTGCAACCTGGACGTGCTTACAATGGAAGACTGTAACTTGATGAGTCTTGGGAGAAGCCTGAGGCTGTACAGGAACATAACAAATAGTGAAGTGGGTTTTGAGTCAAAGCAAATGTGAACAAAAAATTATTAGGTTGGAAATGGTTTCCACTGAGCAGCTATGAAAAGCATCTACAGACAATGAGAGGATTAGTGCGAGCTGGTGGGTTTTGTCAACATGGCATTTATAGGGAGTCACAGGTCTGCCTTCTGGACTGCAGTTATTTGTACCCTAAGTAGTGTATACCGCTGGCTAATGGTAGACATAGCACACACTTTCATAACCTGAAATGAGGCTAAGAAGACTGGTACAATAAATGCAAGAGCATTAAGTCAATCAACAGAATGCAATACATCATCATAAAAATTATCAACTGCAATCATAAGTGTATTTTCCATCAAGCCATTCACCCTACTACAAATGTTTACCCTTATTGAGTGATAAATGATCGACAGTAATCGCGTCTGATAATGACATTGCACAATAGCCATCATCACGACAAACAATGAATATTACATTACTGTTAAATATTCTATAATATTAAGTTTATATGTCTAAGGGTATCAAAATTAGATTCCACTGAAAGTGAGAACAGTACTGTAATTAGCACTAGAACACGTCAGCATTATTACAAGCACAGAGAATATTTTCACAATTCAAAGTGTTGTTCTTTGTTATTGTTTACTGAGAACCAGCTTTGGATTCACATTCTTTTTGTGGAATTTATTTCCCTGTTGTTTCTTGTTAAAATCTCCCAACTCCTCATATATTTCCTGTTTCCTTCTTTCGTCTAAACTTTACCCAATATTATACCATGTTATGCTATTGTTGATTTGTTAATTAATGATGATGGTGATAATGGCAATAGTTATTGAGGTTATATTGTCATTTATTGTTTGTATAATATGACCATATTTGGGAAAAAAATCAGTTCAAATTGTGCCAACTCTATAATCTAATTTCCAAACTTACAACTCACACCCTCTGTACTTGGTATTATTTCATATTCATTAAGCAAGGTTGTGTGAATGACCCTTCCTTATTTTCAACATTAGTCGAAGCTTTGCTACTCTTTATTGTAGTGAAACTACCATTGAGAGCCAGAATAGTGTGTAGGACAGACGGTGGAATTTTCACTATTAGTTGAGTAGAGCTGTGACCTAGATAATCAAAACCTCTGTCATAAAACTCCAGTATGCAGATGATAATGTTGTTGTGGCTACCTCAGTTGAAGCCCTTCAA
Organism: Schistocerca americana; assembly: GCF_021461395.2. Lineage (NCBI taxonomy): Eukaryota > Metazoa > Arthropoda > Insecta > Orthoptera > Acrididae > Schistocerca > Schistocerca americana. Next base: position 480,517,889 of record NC_060120.1, read on the forward strand.
GCAATTTTGAACGTATTCAGTGAGGCGTACATGAGCATTAGTGTAGATGTCAACATCAGAAAACACACATTTTGCAGCAATTTTCACAGTCAAGATTCAACCATAACACTGAATGGTGAAGTCCTACAGATTGTTCAGTTCCCTGACCCTGGCAGTCACCTCTCGACTAATACAAATATTGATGCTGAAATGCAGTATTGCTTAAGATATGCTAGCACAGCTTTTGGCTGTCTGCAAGACAGGGTCTATGGCAACCAAGACCTCACCGGAGTAAGCTCTTTGTCTATCATACCATCATCATACCAACTCTCACTTACGAGTATGAAGCCTAGATCACCCATAGAAGACATCTGAAGCTCCTCGAGAAGTATATGATGTGTCTTGAGAATACTGAAAGTGGCATACAAACATCAGTATCCTGGAGGAAAAAAATGCTACAAGCATGGAGGCCATTATCATCAAACACCAATTCCAATGGGCCAATCATATTAGCTGTATACATGATGTGTATCTATCAAAACAAATAGCGTATTACCAATTCAAAAACTGGCAGTGAAAACAAGGAGGGCAACTGAAATGATTCTGAAATCACACTTTAAAAAATGCAAAATTGAGCCAGCAATTGAGAAACCACTGCTTCCAATCATTTTCATTTGACATAGTGTTGGACTGTTCACAATGCCTCACAGTATGTTGATTTTGTTCACACAGTGAACTGTCATTAGTCCTCTTTTTTTTCCTTTCTTCATAGTCTGTAATCATCATCGGTCTACAGTTAGTATGAAGTGATCTCAAAAGTTAAGATTAATGCTTTCTTCTTCTTCTTCTTTTTTTAAAAGAAATGCATTCATCACCTAATAAATTTCTAGTTGTACTGAATTATAAGGTGCACACACTTATCACTTTTATTGCTGATTCATTGAGACTTTAAGTGAAGTATTGTTGCAGTGTAAGATTGCATCCTACGTAATAGAAGTAAGTTGTCTCCTCAGATAAATAGCAGTGACAGCGAAAAAGCAGTTGAGTTCTCAGATCAATTAAAAGCAAGATACCTGTCTTTGCATGTAGATGAAACAAATGTGAAGTTCAGTGTAAAGTGTGTGAGAATTAATACGGGATATAAGTTTGCAATGGGTTTTTAAAGACATCTTAGCAGAGAAAAAACGAAAAGATGATACTAACCAGCCCTGCATCTGGCTCAGTGCTCAGTTTTGTGAGTAAAAAACATATGCCTGTAGTTAGAAATGTTCAAGCCACAAAAACCACACTGGCATACAATATCGGTTTTTACCACCATTTGTACGAATTGATGGATTGTACCAGAAACTTAAATAAGAAGCTATTTCCAAACTGTGAGTTCGCAGAAATTTATCTTGTGGAAGAACTAAAGCAGATCCATTGTAAATAATGTCATTGCACGACAAATGCATCACAGTACAGTGTCATTGCAACCTCGCACATGTTATTGTCAAAACTATGTCCTTCATAGTTCCATATTTTGGCACACCGACAAATGCTAGTAACCGGAAATGTTCCCAATTGTAATTCAACATTTTGATTACAAAAGCAGTGCTATTCAGACAGTGATGCTTAACTTAGAAAGGTGTCTGAAGGGAACTACAGAAAACATTTCCTGTTATGTTACAGATACTTTTAAAAAGGATAACCTTACTACTTCTCAGTTCATTGCTTTTGCTGGTGACAATTGTATGCAGCACTGAAATCTTACTTCCGCTCTAAAGGTCACACTGGACTCGCATTTGGGAGGATGACGGTTCAATCCCGCGTCCGGCCATCCTGATTTAGGTTTTCCATGATTCCCCTGTATCGCTCCAGGTAAATGCCGGGATCGTTCCTTTGAAAGGGCACGGCCGACTTCCTTCCCTGTCCTTCCCTAATCCGATGAGACCGATGACCTAGCTGTTTGGTCTCTTCCCGCAAACAACCCAACAAGCGGTAAGCTCTTAAGGTAGGAAATATGTGCCTTCAACAGTTAGATATTTTCTACAAGTGACATTTCAGAGAAATATCTTCTGCTTCTTTTCTCAGCCATGCACATTTTTTATCCAAAAATGTCTGTTGAAAAGGAAAACAATTCTATTGTATAAGTTCTTCATTCTTTGAAGTCAGATGAGCTCTGAATTCCTTTTCAGGAGATGGCTTGGAAAAAGTGTGTCAGGTGTACATAGAAAATGTATCATTTTTCCTTGAATCTTACATTGAACACCTGGAAAAATGGGTGCAGCCAATGGAAGAATTCCAGTGCTTCAAAGGACGTAAGCTCAAAGACTTAAAGGACCTTTGCTTTGTGCACCTCCTTGCATGTCTTCAATACCTACTAATCAAAAGTGTGAAAATGGCATTCTTCACCTAAAAAGTGTACATGTCACCAAATATTCAGAAATTCTGAAAATTTACCTAAACAGAAAGGAACTGTTTGTTGATAGACATGGTGAAAGGAATTTTACTGCTGAAATATGGTTTCAGGGATATGTCTTGTGAGGAATTTTATAGCCATATTCTTCAAGATAACAACCAGCTCTTCTCTTAGCAATATATTCTATCGAAAAATACGCTGTCAAAGGAAACGTCACTGGAAAAGATTGAAAATTACTTCAGGTTAATTCCATTGTATCTGTAACAATTAAATACCACTGCTTAAGACTGCAGAAGATTTTCAGTGCATTACTTTTTGCTTGTATTGAGATTAGAGTTTATTTATTACCCCACAGCATAAAATATAAACTGTTTATTGATTCTAAAATAATTTGTCATGCTTTCTTTAAATAAAAAAAAAGTCCTGCTTTTTGTGAGGCCCTGTCCTGATTTTGTTAATTTTGAATTGCTAACTCTGGCACATGCCATAAGTCAATGAATGACAAATAATAAACATGAAATTATTGTTGGAAACTTGAGTTGGAGAGAACTATATGAAATGTGGTTGTAATTTCTTTCCAGTTCCTGTAATAACTATTGCTGCACTTAATAAGCCAAATAGATTTCGCTTTTGATAATACATTTCATGATGAACAAATGTGTAGGTGAAGTCATTGTTACCATTTATTACTTGATGAATAAGAGTGTTTCAGCTGTACAACAAATCTTTATTTCTGATCCAACTAGTTTTGTGGAATTAGAGTCGCATCTTAAGGGATACAGCTGGATGTAAAAAAGAGCAAAAAGTGAATAAAAATCCTGTTTCATTTAAAATGTAGTTGTACTATACACGAAGCTATATAGGAAAAATTATGTACTCACATGTATAATTTATTCCAAATGATAAGCAGATGATGACCCAACATTCTTTGTCCAATTTAAAATGGAGTTGAATGTGGAGAACATCATTCTCATACAGCAAAATTTAAGTAAGAATAATGTAGTTAAACCAAATGGATGACAAAAAAATCATATGTATCTATGTAGGGGGTGAAAGCTGTATTGACACTGCCATGGTAACATAAATCTTAAAGCAGATCTTGTATAATTGTATGATACGTCAAGTTTAAATAAAATGTTGCTTACTAAATGGAGTATGAAAAAATCTTATGTAGACATACCTTATATTAAAGAAGAAGGGGCCAGACATGAATAAAGGAATGCAATTGTAAAATAAAAGGAATTATGTAGGACTTTCAATAAAATTCGTTATGAATAGCAAACACTTAAATAGGGACATATGAATCTCACAGTGTTTATCAATTGTAGAGGTCAAACACGGGTCAGTGGAGTAGGGAAATGTGATATGAGGGACAACTGTCAAATAAATGCATGTAAAAGTGTTTTAAATTAATAAATAAACCTATGTACTGGTTTATTCTATTTAAGCATTTGAAGTTTGCCAAAATGCTGTGATGGATATCACATTTCTCTGCTCTGCTCTTCCTTGTTTGACCTCTAGAATTGTGACATATATCTCTATATATGTGTTTGCCACTCTAAAAGAAGCTTGTTGATAAAATCTTATATAATTCCTTTTATTTTATAATTGTATTCCTCTATGCACAAGTGCCCCCTTGCTTTTAAAAATAAAGTAACATTTGTGTTTTAGATTATTCTACCTTTCACATGTAAAATTATTTGTAATGATGCTGTCCAACATTCTCTTCCACTGTTTACGATTCACTTCCTGTGTCACTTTCCGTTGGATATGTTCTTAAGCGCATGTGCCCATTTTCCTTGTTGGTGGCAGTGCTGGTTCAGCTCAGTTCTAGGCAGTCACTATATATCTCATGCTGTCACAGCGATATCAAGCCTTAGGTATGTCTATATAAGATTTTATGTTTTCCTTCCTTCAGTCCAGTCTAGTCTATTTTGTAAGCAGCATTTTATCTAAACTTAACTTGTTGTACAATTACACAAGATCTGTGTTAAGAGTTGTTTTACCATTCCAGTGTGAATATAACTTTCACCACCTGCATATATCATTTATTTTATCTTTGACTCCATTTGGTTTACTTCATTATTCTTGTTTTAGTTTTCCTGTATCAGGATGATGATTTTTGCATTCTGCTCTATTTCAAATTGGACTATCAATCTCTTGACATTTAAACAGTTTTATCATAATTGGACAAAGAATGTTGGGTCATCTGCTGCTTATCATTTGGAACAAATTATAAATATGAGTACATATTTTTTTCTTTATAGCTTTGTGTATAGTGCAATTACATGTTAACCAAAACAAGATCTTTATTTGTTTTTACTCTTTTTTACGTACAGCTGTATCCCTGAAAATGTGGCTCTAATGCCACAAAACTAGTTGGATCAGAAACAAAAGATTTATCATACAGACGATATGGTCTTATTCATCATGGTTCAGTTCTACAGCTGTGGATGGCCACAACACAAAATTTGCTGCTTTTCTATCTACTTATGAGCATTAGTGAGCAAGTGCCACTTCTCAGTTAAAGTTATTCAAACAGTTCATATGTTTATGTAATACACATGTTTGTAAAAATGTTAAACTGCCTGTATTATTTCACAGGTCATCCCTAACACAAAAATGGAGCTTGATGAGTGGGAACACGTGACTTGCCTTAAAAATGTTAGTCTGGCATATGAGGGGACAAGAAGTGGATTAAAAGGCTACATAGCTGTTGGAACAAATTACAATTATGGTGAAGATATAACAAGTAGAGGACGGGTAAGATTTCTACTTATTAATTCTTTCAATATGAACAATATGCCGTATTTGTGGGTCTGTTCAGGTTAATACTGCAACTCACATTGTTAGGTAACTTTTCTTTTGCAGAATGTTTGCTTATATATATTTTCTAGAAAAGTAGTTATTACTGACATTTATTAATGTATATATTTGTTTCAGATTCTAATATTTGATATTATTGAAGTTGTACCAGAACCAGGACAACCCCTTACCAAGAATCGATTCAAAATGGTGTATTCCAAAGAGCAGAAAGGTCCTGTCACTGCTATAACACATGTTGTTGGTTTCCTGGTATCAGCAGTTGGTCAGAAGGTACTGATTTTATTTGTATAATGTTATGTGATCAGGATTAATGTTGGGAGTAAATATTTGTTCTTTTATTGTGCAATTACAGTGTCAAACTGTAACATTTCAGGAACAGAAATCTTTACAGTTCCCCACCGACTTGAATGAAAACTTAGTGTCACTTATAGTGGTAGTGTGTAGTATGTTGTGCTAGTCCCTGACATGTGCTGTTTAAATCCCATTATTATATTATTGAATTCCTTTTCAATTATTTTTTGATGATATTTCTTTGTATTAATGACCTTTATGGTTAATAGAAACTACACCCATTGTCTCTATCTACATATCCTGTTTCCAGGCTGGAGTTGCTACATAGAAAGCCATGAAATTTTTTATTACCTATGTTTTTTTTTCTGAGAAAGGTATCAATTCAAATCCCTTTTACTATCAAAATATAACTTACTCCTGTCTTACTCCATTTTAGATCAATTGTGATTGATTTATAATTAGCAGCCAAGCAAGCTGGCACAGTGGTTAAGAAACTGGACTTGCACTCAAAAGAAATAGGATCCAGTTCATCATCTGACAATCCAGATTTAGGTTTTCTTAATCTGTCAAGTGAAATATTGTGTGGTTTCCTTCCCAACTCTGTCTCTGTCTCTGATGAACCTTTTAAACATTGACTGCTTATATCAACACAAACAGTTGAACTAACAATAAATTTAAACATATTTCAAATACCCTAAAATCCTGATATTTACATATTAAAAATATAGCATCAATAAACAGCCACATCTGAACTCCATTTTTTTCACAGAAGTTAGTGGGAATAATCTGTGCAGATAATGTGAAAAATGAATAGCTTTCATGCTCAAGTGTCATGCATGACTCCATATTCAGAATGTTGTTGTGGTCTTCAGTCCAAAGACTGGTTTGATGCAGCCCTCCATGCTACTCTGTCCTGTGCAAGCCTCTTCATTCTGAGTAACTACTGTAACTTACAACATTCTGAATCTGCTGTATGTATTCATCTCTGGGTCTTTCTCTATGGTTTTTACCCCACACGCTTCCCTACAGTACTAAATTGGTGATCCATTCTTGCCTCAGAATGTGTCCTACCAACCAATCCCTTCTTCTAGTCAGGTGTACCACAGATTTCTCTTCTTCCCAAATCTATTCAGTACCGTCTCATTAGTTGCGTGATCTACCCATCTAATCTTCAGCATCCTTCTGTAGCACCACATTCCAAAAGCTTCTATTCTCTTCTTGTCTAAACTGTTTATCATTCATGTATCACTTCCTTACCTGGCTACAATCTATACAAATACTTTCAGAAAGGACTTCCTGTCACTTTAATCTATTATACTTGATGTTAACAAATTTCTCTTCCTCAGAAATGCTTTTCTTGGCATTACCAGTCTACATTTTATATTCTCCCTACTTGGACCATCCTATTCCCTCATATTGGCTAATTTTTGTTTCCGTTCAGAAACTTCTCCAGGAATAGATTTGGCAAAGTATACGCCCTCTTAATTGTAAATGGTTATGGCAACAGATAAATGGGTATGGCAACAGATAAATAAAATGAAATTAATTATCAGATAATGATGGTAATTAGTTGTTACCTAACCAGTAGAGAGTGAGTACCCATAAATCAATTTAGTGGTCAGTTTCTTTTTTTCTCTTTTTTGGGACAAAATGTACCAAAGTATTAAGATTAGATTCACTCTCAGCTTTATTTAGCACAAGAGAACAAATTATAATTGGTGGATTAACTCGGGCTACAATTATACACAGTGAAACAATAAGATTTGAAATAACTGACCTTGCAGGCCATGGGAAGTGTACAAAGGCAGTGACTAATGTATACCAAAGGCATTGTGCAGTGCACCAAATTGTTCATCTGAACAATTCCTAACATTTAAACAGTTCAGTGAAGTCCATTTGCAGCAACCAATTCTTTTAAATTACAGTTGAATTTCAGATGTGTATGCTGGCACATAGCGATTATTCATTTCCAAAGTTGCCAACTGTTGCACTGAAAATGATTAAGTCTAAACAAACTATGCACCACACAACACTATCACATAAACACATACAGCTCACAGGTTGCACAAGACCTTACTAACCTTAACCAACCACACAAGACATCAGAGTGTCCTGAGCCTTGCTCTGCTTGCTTATTTAAAATTTATCACATGACTACTACTGTAGTTGCATTGGCTTTTAAGCTGGAGACTGTAATTTGAATACACATACAAATTTTTTTATTGTATATTCATTTTAAAATACAGGATAAACATTTTTTCGCATCCTGATACTACATTGCTTAATTTTATGCATGGCTAAAATTGCGTTTTTAGTTAAATATTGTAGCATTGGCAGCTGCTGCGAAAGAGCACAAAAGCATGTAAATGTCCTAACTTTCGACGTCTTGCAGTTTATTGATTATATTTCTTTGAACTCTGTTAAACGTAACACAGATGCTGCAATCTGAAAGATACAGCTCTTAAATCTGCCCCGCTACTGCTCCTCTAGACTCTGTGAAACTTGACATCAGGTTCGCAAGCACACCTCCTGTTATGCATGTTTTAAGGAGCTTTTGTATATGCTTAACTTGCATGACGTAATTGCCTTACAGGCCAAATACATACAGATTGATAAACAATGTGCATGGCTCACAACGTTCACAATTGGCCCTTGCCACTCAGCTAGAAGTTTACATCAGTGCCACCAGGTGGTAGCACACTGTGGCAGACGCTTCTATCCATTCGCTCGGCATAAATCTTGCTAGATGAAAGCACACTCTTCAGATATGCTAATTCACTCACTATTTACTGTAGTAAGATTAGATCAGATATCATTATATGTTAAAGTTGTACTGACAGTAAACGTATGTTGTGTGTTTCTGAATAAGTTATAGTATATTAAGTTATGAATTTTTTATACAGTAATCCATTTGGAGCGCTAAGAATCATAAGGGCCTAAAGCACACCATCGTTGATTGTGAGATTGTAGCATTTATTCATGCTTTTGAAATCTGTTGATCTTATGATGAGTTAGGTTTATTTGTGCTGTGTGCCCATATTGTACTTATATATGAAAATTCACAAGAAGCTTTATCACTGACTTCTCTGATATTCACTTAAATGTGGCTTGGCAGCAGTGTGCTTTAGACCCGTTGGATCTCAGTACCTTATTTGTATTCTAGTCAAGTGACCATGTTGGTACACATTATTACTTGAGTTCAATCATTTCCACAAATGGCACTTTTGTGTTTGTAGTTATTTGTTTACTGTGCGGGAATTGGCTTTTGTGTGCAGGTGTAAACATGAACTATGTTGAATCTATTTTAAATGCTAACAGCAAAGTAAAGTTGTGAGGATGGGTCGTGAGCCGTGCTTAGCTAGCTCAGTCGGTAGAGCATTTACCCATGAAAGGCAAAGGTCCTGAGTTTGAGTCTTGGTCTGGCACACAGTTTCAATCTGCCAGGAAGTTTCACATCAGCACAAACTCCACTGCAGGGTGAAAATCTCATGCTGGGAACAGAAAAGTTTATTACCAGGAAAAGCTAGCCACATAGGAACTAGCTCCTTTGAGAACAGATTCTTTGATGAGAGCATGACGAAATCAAATAAGCATGACTACAAGTGATCATTTTACAAGGAAGTGTACAGATAGCACAAGCTGCTGTGTGAGTGCAGAGTAAAAATATCTGATTTTCACCCCGGATGTAAATTCAAGAACTAATACATCTGTTAGGAACCTTGTTTCCGAAAAAATAGAAAAGCGTGAAAACTCCCACTTACACAGAAATGTGAAATATTTTGTTGTTGCTGTAAAATGTGCAAAATACCATGAAATCAATTCTTTCTTTTGTCAGATAAGTTTACATCTTCTTCGTATTACTACTACTACTACTACTGCTACTACTATTACTACTACTACTGTTATTATTATTAGCAGTGGCTGTAGTTGTATAAACTTGTTGATAAGTGTAATTGTTATACAGCAGATGCTGTTAATTTCACACTCTAAAATTTATCTGAATCTAAAAATTTGTGAACACCCAGAATGTATACTCATGAGCCGCCACTATATAGTAGACTTTAAATCGTATCTACAGGGACCTAATCAAGTGAGCAACTTTATATCTTTTGCCAGTTCTTCATTATGTTACTCAAGTGGCTGATTCATTAACATTGATTCACAAATTATTTGTTAAATAAACACAAACAATTAGAAACACTGTGCACTTTCAACTTCTTACGGTGTAGTGAATAGTCCATTAAATTTGAGGCATGCAGCCGTGCAAATAAAATAGGCCATGCTTGGCATCTTATCGTCAGTCTTGTGATTCGCTCTGAGGATGGCCGGATGATACGCGGCCAAAATATCAGTGGAGGAAATTTTATTTGCACGGCTGCATGCTCGAAATTTAATGGACAAGTAGAAACACTAGTACAAATATTTCATGCAGAGGCTAATCTTGTCATGTAACTGTGGAGAACTCAAACAGTGAAAAATCCAGGACAATATTATGAAGGAACATTCTACTCACCATATAGCGGAGATGCTGAGTCACAGATAGACACAAAAAAAAGATTGTCAAAAATAAGCTTTTGGCCAGTAAGGCCTTCATAAAAAAAACACACACACACACAAAACTCATGCAAATGCAACTAGTGTGGCTTCTCGTGTGTGTGTGTGTGTGTGTGTGTGTGTGTGTGGTCTATTTTTTGAGGAAGGCCTTACTGGCATAAAGCTTTCTTGTGACAGTCTTTTTGTTGTGCCTATCTGCAACTCAGCATCTTTGCTACGTGGTTTGTCATAAACTGTGTAGAAATCTTTGTTTTGATCTTTAATAACAATTGTATAGTAAGTTATAAATAACTAATTGTTGGTCTGTTTATCAGTATGTTAAATATGCCCATTTTATGGCTGACTGCAGGACCCATCAAATGGTTATCATATGTATATGTAATTTTTCTTTATTACTTATTGCTTTTGGTACAAACGATTTTTCCCATATACTTCAATAATCTGGTACTGTGCACCGCAGATTTTGAATCCGCACCAGATGGCATGGACATCGAAGACCTCTAGAGGTGATTGCACCATCGCGCCATAAGCCATGGCAGTGTGTGCCTCCTGGCCCACATTTAATGTGAGGGCGCCACAGTGGAACACGTGGTCCCAGCGGCCAATAGCAGTGTCCCCGATCATGTATTTAAGTGCCTGCCTCTTGCTTGGCCAGTCAGTCTAATCTTGGTGTGCATCTATCTACATCCTGCCTCAGACAGCATATTCGTTCTTGTTCCATGTGCGAGTGGACATGGTTGATTAGTTAGGTTTGCTTGTGGCTCTGTTGTTTCGATCTTGTTGTTCTTAAGGTCCTTCATGTTCTTGTCCGTTCTCTCCTGTTTGTGTTGTTTATGGGCCGCTACGACGAGTCCTGCTGCACTTTCCGTCATGTCAACCCTGCAACCGTTCCGGTCGCAGTTACAACAAATAACGTTACTAATATTGGTTTTAGATATGCGGTGATAATTTTATTGGAATTGTCTCTTCATTGTAAATTCAGTGCTGTGTTCAGGTATTTTGCAAATTGTCTGGAATCAGTTTTATATTTTGATTAAAATCTGAGGCTTCATATATTGGTGTAGTCAGATTTTCACCATATTGGCTCATTGCTTGCAAGCGGGCGACGGTATGAAGTACATTGAGTAAATGACAACATTGGCTTTACAGCCTGCTAGCAGTCAGCAGCTGTCTTGCGGCCTCCATTCACTCTCAGTCACAATACTTCTTAAGCATCTTATTTTGCTTCCTCCTTGCAACTTGCCAGCAAAATGATGCGTAACTCAACCTTTCCTTTTCATGTTTAATTTGTTTTGGGGATAGCACTTGTAATCTCGCACTATGATTGATACTGGGTGGCTCTAATGATACTCTTGTATTATTACATTTTGTTTGTTTTGTTTGCAGATTGATATACTTTACAGTAAGCTGTGTCAAATTATTCAGATTCAGATGTGATTCTATGGGCGGATTGGACGGAAATCAGCAAGTGTAGGTGCTTTTTAAAAATAAAAATAAAATAAAAAAAGAAGAAGAAGAAGAAGAAGAAGTTGTGAGTTGTGTATAATAATTTGTTGGGACTCGGTAAAGTGAACTGGTCAAAGCAGTAATTGCCACCACGCAACTCAACAGTCTGGGATGGATGACACTATAAGAGACATCACTGAAATTATTGCCCAAGCAGTAGACACATTCTCTTTTGTAGGTGATCTTGGCCAGATGCGTGCACTTTGGTGGTTCTGATAGATCACTCAAGCTGTGAAGAAACCCCAACTGATGTTTGAATACGATTAATATCACCTGTCCACAACCAGTCTATTCAAAGGACCATGCAGAAAGACAAATTTTCTAATCAGAAACAGATAATAGGCCGCCTAGTCTGATTGTTCCATTAATGAGTGTACATGTTCCATATTCACAGAAAGGAGCTACTGTGGTGTATCACCAATCTCCAACATTCAACAACAGTACCACAGATCTCTATGAAAAGTGAAGACATCATTAACTCCCTCACTACAATGAAAATCCATGCACTGCATTTGCCTGGTGTATTTACAATAAAAGTCTGCTTCTCTAGCTGAGAATTCAGCGTAGTTGGCTGCCTTGCGGAGGACCCAGGCTTGATTCACAGGGTTGCTAAGGGTTTTTTTAATTGGTGGGAGGACTGGTACTGAGTGCACTCAGCCTTGGATGCCTGTTGAGGAGCTACAGTACTGAGTAGTGGTGTCTGAAAAGTCTCAGTGGAGAGCAGTGTGCCGACCACATGCCCCTCCATACTGCATCGGCCTGATGCTGGAAGACAGAGGATGGCACGGTGGCTGGTAAACATCCCTTCAGACTTAATGACGTGGATGAGGAACTCATTCTTATTGTATGTAACTATAGCTGTAAAATATTTGTAGAGTGTGATCAAAGAGTTGAGAACAATAAACAGTAATCAAGTGTAACCTCACACACATTGTTTATAACGAGGTACTCTGAAAACTAGTGTCTATTTTTGACATAATTCACATCTATTTTTGATGAAATGTGCATATAATTTTTTGGCAAAATTTGCATCTAATTTTATTATTTGTTTGTAAATGATTAGACACACAAATTTAAAAGATTGGCATGCTGCATGTATGAAGACAAAGCCTAAGTGCTTTGAAACTGACTGTTAAAAAGTGAGGTGGTTGGGGAACTTTTTGATTGGAACATTTACTTTTGTAAAAATATTCAGCAGCTTTTTTTCCCAAAACGGTCTTTGTTTTCTTCTTCTGGCTGCATATAAGCTTTCAAAAAATGGTTGTTCGATTGAGAAGCAGCAGAATTTTCTTGTCTTTGAACTGAACTAGTCTCTATTTTAAGCTGTTTCTCAACATAATTTTTTCCTCTGTCCAGTTTAGTATATACAGAAATCTGGAGAATGTTAATTTTGACCTTTCATGAGCATTCATAGTCTTGCTGCCTAACTTCACATGTTAGGAGAAGAATTTTGGAGTGGAGAAACGTGCTGACAGGGTTTGTTTCCCAGTCACTATAGTGTAGAGTGCAGTTTGTTGGAAAAGCATATTTCTCCATGCTACGTCACTTTATAAACTACATTTTCACATCAGACCTGATTTTACTTGTGTATTTACATATACATTTAGCCTGACCTGGACTTATGTATTCCGGGAACAGGTAAAGATATCAAGATAATTTTCAAGGCTGTTCGAGAGTGAGATCTTAGAAATATGTTGTAAAAATTTCAGCCTGCTGCTGTACATAGCCATCTTGGAATCCATGGCACAGTTTTGATGAAAAAAGTGGTGAAAATACCTTTTTGAAGTTTTCTAAGAAACTGCCCTAAACTAATGTTGCTTCCATAATCCCCTCAAGGCCCACCAAAAGGAACCACCAATTTGCACCATTTGCCTAGGCAAGAGTAAGAATGTAATATTCATACTCTGACACTGTACTGTAGGTTAGCGACACTGGACTATCCTTCTGTTGGGTGTACAAATGGTCTCTAGCTCAAGAGCCATCCAAAACACTTGACCCTACCTTTCTGTTGTCAATAGCACCCACGGTAAGAGTTCTGAAAGAATCCCATTTTTATACATGGCATGTTAGAACGTACTATGTAGTGACTATTGAATTATTTGGCGATGCACCAACTGGATATTCCCCACAAAATTCGTCTGCAAAACATGCACGCAAATAATTGACAAATTACTAATCAACAATGGAAACTGGTTGCTGTTGGGGAAGCAACATTTTTTTCAAGCAATGTACTGCCCAATATTACAGACATCATGTGAACTGTATCTATTAAATTGGCATCTTCATTTGTTGTCAGTAATACCTGCGGTACTATCTTGCAATGGCTGGTCAAACGAATACAGTTGACTCTATTTACAGACACATTTATTTTCATATGTGCAAGTTTTTGATCATGCTGTAATTTCCTTGAGGAAAATTGGATCTTTGAATTTTCTGAGCAGGTTTTCACAAAATTTATGATGTCTTTCTTTGAGTTTCAGCATTTCCATTACTATCTTTCTCAGATTTGACAGCCCTTTTGCCATTTATCCCACTCTTTTTGCTACATGTTCATGTAAGTTCAATATCTTTTTGACTCTGCACACTTGGGGAATTTTACCAGCCTGGTTGTGCATGTAGTTCGTAAGCGATAACGTTTGTACACACAGAACAAGGTGACACAGTGGTTAACTGCTAGTCTCACGTTGAGGAGGAGTGGGTTTCAGACTTTGATAACTGATTCCAGTCTATGTGAACAGTCTCAAAATGAATCCTTTATTCTGTAGTGTATGCTGTTTTGAAACTCCCTTCCACATTAAACCTGTGAGACCAGAACTCATGAAGGTAAGGATTCAGTCTTTCACTCTGCAACTGCTGCTGCATGATTTTCAAACTTCCTGGTAGATTAAAACTGTGCACCCTGAACCTTGTCCATCCAGCTGAGATATCTCTTCATTTCAGAATTCTGCAGGTGCGCCTGAAGACCAATAGAGTTGTCCTGCTGCAAATTTAATCCTGTTATTATTAGAGTTCTATCAAGCCACATCACAGATAAAGGCGATAAAACAATAGTAAAGACCTAGTGACCCATACTATTATTATCAGCATTTTCAAAATATTTTGAAGATATTAACAATAGATAAACACCTCCTATAGAAAAACCATCTGAGTTACAAACAGTTTAGATGATATTTTCATGCAAAACTAACAGAATAGTGAATACAGCAGAAGTGTGGTTTTTATCTTATCAGTACAATAGGAGGAAATGTTTATCACTTTGATCTTCATCACATTGTAATAGATGCTGAATGTGAAACGCACTTTGATCTTCCTCACATTATAATGAATGCTAAATGTGAAACACCAGATGTGATGTGGCACTAGTTTGGATCTCACATGCTTTGTTTTTCTAATATATGTTAAGGGTCTCCCAAGGGCACTCTATATATATGTCCCTAGTAAAACAGTTCATGATGGGAGGGATCCACCATTGTTTACAGTCTCACCAAAGAAACAGTAAGTGCTACCCAGTCAAATAAAGCGTAGGACTGTATAGATACAGAGATGGTAACTATAACTTGTTTGACTGCTGAAGGGCTATGCTTGAGGCCTCCAATGGCTTCCACGTAGTGTGTTGCCAAAAGACCCTCACAAACCCCAAAGAAATTCTGGTCATACATAAAGACTGCCAGAGGCAACAAAGTTAAGTGTCCAGATACTCATGGATGACGTAAGAGCCAAAATTGTGTTTAGAAAAGCAAAAGCAGAAATGAAGAAGTCCATTTCAAATATTGATTTCAGTAGATGATACAGAAATATTACCCCAGTTTACTTCTTGCACCACTGCATAGGCAAGGTAATGCAGATGTTAATGTCAGTGGCATTGAGAATTAGCTAGAATCTCTAAAATTGAAAAATGTCTCAGTGTCCAATGGAAATCCTGTCACATGCTGTACAAAATTTGCGTCACAGTTAGCACCTCTTTCAATAAAAATGTGCTGTTGTAAATTACTCAAACAAAAAATGTGCCTAGTAATTGGAAGAAAGCAAAGGTCACACTTGTCGACAGGGAAAGTGACAAAAGTTATCCACAAAATCTACCATCCATTTTCATTGGCATCCATTTGTTGTAGAACTGTAGAGCTCAAATATAATGAGATAGGTGAACAGAACGACCTCCTCCATATGAACACCTGGATCCTAAAACATTAGTCATATGAAACCCATTTTGCACGTTTCTCTCATGACTTTCTGAAAGCTATGGGTCAAGGCAATTGGGTAGAATCTTTATTTTTTGGCTTCTGACATACATTTGATTCACTACTCCACCAGCATTTAGTAACAAAAGTATGATAATATTGGGCATCAAACAAAGTTTGAGGGATTTCCTGCCCCATCTCTCCTTCTCCTATCATGTTTTGTTAACGTGTTATGTATATATAATTTCTGTATGTTTATGACATGTCTGATAGTACTGTACTAAATGGTCTGTAGACAGATGAATAAATAAAATAGAAGTGAGGATTTCTTGGCACGAAAGATACTGCATGTTATCTTGCATGGAAAGTCTTTGACAGAATAAAAGTAACTTCAGCATGCCACAGGGAAATGTGTTGAAACCCTTGCTGTTCATGTTGTATATTAATATTAATCAGACTTTCTCGCAAATGATGGTGTTATCTATGATGAAATTACTGCCAGAAACATTTTGCACAAAAATTGAGTCAGATCATGATAAGATTTTAAAGTGCTGCTAAGACTGGCAACTTATTTTAAATGTTGAAAAATATAATATAGTGCACATTAAAAAAGGTAGAAACATAGGATCCAGTGACTACAGTGGCTGTGAGTCATAAGTGCAGATACAAAATATAGTTGATCTTCGGTGTGACAATTTTTGGGGGGTTAATACCAAATGACCACAAAGGCTCAGTCATAGCAGGCTTTGGTTCATTATTAACAAGCGGGGAAAGTGCAAGTATTGTACACAGGTGATTGCATACAAAATACTTTTAAAATGGATCCTAAAATACTCAATAAGTGTGTTTGACTTGTTGGAAATGCCAAGGACATGCTGAAAAATCTGAATTGATGGACAAGTAAAGACACCAACTAACCCGCGAAAGCTTTGTTACTAAGAACCAGTATCAAGGGAATAATCTTAGAACGTCTACTATACCCTACGTATCTCTTCTGTAGGGATTGCCAAGACAGGATTAGATTAATTACAATGAACACCGAATTCTTAAGGGATCATTCTTCCGCACTCATACATAAATGGAATGGGAACAAAACTTAATATCCTATACAAGGGGAAGTATCTTCTGCCATGTTTTTCACAGTTATTTCTAGAGTATGGCTATAAATGTGCTGTAGTTTTCAAATTTGGCCTTTTTGCAGATGATCCAAATACAGGGATGAAAAGTAATACTAGGCTTCATATAGGAGTGATGTTCTAATAAAGTATAGCAATGTTGATTCAGGGATTTTCTCAAAATTTTATAATGTTAGTTTCAGAAACTACAAATAGATCAGGACATACATTGGCAACTCTGCTCCCTCATTTTTGACATAGGCCTAGTGAAGCACTTAAGTTTTCAGTACAGATGATTGAAACTATCCTGATTTTAAAAATTAGGAAATTAGTGTGCCCTGAGTATTTCCAAGCGAATTATATACAAAATCATTTTTTGGGATTGGCGGCTTACTCAGAAACACATTCACAGAAGTATGAAACTCATTAATATCCTTCACTGCGACCAAAGTTTCCTTGTCTAAAAAAATTTACTAAGTCCGTCTACAGTCATAAGACCATTAAAAGTCTGTGCAAAGCTTTGTTATTAGTGGAGAGAAGAATCAAATACATGATTGGTTTGGATACCTGTCACAGCATATTGTTTTATGGATAATTAGAGGAGTTTAAAAGTAAAGCAAGGGTTCTCTGTGACCTATGATAAGAATATTTTCTTGTGTACTAATTTGTGTTACAAATTATAGAGAACTTACATAGAACAATTATTATTAGACATAATATTCATTTACAAATACAGTCACATTCGTTTTTCCGTCATGTGCTTCACATTAACTTCACTTTAACTGCCACTATGATGTATTTCTTCATGTAATAGATGTATTAAAATTGTCTAGTAACTCTCTCATAAGCTAAGCATCAGTGCAAAGTTTAAGAGGGATTGGGAGAGGGGAATGGTGATACTCTCAATACTTCATGACTGTATAATGATCAGTACATTCTATTTGTGTTTATTACACTGTGTATCACCATAAACTATAAGTAGTTAATAAATTGTTTTTGTGGATTTCAGATTTATATATGGCAGCTAAAGGATAATGATCTAGTTGGGGTGGCCTTTATTGACACTAATATTTACATCCACCAACTCCTAAGTATAAAAAGCTTGATATTAGTTGCTGATGTATACAAGTCCATTAGCTTACTTCGCTTCCAGGAAGAGTACAGGACACTTTCTCTCGTTAGCAGGGTGAGTCCTTAAAGTTCAGTTTCCATTTGTAGTGCATTTAAATTGTTATGTATTGTCTGATTAAAATGTCTATGATTTGAAAAGAAGTATTTTTTTTCTTTTACTTGTTTGTTTCTTCAGTGTAACTGGTTGCAAATAAGCTCCTTTAAAAAGAAGATGCTTTACTGTGAGAGGAAGAATACGATCTTTCAAATTCGCTTGCAGAGCCGATTGCCATGGATGTTACATCACAAAATGTGAACACTAGGTTAGAGTGTTTCACATTTTGTAAGTGTGGCTAAGAGGATAGTTGCATAACACATTGCACTATGAACAATATGTGTGTCTCATACAAGAATAACTTGCCCTTAAATGTTTACCGCTATAGAGAAAGACACAAGTTATCCTTGGAGAGAAAAGAAAATAGATGGAAACCAGCAGCAGTAAATAAGGTGCTGCAGACCTGGTCCTAGGAAATTTACATTCTTCTCAAATCCCATTGCTCATACTATTATATTCATTTCCATTTACTGTAAATGATTGTGGAAAGTTTTATGAAAATACTCACACACACACACAATTGGAATATGATCTGTCTTTGTGCAACACATTCTGTGGTTTAATTACAGAAGCTGATACCACATGTTTTATGTAGATGATGAGTAACATTGAATGTATTATATTGAAATACAATAAAAGCCCTTTTAATGAATCACTGGGACCGAAATACTTTTTTGTTAAACAGGGTGACCGAGCCATTGGAGAATGCTGCCCTCTCTCAAGTTACTTGTACCTAAGGGACACTGGCCAGGATGCCGCCCCTCCAATGTAGGCTAACGGGGCATGCCATGGCGAGAGAGAGAGAGATAGAGAGAGCAGTTGTGAATGGACACTCAATTGGGTGACTGTTGTAGGTCAGGGTCCATGCGCCTCATATTTTAGCGTATGAAGCGCATGGGCCCTGGCCTATGACAGTCACCCAAGATAGTGTCCATTCACAACTGTTTTCTCTCTCTCTCTCTCTCTCTCTCTCTCTCTCTCTCTCGCCATGGCATGTCCCTTTAGCCTACCTTGGAGGGGTGGTATCCTGGCCAGCATCCCAGGGCAAATACGTATATAAGGGCGTCTCTGCATATGTTGTCATTCACTGCAATCTGAATGGATCAAAACCATTATACAGTCCTTTAAATTCTTGGTCCTCCAGTAAAATTGACAGTTCAAATTTCCATCTGCGGACGTTAACATTTTGGCCCATCCAGGCCAGATTGTGATGGATTCGATGAAGTTGAGTGCAGCGGCAGCCACCCATAGGTGGAATGGCAGTGGCAAGCTACAATGGAACAGGTCTGGTTATCCTGCTTCCTGTAAACTCCCACTCATCCTAGGTGCTGCTTCTGCTCTTCCATGCTACCGCTAAACTTTCTTGATGGGTGAAGTGTTAAGAAGAAAACTTTTTGTTTCCCGCTTGGTGGCAAAAGCAAGTCTTACGTGGTTGTTAAAGTTTGCAAACAAATTTGACATAACAGCAAAATCAGACACTTTGGATATGACTATCAAACTAAAACAGTTGCCAAAGATTGCAGAGAAGTATGAAGATGCACAGTCACAGCTCAAATCATTTGAAGACGTAGATGTATATGCCGATGACAGGGAAACGTTTGAGAATCTGTTCTTAGATTTCGAGAAAACTGAGAGCAATGCAGATGATTCATGCCAATGTAGGTGACAAGGTTTCGTCCGATGCTGGATCTGCCTTGAGTGCATCTAAACATAGCATCAAGTTGCCTACCAGAAAACTGCCATCTTTCAATTGTGATGTAACACAGTTCATGTATTTTTATGACACATTTGTGAATCTCGTGAGTCATAATGAAGAATTAGAGGACATTGCAAAATATCACCATTTGCTTTGCTCATTAACAGGTGAAGTTCACAATGTAATTTCTCATCTTCTGTTAACTAGCACTAATTTGAATGTAGCTATTGATATGGTTTGCAACAGTTACAATACCCCTCGATTGATTGTGTCAGCACATTTGAAGAAACTGTTAACACAGCTGTCAATGGCAAGGGCATGCGCAAACAAACTTAATGCACTACTTAACAAGGCTGCAAGCAATGTGCATGTGCTGATGGCCTTACAACTAGAAGTATCCTTGCAAGACATAATTATGTCAGCTCCTTAAAGAAAAAGTTGACCGGTCTGTAAGAACAGAATTTGAAGACAGTCTTGAGTTCCAGTAGCTTTCCAACAATCAAAGAGATGTGTGTTTTTCTCAAAAATAAATGCAAATCATTGGAAATCACCAAGGCTATAGTACTACCACGGCACAGCACATCTGGGAACAAACAGTAGAACACCTCCAACACCAAGCCCTTTGGTCATTTGAGACAAACCTACATCGTTACTCTTAGTGCATGTATCATGTACATCCTGCCTCACGCATTGCACAAGTGCTGCAGATTCAGGCAGGTTGCATGTAGCAAATACAAAGGTATTGTGATGTGCAACAATTTGTGCTACAATTGTCTGAAGGATGATCATAAAGTTTCTAGTTGCAAATCTGTTTGGTGTCATACTTGTCGAAACCAACACCGCATGTTACTACATGCAGAAATACAACACAAGATAGAACATGGAAGGATTGCCCAAGTGACATTCAACACAAGTACAATGGCATACATCCGTCAAGTACATCTAATTATTGCTCATTGAAAGTCAACCTTCTCGTGACAGTGAAGATAATGGTGCAAGATAGCAGCCGCAAACGGCAAACTTCTTGTGCTCCTTTAAATTCTGGGTCACAATCGTGCTTTATATCGGAAGCATGCGTACAATGCCGTAGACTTCAAAGATAGCACAGCAGAGTACTGATTCAAGGAATAGGTGCCACCTTCTCAGACATTAAAGACCACGTCTCTGTTCAAGTCAGCTCCTGTATAAACAACTTCATGTTATCTGGCGAATGTTTAGAATTGCTAAAGATAACTGGTGTCGTCCCTGAACAAACAATTGATCCCAGTAAGTGAGACTTGTGTGTACAACTCACTGATCCTGAATTTTGGTCACCTGGTAAGCTCGATGTGTTGCTGGTAGCCGAAGTTTGTCCATACATTCAGAAGACAAGGACTGTGTCAATAGGAACTGATCGTCATGTGCTTCAAGAGACAGAACTAGGTTTGGTCATGTCAGGGCAGTATCAGGTGGTAGAGCACAACATTTCGTCAAGGTGGCTGGTCGTGTCATGCTTTGTAAAAATCTACACTGATGTTAATACTTGCAAAATGTTAATAAATGCAAAACTGCTAGGAAAACAAGAGTAACTGCTGACTTGTCTCATAATGAACTGCAGGAAACATTGCTATTGTGCTTCAGAATAACACAAGAGGCCACATATGCAACAGAAGCTCAAATTATTGCATCCTATCCTTGGTGAGATGAGATTACTACGGGTTTGCAGCAGGCTACGAAATTCTGATCTGTCATATGAGGAGAAGCATCAACTCTTATGGCCACCTCAGCATCGTCTCATGAGGCTAACAGTGGAAAGTGAACATTGTCGTCTTTCCCTCGCTGTGTGTCAACTTTCGCTTATGTCTCTGAGGAAGCAATATTGACTACCTAACAGGCGAAACGCAGTCTGGTATGTTCTGCATCAGTGCTTGACTTATCAGTGATTAAAGGCAAAGCCTGCACATCAGTTCATGGTCGACTTGCTACGCCCACATGTAGAAGCTGTGAGGCCTTACTTAAACTGTGGTGTTGATGACACAGGACCATTCTATGTGAAAACTGGCTCACAGTGATCCCTGTTTGTGTGCTGGCGACATGAGCAGTGTGTTTGGATGTAATTGGCAACATGACTACTGAAGGATGCCTGTTGGCGATTAGGAGATTTGTGTCTTGACGGTGAAGGTGCCAAAACTTGTACAGTGACAATGGGACAAACTTTTTCGTAGCTAGTCAGAGACTCCATGAATTACAAGCTGATGTGAGCTGTCATTGTCAGCAGTCACAGGTGAAAAACTTCACACACGAAGAAGGCATTGACTGGCTCTTCATTCCCCCAGCATCACCACAATGTGGTGGAATATGAGAAGCAGAAGTTAAATCCTTCAAGTATCACTTGTAGTGGATGATGGGAACCTTATGTCCAGCATCTGAAGAGTTGACAACTGTGACTTGTCAAATTGAGACTTGCTTGAACTCTCATCCTCTCACACCACTATCTTGCAATCCTTCTGACCCTCAAGTCTTCACTCCAGGTCATTTCCTGTTTGAAACTGCTATCACAAGTATCCCTCAACCAGATCAAGGTACAGCCAAAGTGAACTTGCTCACAAGGTGTGAACTGCTGCAGCAACGGTTCCAGATCTTTTGACGGTGCTGGTCATGGGACTACCTACATCATCTGCAGCAGCGGGTTAAGTGGTCGGCCCCCAGTCAGGATGTGCAGCCTGGCACATTGGTCGTAGTGAGGGAAGATAACCTGCCACCCTTATGCTGGAAGCTTGCCATCATTGAAGGAGTACACCCTGGGCATGACGAAATGGTGTGAGGGGCCACTATTCGTACACCACAAGGGATTTTCAAGAGACCGATTTGCAAGCCATGTCCTTTACTGAGTGAAGTGATACAGAAGGAGAACAGAGTATTTGTGTTTTTTTTCTTTTCTTGTATGCCCTCTTTCCCTTGTTATGTGATTACTTTGCAGCAGACTCGGTGAATTTCATCATTTTTTTGTGTTTCAGTGTATTCCTTGTTTATGTGATTGTATTTGTTAGGTGCTAGTTGCAAAATGTAGTAACAGAAAAACTAGTTAAATACCCAATGATATATGTACTTCCATGTGCTCTCCTGTGCACTTTCTTTGCGTGTTATTGTTTCCAATAATAAGTGTTTCTCTACATATGTTGTCATTCATTGCAATCCAATCCATTACACAGTCCTTTAAATGCCTGGTCCTCCAGTAAAATTGGTGATTCAAATTTCCATCTGTGGATGCTAACACGGGTTTATTTCCAGTATGCTAATGAAGTGACCCATAAGCATAATTTGGAAGTTTTTAGGTCACATATCATGCACATGACTTGGCCCTAGAACATCCTTATATACGTATTAATGCTACACAATTTTAATTAATTAAGTAGACATGCATTTATAAAAAAAAAAAAAAAATCAAAAAGTGTAGTATATTTTCTCCTGCTAACATAACATACCGACAGTAATTGTGCTGCTGTAGGTGGTTGATATTGAGTAGAACCAACTCATCTACACTGAATGAGAAAAAACCAGTTTCTGATAGCTGCAGCAAAAACAAGTGCTGTTGAATCACCTCCCCCCCCCCCCCTCTCCTCCTCCTCCTCCTCCTCATTTTCATCATCATCCGCCCCTCCCCTTCAATGTTCGCCTCTGTGTGGTTCTTTCCGAATGTGTCACACAGTCACTTAAATCAGTTGGGATGTCATCATCACAACAAAATCCTGACATGTCACACTTGCTCGAATTTCTGCAACAGGATTCAGGGAAACAATAATGCTCTTCTTCTTCCTGTATTAACTTCTAGGCGGTGAATTATGCCCAGGTCTAAAGGCTATAGGTGAGTCATACAGTTAGCAGGAAGAAACACATCATCACCATTCTGAGGAATGTCTTTATCTTTGGGTGTGCATGGCATCTGTCTGTAATGAGAATGATCTTTCTTCCTGATGTATCTACTGCAACATCTAAACTCCTAAGAAACTTTGTACAAATTTTAGCAGTCATCCAGGCATTGGTAATAAAATTGTAAGCCCACAGTAGTATTTTTATGTTATGAATTTAAAATTTTCCAATTTTTTGTCGCCCAGTAACTGAATAGGCCCATGTTTTTTAGGGATTCCCTCCCACCCCCTCCCCCCGCCCCACCACAATAACAGAATAGGCCAATGTTTTTGAAGGATATAAATTATATTAAACCACAGTCTCATCAGCATTGAAAAATTTCTGGGCTCATGTTCAGTATCAACATGCACAAAGTTCAACAGAAAAGAAAGCATCGTGAAGATTCCCCTTATGGTAATTTCTTAGGAACTTACGAAAATATTCATTAAAAGCAGGAATTCCTTAGCTGCACGTTCATCAATATGGGGTTTTACTGTATCATTTTTGTCCAGAAAGAGCAACCTTTCCACTGAGAAAACTGAAATGTATTTTAAGCAGTATTTACAAGAATGTAGAATTGAAAGTAGAAATAATTCTTAGTACTGGACATAGTCATGGTCTTGTGTGTGCAATATTTATGTTTTTCTTTAGGTATCTAACCTGCTATGAAATAGTTTTGTTACTTTGTTTTTATTATTTGTCCAGGACTTCAGACCAGCTGAAGTTTACACCTGTGAGTTCCTGCTGGACAATACACAAATGGGATTTTTGATAGCTGATGGTGACAGAAATGTTGTCTTGTACATGTATCAACCAGAATCCAGGGAAAGCTTTGGAGGTGAGACACTGACAACGCATTCTGCATTGAAAGAAAAAAAAAAGTTGTTGAAATAAAGATGTTTGAAGTATGTGGTTACATGTAATGCACTTTTTATTTCAGCAGATTGAACAGAGTTTAATACCAGTACCAAATCGTTAATAAATTTTTATAGAATTTAAATCATTATAGCTAGGCCATAAATTTAAAACAAATGTCATGAGAAACTCCTCAAATTCTTTTGATATTTTTCTTAACTAGCCTGCAAATTCATTGCTGTATATTGTGTCAGCCAAGCCATCATTAGGAGAGAATTTGTATTTTGGAATTAATGTTTCTTATGCTTGCTAATAAAGTGAAGTATTGTCTACTACAATACAAAAAAAACTGCATCTTGTACCTTGTTGGCTCCTGTTTCTACAGAGGTAGAAGTCTCAGGTTCAGTAACTGCCACTATCTCATCCCTTTTTATTTGTTATGCATATCTCACTACAAGGGTTTGTGCGAACTGCTTCTGACACAATACATCGACATTTCTAATTACTGTTTTGTCACGTTAGTCAATATTTGTGACTTGTAACATTGGTCAGTATCTGTCATTCCTTTCCCCCATCCCTCATATTGTTAACTGTAATATTTAATCACTGTCTGAACCAATTTTCATACTTCTGATTCTCTATCAGTCTTCAGAGCATCCGTTAAACTTTCCTTCTGTGAAGCCATCAGTACTTATCTTTCTGCCTTGCTAATGATAAAAGTAGTTCTATAAAACATTTCCCAAATCTTTTCTACATTTCCTTGGTCTCATAGCCTGTTCTTTGGAGATGGATGTAATCTTTAAACCATTATTTTCCCTTAGAGTTTAAGTTGGTTTCCAAGGGATATATTAACTGTCAGTGACTTTTCTTCCTACTCTTGACAGAATGAGCTGGAGCTGGTACTGTGTTAAGACATCAGTCTTGTATTTGGCAGAGTGATGGTTCAAATCCCCAATCAGGCATCAAGATTCAGGGTTTATGTGACTTCCCTAAAATGGTAAAGGATAGTTCCTTTGAAAGTACAGCATCAGTTTCCTTCCCACTCCGAGCTCGTGCTCCAGTTTTAATGATCTTATCTTTTATGGGACCCATAAATCCTAATTCTCCTTCTTTCTATTCTCTGTAATTATTTTTTTGTCAATGATTGGATTGGACATTATTTAATTGTAGTTAGTACTGGAGGGAGATTGTTTTTTTGTTTGTTGGTGACTTAGTATAGTAATGCCAGATATTTCATAACTACATTAATCTGGGCATACGAAGTTGAATTTCCTTACATTATTCATGGTAAAGAACTGTTAAAAAAAAATAAGATGAGCTAAAAAATATTAATTTTTTTATAAAATTGTGCTACAAAAAGATGTCATTGTAATGCTAGCCATACATACTTCAACCAGTTCTCATGTGAATATGAGTCTGTTTACTGATATGTTTTATATGTAGGTCAACGGCTCCTTCGCAAGGCTGACTTCCATTTAGGACAACATATAAACACATTTTTTAGAATTAGATGCAAGGTGAATGATCTCACAAGAGATAAAATTCATCTGAGTGGAGCAGAAAGAAGACACATAACAATGTTTGGTATGTAACACCATTGCGGACTTTAAAAATGTGACTATGTATTTTTTCCTTTGATTTGGGTGTGTGAATTGTTCAGTGTCATCACTTTCCTTTCTTACCATTACGAATGATTTTAATTCACAGTGTGTGGTCATCTTCAAGGATAGCGACAATTTAGGTTAGCAACCTATTTGTGTTGGAAAAATATGGAGGAAGGAGGACTTCTCACACTAGTTAAAAATAACAGTGAATTCAGGTCTGTTGAAACTTCCAGTTTCTGCTTAAATCAAGATGTGGAAGGCTGCACCTGTGAATTCCTGCTGTTGGAAAAATCATATACAGTTATTGAAGTATATAGATCCCCATCTGGAAAACCAAGCAAGGTGGCGCAGTGGTTATTGCACACTTGACTCGCATTTGGGAGTACGACAGTTCAAACCTGCATCTGGCCATCCTAATGTAGGTTTTTCTGTGCTTTCCCTTAAATCACTTCAGGCAAATGCTGGGATGGTTGCTTTGAAAGGGCACGGCCAGCTTCATTCCCCATCCTTCTCTAATCCGATGGGACCGATGACCTCACTCTGGTCCCCTCCCCCAAATCAACCAACCAACCCATCTGGAAAGCTGTCAGATGTTCTTTAAAACTTTGGATTATAATTATGTTATAATGTAATAAACTAAAAGAAGCAAATAATGGTCTGTGGAGATATTAATATTACTTTTCTGAAAGATTCAGATAAAAGAAATGTCTTGGAAATGTTACTCAACACTTATAACCTCAATCCTGTGATTAGTTTTCCAACCAGAGTTACACAGAGTACACTAATAGACAACATTTTTGTAAGTGAATGCTTAAGCAGTAATATAAGTGTATATCCAGAAGTGAATGGCCTCTCTGACCATGATACAGGGATGGCCATACTAAATATCTTACTGATTACAGTGAAGTGGTATCATGGAAAACAAAAAACTTCAAGAAAGTGTTCCAGGAAGCAATTGGATGGATGTAAATAATGTGGTTGAGGTTTTTTTGCCAAATGTGGTGCTATTTTTTCCATATTCATTGTTATTTTTGCTAAATTTGGTATTATTTTTGGGAGGGATTTTTTTTTTAAGTTTGGTGTTGTCCTTTTTCCAAACTCGTTATTGTTCCAAAATTTTGTGTTGTTTTTTAGCAAATTTGGTATTTTTTGGTAAATTTGGTGATATTTTCCTAAATCAGTGTTATTTTTTGCCAAATTCACTGAATTTAGTTACAAATTCATGGTTTTTTTGTCAACATAAATAATTTTTGCAAAATTTGGTGTTTTTCACTAAATTTGGTGGTTTTCACCAAACTTTGTGTTTTTTGCCGATTTTGCTACATTCGCTGTTTTTGACAAATTTTGTGTTTTTGCCAAATTCAACATTGTACTTTGCTAAAATCAGTACTGTTTTATTTTTGCCAAATTTGGTGCTATTCTTGTCATCACATCAAAGTTTCTTACTTGGGAAATGATCTCCACTCACCAGTTAACACGCAGCACGGGAAGTCAGACTGTGTTCAGAGTAAAGACATGTGAACTGTCAAACTTTTATCAATAAATGATCGAAGTATTTGTAACAAAGTTCCTGAATTTGCTGCCCACCTGCCCAGGAAAATTCCCATGCTCAAATTATTCTCGGGACCGAGAGTTGGCTGGATTCTGAAGTGGAAACCTCTGGGGTATTATGGAACGTATATCAGAAAGACAGATTAGAGGCCATTACAAAAATATTGTCTCTATTGAGATCGACGTTGAATGTGACAGTGAAGTTTTATGATCGCATATAACAGGTCTAGGTGAAACCAAGCTAATTGTTGGATGTTTTTACTGGCCACCTGATTCTGCTGCGACAGTTCTAGAGTGATTCAAAGAATGTCTACCGTCAGTAGCGCATAAATACACACATCATGCATTACTTGCTGGAGGTGACTCTAACCTACCAAGTATAGACTGGGATGTCTGTGGATTCATTGCAGGGGGTGCGGACAGACAGACAGACAGACATGCGAAGTACTTTTGAACACATTTTTTGAAAACTGTCTTGAGCACTTAGTTTGGCAGCCCACACACAATGGAAATATCTTAGACCTTGTAGCTACAAATAAGCTGGACCTTATCAACAATGTCAGTATAGAAACTGTGGTTACCAAAGTTAATAAATCAGTTAAGAATGATAGGAGTGTGTTTTTGCTACAAAGAGTAGATAACATTGTTAGCTTCTCACTTAGTAGGTGAACTGACATCACCAGTTTCCATTATGAGCAAAGTTAAAGCAGATTGTAAATTGTACACTGTAGAATTATATGCCTAGTAAGTGGATTAAGGACGGAAAAGACCCACCATAGTTTAATAACGAGATTCGAAAAATGCTGAGGAAGCAGAGGCTGTTGCACTCCCGATTCAAAAGAAAACGTGCAAATGACGACAAGCAAAGGTTACTAGAGATTCGTGCATCTGTGAAAAGATCTATGCATGGAGCATGCAACTACTACCATTGTCATACCTTAGCAACAGATCTGGCAGAGAACCCAAGAAAATTCTGGTCATATGTAAAATCGCTGAGTGGATCTAAGGCTTTCATTCAGTCACTTGTTGACCTGTCTAGTGGGGTAGTTGAACATAGCAAAATAAAAGCCGAAGTTTTAAATTTAACGTTCAAGAAACCATTCATGAAGGAGAATCATGCAAACACACTGTCATTTGACCATCAGACTGACTCCTATATGGACAACATAGTAATAGGCATCACTAGTGTAGAGAAACAAGAGGAGGAGTTGAAAACAAATAAGTCACCAGATCCATCCCAGTTCAGTTTTTCAAAGAGTGCTCTGTGGCATTGGCCGCTTACTTAGCTTGCATTTATTGTGAATCTCTAGCCCAATACTAAGTTGCAAGTGACTGGAAAAAGGTGCAGGTGATTCCTTTGTATAAGAAGGGCAAAAGACGGACTCCCAAAATTACAGACAAATATCCCTTACATTGGATTGTTGCAGAGTCCTTTATCATATTCTCAGTTTGAATATAATAAATTTTCTAGACTGAGAAGCTTATGTGCTTGAATCAGTGTGGTTTTAGAAAACATCGCGTGTGCGAAACTCACGTGCCCTTTTCTCACATGATATACTATGAATGAAGGGGAACAGGCAGATTCCATATTTCTAGATTTCCACAAAGCGTTTGATGTAGTGCCCCACTGCAGGCTGTTAAAGAAGATATTAGCATATAGAATAAGTTCACAGATAGATGAGTGGCTTGAAGACTTCTTAAGTTATCGAACTCAATACGTCATCCTCAACAGCGACTGTTCATCGGTTACAAGGGTATAGTGAGGAGTGCTCCATGGAAGTGTGATAGGACCACTATTATTCTCTATACACATAAATGATTTGAAGGAAATTGTAGATAGCAATCTGCAGTTGTTTGCTGATGATGCTGTGGTGTACAGTAAGGTGTCGAAGTTGAGTGCCTTTAGGAGGATACGAGATGATTTAGACAAAATTTCTAGTTGGTGTGATGAATGGCAGCTAGCTCTAAATGTAGTAAAATGTCGGGTAATGTGGATGTATCTTTGGATACAGCATTAGTATTGTCCTGCTTGGCACAGTCTTGTCATTGAAATATCTGGGTGTAACAATTGCAAAGTGATATGAAATGGAATGAGCATATGAGGATTGTGGTAGGAATGGCGAATGATCAGCTTCAGTTTATTGGGAGAATTCATCTGTAAATGAGACCACGTATAGTGAAATCTATTCTCGAGTACTGCTTGAGAGTTTGAGATCTGTATCAGGTTGGATTAAGGAAAGACATCCAAGCAATTCAGAGACGAGCTGCTAGATTTCTTACTGATAGGTCCGAACAGCATGCAAGTGTTATGGAGGTGCTTCGGAAACTCAAATGGGAATTCCTGGAGGGAAGGCGATGTTCTTTTCAAGGAACACTATTGAGAAAGAGAACTGGCATTTGAAGCTGTCTGCAGAATGATTCTGTGCCTCATATGGGATAGGATAAGCCTGTGACAGGATTGGAATAGGTAGTGCTGGGTGGGTGGATTGGCCAGGTCTTGCACCTAGACCTTGCACAGGGATATGATCCCCGTGGCAAGGAGCCAGGATTGGGATTGGCATAAGAATAGGCTAGATTGTTGTGGAGGTTGGGTGGACAACAGAATACCATTTTAGGGGAGGTGGGATGGGTTTTGGGCAGGATGTCCCTGATTTCAGAGCTTGGTGATAAATGGATAAAGCCCTGACAAAGGAAGTGTTGAGTTGTTCCATTCTGGGGTTTTATTGGGCGATGAAGGGGGTGCCTGGGGGTAGAGCCCACCTGTGAAGGCCTTTGTGAGACCTTAAGCATACTGGGCAAGGGAATTCTTGTCACTGCAGATATGCCATCCCTGGTTGGCCAGGCTGTGTGGGAGGGATTTTTTGATGTGGAAGGAATGGCAGCTCTTGAAATGCAGATACTGTTGGTAATTGGTGGATTAATGTGGACAGAGATGGAGAGAGGGAAGTGGTGTCAGCAGTTACGAGTAGGGATCCAAGAGGCAAAGGGATGAGAATGGTGGAGAGTCAGTGAAGGAAGATGCTGGTATCTTTGACTTAGGAGACTAGATTTTGGGCAGTTGGTTGGAGGTGTTGGTTAATGGGGGCCAAAATTCTCTCTGTGGGGCACGATAGCCAACTACAGTAGGGAATTCAGG
This sequence comes from Schistocerca americana, assembly GCF_021461395.2. Taxonomy (NCBI): domain Eukaryota; kingdom Metazoa; phylum Arthropoda; class Insecta; order Orthoptera; family Acrididae; genus Schistocerca; species Schistocerca americana. The sequence continues at coordinate 480,548,691 of NC_060120.1, forward strand.
ATTGTTGAGTTGGTGGATTTTTGGGAGCTTGTAGAAGGTGGATATGCTGAGTGTCATAGGGGAGGGTAGGAAAATGAGTGGGAGAGGTTCTGGGAGGGGCCTAAGGCCTTAGGCAGAGATTGGAGGCCATGCTGGATTTCTGGGATCATTCTGGCAGAGTTTAAGGTGGAGGACTCACAATTGACAGAGGCCTTCCAACAGATCTGTTTCTTTTTTATCTGTTTGCAATATTTGATAACTGATATTTTGTGGCTGTGAATCACGCATTTGAATAGTTTCTACTTTCTTTTTATTTTTAGTTTTTATTTTGTTTTATTTTATTTTTTAATGTATTCACCTTCCCTGCTTTTTTAGTTTTTAAGTGACTACCAACATGTATTTAACTATTTAACAAATAGCTCATTCAGCCTAATTACTGTGTTGTTCTACTGAAGGCAACAATTTTTGTTACAGCAACTTTGGATGGTGGCTTAGGGTATGTACTCCCTGTACCTGAAAAGTCTTACAGGCGTCTGCTTATGTTACAAAATGTGCTTGTGAGTCATTGTTGCCACACTGCAGGATTAAATCCAAAAGCATTTAGGCAAGTATTAGAACAACTTTACACTCTGCTTTCTTTATTTTTTGTGAGAATATTTAATGTGAGAATAAGTGAGCACTACCATGCAGTAACACTTTAAAATCCAGTGTCACCAATCTGTAATATATAATTATATGAAAGTCTCAGTGTAGTAATAATAATAGTTGTACAGAAGTTTTGTTGATATTGCGATCCTAATTTTTTTTTTTTTTTAAATAATTTTAACGTATTGGCTAGTATTTTGTCACAAGGGATTGAACTTTTTTCTGTATCAATGATGGATACATACACTAATATTGAAACTCCTTAAGAGATAACAGAATGCATTTCATACTCACACTGGCGAATTTAACTCGACTAATGTGCTTTATTGACTGGATATATCATTGCAAACTATATTTCTAACAGACATGTTTTAATAAGTAGGTAAAAACCTATTCACAAATGTTTCATCTCAGCATTACATGTACCTGTTATATTGCCAGACATTGCCTCTTGAATTTCCTGTAACAGCATTCTATATTTTGGATTAATGGTGTAGATTTGATTTTTTTTTTTTTTTTTTTTTGTACTCACAGCAACTATTACTACTTTTACTTTGGTGATGAAAAGTCAGGCAGGAGACAGTCTGAATCATAAATAGATGCTTTATAGTTACAGATTTTATTTAAATGTCATTTTTGAGCCATTTGCTTACTTTACAAAAACTGCATTACATACAGTGACTTCCCTTTCATCCTATGCTCTTACCGAGTGAGGTGGCGCAGTGGTTAGACACTGGACTCGCATTCGGGAGGATGACGGTTCAATCCCGCGTCTGGCCATCCTGATTTAGGTTTTCCGTGATTTCCCTAAATCGCTCCAGGCAAATGCCGGGATGGTTCCTTTCAAAGGGCACGGCCGACTTCCTTCCCCGTCCTTCCCTAATCCGATGAGACCGATGACCTCGCTGTCTGGTCTCCTTCCCCGAAACAACCAACCAACCTAGGCTCTTAAGAGATGCTCGACTCTATTTTAACCTTCCACAACCTATTTGTCTTTCCTCCTCGAAGAAGGAATTAATAGGCGTAGTTTTCCCACTTTTAAATATTTATCAGCCTTACTTCAACTTTGGCTCCTGAAGGTGAAAACTGGCCAGCCGTTTTAAGCAGAGAGTAATTGTTTAGTTTTCTCAAGTGAATTTTCCTTTTGATGAAATTTATTGTCTCTCTTGACTCTGAATCATAATGTCAGTGATCAGCTGCAACAGCATTTGTAACAAATACCCAGAGTTTCAAGCAGTCGTAAAAAACAGTGGAGTTTATATAATAAGTACTAGGTACAGAAAGCTTGGCAAAAATCCTAAATTGGCAGCATTGGGGCTCTGAGGATGAACCAAAGAGCACATTGCAAAGATAAGCCAGTGGGAGATGGACAGTAGAAAAGAATCTCAAAATCTCTGTGATAGAAATTGAAGGTGTTTATGAGATTGTTTGGGTAAGACTCACTTTCAGAGTGGGCATAAACATATAATTGGGTCCTTATGTCAACCCCCAGGCTCACCCAATGATTTAACCAAAAACTTTAGAGAAGCTCTCAACTCACAATTTTGTAATTGGTGGCTGTGACAAGATATCTTGTGAAATAAATTCTTTCCCTGAAAACTACTTGGAAGAAATAGTTCAGAAGCCCACTTATAGTGGAAACATATTATATCTAATGACGGCAAATAGATGTAACTCTTTGACGTTGTAGATGCCAAAACTAATGACAGTGGGCAAGAGGCATTTGTAGAAAAAATAATTGCTTCAAGCACGTAGGGCAAATAAAACAAGCAGAAAGATTTAAATGTTCAGTGAACTGGATAAAGTTGCAATAGTATGATACCACATAGAGAATCTCAAAATATTTACCTCTGTACAGGAACTGTGGCTTATGCTTAACAGAACAGTTGCCCAAGCTCTAGATAGATATTACCTAGCTGAACAGTCATCGTGGGAGAGGCACTCAGTATTATACAGTCTCTGTAAAGAAACAATGGGTGCTGTTCTGTGGTAGTAAAACAAGGCATAGGGCTATAGACAGATAAATTGTAAATGAAATGCCTTTTGTTGTCAAAAGGATAAGGTATGAGGCCTTTGGTCAACACGGCAGCAGAATCTTTTCGAATCCTCTCACAAAACCCAAAAAAAAAAAAAAGATCTTATGTAGGGACAAGAATAAAAATCATTTTATGTTGTTGCCAAATTTTGTGTTATTTTTAGCCAGTTTCAGTGTCTTTTTTGCAAAATTATGTGGTGTTTTGGCTAAATTTAGTGATATTTTTGCCAAATTCAGTGTTTTAATGCCAGTTTCACGTCTTTTGCCAAATTTGATGTTATTTTTGCCAGATTCAGTGTTACTTTTAATTCAGTTTCGGAGATAAAAAATTTTTTCTCTCCTCCTCCTCCTCCTCCTCCTCCTCCTCCTCCTCTCCCTCCCCCCGCCGATCAGTGGCGCTGGTTTTTGCCAGATCTGGTGTTCTCTTTTGCGCCAGATTCAGTGTTGCATTTTTTACATTTCAATTTTACCTTTTTTTGGCAGATTGGATGTTTTTCCAATTTCGGTGCTATTTTTTGTCAACTTCAGTGCTGTTTTTGACATCACATGATAGTTACATGGGGAAGAACTGTCATTTTAAAATTGCACACAAGTGTCAGCCTTGAGGAAATAAAAAGTAAAACTACAACTTCAATGTCAAACAGCTATCATTTGAATATTGGAAAACTGCCATCCTCAGATTTATAACATTTTTTATATGAAGAAGTGACAAATTTCATGACATTTCATAAAAACCACCAATTTCTGTTATTTACCTACAAATCATCAGTTTTCCCTCATTTTCGCAAAATTTTTCATATCTAAAGGTGTCAGTTGCAACAAAGTTAGTGTCCAGATATTCATGGAAGACACAAGAGCCAAAAGTGTGGATAGCAAAGCAAAAGCTGATGTTGGACCCAACTTTCTAACTGTTCCTAGACAAAGGAAGAAGATAATTAGATCCCCCCCCCCAACCCTCCAGTTTACTTCTCACACAGCTACAGAGATGAGTGATAAAAATAATAGTATCAGTGGCATTAAGAATCAGCTGAATTCACTAAAACTAAAAAAGGCTCCAGTGCCTGATGGTATTCTACACAGAATCTACAAAGAAAACAGAGTAGAGTTAGCTCCCATATTAACCTTAATATACTATAAATCCTTCAAACAAAAACCAGTGCCCAATAGTTGTAAGAAAATGCAGCTCATACCTTCCTACAAGAAAAACCGCAGCAGTTATCCACCAAACTATGTCTAATTTCATTTATATATGTAAATTTCAGAACATATTCTGAGCCCAAACAAATGTTTGTGCCTGGACTGAGGATTTCTTTGTAAGGAGAATACATCATGTTATCTTTGATGGAGAGTCTGACAGAAGTCGAAGTAACTTCGGTCATGCAACATGCAAATGCATTGGGACTCTTGCTGTTTACATTGTATAGTAATGACTGACACACAGTATTAAAAGGAACCTAAGACGTTTTTGCACATGGTAGTGTTGCCCATAGTAAAATACAATCAGAAAAGTGTTGCACCAATATTCAGTCAGAACTCAGTATAATTGCAAAGTAATGCAAAGATTGGGAACTTATTTAAAATGTGTGTGTGTGTGTGTGTGTGTGTGTGTGTGTGTGTGTGTGTGTGTGTGTCCTATGACTACATTGTCAGTGAATCACAACTGAAATCCGTCAACTCATACATATACCAGAGTGTAACTGTTTGTTGAGAGTTGAATGATCACATAGGCTCATTCATAGATAAAACAGCTGGCAAACAAGTTCATTGGTCAGTGTGTATATGCCCTGGGAAATCTCGGAAAATCCAGGAATTTTTTTAAAATTTTGGAAATAGTTTATTGTTTTAGTTTTCAGTTACATTTTTGTAATTTTGACTGGTAAAAACTGACAATCCAACAAAGAATTTTGCTTTAGCCCTCTACTGCAGAATAATACTGCAGCAATAAAACAACACAAAAGTAAAACTTTAGTTGCAAAGAAATTATGCCATTGACAACAACAAAAAACAGTGCACAGTCAAGTGTCTGCTGACAGAAAAATGTGTCAAATGCTTTAAAATGAATACTATGCAATTCTTCATAAAAACAGACTGCTTTCAATGAGTGTGACAACACAATTATTTACATTTCCAACAGGTCACGAGAGAAAACATTACGAATGGTGGTCTGAGAAGCATTACTTTCAAAGTAAATTTCCTTTTATGCAAGTTGAATTATGTTACTCGTGAGAATGTGCAGTGAATTTCTTAACTCATTTAAAATTTAGAGTTTTGAGGAGGAGTAGCTTAGAAAACTTTCGAGCTCAGAAGACCAGCACTTACGTCATTATTTAAAACTTTGTTGGCAAATTTGTGTCTGATATATTTTAAAGGATAACACACGCTAAAAAAGACCAAGTTTCATGGTTGGGTTTTTGTATTTATTTCAGATCTTTCATAGATTGCAAATTATGCAAAAAGTATAATTATCCTTCAAAAAAAGTGCAAAATGAGTTCTTGAGCAGTTTCAAATTAAATTGGCTCTTCTATGGAAAAGTCGAAGTGCTCAGCATAGCATGTATTCAGCCAGGTACCCGTGAAATTTTCGGTGTACAGCATTGAAATTTACAGTTGTGTTTGTCAGAAATATTAAGCTGCTGCAATTTGAGCTATGCTCTTAAGATCCTACCTAACCTCCCCCTTGAAAAAAAACAGCAGAAAATATTTGATGACCAGTTATATATGTAAAACCTTAGGTTTTCTGGTAGCTGTACTATATGTGTATTAACTTAAATCATTAACTTTTTGTGTTGGTATGTTCATGGTACTTAACAATGATGTTGCTGTTGACTGAATACATGATGCGTCCTGTGCTCTGAGTCTCTATTATTTGCTGGTGATATCAAATGACCTGAGCTATGATTGGCTGACAAAAGCAAATCACACAGCGCAATCTCATTTCAGTGCTTCAGAAGCTACAATGCTGTATTTGATGGAAATCATGTTCATACTTTCATAATATGAAAATATGCAGCATAGTTTCAAAATGCATTGTTTTTTGCTGGGTTTCATTTCCTAAAATTCTGGAAAGTTCTGTACTGGTGTATAAAACCTTTGCCATTCATAGGATTGATAAGTGTTACAGCTCTCAGGGAAAGTATATTGTCATTTAACACAGAAAAAATGTACTTTCAGTCGGGTTATAGTGTATTTTCACTCTGGAGAAACAGTATTTTAACGCGAGAAGAAGTACATTTTTTACCCGGAAATCCAGGAACGTTTTTTTGCTCCACATATACTCCCTGTTGATTGGATACTGGGGAAATTCAGTCTGCAAAGGAGATTGCTTGCATAACACTCAAGTGATCCATACTTGTGTAACACTCCTAGACTATTTCTCAAGTGTTCGGGGCCCATAACAAATAAGACTAACAGGTATATTGTACATATACAATGAAGGGTAGCATGAATGGTCACAGGTTTGTTTGATTCGTGGAAGAGTGTCACAGAAATGCTGAAAAACCTGAATTGTAGCAGCATTTGAGAAGGAAAGTTGCTACACACCATACATTTGAGAAGGAAAGTTGCTACACACCGCACAGTGGAGATGCTGGGTTGCAGATAGGTACAACAAAAAGACTCTCACAATCAAAGCTTTTGGCAATTGGTCTTTGTCAACAACAGACACATATAAGCACGCACGCGCGTACAGAGGAAACTGAAACCATCCTGGATTTTCCATTGTTTGAAAAACCTGAATTCACAGATGCTGTAAGACAGGCCCCCAGTTATCCCATGAAAGCTGCTTAGAAAGATTCAAGTATTTAGTGAAAAATCTAGGAATTTATTTTAGATCCTTACATATCACACTGTATGGACTGCGAAGACAAGATTAGACTAATTGCAATGAATACAAAGACATTTAAGCTGTCATTTTTCTCATGCTTAATATTCAAATGGAACAGGTAGAAAACCTGACAAATGATATAATGGGAGGTACTGTCTATAACGTATTTCATAGTAAAATGCAGAGTATATATGTAGATGTAGGTTCAGGTTTTGCCACAGTATTTCATAAATTTTTATAGAATTTAAGCCTTTGTTCAATTAGTCATTTTCCTTGCTATAAATCTCATTGTTTTCTGCTTTTTGAGAAAATTTCTAATTAAAATCAGTCAGTAATGGTATTCACATTTCTCACATTGTTGTTGCAGGACATACAAGAGCTCAATAAAGCTTCTAAGTAATCCTGCCAGAGGAATAATTGATGGGGAGTTGGTCTGGGCATTCTTAGGTCTGCCCACACCTGAGAAACATGAAGTTGCCAAGAAAATAGGAACCAAAGTGGATGACATTGTTGAAGATTTATATGATACTGAAAGACTGACAGCCCATTTTTAATTATTTGTGAAATGATGCTATTTCTAGTAGCATATTTGTATTTAATGTACCATTGGAATATCGACTCATTTTGTAAATTCATCTTTTTCATAAATTTTCATACAGTTAAAAAAAAAAAAAAGTATTATGAGTTTACTCCCCACTCATACCTAATGATTGAGCAGTTGATCAGTAATAACAACATGCAAACAACACATTCTGTGTATGTCAGAGACCAAGATACCAAAGCAAGCCATATGTTATAAATCTTTGGGGAGAAGATCAAGGGTGCACTGAGCTCAAGATGATAAAACTAGAATTGACTTATCTTAACCTAAAGCTAGAAAGATACTATATATTAATAAAATTCAAATAACGTATCCAAAGGTTACTGCATTGAGCTACAAACTCTTCTACAGTAACATGATTCTGTATACTGGTAGTTATATATGTATTGACGAACAAGGCCAGTACTTCATTCTCCCTCATGTAACAAGTTCCCCTGCATTTTATTCTGTCTCTCAGTCTGTAACTCTCTTTGAGAAACTACATGTAAACTGCATTTTCATTTTATACATGTATGTTTGTCGATAACATTCCATTCATTTCCTATTTCAGAATTACATTAGTCCTTCATATTGTGTTCCATATTTTGTGGAGATATTGTTTACTGTAAATGTATTTTCAACATCTTTGTCTTGGAGAGACTCTTTCTCAATGTCTGAAGTTTAAAATCTGATTAAGAGCTAATACCTTTGTGGCTATCTGTTAATAATTAAGCAGTGATTTCCACATACATTAATACTGATACACATGAGTACATTATATCCTGTACTACTTGGAGCATAGAATACTAAATTAAATCAAGAGTCAAAGAATGATACATAAGAGTCATGAATGTCTTGGAATATTTAAGTACACTGCCACTGTGCCAGTTGTTGCGGTGTGGTACTTTACATGACACTTTCCAGTGTCAACAGTGTCTGAGGTTAAGTTAGACATGACATCCTGGATGCTTGTCACTGTTTTTTGGAAACCAGACATCTTATTGCTGAATTTGGAGGTACCACAAGCAGACATATTTCATATGTCTGCTTGTGTCTGTATGTGTGGATGGATATGTGCGTGTGTGCGAGTGTATACCTGTCCTTTTTTCCCCCTAAGGTAAGTCTTTCCGCTCCCGGGATTGGAATGACTCCTTACCCTCTCCCTTAAAACCCACTTCCTTTCGTCTTCCCCTCTCCTTCCCTCTTTCCTGATGAGGCAACAGTTTGTTGCGAAAGCTTGAATTTTGTGTGTATGTTTGTGTTTGTTTGTGTGTCTATCGACCTGCCAGCGCTTTTGTTCGGTAAGTCACCTCATCTTTGTTTTTATATATAACTAGATAGTGAAACTGTTGTGTGAAGTGGGCGACTCTGTTGCGCTGGGCTGTTGAGGGGGTGTGGCTGATGACACCTGTGACAGAATTTCCACTTGCAATGTGAGTCAAAACGCTGCCTACGAATCAGGAACCAAACAGAAGTTTCAAAGGAAGTCAGCCCCAAGTACTGGATTATTAACATCTTTGACAATGAATTTCCAGGCAAAAACGTCATCAAATCCCAGGTCTGGCATGTCGGTTTGAGATCCATAGACTTGGATTATTGAGACATTTGTTGCCCAAAGCTGAACTGCTGACCAGACTGAAGATGGTAGCGAAGTACTGATTTCCAAACTGGAGTTGACATGGAAGTTTCGGCTACTGATGCAGTCGAGAATGAAAAGCCTGTTGTCATGATAAGGGCGATGCAGGAAAGAGACAGCATCATTGTCCTGTGAGTCTAGATGGCTTAGATACCCTGTACTGTTCTGTGCGCCTCCTGCAGACCGTGCTTTGAGTTTGGGAGGTTGTATGGCAGAAGACAGTTTAGAGTGGGGTCATCAAATCGTGTGTGGTACAAGCAGGACTGCATTTTCGAAGGTGTAGGCAGAGCATGGTTGTCAGGTCGATGGTGGTTTGCTTTGAAGGTGCATAGATCGTTCTCATGCCAATGGCGCTGGCGTCATCGTCAGTGGAGGTCAGGTAAGATAGACTCAGCTCATAGTAGGTGGGAAGTTGTTCCCACTCTCGCTGCAATTGCAAGTCACGTCCAGCGCCATTTTTGTCTGAGTTATTAATACATGATCGATGTTGAACGATGGAAAATATTCTATTCGCAAGTTTTGGGCTTGCATCTAGTGGCTCTAGCTTGTGGGCAATCATAGACAGTTGAACTTGGGAGGGGGGGGTGGGTGAGTTTGACGACCCATGATGTCCATCGTGTGTGATCAGTCATGATGTGCAAATCTATCTGAATGCATAACCGACGCCATCATTGTGACAGAGTCCTATCTTTTAACTGTTCTTTGGGAAGTGGCACCAGAGGAGTGCTGCTTTAGCGGCCTCATGTTTATTGTTTCACATGCTGATATTATTAGTTTGTTTACTATGCATTATTTGCTTTTGCTTTCAAGAACTACCCTACTGTGTTCCTCTAACTTAGCCCTTGTGTTAGCAGTTACTGTAATTAGCAGGTCATCTGCATAGGCGATATGGTCACCAGTGGTTGTTACTCTGAAGCTAATTCAATAATGGCTCTATACCAACATCCCAGAACAGTAGACAGCAAACAGAGCACTATGGGTAGCAATGTGTGATGTCTTTCACAATTTTCTTTCCAGGGCATTCTTATTGCACCTTGCTGTCTGTGCAACAATTTTGTAGACTGCTATAGACACACCTTGGGCAATACATCTGTTTCAGTCTTTTGAGTAGGGCAGGCTACCACAAACTGTCAAACACCCAAGCAATATCAGTCATTATACCTATACTTGTAATCTGAGGTGTTCACAATATTCATTGTATGATTTGTAGCATCCTCGATGGATTTCCCTTTCTAAAACCATACTGCAGGGTGCTCATGCCTACTAACTGTCTGTGGTCCCTAAGGCAGCAGAGCTTCTCCTGTACTTTGGCTACCAAGCAAATCGACCTGTAAGGTTTCGGTCCTCTTGGATCTTTTTTTAGTGTAACGATATACTACATTTTCCAGCTTCCATGCACCCAACTTTGCAAAAGACATTCGTTTAATACCACTGTTATATGTGGCACAATTTGGTCCACTAGCTGATGCAATACTTCTGGCAGTATTCTATCAGGTCTTGGTGCTTTCTTCTTCTTTAACCTCATTATTGCCAGTCTCACTTCCTCCTGAGTAAATGGAATCACAACACCGTTATTCACATGCTGATCTAGTAGTTAAGAGCAAAGATGCTGATGGAACTCTGTGTATTTCATCATTGTATCATCTGGCAACAAAGTTCTGAGCAGGTACTTTACTGATGTACAATAGCACAATCTGTATCTGAATAAGCTCACACTTTCTTACAATAAAGTCAGTACAACAGAGCTGCATAGGCACGGATTGAATCCATGAGCCAACCTATCTGTCAGAGATTGCTCACATGTGGTGTCAGTTTACCAGCATCGATACAGTTTGTGATCATGGAAATGCAAACAAATGAATCTGAGAACAGGCTACAGTGGAAGACATAATTATGACTGGATGTTAGTGGAACGTGTTGCCAGGGAAATAACTCATTGACAGACCAATGACATTCTCTAATGAGTTCCAAAATATAAGAAAAGATCAAGAAGAAACGTTAACAGACCCCAGGAAAATTCAATAGCAACACAGATTTGTGTAGTATTCACACTTGTCTGCTCTTGCCTTCTTTGACATCGGAATTATTACAATTTACTTGGAATCTGTCGCATGTATTTTGCTTATCAAGCACGTACACCCAAGGATCTCAGAAATTCTGAGGATTGGTGAATATTTCAGGTACATTGTTTCAACTTAGCTCTTCCACTGCTCTGTCAAATTATTCTTGCAATATCATACCTCCTACCTCATCTTCCCTTCTTTGCTTAGTACTGGCATGCCAACTGAGCTATCAATATTGACACTGTTGCTTATCTTCTCTTCAAAGGTTTGTTTTATTTTACTGTAGGCAGCATCCATGTTTCCCACACTTCATTAACTTTGCATTTCCACTTTTCCATTTTTCACTTTATATCAATATTATTTTTAGATTTCTGTATTAGTAGGATAAAAATAATGGTCCTAGTTGATCTGGCTTGGTCATGTCCCACCCCAGGACTGACCCAAGTTACCCAGGACTGATACTTTTATCGTGTTATACTCTCAATTTTAGGCCAAAATTCACTGTTTTCATTTAAAAACTTAGAAAATTAGTAAAAATTAATTTTTTCTTATCATATTCACTTATTATAAAATAACTATTTTTTCATACAAAAAGTGGATGTAAGAAAATAAAGTTAATATTTATTTTATAAAATTGCACATAAAAAAAATTATTCTCATAAAGAATAATTCATATTAAAGTTTTACTTGCTCTCCAGTTCATTGTCTTTTATTATTTAAGTGTACTGTTAGAATTAATATAATAAAAAATTCATTCTCAAGAAGTCCAAAATTTTCACAGAGTGAATTACAGGCTATGAAGTGTTTTCATTCCTTTATATTTTAGTTTCATCTGTTCTTTTTCAATTAATTGAAAATCCCAATCAATTAGAATATCTATATGGTAAAATAATCTTAAATTCACTATTAAGCTCCATACAAATTTTTTCTCCATGTCTAGTATTTAAATATTCACATTCAGTAATATTATATAAGGCATTTATCTCTAACTCACTTAATTTTTTTTAATTTCTTTCAAAACACATGTGTTCGTGAGGTTTTCGATAAGTGTCTCGATTTATATTAAAAATTTACTAGATTTTTTTAAATAATTTGTAATGCCCATATGTAAATGCATCTATTTTGTTTTCCAAAACATATCTTTTGTCATCATGAGAACTCAACGTTTTGTTGTTTATTTCAACTGTGTATATTTTATGTTTTTCACTTTGAATTATACAAATTTTTCTGTACTGTTCTCTATTGTTAAACTAACAGTTTTAATAATCTTCTAAGCTTATTCTATTTTTAACAATACATTTCGCAGCTTCTTTAGATTTTTCTCTGTTTTATCACCAACTTTATAAGCATACATTTTTGCTATCAATGAGAAAATTCTTCCATTGTTTTTCCATTGCATTGATCTTTCATTTTTCCTAAAACTTTCTTTTTTACTTGTGAAATACCAAAAATATTATTTTCAGGATAATCACTAGTATCAAATTTATCAATCATCGTTTTCATGCCTTCATAAAAATTTTAGTTTTTGTATTGTAGATATAACTGTCTGTATCTCGATATTTTATCTGTATTTTGGTTTCATTATTCTGTAGTGAAAGTCATACAGCAGTTCTTTAGGTAAAACAAGTATACTCATAACAGCACAGATGGGTTTATTAACACAATTTTTGTTTTATTCATATGAGTAGCAAGAAGATATTCATTAAATATAGTTCTTCTTTTAAAGTTTGGTTTAGCTAGGTCATGACATTTACTTCCATCTGACATTAATTTTATATCCATTCTCTTTCTTATGTTTTCTATCGTTTTTCCAAACACTGAATTATTCATTAATTTATAGAAATCTTTTTCATTTCAGTTTTGGGTTTAGTTCTCATATCTGTATTTGAATCTATACATTTCTTCAACTGATATGATTGATTGAATTTTAAGAGTCTATTCATTTTTGTTATTTTCATTCCAAGAGACAGATACTGCTTAAGATTTCTATAGTGAACTACATAACCATGTTTGACATTCAGAGTAGTCAACATCTCCTTTACTTTAGTTTCTGGTACAATTTCATTTCCAAGAGCTAATGATAAATATTTATGTAAATCATGTAATTATTTTGCATATTCTAAATCTATTTCAAAAATATATTTTATTTTAGCAGTATCTGATATTTCACTTATTTTTCTACAATCAGAATTATTTGGTTCATCCCATTCAAATGAACGATATGGTAAATTTTGACTCATAATATAACCATCTAAATTATTTGCATCTAAATATGCTAGATAATTTGGTATCTCTGAATATTAAAATCTTTCATATATTTATTGATTGCTGAAACGTATCTTTTACGACACTGTGATATTCCTTCTCTTATTCCCTTTTCCACCATTAAAATCACATCATAATCACATAATAAATCAAGTGGTTGTTTAGTCATTTTTAACATTGACTCCCAAAATAAACTAGACGTTGTAAAATAATAAGATGGACCAAGATCATTTGCTTTCACAGAAGCTATTCTAGAATTTTCAAACACATCAGCCAATAACAAAACATCAGTTTTAGGATACAGATCTTGACATTTACCAAGATTTTTAATATTAAATTTTTTCCAAACAAATTTTGCTTCTTTACAATCTCTATCACTTATTTCACTGATATACAGTTTACTGTAATACGCTTCCTTTGCTGGTAAGTGTGTCTCTTCAAATTTTTCCCAAGAATCCATGTAATCATGTGGTTATACACCTTTTCTGATCGCTAGACTGAATAACTCTTCTGAGAAAAACATTTTGATATTTTTCTTTTGATCCTTTGTCAAATTTGATGAAAGTTTGTCAAGTGATAAAGCCATATATTGAAATGTATCAATAAACCTCATTTTCAAACTTTCTGTACTATTACCAAAACTAAAGTAGTTGTCTTCATTTTTTGGTATTAAATCTATTTCTTTTTTATCATAACCAAGTTCTTTTACAAGAATATGTGAATCAGATCCAGATAAATTATACAAATAAATTGGTACAAAGGCAGTATGTTTGAATTGTAAATTACAATTATTACATAATGTGTTTATAAATTTTCCAGTTAAATGACCATGATGACAAACCTTCTTATTTTTCTGTGAATAATGACATTTACACAATGTACATTTCTTCAGTCTTTGTAACTGCCCTCTTAAATTATTGGAATCTTAGTCAGCTGGTGTCATAATCTTGAAATGCGGGTTATTATGGTTGTCGCATAATAAGTATTTCACGTGAAGCGCTGTTGCAACCCAGGCAAAGGTTAATTGTGGAAACTAAGCCACTGGATATTACAAGATATGTTATTATAGAATACGCCCAACTGACTCCACAAAAAAAGAGGACATGTACATTTGCAAGTGAGTGGTTCAAAATAAGAATTAATACTGTAAAGGAAATGGGTCATAAATATAGTCCCGTCACTACACACTCAGTTGTATGCAAACGTACGATTGGGATAGAGGTACTTACGTTCTAAGTACTATCACTCCATGTGGCCTAAATAAAAAGAATTGTGATTAAATTGCATTTATTCATCTATGAAGGAAAATTATCGGACTTCCTAATTAAATGAAAAGAAAGACTTTAGGTTCTGAATCTCGTGGCAAATACATCAAAACCAACATTGGCGGCCATGAAGGGAAAGAGATGAACACATTCACGTACCTCTATTGTTGAGCAGCGCCCTCCAACTAAATTTTAGATATAAAATAATTATAATCTTCCAGAGTTATAAGAGCTATGGTGTCGTAAATCAGAAAATCTTACTGGCCATGAATTACTTTCATGGTATAGCATCATTTAACTTTAAAATTACACAAGATGTCATATCACCAGGACAGGAGAATAACGAAAGGTAACTAATACTAAAACTAATAAACGAAGAGCATAAAGATTCTTCAGAGTTAAATCTTTGCTATGAGAGTTGAATAACTATCAATCTATTTCTCAATAAGAAAAAATTATTAAATTCCTTTTTATCTTGCAGATATTGATAGTTCTTCGAAATTAATGGTCTCATTTCTTCAATTTGAGGTTAAATTCTTCTAATTTCTTCAACTACTTGTTTTATACATTCAGTACACTTCTTATGACAATTTGCCCCTCTATAAACAACAGGGTCTATATAATGTCTATTTATATATATAATAAAACAACAATATACACTTGTTTCATGTTTTTGATATTTCCTTGTATATGAATTTTCTGGATTGCCATTACAATTCTCCATATTTAATAACAATAATTCAGAATCAGCATATGTAACAAATGGAACTTTTGTGTTAGTTGATAATTTTTAAAACAAACATATGAACCTTGCTTTGATATTTTTACTTTTAATGATTTGTTAAGTAAACAGCTTGATGTGTGGTTAACTAAATTTTCTTTGCTAGTGAAATGGAGTAAATAGAAATCGCAAATAAATTATGCTTTATTTACACTTAAAATATTATCCAAAGCATCAAAGATATTTAATAAAACATGCATCTGTATGTGTGGTGTGTATATATATATATATATATATATGTGTGTGTGTGTGTGTGTGTGTGTGTGTGTGTGTGTGTGTGTGTGTGTGTGTGAATTTTAGTTGATTATAGGTATATTCAATAACAAACTAATAAATGATAATAAGCAAGTGTTGGTGATTATTGATGAAAGAACGAGCCATGGTTTAAAGTAAAAGATGTTGCTGAATTTTTAGAATATAAAAAATGGACAAAACAGTTAAACATTTTGATTATAAAGATACTAGTACGTTAGAGAAGTTAAACCACTACAATCTGGAGGTATTAAAAGGACATGAAGAATCCAGTATTTTCATCAATACAGGACATCTTTATTGTTTAATTTTAAAATTACAAGAACAAGTAGCGAAACAATTTAAAAAATTACCTTCAATTCGAAAACATGGAGAATACAAGATTAAAAAGAAATAAAAGAGATATATAAAGACAAAATAATTATCTCAGAAAATTTAAATAAAATTTGGGAACATCACATTCAAAATTTAAACACAGTAGTTCATAGAGCTGTAGAATGTTTACTCGAAAGAAACGAAGAAATAAATAAATAATTACCTCATGTTGTTCATGAAACAGTTAATGAAAATGTAAGCCCACCTTTTACTCTTTTGTAATTAATGACAATAATTGTGAATAAACTTATTATGTGTTTAACACAACAAAGAAATCAACAAAAACAGTTGTATAGAATCGGAGATAGACATCCTAATCATGTAGAAATGTTAAGACATAATTATAATCTTAATTCAATAAATTTATATCAAAGAATGGAAGAAACTTTACGAATTTTTTGTTGGCATAATTAATGATTACAAACACAAACAATTGAGTAAAGATATAATAAATAACATTTTCACTCAATTGTCAGAACTTTTTCTTCTAATCATTCATCAATACGCTCTTTATGATAAATATGATTACATTTTGTTTTTACAAACTGACGATTTCCATTACTTAAACATATAGAACATGCATTATCTATGGATTGTTCTATTAATTCATGCACTTTATATATTTTTGTCTGAATAATTCAGATAATTCTTGATATTCTAAAATATATTCCTGATTTAATTTACCTTGAAATTCTATCACTAAATGTTCAGATAGCATTTGATCACTTGATACACCATCCCAATTTACCTTATCTTTAAATTTTCTACTGAAATCTTCAGACATCGTTTGAATACATATTATATCCTAATTAACATTATCTTGAAATTCTCTTATGAAAAGTTCAGATAATTTTTGATGCTCTGATATTTTTCTCATTTTGATTTATCTTGAAACTCGCTTATAAATTCTAGAGATATCTTTTCTTTATTTGATATTATATCCCAATTTAACTTATCTAGAAATGCTCTTACACTTCTATAGATGATGTTTATTTATTTGATACAATATCTCAGTCCAATTTCCCTTGCAATTCTCTTATGGAAATATTAGTTAAATTATGATGAGATATTGCATTCCAACCTACTTTATCTTGAAATTCTCTGATAAAATTTTCAGACAATATTCGAGTAGTTGATAAAAGATCACAATTTAATATATCTTGAATTTCCATTATCAAAACTTCAGATAAAATTCGTCATAATATTAATATAAGATTCCATTTTAATTTATCTTCAAAATTTCCTGTAAAATCATAAGTTAATTTATACTTTCCTGATTTAAATATCCATTCTGTATCACACTGTATGCTATTTTTAATATAATCAACAACTCAATTCTGTGTGTTTCAGGTGTTGTAAATGCAACTCGTGTAATTTCTTAAAACACAAATGTTCAGAATCATAATTAATCATTCTGATAAGTTTTTCCTTTTTTAGTTTATAATATTCTTTAGTTTATCATTATTTTGCTCTAACTTTGAGTCCCTTTGAGGTATAATTTTTCTCTTCATTGTTAATGTTATTGTTCAATAAGTTGTTTTTTCTCACTTTAGTTCCTTATTCTTTTGCTTTAACTTTTAATTCCTTTCCATTATAAATCTTCACTTGTTATTGTACTTCTTCATTTCATTGTTAATAAGTTCAATAACGTATTGTTTTGTAAGTTTAGAATTTCCTTTCAGTTCTAATTGTTTAGTCTCACTTTTAGTTCATTGGCATTTAGGTTATTTGGACTCGCCATTTATTAGAACTAATTTTTATTTGTTTGGTAAAAAAGAATCTAAAAATGTCATTTCCTTTTAAAAAGTTACTCCATTCTTTGAACATAGAAATGTATTAATTAAAAACGATATTTTATGTTTTATAGATGACATCACCAATTCAAATAAGTTGCGTGCATCAATTTTAAGGAAGGTAAACATGCAGATGCTTATGATAAATTAAAATATTTTGATAGTTTTAAACCTAGTGCGTCAGTACCTAGAAAACTAAGTAATACAGGCTCTATGATGGCAGGACCTACAAAAATTAATAAAATCCAATCAAATCAAATTTTTTAAACCTTTAAATAATTACAATCTTGATTATACTGAAATAAGAGTGAGAAAAGTCATCATTTGCATTAAAAAGTAGAAAGTTTATAAAAAATATTTTTAATAAATGGCAGCTATTCCAGGTACATCGAATACGGTTGTTGCTAGTTCAGAAAGATATATGTTGAATCTATTTGAATTTATTAGTCAAAGCACTTATCAATTAAATTTAAGTTCTTTGTTTAAAACTTTTGGGTTCCATTGTTTGATAAAAAGATTGTATTAAATGCTAATCATATTCTGCGACTTAACCATTATGGAATATCAGTCAGTACTGACTTAAATATTAATGATAATGAAAGGAATTTAGTAAAAGTACTTAAACGATATAATATTTGCTGTATTGAAATAAAGTATGAAGTTCCATTAGCTTTAATGTATGAACACATGCAGAATGAAATCAAGCAGATAACACCAAATGGTTTATGTAAAAGGACATGGAATTTGTTACCTGTTAAATACCTCAATAAGTTTAAGAACTAAATCAGCTAAGGAAATTGGAGATAATTACATCACTCCAAAGCTTGAATTGCTCTTTCAAGACTCAATGTGCGATTTGTTCTTTTACCAGTGTGGGGGATGTCTTAGGGGGTTAGTATAATTATATATGTTACTATCTTGGACCGTGGCGTTACCCATCGTTAAACAGTTATTTATAAATAGATTTTAATGCCGAAACTCACTATTCATACGAATGCGCTATAATAAAAGCCATCCCTTGTTATATCTTTAAAAGTACATTATAGGTAAAGCTTATTTACAAAATCATCTACATACAGGTATATGAGGGTAATTCAAAAAGTAAAGGCACATTTGCGAAAAGCTGTACTTATTCTGATGATATAAAACTGAAACATGCGTTATTTCTCTACATAACCTCCTTGGACTTCAATGCAGTTTTCCCGACGTTTTATGAGTTTTTTTTATTTCATCAGAAAATACGTTTTTTGGTTGCATCTGTAACCAATTTTGCACCACAGCAATGACGTCTTCATCACTTTCAAATCATCTTCCCTGTAGTGCTTCTGTTAAGGGTCCAAACATGTGAAAATCACGTGGAGCCAGGTCTGGACTGTCTGGTGGATGTTCCAGCACCTCGAATCTGAACTCCTTTATTGTGTCAGCTGTATGTTTGGCAGAATATTGGCGACCGTTATCTTGCTGCAGGATGACACCTCTTCACAGTTTTCCACTATGTTTGGATCTGATTTCAGGTTTTAGTTTCATACGCAACACATCACATCCACCATACAATACAGACCTGGCTCTAAAGCCTCGTTTACACTGGGGCGACGTCTTGCAACATTGTGGCATGCTACGGAAGTGTAGCATACGTCGTCTTGTAGCATGCTACAACAGGCAACATCTTGCGGCGTATGTTGCATGCAGCAGGTTAATTTATACCAAAGCAACAGAATTTGTCCCACATGTGTGTTGGTCTTGCGGTATAATGGATGATAAACTGATGACAGCGGCGGCCTACTTGGTACCTGCACATGCAGCTAACAACGGAAATGAAAACCAAAGGAAAATAAAAGGATGGTGGAAGAGAAGAGTATTTAAAGAAGGTCCACGAAATAGATCCTAGGAACTAGAAGCAGATAATGGTACATTATTTAGTAATTTTACGAGAATGTTGACTGAAGACTTTAATTACTTACTTCAGTTAACAACTGTTATTGTAAAGCAAGATAACTGGCAAGACAGTATTTCACCAAGAATTCGATGGGCCATCACATTATGATTTTTAGCAACTGGCGATTCATACGTCACTAATGTACTTATTTAATGTATCATATTCAGATATTTCCCTCATAGTACCAGAAGTATGTGAAGCTATTTCATTGGTGTTGAAAAATTAAATAAAGGTAAGAACGCAACATTCAATGCTGATTTCATTTAAGTTATATTTTATTGGCATTTTTAAGCAAATTAAAATGGATATTAAAGAACTGTTAAAAAATACTTATTTCTAAAATCGAATTAATTCGAGCTCTTCTGTTTCTGTTTCAACAAAGTCGTCACAATTATTATTGTCCACATATACAATTTCACAGCTAGGTTTTGCAACCAATGTTTCGATGCTCGGAGTTTGCTCTTCATACTACCACAAGGCCGCTTTAAAAAGAACATTTGAAAATATATGCTTGACATATGTTGGAGGTACATGTTCTTCAAGAGCTACATCGCCATCATCTTTTGATACTGTGTCCTCTGTGTCATCAGTCTGAAAAAATAGGGAAAGTAATGAGTATGTTTTACTTTTCAGACTCCAAAGGATACTGAAGAATGGCAAAAAGTAGCAAGAAATTTCGAAGTGAAGTGGAATTTCCCTCACTACATAGGATCCATATATGGCAAACATGTGCAAATTATGTGTCCTCCAAAATACTGGAAGTGAATACATCAACTACAAAGAAACAGTTATTGTTTTGTAAGAGTAGGATATCCTTTCATTTCTACTTGAGTAGTCTCACATTTAGTTTATTGACTTTTAGGTTATTTAGACTCGCCATTTATTAGAAATAATTTTTATTAGGTTCGAAAAAAAGAATTTACAAAAGTCATTTCCTCTTAAAAAAATTACTCCATTCTTTGAACAAAGAAATGTATTAATTAAAAATGATTTTTTATGTTTTATAGATGGCATCACCAATTCAAATAAATTGCACGCAGCAATTTTAAGGAAGGTAAACATACAGATGCAGATGATAAATTAAAATATGTTGATAGTTTTAAACCTAGTGCGTCAGTACCTGGAAAACTAAGTAATTCAGGCTCTTTGGTGGTAGGACGTCAAAAATTAATAAAATCCAATCAAATCAAATTTTTAAAACCTTTAAGTAATTACAATCTTGAACATACTGAAATAAGAATGAGAAAAGTCATCATTTGCATTAAAAAATAAAAAGTTTATAAAATATATTTTTAATAAATGGCAGCTATTCCAGGTACATCGAATACTGTTGTCGCTAATTCAGAAAGATATATGTTGAATCTATTTGAATTTATTAGTCAAAGCACTTATCAACTAAATTTTTTGTTTAAAATTTTGGGTTCCATTGTTTGAGAAAAAGATTGTATTAAATGTAATGATATTCTGCGGATTAACAATTATGGAATATCAGTCAGTACTGACTTAAATATTAATGATAATATTAGCTGTATTGAAATAAAGTATGAAGTTCCATTAGCTTTAATGTATGAACACATGCAGAATGAAATCAAGCAGACAACACCAAATAGTTTATGTAAAAGGACATGGAATTTGTTACCTGTTAAAAACCTCAATAAGTTTAAGAACTAAAGCAGCTAAGGAAATTGGAGATAATTACATCACTCCAAAGCTTGAATTGTTCTTTCAAGACACCAATTTTCTTTCTATTTCGTTTGGCTGTTGTGAAACGTCTGGCTCATATTTTGCAAACATTTATTAGAGATGAAAAAATCAATTAAAATTTTTTAATGTTCATGTTTAGCGTTTTTGTTAGAGGAACTGGTGATACTAACTACTGCTTCACAATATATTTATTCCTTAATGAACTGTCATTAAACTCAACCCTACAGCTCAGTTCATGGAATCAGAACTAGAAAGAAGAATAACTTTCACAAAGATTTAACTTTGGTTTAGAAAGGCGCCCACTGCTCAGCAATACACATTTTCAATAACATGCCAGCAGCCATAAAAAGTTATCTAATAATAAAGTTTAGTTTGAGAAGAGTCTACAAGATTTATTAGTTGCCAGTTGCTACTTCATTGATAAATTTCTTAACAGAACTGATTGAAGCATGTATGATATTAATACTATGACATAATATGAATATTGTGTACAATGTGACTTCTGTACAAATTTTATGCAGTAATGTGATCATTGTAAATAAGTGCTGTAAGATGTGTTTCATTTCATTTTATTATTTGTTGTTGCTTGGCTAGAATAGCCTAAGAATTATCATATACACCTAAGTGTACTAAACATTTAATATTTGAGAAGAAGTTTTATATCCTTTTGAATGTGAATATGTTTAAGATTTTATATAATGTTTTTGAGCAATTTCACATCCACAAGTGCATTTTCATTTGAGGTCTGTGCAACGTACATTAGCATATCTGTTCTTATTTTGTAAATATTTAAAACATATTGCTGTTTTCTGACATGTTTCACATCCCAAAGGACATTCTCACTATGGATCAGTTGGAACAAAAGGTACATCTAGTGTAGTGTAATCTGAATAAAATATGTGTAACTATAAAACAAAAAACTTGAAAAATACATAAATTAAACACTATTAAAAAATTAAACAATGTAAAACAATATAATAAAAAAATTAATCGAGTAAAGTGAAAATCTCCCATGGGCACATGACCTTGATGTGGTGATGAGGCCTGTGTGCTCTGTGCAAACAGAATGCTGTGCTGGACAGACTCATGCATACCAGGCAGGTAACTGCAGAGGAGCCAGGCTAACGATAAACTGCTCAATCAACTTGGTTTGAAAGCAATAATAAACCTATACCTGATAAATCCTCACCTGAGTTGACAAAAACCTATATCGATTACCAAGCCAAGTTAGTGTCAAGATTATGGTAAGTTATAATATGAAAGATGTGGGACTTGAAAGTACCATTAGCTGTGGAGAGTTTCAAAACAAGCATTAACAGCAACTAACTGGAAGCAGGGGAAAGTCATATAAAAAGAGATGAATGGGTAGCTTAGAGAGATGAAAAATTAAGGCATCAGTGGATCAAATAGACAAAAAGACAGGGCCTAGTAGAATTATCTGGATAACACTCAGTACATTGAATTTAACTGACCAATAGAAAGACTATAAAAAATCAGCAAATAAGGAGGCATAAGGGAATACAGAAATTGCAGGATATGTCCTTACTCATGCACTTGACTGTGAGTGACGTGTCAATGGTAGATCTTGCAGTCCTCTTCAGGGTTGATAGGGACCAAGGAGGACTGAGAGTGTTATATTGATACCCCTGACCAACACGTTTGAGGTCCTGTCTTCCACTGAAACTGAAACTGAGTCACTGAGACTCACTTCACCTGTTTTGGGGAAACCTATATTGTCTAGTGTCAGGAGGAGGCAAATGCAATAGGGTAGGATCTATTAAATGTTGGCAGTTCAAATGAACGACGACAATGGTACCCCCTAGGGAAATGGCACCAAGGGGCAGAAAAGGACATGAGGTGCACTCAGTGTGTATGCCAGGGGGCCTTATTCAACATGTTGACGAGGCTGTTGCAGCAGCCATTGAGTTTACTTGGTGCAACCAAATGCAGATTGTGGTGCACATTAGGATATTGAGCTAACATGGTGCAACCAATTACAGATTGTAGTGCACATTGGAACACATGATGCCTTTCGGTGGTCTCCATGGTCGTTCTTGGGTCATTCAAGTGACTAGCAGAGAAGGTTGAGAAGATCTGAGTAGCGATGGAGTTTGCACTAAGCTCACAGATTGCAGCATTGTCTTCAGAACTGATCGTGGCACTTTGATTCTGAGTCGAGCATAGGACTGAACCAGAGACTTCGAAAGTTCTGTGACAAGCTAGACCACAACATCCTGGACTTGCGCCATAGGGTTGAAAACTGTAGGGACTCCCTAAATGGGTCAGATGTGCACTACACATCAGAAGCTGCTGCTCAGGTAACTGACTGTGTGTGGGTGCACACAAGGATTTTTTTGGTTAGGTGACTTTACATCCAATGCAGATAACGATTGCTGTAGGAAACCAAAAAGTATCAATGTACGATCAAAAGAAATGCCTCCCAAAGGTGTGAGTATTAAAATCCTAATGGTAAACTTCTGAAGCATATACAACAAAGCGCTAGATATTGAAGCGATCACGAAAAGCAGTAAAGCTCTTATAATATTAGGTACAGATAACTAGTTTAAACCTGAAATTGATAGCAGAGAGATTTTTGGGGAAAACTTAAGTATATATCGAAAGGATAGGCAAATGAAAAACAGACGTAATGTACTTGTTGCAGTAGACAAGAAACTCAAATACACCAAGGTAGGAACTGAAGATGTATGTGAGATTGTTTGGACAAGACTTAGAATTACAGGTGGGCATAAAATGATAATTGGATCCTGCTACTACCCACCAGACTCATCTCCTGATGTAATCAAAATCTTTAGAGAAAACCTCAGTTCATTTGAATGTAAGTTCACCAATCATACTGTAATCATTGGTGGAGACTTTAATCATCCAACAATTAACTGGGAAAATTACAATTTTGATAGTGGTGGGTGTGATAAGACATCCAGTAAAACATTACTAGACGCCTTCTCTGAAAACTACCTACAACAGATAGTTAGGAAATGGCAACAAATAGACCTGACCTCTTTGAGGATGTCCACATCGAAACCGGTATCAATGACCATGACACAGTTGTGGCAACAATGATTACCAAAATCCAAAGAATAACTAAAACAAGTGGGAAGCTATCTATGTTCCATAAACTACATAAAAAATCAGTAGTGTCTTTGAAGGCACATCACTGGGAAGAGTGAATTTTACATAGGACATATTTGAAACGTAATACATAAACTAATAAATAAAGTGTCAATTAAAAATTAAGTACTACGAATGGTTGTATCGACTGTAGGATAGAACTGCAGAAGCAAATGTAGGATTATGGCCCTCAATTGTTTTTATAAAACAGACAGCACCTTTTGTTTTAGAAGTGGTCTAAGAGAACACTTTTTGTGACTATGGGAGATTTATATGGCACACCACCATTATCATTTATATTTTGTACAGGTGCGATCATACTAGGTCCACTCGCATATTGTTGCATACATCAACTGATTCAATGTAAGTTTCATTGTACATTCATTGTTTATGTGTGATGATTGAATACAGTGATATTACTTAATGTTTGTTTCATTGTATGTTAAAAGTCATCCTCAGCTATAGTGAGTCTTGACATGGCAAAAATCCTGTGTTCATTAAATCCACATGAATAGTCCAGTACAAACCATTTCTTTGAGTTTCTTGAAGTTTGATGAAAGAAGTTTTCATTTGAAGAGATACTCATGGTCGAGTAAAAGAATCAGAACAGACTTCACACATACATACATATGGAGCCATCACCATTGAAAAAACTGTAACAACCAAACTGGAGAGAAATTAATGGAAATTATGATGAAACCTGGAATCTGCATTGAAAAATAGACTCCAAGGGAAAATACCACATTTATACTTTAGCAGGCTATTTCAAATGCATTCCATAATTGTCGTTTGCTTTGTAGCTTCGATAAAAATTTTCCGAAATTTTAGCAATCACTTTTACTCAAAATCACGAATTCCGATTTATTTCACTGAACAGTCCACTACAGCAGTAGACTTACAGTACGTTACAAAATGTCCAAATTATATTTTGTGCAATGCAAAATGGCGAGCAGCCATTACAGCTAGGTATTTTCTAATCAAGAGCAATTCTTGCTCAGTAAAAGTATCCTTGTTGTTAAATTGAGTTTGATGAAATTAATTTTCTTGACTTTAATTTCTCATGAGCTTAAAATTTCTTTCTTCGTGAATACATTATGTATGGTGTGGTAATAACATGCAAACAGTTCACGAAAATGATGCTCTTAGACAGCAAACACAAACAGAATCTCACATGAACATTGAACAAAATACTGAAAATAACTCTAATTTTGGCACAGATGTTAATGAGCAATATTTAGTTGAAATGCCTAGTGATGGTAATTTTGGTAATGTGCCGACCACTACTCAATTATTAAAATCCAGCTCCAAGACGTCATATCAAATGATGTGGCGGTGGCAGAGCAGTTTCAGTAGGCAAATATAAATAATAATGTTAATATTACAATCAAACAAATGACCAAAAATAAAAAAGACAGTGATGCATGCATAACATCAATATAATATCATATGACCAAAAATATACAAAATCATATGACCAAAAATAAAAAAAGACACTGACGCCTATATCGACGCACTACGAGCAGACATACAAAAAGATATGACAATAGTGAAAACGGGACCTTCGAGATAAAGATCGATTTGATAACACAAAAACCAGTAACGACATTTTATGCGAAAGGACAGAGGAAATAAACGCAAGACTGAGCGGACAAGTGACTGAACTTGATCAACAATTTTCCGAACCAAATTTACAGCAGAAAAAACACCAAAGACCTAAAAAACATTCAAAGTGTTGTCAAACAGTTAAATGGCACATGCGAGGTCGTTGTGACTCAATTGAAATCTTGCCTGTCGGTACATGAATCAATAATCACAAGGATTACACAAGCTTAAGACAAGGTAAGCTGGTTGAACAAACAATTAACAGACAACCATGTTGCAAACTTAAATGTAGAATTTCACAATTTGATTGATGGGAAGAAAAAATATTTCGATCAATGCATACATGAAAAATTACCGACGGTTGTGTATGACACCATAACTGAATTTGTTAAAAATAATAAACACATCAAGGCTGAAGGAGCACAAAGTAGCACAGTGCAACAAAAACAATTTAATGAGAAAGTGCAACTGGACTGTACTAACAGTCACACTCTTAATGTCCAACATGGAAATGAAAATTGATACAGGTGTGACACACATCCCATGTACATATCATACACACCACATTGTCAGCAAAACACACCAGCATACACGTTATCAAATCACAACCATGACATATATGGACAATGTGTTCCCTTGCATTCAGCAGGTGAGCACTACAATCATCACAGTGGAGGAAACAGGTTCAAAATGGCTCTGAGCACTATGGGACTCAACTGCTGAGGTCATTAGTCCCCTAGAACTTAAAACTAGGTAAACCTAACTAACCCAAGGACATCACAAACATCCATGCCCGAGGCAGGATTCGAACCTGCGACCGTAGCGGTCTTGCGGTTCCAGACTGCAGCGCCTTTAACCGCACGGCCACTTCGGCCGGCTAGGAAACAGGTATTACCGTGCTAAAGATGAAGAAAACTTAATGAAACATTGTCAGTTTCAACCGTTTACTCTGGAAAAAAGTAGTACACACCCTGTGATTTTTCTACGAGCACCCAGAAACACGTCCCGCAATCATGGAGTGACAGAGAAAGAATTTCATATGCAGTAGTTTACAGCCAGAGAGACACAGCTGTCTGAGCATACAATGGAGTCGGCAGATACGTAACTTACGAACAATTGGAAAAAGCTTTCTTGACCAAATTTTTGTCTCAAACTATTCAAAACCGTCTCAGAAAACAGGTTATGGCACTAGAGCCTTTCAGTGCCAGTTATGGTAATTCATGAAGATATTTTGAGATACCTAAATATGACACATGGTCTAGACGAACCCGTTGCTGTGCACTGCCATGTTATATTAAAGAGAAAGTACTGCATACTTCCAACAATGATGTTGAATATTTTTTGACAGTGCTGGATTCAGTTGATTTGCTATATGAAGATCAACGATGTGGACGGCAAAACAGCAACCACAATGTTTACATGCAGGGCACATAGATTAGTCAACATAATCCTGGCGCACCAGTTGCTTTCAGTTACGTAGCACAACAGAATTCACAGCCTGCTTCCACAAACAAGGTTACTTATCAAAATCAGCAGACACATTCTAACGTAAATAATAATCATAATATCACATACATGACAGATGGTACCCCAAACAACAGGCGCCAAAACAATATGATTACAATAGGAACGCAAACAACTGGAACTGGAATATGAACAAGAACAACTATCAGCCAAGACACAACCAACAGCAAAACTGGAACACTAATTACGAAACATACCAAAACACTGGCCCACCACCACATAACAACAGCAGCAACAACAACAACAACAACAATGACAAAATATGTCTGTGGCAAATGCCGTCGCAATCTATGTGAAACCAAAACTAGAATTTTCCTACTAATCAGCAGGTAAGTCACGATGTTCAGCCAAAAAAACCGGAACGTGAATATAAATGAAGCATCAAGTGAAGCTCCACCCGCAGCTGCACCGAATGTGATGTCGACAAACTAATGACAGTCACCACTGAACACCAGGTCATGGCTGACGAAACTTTGGGAGGCGACTTTGATACTGTATAATTGCTTAGTACAGCCTTCAGAAACAACGCAATGACGATATTGTAAATAATTTTAAGCAACAACCACTATTGTTCACACACACTAATCACGGTGAGGCCTTATCCAATGAACTATTTGACGAAAACACATAATGTCGTTCATCAGCCAAAGAAATAGTTTTTGCTTTAAATACTGGTATGACAGGAGGTGTTCCAGTCAGTATTGTCTTCGATACAGGAGCTGCTGTAAGTGTTTTATCACACAGCTATTATAAGAAAATGATAAAATTTGAACCATTGCCTGAGTTTCCTGTACAAATTGCCAGATTTTGACTGCCATAGGAAATAAGTAAAGTTAGGAAACAAGTTTTTGTGACCATTAAGGTAGTTAATGGAACAGTACAATGGCCATTCCTCGTTGTCCAAAATCTAGTTGCTAATTGTATAATGGTGGCGAGTTGGTATGACATGGGCATACAAAAACTGCCACAGCGTCTACAAAAATGCATCGACATAAATGCTGATTATGTCGAAAATAGCTAATGGTTCAAGCTGTAAACTCATGTAAACCATTGTAGAAATAAACAGCTCTATGTTATGTAAGAAGGACAGTATCACTGACTACTCTAAACGTGTTTCATTAGATGTGGGGCAGGGAAATCTCTAATGATTTAGATACCAGGATGTTAAAACATGACAAGTATTGCACTGGATGCAAAATCCAATTATTAGGAGAAAGTGGCGAAGACACTTGTGTCAGATGAAGAGTGTAATGATTTAAGAACATTGATTAGTCATAAGTTAGAAGAAGAACTGCTGTTACTGACAATGAATGTAATAAACTTTTTGAACTACTATCTAAGCGTGTACAGATTTTTACGGAATGACCAGGTGTCATTAAGATGTACAGTATATTTTCAAAATTGGAGTCAAGCCTCACCAGACTTTCTTTCATAAGTCTTACAGTGTACATCAGGTCAGCGATCTGTGATGCGACGTGAAATCAAACAGATATTGCAGTGGAAGATTATGGAATCTTCCACATCTCCTTACTGTAGTCTGTTTCTTCTTGGAACATAGCTTAAAGGAAACATTAGACTGGTGTTAGTTGCCTGAGCTATAAATGAGATCATATTTCCGGTGCACACAAAGCCTGAGAACTTAGAGGAACAACTGCAAAAATTTTTAGACGCTAAGTACGTTTCCACCACTGACATGAGATACTCGTTTTCGAAAGTGGCAAACACTCCTGATCCAGGAAATACACTGCTTTTATATTTAGGGATGGAACATATCAATTCTGCATTCTACTTTTCGAACCGGACAAATTTTCTGGTGTATTCATAACTGCTTTGGATACAGTACTTGGAGACGAATTAGTAGAAAGTGTGACACATTATGTACGTGGTTAGTCCCAACAGTAAGGTCTCCTATATTTTTATAAGTACATAATTCTGTTTGTGTGGCAGTTGGTCACACTGTTATGAAGAGGGCTTCACGCGCTGTGTGTAAATATGCGCACGCCACTCTGAGGCACCCAATCTTTTTTTGGCAGTTGTTGAGAATGCAGCTCCCGTTAGATGTTACCACCAAGTGCGAATTGCGCGCAGTTATTCAGTTTTTGAACGCAAAGTGCACTGCGCCGATTGAAATCCATCGCCAACTGACGGAAGTTTATGGTGAGTCGTACATGGATGTCAAACATGTTTGTAAGTGGTGGTCGGACCGAAATTTACGACGAACAAAGGAGCGAGAGACCGTCAATTTCTGAGGAGACAGTGTTGAAGGTTGAGCAAAGCATGGGTGAAGATCGGCGGATCACCCTGAATGATCTCTGCACGTTGGTTCCCGAGGTTTCCCGGAGCACCGAGCACTGAATTTTAACGGAAACAGTGAGCTACCAGAAGGTGTGCGCAAGATGGGTTCCACGCATGCTGACTGAGGACCACATGCGGCAACGAGTTGATGCTTCCCCCGCATGACTTCACCGACTTGCAGCCTAACAGGTGAACTTTCTGGGCTCAATTGTCACGGGTGACGAATCCTGGGCATACCACTTTACACCTGAGATCAAGCAACAATCACGCCAGTGGCAGCATCCTTTTGCACAGCATGGCGGCGAGCTGGTATGACATGGACATACAAAAACTGCCACAGCGTCTACAAAAATGCATCGACATAAATGCTGATTATGTCGAAAATAGCTAATTGTTCAAGCTGTAAACTCATGTAAACCATTGTAGAAATAAACAGCTCTATGTAATTATAAAAATAGGAGACTTTACTTTTGGGACTACCCTTGCAGATAAAATCCTGATCGGCACAAAGCTGTGGAAAGAATGTCATGAAATATTTTAAAAAATTCTGTACAAATTTGCACAAGCAGACATAAAAGCGAAACTTAAGAAATCTAAATTTCCACATAGTGAGATAAGGTATCTAGGGCCATAATAAATGCATGGGATACATGCCCTGATCCACATAAGTTAGATGCTATTAAAAAATTTCCTAGTCCATGTCCTAAAAAACAATTGAAGTCATTTCTAGGACTCTGTTCTTTATTCCGATGTTTCCTGCCACATCAACTATTAGACAGTAAACACCTTCGAGCTTTACTTAAGAAAAATCGTGTATGGATCTGGACAGAGCAGAGCCAGCAAGATTTCGAAAACATAAAACATGTATTAGTAAATTCAAACATTTTAAACCATACAGATTTTAGTGTGGATTTTGGTATGACATGTGACACATCATGCTGTAACTTAGGACCTTGTCCATTTCAGGCGGTTAAGGATGGAGAAGAGGAACAAGTAAAGCTGAACCTTAAGGGAATGTGGATTAACATTTTCAACAACTGAATTAGAAACTCTTTCAATTGTCTGGGGTTTTAAAAAAGTCTTATTATTATATATATGACAAGCACATGGAAATCTATACTGGTCACCAAGCCCTAACATTTTTATTAACATGTAAGGTAGTATTATTGCGCTGGGCTTTGGTGCTGCAGAATTATTCATTTGAGATTGTTTATATTAAGGCAATAAGGAGATTGTTTATATATGACAACATCATTGCTGACAATTTGTCTCGTCTTCCACAAGGTTTGAATGACAGAAACACTGATCTAGAAAATGAGAATGACTATAGAATACTTTTAATGCAGGATAAACAATATTACCAATACTACATTGATCTGTGCAAAAACGTGGCAGACTTGCAGAAATCATATCTCCACTGGTACAAGGTAAGGACCCTGCTGTTTAATCAACCTAATCATCCACTGTCTATTATAGGATACATGAAGACATGTTATTCCATTGTTGACATCCAAGTAGCTCTAACTGGTCAATATTTATACCCAGGACTCAGAACACAGCTTAACTAGACACAAACATTTAGTTTGGGGGCAGTATGGGACGAAGAAGTGCCTAGAAAAACTCAACACATACTATTATTTTACCAACATAAGGAGAAAGGTTCACAACATACTCAAAACTTGCATATCTTGTCAGAAAGCTGAATCAGAGAATTTGCCATCAAAGACATATTTACATTCCACACTACACTGTAAATCTAAGGAAATCGTTAGTACAGACGTAAGTGGACCCCGTCCGACTAGTGGTAGTGTAAAATATGTATTAGCTTTCTATGACATATTTTCTAACCATGTTAAGCTTTTGCGACTGCTAACACTAACATAAGACGAATTTCACTTGATGACATTCCCCACATGGGAAAAACAAACGCAATTTTATCTGACATAACGCCACGTACTACACAAGGTGCAAATGGCGCAAGTTCTTAAAAGACAATGACATTGTGAGCATTGTTATGTCGAAACTTAGCCCTCAGTCTAATGTCACAGAACGGATTTTCAGTGAACTGAACAGGTTTGTGATGCTGTACATACCTACACAACATTCTAACTGGGTAAGCTATTTAAATGTTTTTGAAGATGTTCACATTAATCTCAACATATATGATATTAAGTATACTCCTAATGAATTAATGCATAACCACAAGTAATCTAATGAATGGTGCAGTCCATTGCCAGAATTTCCAAGTAAACAGGTGTCATATAGTAAAAGATTAGGGAAGTTCTTACGATGCTGACACATAATGCTAATGACAGAAACCGATTTTATGCTAATGCGATAAAGAGAGGGCAAGAATTTAAAGTAGGCATGCAGATATTATTCCTTACTTACTTCTGCACTGAAGTGGCGCAATGCCAAGTGGCGTCTGCTGTATGAAAGCCCATGTAATCATTAATATACCACATCCTGGTGCTTACCTATTACAAATTCAGAAAACAAATAAAATCATCGGACTTTATGCTCACAGAAATTTGAGAGTATTATTTCTAAGTAATAAGAACATGTTTATCTGTAATGGATAAGTAAACAGATCACTAGTAAATTATGCATACTGAACTCCTCTTCAGTAAGAAACGTAGATAGCATAAGAAATTTTATTGTCAGCAGAACCAGCGTGCAGCAGCAAAAAGAAAAAGGAGGAAAGAAGAGATCTGATCATCGCCTTATACACACACACACACACACACACACACACACACACACACACACAGATATATATATATATATATATATATATATATATATATATATATATATACACACAGACTGAAGCTCCAAAAAAGTGGTATATGCATGGCTACTCAGGTCAGCAATGCCTATATGAGACAACGCATGTCTGGCGCAGTTGTTAGATCAGTTACTGCTGCTACAAAGACAGGTTATCAAGATTTAAGTGAGTTTGAATGTGGTGTTATAGTTGGCATACAAGCGATTGGACACAGCATCTCCGAGATAGTGACAAAGTGGGTATTTTTCCTTCTGACAATTTCAATAGTGTAGCCTGAATATGAGGAATCTGGCTAAACATCAAATCTCTGATATCACTGCGGCTGGAAAAAGATCCTATAAGAATGGTACCAAAGACGACTGAAGAGAATTGTTCAACTCACGGAAGAGCAACCTTTCTGCAAACTGCTGCAGATTTCAATGCTAGGCTGTCAACAAGTGTCAGCATGCGAACCATTCAATGAAACATGATCGATATGGGCTTTCAGAGTAGAAGACTCACTCGCTTACCCTTGATGACTGCCCAACACAAAGCTTGATTCCTCACCTAGGTCTGTCAGCATCGACACTGGATTGTTGAGGAATGGAAACATGTTGCCCGGTCGGACGAGTCTCGTTTTAAATCATACCAAGTGGATGGACATATACCATATCCATTGACCCTGCATGTCAGCAGGGTACTGTTCCAGCTGGTGGGGGCTCTGTAATGGTGTGAGGTGTGTGCGGTTGCAGTGATATGGGACCCCTGATATGTCTAGATAGGACTTGGACAGGTGACATGTATGTAAGCATCCTGTCTGATCACCTGCATCCATTCATGTCCATTGTGCATTCCGCCGGACTTGGGAAATTCCAGCAGGACAATGCGACACCCCACATGTCCAGAATTGGTATAGAGTGGCTCCAGGAACACTCTTCTGAATTCAAACACTTAAGCTGACCACCAAAGTCCCCACACATGAACATTATTCAGCATATCTGAGATGTCTTTCAACATGCTGTTCAGAAGATATCTCCACCCCCTTGTGCTATTACGGATTTATAGACAGCCATTAAGGATTCGTGGTGTCAGATCCCTCCGGCACTACTTCAGACATTAGTTGATTCCATGCCACGTTGTGCTGTGGCACTTCTGCGTTCCCGTGTAGGACTAATGCGATAATAGGAAGGTGTACCAATTCCTTTGGCACTTCAGTATATATATATATATACATATATATATATATATATATATATATATATATATATATATATATATATATATATATACATATATATACATACATATATGGTGGCGACGCATGAGCAATAAAGACTCTGCATGTGGAGGTCTTTTGGATGAGAACTCAGGAAATGTTTTAAGAACGCAACGGCCTCTCATCTGGATTAATTGTGGATCGATGCCAGAATATTTCCATCCAAAGTCTGATATTCATGCAATCATGGAACAAGATACTGTGGAATGGTTATCCACTGGTCTTCAGCCACGTGATGCATGACCTAGGAAAACAGTGAAGATAAGTGTAAATAAACACTGTATAGTGTGAACAAAGTCATCTATCTGATATCAAACAGTGAACAAATGTTTGCGTAACAAAAAGTATTAGAAAGAATGCTTACCTCTGCATTATTATTGTATATATAGTTTATATGAACACTGAACGACGACTCGTCATACAAAGACTGTGAATCTGTAATCTAAAGACATTCTAAAGGCAATAAACTTTGTCCAATGCGACACTCAACCAAAACTAACAGTATTTGTATAAAAAGATCTTATAGTTTCAAGATTTTTTACCTATTGTAGATGAAGTACATATTTTCTTCTGAGTACACCTTGTAGTGTTCTGTTACTGTTATGATTACTGCACACACACAAACGGAACTGCTACTAAACTATCAACAGTGTGTTGTGAGATGGACTAGTAGTGTAACGGCTCTTAGCCGTACTTGAGAATACATGACTGCACATGTGCACAGCTGCTGCTACCATCACTGAAATGTACCTGGTGCACCCACCACATTCAAATTTGTGTACCTTGCATTGTACACGAGTATGAGTTGTAAATATAGAATAAGATGAGCTTTAGTATGAATTGCTAGCCACGCAGTTCGGGGAAAATTTAAAAGCACATCTGCGGGAAGAGTGGATTTTCTGTACAAAATATTTGTGATGCAATAAATAAAGTTTCAATTAAGAATTAAGTGCTATGAACGATGTTACTGACTGCAGGATACAACCACAGAAACAAATGTAGAATTACGTTCCTCATTTGCTTTTGTGAAGTAGATGGCACCATTTGTTTTAGAAGCAAGCCAAGATGGACCCTGTTCTGCGATTTGTCAGATTCATATGGTACACTACCATTATCATTTCTAATTTGTAGAGGCACAATCATACTAGGTGCACTTGCATATTGTTGCATACAGCAACTGATTTAATATAAGTCTCATTGTAAATTACTTGTTTATGGGTGATAACTGAATATAGTGACATTACTTACTATTTCTTTCATTTGATCTTAAAAGTCATCCACATCTCTACTGTGTCTTGACATGGTGAAACGTTCTGTATTCATTAAATGCACATAAATAATCCAGTAAGAACAATTTCTTCGGTGAGTAAATGCTTTTGAAGTTCAATAAAAGAAATTTTCATCTGAAGAGATATCCAAGGGGTGAATAAGAGAATCAGAATAAACTTTACACACTAAGCCTTTGTCAAGTGCGCCAAACAAGAGGAATGTATCAACAAACATTATTTATTTAAGATATTGCTTAATTATTTTAATAACTGTGGCTCACTCCCTGCATTTATCCACGGTTGAATCCATCAGAACTAATAATAAAAATTTTAAATGTCATATCTCAAATAGGAACTTGAAACTTTCAGCACAGGGAAGGGATATATAGAGAAACTCTGGCTGAAGTTTAAAAGAATAGTTGACCATGCTCTGGATAGATATATACCCAGTAGAACAGTTCATAATGGGAGGGAACCACCAGAGTATACAGTCACTACTACTAAAGAAACTACTACTAAAGAAACTACTACTAAAGAAACGGAGATTACTTTATGATAGGTGTATCACAAAGCATAGAGCTACAGAGAGATGCTGAATGAAATACATTTGGCTGTCAAGAGAGCAATACATCATGTCTTCAGTGACTACAGTAGCAGAAAAGTGATTTTTCACAGAACCCAAAGAAATTCTGGCCATTAAAGGCTGTTAGTGGCACCAAAGTTAGTGTCCAGTCCCTATTGAATGACACAGTAACTGAAATTGAGGGTTTTTAAGCAAAAACTGGAAAGCTTAACTCCATTTTAAAACATTCCTTTACAAGGGAAAACGTAGGAGAATTGGTCCAATTTGATCCTTCCACCAGTACAAAAATGAATGAAATAAGTATTAGTGTCAGTGGTGTGGAGAAATATCTGAAATCGTTAAAACTGAACAAAGCACCAGGGTCATTGGAATCCATCTCAGATTCAATATTGAATTTGCAGCTCTTCTAACGATAATCTGTTGTAGATCCCTTGAACAAAACCATGCTCAGTTCTTGAAAAAAGATACATGTACACCCGTCTACAAGAAGGATAGTAAAAGTGATACACATAACTGCTGTCCAATATCACTGACATCGATTTGTTGCAGAATGTTAGACCATATTCTGAGCTCGAACACAGCAAGTTGTCTTCAACAGAATGTCCTCTAAATGGCAAGCAGCATGATCTTCGAAAACATCGATCATGTGAAAGCCAACTCGCACTTTTCTCACATGACATACTGAAAGCTTAGGCTCAAGACAATCAGGGAGATGCTGTACTTCTTGATTTTCGAAAAGCATTTGCCTCAGTACTACACATAAGGTTACTGTCAAAATAATGATCACATGGGGTATCAAGGCAAATTGGTCACTGGATTTAGGAGTTTTTGGTAGGGAGAGTCATCGCCAGATGTAGAAGTAACTTTGGGTGTGTCCATTGGAAGTGTGTTGGGACCTTTTCTGTTCGTGTTTTATGTTAATGACTTTGCAGACAATATTAATGTTAAAATCAGTTTTTTTGTAGATGATGCTGCTACCTATAAAACAGCACTACCCGAATATTCAATCAGATCTTGATAAGATTTGAAAGTGGTGCAGAGATTGGCAACTTGCTTTAAATATTCAGAAATGTAAAACGAAAAAACGTAATATCCTATGACTGTAATATCAATATGTCACTGTCAGACTCAGCCAACTCATACAAATATCTGTGTATAACACTTTGTAGGGATATGAAATGGAATGATCACATAGGTCCAGTTGTGGGTAATGCTGGTGGCAGAATTCAATTTATTGGTAGAATACTGGGGAAGTACAGTCAATCTACAAAAGAGATTGCTTACAAATTGCTCATTTGACCAATTCCAGACTGTTGTTCGAGTGTGTGGGACCCATACCAAATTGGACTAGGTGGGGGACATTGAATGTATACAGGGAAGAGCAGGACGAATGGTCACAGGTTTGTTTAATCCTTGGGAGAGTATCACAGACCCGGTGAAGGAACTGAACAGGAAGACTCTTGATGACAGATGTAATCTGTCTCGAGAAAGTCTGTTAACAAAGTTTCAAGAAATGTCCTTAAGTGATTACTGTAGGAATATACTACAACCCCATGCAAGTTGCAGACATATCCCTACATCGAGATGATAGGACTGAAATAATTACTGCACACACAAAGGCATTCAAGCAATCATTCTTCCCACACTCCATACATGAATGGAACAGGAAGAAACCCTAATAGCTGGTACAATGAGATGTACCCTCTGCCATGCACCTCACGGTTGTTTGCACAGTATAGATATAAAAAAAGAAATTAATTTCATGTCGGCTACATTCTTCAGATCTTTGAAATGGGTGTATCCAAGTCTCTCATGCCAGATCATTGTGGAATTCAAGACAGCAGCGTTCGCCTGTAATACATCTGGATCTTTAAACAACATTTGATAACACTAATTGTTCATCTTAATTCCTGTTAGAACTATACCAGAACTGTGAACTTCCATTCTCTTGTACTCAAAAATAGCTTTATTCCCCTTTTTGTGACTTCTTCAACTGAAAATAAATTTTTCTTAAGCTTAGCAATATGGAATGAATTTTCTATGAACAAAGTTGCCTCAACTAACAACAATATTTCAATGGATACAGTGACTTCTTCTTTAACAATATAGTTATTTTCAATTTATCCATTTTAGTGTAAATCTGCAGGTAAATCAAACTTACAGTACTTTACACAAAACAACAACAAAATTTTTCCACAGAAGACAAGTGAAATATGATGATTCCTGAACCTGAGCGTCAAAACTTCATCATCACAATTCATTCGAATAGAAATCTTGTCAAATGAAGTGAATTCACAAAACAGATTTGTATACACTTGCCTGGGCTGGCAACCATATGTCTTTAATTGCTGAAAATCATGGAATAAAATAAATCGGAATTAAATAACAGATTGTCCTTATTATTATAACCAGAACTGAAACTAAAGTCACAACAACAAAGAAAACCAAAGACACATCATTATAATGTCACAGAACACGACCTTACACAGAACGATCATATATGTTTTGT
The DNA here is from genome assembly GCF_021461395.2 of Schistocerca americana. Lineage (NCBI taxonomy): Eukaryota > Metazoa > Arthropoda > Insecta > Orthoptera > Acrididae > Schistocerca > Schistocerca americana. Next base: position 480,586,776 of record NC_060120.1, read on the forward strand.
GCGCTCACATTACGCATCTTGAGGGCATGGCCTCTAACAATGGTCAATAGAACAACCTTACTCTTGTCAACACATACTGTTAATAAACGGCATGTGCAGTGACTCATTTTTTTCAAATAGGTTGTGAAAGAAAGGTGATCAGAAGTGAATGAGAGTGTAAACCAACCTGTCAGAATACTGTAAACATACAGCTGCATTGTTGTGTTTCATCAATAGTGAAACAGATTTTTCTAAAACAACCGTTATGCAACAGAGGGAAAATCCTAATCGTTATCGTTGCGGCTTGTAGCTACTGCAAACAGAAGTCTAAAAATAAACAATGGATTACACAAGGAATAAAGGAATCATGTGGGATGAATAGGTATATGTGGGGGAATGGAAATTGATTAATAATTGCTTGAATAATTGGAAAAATTGATTGGAAAGACTAGTTGAGAGAAATTTGAAGGTAATTTATGAATCTGTGCACAATCCTGGGTGAACTTTAACTGATACCAGTCTCAACAGACCTTCAGTATCAATACATTCAAGGTCAATATTCATAATTCGCGTTACTTACTGCTTGGCATTAGCTCCGTTGTGTTCAGTCTTGATTGTGTCAATGTCGATGCAGGATCTCTGGGTATCGGGTAAATTCTTCTTGTATGTTGTGAACCTCTTGTGCAGGATCTCAGAGGCGAGTGATATGCTGAACAGATAGGAGTGGAAGTCTTAAATGTATGAATAAAGTTTGCTTTCCTAATAACTTTTTATAATACTTTTCATGTACATTTGAAATATACATTTTTAACAATGGATCCAAGCATACATCTGTACACTACCACTTATCGAAACAAAAGAGTGAAGATACAGCAATTAATAAATTGAAGAGCGTATTTCTTATTTTGTTTCATACAGATGTATCAAAACATTATCCTTGCCACAAAATAACTCGTCGATTTACCTTTGTTGGTGTCTATAACCCATTCACTTTACATACAGCTTATATATAAGAAAAGAAAAGACCAAAAAATAATATAACTCAACACAGGGACAAAAGGGAAACTATCTGCTATCTAGGAACAGCTCTGATATTAGCATAGTATGTATTACATAGAATACTGCAAAATGTTGAAGCAGGTAATCCAGAAATCTAAGCAACTTTATTATGAGAAAAAGATAATTACATCAGGCAACAAAATAAAAACTATATGGGATTTAGTGAAGACAGAGATAGGTGGGGCCAGAAACGAAGAGGAACAGAGAGCTCTAAAAGTAAATGAGACATTGGTAACAAGTGCATGTATTGTTGCAAACCTATTACATGACTACTTTATTTCTATTACTGACAGCTTGGGGTTATTGCGTTCAGTAAACAGTGCAATGGATTATCTGAGGCCAATCTCTACAAATAACTTCTGTAAAATGGGAATGACACTCATGTTTCCCAAAGAAGTAGCATCCATCATAAAATCCTTAAAATCAAAGTATTCCATTGATTATGATAATGTATCAAGGAAGTTTACTAAAGAGTATTCATGTGAGCTGAATTCTATCTTATGTTATTTGTGTAATCAATTTCATATCAGCGTAACATTTTCATATTGGCTAATATATACTGAAGTTAAGCATCTGTGCAAGAAGGGGGATAAAAAGAAACCATCAAACTATCGATCAATTTCACTTTCGCTGGATTTTCCAAAGATGTTCGAAACAGTGATGTTCAAGCATCTCCTTAAACATCTGACTGCAAACAATACACTGTCCAAGTCACAGTTTGGATACCTAAAGTGCTCCAATGTAGAGAAGGCTTATTCACGTGCAGTGTGAATGCACTTAATTCATTAGATAACAAATTAGAGATTTTTGACATTTTCTGTAACTTATCAAAAGATTTTGTTTGTGTGAATCACAACATTCTCTTAAATAAATTAGAATTTTATAGTGTCACTGATAATGCTGCAAAATGGTTTGAGTCTGAATTAAGTAATGGGAAACAAAGTGTGTCATTCTGAAATACCTGTGGAATAAGCAATTAGTCTTCATCTGACTGAGAATTAATTACATATGGTGCTCCTCTAGGTTCTGTCTTGAGTCTCTTACTTGTTCTCATCTGTTACATTTCTAGGTGCTAAATTTGTTTTCTTTGCAGATGATACACACATTGCAATAAATAGGAACTCAAGTACATATTTAAAAATAGCTGCTAATCAAGCTCTCAGTGGTTTAAACCGAATCCATTGTCATTAAACTTTGAAAAGACCCACCATGTGGAGTTCAGAATCTGTAAGAGATTTCCTTCCAGCATTTGTATAACGTATGAAGACATGCAGATAGGAGAGATTGACAGTGTTAAATTTTTAGTATTACAACTTGATAATAAATTCAGTTGGAAAGAGCACACCACAGAATTGCTGAAGAGCCTGAACAAATCTATATTTGAAATGTGAATGATGTCAGATGAAGGAAATACTAATATGAAAAACCTTGCATGCTTTGCTTACTGTCATTGCATTATGTCATATGGGAATACATTTTGGAGTAACTCGTCAAATGTTGCGAAAGTTTTTAGACTGCAAAAGCCAGTAATGAGACTCATTTGTGGTGTAAGTTCAAGAACACGATGTACAAACTTGTTGAACGAATTCGGTATTCTAAGCAATGCTTCTCAGTATATTTATTCCTTAACGAAATTTGTTGCAAATAATATGTCTCTATTTTCAACTGTAGAGGACAAGGGGTTATTTTTAGGAAATATGGTGCGAAATTGTGATTTAGTCTGTTCAGTGCGCGATGCGCCAGCCTCACGGCAGACGGCGGACGAAGTGTAGCCGGCGCGTTATGCAGGTGACACAGTTTTGCAACGAGCGTTGGTATGTATGTACGTGCGCGGCAGCCATCAACAGCCAGAACGCAGCATTAGCAGAATTATGCAGGCGTGGGCCGCATGTGGCGCAGTTGCGTTAGCCAACTCATCGAGAACGTTCTAATAAACACGGCGCCGCGTAACCGGCGGATTCAGCACTATTTAAAAGCGTCAGAGTTGGGCGTCGACATCGGTTCGACCGATTGGGCGTTCAGTCGCTGTTACGTCGTCGTCATCAGTGACGCTGTTCCCGAGGACCGGTCGGCGGAGGGCGTTGCCCGCTGCTGCACTGGCGACTCCCGGCGTCGTCACGAGCTGCAGCCTCTGCAGTAGGTGAGCTCGGCCGGCCTCGTGCGGCTAACCTCCTACCACCTGCGCAGCCGCTGACAGAGCACGGCGTAGTGTTCCCCAGGCTGCGCGCATCAGCACGGTGCCACCACGAAATGAGTGGTGGAGCTGAGCTATGGGAAAATGTGTTGCAAGAACCAACAATAAAGAGGAAGATTGCTAACAACAGCCACCTTCTTCTACCAAGCCACACCCTACAACCCCGACCACGTCACCCACTGCGGTCATCCTATTACACGACCAATAGCTCAATACATAGTAACAATACTAGGAACAAGAAGGATCTGCATCGCTTACCTTGGTCCAAAAAGGATTCCAATATTTATGAACACACATTTTCTATAAACTGACAACAATCATCAAAAACTTGCAGCTTAAATAGAGTTAGAAAGACTTTTTGGTGGGCAACTCCGTTTAATCTATAGATGAATATCTTAACAGGGACTTTTAGGCCACCTTAAGTAAAAATAACTGTTAGATTTCAGTTTTGACCGCACTTGGTCACAACAGTCAAGATTAGGTATTCTGTGAATGATAAATTTATTAAAAGTGCATTACTATGCTTTATTCTGACAGTGTATGAATTCTGTAAATACACTCCTGGAAATTGAAATAAGAACACCGTGAATTCATTGTCCCAGGAAGGGGAAACTTTATTGACACATTCCTGGGGTCAGATACATCACATGATCACACTGACAGAACCACAGGCACATAGACACAGGCAATAAAGCATGCACAATGTCGGCACTAGTACAGTGTATATCCACCTTTCGCAACAATGCAGGCTGCTATTCTCCCATGGAGACGATCGTAGAGATGCTGGATGTAGTCCTGTGGAACGGCTTGCCATGCCATTTCCACCTGGCGCCTCAGTTGGACCAGCGTTCGTGCTGGACGTGCAGACCGCGTGAGACGACGCTTCATCCAGTCCCAAACATGCTCAATGGGGGACAGATCCGGAGATCTTGCTGGCCAGGGTAGTTGACTTACACCTTCTAGAGCACATTGAGTGGCACGGGATACATGTGGACGTGCATTGTCCTGTTGGAACAGCAAGTTCCCTTGCCGGTCTAGGAATGGTAGAACGATGGGTTCGATGACGGTTTGGATGTACCGTGCACTATTCAGTGTCCCCTCGACGATCACCAGTGGTGTACGGCCAGTGTAGGAGATCGCTCCCCACACCATGATGCCGGGTGTTGGCCCTGTGTGCCTCGGTCGTATGCAGTCCTGATTGTGGCGCTCACCTGCACGGCGCCAAACACGCATACGACCATCATTGGCACCAAGGCAGAAGCGACTCTCATCGCTGAAGACGACACGTCTCCATTCGTCCCTCCATTCACGCCTGTCGCGACACCACTGGAGGCGGGCTGCACGATGTTGGGGCGTGGGCGGAAGACTGCCTAACGGTGTGCGGGACCGTAGCCCAGCTTCATGGAGACGGTTGCGAATGGTCCTCGCCGATTCCCCAGGAGCAACAGTGTCCCTAATTTGCTGGGAAGTGGCGGTGCGGTCCCCTACGGCACTGCGTAGGATCCTACGGTCTTGGCGTGCATCCGTGCGTCGCTGCGGTCCGGTCCCAGGTCGACGGGCACGTGCACCTTCCGCCGACCACTGGCGACAACATCGATGTACTGTGGAGACCTCACGCCCCACGTGTTGAGCAATTCGGCGGTACATCCACCCGGCCTTCCGCATGCCCACTATACGCCCTCGCTCAAAGTCCGTCAACTGCACATACGGTTCACGTCCACGCTGTCGCGGCATGCTACCAGTGTTAAAGACTGCGATGGAGCTCCGTATGCCACGGCAAACTGGCTGACACTGACGGCGGCGGTGCACAAATGCTGCGCAGCTAGCGCCATTCGACGGCCAACACCGCGGTTCCTGGTGTGTCCGCTGTGCCGTGCGTGTGATCATTGCTTGTACAGCCCTCTCGCAGTGTCCGGAGCAAGTATGGTGGGTCTGACACACCGGTGTCAATGTGTTCTTTTTTCCATTTCCAGGAGTGTATTAGGAGTTTCAGTTTACTGTAATATGTTTTCAGATCTTGACAATCTCCTGACAAATGATCAGGGAAATGAGTATTACATTCAAATGTTGCATGTTTTTATGTTATACTTTCTGACATGTTCGACACCCACGAGAATCATCTCATTTTGGGTCTGTGGAACCATAACTGAATCTAATCTAATCCATCAATATAATATTGGTGTCATTTGAATACTTGGTGCTTGTACTGGGCTGTTAAAAGTTTCATTTTAGGCACACCATTTATGAAATGATGACTATAAACTTGAGAATGTTCTGCAGGAGTCCACTGCTTACTGTCAGCTGTATGATTCTTCAGTGCAGTGAGCCAAGCTTTCTGTCTAGTTGTATGTTGCTGTTTGTTTGGAAAGAACATCTTCGTTTCAGGAGGAGTCTTACTACATGTGAAGTTATAATTACAATTACAGTCACACTTCCTAGAGCCTGACGCTATAAATTCAGTCATATTTATACTAGCGTGCTGCTCTTTGTGTAACCATGTATTCCTTTAAGACTTATTCAAGCTTATCCACTGGACTGTGGTACTTGTCATTTGCATGTCCCCTATATCACACCATTGCCATGCAATTCCTTTCATGGAAGAGTGGCACAACCCAGTGTCTTTGTGTAACTAGACCGCAATGCCTATCCACTAGCAAAAATCTGCACAAATGTTTGTGCACGCAATAAATCGCAGCAAATATGGTGTGTTCACTGCTCGCCCGTCATCTGTCGGTGTAGAAAAGAGATATCAGTGGCAAGTGACTATGCTCTCATAACCTTAAAGTTTATTTCATTTATTCAGAAATAAAGAAAATACCATTATGGTCTGTGTTCTCAAAAAATGCTAAAAAAAAGGAACAGAAAGACCAAGCAAATTGGTGTAAACAGTGGCAGCTTAAGCGAAGGCATATAAATTTGCTTCACGAGCTGCAGGGCAAATCCGGCGATGGATGCTTTGATGAAGGCAAGTAAAGTGCAATATCTGAATCGTGAAAAGCTACAGATAATTTTTTTACGGTTTTAGACATGTTTGAAACACGGTATATTCTTAGATATTATATATAGGCCCAAAGAGCTATGACACAGTCTCATATACACTGTCACGGCAATCTTTGGTGTGAAGGTTGTTACCGTTTAACTGCTCGAGCGAGGAAGCTCCAAGCTGTGAGGAAGCACAGTCACAGGTGTCGTGACACTGATGTTTGTTTTTCAGTTGTTTTACGGAATATTATTTAATTTTTTTGCCTCGAAGAGTTTATGTAGTATCAGAAGTCACAAATGATAGTGAAATAAATGTATAAAATTGCCAAATCTCACCGATTCAGTGACATTAGCTACAACTATTTCATGAAGAAATACTTTCGCACATGTGTAATTGCAGCTTATTCCGCTGAAACCAAGAGGTGTAAGCACACATCTCATGTCTCAGAAGTATCTATTTCTGTTGTTGCCCATTCTTATTATGTGAGTTACTGCCCTTGACACACAACACTGTTGTGTGTTGTCTAATGACTCCCACATACTTACACTTCACTCAACTTTCTAATACACGAATATTTCTGTAATTACTTTTGCTTCAAAAGCGAATGTGTTGAAGATTTTTGCTGTTGCTCAGATGCTGCAACAGTTGTGGAACTGGATTCTTCTGAGTTGGGTAAACAGTTTTATTGCTTTTGACGTCTTGTGCGGTTTTATTGTTCCGCTAGAGGTGTGGTGGCTTATTTGTTACGTTACATAATGGAAGTATTGCATTCTGTGTAATCTTCCTACGCTTATTAGAGTTGCCAGATCTAGCTGGGACCTCGCTGGGATTCTGTGAAATGGGAGTGTAGAAATAAAGTAAAAAAATTATTTAACGTAATTACTTTCTACTGAGAACACTATTATATGGAACACTTTGTCTTTCAATCCTAAGGTTTTTCGAAAGCAATGATAAGATAACGTTTATTAGATGGTAAACAGTCGACAAGAACATTTTAGTCGTCGGAGTACATTACAACTAGACATTTCACGCCCTATATTTGTGCAGTATACATTTCAAACATTACTAAGCTGCACTCATTGTTCGTTTTACGTTTAGAAAGAATTGTGTTATTAGATAGCTGTTCAAATGGGAACTGCCCGAGCCGTCCTCGTGTCATTGCGTAAGTAGTTCAGCCTTTTACTTCTGGAGAAGTATAGTATTTTCTCGAATTATGGCGCTGGCTCTAGAGGGTTCTTGCATCGTCGATACAGGATACGTAACTTGCAACGTCATCTATGAGACGACCTTGTGAACATAAACTTGTTTGCATGAATAAAACTAACTGATGCTGCATTTGCATGTTGTGCTAGCAGATGTCGTTACTTCAGTACTTGAATGAAGTTGTAAATAGTATTTTGCTAATGACGGTCCCTATATATCAGGATGGATGGCAACCCTAGCTACGTTCCACATTGGCTGATTTCAGTGTAAATGTAGTGAAGAAAATTTCACGTTGTTTATTAGGTGCACGATGTCTTTCTGCAAAAGGTCAGGTCTTTTGCTGTTTATTCTCCATTTTTTGTTCTTAAAATAAAACGGCATTGTTTAGTAAACATCTTTAGGTTAAAAGTGAATCGTAAATGAACTGTCCTGTAATGTTCCGTTTCAAAACCCTCAAGGTCTGTAGGAAACCTAAAAATGGACAAATGCGATATCTTCTTCTTGTTGCAATTTATTGCGCTACAGACGCTTCCGTTTGTAAAAACTAGTCTACAAAGCAAAATAAATAATTACGATTCGCTTTCGTTTTCACAAAATCGCGTCGAACTCAACTTGTTGGTCGCTTGTGGCTCTGCTATCGCTGTGAGCAACAAAAATGAGATAGTCGCGACTGCCGCTATTGTTTAATTTATTTCTGGTCGAGATTTTCAGTTCTGCCAACAACCTGTCGAAGACTTTTGAACCAAAATATAGAGCTTCATTCTGATCTCTAAAGGGGGATTCACAGTCTACATGGAAAGTTCTGCTTCTAGTGTCATGATAGTGAATTCTGCAGCTCATCTCTAAATCACCCTGAACAACGTATTGTGTCACGAATTTAAAAAAATTATAACAACCCCCTATGTCCCTGATGGTACTGTTGTAATGTCTTCCGTCATCGGAATAACACAATATTCTAAGTGCACTCTTCTTTAGGACAGATAGGTCCTACTTTCTTTTGCTACACTGTTACATACGATTATGCCACAGGAGCGTGAAAGTGTGCTAGTCATCCTCCGATACAAAATCGAATAGATTATCTTAGCTCGCTGTGGTAAACAGTCCGTAACGAATTTAATTTGTTTTATTACCGATTCCTTGTTTGCGATAAAGTCAGCCCTTCGTAATTTGTCGATTAAAAAATTATGAGCAGCTGCCTACTGATCGCTATCCCTGCTTTTAACTGTCCACCAACATGTATGACTCCTACAGATTTCCATAAATTCGGCAATATACTTTCTCCAGCAGTGACTTGCATCTGCCACTTTAAAATCCACTATCTAGATACAGACGAGGAACACTAGACTGAATAAACAGTTTAGTGGAACTCTTTTCTCGTGCCATATTGGCGGCGATCTCCTGTCAACATGCTCCATTTTGTTTGCGCAGATGCTTTCTGTAACCACAGATTTTAGCAGTTTAGCTCAAACCAACTACTCCAACTTCATGTTTGCGCACACTTTATATTTGCGCAAATGTTCTGTTAACCGCAATCTTCGATCTGCGCAGATGGCATGTGCGCAAATATATCGTTGCGCGTGGAAGGGCGTTTACAAAGTAACTGTTTTACGGAAATAGTGACCTTGCGGACGGAGAAGGATGTCTCGAACCAAGCTGGAAATAATAGAAACTTAATATTAAAGTACTAGTCCTGTGTCAGAAGCTAACATTAGCATTTTGAATTAGTGTTCCAACTTTGCATGTCCAGACAACTTTGAGACACTTGACAAGTTGGTTACAAAACTCACGGAAATTATAGAATGGTATACACAAATCAAAAGTCAGCTTCAGGAGCAAAAAATGCTTAGTAGATGCGACAGTAATCTGAACTGTAGTAATCTAATATCAAAAGTAGTTAGATGCAACTGAAGGAAGCAATTATAAACGCCGGAAGAGTACTCGGGGAAACACAATATAGAAGGCTGTGAAATTACTCCATATTTACATTTGCATGCAGCAATATACTAGTCGAACGCCATTTTTTGTATATGTTGTTATATATTATTTGAAGAAAAGTATTCGTATTTATAAAAGAATTGGAATTTTGTGGTCTAGTTCATAATCTGTTTTATAACTTATCGTATGTGCGTTCAAACGAACTACATTTTTATTGCAAGTGGTATTCAGACATGCGCGATGACACCAGTCTGAAGATTGAATAAGCATCTTCATAGAGACGACTTCCTGTCTTTTACTAGTTGTGGCTGATGTATTTTATATGTGTCAAAAATGGTGGAAATAAGGACAAAATGGGAAAGAAGTAGAATACTTTATTCGGCAAATCATGACAGAGGCACATGAAGAGTAAGTACTTTGCAACCGACATTTATGGTATGTCTGAGGTTGATGTCTATTCCAATTCTGTTAAAAGCGACGGCTGGCGCCTTTGTGTCTGTTTACTAATAGAAATGTAGCCGGTGCTTGTACTACCTTTCACAATGTTCATTTGAATTGACGTTGCAGAACTTTCGTGTGTCGTAGTTTCTTTACTGCTTGGTGAAACAATCACATGAGCCCGATAGTGTGTGGTAAAACACGGTGATTTCACAATTAACAAAAGCAGAGATTGGTGCCCCCGTAGAATATAGTTTATGCTAATGGAATATTTGTTGCGTTCATCTAGAGATAAATATGAATGAGACAAACTGCCAGGCTAGTTCAAGTAGTCTGCCTTGTTATTCATGTTGATAAATTAGCTGATCAACACATTGCATCCTGCGCTTCGTTTGCGAAAATGTGGTTTATTATCTTTTCGAGCTACTGGCATTTTGTTAGCTCTTGTGAGAGAATGTTAACTGGTTCCAATACTGTTTCTTTCGTCTTTCACTTGAGAGCAGGAAAAGGAAATGAAACGACCGTCTATTGGTCTTTAATAATAAGAAAAAAAAATTTCTGCGACGCATACATACTGTTCTAAATTAGAGATTTTACAGTTAAATGTGATGTATATAAAGGCATCTAAATTCCAGATACTATGGGAAGATTCTGAAGCTTGTATTCATGCAGTGCATATCGAATTTTTTATCTGAATATCTTTAATATTTTCTGAAATTGAAATGAGCCATTGGTACTTGTTGCACACATTTGAGCGTAATGATTCCTGGAACAGTTCAAATTTAAACCCTGTTTGTACCCTTTGATGATGTGATTCTTAGGAGGGTAGTCTACAATTCAAACCCTCAAGTGTTCGTTTGCTTTGAAATTTTGCTGCTGTTCAAAGGGTGGTATTGTCATGAATCATGTGTAAACATTTATAGTACTTGATTTTCTAATTAGAGTTGAATTTGTTTATTAATGCATCAGTTGTCTTCAGATAGAAATGAAGAAAATAAATTTTGTGTTGCATTTTAAGGATATGTGTACCTTAATTTTAATCATAACAGGTGTTATTTGTAACCATTTTATTTTTAGCTGTAAATTCTAACATATGCACTGAAGCATGCTTGGCATCTAATTTATTTCTTAAGGCAATTCCCTTCATATTGTTATTTTTATGTGAAGGAACTCTTCTGGATCAACTGTGAAAGTGATAATGTTGAAGTTCATTAAAATTTTAGTAGTAATTCTGGCATTAATGATTATACACACTTTAATTAATAAACAGTTTTTGGAACAGTACTTTACTTCCTCAATGTGGCAAACCACCTCCAGTCAGTTCTTTCCTGCCTTAAGATAGAATGTTTTGCTCAGAAAGCTGTGAGTTTTGTTTTATATTTAACCTTCTGACAGTTATGCCTGAAGTTGCCAAAAGAGCAGACATGCACATTTGTATCTAAAAACAAGTCTGAAACAATAGCTCATTGTTAAGGCATCAATCGGGCGTAAAAACCGCTGCTGTTGCATTTTTTACAACAGCACGCCTGTTTAGGGTTAAAGTGTTTGACTGTTGGCTGTATAGTGGTTGTGCCACCTGAAAATAAATACTGGCCAGCCTTTCAGATTGTTTGTGATTTTAACAATTTTTTCTTTAGTCATGATACTTACCAAATTTTTTTGTGTGAATTGAAAATTACAGCCATTCTCAAATAATACCGACATGTACGAAGTCTCATTAGGAGACTAAATATAAAACTGTTGCAGTTAAGGGACTAAATTTGAAAAGTGGGTTACATTTGGGATTGAAACTTTACTTGTTGACTACTAGTGAGCTAAGCCATCATTTTACTTCACCTCACATGCTAAAAGCTTAAATAGTTCTAGCCTATATGTTTCTCTCTGCTTAATTATGACGAACATCATGTTTTAAGATGCAGCAGTTGAAAGTTTCATGTCTTTTTTTAAAAACAAGCTGTTTGACATAAAACTCTTGTATGTAGCAGCACTTACTAGAACTTGTAAATTGATTGTCTAATTTTGTAATGTCAAATGGTGCCTATAACTTTCCTTATGCCCTAAACTTCAGAACTTATATTCAAAGTGGCTGTGATATTTTGAAATTTAGTTCAGTCATGAAAGAAGAACATATTGTGATTTTCAGTATTTCATGTTGCATATGTTTCTGTACACTTCTGTGTTTCAGTGGCAACTACTTGGTTAGAGTGCGTGCCCAGGTGATGATGCGTGACGACAGCACGGGTGGATGGGTCCCTATGGGAGGTGGGGGCTTATCCAACGTGTCTGTCTGCAAACATGCTGTACCTTGTGATCTTGGAGAGAACAAACACGAATACCTTATTTATGGGAAGCGTATTTCCGATCAGTCAGTAAGTGTGATAACTATGGCAGATAGTGTATGGTGGCATAATAATAGAATAACCAACAATAACCTCTTTTTCATACATCCTACTTTCTTAAAGATTTTGCAGTCTTTATTAGCACCTATGTGAATTTTCAGTTTCTATAATCATGAATTTGAGTTGTGTGTTAAATACGATAGCCTGAGCCCCATTCTAAAAGTTCATCTTGATTTGCTGATTAGGGCCAGGATATATTTTTCTTTATTCATAATATTAGGTATTAGTGTTCCAGAAATGTGCTGGTATTTGATGCATAATTTAGTACTCCTTTCCTGTTACTCTTTTGAGTAGAAGTATACATACCATGAAATCAGCATTTTTTCCTCCATATTCATTGTAATGGCAGCACAAGGTCAGCTCAAGATCTGTTAATATTGACAGCTAAATCTTTATTCCAGGTAGTCTTCAGTTGCACAATCAAGAAAGATTTCGAGTACAATAAAGTAATGCCTACATTTCATCACTGGAAAACTGGTGACAAAAAGTTTGGACTCACTTTCCAGACCGCAGCAGATGCTCGGGCTTTTGATAAAGGAGTTAGAACGGCTGTTGAGGAGTTACTTGATGGTTAGTATATATCAGCAAGAACCATTTGTATTGTGATTAGTTTTCATAGGTATGTTTGAAGAGCTACAGAATGCTCACCTCTTTTTTTAACTCCCGAACCCTTAAGTGAAACTGGAAATATAGGGCAACATTGCGTAATCATAGATTTCCTTCTCTGAGAGGGTGGTATATATAGTGGAAAATCATACTCCCATCACTGAAAACTTCTGGGAAATTTAAGGCAAATAATTAGCCAAACAAACATAAACTCTTATATCACCACCACTTCTTCCTATAGTAACAATATTCAGCTCATCAAAATTGTTCATCTTTCTCATTTTTCATTAATCTGTGATTATTGCATTATTTTTCTTATGAATAACATTAACATGGAAATGCAGGCAGTCTGTATAAGAGATAAAAATGATTTTCGTATTGCTACATTACATCTCATCAAATAACTGCTGCCATCTGATTATTGACTGTCATTTACAGCCATCTAGTCTGTTCATGTGGTCTGATCATTGCAAGATGTTATTGGAGTAGTGGTGAGCCAAGTGTGTTTCATATTGAAAACTTAATTGGGTGACTAGGTGTAGAAGATCCTTGTCTGCAGTTCTCTGCATCTTCCATTTGTACATTTCTAATCTTTCTTTTCTATGAGGTAATGTTAATACACATTTAAGTGTGTATTCACGTGCTCCTGTAGTGCTTAACTGTGAGTAAATGGTAGTTAAAAATCTGGCATCAGATTTATTGTAATTGCTCCATTTAAGATGTTCCTAGGGGGTATGAGGAGGAATTCCTATCAAATATTACTATATATTAATCATCTAATTTCCTGTATATGTGACAAGATATTTTATCAAAATAAATTTGGGACTGTCTAAATTTGTTTTAAAGTTCTCATTCTTGCAGACTTGCTTCTCACAAAAATCCACCAACACAAGTAGTTAGAACTTTGCTTTAAGACTGTGAATCCTCACCTTTCTCTTTTCCAGGAGTATTGAGATGAGTGCCATTCTTGTGTTTTATGAAGGTCTTTTAGATATTGAAGAGTATCACATAATGGATTTTCTTACATCAGTTTGTTTTTTGTCATGCAGTTTTAGTGAAAAAGTAATTAATGCCTGCCATGTAATTAAACAACCTTTATGTTGATAACTGTTCAGTTGAATTTCATTTTCACTTATTTACTGCTTTAGTAGAAAATTTTATTATTAATTTTTCCTGCATTGGAAAATACCCTCCATCATTGTCACCACCACCACTTTGGGGTTTAGATCCATGCACATGTGTCTTATTAAAGTGAAATATCTTCCTGTCTGGTATGGGGTCTTCCTCTTGTCTTACGCCTGAGCAAGATCTTGCAAATTCTGCTGTTGTTCTTCCAAATTCTGCTGTTGTTTCTGTGTTAAGTATGTTCTTCCCATTTTAGAATATTGACTTGTGCTCTGTCAGTTGTATTGAGAAATCCTGGATTGGCAGCTTTGTATTACTCTTGTCTGATCTGCATAGTGCCCAGTTCTCTGTACACTGCTCGTGGCCTAATTCTCTGACCCATCAGGCTCTGTGGTAATTTTACATTTCTTTACTACTTTTTACCTCATTGTTACTGCGTTGTACATTTGCTTGTAATACCAGATGGAGGAACTAAATGAAAATGTAATGCTCCCTCCAGCCACATATCTTGTTTCCTGTTTCTGTCGTGACCTTCTGCTTTATTAGTATCTGAATTTACATTACTATTGATTAGATTGGGTTTCTATTATTTAGCTTTAAATTCTACTTAAGCATCTTTGGCTGTAGCTTAAAAAAGTATGAGCAATTTGGTTAGTATTAGTATAACAGAAACTGAGAACTTTTGCATTATCATATTGATATCAAACTTCATTCTTTAATGTGCTTTGGAGATACTTTAACACTTGAAGTTTGGAATGGCCCAGGACGACATTGAATTGTTTTTCTTTCCACTCACAACTGTTTCTGCAGCTCCAATGATCTATTTTTGAAAATTTCTCGTTGTTTCTGGCAAAATATCCTTTTCCATAATAAAAGAATGGGAAACAAAGTAATTCTTTTGTAGGAAGCCGTTATCTTAACTGATAACCTAGATTTTAGATAGCACCGTATACGCCAACAGCTCCTGGCCACGTTTTAGAAACACTCATTCAAATTTCTTATCTTATGTTTATAGCACAGGAAGTAAATATAGTTACATGGCGATTTTAGCACTCTCTTCGTATATGTGAAAAGTCATGTTTGTGAAATTCCATTTTTGTAATGGGATTCTCATATGCCCCTCCACCTGAAATGCCATAAAATGGTTGTAAATTCAGTGGGTGGCTAAGTTCGTGTTACAGGGAAAATGTAGTGTTTTCATGCATCTAGGATGATGATACTATCTTTTTAGGAACAAAAGCTCTTTAGTCAGAAAAGAAGAATAGTCAATCCTGAATTTGTTGATGAACAGATTAATTTTTTCACAGATGTTCAAGACAGTTAGCATCTATAAGCCTTAATACTGTGTTGCATTATATTAAATTCCTTGATAGTTTTCTCTAGTGGAATTCATCACAGAACAACTTATGAAGAACTCTCTATAATGTCTTTCTTACCATGCTATCGTCAGGTGAGGCCATACAAACTTCTTACATCAGTATGTTCCTCTACAGTTGCTTTCATAAACAGGAATTTTAGTTAAAATGTGCCTCCCCACACCTTCCATATTTACCAGATACCTTTAAAACAATGACTTAAATTGATAAGTTGTCAGTCCTTTGTACCCAAACAGATATTTCATTTGTACTTTCGTAAATTGCTTGCTTTTATTTCCATTTCTTATTTTTGTCTTCTTCATATGCATTAACTTTAACAAACTATGAACATAATCCACTCTTCTGTTGTGGTAATTCATTTTCAAATAGCTGTCAAATGTTTCTTAAAAAATTTTGAGATTTTTTCTGTACATTTCTTTCTGCATTCAGCCTGTGCTGTACTATTTGGAGCTGGTACAGCAATATCAGATATTCTCTTATATCCCACATTTTCTAAATCTGCTCTGTATGGCATCTAAAGCATTATTAAGAAAATTAAGTCCCCTTTTATTCATGGCTTAAGTCACCTTTCAGTGAGTTGAATGATGTTGGTTTATTCTGCAGAGAACTCCTTATTATGAGGCACAAGAAAAATTATTTCATTGCTTTCATTGTCTATTATTATTTGTGTCTGGTAATCAACAGAGTTATAACTATAATTCATCTTGTCAGGAGCATAACATTAGTTTTTGGAAAGCATATTTCTCAGTAATACTTCAAAGCTCTTTGGGGGCTGTTTGCCCAGAACAAAACTCTCATTCTTGCAAAGTTAATCCATGATTTTCCTTGCTCTTGGTGCCCAATTTAAGTGATTAACATTAGATAAACTTGTTTAAAACTAAAAATCATATACTCCTTCTAATGAGTAGAACTATTGCATACAAAAATCACTCCAGGTGTGGAACGTGCTTGTTTGTTCACGATGCAGCCTGTGATAATGACAGTCAGTGCTAAAGTGAAGGTCTGTGTGGTGTAATGGAGTCATTTCGTGCTTTTGAAAATTACTTTAGGATTGATACATTGGTAGGAAGACATGGAGGCACAGAGCAGAGTTGGCATATCTTGCACAGGACACGTACATGATCTTATGTTTCATTCAGCTTGCAGAAATTCGTGTACAATTTGATGTACTAAGATGGCAATCATTAGTGGCTTCAGGGAGAGGTGTACATGTTCATGTTAGTGTTATTTACCCAACAAATTTTTGAGACTATTTATAGAAAGTTAATGAAGAACCATTTCCTGATGGCAGTACCAAATTTTTAACATGTGGGGAAACTTTTTGTTACTAAATCTAGATAAATACATGCAAAAAGCATCTTAAGAATACTTAATATATTAATCTACTCCAAACTAGAATTCTGTCACAGATATCTAATAAGAGATAATTTGAGTAAAATTTGATGCATGGTGCTGCACTTGTATGTCAAAACCTCAACAGATTGCTAGGTTTATAATGAACATGTTATGTTTCCTGAGCAAACTTTCTGCCTATTTATAACATAACAAAAGATTGTGCTTGTTAATCGGGTTGATGAAAGAAGAAAGAAAAATAGTGATAACAAAATACACTACACCAGCTTGACAATAAATATAATAGAAACACTGAGAGAGATTTCTTTTGTGCAATTGGGATTGTGTTCCTGTGATTAACTTCATTTGGACTCATCTGATGACCAACAACCTTATTATTAATAGCCAAGAAAGTATAATTTTCCTATCCTGGTACTTAATTTGAATCTTCCTGTGCATCTTATTTTGATGACAGAGGAGAGACTCGACTGACATTACTCTAGTCACTTGAAGTGGCATTGTCACTATCATTCCTTTTTTTAGTGACATGTCATTTCCTATAGCAATTTATTTAAGTAGCCTCATTCTGCCGTGTTTTTTTCCAAGATGTGCTACGTATGAATTGATAGCGTTCTTCCAGTCTTCGGAGCTGACTTTCCTATCAGCTTCATTATTGTCTTGACTAGGCATAGAATAACATTTTTTTTTTTTTTATTATTATTGCTGACAATGTAAACTTTAATTGGAACCTATGTCAATTCTGTTGCTGAAACGGCAGGGACAAGGGCACAACCTAATGAATCTATGCCCATATATTTGTCAGCTCATCAATTTTATATATGGAGAACTGTTGTTTATAGAGACAGATTACAACTGCAAATTCCACCTTTATAAATTTACCACTTACTTAAACCCTGAAGCCAATTGTCTCCATCTCAACTTCGCTGTGGTAGGCTTCTTGCCAACAATGAAAAAATGGTTGAGAGCATTATCAAGGAAAATTGCTGATGGTGTAGCCATGCCATATGCAAACCATTTCTTTTGAATGAAGTCGTACAGCATTGCCCCAGCCATGAGTGTCACTTCGAACATTTTCACTGAACCACATTTGACAGACTTGTTTCTGACTTTGTTGAATATCGCATAACACACGACAAAAAGTTGTAATAACTAATAAAATATAATCCTGAAGCTGCGGGAAATGAAAACAAACTCAATATCAGCTTCCGACGAATGCTCCCAAAACCTGCAGCATAGTGCCAGTGGAAAGTGTTGTAGCCTTTCTCGTGAGTGTAATCCCACTACTTCTTTCGTAGTTGTTGATCCTAAAGCAATTTTGAACAGACTATAGGTGCAAATTCAGTGGAAATATACAAGATGTAGCTGCTCATCCTTGCTGTGGAAGGTGAATTGTGTTACTATTGATAAGACACAATTCACTATAACCTGCACAGTTTCAGACATCGTGAATGTACTCACGTGCTACAGGTGCATATTTCTTGTTAGATTGGGAAATTGACTTACATATGGGTGTTATTACCTCTGTTAGTGTCTGCAAGTACTTTTGGACTTGACACTTGTCATACAGCATACACAGCTATGTAATACCACACGTCTTGTTGTATTATTCCAGGTTAGGGTGAGGACCCATGTTTGTCGGATTATTGTTGGAGTAGGCAGTATGTCTGGCACTTTCAATCCTTTTTAGTACAACCTACAGTTTCTTACACATTTATGAGGAATATCAGTCCGTTAAAGGCCTGGCCAGACAGAAAGCAGTTTTCCTAATTTCTTGCTGTAAAAAATACTGTACGTAAATGAAACAAAACTACATTAATTCCTGTAGTTAATTTGTGGTAGACTCTCTTCTTCATTAAAAAAAAATTAAAAACCACTTCTTTCAGTTTCATGCATTTTCTTCACTATAAAATACTTCTTTTTTGATTTTGAAGAAACTAATTGGCACAAAAGTTGATATTCGCATTATACTTCGATGACAAAGTGTGTATTTTGTTGATGTTGGTCATAGTTACTGTGATACCTGCTTTCTAAGTACTGTGTAGCGTAAATTTTGAAGAACTTGCCTCGAAAAATGTGGTTGTGGGCTACTTTGTTTTGTTCATTTTGGGTGATATGTTGCTGCAAACTAATTGTAGCTAATATATTGAAATTGTTTTTTAAGTTGGAACAAAAGCCATATCTCAGTACAATATGGAGAAAATAGAAATTAAAATGCTTTATTTGTGCTTGCTGGCACTGAGCACACTGCCTGAGCACGCCACGGCCAAGTACCTTAGCATGCAGCTCCATTTTGGGGAAATACAAGCGCTTTTCCAAATTTGTGGTCGCAAGTTGTTATTGTACTTACTACTGAAAGAAAATGATGAAAAAGAAGACATTCAACTTCAACTGTTGCATAATGGAAATGTTAAATCATGTCCTATCTTTAAGACGAGGTCGACAAAAACTTTGTTTGCAACACTTATCAATCATCATTTAATAAATGAAGACAAAGTTCTTGGAGTTCTTCAGGTCAAATATTTCCTAGTTTAACTATTTCCTAGAGCTGGGAAGAACTCGTCAAATATTTGTATCCAATAACACCTGAGATGAAACTGGACATAGCACTAAAGAAAGAAAAGTCAGAATACTTTGAAAACTACAGTAATTTATTTCACATTTATTCTGTTGTAAATCGTGTTTCTCCATGTACATGGCAAATACGAAAAAAATCAGAACATTTGCATTTTCACTTCAGGTAGTAGAACATTTTACCATTTCAAGAAAGTAAAGCAAGTTTACATTAAAACATGGCACATTTTGCACAACTACATAACAAATTATCTGAACTGCGTCAACACCTACCAAATCAAGCTGATCCTGTCATAGCTGCAGAGACATTCTCTCTAACATCTCATAACCAGTAATTTTCAGTAATGAGTAGTTTCGTAGACTACTGCAGTATTACGTTTGAATAAACAAATACCTTTAATGGAAAGAGAACCAAGTGACATGTCTGCGAAACTGTATCCAAGATCTCATTTCTTTCTTTCTTTGTGTATCCAGACACAAATCTACACAGAAACTCTAAAACCATTGTGAAATGCGTGGTCGTGGGTGTGCCCTATTACACCAGCTGTAAGAGCTTTTTCCTGTTCTATTCACGAATGGAATGCTGGAAAAATGCCTGTTTAAATGCCCCGATATGTGCCGAAATTGTTCTAACCTTGGCCACACGATCCGTATGTGAGCGATATGTAGAGGGTTGTAGTAAATTCTGACAGTCATCATTTAAAGCCAGTTCTTGAAACTTTGTAAGTAGGATTTCTCAGGCTAGTTTACATGTATCTTCAAGTATCTGCCAGTATCTTTCAGTATCTCAGTGACACTGTCTCACAGGCCAAACCAACATCTGACCATTTGTGCTGCCCAGCTCTCTATATACACTCCTGGAAATGGAAAAAAGAACACATCGACACCGGTGTGTCAGACCCACCATACTTGCTCCGGACACTGCGAGAGGGCTGTACAAGCAATGATCACACGCACGGCACAGCGGACACACAAGGAACCGCGGTGTTGGCCGTCGAATGGCGCTAGCTGCGCAGCATTTGTGCACCGCCGCCGTCAGTGTCAGCCAGTTTGCCGTGGCATACGGAGCTCCATCGCAGTCTTTAACACTGGTAGCATGCCGCGACAGCGTGGACGTGAACCGTATGTGCAGTTGACGGACTTTGAGCGAGGGCGTATAGTGGGCATGCGGAAGGCCGGGTGGACGTACCGCCGAATTGCTCAACACGTGGGGCGTGAGGTCTCCACAGTACATCGATGTTGTCGCCAGTGGTCGGCGGAAGGTGCACGTGCCCGTCGACCTGGGACCGGACCGCAGCGACGCACGGATGCACGCCAAGACCGTAGGATCCTACGCAGTGCCGTAGGGGACCGCACCGCCACTTCCCAGCAAATTAGGGACACTGTTGCTCCTGGGGTATCGGCGAGGACCATTCGCAACCGTCTCCATGAAGCTGGGCTACGGTCCCGCACACCGTTAGGCCGTCTTCCGCTCACGCCCCAACATCGTGCAGCCCGCCTCCAGTGGTGTCGCGACAGGCGTGAATGGAGGGACGAATGGAGACGTGTCGTCTTCAGCGATGAGAGTCGCGTCTGCCTTGGTGCCAATGATGGTCGTATGCGTGTTTGGCGCCGTGCAGGTGAGCGCCACAATCAGGACTGCATACGACCGAGGCACACAGGGCCAACACCCGGCATCATGGTGTGGGGAGCGATCTCCTACACTGGCCGTACACCACTGGTGATCGTCGAGGGGACACTGAATAGTGCACGGTACATCCAAACCGTCATCGAACCCATCGTTCTACCATTCCTAGACCGGCAAGGGAACTTGCTGTTCCAACAGGACAATGCACGTCCGCATGTATCCCGTGCCACCCAACGTGCTCTAGAAGGTATAAGTCAACTACCCTGGCCAGCAAGATCTCCGGATCTGTCCCCCATTGAGCATGTTTGGGACTGGATGAAGCGTCGTCTCACGCGGTCTCCACGTCCAGCACGAACGCTGGTCCAACTGAGGCGCCAGGTGGAAATGGCATGGCAAGCCGTTCCACAGGACTACATCCAGCATCTCTACGATCGTCTCCATGGGAGAATAGCAGCCTGCATTGCTGCGAAAGGTGGATATACACTGTACTAGTGCCGACATTGTGCATGCTCTGTTGCCTGTGTCTATGTGCCTGTGGTTCTGTCAGTGTGATCATGTGATGTATCTGACCCCAGGAATGTGTCAATAAAGTTTCCCCTTCCTGGGACAATGAATTCACGGTGTTCTTATTTCAATTTCCAGGAGTGTATGTTCAGTATCCCCTGCTAGTCTTATGGGGAGGGGGGGCTTGAAATTGTAAACATGATTAATATTGACAAACAAATGTCTAGAATCTGTAATAAGTAGAGGAGCAATAACACCATGAAGTATTAGGTGCAGATCAGATTACTTTCTTCTTCTTCTTCTCCTCCTCCTTCTTCTTCTTCTCCTCATGGTGTTGCAACCCTGTGTGGGTCATGGCCTCGTTAACAAGATTCCTCCATTCTGCCCTCACCGGCAAGATTCTCTGCCATTCTCTAAGAGTTTTGTACCTTCTACCACATCATCTATTCACTGCTTTCATGGCTTTCCTCTTTTCTTCCAGTTGCCTCCATTCAAAATTAGTTCTTCCAGTATCCATTTTAAGAACATGTCCAAGCTGGGCTATTCCATTACTTTTTGTTTTTACAGTGCCAGCTCGTGTAAATTCCCAGACTCCAGAAACCATTCACTGTCCATAGATCTTGCATACAACCCTGCATTCTAATATCATTGATACTCTATAGTGTCCTTGGTTCACTTCTGCATGCCCCTACAAATTTGCAATTTCATCTGCCTATTTAATAATCTAGGGGCCAGCAGTATTTTTTTTTTTTTGACTTGTGAAAGCATCTATTACTGCTTAGGATACACAGTTTTATTTTATTTGACTCAGGAAATTTGTTCTGTTAATATTAGATTCCAGATAGTTAAAGGTTGCATAGTCAAAGACTGAAACTTGCTGCTGATAGCTTATTCAAATTATTATTTGCCTTCTTGGTGAAATTCATATACTTATTTTTCATTTCATTTCATTTGATAGCGAAACTTCTAGGTTGTGTGGCTTCTTTCAGCTCACATATTGTTCTCTCTAGTGAAACATTTCTTCTGTTATTAATCACTAAATCATAAGTGTATACACATATGTGAGTTGACATGGTGTGTGTGTGTGTGTGTGTGTGTGTGTGTGTGTGTGTGTGTGTGTGTGTGTGTAACCAGATATTTGAAGCTCCGAATGGCTGCTTCAAGAATCACATTGAAAAGCATTGTAGAGAGGGTGTCCCCTTCTCAGATCCCTTTAATAATGCTAAACCATTTACTCATTTCTCTAAAACTCGCACTGCAATTGTGGAACCAGCCAATGTTCCTTGAGTAAGTGAAACATACTTAGATGATACACCAAGCAGTGGTTAATCATTTACTGGCATACCAGGACCAACAGAAGGCCTGCTTGAAGTTTTGATGTTATGGAGATTATTGTTATGCTCGTACACCTTTTCATGTATTTGGCTTAGCACAAATATCTGATAATGTTGTTGACCCATTAGGCTGAAATACACACTGATCTCCCAGTCTCTTCTGTTGTAGATAATACTGGAGAGAATCTTACGGGTTACACTCAGCAAGATAATTCCTTGTTAGTTCTAACAAAAACTCTTCTCTCTTTTCTTATGCATTGGTTGAATTACACTCAAGATCCACTCTTCCGGATAATCTCCTGATTCCACATCAACTTAATAAGTTTGCGAATTTGCTTATGGAAACGAATTCCCCCACTTTTCAAGTTCTGCAGTTATTTCACAGTTCTTGGTGCTTTATAATTTCTTAGACAGTAGTGTTCTTCCTCTAATGTGGGTTCTTCTACATCTGGATCTGTGGTATAATAGAGTGGCTGCCCACTCTTGGTGGGATTGCCCTCCAGAATTCCCTTGAAGTACCCCATCTGTATGTAATATCTTGTTTATCTGTGAGCAGATTTCCCTCTGTTATTTTCAACCTCTGATCTTGAGTTCCTTCTTTAATTTTCATATAAAACTTTATGCCCTCATTCCATTGGTAGTTTGCCTGGTCATAGCAAGAAAAGTGAATACAAGAGCCATAAAGTTGTATTTAGAGAAAAAATACACTTTCCAGAGCCAGTACTGTGCAAACACAATACCAGCTGGTGGAATGTAGGCAGGTGGAAGAGGAATTTTGAAATAAAATTGAAAGAGAGAGAAAGTAGTATTGCATCTAAAAGATGGAGAAAAATAGTGGTGGAGAGAGAAATTACATGGCATCATAACAGATTTGTTTTTTATTCTGTGAAAGTATGTGGCAATAATTATTAGTTACTATTCTGTGTAGTAATTTCCTATCAGTGTTTTATGTAAATGGCTGTACAACTGTAGTTGATTGATTGTTGAGAATACGGTCCTTAAAACCCTGTAAATTTCTGTTCTTGGTGTAATTGTTGGTCCATTGCTTAAGTCTTTTGAAGTTTAGTATCCTTAACTGAACAAGTCAGTAATTATGAGCAAAATTCTAGGCCCACTTACTAGGAGACATGAATGTTTGCTGACAAGTCCATTTCTAGATTGAATACTGTATTTTTACTCTTTTTGTTTATAAATGAAAGAAAGTGCTAACAATCTGTTTATTTCAATCAGTAACATTTAAAATATTTTTTGGGCTACAGAATGGAATATGATAGTCAGGTAGAGTTTCACAAATGTTGTTGCCAAGGGTAAATTCTGCTACTGGTGTTACACAGTCCTATAAATAAGCTTCCTTAGATTAGCAGAGGTAATTGAAAAGGCTGGCTTGAAAAGTGACATTTTCAATGTTACGATTGGTTTCATGTGGCTCACCACGAATTCATCTCCTGTATCACCGTCTTCGTCTGAAAGTAGCACTTTCACCCAATGTTCTCAGTTATTTGATGGATACAGTCCAATCTCTTGTCTTAGAGATTTTACCCTTTATAGCTTCCTCATATACAATGGAAGTTATTCTTTACATCATTGATGCATGTACTCTCTCTATGTCCCTCCTTCATGTCAGTGTTTTCCACACAGTCCTCTCTTTGCCAATTCTGCAGAGAAACACCTCATTCCATTTCCTATGATATCAGTCCCTTCTTCTTGTCAGTTTTCCAAACGTTACTCATTTTGCTGTATCTGTGCATCCTTATTTTTTTACATTTTCAGTGCACCTAATTTTCAACTTTCCTTCTGCATCAACCACATCTTAAACACTTAGATTCTTTTCTTTTCCAGTTTCCCCGCAGTTAAAGATCGGCTTTTATACAATACTGTTTTCCAAATGAACATTGTCAGAAATTTTTTTCCTTAAATTAAGGCTGGTGTTTGATAACAACAGACTTGTTTTGTCCAGGAATGTCCTCTTTGCCTCTGCTCGTCTGCTTTTTATGTCCTTGCTTCATCTGTCCTGTTGTTTTGCTTCCTTGTTTGAAGGTAGTTGTAAGTGTAGAAGCATACTTACCAAACTTTACTGTAATCCCTCACATTAAATTAGTGTGAGAAGTGTTCTTGACAGTGCCATCTGTTTACTCATATCAGGGAAAAGACACACATTAAATGGTTGTAATGAATGCAAAATACATATTAGGTTACCCTAAAATATTAGTAATGTACCAAAACCATGTTAGTCCTTATCCATATCCTGATGTACAACAGGTAACGCACATGTGGATGATATGCCATTCCAGCTTGACTCAGTCAAATTATTAATTTAGACTAACAGAGGAAAAAATGAAGTCCTTCTCCTCCTTCACTGGTCTTAATTTGTTATATATGGTCTTTTTAAGATTTTCTGTAGTTCTATACTATGTTGTGAATAGGTTTTACATTGAGATAATTAAGGATGTCATGAGGTCTTTCCCTGCAATGTATTGTGTAGCCAGGTTCACTTTTTTGTGAACCACATATAGGTATTTATTGGTTTCCATTTGTCATCTCTACAGAGTGTTCATGTTTTGCTGCCATATGAGAAGGTATGTTCGGCCAGGCTGTTGTGTAGTTTTACTTTAGTGTGCTGCGGAAGAAGAGAGGGTCTAAAGATGCTGTTATTACACCTGTGACTTTCATGAAGTTTGTGTTGCATATCGTTTTCTTGAATGTGGTTAAGACTGAAACTAACTGTACTTTGCTACCTGTGGATAGAGTGACAAGCACACTGGAAGGCAAAACATGGGTCATCAAAGGGAAAGGATGTGACATCAAAGGGTGAGTCAATAAACTGTGCAAACAGTTCTGCTCTTCTCTGCAAGAGGCTTGACAGATAGGTGAATGTCTCAAATGGAATGGGTTTTTATAACAAGAAATTGAGGCATACAGTTTAATAACTAGTGTTTTGGCATGAACAAAAAAATTTTCTTCAGATTTGTTTCCATCAGGAACAGCATGCTCAACGACTGTATTAACGAGGTCCAAGATAGGAAGACGGGCAGCATTTGTTGTAAATTTGTAATTGTTTATTGCATTTTGTTTTTAGCTGCTGTGTAGCTATCTTCAGTGCAGTTATATCCAAGCCATCATGACTCTTCATAAATAAAATTGCACATGGTACCACATTGACATTACAGATAACAAACAATTTAACTGTTTGTTATCATTGCCAATGTGGTACCACATGTGACTTTTATTTATGAGGAGTCATGATGACTTGGCTATAATTGTACTGAAGAGAGTTACACAGCAGCTGAAATCTACCTGCAATAAACAGATTAAAAATTTACAGCTAATGTGGACCTTCCTCCTATCTTGGATAACGACAAAATTAACATGAGTTAATTTCAAAGATGACAGTTGTAAATTAACATGAGCAGTAACAACAAAAGGAACTGGTTGTAAACACTTTTTGTCAACAAGTGTTTAAAATGTTCACCATCTACCACAATACGCATGTGTGTTTTCTCGTGTGAGTACAACTGGAAAGACTGAAAAGAATTATTGGATATTGTTGCACACACTGCAACAAAACTGTGTTTTAGATTCCCTGGTGTTGTCAAAACTTTCGTGTAGATCTCATCTTTGAGCTTACCCCCAGGCAGCCCCCAAGGAAGCAAGGTGTGTGTGTTATGTATATAAACTTTTTTTTTGCATTCAGCTTTCTACTATTTGTTACTTCATCGGTGAAGAAAGTTTTTTGAAGGATAAACCTATTACCCTGATTTTGCATCTGGCTGATTGGTGTAATTCCATGTATCTTTTGCAATACTGCCAGTTAACATGTTGGTTAAGGAAAATGATGCAGTCTGAAGCTGTGCGCAGAATTTGAACAACTCCGCACTGAATTCTTCCAGAGCCATTGAAAGTTTTTCTGAAGATATCATGTAGATTGTGAGCATCAACTGTCAGACAATCTATTTTGTTTACTGTGCTCGTTACTTGCTTACCGTTTCCAACTGTGTAGCATTCCAATAATTTTTTGCACATTCACTTAATTTATGTTTTTGTTAGGACACTGTCACTCCTGATACCTTTATGCATGTGACTCAACTGTGCCGTTCATCTTCATTCTACAGTCTCTGTAAGGACTTAGATTATCTAATTTCTCTTAGTTTGTGAACAACTTTTTTTTCCTTCTCAAAGTACACAGTCCTTGATATGACATCTGTGATGCAAATTACAGCAGTTAAGGCAGTTTCAATTGAAAAAGCAGTGCTAATGTAAATATATATGTAATTAATATAGCCTTGGCAGGAACAATATGTCATTACTGAGGACTTTCTTACAATTCATCTGTATGAAAACAGAATCAAATGGTTCTGGAAATGTTTGACAAGGACAACTTTCTATGACATTGGAGGTACAATGCTGGTTTGATTTGCTAAGTTACACTTGTGACTCTTCATCATATCTTGTATTCCACTATTTAGTAGTTTCTTTACTTACCATTCCACTCTACTTATTTACATTGTTGTGAAGTTTTTCAAACCTAATTTTTATACTTTTATGTCTTACGATTTACTCAAGAAACATGACAGTGTACCAGGGTTTTATAGGCTCATCAGCTCCCCTCCTGCCTCTCACCCTCCATCTTTCTCTTCGTTCTTCAGTTGCTAAGAATCGAAATTTGAAGGCAGATAACCAAGAATGCTACTTTTTGCATAAAGCTTGAATAAACCTCATAGATAATACTGAAGCTTTAAAGAGTTGATAACACTGTTCATGACCACTATGGGAATTGGAAAACATAAAAAAACACAGTAACACAAATACAAGTTCATGACCACTATAGGAATTGGAAAACATAAAAAAACACAGTAACACAAATACAATGTGAATATTAAGAGTAAATGCACCTTAGTTACATACTAGTTATGGTTTTCATCAAGTAAAAATAAATAAGATTTTTGAACAGTGGAGTAGCAATAAAACTCAGGCACAATACACACAGTTTGATTTTCCAGTCAAATCTTACATTCATAACATTGTCACCTTCCTTATTTGGTAATGTTTCCAATATATAGTTGTTCATCCCCACTTTTGTACATTTGGTTGCTATTCTGTCATTATCATCTATTACAATATGTTTTTCAGATTATGAAATACTTTGACAAAGATATTTTTCACTCTTGTTCTACAACAGTTTTTCAGTGCAAGATTTATTCATGAGCATTTAGTGATAATTCACTTCTAACTTCATAGAGACATGATGCAAATACTTTTGAATGAGGAAATTTATCATGTTCCTTAAAGCCAGAAAAATCTGAATGTTCCATAGCTGCTCCAACAGCCCAGTTTTACATCACATCAAAAGTTGGTAGTCAGTTAAAGCAGACATTGCACTTTATCGTAAAAAATAAGTATATAAACATCAAAAGAACTGTCACTGCAATAAACAAATACAAACGTCATTGTAACATAACTAATTAAATGTATGAGCCCACATTTTAGCAGCTCCCCAAGGTACTAAATCACCAGGCTAAAAAACCATTTAAAAATCTTGACAGTGTAGGCTGATGCAAACACATTTGAAATGTTAAATTAAATGTAATTAACCTTATTGTGAGTAGAATTCTGCACTTTGTGCCATGATTTTGGGAAGCATATTATCCATTCAGAAAGTATCCTTTGTATTAAATGGATACCTGGCAAAGGTGTCCAAACCAAGAGCAAGGGAGGCATGCCCCCTCCCCTCCCCAGATCTCAGAAAAGGGAATAATGTAGTGTAGTCAGCTGTTTTTCTTTCAAGATGATGATTTAAATTCGGTATTACACAGGTCTTTAACAGGGTTGGAATTGGAACTATTTTACGGCTTGTTACAAGTCGTCATCCATCTTTGCAGTATATTAAAAATACACCATAATACTGTCTTGTGGTTAAGAAATTCAGTTTAATATCACGCATATGTAGAGTATGGCCTTTACAGTGATGTACTGCAGCAGTTGGTCTTAACTTAATATATCACAGAGATTTCTTGATGATCACATGGCAGGTTTAGTGTACTAATCTTTATTATTAATCCAAATGCAGATTTGGTCCTCAAGGTCCTACAGTTTTTGCTATTCTTGGTATGGTGCAAGATTCAAAGAAAGAACAAGGAAAGTCACACTCAAGAAATTTTTTATTAGGTTGTCTTAATATTTTTGGCTTGCAGAAGTTTACTGAATGTTCACTATTACCAGGTACTTTGTTTTGTTTTCGGAATAAGGAGTCAAAGTTCCTTTAGTATTTGATGTAGTTCACATATTATAACATCAATGTTGTTATCAAATTTCCCTACCTTAAGAAATTTATGTTGTAATGTTCATGTAAGAGAATTGGAAACAGTATGTTAGTCACTGGTAAACATACTTACTGAATTTAACAATATGAGAGAAGGAAAGTTGCGACTCACCATATAGCGGAAATGCTGAGCTGTGATAGGCACAATAAAAAGATTCACACAATCATAGCTTTCAGCCATTAAAGCCTTTGTCAGCAGTAGACACACATACACACACGCGCACAAAACACGCACGCGCAAGCACAAGCGCAACCGCAACTTGCACACACATCTGCAGTCTCAGAGAGCTGAAACTACACTGCAATCAGCAGCACCAGTGCGTGATGGGAATGGCAACTGGGTGGGGGTAAGGAGGAGGCTGGGGTGGGGAGGGGGAGGGGATAGTATGGTGGGAGTGGCAGACATTGAAGTTTTTCAGTTTAGACAGAGGGTAGGAGAGAAGGTGCGAAGGGGGGAAGGAGTAAGTAGCGGAAAGGAGGGAAATAAAAATAAAAGAAAGTAAAAGACTGGGTGTGGCGGTGAAATGACGGCTGTGTAGTGCTGGAATGAGAACAGGGAAGGGTCTGGATGGGTGAGGACAGTGACTAACAAAGGTTGAGGCCAGGAGGGTTACGGAAACGTAGGATGTATTGCAAGCAAAGTTACCACCTGCGCAATTCAGAAAAGCTGGTGTTGGTGGGAAGGATCCATATGGCACAGGCTGTGAAGCAGTCGTGGAGATGAGGGGTATCATGTTTGCAGCGTGTTAGACTACAGGATGGTCCACTTGTTTTATGGCCACAGTTTGTCGGTGGCCGTTCATGTGGACAGACAGCTTGTTGGTTGTCATGCCTGCATAGATTGCAGCACAGTGGTTGCAGCTTAGCTTGTAGATCACATGACTGGTTTCACAGGTTGCCCTGCCTTTGATGTGACAGGTAATGTTAGTGACCGGACTGGAGTAGGTGGTGGTAGGAGGATGTATGGGACAGGTCTTGCATCTAGGTCTATTACAGGGGTATGAGCCTTGAGGTAAGGGATTGGGAGCAGGGGGTTATGTAAGGGTAGCTGAGTATATTTGAATTTAAATACATAGTATCTGTAAAGGAAGTAATGTGTTAAAGATGGAATGATGACTGTGGGGAATAACTGTATGTAGAAGAAATAGAGACAGTACAACAAAACCATTTGGTAAGGGAAAGGAAATACAAATACATTGAAATATGTTGACTTTAAAAGTGTATTAATATCACTATCATAATCTGAAGGAAATAACTCCTTTTACGGTCACAATGAAGTATTTTCAAAGACAGAGCATTTAAAATGTTTCCCTAAGAGACAGCACTATATTGATAAACCTAACATATTTACTGTGTTAATAACAGCATTTCATGATCTGTTAATAATCAGGATAAGAAAAACACTAAGAACAAAATCAAAAGGTAGGGAAATGGTGTATTATGAGGAGAATGTACCTCCAATAGTTAATCTTACCCCACAAAAGTGATATGGCGAATGTTTCTTTGCTTGCTTTGGGCCTAACAATCGGTTGCATTGGATCTGCCTTTTTACACAAAATCAGTAAGTTTGTGTGTTCTCTAATATAAGGTGCATACTGCATTGTTCGGGTGAATCACAGTATTGGTTTTTGGTTGCAAAAAACTGAAAAGAAAACCTATTGTGTGTAGAAGAGTTCAGATCCATAGTATAAGTTACGACATTTGAGGAAATTGCACGTGACTACCAAATCATTGACTGATCTGGAGTGTCTATTAATCAAGTTTTTTCCCAGTGAATCTCGTACAGGAAATCATTTACCTGCAACAGATAGTATGAACTTGTTATTTTATTGAAAAAAAAGGAAGGATGAAAGGAAGACAAAAAGCTTTATATGAGAGGCTGTATTCATCAGATGCTGGTGATTAAGGCATTGGTAGTACTGAATCTTGTATTATGTCTTTCATCTCTTAGTTCGTGAATTAGTATTCTCTTTACCATCCCTCTGCTTTCTGTGTTGTCCTTTTATGTGTAGTTTTCAAATGAGAACACTGTGTTACTAAAACTTGATTTAGCACCAATATTTTATGCCATTTTGTACATACAAATTTGGTTAATACAGCAAGTTTTGCTGTTATTTGGTGATAAGCTGTGGGTTGCCTTGTGTGGTCAGTCTGTTGTGAGTGGATGTGTATTTGTCTGCTTTTAAATATTTGTGTAAATATCTAGATTTTTAATCATTGTTCTTTTTTTTCTTTTGTGCCTGCTTTTGGATAATGTTATGGTGAGTCACTTTTTATCTCAGTAGTTTCTGATTCTTGCTAAGAAAGTGTTTTAAAATGGTAAATTTCATATTATCTAATGAGACATACATTCACACAGAATAATTCTGGCTTTGCAAATTATGAACGATATGAAAGTGTCTATACAATTACATACCAGAATGTTAAGTGTTATTACTGCATGGTGATTTTTAAATCATGAGACGGGGGACTGAAAAACTCTCTCCAAATTGCAGCTTTTGCACTACAAATTTTAAATACAGTGGTATGTTAATTTCATATTAATTATGCACTGCACAGCTTTATTTTATTTTCCCCTCTAATTTTCGTTATTTTTAAAGCTAAGGGAGAAACAGAAAGTTACTTAGTCAGTTTCCAGTAGTATCTAATATCATTGCTCTGTAGCTTAGTGGAAGAGGTGAATATATATGATGAACTAAATGTTACATTTTTAAATTAAAATAGTATTTTGTGTCATGGAAAAAGTAAATAAGTAAGATACATTGATGAACAACGGGCTCCTCATTTATTAATATATCGTGACCACGTAGGGAGTCCATGGTCTCCCAGATACATTGTAGTTGTGCAATTCATGTTCACTCTCTTCATTTCAGGTCTGTCTGAATGCTCACCCCTTCACAAATACAATGCAGATGTAGGAGACGATGATGTATTTATGGTTAGTAGGCATGAAGTTTTATTGAAAGGCATTTAACACTTGCATTTTATTCTATTTTTTCCATGAAACAATGCATGTAGTGATTTTCCTGCATCTTGCTCAGTCTGATTTCTCATTATGTGTGTATAATTTGAAGGACTTTAAAATTTCCAATTAATCATTCCTTTGCCGAGCTTCATTGTATCATTATTTGGAAGGAATTGATCTTGAAGACATTTGTTTTATATTAACTAGGGAGCTGGCAGATGGAACAGAGAGTGAAAGAACAGGAAGAACAAAATGAGCAGAAGCCTCAGTTTTGGAATATTTTACTGAACTATTAACACAGGTGACAGAAAAAAGATGCATTTTTAATTTTCTCCATTGTAGCAGTTTCAGAAATGTTAATTTATGTGCGTCCAGTTCTAATAGTTTTGTTGTTAGAAAGTATAAGTGCTGTGTGATTGACAGTAAGCTTGCAAGGCACTGTTACTTTGAAAAGTAAACACATAACTGATGTTGATTTCAAATTATTCCTATATTGGAACCAATATTATGATGGTGCAGTTAGTCTCACCTTCTCGTACTGTTTCTTTCCCTCCCCACTGTGAAGTGCCTCTTACAACTGCACCATATTAGATTTTGTGCCATTCACTTGCGCCCCCCCCCCCCCCCCCCCCCCCAAAAAAAATCGTGGCAATGTGATTTTATGTTAGTTGTACTGCTTTATCGTATACATTTGCTTCTAAGTTAAAGCAACTGTCATTAATATATTCTGAAAGGGAAAAAAGGCGATAGTGAGAATGACTGGGAAGAGCTTAGGAGACTAGTATCCTGCGAAGATGTGTGTGAAAATAGAGGCTGCTGTTGGTAGTAGATTTGTTCTAAAATTTTAAACCTTTGGGGAATGAGACTATATATGCTTCACTTTCCTGAAAATACTACTTAGATTGAAAACTGATTTTAAATTTTATAGTTTAAATGTGTACATCTTTGTTTTCTGTCACCGTGTTTGTCAGAAAAAGAAAGAATGAAATATTGGATGTGAAAAAAAAATAAAATAAAATAAAGCCAGTATTATATCTTGCCTTGGCCACTCTCTGATTCATTATTTTGCAAAGTGATAATCTGTTACCTTTCCAGTTGGCAAACATTTTTCTTATATATTATTTTCTTTTCCTCTTTGTCTTTGGAATGCAGATATTTCTGAATGGGTTGTGCATGTTGCATCACTGAAGTCTTGCTTTCAAGTCTTCATTCCTGCAGGTCAGATAATTTGCGAAGTATTTTTAAATATGCTATAACATTGGCATTTGCACACGTAAGTTTATGAAAATGAGACAATTAATTTTTTGCTAGAAAATTTCATGTGAAATGGCTTTGTAGTGCATGAAAGCTTGGAAATTAAGTTGGCATTGCAGATATTTCTCCTTTTGTGTGTAGTAACTTTAAACGGTGGGATATTACATAACTGAGAGGTAGTATGTGATTTGTTCTTAAGTTTTTGCTGCATTAGTAGAACAGTGGAGTAGAGATCATTTTTGCTGCACTGTGTTTTAAACTACTTGTAGACTATCTTTCAAATTGCCTTTGTTACTGTTGGTATAAGGGTGTCATGATTCCTGCCTTTAGTTTTAAATATTGGAATTTGAGCTGTATATTCATTTATTCTGTAATGCTGATAAAACATTAAAATTACAACTACATTTCTACAAAATTGATTCTGTGTATTTCTCACAGTGGTTAAAATATTAATTTACTGCATTAAAATTTGTGTATAAATAGTATTGAACAATTACTTAGATAATTGTGTTAAATGCTAATCATTTGACTTCTAGCCATGTAAATGCAGCATTTTGTTGCCAATATGAATTGGAATACATAGATGAAAGTATTTTACAGGCTCTTCCTAAATATAATTGTGTGGTTCACACTGCAGTGTCTTGTTTGGGTTTAGTTTTGTAGGTATTCTGCATGTATAAGAAAGACAGTCTGTTGTTTTAACTATCAAACTGTGACAAATGATTAGCACAAACACATTTGATTGCCAGTGTAATTTTGAGTAACTGAGCACTCAGTATAGCAAATCCAGGAGTTATTTGTAAAAATAAGCAAAACATTGTACGGTTTATGGCACAAGAGTAACTTGAAATCATTTATATTACTCATACTAATGATCCTCATTATTGTTATAATTACTCTTCAAAGCATATTTATAATATGCAGATGTAGCAGTACTTACCATAATTACAGTGATAAAGTCGTGTGTGTGTGTGTGTGTGTGTGTGTGTGTGTGTGTGCGCGCCTGCCTGCCTGTCTCTATATGCATGCGTCCATCCTGTTTTCTCAGCAGAACAATAGCAACTATATGTTTTCTTTGTAATGCATTTTGTGCTTGTTTCCTTGTTGAGGAACAAACGCGCATGTGCATGCGTCCATCACAGTATGTTCATCAACAAGGAAATGTGCACAAAATGAATTGAAAATAAAGAACATAGTTACTATTGTTCTGTTGGGTAAACAGCACAATGTTAATGCTACATACCTTTATATGAGAATATCATTCTTTATTTGCCCCAAAACATCTTAGCCTCTTTTTCCACTATAGTTCATTAATGTTACTGAGTTGTAGGTACAATTTATTTTTGGTTGGTGTAAGTCACATCATTATAACTACCAATCATCAGTTTCAGAATTTATAATTTCTCACACGTATTTTTGCAGCTAATGAATGAAACTGTTTTATGAAACACAAACTTTCTGACTCGTTTGTTGAGTAATTGAAAGGTTGATATCTACGTAATATTGTTCAGTATCTGGCAGTAGCTGACCATGTGTAATTTGAGGGATTTGATTTCGTGTTTGTTATTGATGTAAAATACACAAATGCAAGAGCAGTGTGTACTGCTGCAATTTGTTACTTTAGATCTACATTTGAGCCTTGTACACAGCCCTGTCAGCTTCAGATGAGCACAGATACTGTTTTCTGTGCCTGATGTAACTAAATGGAGTGATTTGAGGAATGATAGAACACTTTAGCTTTCTGTTGGAATATGGAGATCGTTGCTTGGAGTTACAATAGCAAATAGGTCTTTCTTGTTGCCCTCAGTATTAAAATCTGTAAGGAATAATTTCGAAGAAGAATTATGCAATTTTATGTGTGTGAGGTCAAGAACAGTATTTGAGTCTAATACTTCGCTAATCTGATTACCTGTCTTTACTTTTTTAAGTTCTACTCTGTCCATGATTCAGATCTTAAAATTAGTATGTGATGTCATACAGACGCTGAATCTGCCTGTGGAACGTGGAGATTCACGTTCATCATCAGATTCGTCGACAACACGCGGAGGAAGTCGTCATGCAACGCCACCAACGGAACCCCACCATCTACATCGCATACATTATGTGACCCGAAGAACTGCGGGAGGTCCGGCGTCTGGCACTCCCACTGACAGACAGTCACAGACTCCAGGTCTGCCATTGGAGCCCTCAAGTCCACCACCAGTGACAGAACCAGCAACCAAGGAAAATTACTCATATGTGCAGTTAACGGCTGTGCACGAGTATATCTATCCTGTTGTGGAGGAACGGAAACACCGTGATTCCTCTGGCAGCCTCAAGAAACGTAGCCCACCTGACGCCGGAGGTGGTGGTGCACCAGCCTCTCCACCACCACCAATTCCACCTCCAGGGGCTGTCAGCGGAAAAGGTCGTGGAACTATTGGTGTAACTTCTGGTAGGCGTAGGCGTTGCCGTCACTGCCAAGAAATGTATCTGGAGGACCACAATCCCCGTGGCAGCTGCGAGTATGCACCCGATTGTGTGCGTACTAGTATTGAAAGAGTGGCATGTGTTTCCTGTGCGCAGTGTCTCGTGTACCATTGCGCAGCAGATGCAGAAGGTGAATTTGTACGGCATCCTTGTGATTGTGGTCGTGATGAAGGCTGTGGACGGCGTTGGGTGGGCCTAGCTCTGCTGTCGCTGCTGGTTCCCTGCCTATGGTGCTACCCTCCTCTCAGGGCTTGCCATTTGTGCTGTGTAGCTTGTGGTTTGTGTGGCGGTCGTCATCGACCGGCTTCCTAGCCCAGCCCACCCCCGCACCTTCCAAAGGTGCTGTTGCCCTAAAGGGCTTTCAAGAGATTGCAGATTTGTGAGACTTCCTTCTCCTTGAATCAGAATGCCCAACTGGCTCACAGGGAATTTTAGGGAAAACACCAGTAACCAGTGCCATGCCACAGTTACTGATGGCTTTTCATTGGCATCTTTGTTCAGTAGTCCATAGGATGTTGCCCCTCTTACAAGTAAAAAGTTGAGGTTCACAGTCCTCAGTGGCGGGCTCTGTAGACACA
Source organism: Schistocerca americana (assembly GCF_021461395.2). Classification (NCBI taxonomy): domain Eukaryota; kingdom Metazoa; phylum Arthropoda; class Insecta; order Orthoptera; family Acrididae; genus Schistocerca; species Schistocerca americana. The sequence goes on from NC_060120.1 coordinate 480,623,044, forward strand.
TAGGTGACACTGCTTTGTTTAAGGTACCCCTTGTGTAATTGCCAGGAGTTGTGCGATAGGTTAATGTTAATGTGAAGTTGCTAACAAGTGCCACAGAAGAAATTGTTGTGTCAAATAGGCTGATCCCCAGATACTGTGCAGCGACTTGCTTTGTTATGGAATTGTGTGTCATTTCCATTTTGCTGAAATATCTGTGTATAGTTATTGTGACCTGAAGCTGCACAGTTATGTTAATCACTGAGTACAGGCAAGACAGTGTGGTGTGCCAAAGTGAGAATGTTAAACTGTATTTTCCAGTTACACGTACAGATGAAAATTTATCCCACCGGACAGGTATTAGTCAGCAACTGTCAGATTTATTGAAAGATGCACTTGATATGGAAATCGTTAAAATAATGTGAATACCATTGTACCAAGGGGAAGTTGTGATGGGTTTGACTACAGTCTCCCACAAGAATGTTGGTTTCACTCATGGTATTACCAAAGAAAATGTAACTGCCACTAATTTTTCTCGTAGTTTTGTATACAATTGAAACAATTGCAGGATAAATATTGGCCTATTGGATACAGAATGTGGGTGCAGAAATATTTGTCAACATGCTGCTATAAATCCACTTCTGTCACACAAATTATCCTGCAGTTGAAATGGTGAATGTTCTTTGTGTTAACTACTTTGAACAAAAGTAATGGAGATTGTGTTGATTTTTAACCTGAAATGGAGAAAAATTCTATTTGGTCTGTATTGTCATAAAAAAAAAAAAAAAACACTGCTCATATGACCTGGCTTGTCGTAGCAGCACTGTGATTCATCTCCCTCTTCATTTGGTATAACAGAGAAAATATAATTTATTGTATGTGTGTGTTTTTTTTCTTAATGTGGAATTTTTGCATATGAAAGGAAAGTGATTTCCTGTATCCAGTAAATTGTATCGTCGTCATCCAGCACATATATTTTGAAGTGCCAGTCTCTCTCACCCCCCTATTATCTTGCTCCCCAGTTCCTGCAATCTCCTCTGTCCCTGCAATCTCCCCTCCCACCTTTCCCGTCTCTCCTCCCACTGTGGGTGTCTGCTGCCCCTCCTCGCCCATTACCATCTCCTGCCCCTATCCTCCTCCTCAACTCTCTTCCACATCATTTCTCGCCCCTCTTTTCCCACTTCCTCTTCCCATTCCCCTGTCTCATGCTGTCATCCATTCCCTCTCCAGCTCTGACTTTGTGCCATCCCATCTATGCCATTCCTCTCTTCCATTTCATTCCCTTATATCACTTCCCAGCTCCTTTTCACTTCCCAGCTCCTTTTCACTTCCCAGCTCCTTTTCACTTCCCAACTCCTTTCTTTCCCACTTAATTTTCCCCTCCTCTCCAGTTCCTCACCTGCTCCCTGTCTATCTCCACCATAGTCCCAAACTCACTCCTTCTGCTTAAGTATATACCCTCCTCATTCCAACTACACCATCGTGCTTCCCACTGTGCCTTCTCCACAATAGGTAATGCAAAGGAGGCTCTGTCACCAACCTGCTCATATGACCTGGCTTGTCGTAACAGCACTGTGGTAAGACAGCAACTTCCTTAAGGGAGCTGTGGAGGAGTGACGAAAGAACACTGTCTGCTTGCCCATATTATCATAAGCATGTGTTTCAAAAGTGGCCAAGCAAACGCTAATGCTCGTGTGTACCAAGCTTCCTCCAAATGGCCTAACTAGTGCCAGAATAATTGATACCATTTAATTTCTCATTAGACTTAGAAAGGCACATGGATTGTTGAATTATGTATTGACAGATTTTTTGGGGATTTTAACAGCAAGATAGTAGCAAAATTAAATGTGTATAAATATTGTATGTGAAAGGGAGAAGAAAGAAAAAGTAAATTGTGTAGAAGTTTTCCCCTCTGATGAAAGGCAGTTACTGACTGACAGAAATTTTGCCACATACTAGTACCAGTTCTGAAAGAAATCAAAAGTATTATCAGAGTACATTGTTCTGTGAAAATATGACAGTTAATTTTGAAGTAGCGTTTCCTGGAAGGAACTATTATTGTATATTGATTAGGCACTCTGAATAATCATTGGAGTTAATAGCAGTTTAATTATTGCACAGGATCATTGGCTTACCACTTGTTTTACTACAAAGTATTCTGAATTGTTTCCTTATGTGGGAATATTTGACGTAAAAAAATTTTTCAAACCTTAATAGGTGATGACAATATTGTGGCAGCATAGAGATGACAGTTCACGTTGCAAAGGTAAGTTTTTCAACTTAGGCAGGCAATATTTGCTGTTTCACGAAGAATTTGTATGAATTGATGTTAATTATTTTGTATTGACATTTAAATTAATAGTTTGAGTTGCTGCATTTCTATTTATTTCATTCAGCTTTTGCGACACGCGCTACTTTAAATTACAAATTCTGTTATCTGTCGAAACATGTTTATGAGAAAGTAATTTGTTTGTGGGACACAAAAAATGATTTCAAGGTGCAGCTGACCAAACGTGGTGAAGTCTATTTATGTATACTGAAATGAAGTACACCAGAGATTGGTGTATTAAGTGCTGTTTTATATAATCTGGTCAATTGTTGAAAGGTTTGTAGTAAATGCTGGTTGCTTTGTTAATTCTCTCTCTCTCTCTCTCTCTCTCTCTCTCTCTCTCGTGCGTGTTTAAATTAGTGAAAGATGTTAATAACTGAGCAGTTTTAGTGCTTATTCTCTGAATGTTTATGTTGTTGAGTCTCCTTTCCTTTAGCACATTGTACTTTGTGTACTGTTTTTTGAATTTCTGGGACCTCTAGTATCTTTTTGATACCTTGTATTAATCTTTTACTTTTTTCTTCAGTAATTCTGATTACTCTCATTGTTATCTTGTTATATTTGTTTGGTGTTGCTTAGTTTTTATCTGAATTTTAGTTTTGAAAAATTTATTTATTTAATATTTGTATAACTTTTCTTTATTGATGACAGTGATGTGTGCAGTGACAATCAGAACTATTATATCTGCGTTTTTTGGGGGAGGGGGATACGGCAGTAATTAATTGAGGAAACATGTTTTTCATTAAACATCTCAACATCACAACCTCTTTCAGCGTCATATAACTATTCTTGTATATGGTGAAGTATGCTTAACCATTTCTTGAAAAGACGATTTGTTAATCAATAATATCATTTTGTTATGGAGAACTAAAGAATTGGTTGGAAGTATTATTTTGCATTGTGATGTGTCTGTAACACTTCTTAAAATGTCAGTATCAGTGTCTTAATGTATGATCTTATTATCTTTGCAGTTTGCATCATCTGCATTCAGTATTATTCTTATGAAATCCATTCTGTTGGCTCTGCTTTCAGCTTTGATGAATAGTTGTTTAGATGTTCCTTCATAGTTACTTGACGTTGGGCTGGGAAAAAAATGTGTACATGAGCCCACTCTGTTCTGTAGAACTTTGTTTTCTGTAATTCCTCCTATTATGTTAGTTTTTACCCACATTTGCCCATCAAGTTTCTTAAATGTGTGGGCATTAGTACTCCTTTTACTTAAAGTAAAATTTGGAGTACCTACTTGCATTGAAGTGGAACAGAATACTCATTTTTTCAACACTAGTAAATAATGAATAATCCATACTTTAGTTTTCAAGGAAAGTGTACAAAATATTAGAAGAGATGGTCATGAGGCAGTCTCCTTGGAATTCACAAAAAAATTACTTGAGTGGTGTAACGTACTTTCACGCTCTGTTGTGTGGTGCATGACTCCCGATAATTGAAATTGTAGTATTATTCAGCGTAACTGGATTAAATCAATTAGTTGTCAAGTGTGTCACTTTTTGGTTTATTTAAACAGCTTAAACATTGTATTTGACTTTAATGTGCAGTGCAACAAAATATCCAGCTCTTTTGACAGTTAAATAATAACCTTGTTTGGAAGTTTGTTTCCCTTCCTTTTATTTTGAGTTTTGTGATGACTGAGTAGCAGCAGTCAAAATTACGAATTAGTGTAACAAAAATAATTATTACAAATGGAGGAAAAATCTTTTTCTCTTCATATAAATGCACAGGATAATGTTACTTTAAATACTTAAATAGGACTGTAGAAGACTGTGGAAAAGTTTAGAAATGACATACATTAGAAGTCTTGCAAATATTGTTGAAAAGGAAGTGCTAAATTACTAAAGTACAGAAGAAAGAAAATGACTTACAGGAGGTTAAGAACAATTACCACCACCAGTTTAAGTTCCAGAAGTGGATAGCTGGAATTTTTTTCTAAATTTAAAAGAAAAATTAGATAAAGCTTTAATAGATCTTAAATTAGAGTGTGTGTGTGTGTGTGTGTGTGTGTGTGTGTGTGTGTGTGTGTGTGTGTGTGTGTGTTTGGGGGGGGGGGGGGTAGGAGGAGGTGGCAATTGAGATATTACAAGGAAAAAGAGAAGCCTTCAGTCAGATGTATGGCCACATATAAATACCAACATTTGTGTGTGAGAGAGAGAGACTGACACTATCACATAGAAATAAATATTTTTGAAAATACCAGTGTAAGACATTTTTGGACATACAAGATGTCATTGTCTTTGTGTCGCAAGTGTCTTAGTTTTGCTCCCTGGAGCTATTGCAAGTATTTGTAATATGCCTTACTCTCTGAATTTCTGCTGTCAGCAAATAGCAGTACAGTATTTTATGGACTTTGTCATTATCCATTATACTTCCTGCCATCTTTTATTTTGTCATGAATGTGAGGAACCATTACTTTTGTTCAGAGTTGGACGTTGAATAAGTGTTATGAAAAGTTGTTGTCATTGTTGGGTTAAAACTCTTGAAAAAATATTGTACTTCTGTCCCGGTGTAGTTGACTGTCATTTCCGTTGTGACATGATCTGTGAATTCTTGCCGAAGAAAGAAAATATACGGTGTTTCCACAACATGAAATGTCTTAAATATGACAATGTAGCCAACGAAATTATTCATTTTATTCACAACGCTTTTATTGTATTGTTCATTATTATTATTTTTTTATTGTGACTGTTTCCTGTATGTTTTAATTACCGAGTCACACACTCTTTTTGTATCATTTTTAAGCACCACTGGAAAGAGTTATTTGTTTTTTGTGTTACAAATAGAAAAAACAACTTTTGTACTTGATAATTTTTAATTCCAATACCTGTCAAAGTACCTTTATTGTTGAATGTCAGATGTGGTTCTATTGTATATTCATATTTAATATAAAAATGAATAGTAACATGGAGGCATTTTGAAATTGTTTCCCTCTGCTCGGTACACTATTTTGTATTTGTTTCCCACCGCTTAGTATTCTATTCTTTACTTTAAAGGACATCAAAATCTGTAGTATTGCATACGGAAATACGTGGTCCACATTCAACAATCACTCATAGATGGCACCACTTACAAACTAGTGGTGGGGGGGTTATATAAAGTGCGTCAGAGGGATGTGGAAAACAGTGCAGTCCTTATTATAATGTGGAAATGGAGTGATTTATATGACATCCAAAAGGGCTTGATTACCGGCTTTCAGACTAAGAGTTGAACGGTTAAGTTTGTTTGTGTACTGCTGTGGTTAAAGTATACCATGCATGGCAAAATGGCACTAGCTAAAACTGGTGCTGAGGCAAATGTGGTGCACGTGGACCATGGATGACAACTGAGTGACAATGAGCAGAAATATGTGCAGGTGAACAGACATGGAACTGTTGAGCAACTGACTACCCAGATGAACAAGTGGGCTATCAAAAGCACCTCCTCAGTGACTGTTGCTGTGTATGGGTCTCTGCAGCAGCCTCCTGGTTTGTGCGACCTTACTGACAGCTGTTCACCTGCTGTGAAGGCTAGAATTTGCACACCAGTGCTGCAACTGGACATCCATTGAGTTGCAACAGTTGACAGTTGGCATGAAAGCAAACAAGGAGGGAGCATTATGGTCTGGAGAATGTTTTTGTGGCATTCCCAAAATGATCTCGTCATTCTGGAAGACACAGTGGATAAACACAAATATGCATCTATCCTTAGGGACCATGTTCACCCCTACATGCAGTTTGTTTTCCCTTAACATTATGGCATTTACCAGCAGGACAATGCAACATGTCACACAGGTCACTGTGTACATGCATGGTTTGAAGAGCACTAGGATGAGTTTACTGTACTCCCCTGGCCACCAAACTCCCATTCATTTATACCCAATTGAGAATCTGTGAGACTACCTTGATCGGGTTGTTTGTGTTTTGGATCTTCTTCCAAGAAACCTAGTGCAGCTGGCCTTGGCACTGAAGTTGCCATGTCTCCACATCCCTGTCAGTACCTTCCAGAATCTCATTGACTCTCTCACTGAATGACTCTCAGTCGTCTGCAGGTGTTTATTCAGGCTTTTGACATGTGGTTACATTAATGTGACTAGACAGCGTATTTGATTTTGAATTTATGGAATAAATCTATTGTACTAGATTTTTTTGGAAGGGGGGGGGGGTGATGGGTATCATGGGAACTGTCATAACCAGTGTAATTGGTGTAGATATTAGTCATGTATTTAGTTGCTGAGGAGCTACTTTTGCTGCCTCCCAGCTTATCATCATTTTTCAATGGAAAGCCACATTGAAAAAGAGGTAGGGGTAGGCAATGAGAGGTTAACAAAAATTCCTCAGCACAGAGGACGGTTTCAGGAATCCTCAACCAGTACTCCTGTGGCCAATAGGGAAGCAAGGAAAACTGCATAATAGCATTAGCCAGGGAGTAATAGGCTTTAAAATTATGCAAATACAATTACTTGCTCAGTATGTGGAACGTTTCGATGCTTGGTCTGAGGACTACAGTTACCAACATTGAAAGTTTGTCAGCTGCTTTTTGTCGTTTTATTTTCTAGTGTTAGCAGGTTGTTGCCATGAAATCACCTATGTGCTTAACCAGGGAATTGTACAAATGCCAAGAAATTCAGACATTTCACCACAAGATATGAGGGTTGTTGACTTTCCATTGACAGTGACTAACATGAAGTGTATTTTGACAGCCAGACAGGATTTTTCTTTGAAGTCGTGCCTACTAAGCATGCGTTCCAGATTGTACTCAAGTAGAGTGATGTCAGATCTGGGAGAACTGCCATTTTCACATTTGGTCACCCTGACTTATATTTTCTGTAGTTTTCCTAAATTATATAGATAAATATTGGAAAGTTTCTTTGAAACACATTCTGTTCATCCCACATTGTAGTCAAAATGCAAGCTTATGCTCTGTCTCATGACATCATTATTGGTGGGATAGTCATAAATTTATTTGTATCTCAGCACACTTGTTGCAACTCAAGTGAGCAGAACATACATGAAAGGAAAATGCTGGGTGATTTTCATGGAAGATAACAAATCAGTTCATTTCTTTATGATAGCTGGACCTACCATTCACAGATTTTCGCCACAACAGAAGTCCAGGAAAACTTGTTGCAACAATTTCCATAATCGTTGATTCCATAGCAAAGAAAGGTTTATTATGAATATATTTCGAGACAAGTTACACTGCTCAAAAAATATATGTACACAGCGTGGTAAGCAAGGAAAGGAGATATCTGGTAGAATTAATCACATTTTATTACAATATTTGTGAGAGATTATTTTTTAAGAAAATAATTCTATTCCCTTCATTTAAAATACAAATGTAACATTAAAGTAATTTCAGTGGGTTTAATTATGCAGAAATTTTTCTAATTAGTAGAATATATTCACAATAATAATACTCTTTTCATTATTACATTGCTTAATTTTTTGTCATACAAGAAACTGATGTGCTATGATGGTGCAGGATCCTGCACATATTTGACTTTTCCATGTTTTTACTTGATGCATCCAGATTCTGGGCACTTAATTATAGAATGCCTGCTTGAAGTTACTGTCTTGTCGCAATCCACAACAAGGGTAGCGGTGCAGTCTTGCCGGACTGACACTTAACCAATATTTTGTGCTGTTTATACTTACGTTGAGGGATATCTTCTTGGTAGGCTCATATGCATCACTGCCACTTTGTTTCGAGGTTGAAGTTGTTCTGTGCAGTGGAGGTCACCTGTAAACATCTGGATTTGAAGCTTATTTTCTTCTGTAGTGTCTGTTACTAGCTCTCCCTGTTAAATTTGATTTTAAAGACTCATTGCAATCAGTTGTAGTAAAACAGTCACACTGAAATGCTCCCATTTCAGTTCTGTTGTTGCCAGTCTGGCACCTCATAGTGAAACTGATGCAAGACTATTGACCCACCCATTATGCTAAGCAAGCCACAATTTGTGCATCTTAGTAACGATTAGTGTCCTATCAGCTGCCCTTGGAAACGGAACAATCATAGAAACCCTGGAAGTATCAAAAATTTAAGTGACCTTCATAAATGCATTAACATTTTAAACATTCTATAAACAATATGTGAATAAAACTGAGAATGAGAATTTTATGTTCTAGGCAATATCCAGCTTGTGTGCAGTAACCTGATTATACACACACATGTACAACTTTCAAGATTCTTTAAACAGCCTTTAATGTTTTAGACTTGTCAACATTAAATACACAGAACCAGTTTCAGTGGTTACATCTTGTAAGGAATATTTCGAAAAACTGTTGCAAAAAAGTAAAATTGGAAGAAAAGCATTGTGTATATAAGCTCCTTTTCTATTTAGCAACCCAGTATGCTAACCAATCTTCAGTACTAAACAAAATTGAAACAGAAAGCAGCTGTATGAATGTGTTACAACAGCAAGAAAAAGTAGAAATTTGCTGTATAAAATCTATGATTTGTGCTTGTGTGTCAAGCTCTGCTTTGAAATCTACTGTACCAAACAAGCCTTATCAGAACTTTGAATTTCTCCACTCCTCTTCGTTATTTCTGTATTTTTAGGTGATAATGGACCATGCATGATACAGATGTAAAGCAATCAATCATTTCATTATTTAATGAGCTTCTTACCAGGCCTTGAAGGCCCAAGGGGTGTTCATCACTTGCTGTGTCATCCTTTGACTAGTAGTGTCATGTGGATGCAGTATGGTAGGATATATGGTCAGCACACCATCTTCTGACTGTTTTGCCAACTTCTCAAGCTGTGGAACTGGTACTACTAACTCAAGCAGCTCATCAGTTGCTTTCACAAGGCTGTTTACCCGATCCACTCCTCTCCACCGAGAAAAAATACTTGGCAGTACTGGTAAAATAAACCCATGCTTTTCTTTTTAATTGATGAGTAGAGCTGATCATTCCTTCTCAGAAAGGAACACTTTTGGTTACATGCAGTGAAAAGTGAACTCTGTATCTTATGAAAATGACATGACAATTTTAAAATTGAATCACAGAATAACATGTAAAGAAATATGTATCTGCAACTTTGCTGGTACCACTTCATGGCATGAATCAAAGTGAAGAGTGGGGAAATACATACTTTATTTTAAAAATTCAATTTGAATTGCCCATGTGGAAGACTTGGAACTATACAAGGTTACAGCACACAGTTATCACAGAGCTTAAGAGGTTTTATTTTCAATTCACTTACCGGGTGAGGTGAAGCACAGGGGTTGAGGCACCAGTTTTGCAGAATTGAAAATCCTGTCTAACCATCCAGATATAGTTTTTCCATGATTACCTCAAAGTGCTAAAAGTGAATGCTAGGACAGGTAAGTAGGAAAGGCTGTGGTTGAATTCCTCCTCTATCCTTGCCGAGTATAAGCTAGAGCCCCATCTTTAGGAGCCTGTTTTACTGTGACATAAACTGTAATTTAAAAGTATTTGTGTCTTAATGCCTGCATTCTATCATTACATGACCCCCAGTATTAAGATATTTTTCTTTTTTGTCATTTGTCTACTGGTCGATACTGCTATCTCATCAGTGTTCCATCGGTAATGATCCCTGCTGACAGAATGACCTACTCCCCCCCCCCCCCCTTTTCCCCCCAAATCTGGGAAGGGACATCTTCAGTAGACCTGAGAAGTGCACTTTAGAGACTTTGTTTTAATGACTGAGTCTGATGTCTGTAATAAAATATTTCTGTTCATCTCTTGTGTTCATTGTTTAAATACTTTACTTTTGGGCTTATGCTGTACTATATTGAATATTTACTGATGTAGGATTCTCACTCATGTACTAGCATTCCTTTATCTCTGGAACACTGAATAGCACTTGGTAAATTCTTTCAAAAATAGTGTTGAGTACGGGGAATGAATCACAGTATTGACTGTAGGGCTTTCTTCTTTACCTAGTTTCTCAAAACAGGCGTTAAAACAGTTAGAACTGAAGAAATTATCACTTTCATTTCCACGAAATCAAACTTTTGATTTCCGACTCTGCATGTTTTGATTATTTAATGGCTTTTGTGTGGATGGTTAATGTGTTGCATGCATTTCAGTTTCCTCTCAATAAGACCGAAATCACTGTAATTGGGCAGATAACTGTGACCCGGGATAAAAAACCTAGCAATCACTTTGATGTTCTGGGCAGGATCTTGAAATATTTGCTTTAGAATGATCTTCTTTTCTGCCACCACATGAATGTGACTAAAGCAATACAGTTTCTTTTATAGGGATAGCATTTAAGTACGTACTTCAAAAGACAGTCTAGTGTCACCAAGGCTCTCAGCCCACAGTTCCCCCTATGCCAAAGTTACATAATTCCTTTGGATATACCCAGTTCGTGGATACCCCACATTAAAGCAAGAAAGTTATAGTCTGCATTGCACAATATTAGTGGGAACTGTTGTGAGGGAAATTGTCTTTTGTAGATCAAATGTCAGTACAGTGCGTTCAAAATGTATTGCTTAGTTTTTGTGTTTTCGCATTGTTACCGTTTGTAGGACAACCTTTTGATGATGCAACCCCCCCCCCCCCCCCCCCTCCTCCAAAATCTGGGAAGGGACATCTTCAGTAGACCTGAGAAGTGTACTTTCGAGACTTGGTTTTAGTCTGAAATATGTCATAGTTTTTGTGTGTGTCTTGGCAACATATGTACATTCAAAACATTTATCTTTTGTCATTCTCATATGCTAAAGTGAAACAACTATGTTCATGATGTTCTCTGTGTTCAATGTCTGAGTGTATTGGTGTATGTATTTCTTTACATAGTTGTCATTACTATCCAGATAGTAACAGAGCGTACTCTCATGTAGTTAGTTCTCTGTTGCATATGACCCTAACTGCTTTCAAATGTACACATCTAAAGAATGTTTTAGACCTTTTCTAACCAAGCTTAGGAAGTCTTAAGTATAAAACATATCTTTACTAATTCAATGAACAGCGGATGGCATGTATTCATTATTAGAACCACACTTGATATCACATCACTATATGATCTTTCATCTACAACTTGGTCCATTATCTTGCCACAGAATTTAGTTCCTTATTGCAACAAACATACATGTAGATTTGACATACCCTAGAAGTGGAAACATGACAAATATCTCTCTCAGTTTAACCATGGTCTTGATTAGGTTTGTCACATGTATATTTAAAATATTCAATATCGATTTTTGTGGCAAACTCAAACTGTGAAAATTTGTAGTTGGTTCAATTTTGGCATAATACCCTTGGCTTAATTTGAAATATAAATATTTAAGTATTAATTCACCTAATAGACTCAATGTATGACATGAGTAACACAGTTCAACAAAATGCATCCTTGTTATTCTTCAATTTCTCCCAGAATAACACTGATTTGAACAGTCCAAGGTATACTGTGAATTCAAAGTGTCCAACGAGTCACTTCAAACTGTCAGTAAACCCATGGATTTCAATCAAAATGCTTTCTTCTTCTTCTTCTTCTTCTTCTCCTCCTCCTCTTTTTTTCAGTCAGTTGTCCTGTTTTACATATTTTTGAGGCAGCTGCCTCATGCCTTTTAATCCTCTGTGGGTCAACTCCAGTGTCTACACAGGTCCACAAAGTTTTTAACACCAAAATGTGATGCTTTTATGACTTCTTGTTAGGTAGTAAGGGTGATTCATGCACTTTGCCTCCATAGAACAGAAAATATGAGAGTAGGATGTTCTATGCAGTTAATGAACTCGCCACTGTCCAACGAAAACCTTGCTAAGTAATAATCATTATTATAATGCGGGTTTGAGGGAAAGAAGATAGACAGAGGAGAAAGTATGGTAGATGGTAAAAATGAGAGGAATGACTTACAATTATGTGAATGCTGTTTTCTAAGTAATGCAAATTTGTTTTTTATGTGTATTTTCCAACTTCTGCCCCCCTCTCCCATTCCCTCCACGTGTGATAAACATCAATGAACAGAATGGCATAGTGGTAAGACACTTGCTCATTCATGAGATTGGCAGTTGGAATCAATATTTGGCCTTCTATATTTAGGTTTTCTGGGGTTCTCGTAAATAATCAAGGAAAATTCTGTGACAGTCCCTTTGTGAAGGACACGGCAATTTATTTTCCCAGTCAGGGTTTGCAGTCTGTCTAGAACCATAGAACTTGTCAATGGAATGCTAAGTCCAAATCTTCATTCCTTCCATTTCCCCTCATCTTACTGGTGCAATTTTGACCTATTGGGACAGTATGGGTGTTACATAATGGTCATTTATGAGCGCACTTTCTAACCTGTTGGTTTTCGCATATACTGTCGGTTACACAGTTTTAGTTATTAATTGCAATGACTATGATGCAAATAATTTCAAAACATGCTTGGGAGCAGTGAAGATTGCATGTTACTGTCATCATTAGAGTATTCTGATGTCCAGACTTTTTAAATCATTTTGCCATATGTTTTAGAAAACTGTGGCCAAGAAATTTTTAACTCGTAGTGATCTGGAACTGAATGCTTTCTAAAAGCTCTCTGCATCACTCAGATCTGGGAGAAGTGTTGGATGGTGTACCACGGAGTACAGAAACGAGAGACATCCAGTATGTTCTCTCTATGTAATACACTATTGTACAGTGAGCTTGCTTTTGTTTATTGCTGAGTTTCTTGATCATTGGACCCTGTGTTTACAGATTGCTGTTGTGTATAACTTGTATTCCAATTGGAGGCACTGACAGTGGGATTTATTTGCTCCTTCAAATCTGGATAGTATATGTGCATTATGGTTACCCCCCCCCTTCCCCCCCCCCCCCCCCCCCCCCCCCCCCGCCACACAAACATACACAATAGTATTTTTCCCTACTAGGCCAATATATAGCCACACCTAGGGGATAGTCAACAGTAATCTATAGCCACACCGAGGGGATAGTTCAAGAGGACCTTGTCAAGGGAGTACGCACAGAGAAGTGAAAAAAAATAAAAGACAGGGAAAAAAACCTATGGCATGGTTTAAGAATTAGCTGGGAAAGGTACTTGTGTTCTCAATTCCTTGGGCAGGTCTCTTCTATGGCCTACAACTTGGTACAGGCAATTTTATCCTGATATCATCACAAAACTACACTACCAAACGTGTATAGCTAACATGGTTTAGGTTGTAACAGTGCATTTTTACTTAGGTGCAGCCTGCACAACTCATTCACATTCAATAATGGGTTCTTGCTGCTACTTCTCTACATTATTGTATGATCTCAAAGGCTGGTAACAGGGTAGGGTGCTGAAGCAAATGAACGATTTGACTGAAGACTTTTCAGTTCTGCCAGGGGCGCAAAGTCACTGTCTCCTCTTGGTTTGCAGTCTCCATGAGTTGCAATTCCTTGCTCTGATTCCGCCTTGCTTGCTTATCATTTTCTGTTTCTCACAAGTAACTTCTCGCTAAGTGACTTTTAACTACCACCTCAAACAAAGAAATTTATATACATAATTAATTTTTGTTTATCTGCATGTATATTTTAATAGTTATGGTACACACTGAAATCCCATAGCTGCAATCTGTACCATGGCAATAAAAAGAGTTCATTAACAAAGTGAAGTGTCGTATGCGAACTGGTTTTCTGCATTTAAATGGAAACAACACTGCAACAGTCTACGCTGAGTCGGAGGCATTGTAGAGCAACAATGCACCCCATGTGACAGGTTAGTTGTCATAGACATAGGCAACACAAGTGGTTGCTGGTGTAGAATGTTCTTGAACCGGCCCTGCATGAGAGACACATTTTTCCTGACGTTGGATGGCTTAGTGGAAACCCTGGTTAAAGAAGTCTTCATTTTGGCTGTCCAGGAAATCTTCCACTTTGAAGAATCACCTCATTGTCACTCTGGAAATGCTTGCTACACAATATTACCTTCATCTGAGTAAAGAGGAAGTCACTGGATGCCATGTCAGGACAGTATGTAGAGTGGAGTGGAGGAAGAGGGGGGGGGGGGGGGGGGCACTTGAGAGCTTCTTGCAACGCTACGCATTTTGGTAGTATGTACCTGTGACACTTCGCCTTTCGCCTTTCACCTGATAACACCACACCATGACAGTGCCCAAAATGAGAAACAATATCACTTTGAATGATGATGGGAGGATCTTAACATTTTAGGTGCTGGTAAATTCGCTTTTTTCCCACTGTTTGGCTTGTTGTCCTGTCATGGAGTCCTAATGTTACTCCCAGCAATAATCTATGATGGATAAAGAAGTTACCTGGACTGGCCTGGCACAGCTACAACTATCCACTGCTGTCTCAGTTCAGTAGGTTTCTTGAAGGGGTTAAGCAATCATGAAACCCACATTGCGACAAGCTTTATTGTGTTGAAAATGTCATTCATGGTGTTGAAAACTGATCTGTGTATGATTTCTATTGTTTCCTTATAACCTCAGTCTCTGACTATAAGGGCCTCAACTTGTCTTGTCATTCCTGGTTCTTGGCAGAAAGACAGAATGCCACTTCATTCATCATCATTCAGCCTTATGTACCCACACTGAAAGCATCTGCATAAGGCCAGTTCGAGAACATTTTTCCACATGTCATTATCATTTGGCTCCTCTGTCCGCCTGTTTCCCCCTCAGGCACTTCTACCCACGTCACTTCTCTCCACTTACTGTGATACACATAGTATACAAATCTTGCCTTGGGCACCCTTGGCACCTCTCTCAGCTTGGTGCCCCAAGTGGTTGCTACTAATTGTGATGTGTCCTATATAGTAATCTTACAGTTGTGGCACCCCTCTTAGCTTGGGGTCCCAAGTAGAAGCTTTTGTTGCTTGGGCTGTAAATCACTCACCATTTACTACTTCTGAAACCAAATGCATGCTCAACAGCTTACCACACCTTTGGGTGATGCTTATTAAAAAGCTGTGATGATCCAAATGCACCTCAGGAAAGGTCCATCAAGAAAGTTTCCAGTGGATATGCTTCATTCCATAAAATATTACGTGGAACTCAAATAATCATTTCTTTAAAAGGTGACTTGACTGTGTTGTTCACCTTGTTTAGATCTTCTGGAATGTCAGGAATTTGGAAGAGTGACACTATCACTCTCCTTGTTGTTAACACTCACATCTCACAAAGAAGTAAAAAAGTTTATTTATCAACTTGAGAAAATAGAAGTAGTTATATTACTAATTAATTTTTTGTTTGTTTGTTAGTAGTTTCATATCTGCATTCCTTGTACATATTGAAATCCTTGTACCATAGTACTGTAACATGCCTCTAGTGCCACCGAAACAAAATGGGGATCCCTGATGATAATGTGTAGTATCGCATGGTAATTAGTTCTCTGCATTTGCAAATCTGTAACTATCCAGTGTACAGCAAAATTTGACCATCATATGACACAGTTGTGGAAGTCACGCTGATGCTTACATTGTTGTCAAACAAGTATGAATGATGAAAAACGTAGTAGTAAAGCATTTCTTTGAGAAGAAACAGGAATCACAAGGGAAGTGGAAGCCCTGGAACTGGGCGTATTAGAATCAAGGCATAGCTGAGAAAGTGAAAATTAGTTGTGGATTAGTTTTGAACATTTTGCAGGCGCTTCAACCTTGGCTGCTAGCAAGGTGTCATTGGCTGATGCTGGTCAAAACACTAGCTGATGTCTACGTCAGTTTTCCTGTACTCTCAATGGCGTTACATGAATTCACACCCACTCCCCATGTAGCCAGTGGCATTAGGTGTGTGCGTCAATGTGATAGTGCGGTCTGTCAATCGCTGTGGAGCCCCGGGGCACTATCTCGGCCTTTGGCGTGAAAGGTCAGGCCTAATCCCTCGAACAATTTTTGTTATCAGCTGGGAAGAAGATGACTATCAGTAAGCAAGTATTTTGTACATCCATCTACAATAAAACAACAACAGTACTTGTGTGTGCCTTTTGTTTTTAGGTTTTGTTCTTGTTACAGACCATGATCTGATACTGGATAGGGACACACAGTTCACTGAACCATAACCAAACAGCAGTTAACCGGGTTTCCACAGGCATAGAATACTTACACGCGCATTTCCCCCACAACTATGCTTACATGCTCGTTAGCGTTCTCACAATACGAAATCGGAAATAGTACAAACGTGTCTTTCAAAATGGCGACAATTGAAATTATTCGTATTCAGACCTTGTTCGTATTGGAGTTTAACGGCTTTTAGCCGAAGAGCCTATAGTGACGTTGAGGAACAAAAATCGGACACTCAAGATGTTGACTAAGGAAACTGACATCCCGTAGAAGTCATTTGGCTCTCTACAAAAGTCTAATACACGTATGTAAAATGCTGTTTCAATTCGCATTAATTTTCAAGTGACGTAAAAATATCTGGCAACTGGAGTCACTGCAATATTATACCGTGCATATGTACCGCATTCTGAAGAGCTCTGTTTTTAAATTTTATATCTGCAATAGACTGAAGCTACATCAGAAAATTAGGTTTTTGTTTCAACAGTTCAGTCTTGTTTTTATTTTCAGGATTTGTCAGTGTTCTGATAGGTAAATATGCGTTTGTTTTATCGTTTCAGTATTTACTTTTGTAACCAAACTTCGTAATGCTGTTCTGAACAGTCATCACACAATGATACGCCAATAAGAACACTGATACATTTGCGCTGGGTTTTAATTGTGTTCAAGAGCAGTTTTAAAATCTAAACCCACAAATAAATTTCTATTTCGCCGTAATTTACATTCAGTGGCTAAAACAAAAAATTATTATACTGAAATAAAAAGTACCTTCACAGTATTGACCGTTCTGCTGTAATATGAGCCTCAGTAAGGTAACACTTCGTTACAATACTATTTAATCCATGTCGTCACTTCAAACGATATTGTGTTACTCCATTACAAATAAGTGATTGTAAAGATGTGCTGAATGTTAAAAAGATGTTCCTGTCGCACTGTTTAAAAACAGTTTGCCACTTCAGACAGTATATATTTCCTTGGTTGAAGAGTAAGCTTATTATTCTTTTCACGTACATAAGCAGAGGATTCTACGTCTCTGCTGTCCTACTAACAAAGTAGAGAAGATCCAACTATCGACAGTTGGTCAAGTTCGTAGGCGATATGGTGAAGGCGACATCGTGCAAGGAAGTAGAGCGGCTTTCAACTTTCGTAACTTACGTGTAAGCTGGCATGACATAGTGCCAGTTGAGTGCTTCCACATGTTGACATACACGTGAGCAGTGGTGGGGATACTTTTGTGCAAGAAATTCATGGCTGTGGAAACCCGGCTGTTTATACACAGGATGACTACCCAACCTATCGAACCTGTTGTCGTTCGATTGTGCCATAGCGGCAACTGGACCTCGAGTCTTAAGCTACAGCTGTCCTCACACTGGACGAGGCAGCTAGTTGACGTGGACGCGGATGGGATATCCGACGACATGAGAGTAGCGCCTTCGACATACTGGACGAGGTGGTTAAAACGATTTGTGCTCACCAACGTGCGTTGTTGGCTTTATTTGGCTTGTAGACTATACAATTTCTTTGCGAAATTTGACGCGCATAAAAAGCTGCGTTAATTCTGATAGCGATTGTCGAAGTAGTAGGTAGTAGTAGCCGACGGAGACAGACGGAGCAACAGGGAAGTAACTGCTTTTATGACATTTACGAGTTCCTAACCAGGAGCGAATTTTATTGTATCATCTGTGTGCTTTAATAGTTTTGTTTCTTGAGTTTCTGTATGTAAATTTAATATCTAATAGCCACTGTTCTCGCGTATTCGTTTGGTTCGGAAAGTAAACCGATTTCGTGATATATTACAAGTTCCTAATCAGGGGCGCATTATTTAGTTTCACCTGAGTGCTTCGGTAGTTAGGTTTTTGAATATCTGCGTATTATTAGACACAGTTCCTGCGTTTTCGTCAGGGTCTACAGTATAGTTGCGCAGCACATGCCGATAGTCAATTTATCTGCATAGTTTAGTTTTCCACGGTCTTTAGTATGGACAGGGACAGCGATTGTTGTGTGCGGATGCGAGCCGAGTTGGCGACAGTTCGCTCTGAGCTTCAGGCTGTGATGGCTTTGGTTACACAGCTTGAGGCTGCAGAGGATGGGCACCACTGTTGTGGGCCGGCCGTGGGGATCCAACGGACTTCCAGCACGTCAGAGTCCTCCGATCGGTCATCAACGGTGGCCAACCCAGTTACTGCTCGCACTGAGGCCGACCCCTCACCTGTGGTCGAGTGGGAGGTCGCCCCAGGGCGAAGCAGGCGGCGAAAGACTTCCCAGGCGGCCTCACATGAGTCCTCCCCAGTTTCTCTGACAAACAGATTTCAGGTGCTGTATGTGGCTAACACTGTCGCTGAGCCACATGCTGTCGCATGTCCTGTTTCAGAGGAAACCACTCAGCCTGCAAGATCCAGGCAATCACAGAGCGTGGGATTATTGGTAGTTGGGAACTCCAACGTTAGGCGCGTTATGGGGGCCCTTAGGGATTTGGCTGACGATAAGGGTAAGAAAACCAATCTGCACACTGTCTGCATACCGAGTGGAGTCATTCCAGATGTGGAAAGGGTCCTACCAGATGCCATGAAGAACACAGGGTGCAGCCAACTTCAGCATAGTCGACAGTGGATGGTCCGAATCAAAGACTCAGACAGTTCTGCGACGGTGTAGGCTGCAGATTCATCGACTTACGCCAAAGGGTGGTTGGGTTTCGGGTTCCACTGAATATGTCAGGTGTTCGCTATATGCAGGACTGGGTGGTTTTTTTGGGTTAGAGGGTCTCGGGAAAACACAAGAAGGGCTTCAGTCACAAAGCGTGCAGGCTGAACACAGGAAGAACGTAAATACAGGAACCATTGGTATAACAGTTGTAAATTATCGTAGCTGTGCTGGGAAAGTACCAGAGCTCCTAGCGCTAATAGAAAGCACTGATGCTCAAATCGTTAGGCACTGAAATCTGGCTAAAGCCAGATATAAGCTCAGCCGAAATTTTTGCGAAGAACCTAGCGGTGCTCCGAAAGGATAGGCTAAACACGGTTGCCGGTGCCGTGTTTGTTGCTGTCAGAAGTAGTTTAACTTGTCGCTAAATTGAAGTAGATACTTCCTGTGAAATAGTATGGGCAGAGGTCATTGTTGGCAACCGGAATAAAATAATAATTGAATCCTTTTACCGACCTCCGAATTCAGATTATACAGTTGCTGAAAGGTTTAAAGAAAACTTGAGTTTGATTTCAAACACTTACCCGACTCGCACGATAATAGTTGGTGGTGACTTTAATTTACCCTCGATATGTTGGCAAAAATACGTGTTTAATTCCGGAGGTACACATAAAATATCATCCGAAATTGTGCTAAACGCATTCTCTGAAAATTATTTCGAACAGTTAGTTCACGAGCCCACGTGAACAGTAAACGGTTGTGAAAACACATTTAACATCTTAGCAATAAATAATCCTGAGTTAATAACGAGCATCAAGACCGATTCAGGGACTAGTGAACACAGGGCTGTCGTAGCGAGATTGAATATTGTAATCCCCAAATCCTCGAAAAATAAGCGAAAAATATACCTATTCAAAAAAAGCAGATAAAATTTCACTTGACGCCTTCCTGAGAGAGAATCTCCACTCATTCCAATTTAATAATACAAGTGTAGACCAGATGTGGTTTAAATTCAAAGAAATAATATCTGCAGCAATTGAGAGATTTGTACCAAATAAATTAACAAACGACGGAGCTGATCCTCCTTGGTACACAAAATGGGTTAGAACACTGTTGCAGAAACAACGAAACAAACATGCCAAATTTAAACAGACGCAGAATCCCCAAGATTGGTGATCTTTTACAGAAGCTCGAAATTTAGAGCGGATTTCAATGCGAGATGCTTATAACAGTTTCCACAACGAAAATTTGTCTCGAAACCTGGCAGAAAATCCAAAGAGATTCTGGTCGTATGTGAAGTATGTTAGCGACAAGGAATAATCAATGCCTTCTCTGTGCGATAGCAATGGAGATACTATCGAAGACAGTGCTGCCAATGCAGAGTTACTAAACACAGCCTACTGAAATGCCTTCACAAGAGAAGACGAAGTAAATATTCCACAATTCGAATCGAGAACAGCTGCCAACATGAGTAACGTAGAAGTAAATATCCTCGGAGTAGTGAAGTAACTTAAATCACTTAAAAAAAGCAAGTCTTCTGGTCCAGCCTGTATACCAGTTAGGTTCCTTTCGGAGTATGCTGATGCATTAGCTCCATACTTGACTAAATAAGTCTCGGGTGAACAGCCTGGTATGAGTGTGCATAGGACACAATATTTCGGCAATCGACCACATTGCCATCATCTGGTGCGCTGATGTACTGACCGGCGGTGGGCCGCCGCCAGATATATTTAGGACAATCCCCCCTCCTGCTGCCGGCCGCGGTGGCCGAGCGGTTCTAGGCGCTCAGTCCGGAACCGCGCGACTGCTACGGTCGCAGGTTCGAATCCTGCCTCGGGCATGGATGTGTGTGATGTCCTTAGGTTAGTTAGGTTTAAGTAGTTCTAAGTTCTAGGGGACTGATGATCACAGATGTTAAGTCCCATAGTGCTCAGAGCCATTTGAACCCCTCCTACTCCTCACTCAGGCGCTTTCTATGAGTCGGTGCGGTCCGCGCCCCGCGCGCGGTCCAGGTACAGCGACCTTTCTCTCGCCGTCTGGGCGCTGCGTCCTAGGTCTTCTCGTTCAGGAGGGTCTGCCGGCACCGCTCTCGTTATTCTTCCCTCCTCCCCGGAATTCGGTACACTCTGGGAAATATACTTTTTTTTTCTTAATCCGGGTGATCGCGGGTTCCCACGCCTTGGTAAGGATGTAACCGCTGTCACGATTTAGTTGTGGCTCCCGTACTCTGATGTCTATGGCTTCTTTGATGACACAGGCCCAGTATTTGGAAGTCTATGTTAGGACTTTGGTTTGGTCATAATCCATACTGTGGAGTTCCGACAGGCAATGTTCAGCGATTGCCGACTTACTGGGCTGTTGTAGTCTAGTGTGCCGTTGATGTTCTCTGCATCGGTCCCCAATGGTACGAATGGTTTGACCTATGTATACACTACCGCATTGGCAAGGTATCTGATAAATCCCTGATTTACGTAGACCAAGGTTGTCCTTGACACTACCAAGAAGGCTCTTGGTTTTGCTTGGAGGACGGAAGATGGTTTTCACTTGGTCTTTACGTAAAATGCGTCCAATTTTTCCGGATAAGGACCCACAAAACGGAATAGCCATGGCCTCCTCCTCCTGAGGTTCATCCTCAGTTTCCTCCCGTGCTGCAGGTGTTGGATGTAGAGCCTTCCGAATTTGCCCTTCCTTGTAACCGTTCCTCCGAAACACGGTCTTCAGATGGTCCAATTCTTGTTGGAGACTGTCCCTGTCGGAGATGGCGTGAGCTCTGTGCATAAGAGTTTTGAGCACGCCATTCTTTTGTGCCGGGTGGTGGCAGCTATCCGCATGTAGGTACAAATCGATGTGCGTCTTCTTCCTATACACGCAGTGGCCCAAAGTGCCGTCAGCTCGTCTTCTAATCAAAACATCTAGGAAAGGGAGCATCCCACCCGTTTCGATCTCCATGGTGAACTTAATATTCTCATGTCTGGAGTTGAGATGTGTGAGGAGGTCTACCAGTTTATCTGTTCTATGTGGCCAGATAACGAAGGTATCATGCACATATCTAAAGAAACAGGTGGGTTTTAGATGTGCTGATTCAAGAGCTTCCTCCTCGAAATGTTCCATGTACGTATTTACGACAACGGGTGAGAGTGGACTCCCCAAGGCTACTCCTTCTGTCTGCTCGTAGCATTCACCGTCAAATAAGAAGTAAGTTGATGTCACAACATGTATGAAAAGGTTGGTGGTCTCTTCGTCAAATTTCTGGCTGATGAGTTCTAAGGATTCTTGTAACGGAACTTTAGTGAACAGAGATACCACGTCGAAGCTCACCAGTATGTCAGATTCCTTAAGCAGAAGGTTGTTGATGCGTCCCAGGAAAACCACGGAGTTACGGCTATGGTGTGTACATCTCCCAACGTAAGGGCTAAGCAGTTGTTTGAGGTGCTTGGCGATAAGGTTCGTTGGGGAACCAATATTGCTGACAATGGGACGTAACGCAATTGATTCCTTGTGCACCTTCGGCAGTCCATAAAGTCTAGGAGGAACAGCAGCCCTTGGGCGTAGCTTCTTGGTAAACCTGCAGAGCTCTAACCAAAACAAAGCTGATGAAACCGAACATTTCTTACAGGGAGAGGGTCGCCATACGGGAGCTAAGAGAAGATCCAGACATAGTAATATTACCTGCAGACAAGACCTGTCAGAACTCCACAGCATGTATTATGACCAAACCAAATTCCTGACACAGACTTCCAAATACTGGGACTGTGTCATCAAAGAAGCCATACAGATCAGCGGTTACATCCTTACCAGGCGTGGGAACCCGCGATCACCCGGATTAAGAAAAAAAAGGATATTTCCCAGAGTGTACCGACTTCCGGGGAGGAGGGAAGAATAACGAGAGCGGTGCCGGCAGACCCTACTGAACGAGAAGACCTAGGACGCAGCGCCCAGACGGCGGGAGAACGGACGCTGTACCTGGACCGCGCGCGGGGGCGGACCGCACCGACTCATAGGAAGCGCCTGAGGGAGGAGCAGGAGGGGGATTGACCTATATATACAGGCGCCGGCCTACCGCCGGTCAGTACATCAGCGCACCTGATGATGGCTGCGGAGAGTTACGCATCGCTGTTATCGCTGTTGCTACTCGAGGTGTCGGGACGCGGAAGAGGATGCAAAGCTGCTGCCTTGGCGGAGTTACTGCTCACGCTAGCAGGAACATCCGGCAAGAAGAAGAGGAAGACTGCAGCGCAGTGCTTCCGCTGCCAAAAGCTTGGCCACGTCGCCAAGCACTGCAGCGTGGCAGTTGCGTGCTTGAAGTGTGCGCAATCACATGACACACGCGACTGCAAGAAGCAGAAGGACACCCCCTGTACCTGCGCCAACTGCGGCGGCGCACACGCGGCAAACGCCCGTTCCTGCGCCTGCAGGAGAAATTGGCGCGAACCGGAGAAGAAGACGCAGAAGCAAGTGACCACCACACACGAAGAGGTGGTCTCTTGTACAGAAGACGTCGTCCACAGGCGTCTAAATGACGCCGTACAAGAAGCCATGTCCGCCTTCAAATCCGCCATGGCGGAAGAGAGGGCGGCCATGTTGGCAGAACTGGGCGAGGCTCGGCGTCAGATTGCTGTGCTGACGCAGGAACTTCGCTCAGCCTAAGAAGATTCCGCCACAACAGAAGACACCGCCACCCAGACGACTCCTGCACGAGAGAAGGAGTTCGCAACGGTGGCCACGCAGACCGACGAGCCTGTCGAAGGGGAGGCGACACAGCTCAAGAACAAGAACACCGAAGCAGCTGCGCAAGAAGAAGAGTGGGAAGAAGTCCCATTCCTCCCGCTTCCAGACATGTACAGCACAAGCGCTGTAACGAAGAAGATCGCTGGCTCGCTTCGCGATGGTACATACCCCCACCACGACAACCCCTATCCTTTCACTCCACCAAACCATCCTAAACCTCCACTCCCACATCACCCACTTGGGTATCCAAAAGGCCTTATTGGTCTTTCCAGGGAGGATTTCAATCTGATTGATTCCTACCCTATCTTCACAGAATGGCAAATGCGCTGTATAATCATCTCTCTGGTTAACGGAGAATATGATAAAGCAGGACGCGTTACGCACGATATCCCAACCGAGGAAGAGACCTCAGCAACGAGTAAGAAGAAAAAGAAAAATCGTCACATCGACAAGCACAAGAAATAGGTTATCGGCACTCCTTGCCAGTCCAGGCACAACCAACAGTCCAGAAAGAAGATTCAACAAGATTCCCAGGGGATTAAAGGCCAACAGGCCACAAACTTCCACCCGAACCTCCTCACAGTGAGGAAGTCATAAAGGAGCAGCAAGCAAGTGATGGCAGTGTGGTCGATTGCCGAAATATTGTGTCCTATGCACACTCATACCAGCCTGTTCACCCGAGATTTATTTCGTCATAAAATACGCCTGGAGAAATTGAAGAATCACAGCTCCATACTTAACAATCATATACAACCGTTCCCTCGACGAAAGATCCGTACCCAAAGACTGGAAAGTTGCACAGCTGACACCAATATTCAAGAAAGGTAGTAGGAGTAATCCACTAAATTACAGGCCCATATCGTTAACGTCGATATGCAGCAGGATTTTGGAACATATATTGTGTTCGAACATTATGAATTATCTCGAAGAAAACGGTCTATTGACACACAGGCAACATGGGTTTAGAAAACATCGTTCCTGTGAAACATAACTAGCTCTTTATTCACATTAAGTGCTATTGACAAGGAATTTCAGATCGATTCCGTATTTCTGGATGGCTTTTGACACTGTACCACACAAGTGGCTCGTAGTGAAATTGCGTGCTTTTGGAATATCGTCTCAGTTATGTGACTGGATTTGTGATTCCCTGTCAGAGGTCACAGTTCGTAGTAATTGACGGAAAGTCATCGAGCTAAACAGAAGTGATTTCTGGCCTTCCCCAAGGTAGTGTTATGGGCCCTTTGCTGTTCCTTATCTATACAAACGATTTGGGAGACAATCTGAGCAGCCGTGTTCAGTTGTTTGCAGATGACACTGTCGTTTATCGACTAATGAAGTCATCAGAAGATCAAAACAAACTGCAAAACGATTTAGAAAAGATATCTGAATCGTGCGAAAAGAGGCAGTTGACTCTAAATAACGAAAAGTGTGAGGTCATCCACGTGAGTGCTAAAAGGAACTCGGTAAACTTCGGTTACACTTTAAATAAGTCTAATCTAAAAGCGATAAATTCGACTAAATACCTAGGTATTACGATTACGAACAACTTAAATTGGAAGGAACATAGAAAATGTTGTGGGGAAGGCTAACCAAAGACTGCGTTTTATTGGCAGAACACTTAGAAAACGTAACAGACCTACTAAGGAGACTGCCTACACTACGCTTGTCCGTCCTCTTTTAGAATACTGCTGCGCGGTGTGGGATCTTTACCAGACAAGACTGACGGAGTACATCGAAAAAGTTCAACGAAAGGCAGCACGTTTTGTATTATCGAGAAATATGGAAGAGAGTGTCACAGAAATGATACAGGATTTGGGATGGACATTATTAAAAGAAAGGTGTTTTTCGTTCCGACGGAATCTTCTCCTCCGAATGCGAAAATATTTCGTTGACACCGACCTACATAGGGAGGAACGATAACCACGATAAAATAAGGGAAATCAGAGCTCGTACGGAAAGATATAGGTGTTCATTCTTTCCGCGAGCTATACGAGATTGTAATACTGGGGAATTGTGAAGGTGGTTCGATGAAACCTCTGCCAGGCACTTAAATGTGATTTGCAGAGTATCCATGTAGATGTAGAAGAGCAGAAAAATTGCGAAGATTCTTTACTTGTCGACGGCTTGAACAGCGAATTGGTGGTACGGGAAAGCCATATAGTGCTGTACAACGTCTTACATACATAATGGTGAAGTTGTTCATTAACTCGATTGAATTTTCATCCCATTTTCGGTTTTAAATTGAATATAATTAAGATATAGTGTATAATGTTAGTTTCAACTTGCATAATATCAATATTCGGAGCGATGACTACCAACATTATGAAATAACGGACATCACATGAAGTTCAAGATCGAGATTAGTTTCATAATTTCTTTCCAATGGAAGAGGAGATTTTTTTGAAGCTGTTTACCATCGCTGAAAAATATGGTTATCGACATGACACGAACATGAGCCAGTCATAAACCCAAAGATAGGAATATACATTTTACAGAAAGTTTCGTAATAGCAAAACGTACAATGTATAAGAGGAAACATTGCTTTAGTTGGCCTTCACTACAAGTAGTGCGGCAAATAAATTATTTATAATAAATATCAACTTTTGAGATAGTATTTCTATTAAAAGAATTAGAAAGACGAAAGGGGGAGAAAAACCCACTCCTTTGTCTCCTCTCAGGAAACCTCCAACCCACCCACTCCTCACTGCTGCTACAAGTACACTTTCAGGTCTGAGTCATTGGAATAGCCCCTGTCACTCTTATCAGTTTGATTGACTCCTTCATTATATTGATCAATTAATTAACCTCTCCCCCTCTGGTAAACACCCTTCCCTCCCTCCCGGAAATTGGTGGGAAAAAGATTCAGTTGACCAGTCATTTGGAGGGAATTCGATTGCAGTGTATCGAATATTGTTTAATTATTTATGGCAGTGTATGGAATATAGTTTATAGTTTATTTATTTAGTTAAAGACTTTGTTAGGAAATCGATTGCAGTGTATAGAACATTGTTCAAACAATTTACACAATATGTGGAATATTGTTAATTTAAACAATTTATAGAATTCAAGGCAGTGTATGTAATATAATTTATTTATTTATTTAAAGAATTTTTCAGGAAATCGATCCTCCCTAGTCACATACACGCTATTACACAGTTCAAAGTCTTCCGATCGTGAAGCACGCACCTCCCGGTATCCCCTGTCCACTGGACCATACAGTACGCCACCGCAAATGCTGCCAGAAGTCGGGATGCAACGGCGACCCCCTCGAAGTGATGACGTGGTCGACAGATGCTGAACCACGCGTAGGTGTCAGTTTAGGTCCCACATGGATGAGACGGTGGCATCTCTTTCATACATGACACCTGAGAAACACCTGTTGAAATAGGTGTTCACGTAGGCACTGTTGCTGGTGCTATGATGCATAGCTATGGGTCCAGCACTGAGAGACATGTTTGGATAGTGAATCATCCTTAGCGAGATGTTTGCATAGCGGCTGACCCTCGCAGGTGCAGCTAAGAGGTTGTCTGTGATATACTGATGTCACAAGTGTATTTAAATAAGAGCCAAGTCTTCCACTCGGAAATCTTAGAGCCGCAGAAATAGTTAACGGTCGCTTTTGTTGCTGGTGTAGGAGCTTTCGTGATATCCCAGCTTGTCCGCGTGGAAATTCTTGTCCTAACAGAACCAGTTTACGAAAATAGCCCAGAATAAACCGAATGTATTCTTCCTGATAGTCCTAATGGGACAGCCGACCTGTAATGTCTCTTACTGAATGCTGCTGCTGGTGGTGCTGGTGTGGGAGCATCGTCCGCCATTGTTTTCTGCAGACGAGACTTTCAGTGGCAAAACAATTTTGTACAGATCACCATATCTAACTGACAATTAAACACCGCAAAAGTGGTCTACAGATCGTCAAATACGTCCCACGTAGTCACCGTGCTGCTGTGCAGCGTTGGTGGAGGAAACTGCCGCCGTAAACGCGGCCCATGACCGCAGCTGCGGAAGTGTGTGTTAGCCAGAGAGAGGCCCCCCATCCCAGGAGGACCTGAGTGGTAGGAGTTCGAACGCTATCGATAGTCCCAGCGCAAACACTCGTCGTATTGAATCTTCTCAAATTTCCGCAGAATATGCACGCGACACACGCGCGCCCGAAGGCAACTCAACGCAAACTATTCACCCGCCCAGGGGGAGCCGCGGGCCAAATCGTCATAAGCTGGAAGCTTTCCCGGACTCTCTGAACTGGTGTACAAAGGATGGGCAAGCCCCAGCTCAGAACAAAGCCGTCCGCTGAGATGCTGTTTCCGGCCCCGACCTGCTTGCTTGCTGCTGTGCTTTCTACGGTCATCTCTAGACTCACAAGAATATTTATAGTGCACATAATTTCCCATGTAAAAATTTTTCATTCCGTTTATGGCTATCGATGTGCTGAATCTATACCTCCCTCACGATAGTACATAAAGTCATTTTCTCTGGACATACCAGAACATAAGCCACAGTAACTTTCCACTGCGATTATACGCATTTCAGGCAAACAACGCAGTTGTCAAAAAAATGGTTGGCTCTGAGCATTATGAGAATTAACATCTGAAGAATTGGACAGTTAGTTTGTTGCGGCCCGGGGTGGCTGAGCGGTTCTAGGCGCTACAGTCTGGAACCGCGCGACCGCTACGGTCGCAGCTTCGTATCCTGCCTCGGGCATGGATGTGTGTGATGTCCTTAGGTTAGTTAGGTTTAAGTAGTTCTAAGTTCTAGGGGACTGATGACCTGAGAAGTTAAGTCCCGTAGTGCTCAGAGCCATTTGAGCCAAGTTACTTTGTTTCAGATTCATTCAAACATGGGCAATTAGTAACAGCAGCGAAATTAGCAATGTGTTGTCATGTCGTCAAACATCATCATGCCATTGAAATCAGTGAACTATGCTTTCACGCTCAACGCCAAACTGCTTTACGTTTCCGAAGCTGCAAGAAAGAGTGACGTTAGACATAAAATCGACAGCAGTTGTGAAATAATTCTTAGCACCCTACACTGTCAAACAAAAAGCAGCATTTGTTATAATCTTCCAATCTTTTTACGCTTAAGAGAAGTAGCCCACTTTGCCCCGATTTTCAATTTGAGAGAAATGTTCCAGTTTGTCAAACGGAAATTGTGACAACTGTAGATACATAGGAATCAGAAGTAAAGTTATTGCGAAATGGGGGAGGGGGGGTGGAACATTAACCCACATTTAATCTTACATTCGGTTTTGTCGAATAGAAAAAATTCCACAACCAGCTGAACAGAGGCAGTGCTCGCAGACCGGCGCAGACATGTCCAGCGTGGTCAGATTGGCAGCGACCTGTCCAGCGCGCTCAGACAAGCATTCACCCGCTACTGGGGTAGTAGAACGCTACGTTCCTATTGGCTCCCTGAGTGAAGTGGTGGGTTGATGGGGCAGAGGGTGTATAAAGACCATTGTGCCTCCAGTCGTCTACCTCATTCTGTCGTCAACCACCGTAGTGTGAAGTCGATCGTCTTGTTCTCGCTCGTGCGCGTCAGTCTGCTGCTTTCTTGCGTGCGTGTTATCGGTTTAGGTACAAAAAATGAAACATTCAGCAGCGGCATCAAGCACCGTCGGTAGTACCAGTGGCGGCAAACGGCAGAGAGCGTTAGAGCATGATGGGGAACCTGGTAAGTATAGATTCAAATCGGTAACTGTAACTTTTCTCTTCCACTAAGAATTTCATAGTATTGAATATATTTCTTCTTCATATTGTTGCAGCGCATATCCACCAACACCAAAGTGTGGATGAAATGAACCCTGTTGTCCAACAGCAGACACAGTGGTACCAGCTGCTCCATCAGCAGTATATATTCCATCTTGGTAGTACTGGTGTGACCAGCGAGTCCGTAGATGATTTCGGGAGATCAAAATCGATAATGGTAACTTTTTTCACTAAGAATTTCGTATTGAATACATGTCTTATTGTTGCAGCACATATCTAGCGGGTATTTGACGAAGCTGGGAGGCAACAGCAGTGGCAGCAACAACAGTGGCTGCAGATGCAGCAGCACTACCAACAGCAACAGCAGTGGCATCAGCTGCACCAGCAACAGCAGTGGCATGAACTGCATCAGCATCTGCAATATCATTGTAAGCAGTATATACATCTTTCATCGTATACGTAATGTGTTGCGATCAACGAACTGGTGTTGTTGTAGATGATTTAGAGGAACCAAAATCGATAAATGTTACTTTTTCACTAAGAATTTCGTATTCGTGCAGAGTATGTCGTGCATGCGAAGTTTATTTCTAAATAATTCATCGTTTACGTAATGTGTTGTAGCTGTAATTGTTGTTGTAGACGATTTCTAGGAAAAAAAACGATAAAACGTTCTTCTTTTCTTTTCACTAAAAATTCCGTGTAGTACTTTGTAATCTATTGGCCATTAAAAATGTTACACCAAGAAGAAATGCAGATGATAAACGGGTATTCATTCGACAGATATATTATACTAGAAGCGATATGTGATTACATTTTCACGCTATTTGGGTGCATAGATCCTGAGAAATCAGTACCCACAACAACCACCTCTGGCCGTAATAACGGCCTTGGTACGCCTGGGCATTGAGTCAAACAGAGCTTGGATGGCGTGTACAGGTACAGCTGCCCATACAGCTTCAACACGATACCACAGTTCATCAAGAGTAGTGTCTGGCGTATTGTGACGAGCCAGTTGCTCGGCCACCATTGACCAGACGTTTTCAATTGGTGGGAGATCTGGAGGCCAGGGCAGCAGTCCAACATTTTCTGTATGCAGAAAGGCCCGTACAGGAACTGCAACATGCGGTCGTGCATTATCCTGCTGAAATGTAGGGTTTTGCAGGGATCGAATAAAGGGTAGAGCCACGGGCTGTAACACATCTGAAATGTACCTAACGTCCACTGGTCAACGTGCCGTCAATGCGAACAAAAGGTGACCCAGACGTGTAACCAATGGCACCCCATACCATCACGCCGAGTGATACGCCAGTATGGCGATGACGAATAGACGCTTCCAATGTGCGTTCACCTCAATTACGCCAAACATGGATGCGGCCATCATGATTCATCCTAAAAAATGAGGTTTTGCCATTCGTGCATCCAGGTTCGTCGTTGAGTACACCATCATAGGCGCTCCTGTCTGTGATGCAGCGTCAAGGGTAACCGCAGCCATGGTCTCCGAGCTGATAGTCTGTGCTGCTGCAAACGTCGTCGAACTGTTCGTGCAGATGGTTGTTGTCTTGCAAACGTCCCCATGTGTTGACTCAGGGATCGAGACGTGGCTGCATGATCCGTTACGGCCATGCGGATAAGATGCCTGTCATCTCGACTGCCAGTGATACGAGGCCGTTGGGATCCAGCACGGAGTTCCTTATTACCCTCCTAAACCCACCCATTCCACATTCTGCTAACAGTCATTGTATCTCGACCAACGCGAGCAGCAATGTCACGATACGATAAACCGCAATCGCGATAGGCTACAATCCGACCTTTATCAAAGTCGGAAACGTGATGGTACGCATTTCTCCTCCTTACACGAGGCATCACAACAACGTTTGACCAGGCAACACCGGTCAACTGCTGTTTGTGTGTGAGAAATCGGTTGGAAACTTTCCCCATGTCAGCACGTTGTAGGTGTCGCCACCGGCGCCAACCTTGTGTGAATGCTCTGAAAAGCTAATCATTTGCATTTCACAGCATCTTCTTCGTGTCGGTTAAATTTCGCGTCTGTAGCACGTCATCTTCGTGGTGCAGCAATTTTAATGGCCAGTACTGTATAATTATATTGCATTGTATACGTAATATGGTGTATATTCTTTGTTGTTTCAGACGATTTCCTGACATACGAAAAAGGAGGACAGGGAGGGATACGTGCTGGAGATCTCATGTACGTATATATTCCAATAAAAATATATATTTTTTGTTTCCTTTAGTTCCTGTGTGTATGATTTTATTATTAGATCATTATGTTGTAGGCGATATAGGGGAAATGAATCGATGGGTCCTCCTCAATTCAGGTGAAGGTGAAATGCCACAGTGGGTGGAGGAGGTAAAGACAGACCTTTGTCATAGTGAGGAGATAAGGGAGATGTCGAGGAGCCAGAGCGAAATAGGTAATACATACTCACTCTGCCTAATCAGTATCGTTTCTGTCCTTGCAGCAGCAGCGACAGCAGGCGATTTCTAGAACGTTGGACTTTGTATTTTTTCATTATTTTACAGCGGCTGCGTCAGGGGAGCAATTCCCGCAGTACGCCGTGACTCAGGTACAGGAAGCAGCGAAGCCCGTATCATCTGAACGAGGCCCTGTGCGTCATGCTTTGCCGGCTAGAGCGCCGCTAGTCGCCGCGCCCGCCGCCGCCGCCGCCCCCGCGCCCGCCGCAGCACCGCTCTGGCGTCCGTGGGCCGCCCTCCCTCAGGCTAGCGGGTCAGAGCTGCATCAACTAGGCTGCTCGCAGGGGCCCGACTCCGCAGCGTCTCCTCCTCCTCCTCCGCCGTCACGACCTCGCCGATCACGTGAGGTACAGCACATACCCCCGTCCACCCCGCCAACTCCATCGGCTAGCTGTAGATATAGTATTAGCAATAGAATAGATCCTATGGCTAGTGGCAGTTCCCTCTCCCGTCCTTTTAGTGAAGGACATCAGGTCAGTGACACCACACCACAGCTAGAATACTCGGTGATCGCAGACGCCTTTGAGGAGCGAATCTTGTTCGTGAGGATCGAGAACCCGGTAGGAAGGTACCGCGACCCTGTTCGTTTTCTAAGGCGTGCTTTCCTGTCGTGGAAAAAGAGCTCTTCAAAGTAGTCAATGATCCGAGGTATCCCGTCATTAAATGCAGTGCGGTGCTCTGCATCATACTGTCACATCCCCCCAAAGTTGATTCTTCTGTCGAAGAGACAACTCTTCATTATCTTTGGAGGCAAAATGGCGTGATAAGGAGGAGCACGTCAATCGCCGATTGGTTTCGTAAATCCACCTTGAGTGCTATACTGGCCCGGTTTTCTGAGATGGTAGTCAGAGGGTCAGCTAAAGCACTCAGCCGAATACTGCACCTGGACCTCCATACAAATGTCTATGGTCCAGCAAATGGAGGGTCTAGGTATAGCAAGCTACCTAAAGATATAGCTAATAAGTAGGCTTGTATTAATGTCAAAAATAGATAGTATCAGGCTTGTTTTGCGTGGTCAATTCTGGCTTACGAGAGAAATTATACAAAAAATCCGCAGGGTACATCTCTATATGGTAGACACCTTAACATTAGTAAGTGTTATAACTTTGATGTATCGATTTCCCCGTCAAGATCCAGGACACACCTAAATTTGAGGTGCAGAATACCGGAATATTGGTTCATGTTTATGGACTGGAGAAGAAAAACAAGTCAGATGAGCAAGACAAGCACATTGTCATCGGCCCCTCGATTTCCTAAAATTTGCTGGTGAGTGTGAGTTGCATGTAAACATGCTGCTCTTCTCTGAAGGTGATAATTATCACTATGTTTGGACCAAAGACATATCCTGACTCCTTTCAGCCCATACGAATAAACATGAACATAAGCAGCATGTTTGCTTAAGGTGCCTGAATTATTTCTCCTCAGACAAGTTATTAGTGGTGCATCTAGTAGACTGCGCTTCCAAGGATCCGGTACGTGTTATTATGCCTCCTGAGGAAAACAAATTCATAAAGTTCAAGAACGCTCACCACCAGGAACGGTGCCCGTTTGTAGTGTACGCCGACTTTGAATTCCTCCTCGCTCCTGTGACCCACTGTGAAGGTGACCCTACAGCATCAAACACCACCTTTACAGAAAAACAGCGTACCAAATTGTACTGTCCTATGATTCCAGTCTTAACTGCCACAAATCTTATGTCGGGGATAATCCTGCGGTTTGGCTGCTCACTGAGCTCGAAAAACTTTCATGGGAGGTTGATAAGATTTACAGCGACAATGTTCCCATGACCAAGTCGAAGGAGAATGAATATTTGTAGAATAACGCGGTTGACTGCCATATCTTTGAGCTGTGATTAGACATAAAAGCGGAAACTCCTCGAAGGGTACACTGTCATCCTACGGGGAAGTTCTGTGGTGCCGCTCACAACACGTGCAATTTGAAGTACCAGCTACCAAGGCACATATCCGTTTTCTTCCATAATTTAAGCAAGTGTGCTGCTAGTTTTCTAGTTGAGCACTTGGCTGATTTCGGTTGGGAGAAAGATCAGGTCAGTGTCCTACCAGAGAGCGTTGAGAAATACATTTCATGCTCCAAATGAATGACGCCAAGAATTACGCTCTGCTTCCTTGATACATTACGTTTTATGCTGACGCCACTCCAGAAACTCGTTGAAACTCTACCTCAGGAGGATATGCATATCACTTGAGCTGCATTTCCCGACGAGGAAAAGTTTCAACCTGTGACTAGGAAGGGGTTTTTCCCATATGAGTATTTGGATAGTATGGTGAAACCCAATGAAACCAGGCTACCCGACATAACTGCGTTCTCCAGCAATCTTACAGGCAGTGCAATAACGGATGCAGAGTATGAGCATCCCGTGAATGTCTGGCGGGAATTCAACATCTCCACTTTAGGAGAGTACACACGGCTTTACATGGACACAGATGTGCGTCTGCTTGCGGACATTTTAGAGAAATGCTGGAGTCTGTGCATGGCCACATATTCTCTGGATCCTGCCTTTTATTACACGGCACCTGGGTTGTCTTGGGACACAATGCTCAAGAAAACGAAGTGCAGCATTGAATTGTTGATTGATGCTGACATGCTTCTTTTCTTTGAGCGAGGGAACTGTGGGGCACTTTGGCAATGTGTCCATAGGCGTGTGAAGGCAAATAACCCACATATGGGTGACAGGTTCAACATATCCCTTGATTCAAGTTACATAATGTACCTGGACGTAAATAACTTATTCAGGCATGAAATGCAGCAATCACTGCCGATTGGTCATGGTAGAACAATGGAGAATTCGAAATGTCCTCATATATGACAGATAATCCTTATGGTATTATTCCACAGAACAAGAAGGTTATCTGTCTTATGAAGGATGAGGCGAATGCATTGCCGATTGTGTAGTTTGTAGGTCTACACTCAAAAACGTATGCATACCGCACATTGGAAGGTGCCACCCAGAGGTGGGCTAAGGGTGTGCGTAATTCTGGTAATTCAGTGTGTGTGTGTGTGTGTGTGTGTGTGTGTGTGTGTGTGTGTGTTTGTGTGTTGTGTAGATATTTTTATGTACTATGTATGTGTGTAATACATACACACAGAGTATGTATGGAAAAAAGAACAAAAAAGTCCATATGTGACAGAAAAAATTTTGAAAAGCAAAAACAAAAAAGGTATTAAAAACATAAACAGAAAAAATATTTGTATATTTATTTATTCCTTCATATGCAACGTATGTGTCGCCTGTAAATATAAATATCTATGCTCCATGTGCGTCTTGTAAGTAGAATAGCTTTTAAGTTTTTCACCTGCCACTAGCCATCCAAGTCAGAATAGTTTTTAGTGTATATATAACTATATAACTCACAGTCCATTGTTACTGCAAAAAACCTTTGCTATTGGGGCTGTTGAAATTAGATTCTAAGCATGCACAGTCCATGAGTCTATGCCATTGGAGCTGTGAAATTTAGTTGAAGTAAGGAAAGTAGTTTTTAGCGTAGATTTATAAAAAAAAATTCCGAACAGTGTTACTGTTGTAACGAGTAACTTAAAAGTATTTCTGAATTGGCATAGCAGAGTCAATTTATACCTCAAGAATACTATATTGTACCTCAAAAACTACATTACACCTCAAGAATTATATTGTACCTCAAGAAAAATATTGTATTTGTGTGAACTGAATAACGAAGGAAAAAATTCGTCACCATCTGTCTTTGTTGTTATATACAAAAAACCTATCCCCCTATTACATTATATACACATCAAAAAAAGTTTGACATCACTCTGGTTCCCAGAACTGTTGAAGATAGACGTTGACTGTGGATATTTTATCACAGACACAGCTTTTGACTGTGCAGAGATGTCACTAAACTCGCCCAAAGACGTAAACAACTATGCATGAGCAGCGCCTATTAGATGGAGGGGATCCGACAGCCGGTAAGTTCTAGTCATTCCACCAGGTAGGAGGTACAAGGCTCGTGTTGTTTTTAGTTAACCATGCCTAGACGGTCAATACTGTGGTTTGATCACGTCCGCATTGTTAGTTCGTGCCAAGAAGGGCTCTCAACAAGAGAAGTGTCCAGGCGTCTCGGAGTGAACCAAAGCGATGTTGTTTGAACATGGAGGAGATAGAGGGAGAGAGGAACTGTCGATGACATGCCTCGCTCAGGCCGCCCAAGGACTACTCAAATGGTTCAAATGGCTCTGAGCACTATGCGACTTCATTGCTGAAGTCATCAGTCACCTAGAACTTAGAACTAATTAAACCTATCTAACCTAAGGACATCACACACATCCATGCCCGAGGCAGGATTCGAACCTGCGACCGCAGCGGTCGCTCGGCTCCAGACTGTAGAGACTGGAACCGCACAGCCACTCTGGCCGGCCAAGGACTACTACTTCAGTGGATGACCGTTACCTACGGATTATGGCTTGTAGGAACCCTGACAGCAACGCCACCATGTTGAATAATGCTTTTCGTGCAGCCGCAGGACGTCGCGTTACGACTCAAACTGTGCACAATAGGCTGAATGATGCGCAACTTAACTACTGATGGCTGTGGCGAGGTCCATCTTTGCAACCACGACACCATGCATTGTGTTACAGATGGGCCCAACAACATTCCAAATTGACCTTTCAGGACTGGCATCATGTTCTCTACACCAATGAGTGTCGCTTATGCCTTCAACCAGACAATCGTCTACCATCTGAGCTACCGAAGCACGACTCACGCCCGATCCTCACATACTTCTGCCAGTATCTCGTCTCCTACCTTCCAAACTATGTCATTCTGGAAACATCCCCTAGGCTGTGGCTAAGCCATGTCTCCATAATATCCTTTCTTTCAGGAGTGCTAGTTCTGCATGGTTCGCAGGAGAGCTTCTGTAAAGTTTGGAAGGTAGGAGACGAGATACTGGCAGAAGTAAAGCTGTGAGGACCGGGCGTGATTCATGCTTCGGTAGCTCAGATGGTAGCGCACTTGCCCGCGGAAGGCAAAGGTCCCGAGTTCGAGTCTCGGTCGGGCACACAGTTTTAATCTGCCAGGAAGTTTCATATCAGCGCACACTCCGCTGCAGAGTGAAAATCTCATTCTGGTATATTTAGGAAAATCACAGACATATCATGTGGTTAAAACTGTACAGTGTCAAAGTGGGAACAGGGCTGAAAGAAAGAACACAGAGGTTGTGAGGTAAAAATTAATTTATTTCTCATTCAACTTAAGGGTGGGTAGGACGTCAAACGGGCCGACTTGGAGCAGGAGAGGCATCAAAGGACATTTTAATTTCCAGTGTCTATACTTTTACAAATAAATTCATAAATAAATTCATAAACCTTTGTCAGCATCAACACGAAGGATTCAGGATTCACACTCATTGCAGTGGAACTTCGAAAACATGACAATTTTTTTTTTACATGTGAAATTACATCATTTTTTCACTTACTAATGGCTGCATTTGTTGCTATGGGTACACTTTTCTTCATAAGTTAGAGAGATTCTTCGATGAATTTTGCACAGCATACATACCATACTTACAGGTGTATGAAACTCTAGAATTAATTTAATTTATGAAAAAACGAATGAGCTACTATATTTTAAAGTTCATGTTTAGAAGAAACACAAATTTTATAGTTAATTGCCTCAATTTTTACTACAGTTTTTAATAGATTTGGAAAATTCTAGAGTTTCGTACACCTTTAAGTATGGTTTGTATGCTGTGCAAAATTCATCGAAGAATCTCTCTTACTTATGAAGAAAAGTGTACCTATAGCAACAAATGCTGCCATTGTTGTTGTTGTGGTCTTCGGTCCTGAGACTGATTTGATGCAGCTCTCCGTGCTACTCTATCCTGTGCAAGCTTCTTCATCTCCCAGTACCTTCTGCAGCCTACATCCTTCTGAATCTGCTTAGTGTATTCATCTCTTGGTCTCCCTCTACGATCAGATGTAAAAAAAATTACTTCGTTATGCTTTCGAACGTCCACTGCTATGAGTGTGAATTCTGAACCCTTCCTGGTCATGCTGACAAAGTTTTATGAATTTATTTGTAAAAGTGTAGACAGTGGAAATCAAAATGTCCTGTGGTGCCTCTCCTGCTCCAAGTCAACCCGTTTGACGTCCTACCCCCCCCCCCCCCCTCCCCCCCTCCCTTAAAAGTCATTTTACATTTCCGTAAGCAGACACAGCAACACTATTTTCACACTTCTTCTTCTTGAGTCGATGGATAGAAGGACATTGTAGAATTATGGGTCTTGAATAGCAGCAACTTGAAGATTCGACTCATCCATGAGATCTTCACCTTCCCCTTCATGTAGATAATGTTATCCATGTGGTTGTATAATTGGAGTGCCGTCACCATATCTTCATAGGGTATGCTAGGATCATCCCAGTGAATTCCATGGTGGAAATGTGTTAACCACTTTACACTCTTCCGTTTTTAAGCACACTTCACATACTTGAAAGTCCTCGGTGGTGCAATGTTTGCTGGGAATGTCCCTATTTCTCCGTCATCTTCTGTGCACGCTACAAATGCAACATCTTTAAATATAAACAGTCTACACTCACCATCATAGAAACCATAAATAAGTAAATAAGCCATTAAAAAGTAACAGAGTCTTAGTTGGCTACGCAACACACATTATTATCATTGATCTTCTTCAGCTATACAACCAATACAATACATTTCAACTGATGGTGGTCCATCAGTGAGACATCGCGCATTCGAGTCATAGTGCTTAAAGCAGAGCTCATATTTTGAAATACGTCAGGAGGCAAATAAACTATGTACCACACAGTAATGGTACAAGTTGTGTGGGGAACATGTAGTAATCAAAAGCGTTCACTTGGCTACGACTCTTTATCAGTTACATATAAATATCCGAGAGCACATTACATACATTTCTTGATTTCACCCACACACACACGCTGTAAGCAGTAACTTTCTCTTTTCTTGCGAATTCGTAGTCCTCAGGTTTAATAGTCGTAACATATTAAGGAAGTAAGAGCTATAGAATATCTTTTCTAATGTGTGGCTACGGCAGAGTTGAAAAGCCATTATCCCTCTTTAATAACGATAACTAAAGCATGACCATAATTTGCACACTACACTCACTACCACGCCTCAGAACTGCGGCAATACCTTATTCACAGACGTCCAGCACACACTGAATGACGATGGCTTCGTAATGATCATTCATTTACATACAGCTGGGGCGCTGAAAGGGACAAACAGAAGTCTATCGTACGCTTGGAAAAAGCATTCTTTGCATTCAGGCCTATTGGAGATTTACACATAACATGGTATTCCTTTTTGAAAATTCAGCTCCCGCACACGCGTTATAGGATCTAAACAGGACTGTATCATTAAGTCGCCGTTTCTCGCACACGTAACAAACAAACTCTTTGTATGGTTCTCTAACAGGCGCTTTTGTTTTTCGTAACAAACTCAATTTTGCCAGCTGCAACAACAGATCCGTCTCGCGATGATCCCCTTCCTGCTGCACAGTATACAGGTACACTGCTTAGCAACGGGAACTTAAAAATGTGCTTAGACTACAACAGTTTTGCTGTTTCTCCACATATCTGCTCGCCCCCTGAAAAATTACTCTGAATGGAGGTATTCTACTATATTTGCACTCGCAATGATTTCTTAGTCAGGGGGAATTTGTGTGATCTGGGTGGTGGTAGCTATGCATTGAATGCACCGACGCAGACCTCGACTTGGCGGTCTGAATATATAAAAGACGCCACTGTGTTATGGATAGATTTATAAGTATCGAAAATACGGGAAGGTTTCGTGGAAGTGGTGAAGTGGAAGTGGTGAAATCGATATACCGAAAGGACTCAGGGCCTTTTAAAATTGTAATTAAATACCTTATTCACTGACAAATATGTGATGTCAGAAGGCTTTTTTGCAGTGTGAAAACGACACCCAGCTGGTGCGAATGGAGATATCACAAATTGTTTTTATATACCTGTAATTGACAGAAATGTTATGCTGCTGCTTGAATGTAAAGGTACCGTAGCTTACGTTCCAACGTATCACCAGATGTTTATGGAAATTCATCAAACTCTTTCGTAAAAAAAAGTATTACGCCTGCCTAGTTATAAGGGAAGGATGGATTTGACGTGGTGAACTGTGATTTCAACGCATTGAGGAATATATCCGAACGTAAGGGGGTGACAGATTCATTTCATAAACAGTTGCACAAAATAGCAATGCCAGGGCTCAACTGGACCTGCTGTGGTGTACAAGCAGAACGGGCAATACAGCTGTAAAAAAACGTCCCCTCATCGGCGTCCCTAAGCGTATCCTTGTGCTTTCCTTGTTGCCCTATCGACAATGATGTTCATTACAGTACACCAACCCATATCGGTGATATCTTTCCACCCCTTTCGTACGCGGGGTCGCTGTTGATGATCACATAATGCTGGACGTCTGTGCTTTATAACACTTTTGTGAGAGAGTCTTGGCAGGATGCAGCACCTCGGGAAGTGGTACCTGGAAGACTGAAACGTTGAATAATTTCCTAGAACTGAAGAGAATCGAGACACGTAGCTCGTGTGAGTGTGCGCCTAGCAAAATGCTTTCGGGTGCTGCACACATATAAACGACAACTACACTGAGCCGATCGGTTTGACTGAGTGGTTCTAGGCGCTTCAGTCTGGAACCGCGCGATCGCTACGGTTGCAGGTTCGAATCCTGCCTCGGGCATGGATGAGTGTGATGTGCTTAGGTTAGTTAGGTTTAAGTAGTTCTAAGTTCAAGAGGACTGATGACCTCAGATGTTAAGTCTCATAATGCTCAGAGCCAACCATTTTTTTGACAACTGCACTGTTTGCCTGAAATGCGTATAATCGCAGTGGAAAGTTACTATGGCTTATGTTCTGGTATGTCCAGAGAAAAAGACTTTATGTACTATCGTGAGGGAGGTATAGACTCAGCACATCGATAGCCATAAAGGGAATGAAAAATTTTTACATGGGAAATTATGTGCACTATAAATATTCTTGTGAGTCTGGAGATGACCGTAGAAAACACAGCAGCAAGCAAGCAGGTCGGGGCCGGAAACAGCATCTCAGCGGACGGCTTTGTTCTGAGCTGGGGCTTGCCCATCCTTTGTACACCAGTTCTGAGAGTCGGAGAAAGCTCCCAGGTTATGACGACTTGGCTCACGGCTCCCCCTGGGCGGATGAATAGTGAACTAATACCCTGTTTGCGTTGAGTTGCCGTCGGGACCGCGTGTGTCATGTACATAATCTGCGGTAATTTGAGAAGATTCAATACGACGAGTGTTTGCGTTAGGTGTATCGATAGCGTTCGAACTCCTACCACTCAGGTCCTCCTGGGATGGGGGGCCTCTCTCTGACTGCAGCTGCGGTCATGGGCCGCGTTTACGGCGGCAGTTTCCTCCACCAACGCTGCACTGCAGCACGGTGACTACGTGGGACGTATTTGACAATCTGTAGACCACTTTTGCGGTGTTTAATTGTCAGTTAGATATGGTGATCTGTACAAAATTGTTTTGCCACTGAAAGTCTCGTCTGCAGAAAACAATGGCGGACGATGCTCCCACACCAGCAGCAGCAGCAGCAGCAGCATTCAGTGAGAGACATTACAGATCGGCTGTCCCATTAGGAACATCAGGAAGAATACATTCGGTTTATTCTGGGCTATTTTCGCAAACTGGTCCTGTTAGGACAAGAATTTCCACGCAGACAAGCTGAGATATCACGAAAGCTCCTACACCAGCAACAAAAGCGACCGTTAACTATTTTTGCGGCTCTAAGATTTCCGAGAGGAAGACTTGGCTCTTATTTACATAGACCTGTGACATCAGTATATCACAGACAACCTCTTAGCTGCACCTGCGAGGGTCAGCCGCTATGCAAACATCTCGCTAAGGATGATTCACTATCCAAACATGTCTCTCAGTGCTGGACCCATAGCTACGCATCATAGCACCAGTAACAGTGCCTAGGTGAACACCTATTTCAACAGGTATTTCTCAGGTGTCATGTATGAAAGAGATGCCACCGTCTCATCCTTATGGGACCTGAACTGACACCTACGCGTGGTTCAGCATCTGTCGACCACGTCATCACTTCGAGGGCGTCGCCGGTGCATGCCGACTTCTGGCAGCATGTGCGGTGGCGTACTGTGTGGTCCAGTGGACAGGGGATACCGGGAGGTGCGTGCTTCACGATCGGAAGAGTTTTAACTGTTTAATAACGTGTGATGTGTCTTTCATGACAGTATTCCTTGAGCGGTCGGAATAAAAAGAAGGCTGATCGATTTAATTACTTCTTGCAAGAAAAAAATATTCAAATGTGTGTGAGATCTTATGGGACTTCACTGCTAAGGTCATCAGTCCCCAAAGCTTACACACTACTTAACTTAAATTATCCTAA
Organism: Schistocerca americana; assembly: GCF_021461395.2. Classification (NCBI taxonomy): domain Eukaryota; kingdom Metazoa; phylum Arthropoda; class Insecta; order Orthoptera; family Acrididae; genus Schistocerca; species Schistocerca americana. The sequence continues at coordinate 480,665,250 of NC_060120.1, forward strand.
GGACAAACACGCACACCCATGCCCGAGGGAGGACTCGAACCACCGCCGGGATCAGCCGCACAGTCCATGACTGCAGCGCCTTAGACCGCTCGGCTAATCCTATGCGGCACTTCTTACAAGACATGCATCTTTCCAAACAGCAGAGAATGATGGACAATAGAAATACAACCCCTGCAAACTGATGTTTTTTTATAAATAAACAATATACCCTTCAATTTCCCTTCTAGAGATCCTTCCGCTCCACTTCAGAGCCGTCAATTTCCAGATAGTGGAGAGAAGCGGGAAAGGGGAGGGGGAGAGGAGAGGGGAAAATACGTTGTTATATTTACGCGTGCATCACGACACCTCACCATGATGCTGAGAAAAAATGGCAAACTACTTTTGGATGATAGGTTAAATCCCAACGAAGTTTCTTATCAGCTACGTGAAATAAATAATACACAAGTGGCCTTGAGAAATCATGCACACAAAGTGTAAAGGTATTAACAAAAAACGAACTATTGTTTAAAACAAATATCCACATAGTTTTGTAATCATTTCGTAAAAATGTTCACATTACAGATTAAATAAATCCCATTGATGATGGCATAGTGGTGTTGAAACATGGTTGGGTACTTGGAAAAAACGGTGCTTTGCATAACTGGCGGACCTCACATCCTACAATTAAAACTTTTCCGATGATGCACCTTTAGCAATGGCGATCCACAATCGAAATAGCACAAGGCAAACATCATCGCACTACTAGCGATAATACATAAGCGATAACCACAGACGAAAAAGTATCACCACCGAAAAATATCGCACCACAGGCGATAATCGATAGTGTAACCACACTCGAAAACCAACAATGGGAACACGTAATTCCACCGGTGATAACCCTAATCGAACTACAGCCAGAAAAATAGCGGTAATCGAGCGTCAACACGCCTGTGGCGTGGATAACCCATTATCATCTCGTAAGATGCCCCAGCGGTACCGGTGGCATGATCCAGATCACGCCAAGATCCGCTATCAGGTCACAACTCAACTTCTGTGGCACTGTAACGCCGGAAATGCGTATCCTCCTATTTCCATCTATTGCACTGCAATTTTTTTCCTTATTTTGTTACCTGAAGATATAACATTTCTGTGTCTTTGTATATTGTAATTGTTTTACTATTTGTATATATTTATGCATTTATGTCGATGTATAAATGGTTTGTTTTGTAAATATTATTTGTATTTTTACGCTGGGTCTGGCCTAGGGAAAACTATGCTATCGAACGAATACATCGATAGGTCGTTTGGAGAACCAAAGTGTTTAGGATCTTTGGTAGTGTTAACTCTGTCGCGTGGAGCGCGGGCAGAGGGGGTCTGCCTGGAGTAGCGAGTGGAGCAGGTGTATTGTGTGACGCTCCCGCGAGTTGCCGCTCTTTAGGGGTTTGTCAGCATGTAATTGCGCTCGACTTGCTATGATAGTTTCTGACACGGTGTCGCGGACGGGAAGCATTAGCTGGCGCACATCAAGAGCCCGTTTCGCCTGGTGACCGTGTCGAGAAGGAGGCGCGCCAACATCCAGCTTCTGCAACAGCGACGGCCGACAATGAGTGACTGTCGCCACCTCCTCGATCGACGGCTTCAAACCTTCAATCAATCAACAAGGAAGACTGGAAGCACGTAAAGTTTTAGAACTGTATGGCAGACCTCAGCTTTTCAAACTGTTCAAATCACAAAATTACAGCAACGTAGCATGAACCTTTGTTGCTCATTGTCCCAATTGCATTACCAAGCAGGGTCCCTTCCTTTTCCGGAATGAACCCGAGTGTCGTTGAAATTCAAACGCCAGCATCATTCGATTTCACTGCATTAATTTCAAAGTTCAGTTAAGGTATTCATAGCTGGCTACAATATTTAGATTACACAAGCACAAATCAAGAGTGCGAGTTTTGTTACCATATTTTAGCTTACCTGTGACTGCAGCTCAGCTTGGTACGTACTAAATTTTACTATTGTTAATTATTCAGAATCGTTTAATTCAAGTTCAGAGTTAAATCTCTTATTTCTAAATTGCGTAGATTCAAGTAGCTTTTGAAATGATTGTTGAGGTAGTCCAAGACTAACCGTATCTTACTGAATTTCGATGTGGTTCAGAAAGAAAGCTCACTATTAACTTTAGTCACTAAATTAACTTTCGATTTTCCGGTTTTATTACTTCTTTTGCTAAATTAAGTCAGAGTGTAGTGAAATTTATTACTTCTGACAAACTTTCAGTTTTCACACTACACGTGTCAACCTTGAGTTGCCACGCTTCTAGTGCTAATTATATGTGTAATAACCTTTCTTTTTCAGTTACAATAGTAATTGTCCTTATGACTGGCGACCGTAATTTCCCCAAATCTCAAATATCTAATTACCGCTAGTTAATTGTTAACGTAACGGGCCGCACATTTACTTTCTTTATTAACTTTACCCCTTTTCAAAATTAATTTCCACCAGTTTCATTTGCATTTTTCCTTTTCATTTAGATGTAACCCTTTCCTCCCTCTTTACCGACAGATTAACTTCGGTGACGATTGCTTTTCCCAAATTTCCATTAGGTACACGCGGTTTAATTTTTCACTGTGATTAAGGTCGATAAGTGAGGGGGAGGTTACAGCACTACTATCGCCCTCTCATTTCGAATGGCGGAACAGACTGTGTGTACTCCCCACCGGCAATGCACACAACATCAATGTAAGAGACCAAACAATTACTACATTTCAACATGAATTCTGAGAAAATTATGTCTCCAAGATTCGTCCATTATTTCTGAAACAAAAATTCAATTTTCACCTTTTTCCAACACATGCCTTTCCTGTGGCGTGACAAGCTACTAATACAGCAGTGCTCAAGTATTGAAGTAAGCAGTTTTGTCATACCAAGATGCTCTGATGCGAAATCGGCACATTCCTATCCACAAAATAAACTTCTATCTGTGAAACATAAGAGGATGCCAGTACGTCACAAATCTGCCATGTATTATCGAAATGAAAATGCTGGACAGAAAACTACGAACGCCAAACTCTTGATGAGTATCACAGGAGATCTTATCCTCTAATTGTATTAATAAACCACCTAAAAAGTGTAAGTGCTAACAAATTAAGAACAATACACTAAGCGACTACATAAATCAATTGGAAACAAATTTGAGAGGTTGCATGCCCTCTTTTGCACGTCACCTCTCATTTTCACCAATGTTATCAATATTTTATGTCATTGCACGGTGGTAACAGGCCAAATAAGGTTACTGTAATGAGGGTATTTGTACTGACAGCTCGAAATACTTTTCACTTGATTCCTATGCGTGTGGGGCTACTTTCCTGGGTGGCAAGTGTGAGACGAGCACTGGAGGACACAGCGCACTGCGTTTCCGGTTGGGGGCTGCACTTCTGCGAATACTAAGAGGGTCGTACATAAATGGGCTTAAGCGCCCGGTGGGACGACTGACATCGGGCGAGTTTCGCCTATTGTATGTGGGGTGAAACGACTTGTGAGACGTCTGAGGGTCGCTGCAATTTGTGTGTTTACCGTTCCGGCGTGTCTGGAACGTAGACTGCAGGCGCCGACAGACTGCATTGTCCTCGTGATTCTGAGAATACTTGTGGCCCGTGCCCTGCAGGGGCGTGACTGTCTGGCGCTGGATGGCCGGTGGTCTAGGCATGTTGTTTTCGTAACCAGTCAAACGGCAAGTTCAGTGCCCTCAGCTGAGTAGCAGAGGCCTAATTGGTCAACTTAAACTGAGGCTAGTTGACGTCATAAAGCCCTCCTCGAAATTAGAGGGAACGGTCGCTATTGGCGCGAATGATGTTCTGAGACAGTGTGGGGGAATTTTGGAATCAGCACTGAATGCTGATTCGCGCTTTTCGAGGGTAGTAGGGAGTTGAGCAATGTTGGCTTCACTCTTGCATTGCGCGGGCGCAGGGCATTCGGGATCTGATCTTCATCAAAATTGGACGGTCTTGCGACTTAGCCACACTTTTTCGGAAGAACTTAGAATTCTCGGACAGCCTTCGAGACCAGGGGTTGAAACAGAGTTGCTGGACAGCAGAAGTCGGCGTCTACATCATCATAACGCTGCCTACCGACGATGTGCTGCAGATTTTAGGACTGGTACAGTATCTTGTGGCTTCGGCATTGTAGGACCTATCATTTTTATACCGAATCCCTCATCAGCAGGCGCGCTCGCTTGCTACAAGTATATCTTGCGTGTTTCTCCATGTGATCCCATTTGAGCAATACTGCATTATAGCCAGGGGAGTAATATTTGATTCATTAGGACCTCCAGTCACTATCATCAGTCTATTGCATCACAGAGAGTAGGAGCCCCTTGTTCTCGAGCCAACTCTTATTTTCATAACAGTTCTGTATAACCTACCATATAGCCTACTGTTTGTATTGACAATCAAGTACCTTTGTGTTCTGATTTATAATAAATCACATTGTAATATTTAATCCGCATATCATTTCATAGATAGGTGCAGAATCCCATTTCCTGTCGTTTTTTATAATAAAATACCGCTTTTTCTTTACTGAGTGTGCACTCCTTATTTTACCAACTACCAGGGTCCACCATCAATCCCTTTCGTTACCGTTGCGCACACTCTGTTCCTGTTTTTTGCGGGTAGACATAGCCTTCTTGGTTACGCTCACTCCGACTTTGTCAGTGCTGCCTAATCTCGCGCAATTTGGGCATTTTTCCGCGCATCTCGTGCATGTTCATTTCTCATCCAATATTCGCCAGTATTAAAGCAGTGCAAACTCTTCTCCACCCCTGCACCTCGCAAATTATTGTTAACTCTAACTTAATGATGTAATGAGGCCGCAGAGGCCAACTGTCAATTCTTCTGCTGAGATTTCTGAGGGGTGAGGGGTGCGATGGTCTGATTTCCACTACGTGAGTTTGGTGATCACCTTGCGGATTCCGTCTACCAATCCACCCATTATTTCTCGTTTGCCGTGAGTTCCATACCGGCTGCATGAAGTGGTTAGAATTTCGTATTTCCCTCCTGTTGCTACTTCTGTTTTCGTGAAAGGAACCGCCAAATGTTCTCCATCTGCTTCTATCATTCCCCTGAAGTTCATTATGAAATCTTTGGCCTTGGTTTTGATTTTTTGTTGCCCTGTTTCTATTTGTATTTTATTCGTCAATATTTCCTCCTGATGCTGATACACCTTGCGAATTAAAAAAAATGGCTCTGAGCACTATGGGACATAACTTCAGAGGTCATCAGTCCCCTAGAACTTAGAACTACTTAAACCTAACTAACCTAGGGACATCACACACATCCATGCCCGATGCAGTATTCGAACCTGCGACCGAAGCGGTCGCGCGGTTCCAGACTGTAGCGCCTAGAACCGCTCGGCCACTTCGGCCGGCTTGCGAATTTCGTTCATTATGTCTCATTCGGCCTCTCGCGTTTTGTGCTTCCTCGACAAAGTCTAGCTGTTGTAGAGCGTTTCTGAATGACTCTAATGTGTCATTACATTTGCCAACGAGCAGTTCCTGGTACCTTAATGGGAGGTTCATGTAACAGTGTCGCATTATCTCCTTATCACTATACAGTTCGTCCAGGTAACGTTTCTCGTTGACAAGCGTCTCGAAAAACTTTACCGGACTGCGGCACCCCGGTGCTTCGTAATCCTTCCCTCACATAATCTCCTCTTTAATCCTTTTCTGGATGTCCTGTGACCAGTAGGTATTTAGGAAAGCCTCCTTGAATTCACAACTGTGGCGGTTTGCTGCAACGCTATACATGTGCTCTGCTATTGAACCTTTCAGGTATCCACAGAGAAATTCCAATTTGTATTCTAGTGGCCATGACTCGGGTGTTAAGTCCCCTATCATACCGAGCAATCCATGACTTGTGGTGTATTGAATTCTGCTTCTCTTTATATACCTGAAAATTTTCAATTGAGAGAAAACGTTTTAATTCAAAATGTTTATAATTTTGCGCTCCTGGTCTTTCTCTAAATTCTGAGATTTTATGCCAGACCGATCCCTGAATGTGGTTGCACCCTCGTCTCGTGTCATCAGAGTCATGTAGTAGTGCTTCCGTACGTCTGACTCGCTCGCAACTGGGGTCCGGCTCGGTAACTTTGTGTACTACGCACCACAGATTGCGCGCGCTCTAACAAGCGTCGTACTCCCAAGTGGGCGCTCGTACTGTATATCGGCCTGTGCCGGGGAAGTGGCTCCAGGTGGCCAACAAACTCACGGCGACATACTGTTGCTTCTGGCTGAATTTCTGTACGAGCGAACCGTTCGCATGTTTGTCTCACCTCATCCGTCAGCTCATTCTGCTGGGTAGTGAGACGTTTTTGCTCGTCTTACTGTGCCTTTTCAGCTACACTCTGTTCCTGTTTTTTGCGGGTAGACATAGCCTTCTTGGTTACGCTCACTTCGACTTTGTCAGTGCTGCCTAATCTCGCGCAATTTGGGCATTTTTCCGCGCATCTCGTGCTACTAATATGACTCTCCTAGCCTTACGTTTGGACTCTACCGCTACTTCTTGCGTCTCATCTTACATTTTCCTAATTTCTTCAACCTCTGCTTTTACACCTGACCTGATTTACGTTTTCGACAAACTCATCAGCCCTCCTTTTAATTTCCTTAATTTCTTTTATGACTCCGACCTGTCTCTTTTCCTCCTTTTCTTGTCGCTTCTGAATTTCCTTAATTTCATTAATGAGGGTCTCCTTTCTCTGGTCTTGTTCCTACCGTCTCTTTTGATCCCTTTCTTGTCGTCTCTTCTCTTTCTCCTGCATAAATTGAATGACCGAATCTAATTGCGCACTTCCAGTAACATACCCACGACTAGACGCATGCGATTCAACTGCTCTATGACGCCTTGTCCGTGAAATCGGACTGTTACTTTCTCCGGAGTGGCCGAGCGGTTCTAGGCGCTACAGTCTGGAACCGCGCGACCGCTACGGTCGCAGGTTCGAATCCTGCCTCGGGCATGGATGTGTGTGATGTCTTTAGATTAGTTAGGTTTAAGTAGTTCTAAGTTCTAGGGGACTGATGACCTCAGAAGTTAAGTCCCATAGTGCTCAGAGCCATTTGAACCATTTGTTACTTTCTCTGTCTGTTCTTCTTTCCCTATTTACAGAACCGACATAACCTACCGCCTCGGCATCCTTTTCACTTGCTCAGAGCCATTTGAACCATTTGTTACTTTCTCTGTCTGTTCCTCTTTCCCTATTTACAGAACCGACATAACCTACCGCCTCGGCATGCTTTTCGCTTTCATTTCTTGAGTGAAATGAACCATCATTATTGGAGTATTCTGCATTTGATATTTGTGTCCTGTTTGCAAAGTGATTTAAATGAACTTCTTCCGCCATTCTATTTAGTTCTGCACCAGTGGCTGGCTCGTGTACCATTTTGGAAGGCATTAATGCGCAGCCTTTCTCACTACACACAAGAGCTTTGCTTCTCGTAAGCATTCAAATCAATCGCTACTTCCGCAAGCTTCCGACTCTAATGTATCATGTGCGACAACTCTACTCTGATCTTTTTTCAAATAATGCACACATTTACACATAAGCCCACGAAACAAAACGTACTCTAAAGCATTGTACACATCCACATGAAGAAATTTGTTCCGCAAAAGCATGCACAATGCTGTTAGCAGCGACGCAACATCAGGCAACAAGTGACGCAGAACTCACTGACAAGACAAAATGAGAAACAAACAAACCAAAATCAATGACACAAACAATATATACACCGAAAAGAATCACTACAACATACTACAAATTACTGGGATACAACACATAGTGCCAAAACCAAGTCTAAATGTTTTCAGTGCACCATAGTCTCACTTTGGAAAAAAAAAGAAAAAAGGGCAGGCAACACACTAACTACCTCACAAAAGTGCCATGATTTGAGTTGCTGACAATACTTCTGAGTGATGATAACTGTTATTATATTTACATAAAGAAAAGTATTAGCTTCTAAATAAACTTATAATCGTCAGCTACACCCTTAATTTTTATATACGAAATTAATGAATTTACTCATGGCACTTTTGTTGTCTCTACCTGCTGCCACTTTCAGAACTCAAATAAATAATCTAATTAATTGATTTAACAAGATTGGACCTTGAATTGGTGGTGTACCCATGTACCACCACAATAAAATAAAACAGTGAATAGTTAAGGGAGTACAAATGAGAATAGTGGTGTATTTAAGTTTACAAAAAAATGAAAAGTTTTATTAATCCTTTTATAGCTACAACAGGCTGATAAATGTTACAAACAAATCACAAATACAAATCAGAAAAGGGATGGTGCTTGATTGGCAAAGCATTCATTGGGGTTGAAGCTATACATATTCTCCCCTGAATTCATTCCGTTTACAGTGCAAACTGACTTCGTTTACATGAATCCACTATGAGGCCCAAAGAAATGGGACAAAGATAGCACCATCCCCCCTCTGCATTGTTGCCAAATTTATTCAAGATGCCGGATTGGAGATGGCGGCCATAGATGTGGCAACATTGCACTGATGTCATGGTGAGAAGTTCAAATTTTGATGGGAAAATAGGTCAACTGGGCGACCTCCACTAACCTAAGTCCAGCCCCCCTCCCCTCCACCCTGCCCCATCTCCCTCCCCTCCTTTTCCCATCTGGCAATTGATGGAAAAAGGACTCAGTCTGTGCTGGGCCACTGGATAGGATGGGCATAAGTCTTTATTTTGTATGCACTTTTTATTTAAACAAGCCACATCCCCCTCAGTCTGTGTTGGGCTGCTGTATAGGACAGACATAAGTCTTTTTTGTATGAATTGTTTATTTAAACAATTTGAGTTGTCATAGGCAGTAGCTCCATGTAGCGTGTTCACTTTGAGGTCTGGAGTCCAATTGACATAGTCCACAACACCACCACCAAAGAGCACTGTCAGCCCTCTCTCTGCCACTTCTGTGACATAATCCAAGATGGCGGTCTGGGGAAAAATTGCGGGAAAAGGACTCAATCTGTGTCTAGCTGCTGGACGCGGAGAATGGGTATAATTGTTTACTGTGTGTGCCCTGTGTTCAATGGTTGAGATGCCTGTGTTGGAGAAGTTTAACGCGCATATTAGATGTAATTATATAACTGAGGACTGTGTCCACAGCCACCTGCATGATGTTTAGAAAGCAACGATATTTGGTGAAGATGAATACACTTTATCAAATAATTAAGATGCAGCAGGATTGGGTTAAGTTACACTTCACAGCTCATGCTGATCAATGCGTGTGCTGTAACTGCAGGTCATTTGATAAAAGTCCTGTCAGTTTCCCGATGTGCAAGAGGCAAGACATTTATGCCAGAGCCTCAGCATCCGCTGGGAGAGAGGCCACGTGCCAGGCTCATGGTCCACCATGTGGTAGCTGCAGGGGTGGCCACGTATTTCCTGTTGGGTTGGAAATACCTGCAGCCTTCTTCCTTCCCATCCCCAGCACACAGATACCCTTTGTCATTGAACACGAACTGCTTTGGGAGTTATTAAATCTGGTGTTTAAGCAAATGTACAGAATGCTGTCAGATACATAACTTGAAGATGTCACAGCAACTAAATGTACCACTGTACAAAGAGAGAGAGAGAGTTTTGCAGATGACGCTAAAATATTTAAACAATTCATGACGTAATTACACGTTTTATTCCGAGGAATACCACCACCACCACCACCACCACCACCACGCTTGAGCACAGACTCGAAAAAAAAACCACACCTGAGACACTTCGCGTGCTTTTGTGGGAAATACCCTTATCATTGAGCATGGGCTGCTTCAACAGTTACTAAATGAATATGTTTCTAAATGCACTTTCAAAAAAAGATTGCTGCACAGTAGTTTCAGTCAATTTTACGATGTATACCGCCACACTCGAACATGAAATCTGAAACGATTGCAGCTCACTTGTGAAACCCTCCTGAGACGCTTCACATGCTTTTGTGGGAAACCGAACCCGAAACCGATACCAGTTACAATATCTGATTTTACACGCCAAAATGATGATATTTGGAAGTCTAAATAAATATCTCTATAACTCTAAACAGGACGCTCATCACTTTTCGAGCTTTAGCTGATGTATCAAGGCACTGGCAGAGAGAGAAAAATTTAAGTCCTACAGCTGCTGTGGCGTTCATGACTTTTCTGAAACGGTGAGTCGCTTAGTTTATGTTAGCTGTTGCTGGAGTCAGGGACGTTAATTTCCTCACTTCTCGAAGCACACACTGGTGTCTAAGTGCAGACCGGTTAATCGAAACAAATAACAAACAGAGTACGAAACACTGTCCTACAGACGAGAAAAATGGCTGGAATTATTGGTGAATTTTCGATGTCCTACAGCTGCTGGTCTGGAGGTGCTCTAAGCCACATTGGCGGAATGGTGGGTGAGTGACAGCATCCTGCTTGACTGACCCAGAGGAGAATGATCTCCTTGGTCTTGTCTCTGAACATTCGAACAAAGAAGACATCATGTGACTCTCAGACGTCACAGAACTTTCAGTAGATAGCTTGCCCCATCTTGTTCGAACCAGTCTGTAGAGATTCCCATGAAACGCACAAAGGATGTCTTGTGACTCTCTGACGTTATGGAACTTCTTGTGGTTGGTGCCTTCTGATTGGTTCTTAGTGAATTTATCCACCAAACTGCTGCTGCTGCCAATGTGGGAGCACTGTTCGCCATTTTCTGCAGATTGACCAGTTATGAGACTTTCAGGGGCAAAGCTATTTTATACAGATCGAAAAAAAATACAGCACTCATATTGCACTGACATTTAAACCCTACAAAAGTTGTCTACAAATCATGAAATACAGAAACTATCACTGCAGACACTTCCTCAATTACATTGCTCTGCTACTGTCGAGGAAAGTTTAATTTTTCAGCGAGAAGTCGGTCTCCAACCGGGCTATATCACCACATACCATCAGTAAACACAATTCGTGTCCTGCACCATACAAAATCATCACTTCTGCATCCAGCATATAGCTATCAGGCACCAGACAGTCGTACACATATCGTGAAGAAATACAGATCCCAAAAAAACGTAAACACATGCACCATATATAGTCCTCACAGCACTAGATATTTCCCACAACGTCGGTTGGTCATTCACCGTGGCCAATGGTCATGAGTCAACTGCTCTGTCACACGCTGCCCTGACACACGATCGAAGTGCGCTCAGTGGACCGCAGTCAGTCCTTGAACTGGTGTGCAAAGGCTGAGCTGGCACCCCTCAGCACAAAGACATTACGGTTCCCGGCCCCAACCTGCTTGCTTGTTTGCTCCCATGCTTTCTACAGCCACCTCCAGATTCTGGGATTACAAGAGCATTTATATTTTCACGTGGTTTGCCAGAATATCATACTATTTACGTGATAGTTCTCGATTTCAAGAACATAGCAGTATGCTACCGATGGATTGCACAGTACGTTCCGAAGATGAAGAGTGGAAATTGTATCTCGAGAAACCTGAAACTTTAACCAGGTGCAGCGATGTGGAACGGGCTGCAAACAACTAACTAGAAACTTATCTCATCTGCTATGATCTTTACGTGAAAACTCGAAAAAATAGAGGAAACTGGTAGTTTCACTCGTATTTTTTAACGAATACCGTTGTCACTGATAAAATAGATTCCAAACCATCCTTCTACTTTACAAAGTCAATCAAGGTCTTTCTCATGTCTAGAGAACTAGCAATTGTGTCTTCCACCGTTTTCACCGTCTAGATGCACACAACACGCACTACATTCACTGTTGCCTAAAACAAATGAAGACGGAAAATACGCTGAAGCAGTCAACGGGACAATTTATATGGGAGAGAATATTGTTCAGCGCAAACACATGCCCTTGTTGAATCTTCTTAAACTGCCATGGAGAAAGCAGGCGATCACGATGTCTGCCCAATTCTAGTTTGCTCTTCAGCCACCTGGAGGGCGACACAGTTAGGTCGCTGTATTTCCGTACCCCAGCCAGCTTCTCTAGTTCTGACAGCTCTCCCCGTGAGCCGGAAATATCAATCGTTCTGGCCACAGGCCGCTGCTGCCAAGTGTCCTGTACCCCAGGCAGAATCGTCCTAGGAAACCAGGCACATATGCTTTATCACTGTAAATTAAATGTTACCATTGCAGTCTCAATCTGATGACATTTGACAATTAGCAAAGTATTAGAAATACCCCTCCTGACGACTGTGGCTTTGGAAAAATGAAAACCTATATCCTTCTTATGACTGGACATAATTTTCTACGTAAAAAAATCTTTCATTCCTGTTACGGCTATCTCAATTTTCCATATCAGATTCATACCTTCTGTACGGTAGGACAATATCATTTCCTTTGCACTTGTCAGAACATGACCACTGTAACATACTTTATAAGCCTTCTTATCACAGTGACTATATCACACACCTCCTACTACATATAGTACTTCGACAATACCTGAATGCAGGTGACACCAAACAATATCGAGCGAAAATCGGCGATGGATGGCCATGCCTCATTTGTTTTTCCTGCGACTGGTACTGGTGTGTGTTACCAACAGAGACACACTCGTCTTACAGGCGGCCAGCTATTAAGAAACACGATCGCAGCGGTTGTGTTACAGTGACTCTGGATAGAAAGTGGTCTTGGTTCGACTGGCGCACACAGTTATCGCTAACGATATCCACGTTAAAAACATTGCAAGCTTTATAAATCGAGATATGGATTGCCTCCGAATGAAGTGGTCTTCCAGACAAATACTGCGACATTGAATATGGACGGTGATCGCGGGGTGCACATCGCCAATGGTGTAAGCTCGTAATAGAATCGCCGAATTTAGAATGTGATTTGGCTTAGGAACGTTGTATTAAGCCGGTATTTGCAACTTCTTCATGGCGCCACTAGTATTTGTAACGGACTCTATCTCGATGCCATGTCACAGGTTCTGCAATATATCGACTAGGTTATAGACGAGGGAGAACAATGGTTGACTGAGAACGATCACGTATAGTACATGATGTGCTATGCGACGAATCACTTTAAAAAACGCAAAGCTAGACTGAGATGATAAGAAATGTACTAAATCCTATGACAAATATTCTGGCTTTTCAGATCTATAGTGTTATGCTTTTCGACAGAAATGCTGTCTGCAGTTTGGAGTCAAGTCTTTCCATTCAACTGCATATCTGCGATGGATTCTACGGAGATGTCTTTTAATGCTTACAGCCACTCGTGAATCATATTCGTGGCACTCTCATATCTCGAAACCTCTTTCAAACCTATCTGCTACAGTAAAACTCCAATGTTGCTTTTTACACAGTCCTTTTGCATCTTGTAACTGTTCCTCAGTCTCTCTCTGCCATCTCTGCAGCTTTGTTTATGTGATCGTTCCAATTTAAGTTGGAACTGAGCACAAGTCGGAGAGCACTATATATACCATCTGCAACATTTGTAGAAACTGGGTGAACTTAGTTAATGTGACTGGACTGTGTGAAAATGAGAGCATGTTGTCATAGCTCTGCCAACCATGTACGATGTGTAAGGCCAACACCAAACTAAGCTTTCTCCTGCAATATGAGGTAGCAGAAAATATAGTACATACAGTTATGGGAACTTGGAGAGGGAAAAGGATGTCGCTACCGTATTGTAATGCATTTCCAAAATACATATAAGTACCGCAGTCTGAAGGAGATCTGCTTCCTTCAGGGTGCAATCATGTCTGCGACCCAAGCATTTTCTATAGGCATTATTTTGTACCATCCAACAGGGAAAAAAAACTACTATCTATAAAATCCCTGCTAACTTCATCTGACAGAGAACTCGATATATACACTACTGGCCATTAAAACTGCTACACCAAGAAGAAATGCAGATGATAAACGGGTATTCATTCGACAAATATATTATACTAGAACTGATATGTGGTTACATTTTCACGCAATTAGGGAGCATAGATCCTGAGAAATCAGTACCCAGAACCACCTCTGGCCGTAATAACGGCCTTGATACGCCTGGGCATTGAATCAAACAGAGCTTGGATGGCGTGTACAGGTACAGCTGCCCATGCAGCTTCAACACGATACCACAGTTCATCGAGCGTAGTGACTAGCGTATTGAGACGAGCCAGTTGCTCGGCCACCATTGACCAGACGTTTTCAGTTGGTGAGACATCTAGAGAATGTGCTGGCCAGGGCAGCAGTCGAACATTTTCTGTATCCAGAAAGGCCCGTACAGGACCTGCAACATGCGGTCGTTCATTATCCTGCTGAAATGTAGGGTTTTGCAGGGATCCAATGAAGAGTAGAGCCACAGGTCGTAACACATCTGAAATGTAACGTCCACTGTTCAAAGTGCCGTCAATGCGAACAAGATGTGACCGAGACGCGTAACCAATGGCACGCCATACCATCACGCCGGGTGATACGCCAGTATGGCGATGACGAATACACGCTTCCAATGTGCGTTCACCGCGATGTCGCCAAACACGAATTCGACCATCATGGTGCTGTAAACAGAACCTGGATTCATCCCAAAAAATGAAGTTTTGCCATTCGTGCACCCAGCTTCGTCGTTGAGTACACCATCGCACGCGCTCCTGTCTGTGATGCAGTGTCAAGGGTAACTGCAGCCATGGTCTCCGAGCTGATAGTCCATGCCGCTGCAAACGTCGTCGAACTGTTCGTGCAGATGGTTGTTGACTTGCAAACGTCCCCATGTGTTGACTCAGGGATCGAGACGTGGCTGCACGATTCGTTACAGCCATGCGGGTAAGATGCCTGTCATCTCGACTGCTGGTGATACGAGGCCGTTGAGATCCAGCACGACGTTCCGTATTACCCTCCTGAACCCACCGATTCCATATTCTGCTAACAGTCATTGGATCTCGACCAACGCGAGCAGCAATGTCGGGATACGATTAACCGCAATCGCGATAGGCTACAATCCGACCTTTATCAAAGTCGGAAACGTGATGGTACGCATATGTCCTTCTTACACGAGGCATCACAACAACGTTTCACCAAGCAACGCCGGTCAACTGCTGTTCGTGTATGAGAAATTGGTTGGAAACTTTCCTCATGTCAGCACGCTGTAGGTGTCGCAGACCTTGTGTGAATGCTCTGAAAAGCTAATCATTTGCATATCGTAGTATGTTCTTCCTGTGGGTTAAATTTCGCGTCTGTAACACATCATCTTCGTGGTGTAGCAATTTTAATGGCCAGTAGTGTATATATATCGAAAGCAAATATTGTCTATGTGCTGGCATCGAGCATATGTGGTGATCCTATTAAATATGCAGGTATTGATCCATTGGAGCAGGTGACCAGTGATTGAAGTCACCCGCACAGACCAGTACAAAGTTTCATCACCTCTACTGTAGAAGGGCCACATGCTACAGGCTATCAGTCACAAGAGAGTGTCCCTGATTTGCTGTCTGATACATTGTTTTTTTCTGCTGTAACACGTCTACACAGTGTATGACTACAGCTTTGTACAACGCTATACAGTTTGTTTTCTCCACCACGACTTCGAGGTTTGTGTCAAGCTCTAAGCTGACATTGGCACATTTTGGTCCATTGGCTCTCGCAGAAAACTGGACATCGCATGGTGTAAATTATGCTGCTGCTTCCACAACTCACACGGGATTATTGAAATAAATGACTGTGTCGATGTTTCTTATTGACAAAAATGCAGAAGGCATAACAACATATGAAAACTGGAAGAGATTTGCGACATTGTGAAGGGTTTTCCATTAGCTGCCTGTCACTGATTAATGACCTCTACATTTAAACTTATCTTTCACAGTGACAGGGTAGCATATTACTCGGTGTTCCATTTTGACTGTTTCCTCATATTGTGGTCAAGTACACGATCACTGTTTCGGTGCTAGCTATCCCTGGAAGGCGTTGCCCCTCCACCAAGACTCTTCCTCCATATCAAACAAGTGATGTCAATCAGTCATTATGTGGTAATCAACAGCAGACCATTGGATGGATGGGATGAAAAAGACACAGTCAATGTACTGTAATAAGCATCACAGTTGATAGTGCGATCAGCTGTGGCAATTTTACCATTTTTTCCAAGTAATTTCAGCACCAACCAGTGACGTGCCAGCATGCTTCCCAGTTTCTGTATCATAGCTAAGCCATCTCTCCACTACTTTGTGAGTACCATTGCGAATGTAGATAGTACATCCATTCATTGTTAATTATTGAACATATATTCCAAATTATACCAGACAGCTATCTACATATTTCTAGCACTTCGATCATAGTATATAATTTACGATTACCATTGCCCATCTTTCACTATACAGATCGGCGTCACAGAGCTTTCTCGCTTTCTTAGGATAAAGTTAAAGATTGAAAGATGTCGCATTGTCTTTGAGCAACACTCCCTGCAACATTGTCACCAACTGAATTTGCAACTGACCTGAAGTAGTCTGCTACATTCCATGTCTCGTGAAGGAGCAGAGCGAGCCCGTAATTTCTGTTCCACACCAATCTCACTCATGATGGCCATCCAAGTGCACAAATTTCTCCAGATGCCCGCATGTCGAGGAGGTTAGCGCCCCTTGTCGGTATATAGTAGATATGAAAATGTTGTGGTGACATAACAGACGGTTAAGAAGAAGAAGAAACGTGTGTTTTTTACAATGATGGAGCTCCAGACAGACGGATTTTGAAGCATTTTACGTAAATCAACTGCGCTATCGATTCCAAAGCATTGTTCTAGTGTCTGGTGTCAATACCAAGAAGGCACTGGTAAGAGAGAAGATAAACACATACACTCTAAAGCAGGTCATAGATGTCCAACATCTTTCATACATCCACCCTGCAAGTTTTCTAGATTAACCATCAAGATCAAGATTAACCATTAATAGGCGCTCATCTGGAGATGGATTGGATCGGAAGTTGAACGAAGGGTAGAGTTTTGAAGGGCAGAGGGGAAAAAAGTGCCAAGGCAAGAGGCAAGGGAAAAAAACCTCTGGGATAGTTGGGTCGGTTTGTAAGAGCAGTAGCGGTTTTCTTGCAAGAGTAGGCTTTGTTAGTACTGGTATCATGCAGGTCGATACCTTTGACGTTGTGCAGTGGTGTTGCTCGTTGGCTGCTGCTGGGTACCGGTGTTCATTTCTCGATCAGCGCCAGCATATCTGTAACAGTTAATTTCATCATCGTTTAGTGTCCGATACGTCATATATCGGAATCACAGTGTAGGGTAGTGTTGGCGATTTGTTTGTGCGTTAGTGTGCGAGATTGTCGATTTCCACGCTGTAGCCTGTTGGTCGGCTTTAATAGCAGTTAGCATATCAAGTCAATGTTGCTGATTTGCAGGGGCTTGCCGAAGTTGTCGCCTGTGGGTGTATGTTAGCTCGCCATAGGTGGTTATGCCCTAGCTAATAGAGTCTTTGGCCGCTTA
Organism: Schistocerca americana; assembly: GCF_021461395.2. NCBI lineage: Eukaryota > Metazoa > Arthropoda > Insecta > Orthoptera > Acrididae > Schistocerca > Schistocerca americana. Next base: position 480,682,653 of record NC_060120.1, read on the forward strand.
TGCTTCCACCTATGGTTGTGATCATACTTTCCCAGAGAAAGGATTGTTCGAGTCTCTCAAGCTCCTGTATAGTATTGTGGTGAGGTTTTTGAATACTTCCTTGAGGGTTTCAAGGTGATATTCATTGTGAAGATACACGGTGCCTGTGTATTGTGGAGCGTTGCTAATGATGCGTAGCACTTTGTTCTGTATGCTCTGCAGGCGGCACAGGCTTGTAGGAGCTACGTATCCTCAGATGGGAGCTGCGTAGGTCATCATCAGAGAGATAATCAGTGTCATGTATATGTACCTCGACACCTTCCTATTCAGCGTATTTTCCCTGTCAGAGCATTGAGTAGAGTTGCTTGAGCCTTGCGTGTCCTCCATTGGCAATGTATTCAGTGTGGTCCCCCAATGTACTCGTAAGTTTCCGGTCCAGTCAGACACCGAGATATCTGATTTTCTCTCGGAAACGTATTTGGCGTGCATTTAGTGTTACCTATCGATAGTGTTGGTGTTTGCACAATAGCTTCGGTCTGCGTGTGAACAGAACTGCTTCGCAGTTGTCGACGTTTATTTTAATACGCATTCGTTCCAACCAAGGCTCGGCAGTTCTGAGTGCCGTCTGTATTCGTGAATTTATGTTCAATAGGCTTGCAAAAGGTTCAAAAATGGCTCTGAGCACTTTGGGACTTAACAGCGGAGGTCATCAGTCGCCGAGAACTTAGAACCGCTTAAACCTAATTAATCTAAGGACATCACACACATCCATGCCCGAGGCAGGATTCGAACCTGCGACCGTAGCGGTCGCGCGGTTCCAGGCTGAATTCCTTAGAACCGCTCGGCCACCCTGGCCGGCCTTGCAAATGGATGGATGTGTCATTCGCGTAGGTCGTGTTTTGTGTTGCTGGAAAATCATTAATGTAGAGGTTGAACAAGATGGGCCCAGGATGTTTCCCTGGGGTACTCCACCTTATATACCGTGTTGTGTCGATTGTTTACCCTGCATATCAGTGTTAAAACAGCTGTTCTTGAGATATGAGTATATGAGACGTACGAGTCCGTCGGGGAAACGAGCATCGCTTAATTTACGTATAAGGCTGTTGTGCCAGAGATGGTCAAAGGCTTGTCTGATGTCCAGGAAAACGGCCCCTGTGGCATTGTTCGTGTTGTAGCCATGTGTTACATGTTCGACTACACGGAGGAGTTGTTGTGTTATTCATTCCGAAAGTCCAGGAATACGGAATCAGTCTGAAATCCCTTGTCAATAGCACCCAACACTTCATGTGAATAAAGAGCGAGTTGAGTTTCACAGGAATGATGTTTTCTAAATCCATGTTGACTGTGTGTCAATAGACCGTTTCCTTCGAGGTAATTCATAATGTTCAAACACAATATATGTTCCAAAATCCTACTGCATATCGACGTTAATGATATGAGCCTGTAATTTAGTGGATTACTCCTACTACCTTACTTGAATATTGGTGTGACCTGTGCATCTTTCCAGTCTTTGGATATGGGTCTTACATCGACTGAGCAGTTCTGTATGATAGTTAGGTATGGAGCTAATTCATCAGCATACTCTGAAAGCAGCCTCATTGGTATACAGTCTGGACCAGAAGCCTTGCTTTTTTATTAAGGGATTTAAGTTACTTCACTACTCTGAGGATATTTACTTCAGTATTGGGGCAACACTGGTACAAGCCCACTCTGCATTGTTGCCCAATGTATCCAAGATGGCGGCGATGACGTAATCCAAGATGGCGGTGATGACGTCATTCAAGATAGTCGATTTTGGCGGCAAGTTTGAATTTTGGCGGGAAAGTGTCATGGCCCCCCTTCCCCAGAAAAATTGTGGGAAGTTCAAATTTCAACAGGATAAAGCAACACACCTCAGTTATCTCTACAAAGCAAAGAAAATCGCTGGAATAGAGCTCACTCGGCTTACCTTCACTAACCTAAGCCACCCGACCGCCACTTCCTCCTACAACTGGCGCCAAGTTTGAATTTTTGCAGTAAACAAAGGTCACTTGGGGTTTAGCTACCAAACTAAAAAAATTGCCAGAAGATAGGTCACTTGTACTAACCTAAGTCATCCGACTGCCACCTCCTCCCAAGAAGTGGAACCAAGTTTGAATTCCAACAGGATAATGCATCACATTCTGGTTATCTCTACTAAGCAAAGATAATCAGGGGAACGTAGCTCACTTGGCCTAACTCCACTAACCTAAATCACTTGAGTGCCACTTCTTCCTATGAAATGGTGCCAAGTTTGAATTTTGGCAGTAAACAAAGGTCACGTGGGGTTTTCTGCTAAGCTAAGAAAATGGCGCTAAAGAAAGGACACTTGTACAAACCTCAGTCGCCCAACCGCCATCTCCTCCTAAGGATTCATGGGACAAGTCACTTTCATACAGTACGACCACCCAGTGTCATCACCATGAGTTCCGGACTCCAACTGACTTAGTACCCATCACCATCACCAGAGGGCGCTCTCATCTGTGACACAATCCAAGATGGAGGCAAACAGCGTGTTCGATATGAAGTCCGGACTCAAACGCACTTAGTACACAGTACTGCCACCAGAGGGCGCTACCGGGACATCAGATGATGACGCAAGTACCGTAATCCAAGATGGCGGCTATCAGTGTTTTCACCATGGGGCCTAATACATATTGACACCACCAGAGAGCACTACCATGGACTTCGAATGAATTTTTGCGAGTGCCACGCCCACCTGGACTTGGAAGGAAATAGTTAAAGTCTCCACCACAATCCTCAACTGACCGCCACGTCCCCTTACCAACCCATGTTGGCGGGCTAACGTGTACTAATGTGCACTAACGTGTGCTAGCATGCACAGCACATGGCATCATCCAAGATGGTGGGGCGAAATGGAGACAAAATCACTCTGCCTATGCTAAATGTTGTGTCTAGACAAGACAGCCTAGACACAATGAGAGGAAGCCGAAAGGCACGCGCTTAAACTCACGCAGGCTGGCGTGAGGTCTGAAACAGGATATGTAATGAATGCTATAAAGAAAAGTACGTAGCTGCTGGAATACTTAACTTTAATCCATAATTGTAGAACATTGGTCTTGTTGATACAGTATTATCATCTCAATATAACTTGGTGATGGCGCCTTGCTAGGTCATACCAATTGACTTAGATGAAGGCTATGCTAACTATCGTCTCGGCAAATGAGAGCATATTTGTCAGTGTGGCGTCGCTAGCAAAGTCGGCTGTACAACTGGGGCGAGTGCTAGTAAGTCTCTCTAGACCTGCCGTGTGGTGGCGCTCGGTCTGCTACCACTGACAGTGGCGACACGCGGGTCCGACGTATACTAACGGACCGCGGCCGATTTTAAAGCTACCACCTAGCAAGTGTGGTGTCTGGCGGTGACACCACACTAAACATAAGTCTTTATTATTTGCAAGCAATGTCTCCACCACGAAATCTGGACTCCAACTGACCTAGTGCACATTACTGCCACCAGAGGGTACTGTCATCCCTCCTATGACCTAATCCCAGATAGTGGTCTGTACGGGGAAAATGGCGCAAAAATGACTCAGGCTGCACTGGGCTGCTGCGGAGAGTAAGAAAGGAGTGCACTCTATTTGGTTTGGAACATTTTATTTAGGGATTTTGTATATTTATCACACTGACGCAAAACACTCTTCCTGATGTGCTTGGGGTCACAATACACAGTCTGCAGACATGCAAACAACTCCTAATTTTCCGAAATAATTTCAGTACAGACCTGCAAACTGGACCTAAATAATGCAAGAAAGTGATGTGTAGACACCCTCAGTACTCATAAACTGTCCAATTAGCGCATGGCACAGCCTACAGGCCCACTTATAAAATAATGCAATCAACGCACACAAGCAGGCCCCCCCCCCTGCCCCCTCTCCCATCTTGTCTACTGGATTGCGAAGTGACGTGGTCGTCAGCTGTCAAACCACGCACAGATGCCCACACACATGAGGTGGGGACATCCCTTTCATACTTGATTTCTGAGAAATTTCTATCCAAATACATGTTCACCTAGACACATGTGCTGACGTGATCGGACGGGAGCGCATCCGCGAGCCGTCGCCGAACATAGGTGAAAGTTGCATCTAGGCGCCGTTAGTGTAGCGATCGGACGGGACCGAAGACTTATTTACAGAGTGCACACACTCCAAGCTGACCCACGCATGTGGGTTTGTCACTACCCTCCGTCTAACTGCGGTCCGGCGAAGGCGCTGCAGAAATCTTTTCCTGAATATCACAAGCTACTTTCTCCTTAGCGATTCTAATGGACCATACAGTGACGTGTGGCTGACGCATCTCTGCGCGTAGCTACTTACCATCGAAAGTACATCTAGCAACGTTCTCAATGTTATACTGAAGCCACATTGCTATCCAAAATAACAACGAATTCGAACTCTAGTAAATTGCATAGTGTACCAGAAATACTTACCGTGTACTTTTGTAGGAGTTTTCGGGTTGTCTCAGCTTATATGCACGGACATTCTTGCCCTAACAGAACCTCTTTACGAAAATAACGCACAATAACGCCGAATGCAGTCTTCCTCACGGACGTAACGTGGCACCCACTCCATCACGTTCTACCCTTCCTGCTCTCAACATACGCAAATGTTCTCACCATTATGTAGAGGCACCTAGATCCCATGACAAAGGTTGTGAATGAATCGAGCATTATCATTGGCTCTTATCGAATTTACCTATCGAAGTACTGATGCCGCCGGTATCGAAGCACTGTCAGTCTCTTCTTTCTCGGACTTTCAGCAGTAAAATTATTTTGCACAGATAGCTAAAGTGCATTGACAGTTAAACCCGTAAACTTGTCTATAGATCATCAAATATATACCGGACTCACAAGGATATTGGAAGCCAGAAACATATCGACCAGTGTAACTACAATTAAATATTTCTATTGCTGCTACTGTCTGACACCGATCGTTGTACAGTTAATGTTGTAAGTAGGCTGTTTAGGTTTTTATATTGGTAACGCCACGTAGCGCTCTGTATGAAAATCACTGGCTGTGCTGTGTGCAGTCTGTGGCTGGTTTGCATTGTTGTTGGCCATTGTAGTGTTGGGCAGCTGGATGTGAATAGCGCGCTGCGCGTAGCGTTGCGCAGTTGGAGGTGAGCCGCCAGCAGTGGTGGATGTGGGAAGTGAAATGGCGGATTTTTGAAAGCGGATGATCTGGACGTGTGTCCAACAGAAAAAGTACATTTGTAAGAATGGATGTCATGAACTGCTATATATATTATGACTTTTGAACACTAGTAAAGTAGATACATTGTTTATTCTCTATCAAAATCTTTCATTTGCTAACTATGCCTATCAGTAGTTAGTCCCTTCAGTAGTTTGAATCTTTTATTTAGCTAGCAATAGTGGCGCTCGCTGTATTGCAGTAGTTCGAGTAACGAAGATTTTTGTGAGGTAAGTGATTTGTGAAAGGTATAGGTAATGTTAATCAGGGCCATTCTTTTGTAGGGATTATTGAAAGTCAGATTGCGTTGCGCTAAAAAATATTGTGTATCACTTTAGTGAATGCCGAGTACGTTCAGTTTTGCTCAGCTGTTTGAAAATCAAATAACATAAGATGTTTATCGGCACAGTAATTCATTAATTTTTCTAAGGGGACGTTTCAATGTCTCCTCTTGAGGGCGGTGCTTCTGGAACCAATCTCAGTATCTATAGCGCACGTAATTTTCCACATAAAACATCTCTCACGGTTATCGATGTGCTGAATTTATACGTCCCTCACGATAGGACACACAGTCATCCTCTCTAGTCATGCCACAACATAAACTACAGTAACTTTACAATGTAATACACACATTTTACACAACATAAGCCACAGTAACTTACTGCATTAGCGGCCTCCCACTGATCGCTAGCGAAACATAATTCCCAAGATATAGAATGGAAATTATTTCTCTACAAACGCCAAACTTTAGCGAGGTGCAGTGTGCTGTTAACCACTGAGTAACTAGAAACAAAGAGAGTAAACTCATGCTTCTACTCTCGAATATCGATGTCGGTGATGTAACAGATTTCAAATCACCCCTATAATTTACAAGCCAACTAAGATCTTCCCCATGTCTAGAGAACAGGCAAACGTATCTTCCATATGGCAGATGCACACACCACAATCGATATTCTCTCAACTAAATAAAGGCGCGAAATGTGCAGAAGCAGTCAATCAAACAATTTACGTGGGAGGGAATAACAGTCCAGTGCAAACGCACTTCCATACAAAATCTTCTCAAACTTCCATTTGATCACTAAAGCCGCCCAACACATACTAAGTATTAGTTCGCTATTCGGTCGTCCAGAGGGCGGCAAAGTTAACTCACATACATTCCTACACTCCAACAGGCCTCTGCATTCGGACAGCTGCTGCTGTTACGGGGACCACACCCTGCCTGTATTCGCTAGTGTAGCGTTGGGCAGTTGGCTGTGAACAGCGCGTAGCGTTGGCCAGTTGGAGGTGAGCCGCGAGCAGTTGTGGACGTGGGGAGAGAGATGCCAGAGTTTTGAGAGGTTACTATGGGCGGACTATCTGGACGTGTGTCCGACAGAAAAAGAAAATTTGTAAGACTGGATGTCATGAACTGATATATATATATAATGACTTTTGAACACTATTAAGGTAAATACATTGTTTGTTCTCTATCAAAATCTTTCATTTGCTAACTATGCCTATCAGTAGTTAGTGCCTTCCGTAGTTTGAATCTTTTATTTAGCTGGGAGTATTGGCGCTCGCTGTATTGCAGTAGTTCAAGTAACGAAGATTTTTGTGAGGTAAGTGATTCATGAAAGGTATAGATTATTATTAGTCAGGGCCATTCTTTTGTAGGGATTATTGAAAGTCAGACTGCGTTGCACTAAAAAATATTGTGTATGAGTTTAGTGATGATCAGAATAAGTAAAGAGAGAACAGATAGTTTTGCTTAGCTGTTTTAAAATCAAATAGTGTAAGAGTTTTTCCAGCACTGTATTTCTTTACATTCAAAGGATAAGTTTCAATGTGAGAGAAATTGTGTAAGTATACGGAATGTTTGGTACTGAGTTCTACAGGATCCTTTTTTTTTTTTTTTTGTTGACTGAAGTCTGAAGTAAGGCTGATGAGATGAAGTGAGAGCGATAGGCGCTTTGGACAAGGGAACTATCGAACATTCGCTATAACGATACTATGGTGGAAGCCTTATACTAATAAGCGACACCGCTATCTTGACTGGATGCTATGATTGTGATAAGGATTTAATTTTCTTTGTATTCCATCACGAATATACGTTTCGGAGAAAAGAATTCTGTCTGCGCAAGACACATCTAAAGAAAATCGCCCCGGGAAGAAATGGCGACGAAATAACAGGGAGGAATCGCGAGCACGCTCTTGCTTTGCATCGCTTTACAAGGCTGTCCCGAGAGGGCGCTGCCATGAATTAATCATAAGTTTGAGGTCATCAATTTTATTCGTTTATGAGAATTTCTGGTTATTGTTCTATAATGAACGCAATTATTCGGTGTCGTTCCCAGAATTTTTCATCAAAGTTGTTTCTTGTTGCTACGGCCTTCAGTCCGAAGACTGCTTTAGTGTAGCTCTCTCCACGAGCCTATCCATTATCAGCCTTTCATCTTCGCATAAGCATTGCAACCTATATCCATTTAAAGTTAGTCACTATTGTCAAATGTTGATCTCCATGCACAATTTTTACCCCCAACCTTCCCAACATGGCCAGTTTCATAATTTTTAAATGCCTTAGAATGAGTGCTAGCAACACGACCCTTCTTTTAGTCAAAGTATGTCATAGATTTATTTTCTCCCCAATACGATTCAGTACCTGTTCATTACTTATACGATCTATCCAATTACTTATGCGGTCTATCCACCCAATCTTCAGCATTCTCCTGTGGCACAATGTTTCAGAAGCTTTCTATTTTCTTCATTGTCCGTGTCTGACTTCCATACATTCAAGACAAATGTCTTCAGAAAAGACTTCTTAACACTTAAATTTATATTCGATGTTAAACAATTTTTTCTCTTTAAGAAAACCCTTTTTTTCTTTTGCCGTGCTACATTTCATATCCTCTCTATTTCGGCCAGCATCAGTTCTTTTGCTGTCCGAATACTAAAATTCCTCGACTACTTTTAGTGTTTCATTTACTAATCTAACTCCCTCAGCATCTCCTGATTTAATTCGACTATACTCCATTACTCTAATTTTACATTAGGAGGCTTAGCGCCGTATAACGATCCTGCCTTGGAGGCGGTTAATTGGGAGATGTGGCTCAGAGCTGGATAGTGACAGACGGTGACGCGAGACTGGACGCGCACGTACTTTATGTGTCAGTCGATAGAGGACAATATTGGATAGGGGGACTGTGATATTAGTTTCGATTGTGACCACTAGAGTGCACTAAAGCAACAGAATGTTTTTCATAAACTGTTCTAGTGTTTTCATAATGTGTTATTATGTCTTTTTGTGTATATAAAATGTTATAAATGTGTTTTAGCAGTATGAATGAGTGTGGTGTAATGTTAATATGAAGATAATTGTTTAACGAGTTATGTAGTAGGATTTAGTGTGGCAACATTTCGAAGAAGTATGGATATGGACAAAGGGGATTTTTGTAGAATAGATTTGTAAAGTAAGTTTATGGTAAAGGGAAAGTTAGTTCATGTATAAATAACAATAATCAATAACTTTATGCATAAACAAAACTTCAGCGTATTAGATAATTACGACGGTAAAAAGTGCAGTTGTGAGGTTTACTATTTTGCGATTGGTTATGGATGAAAAGCGCGGACTGACGCGGGAGAATGTTGTTTTGCTATTGGCTGTTAAGTAAACTGACCAATGGTAAAGCAATATTCTTCGCGCGCCTTTCTCTGCTGGTAGAGAAGACTTAAGAGTATTCTAGAGAAGAGTGGGAGCCTAGCCGTGAAACAGTTCGGACGTGTGTAGTAGTAGTTCCTATGGAAACGATAAGTTGCCCGATCTAGCAGTGTTTCATACATCAAAAGTGTGGTAAAGTGACGGCCTAATTATTCCGATGGGCGTGTAGAAATTTCGGAATTTTTAAGTGAATTTTGTGACGAGAAAAGACATATATTCCACGTGGCGTATTGAGCAGGTCGGTGGCTAAAACTGTGACTGCATTTGGTACTGACAGACTTAATATTTGGCGAGCATTCTCAATCAAAAACAATCAGTATTTTTGCAGGTATTACGTTTTCTGGAAATGCAACGCCATAAACTTGCTAACGTGAGTGAAAGGGATTGTGAGTGACTGTGTTAAGACTAGCACAGGCTTGGCAGTGATACTTGTTCACCTAAGTTTCAGAATATATTAATTGAGGAAAAAATTTCCAACCTTTCATTTGTATGAAAACTTTCTCCCGAAACGTAGATTAGTGACTTAAATTGCAGCCTGGTTCACGTCGAAGTACAGTAGGTTTCACTCGGCTTTCCTACTGATGATCAGCTGAGACAATGTTCACAGGTAGGTGCAGGTCCGTCGTAAAGGGACGGAAAGAACCGCGCCGCCGCAATTTGTCGATGCTCATCTTAAAAGACATTTTCAGAACATTAGCCAACTTATCATCTTAGTCACATGCCATTTCTGGTAGTGTAGGGAAGCAGCCTACTCACGCTGTAGTAAATTCACATCAGTTCCATTGTGTGCCAGCCAGTCTACTGTAACTAGCTCTGACGTCATAAATGTTGCGCAATACCTTAAAAATTAAGCAAATGAACTAAAACTTTTCTAGCATGTCAGAAATAATACTAAATTAATGTGTGTTAAATATCAGTTCGATAACTTCAGCCATTTCCGAGATTTGGACGTTTTTCTGGAAAAATCATTGGCGCAACAGAACAGAGCTAGAGACTTCAAAATTTATATTTAAATTCATCTTTCATAATGATTTAATAAAAACAGTACTTTGGATTTCACAAATTAAGACTTTAGTGGAAATTCATGATTTTCTGGTTTTCGTCTCAAAACTGAAGGAAGCAAGATAGATTAAGTAGGCTAGTAAATAAGGCTAGGATGTTTAGATTTAAATAGGTTGGAGATCCACTATGATTATGAAGATGTGTAAAGTTTCTTTTTAATACCTATAAAATTATAGCGATAGCGGATCTCAACAGGGCCAGTTCAGAGCTCATCTAGTGCGTGCAGGGCAATTAAATTAATTCTCTCGCCTAAAGTATTTAACTTAGCCACGTCAAAATTTTATTATCAATACTTACCTGCGTGCTGAATGCACGTTTAAATTAAGAGCTTCTTCGGCCATCAGCCAAAGAAGCTATAAATTATTATGTAACTTGAAGTGGTGCGTTACTAGCCCAGCGGCTAGTCGAGAGAGCCGGAAAGATCAGGCGTTCCCTTCGCCGTCCGCACCGCGGCTTTATATATAAGAACACTGCGCGAGGAAGCAAGGCCCCAGTTCTCTCCAGACGCTGAATGACACGCCATCTGTGTCGGTAGTCGCGTCGCATCAGTGTATCTGCTGCAAACCGCCTCGGGTGCCGTATTAAGTTACTAGAGATACGCGGAACCATGAAGACATTTTATGTGAAGTGTTAATTCTGGGATGATTTTCATTACCTAGCTTCAATTGCGTGTTGTCGTATTTTCACGTGCCGTCGCGGGATAGACATTCTACCATATATTTAGCGTGGCGTTTGATGAAGTATTTTCATCAAATTATGGCGAGCATTCTTTTTAACATTTAATTCGGACATTTATAGTTGCATCAGCGCATTAGACTCTGAACTGCTCTGTTAGTTAGGTTGTAGGGATACTTGTGGTTTTTATCAGTGAATTTCAGAATATACTCAACTATTTTGGAAAACCGTTTTTGATTAGAAATCCCGGACAATCTCCTAATTCCTCAGAGCTATAAGCTGCAGCTATAAGAACATTCTCAGGTAAAGTGGGCACTAGGATATCTATTTACTGGCTCCAAGTTTTATTAAATCACTTTCTGGGGGTCACGGAGTAAATAGAGAGCCAGTGTTGAGAACGGCAAAAGACAGCAATAACAACATTCCAAAAGCTAGGAACTGATTCAATATGCAAGCGTTTATCCAGCAATAGATTTACTATTATTACAAACTTATACATCCGCCGCCCCACATATGGTGCATCGGCCGGGAAATGTTACAACATTCAAACAAGGATATGCAGTTAATTATTATTACAAACTCAATCCGCCGCCCCACATATGGTGCATCGGCCGGGAAATCGACTAAGTGAAAGTGAATTTTAACTATCCGGATTCGCGAGTGAAATGCGACACGCAACTGAGAATAGAACAATGAATGTGTTACGTGTGCATGTGGAAGACGCAATTGGATTAACAACGCGTCTGGATTGACGGAGCTGGCACTGAGTCTAGCGGTGCTGCCGGCATCGCGAGAAGCCAGTCTCGCCGCACCGCAGTCGTCCGCTGGAGCAGCCGACGCAGAGCCTGCAATTGCGGGCCACGCTAACACACAACAGCCGTCGGAGAGCCGTCTGCAGTTTAACGTGCCACGTCGCATCAGGAATCCTGGTACGCCGCGCCGGCAACGCCATACGTCGTGCAGAAGGAACTAAGTTAAGTGAAAAACTGTTAAAAATTTTACTAACCTGCACTAAAAGACTGTCGGCAATGGAACCGCCAAAAGAAACTGAGTTTAAACTTAAATTAGAACCTATGTCTGTTGAGGGAACTGTAAATTCAGACAACGTTTCAAGTGTAAATATGCATGAAAGTAGTAATGTTAAAGTGAAAAATGAAGTATTGTCTCCTGACAGTAGTGTGGGAAGGGGCAATGATTCAATAATAGAGACCCCTGTAGTAAAGCGGAAAGTAGAAATTGTAAATTTATTGGATGATAGTTTCTCTGATGAATTAAAAATGAAACAGTCATCAGAAATGGTAGAGTTTAAGAAGGAGCAGTTGGATATGACTAATCAATCAGAAGTTTCATGTAGTTTTGATGATTCTGGTATTGGAGCTAGTTTTTCGTCACCTGAGTGTGATAAAAAGCCAGCTCGTGAGCAACCCAAAGGTGCTGGGGCTGTGGATCTAAATGTTATATTACAAGCAATAGCTGCCAGTAATGCACAAATGACAGCTGAGTTAAAGTCTGAAATAAGTGAACAGGTCAAAAGCAGTAATGCTGAAATGTCAGCCAGTAATGCTAGAATGAATGCTGAATTAAAGTCTGAAATAAGTGAGGTCAAGAGCAGTAATGCTAAATTAAAGTATGAGATTATGGCCAGCCAAACTAATTTTAATAAACGATTGGAGGTAATGGACGATACCTTCAAGGCTGGTTGCAATAAGTTGAAAGAGGATCTAGACAGTTTGAATTATAAAATTGATTGCAATCATGAGGATATTAAGAAAAAGGTTGCTCAACAGTTTTCTGAAATGTATAAAACAGTTAAATCCGAAGTCGCTGAGGTTCGCAAGGACTTCCAAATGGAAGATGCGAAGCTGGAGCACAAGTTAACAGAAAAGATCGAGGCGGAATCTGAACTGTGCTCAGATAGATTTAAAGATGTTAACATAAAAGTAAACATATGTCAAGCAGAAGTAGAAGCAATCAAAACTGACACTACTCATATTGTGCAAAGAGTAGATAATGTTGAAACGAAAGTAGAAAATATCAGTACTAACATTGCTAACATTGAAAGTAAAGTAGCTTCAGTAACTTCTGGTAATGGTAATGTACAACCAGTTGTAGCTGCAAACGCCGCTTTTATCGGGTGTCGGCAGTTTTTGCGGTTCGATCCAGATAAAAATATCCATCCGCTAGATTTCTGGAACGATTTTGAAGATGTGATTCCATCAACTTGGTCTGAACGAGAGAAAATCTCGTTTATTAGAAGCCATTTAGCAGGTGACGCCATGCGTTGGTCAGCTGATGTTATGTTGAAGTGTAAAACATTAGCGGAGTTTAAAACAGCTTTCATTAATGAGTATTGGTCTAGCAATAAGCAAAATGAAGTGTTGAGAGAATTTTGGAGTGGAAAACGCTTCAATGCAGGCAAGGAATCTATTAAAGAGTTTGCTAGGTCATGGATTTCACGTTTGTCACATTTGGCGGAAAAGCTAAAACCAGAAATGATTATACTAGGTCTGGAAGCTAAACTGCCATGGTACTGGCAAACTAGAATTATATCAGCCCCTAGAGACAATCTGGATCGTTTCATTGAGTACTTGGAACGTGTAGAACGTGTTGCTGCCAATGAGGAGCAAGCACGTAATAATAGAAATGCTAATAATAATGGTAGTAATTTTAGGAACGATCAAAATGGCAATGTAAACATCAGAACAGTAGGTGTTCGCCATCCTAAGAGAGGTAGGAATTGGGGAAATAATTATCCGAACCAACAATGGCGTCCAAGGGATAATAATTTTGTTCCAAACAGAAATATGCATGTAAACAACAGTACGGAAGGTAAGGCTATGCCAGCTAACTATAATGAAACTAAAGGAAACAGTAGTATGCCGAGGCAGGAAAACTAGTTCCCGTCTATGAGGACACTGGCGCTCACCAGGCGGTTACTTTTCCTAAGCCAGTAGTTAAGGGAATTGGTAAGACAGATCAGAATACTCAAACTGAACAGATGGATGAAATGTCGGTAGCACCTAAGGATACAACAGAAATATTAGATCACTCACAGTATTTGATAGATACCGTGTTAGAGACGCTTTCTAAGTGGGAAGAGAAAGAGAAGGCGCAGCAGTGTGACAGTAGGGAAGAGCTACAACATACTGAATTGACAGGTGAAGAAGCAGAAGAAATTCATGCTTATATTTACGATGAGGATGATGTGCTCCTATCTAAAGTGCCTGTGCAGGATGTTGATAATGTACTAATAGATTTAGGACAGGAGATAAGTGAGAATGTAGAGGGTAGGCTGTTGAGGGTCGATGAACCCAGTAGCTGTGACCAGTTGTCACTTGAGAAGGAAACCGACGATAATGGTGAAAGTGGTTTAGCTGTAACTAATGTTATGCCCGGTCTGGAGGCGCAGAATCGCTTAGACTACAGTAATTTGGGTCATGTTCAGCAAACTAAATGTAATGAAGTCGTGCGGTGTTTCGATTTAAAATTAATAGACCGACTGGAAAAGGCAGCTGAAAATGTAATTCAGGAAACCCCTACACACTGTAACCTAAATGTAATGAAGACAGATGTCGATCACTTTAGTTGGAGACATATCCAAAAGGAACTACTAGATGAATGTGAGGAACCACCTGTACAACCTAGAATAAGCCACCCTATAATAATAGTGAATATGTTGGGTATCAATGTACGTTGTCTCTTAGACAGTGGAAGTGAGGTGAGTGCAATATCTCAGTCCTTCTTTGATGCATTACCCGGTAAAGACAAACTTACTGTAATGAGGGTATCAGGACTAAGAATAATTGGTGCTACTGGCAAGGTGTCAAAAACGGTAAAGCAAGAAGCTTTACTACCCTTTAACATTAATGGTAATTTAATTGATCATCCATGTTTAATTGTAAACAATCTCAGTATTGAGGTTTTAATTGGCATAGATTTCTTGTCAAAATATCAGAGTGTTGTTGACTTTGAAAGAAGCCAGTTAAAAGTGGTCTTGCCAATAACAGGAGTAATTATAGTACCTTTTAGTGATAAACATGTAGTAACTGATCATGAAACTTGGGAGCTGCCTATACGAGTTCTGAAAAATAGGAGGTATTGGGACGAAGGTGTTAATCTTAATAACAATAAGCTGAATACAGAAGAAGAAGAAGAAGCAATTATTTTAGACAAAATAGAAACTAAATTGCAGGAAATCGATAGGATTTCAGACAATACAAAGGAAGAACTGAGACAGGTTCTAAAAAGGCATCATAAAGTATTTTCAGATCGACGTGGCAGATTCATAGGTAGTGAATGAATGCTGTAGGGAGGAGGTTGTTCTGTAGCCTCTACACAGTGTGGCAGCTGTGCAGTCCCAGCTGTGTGAGATCTTCTTTCCATTTCAGGTCTCACTCATTCTTCCTCTTTCCTGTCCTCAAAAATTTCGACTTTTTCTTTCCAAATACTAAAATTTTCCGTTATGACTATCAAGCCAGCATTAAGCTAATGAATGCTGTAGGGAGGAGGTTGCTCTATAACCTCTACACAGTGTGGCAGCTGTGCAGTCCCAGCTGTGTGAGATCTTCTTTCCCATTTCAGGTCTCACTCATTCTTCATCTTTCCTATCTACAAAAATTTCGACATCTTCTTCCAACACATAAAATTTTCCGGTATGGTTATCTTTACAGCATTTAACCAATGAATGCTGTAGGGAGGAGGTTGTTCTGTAACCTCTACACAGTGTGGCAGCTGTGCAGTCCCAGCTGTGTGAGATCTTCTTTCCCTTTCAGGTCTCACTCATTCTTCCTCTTTCCTGTCCTCAAAAATTTCGACCTCTTCTTTCCAGACATGAAAATTTTCTGTCATGGCTATCAAGTCATGAGTTCTGGAACCATTCTATCCACCGATTAGTGAAACAAAATACCTAATGTGACAAACCTAATAGTGACAAACAGTAGAGAAGTATGGCATAATTAAGATATAAAATGTATTTGAGTAACAATTATGTATAGTACCCTGGTAATATAGTAAGTACCAAGTGTTGTTTTATTGGAAATGGTCCACCAACAGTAATTTAAAGAGATATATGAATTCATG
Organism: Schistocerca americana; assembly: GCF_021461395.2. NCBI lineage: Eukaryota > Metazoa > Arthropoda > Insecta > Orthoptera > Acrididae > Schistocerca > Schistocerca americana. The sequence goes on from NC_060120.1 coordinate 480,698,369, forward strand.
TACAAGCAGTATCTGAAGTGGTAGTGAAACCTAGTGTATGCATTAGAGCTAACTAAGAAATAGTAAAAGAGATTGCTTAGTGTTATGAAAAATATGCAGATAAGTTGTATGATTAAACTCACCTGGTGTAGCAAGGACAGGCAGTGTAATGGAATTGAGCAGTGTTTGTGGTTGAGACGTGAAGGACACGTCCCTGAAGTATTTATACGGTTGGAGTTGGCCATTATTTTAGTGTAGTGTGTGACAGGATACACCTACACGTATTGAGGTTATGAGTTGGAGGAGTGAATGCGACCATAGGTACCCTTATGTTAGATGAGACAGAGCAGCTCATGGTGTCCTATAGGTTTAAGGAATTTAGCATTACGCTCGTCCATATTTACTTGATGCACTTTAGTGGTAAGTCTGAGAGAGACTACCTGAGGTTTCAGCGTCCAATCGAGTGGAAATGGATTGCCACGTGAGCAAACTAATCAGCTGCAATACACTATGAATATGAAATAAATGTGCTTTCCTATGCTTTAAATATTAATAGAGTGAGTATTAAATAAGTACATACACTAGCAAAATGAATAAATAACATACTGACAGGCGTGAAACATTATTTTAGCTCAGCATAAATACACTTCTAAGTAAGTAAGTACCTAATTGCAGATGTGGAACTGACAACAGCAGAGGACCAATAAGTGGATTTTGTAGTCAACTAAACGTAGTGTGTTTTGAACACTCAAAACTGTACTATTACCTAAAGTTACTCACATGTACAAAGAAGCTAAAAAAAAAAAAACACTAATCATACTCATACTATCTCTAAGAATAAAGTAATCAAAGATGAGTCAGTTAAGTAAATAAGATGCATATTTGTCAGGAATGTACCGAGCATTGGTTCAGTGTTCCGGCCCAGAAATAATAAATTCAGATTAAATATGATTTATGATTGTATGCCTTAGGAGCATAAATTTTCTCTAATACATGACTAACGGCGTTTTGAGCCATTTGTTTACCGATTTTATGACAGTTAAGTAACCATGGGAGTAAAATTGAAAAGGTTCTGTTAACTTTGTTCCAGCAACATACTGAAGGATAAAATGTATATATCCCCATTTCATTGTGACCCACCCATAGATATTAAGTGAACAGAGTCTGAGGCACTCTTTTTGTTTGTTCTACAGGACAAACCAGATAATGGCAGCCTGGTAGCTGCGTGAAAGCGTGGAGTGACTTGGACACAACTCACAGTGACCCCTCCCCTTTCCCCCATGTAATTTAGAGAGAACGTGAAGGACGCACACCATAGCAACTTCCCCTTCTCTACCCTTGTGAATGGAAGTGTAGGACGCCAGCCAAAGCGGCTACAACCACGTGTGTAAAAATTATTTGTGAACTTTTTCTTTCAGGTTTAGAAAAGACTGCTAAGAGATAATCATCTGTTTATGTATCATGTAATTTTCATTGAATTTGTGTATGTAAAAATGTATTTAATGGATCTAAGATTTTCATAATTTTTCAATTTATATGTGTTTGTTTGTCTAAGGCAATATGTATGCCAAAATATTTCGTTGACTTTGTTTTAAAAATTTGAGTAATGAAATTGTTTTAAAGGCAGTGAACATGCCTACAATTTAAATAATTAATGTAGGTAATCAGTTTTCTTTAAAGTTTCTACAGGTTTATATTTCAATTTTGATTTTTCATAGGGAGTTAAACTGTACTCTTGCTTCCCTTTTTGTAATTAAATTTTTTTTTCATTCATTAACATTCATAAACAAAAAAAAAATTTAAGTAGAGGGTGATGTAGGGAAGCAGCCTACTCACGCTGTAGTAAATTCACATCAGTTTCCATTGTGTGCCAGCCAGTCTACTGTAACTAGCTCTGACGTCATAAATGTTGCGCAATACCTTAAAAATTAAGCAAATGAACTAAAACTTTTCTAGCATGTCAGAAATAATACTAAATTAATGTGTGTTAAATATCAGTTCGATAACTTCAGCCATTTCCGAGATTTGGACGTTTTTCTGGAAAAATCATTGGCGCAACAGAACAGAGCTAGAGACTTCAAAATTTATATTTAAATTCATCTTTCATAATGATTTAATAAAAACAGTACTTTGGATTTCACAAATTAAGACTTTAGTGGAAATTCATGATTTTCTGGTTTTCGTCTCAAAACTGAAGGAAGCAAGATAGATTAAGTAGGCTAGTAAATAAGGCTAGGATGTTTAGATTTAAATAGGTTGGAGATCCACTATGATTATGAAGATGTGTAAAGTTTCTTTTTAATACCTATAAAATTATAGCGATAGCGGATCTCAACAGGGCCAGTTCAGAGCTCATCTAGTGCGTGCAGGGCAATTAAATTAATTCTCTCGCCTAAAGTATTTAACTTAGCCACGTCAAAATTTTATTATCAATACTTACCTGCGTGCTGAATGCACGTTTAAATTAAGAGCTTCTTCGGCCATCAGCCAAAGAAGCTATAAATTATTATGTAACTTGAAGTGGTGCGTTACTAGCCCAGCGGCTAGTCGAGAGAGCCGGAAAGATCAGGCGTTCCCTTCGCCGTCCGCACCGCGGCTTTATATATAAGAACACTGCGCGAGGAAGCAAGGCCCCAGTTCTCTCCAGACGCTGAATGACACGCCATCTGTGTCGGTAGTCGCGTCGCATCAGTGTATCTGCTGCAAACCGCCTCGGGTGCCGTATTAAGTTACTAGAGATACGCGGAACCATGAAGACATTTTATGTGAAGTGTTAATTCTGGGATGATTTTCATTACCTAGCTTCAATTGCGTGTTGTCGTATTTTCACGTGCCGTCGCGGGATAGACATTCTACCATATATTTAGCGTGGCGTTTGATGAAGTATTTTCATCAAATTATGGCGAGCATTCTTTTTAACATTTAATTCGGACATTTATAGTTGCATCAGCGCATTAGACTCTGAACTGCTCTGTTAGTTAGGTTGTAGGGATACTTGTGGTTTTTATCAGTGAATTTCAGAATATACTCAACTATTTTGGAAAACCGTTTTTGATTAGAAATCCCGGACAATCTCCTAATTCCTCAGAGCTATAAGCTGCAGCTATAAGAACATTCTCAGGTAAAGTGGGCACTAGGATATCTATTTACTGGCTCCAAGTTTTATTAAATCACTTTCTGGGGGTCACGGAGTAAATAGAGAGCCAGTGTTGAGAACGGCAAAAGACAGCAATAACAACATTCCAAAAGCTAGGAACTGATTCAATATGCAAGCGTTTATCCAGCAATAGATTTACTATTATTACAAACTTATACATCCGCCGCCCCACATATGGTGCATCGGCCGGGAAATGTTACAACATTCAAACAAGGATATGCAGTTAATTATTATTACAAACTCAATCCGCCGCCCCACATATGGTGCATCGGCCGGGAAATCGACTAAGTGAAAGTGAATTTTAACTATCCGGATTCGCGAGTGAAATGCGACACGCAACTGAGAATAGAACAATGAATGTGTTACGTGTGCATGTGGACGACGCAATTGGATTAACAACGCATCTGGATTGACGGAGCTGGCACTGAGTCTAGCGGTGCTGCCGGCATCGCGAGAAGCCAGTCTCGCCGCACCGCAGTCGTCCGCTGGAGCAGCCGACGCAGAGCCTGCAATTGCGGGCCACGCTAACACACAACAGCCGTCGGAGAGCCGTCTGCAGTTTAACGTGCCACGTCGCATCAGGAATCCTGGTACGCCGCGCCGGCAACGCCATACGTCGTGCAGAAGGAACTAAGTTAAGTGAAAAACTGTTAAAAATTTTACTAACCTGCACTAAAAGACTGTCGGCAATGGAACCGCCAAAAGAAACTGAGTTTAAACTTAAATTAGAACCTATGTCTGTTGAGGGAACTGTAAATTCAGACAACGTTTCAAGTGTAAATATGCATGAAAGTAGTAATGTTAAAGTGAAAAATGAAGTATTGTCTCCTGACAGTAGTGTGGGAAGAGACCCCTGTAGTAAAGCGGAAAGTAGAAATTGTAAATTTATTGGATGATAGTTTCTCTGATGAATTAAAAATGAAACAGTCATCAGAAATGGTAGAGTTTAAGAAGGAGCAGTTGGATATGACTAATCAATCAGAAGTTTCATGTAGTTTTGATGATTCTGGTATTGGAGCTAGTTTTTCGTCACCTGAGTGTGATAAAAAGCCAGCTCGTGAGCAACCCAAAGGTGCTGGGGCTGTGGATCTAAATGTTATATTACAAGCAATAGCTGCCAGTAATGCACAAATGACAGCTGAGTTAAAGTCTGAAATAAGTGAACAGGTCAAAAGCAGTAATGCTGAAATGTCAGCCAGTAATGCTAGAATGAATGCTGAATTAAAGTCTGAAATAAGTGAGGTCAAGAGCAGTAATGCTAAATTAAAGTATGAGATTATGGCCAGCCAAACTAATTTTAATAAACGATTGGAGGTAATGGACGATATCTTCAAGGCTGGTTGCAATAAGTTGAAAGAGGATCTAGACAGTTTGAATTATAAAATTGATTGCAATCATGAGGATATTAAGAAAAAGGTTGCTCAACAGTTTTCTGAAATGTATAAAACAGTTAAATCCGAAGTCGCTGAGGTTCGCAAGGACTTCCAAATGGAAGATGCGAAGCTGGAGCACAAGTTAACAGAAAAGATCGAGGCGGAATCTGAACTGTGCTCAGATAGATTTAAAGATGTTAACATAAAAGTAAACATATGTCAAGCAGAAGTAGAAGCAATCAAAACTGACACTACTCATATTGTGCAAAGAGTAGATAATGTTGAAACGAAAGTAGAAAATATCAGTACTAACATTGCTAACATTGAAAGTAAAGTAGCTTCAGTAACTTCTGGTAATGGTAATGTACAACCAGTTGTAGCTGCAAACGCCGCTTTTATCGGGTGTCGGCAGTTTTTGCGGTTCGATCCAGATAAAAATATCCATCCGCTAGATTTCTGGAACGATTTTGAAGATGTGATTCCATCAACTTGGTCTGAACGAGAGAAAATCTCGTTTATTAGAAGCCATTTAGCAGGTGACGCCATGCGTTGGTCAGCTGATGTTATGTTGAAGTGTAAAACATTAGCGGAGTTTAAAACAGCTTTCATTAATGAGTATTGGTCTAGCAATAAGCAAAATGAAGTGTTGAGAGAATTTTGGAGTGGAAAACGCTTCAATGCAGGCAAGGAATCTATTAAAGAGTTTGCTAGGTCATGGATTTCACGTTTGTCACATTTGGCGGAAAAGCTAAAACCAGAAATGATTATACTAGGTCTGGAAGCTAAACTGCCATGGTACTGGCAAACTAGAATTATATCAGCCCCTAGAGACAATCTGGATCGTTTCATTGAGTACTTGGAACGTGTAGAACGTGTTGCTGCCAATGAGGAGCAAGCACGTAATAATAGAAATGCTAATAATAATGGTAGTAATTTTAGGAACGATCAAAATGGCAATGTAAACATCAGAACAGTAGGTGTTCGCCATCCTAAGAGAGGTAGGAATTGGGGAAATAATTATCCGAACCAACAATGGCGTCCAAGGGATAATAATTTTGTTCCAAACAGAAATATGCATGTAAACAACAGTACGGAAGGTAAGGCTATGCCAGCTAACTATAATGAAACTAAAGGAAACAGTAGTATGCCGAGGCAGGAAAACTAGTTCCCGTCTATGAGGACACTGGCGCTCACCAGGCGGTTACTTTTCCTAAGCCAGTAGTTAAGGGAATTGGTAAGACAGATCAGAATACTCAAACTGAACAGATGGATGAAATGTCGGTAGCACCTAAGGATACAACAGAAATATTAGATCACTCACAGTATTTGATAGATACCGTGTTAGAGACGCTTTCTAAGTGGGAAGAGAAAGAGAAGGCGCAGCAGTGTGACAGTAGGGAAGAGCTACAACATACTGAATTGACAGGTGAAGAAGCAGAAGAAATTCATGCTTATATTTACGATGAGGATGATGTGCTCCTATCTAAAGTGCCTGTGCAGGATGTTGATAATGTACTAATAGATTTAGGACAGGAGATAAGTGAGAATGTAGAGGGTAGGCTGTTGAGGGTCGATGAACCCAGTAGCTGTGACCAGTTGTCACTTGAGAAGGAAACCGACGATAATGGTGAAAGTGGTTTAGCTGTAACTAATGTTATGCCCGGTCTGGAGGCGCAGAATCGCTCAGACTACAGTAATTTGGGTCATGTTCAGCAAACTAAATGTAATGAAGTCGTGCGGTGTTTCGATTTAAAATTAATAGACCGACTGGAAAAGGCAGCTGAAAATGTAATTCAGGAAACCCCTACACACTGTAACCTAAATGTAATGAAGACAGATATCGATCACTTTAGTTGGAGACATATCCAAAAGGAACTACTAGATGAATGTGAGGAACCACCTGTACAACCTAGAATAAGCCACCCTATAATAATAGTGAATATGTTGGGTATCAATGTACGTTGTCTCTTAGACAGTGGAAGTGAGGTGAGTGCAATATCTCAGTCCTTCTTTGATGCATTACCCGGTAAAGACAAACTTACTGTAATGAGGGTATCAGGACTAAGAATAATTGGTGCTACTGGCAAGGTGTCAAAAACGGTAAAGCAAGAAGCTTTACTACCCTTTAACATTAATGGTAATTTAATTGATCATCCATGTTTAATTGTAAACAATCTCAGTATTGAGGTTTTAATTGGCATAGATTTCTTGTCAAAATATCAGAGTGTTGTTGACTTTGAAAGAAGCCAGTTAAAAGTGGTCTTGCCAATAACAGGAGTAATTATAGTACCTTTTAGTGATAAACATGTAGTAACTGATCATGAAACTTGGGAGCTGCCTATACGAGTTCTGAAAAATAGGAGGTATTGGGACGAAGGTGTTAATCTTAATAACAATAAGCTGAATACAGAAGAAGAAGAAGAAGCAATTATTTTAGACAAAATAGAAACTAAATTGCAGGAAATCGATAGGATTTCAGACAATACAAAGGAAGAACTGAGACAGGTTCTAAAAAGGCATCATAAAGTATTTTCAGATCGACGTGGCAGATTCATAGGTAGTGAATGAATGCTGTAGGGAGGAGGTTGTTCTGTAGCCTCTACACAGTGTGGCAGCTGTGCAGTCCCAGCTGTGTGAGATCTTCTTTCCATTTCAGGTCTCACTCATTCTTCCTCTTTCCTGTCCTCAAAAATTTCGACTTTTTCTTTCCAAATACTAAAATTTTCCGTTATGACTATCAAGCCAGCATTAAGCTAATGAATGCTGTAGGGAGGAGGTTGCTCTATAACCTCTACACAGTGTGGCAGCTGTGCAGTCCCAGCTGTGTGAGATCTTCTTTCCCATTTCAGGTCTCACTCATTCTTCATCTTTCCTATCTACAAAAATTTCGACATCTTCTTCCAACACATAAAATTTTCCGGTATGGTTATCTTTACAGCATTTAACCAATGAATGCTGTAGGGAGGAGGTTGTTCTGTAACCTCTACACAGTGTGGCAGCTGTGCAGTCCCAGCTGTGTGAGATCTTCTTTCCCTTTCAGGTCTCACTCATTCTTCCTCTTTCCTGTCCTCAAAAATTTCGACCTCTTCTTTCCAGACATGAAAATTTTCTGTCATGGCTATCAAGTCATGAGTTCTGGAACCATTCTATCCACCGATTAGTGAAACAAAATACCTAATGTGACAAACCTAATAGTGACAAACAGTAGAGAAGTATGGCATAATTAAGATATAAAATGTATTTGAGTAACAATTATGTATAGTACCCTGGTAATATAGTAAGTACCAAGTGTTGTTTTATTGGAAATGGTCCACCAACAGTAATTTAAAGAGATATATGAATTCATGTACAAGCAGTATCTGAAGTGGTAGTGAAACCTAGTGTATGCATTAGAGCTAACTAAGAAATAGTAAAAGAGATTGCTTAGTGTTATGAAAAATATGCAGATAAGTTGTATGATTAAACTCACCTGGTGTAGCAAGGACAGGCAGTGTAATGGAATTGAGCAGTGTTTGTGGTTGAGACGTGAAGGACACGTCCCTGAAGTATTTATACGGTTGGAGTTGGCCATTATTTTAGTGTAGTGTGTGACAGGATACACCTACACGTATTGAGGTTATGAGTTGGAGGAGTGAATGCGACCATAGGTACCCTTATGTTAGATGAGACAGAGCAGCTCATGGTGTCCTATAGGTTTAAGGAATTTAGCATTACGCTCGTCCATATTTACTTGATGCACTTTAGTGGTAAGTCTGAGAGAGACTACCTGAGGTTTCAGCGTCCAATCGAGTGGAAATGGATTGCCACGTGAGCAAACTAATCAGCTGCAATACACTATGAATATGAAATAAATGTGCTTTCCTATGCTTTAAATATTAATAGAGTGAGTATTAAATAAGTACATACACTAGCAAAATGAATAAATAACATACTGACAGGCGTGAAACATTATTTTAGCTCAGCATAAATACACTTCTAAGTAAGTAAGTACCTAATTGCAGATGTGGAACTGACAACAGCAGAGGACCAATAAGTGGATTTTGTAGTCAACTAAACGTAGTGTGTTTTGAACACTCAAAACTGTACTATTACCTAAAGTTACTCACATGTACAAAGAAGCTAAAAAAAAAAAAACACTAATCATACTCATACTATCTCTAAGAATAAAGTAATCAAAGATGAGTCAGTTAAGTAAATAAGATGCATATTTGTCAGGAATGTACCGAGCATTGGTTCAGTGTTCCGGCCCAGAAATAATAAATTCAGATTAAATATGATTTATGATTGTATGCCTTAGGAGCATAAATTTTCTCTAATACATGACTAACGGCGTTTTGAGCCATTTGTTTACCGATTTTATGACAGTTAAGTAACCATGGGAGTAAAATTGAAAAGGTTCTGTTAACTTTGTTCCAGCAACATACTGAAGGATAAAATGTATATATCCCCATTTCATTGTGACCCACCCATAGATATTAAGTGAACAGAGTCTGAGGCACTCTTTTTGTTTGTTCTACAGGACAAACCAGATAATGGCAGCCTGGTAGCTGCGTGAAAGCGTGGAGTGACTTGGACACAACTCACAGTGACCCCTCCCCTTTCCCCCATGTAATTTAGAGAGAATGTGAAGGACGCACACCATAGCAACTTCCCCTTCTCTACCCTTGTGAATGGAAGTGTAGGACGCCAGCCAAAGCGGCTACAACCACGTGTGTAAAAATTATTTGTGAACTTTTTCTTTCAGGTTTAGAAAAGACTGCTAAGAGATAATCATCTGTTTATGTATCATGTAATTTTCATTGAATTTGTGTATGTAAAAATGTATTTAATGGATCTAAGATTTTCATAATTTTTCAATTTATATGTGTTTGTTTGTCTAAGGCAATATGTATGCCAAAATATTTCGTTGACTTTGTTTTAAAAATTTGAGTAATGAAATTGTTTTAAAGGCAGTGAACATGCCTACAATTTAAATAATTAATGTAGGTAATCAGTTTTCTTTAAAGTTTCTACAGGTTTATATTTCAATTTTGATTTTTCATAGGGAGTTAAACTGTACTCTTGCTTCCCTTTTTGTAATTAAATTTTTTTTTCATTCATTAACATTCATAAACAAAAAAAAAATTTAAGTAGAGGGTGATGTAGGGAAGCAGCCTACTCACGCTGTAGTAAATTCACATCAGTTTCCATTGTGTGCCAGCCAGTCTACTGTAACTAGCTCTGACGTCATAAATGTTGCGCAATACCTTAAAAATTAAGCAAATGAACTAAAACTTTTCTAGCATGTCAGAAATAATACTAAATTAATGTGTGTTAAATATCAGTTCGATAACTTCAGCCATTTCCGAGATTTGGACGTTTTTCTGGAAAAATCATTGGCGCAACAGAACAGAGCTAGAGACTTCAAAATTTATATTTAAATTCATCTTTCATAATGATTTAATAAAAACAGTACTTTGGATTTCACAAATTAAGACTTTAGTGGAAATTCATGATTTTCTGGTTTTCGTCTCAAAACTGAAGGAAGCAAGATAGATTAAGTAGGCTAGTAAATAAGGCTAGGATGTTTAGATTTAAATAAGTTGGAGGTCCACTATGATTATGAAGATGTGTAAAGTTTCTTTTTAATACCTATAAAATTATAGCGATAGCGGATCTCAACAGGGCCAGTTCAGAGCTCATCTAGTGCGTGCAGGGCAATTAAATTAATTCTCTCGCCTAAAGTATTTAACTTAGCCACGTCAAAATTTTATTATCAATACTTACCTGCGTGCTGAATGCACGTTTAAATTAAGAGCTTCTTCGGCCATCAGCCAAAGAAGCTATAAATTATTATGTAACTTGAAGTGGTGCGTTACTAGCCCAGCGGCTAGTCGAGAGAGCCGGAAAGATCAGGCGTTCCCTTCGCCGTCCGCACCGCGGCTTTATATATAAGAACACTGCGCGAGGAAGCAAGGCCCCAGTTCTCTCCAGACGCTGAATGACACGCCATCTGTGTCGGTAGTCGCGTCGCATCAGTGTATCTGCTGCAAACCGCCTCGGGTGCCGTATCAAGTTACTAGAGATACGCGGAACCATGAAGACATTTTATGTGAAGTGTTAATTCTGGGATGATTTTCATTACCTAGCTTCAATTGCGTGTTGTCGTATTTTCACGTGCCGTCGCGGGATAGACATTCTACCATATATTTAGCGTGGCGTTTGATGAAGTATTTTCATCAAATTATGGCGAGCATTCTTTTTAACATTTAATTCGGACATTTATAGTTGCATCAGCGCATTAGACTCTGAACTGCTCTGTTAGTTAGGTTGTAGGGATACTTGTGGTTTTTATCAGTGAATTTCAGAATATACTCAACTATTTTGGAAAACCGTTTTTGATTAGAAATCCCGGACAATCTCCTAATTCCTCAGAGCTATAAGCTGCAGCTATAAGAACATTCTCAGGTAAAGTGGGCACTAGGATATCTATTTACTGGCTCCAAGTTTTATTAAATCACTTTCTGGGGGTCACGGAGTAAATAGAGAGCCAGTGTTGAGAACGGCAAAAGACAGCAATAACAACATTCTAAAAGCTAGGAACTGATTCAATATGCAAGCGTTTATCCAGCAATAGATTTACTATTATTACAAACTTATACATCCGCCGCCCCACATATGGTGCATCGGCCGGGAAATGTTACAACATTCAGACAAGGATATGCAGTTAATTATTATTACAAACTCAATCCGCCGCCCCACAGTAGATTTATAATGTTATTGACTAACCTCAAACTTTTTTTTTTCTTCCCCTTGAGTTTCAATTACTTATCCACATTTCTCCTTGGCTACCTCTACTGCTTGGTCAGTGTAGAAACCGAATAACATTGAAGCTAGGATAAACCCTGTATCCTTCCTTTCTCAGCAATTGCTTCCCTTTCATGCCCTACGGCTATTATAACTGCAGTATGGTTACTATCAATCTGTATGTAACGTTTCATGCCCTGTATTTTATCCGTGCTCACTCAGGACAGCGTTTGCAAGCTGAGTGAGCGAGCCTGCTACGTACTCAACAGGCCGGCCGGACGCTGCTACCTGGTGACACGTACACAGCGCCTCTTGACACTCCTCCAGCTTAGGAGGACAACACGGCAAGTGCCATAACCCGATTTCCCAGGGACTTCGCTCAGCGAAAGAGGAATCACAATAAGTGAACACATGTCTCCACTTATCCATAGACGCTCAACCGTTTCTGAGGAAACGACGCTGAAAGTCTTCGACGTAATTTAGACGCCCTCTAGCGCTCGATTAGCTCAGCCAAAAAAGTGGTGCAATGGCTAGCGTCGCACTCTGTTAATTTTGCGTCACGTGTTCTGAACCCGATTATTGTTTTTATTCATTTTATTTTATATTTTCATTTATCTACCCATGTCCGTAGAAGGTTACTACACGAATGTTTCTTATAAAGTAAGCGAATACAAGAGCGCTATGTTAATTGTGAAAATACTACTGGTTGTCATAATAAGTATCACGGATTCATTCTATAACATATATATGTATGGCACTTTTAGCGGTTACAATCTTTTTAAATTCTCATATTCTTAAACTCTATTCTTATATTTTATTCTTATGTTTATTCTTCAGGAAGGTTTGTTGCATTCCCCTGGATGATACCGATCGTAGAAACATTCGAAACATAGAAATTCCGATCACCACGAGACAAGACAGGTTTGCCACAATGACATTTCTTCATATGAATCTAACTCGGGAGAGAAACGTCGTTAACATTGCTGAGGATTTTGGATGTTGGCAATTATTTCACCACGAATCACACATAACGTGTCACTTTTCGGGCAACTGGCACTTGCAATTGATTATGAATCAAGACAAACTGCAGAAATTTCACCGAGAATAATTTCAAATAATTTTCTCATTCATTTACTGTTGTATCATTTCTTTTTTTTAAAAAATTCATTCACTTGACGTACAATCAGTAGAAATATAAAGGCAACGTTATTTCAATGTACATTGGAAAACACTCCTGTAGTGATCTTCAACGGGCATGGGTATATAAACAAGAAACAAAAATAAAAGTAATTATCGTGTTTCGAGCACTGGGGCTCAAAACTGCGACCCTGCGACGCTAGGCCCGCATCTCGTGGTCGTGCGGTAGCGTTCTCGCTTCCCACGCCCGGGTTCCCGGGTTCGATTCCCGGCGGGGTCAGGGATTTTCTCTGCCTCGTGATGGCTGGGTGTTGTGTGATGTCCTTAGGTTAGTTAGGTTTAAGTAGTTCTAAGTTCTAGGGGACTGATGACCATAGATGTTAAGTCCCATAGTGCTCAGAGCCATTTGAACCGCGACGCTAGCCACTGTGTCACCGCCTCAGTTGAACTGCGCGTTCACTCGGTAAAAGGCACGTGTGTACGTCCAAAACTTTGAGCGTCGTTTTGTCATAAACGGTCGCTTACCTTCGGATAAGTCGAGACAGGTGTTGGCTTATTTTGGCCCCTCTTCCACTGAGCTAAGTTTCTGGGAAACGGTTGTGGAAATTGCCATGTTCGCCTCGTGAATAGTCACCCATTCAGCTTAGGTTCAGAGTCGCTTTGACATTTATAATACTATAATTTCTACATGTTTTGACGTCACGGTAGTGGATGCCATGGAGTTAATGAATTCTAAGACACAGAACAAAATAATGAAATGCATACGTAATGTTTAATAAAATTCTTTTACTTGACTTTAATAAATGCAGGTCAAAACCGCATTCCAGAGCGAGTCATTGAGGTACATTACATTACATTTATCGTTTTCCATAAATCCCTTGGAGAGAAGTCTCTGGGATGTGGAAAGAGTCAAAAAGTTTTTTTTTCTCAGATACATGGATGTTGTACAATTCTAATGCAGACAGAATTACGAGCTATAATCCTTGTGAAGATATTCACCGATGGAGTAGAAGGAGTTGGCCAACAGGAAGGTCTTTAATTCACTCTGAAACCAATCATTATCACTTACAACACATTTGATCTGCTCTGGTAAGTTATTGAATATACGAGTACCCATGTATTTGACTCCTTTTTGTACTAATGTTAAGCTTTTATAGTCCTTATACTTATATCCACAATAACAACAGAGGCTAACTGAGGACGTTTCCACTCGACAGGAAGAGCTGAACTAACAGACTAAATGCCGGTGCGGCGTCCTTTTAAGTTAACTCCGTGAAGGCACTTGCCGCGTGGGTGGAGAGGGTGAGTAGTCGGAGACGGCCCCATATTGGCGGTGCAGTCTCGTGGATTACTGCCAACTTCTAGACGTGGACTGGCCTAGCGTCGTATCGATAGCGCACGATACCGCACTGTTTAGAATATAGTTGTCCATACAGGTTGATTCAGCTGCTCCTACCGATGTCGTTCTATGCATCCCCCAATGTTATACCTGGCCTTCAAAAAACACGAGCGAGGTCTTCATATTCTCTCGCTCGCTATGCGCAAACTATTATTCCTACAGAAAAAAAGGTCAGTTTTGTATCCCGCCTGGAAGGCGGCGCGTCGGACTGCTCCTGAAAACTAAAAGGTTGGCCGAATGAAGGAAGCGACTAGGAGCAGGTGAGGTAAAACTCTCTGCACTGCAGTGTGAACTAAAATTACCTTTACTTAACTTTGCGTACAAGTAGTGGTTCGCCCACTGTGTAATAGAAACAATGTTGCTAGGTCGTCTCCTCGGAATCAAAGGGGCAGAATCTGCAGCGGCGCTCGTAGAGCTGCACAGCGCCGGCTAGAGGGCGCTGTCGTCGGCGTCTGTGGTGCAGTGCCAAACTATGAACTTGCACCTACGCCGTGGCATCGTAGCTATCGGTACCACTGCCAGGACATTTTTTATAGGAAATTTAATGGAGTTAAATTTTATACCGGGATACGTTTTCACTGGTGGCCTCGGTTTTCGAGCTATTCAAGAAACATGTACAAAAGTGACCTTCAAATGCAACGCCACTTCCGCTCTCATTCCTCACCACTCTGGATTTCTAGTATGTCGTTCACGGCACTCCCTCCTACCACTGTACAAAAATTTCTGACTACAAAACTATTCCCCATATTCGACCTTTTTTGGCCTCTATTAATTGGACTATTACGTCACCAGCATAGTCGGCTATTTCGTTAACATTATTAATTTAAATGTGCCAGTGAGGCTAGTGAAAGACAAATGACATTTGCAACCGTTATGCTGAAACTAATTACGTCGAACATTCGATGCATACTTAACCTTTACAAGAACAGTAGTTTCGTAGTCAAAGACCTGGTGAATACAACGATGTAATTGTTTATTACATGCTGTTAAAATTCACAAAAATCTTGGGTAAAATTTACGCAAATGTCAGTTTCACAATTTGTAAGTGCTTGACTAAGCCGGTGGCTTAATAAGACCTGGCGATCAAGACCAAAAAAAGGCGATTATCGGGGATAGTTCGTGTAGTCGGAAATTTTTGTACACGAACAATGTACTAGGTATTCTGACTGGTGAGAGATGAGCGTTGTGTGGAGCTGCGTTTGAAGGTCACTTCTGTACGTTTTTCTTGAATAACACGAAAATCGTGGCCTCCAGCGAAAATGTATCCCAGTACAAAATTCAACAAAATTATATTTCCTACAAAAAAGTTCTGTTTATTTTTTCTGTAGAATTAATAGTTTGTGAGTAGCCAGCGAGGGAATATGAAAATCTCGCTCGTGGGTTTTGAAGGCCAGATATAACATTGCAGGTAGCACGAAATGGCAGCGGTAGGGGCAGCTGAATCACCCTGTAGTTTATGTATTCGCCGGCCGCGGTGGTCTCGCGGTTCTAGGCGCGCAGTCCGGAACCGTGCGACTGCTACGGTCGCAGGTTCGAATCCTGCCTCGGGCATGGATGTGTGTGATGTCCTTAGGTTAGTTAGGTTTAAGTAGTTCTAAGTTCTAGGGGACTGATAACCACAGCAGTTGAGTCCCATAGTGCTCAGAGCCATTTGAACCATTTTTTTATGTATTCATGTAAATGCAAAAAATGGAAAAGAATGTTGATCGTAAATTACGATTAATGTACCAGTCAATGGTTAATTCTCAATCTCTTAAGCAAACTTCGGTAATATACTGAAAGGCCGGCCGAAGTGGCCGTGCGGTTAAAGGCGCTGCAGTCTGGAACCGCAAGACCATTACGGTCGCAGGTTCGAATCCTGCCTCGGGCATGGATGTTTGTGATGTCCTTAGGTTAGTTAGGTTTAACTAGTTCTAAGTTCTAGGGGACTAATGACCTCAGCAGTTGAGTCCCATAGTGCTCAGAGCCATTTGAACCATTTTTTTTATATACTGAAAGTTCTTTAAAGCACATAATTCTGAAAGAATAACTTAAAGCACATATTAGTGGCAGCACTGATTTCAATCGTAACTCTGCAGTCGAATGTAATTGGACTCGATCAGAGAATTTATTAAATTAAGACATAGTAGAATATGGCGGCAGTGTGCCTACACATCCATTGATCAGCGACAGTATCTGTACAATAACGAAAGTAGTCTGGACCTTTTTCTTTTTCTTGTCTGGCGCAGGTCGGTATCTTTAAGAAACGGATGTGGTACGGTTGCTTTAAGAGGTGGTCGTATGTCCTTCCTGTCGCCACCCCGTTACTCCTGGGACGGAATGTGTGTGTGCCAGCTGTCTGTGTGTAGTGTTACTCATGTGAAAGTAAGTGAAAGTTTTCTATAATGTTTGCGAATTGTGTAACTAGGCGGGATTTGAGTACCCACCCGTTATTCGCCTAGCGGAATGTGAGAAACCACATCCACGCTGGCCATGACACTGACCCTCGTCGTCAATCCGCTGAGGCCGGCGCAGCTCGCCATTTCGGAAGTGCCGCCTTAACGCTCACGAGCATCTGGGAGGGTTAAGAGTAGTCTGAACCGTGACGGATTTTTTTTTCTTTATTGTGATTTCATTCTCCTGCCCCATATGGGCAGGAGAGGGCTGTCAGCGCCACAATCCGCCGCTCTTCAGCTCAGTGATATGACAACTAATACAAGAATAAAATGTTACATATGAGGCAGTAAAAAAGGGGTCATAAAACAGAGTAAGGTGAGATAATGGGGGTAAAAATACACTTACATGGAGTCGTTCATGGGGGAACAATTAAAAAAAAGTCGACATAAAATTAAAAAACAGTTGGCGATTCATAGAACACAAAAACTACCAGGTGAGACCTGCTGAGCAAGAGGATTGAGAGGGATTGAGAGAATGGAAAAGGAGGGGAGGAAAAAAAAAGAAGGTTCAAATGGCTCTGAGCACTATGGGGCTTAACATCTGAGGTCATCAGTCCCCTAGAACTTAGAACTACCTAAACCTAACTAACCTAAGGACATCACACACATCCATGACCGAGGCAGGATTCGAAGCTGCGACCAAAGCAGTCGCGCGGTTGCAGACTGAAGCGCCTAGAACCGCTTGGCCACAGCGGCCGGCAGGGGAGAGCAAGGTGCAGCAGGGATGGTGGTGCGATGAAAAGAGTAGGTGGCATCAGCAGATGCACCAAGAGGCAGGAGACAGGTGGGGCAGGAGAGGAAGAGAGAAGACAAGGCAGGAGGTAGTGCAGAGACACTGAGATACAACGGTAAAGGCGCGGCAACGGGTTGGGGATGGGGAGGAAGGGTCTGCCCAGGGGGTGCGGGGGATCAAGGCGGCGGACAATATATAGTGTAGGGATGTGTTCAAGGAAAAGGAGAAGGTGGGGAAGGGGATGAGGTCGTCGAGGATGCGCGTGAGGGATGGAAGGCGGATGCGGAAGGCGAGGCAGAGTGCATGGCGTTCGAGGATTTGGAGTTATTTATAGAACCCGGGAGGGGCCATGGCGGATAATACCTGTTATAATTTATGGCCAAAGCTGCAGGAAAACAGATGGTGGACTGTGATTTTAAAACTGGGGCGCATTACTCTTTGGCAGTTATTGATATCAGTGATTCCTAATAAACAAGCCCCTGATTTGTTATTTACGTGATAGTACACTTGTCACCACCTGGAGGTTGCATGTAGGCTGCAAGGTACACCTCCTCCCTTCTGCTTCCTTGTAGCGTGTTCCGCGGGTGTCGCACTGGCTGTTGAGGGCACGGGTACAGTGATCCACGCAGGTCATAGCTCGCGTCCTCCTAGTGTTTACTTTGATGTCACCGATTCGGGGTTTGAGTGTGTGGCACAAATCTCATTGCCCATTTCTGTTTCCTAGCTGCGAAGTAAATCTTACCTGCTCCTGGCCATCTCGAATGTAGCTGGGTTGCCTCCCCCTGCAGCTCAACTGATCTTTCGGTCGTCTCTTTCCACCACTAGTGGAAGTCGTTGACGTTCGTGACTTCCCCCAATACTGAATTTACATTATTCGTCAATATTACTTGGCGATCTCGGCACGGACTTCAAGTTCGTGTCTTCCTGAGGCATTTACAACATATAATTAATCACTACCCTACAACTTTACATTAGCACTTAAATGTTATCCATACTGCATGGAATTTGTTGAGTTCTGCGACTGTATTAAAATTTTTTTAAATAACAGTTCTCGTCTTTACTCACCTTTTTGATACAGTATTTATTGGTATCGCGAGTTTCGGCAGCCTGCTGCCGTCATCGACTGCCCAATTGTCGTTTATGCATCAATTATTAATTGCCAATTCATGTGAAGTGAAGAGAAGATTTTTTTTCTTTGCTTGGAGTGCCTTTGATATTGTGTTCCGAATGTTATTCATCACGCTGTAGGAATATATTCTTACCTTGCACACGAAGCACAGTAACAAACCCAGCACCATCACTTCACACAGTTAGGCACCCGATAATGGCAGCCTGCTGCCGAAACGCGTCGTGCCAGTAAATATTGTGAAACGAACGTGACTGAAGATGAGAACTTATTATTTTAAGGGTTCTGCTCCCCAGTCGGTAAAAACGGAACACTTATAGGATGACTTCGTTGTCCGTCTTTTTGTCTCTCCGACTGTTCAGACTCTTTTTTTCTCAGGAACGGTTAGAGGTATGAAATTGAAATTTATGTCACTTAGTAAGATCTACGGTCGCTTGGAGGTGTAAAAATTTAAGCTTCTAAGTCAATGCAATTAAAACCTACGGCCATTTTTTCTAGTCGCGAACTCACTCATCAAAACCTATAGGGTACCTCCCGTTGACCTAGAATCATGAAGTTTAGCAATAAGCAAAGTTTCACAGTACAGTTAAAGGAAAACAATCCGAAATTTGTTAATTTTTCATTATATTAGTTATTTAATTGCGACTAGAAACTTACACTGCAAGCGTAATCTGTCAAAAATCTCAGGATGTACTGTAGGGACTTTGTCTGTTGTTCAGTAATAGGTAGATTGATTCACGAGGAGCTTTGTATAATTTACAAATATTTCCTGCTAACTGACTGAGCTACAATGAAGTGAAGCCTCCTGTCTCTGTCAAATAAACGTATTTGCCATCTAGTGGTGACAGGGGTAAGGCGTATCGACTTCAGCAGAGCCACGCAGGCTCACTCCCCTTATAAACATTCCTTGAAACTCTGTGCTTACGACACTTTGAAACATCCCCTTAGAAAAATTAATTAATTACTGTGATGATAATCCTCTTACATTATTTGATTTTCAAACAGCTGAGCAAAACTGAACGCACTCAGACATTTCGCTCTTTACCTATTCTGATTAACACTAAACTGACACACAATATTTTTAGCGCAACGCAATCTGACTTTCAAAATTCCCTACAAAAGAATGGCCCTGACTAACATTAATCTATACCTTTCACAAATCACTTACCTCACCAAAAATCTTCGTTACTCCAACTACTGCAATACAGCGACCACCACTACTGCCAGCTAAATAAAAGATTCTAACTACTGAAGGCACTAACTACTGATAGGCATAGTTAGCAAATGAAAGATTTTGATAAAGAACAAACAATGTATTTACCTTAACAGTGTTCATAAGTCATAATATATATCAGTTCACGACATCCAGTCTTACAAATTTACTGTCTCTGATGGACACACGTCCAGATCATCCGCTCTCAAAACTCTGCCATCTCTCTCCTCACATCCACCACTGCTGGTGGCTCACCTCCAACTGCGCAATGCTACATGCTGTTAACAGCCAACTGCCCAATACTACAATGGCAGACAACAATGCAAACTAGCCACAGACTGGACACAGCACAGCAAGTGATTTTCATACAGAGCGCTACGTGGCGGTGGCGTTACCAATAAGAAAACCTAAACGGCCTACTTACATAGCCCCCATGCTCCCAACAAAAAATTTTATAAATTGTTTTGGGCACTGGCCAATACATATTTGTTAAAATTTTTTCACAATTACAATAACAAAGAAATCAAATGCGCACACTTATTGATACAATGTTGGTCAAAAGCTAAAATTTTCTCACAGTCCATAAAGACAGTCCTGATCGTTCATCACAGTAAAATTGCAGTGTTTTTCTCAAAGTCTGAGCAGTAAAAGAAAATGCACATGGAAGTAGTGGATTTCCATGCAGTCTTGAAGAAGTAGTGTTGTCCTTCCAACGGAAAGACAGTGCTGACTCTTGACATGCAGACAGGTAATGGGCCACAACAGAGCAAACCCACAGCAGAGTCAGTCGAAGTTTTGAAGAATATTGTAGGTAGGTCTTCACAGAGCAGACCACTGTAGCCTTGTTAGAGATTACGGTATTGGTGGGCCATCAGAGTTGCAGACCCACTGCAGTCCTTGTAGAGATAATGGTATTGGTGGGCCATCGAAGGTGCAGACCCACTTCAGTCCTTGTAGGGACGGCCAGCAGTCATCTGTTGCGACTGTGCAGGTGCACAATCACCATCGAAGAGTCTTGCAGAGAATATAGCAAGTCCATAAACCACCGCTTATGCACTCACAAAGTTTTTGGAGTTGTCCTTAGAACCAGCAATGCTGCTAACCAGTCCCGTGCTGAATTATTAACACACGTTCAAACACTAACAGTCCTCTTTTTTCACATATTGTGCATATACTATGACCAACAGAAATATGTGCATTGAAATGAATGCTTACAAGTTACTTAATTTGATGAACTGGTGTCAATTACAATTTTATAACATGAGAGTACAATAACAAAGATACAAAATACATCATTAAAGAACATAACAATACAGATAACATTTGTAGTAAAACAGGCTTTACAAAAGAATAGAAATAAACATGTACATCAGTTTTACAAGAATTATGACATAAGTACATACATAAAAGATCAGAATAACTTTTGACACATCAACTTCACACATGAGCATTAAAACAAAACAGAATAAATAAGGTCTAAGCATCTTTACAAGGTAAATAACACATTATCAGAAAAATTCTACAACATAAATCTTATTAGCTAAACGCATAAAGACAGGAAAAACACAAATACACAACAGTACACAAACACATAGCAGAATAACACAGGAGGAAAGGACAGGGTTTGTTTTCAGTGTAACATTTGGTACTGCAGTCCAACCCAAAACTTCATTCCATAGATCTTTTGTCTGATTTCAACATTTGTTTCCACCAAAAAAATTCTATCCAAGCATGCTTTCTGTATTTATATGTTCACATATTTCTTACCTCATTATTTATTTTCCATTATCTTACCTCATCAATTATTTCCAAGAAAATCCTACCTAAACCTGTTGTCCCTAAGCCCTACTTTTTTGTTCATATCCTCTTTCAAAATATTTTTTTGGCCAAACCATTTTCTTATAGCTTCTCAATGCATTTCTTCCAATTCATAACAACTCGTTCTCTTATATAGCCTACACCATCTTAAGCTAACTTAAATCTACTGAGCTCAGATGCTAAACTAAGGGAGAAGGCAATGCAGCAGCACAAAACAATTAACACAAACAGCAATGACAAAAAATGCAAATTAGCAAAGCAAGCTACAGTAAATCTAAATTACCAAGCAAATGCAACATTACAACTAATATGAGCCAATGTGCAGCAACAAGAAAAATAAATCAGTAGTGAAACTGGCTTAACAGAGTAATACAAAGTGAAATTTAGTAGCACTTTGCCTGACAAACAGCAGCAACAAATGCTATAACTTATATCTAAACATGACAAAACTCAAGCAGAAAAAATATCACACTAAAGACAACAATGCAGATAAGGGAAATGTCTATTCGCATCTTAATGTCGGTGTAATTAAAGTGGTGCACCACAAAAACTTATTCTAAAACAATTACCAAGTACTTGAAAAGAAAATTATGTGTGCAGTTCCTGTGAAGGGAAATGTCTTTTTGTGCTCCCTCATTTTTTTGGAAGTATATCACAAAATTATTATTTACTGGATCTGTGGAGAGAAAATATTTATATTAATGCATCTATAAAATTTTGTTTTAACCAATGCTGCAGTGCAGCTAGAAACTAGATGTTAAACAAAATAGGCAAAGCAAGGCGTGAATCGTCATTCACTAGCCATATGGCATTTCATAATGCAGTAAACAATCTTTCAACTAGCAAGACAATAGATGTGAGAGGTTTCTCATCATTTCATTAGGCATTTTAGTAAATATCATAAATTACGAGCTCCACAATGTAATCATATGTTTTCAAGTTTGAGTGTGTCGTATTTGCGATGCTTTCTACAAAGAAATGTCAATAGCGAGGATAATGGCCTCCTTTTTTTCTCCACCTGTGCCTCTGAAAGGCACACACTAATGGCCTTTTTCCAGGCGACTGTCGCACAGCTGGGTGCCCACGATGCATTATGTGAAGGTGGTCACTTAACTTTCTTGCTGAAATATTTATGAGACCAGTTTGCACTACCGTGACAGTCTCATATAAAATTTCACAGGTCGAGAATTTGCGTTACAAATGTGTAGAAACAAAATCCTATAAATATAACAGTGTCCAAAAAATTTTCGCCAGCATTGTGACACATTCACGCATTTCCACACATTTCATAACTCTAAAAGTACGATTCTTGGTTTCCAACATCCTTTTTCACAAGTCAGAGTCCCTAACCACTACTCATAATTCCTTACCTTATTACACATATACATATTCGTCAACACGTCTTCAATATTTCATCATAATAAATATGTAGCATAGTCAAATTCCTCATATAGCATCAGCTTATTGATCATAAACATACCTCAACGGCATAATACACATCGTCGTCGTAATAATAACATCATAAAAACTCAGCCAAATCTCAAAAACGTCGTAGCTTTCTGCAATAATTTCAAAACCTAAAAAAATTCTCTTCTCATTTCAATAGTGTCATCTACCTCAAATGTACTTTAAAAATCATGATCCCATACAAAACACATCATTCAAAGCTCTCATAGTATCACAATGGTTCCGAAAAAATATGAACAGTTCACAAAGTACAGACAAAATACAATTTCATAAGTGTGAAGTTATCCAACTGTGTAATTGCATAAACATGTACTGACGTAGTAAAAAAATTTTTGTTTCTCTGCCAAATAATCAGATAGCTGTGTAATTCTGTGTTAGAGAAATATGGTACCGATGTGTAAAGTTGTATAAGCAAATACCATATTAGCTAGGGCTCCTTGTACTTGCCAAACACATGGTACACAAAGAAAGCATGTACCCCCTGAGGATTAATGTAATTATACCCTCAGGTGTTACAGATTACAGCAATGGAATGAAATGTATCATGGAAAACCTTTGTATCATTGTACTTCAAATATCTTTAAAAATAAATGTTTTAAGTGTGAAATTAATCACTCAAATACGTGTACTGTAGCGCTAACTGTGCGTCTTGTTGTAAGATAATCTCTGTGGGAGTGTCGTAGTTATCGTCCTCCGAAAGCTAAGTTCTGCAGAAGTCAATGTACTTACCTCATGATAAACAAAAGTCAAATGCTATGCTTATAGATATCGTAGTTATTGTGTACAGTACCATATCAAGAAAGTACTACACTGTAATGTATTGTTGTGCTACAAAAAAAGGCTGTTTCATTGTAGCTATACAGTAAAAGTTACTACTAAAACATGTTTTCCTTTCCAGAAGAATTCAGAAAAACTGTGCAGATATAAATCAGATACACCACAAAAGCAACCATATAAATTGTGTCACACATTAGTAGCGTCGTGATATAGTCGTGTAGCTGTCAAATCTAACCACTGTGTCATCTGGTATCTCTCAGAAAGCACTTTAAATCCAGAATGTATTTTCAAGTAACTCAAAATGTTGCAGTACTGGTAAATGTTCTAAGTATGTGAGCCTTATAGTCGTTAAGTAATCGTGCAACTAACAAGCAAGAATGTACACACACAATAACACTGTGTCGTCTGTTCACAATAACAATGCATTCGTAATTTCTGTTTAAATAAGTTCTCTTGGTTCTTGACTGGATATTTAACTTCAAACATTGTTGCATGTTAACAGATTCTAAGTCTGACAAAGCATACTAGTAATGTAAAGTGAAAAGTTATATGGCAAAGACGAAGTTAACAAGCAGATTATCTTTCAATAAACGGTTTTACATGTGAAATGTGGTGTAAACCTTTACTCTTCCTAGTACGGAGAGTTTCAACTTCAACGCAATTATCAAGTGGTATACGTCGGTAACGAATGCTAAAATTTTTCTCAAGGTTAGCGTCTATGTTATTTTTCGCTGAGCCAGCTGGCGCAAGTGGCTGCCTGCGGTGCGAGTCATTGTCTGTCTCTTTGTTGGCGCTCGTCGTTATTGGGATTAGGAGACCTAACATCTACAAATTCACCTTGCCGAGAGGGCCCCGCCCTGTTTGAATCCCGCCAGTTCTGATGCAATTGAGGTCTGTCGTTATGATCATATCGTCTCTCGTCATGTCGGTAGATTCCATAGTTTCTTTCTTGTCGGTCACATGGTGGAGAATTTCTCCCTGAATCGTAACTGCGCGCTGGACCGTTGTGTCTAAAGTTATTCTGTCTCCCTTGACAATAATTATTTTGGTTCCCATATTGTCTGTTTCTCTGATTGTCTCTGTGATAGTTACTACCGCAGAGAGGTGATCTTTCCCTGTAATTATTACTATTCTGCCAACGGTTGTCATACGGGTGGTGTCTGTTTTGGTCACGATTCGTGTTGTGAGAATAGCCTTGTCGTGTCCAGGTATTATTTCTTTCATCGCAGAATTGTGACGGATGTGACCTGTAATTGTTGTGTTCCTGTTTCGCGTTTCGCGATTGTCAGTGTCAATTTCAAATTCTTGTAACAGTCCCTGAAACGCTTCAATGTCATCTTTGCAACGTCCTGCCAAAATAATATGTCGTAAATGTTCAGGTAGTTTGATTAAGCAAATGCGGATGAGTACTGAGGGGCTATATGGGTTTGACAGGTACTGATTCTTGTGCAACATGTCTTCAAAATATTTCACAAGACTGGAAAATTCAGATCGTTCGAAATGTTTCATCATTATGATGCTATGTTTTACTCGGTCTTGTGTAGCTTGAGACCAATATGCTGAGAGGAAGGCATGATAAAATTCTCCTTCATTGTGGCAATCGTGAATGACTGATCGCATTCTTACAGCTGGGTCATTCTCTAAGTAGCCACACATAAATTCTAATCTGTGCTCTAATGACAAGTTGGGAGGAAAACAATGAGAGAATTGATGAAGCCACGCTTGTGATGAATGTCGTTGCCAGAATTCTTAAATGTTTTGAATTTACGTGTAGTAATGAACAGCTTATAGTCAAAATCATCGTGTCGGCGAGTAGCATATCGGTCACTGTTACGTTGTGTTGGCGGTTCCATCTCAAAATTCGGTGCACCTTCCCAATATCTTTCATAATTTCCGAAATGTCCTGTGTTATTATTTGTTCCGTATTTCTACGTCCCTCTTCCCGTGTTGGACAGCGAGTGTCCTCTAAAATATGTAATTTTTGTATTACTTGTGCCGACTGATCTTGTACTTCCCAGATTTCTCTTTTGTGTTGTGTATTAATTTGATTCTGATTTTGTTTGAATTTCTTAATTTGTTCATACTCTTCTGTGTCAGAGATGGCTACAGGTCTTGTGTCATTCAGATCATCATCTACCTTTCAGATAAGTTAGTGAACTGATCCGAAAGTTCGGCTACTTTCTCCAATAGTGTACTTATTTCCTCAGTGTGTTTTTCTGAATCAAGTTCCAGAGTGTTCATTTGTGTTGAAATCGTATCTACTGTGTCCTTTAAGTTTTCCTGAGTTTTTGCAAGTAGCGTAACCGAATCGGTAGATGCAACTGAGTCAATTTTAGCCCACAAGGTCTCATGATTTTCATGAACAATTGTTTGCAGTTCTTTTATGGCTGCTTCGTGATTCTGTAATGCATCTTCATGCCGCGAAAAAATAGGTTGAAAATGCTCACAAATTTGTGTTTTTACGTCATTACAGACTTTTTGACATTTCGATTCAATGTTATGTAACTCAGTAGTTAAATCTTCACGTGTTTGTTCAAGTGTGGTGCCTAACTTTTGAAGCTTTTGCTGTGTTTATCTCTGATTTTGTTCCATTGTGTCTAACTGTTGCTGTGTTTGTCTCTGGTGTTGGTCGATTGTGTCTAACTTTTGAAGATTTTGTTCCATTGTGTGTAACTTTTGAAGCTTTTGTCCCATTTGTTGCATTAATTGTAATAACAATGCACTGGTGTCTGAAACATGTTGCTCATTGCTATTCGGCAATGCATTTGAACCGGCAATATTCGCATTTTGAAAAGCCGAAAATGTGTCTTGACTTATTTGAGAAAACGGCGAGGACGCAAAATCTGAATTTACAGTATTTGCAAGATTGTGTCCTGTCATTTCGGATTCCTGAGGCAAGCTGTTGCCGACCGATCAATCGATAATGCTTCCTTGTTCACTAATTGTTTCACTGCCTACACCATTATTTGCAGGCCGCTCCATTTCTCTATGCACAATTACCAAATTACTAGTTTGAACATTAGTTAATTCATTACACGGTGACGCTAACACACTGCTTTCGTCTTCACTGTCATTTCTCAGTTTACTTTGGAGCCTAGTATTACGTTTTTCACACGCCATTATTGTCACAATATTTCACACGACAACACAGAAAAGCACAATTTGAAGAGCAAAATAAGAAAACACATTAACATAGCATTGAAAATAATATCTCGTTAATTGCAAGCGCAGCTGCGAAATACTTGGTGCAAATCTACATGCATGCCACAAGTGTTTTACTGTACAAGAATGAAAAACTACAACTACGAAAGAAATTCTCTCTACAATTACGCGCTAGCAATAAACAAAGGCTGCACTAATTGCACAAACTACAAGAAAAAATCAGAAGATTCTAGTGAGGTATCCTCAGCTAAGGGTTGATATACATATGAAACGTCCCCTTAGAAAAATTAATTAATTACTGTGCTGATAAACCTCTTACATTATTTGATTTTCAAACAGCTGAGCAAAACTGAACGCACTCAGACATCTCGCTCTTTACCTATTCTGATCAACACGAAACTGTGCTGATAAACCTCTTGCATTATTTGATTTTCAAACAGCTGAGCAAAACTGAACGCACTCAGACATTTCGCTCTTTACCTATTCTGATCAACACTAAACTGACACACAATATTTTTAGCGCAACGCAATCTGACTTTCAAAAATCCCTACAAAAGAATGGCCCTGATTAACATTAACCTATACCTTTCACAAATCACTTACCTCACCAAAAATCTTCGTTACTCGAACTACTGCAATACAGCGAGCGCCACTACTGCCAGCTAAATAAAAGATTCTAACTACTGAAGGCACTAACTACTGATAGGCATAGTTAGCAAATGAAAGATTTTGATAAAGAACAAACAATGTATTTACCTTAACATTGTTCATAAGTCATAATATAGATCAGTTCATGACATCCAGTTTTACAAATTTACTGTCTCTGATGGACACACGTCCAGATCATCCGCTCTCAAAACTCCGCCATCTCTCTCCCCACATCCACCACTGCTGGCGGCTCACCTCCAACTGCGCAATGCTACGCGCTGTTAACAGCCAACTGCCCAACACTACAATGGCAGACAACGATGCAAACTAGTCACAGACTGCACACAGCACAGCCAGTGATTTTCATACAGAGCGCTACGTGGCGTTACCAATAAGAAAACCTAAACAGCCTACTTACAACTTACAGCATCTGTAATATTTGAAAGTAAAGTAGTATTCGTAATTGATGCACGACTGCACTTTCATGGTTTGGAATGCGGTTTTAGCATCCCCCAGTTGGAGGCTCGAGTCCCCCCCCCCTCCCCCCCTCCGGTGGGCATGGATGTGTGTGTGTTGTACTTAGCGTAAGTTAGTTTAAGTTAGGTTAAGTAGTATGTAAGCGTAGGGACCGACGACCTCAGCAGTTTCGTCCCATAGGAACTGACCACAAATTTCCAGTTTTTTTTTTAGTTTCGAAGCGCGAACTGCCTTAGATGGGTGCGTCCGGTGAGGGTCGACATCTGACCGAAATCTGTGATCCTTTTCATTTATCACTTCGTTCACAGAGAAATTGGCTTGAACCGAAATCGGTACGTCATAGGGGAAACGACTGTTTTCGTGCAATTTCACCTCCGCACTGTGGGTAATGGGTGGTCTATCGGGGTGGTGTTATTTCATATGCTCTACAGTACCACAGTGCTCCTCTCATTTGATATCAGGAAGATCAGCATGCATTAGACTTCTGTTAACGCCATCAGCTTTCATGTCGAATGAGAATGAATATAGCTATGCTCAGTTGAAAGGCACCGCTTTTTTTTTTTTTTTTTTTTTTTTTTTACCACGTAATCCTCTATCTGTTTGTTAAGTCACATGACTGGCTTTCTATGTGTAACTTACAAAGTGTATTCCAGATAGAGCCTTCAAAATAGCTACCTCTCAGGTTTTCGCCCTTTCCCCATCTCATACTGCTTGACTTCAAATTTCTCTATATCTATCTGTTTTTGTTTTGGAAGGGTGCATCCACACCAACAGACCACACTATACTAGGTGATTTAGCTGCCCCTACCGATGTCGTTTTGTGCAAACCCGTAATGTTATGTCTGGGCTTCAAAAAACACGAGCGAGATCTTCTCGCGCGCCATGCGCAAACTGTTAGTGCCACAGAAAAAAAAAGCTCAGGACCTTATTGTAGGAAATTTAATGTAATTAAATCTTATGGTGGGATACAAGTTTTCGCTGGAGGCCACGGTTGGCGAGTTATTCAAGAAAAACAAAGTGACCTTCAAACGCACCTCCATCCCCATACTCATCCCTCACCAGAAAGGATGACTAGTATGCGCTTGAATAACTTTTTTTATGTCTTGACCACACTTTTATTATTTCCAAAAACACCATACGGGTTTCGAAGTTCCCTCAGTTTCAAAGGCAGTGTTATGTCAATCACATAAAATTGTTCATTAGATACACTGTGTCTCATCAACATTCTCAATCACGAGACAAGTGACGGTCTCAACAAACTGGACTCTCGTCGGGAGACATGTGTTCGTTCCCACGGTGACTATGTTGAGAAATAAATATAGAGACAGAGAAGAATAAAGATGTAGAGTGTTAATAACATTTATTTTATTTAAAAGCTTTAAGTATTTTCACATAAAAAATTCGAAGGTATTACTTTTCAGCACGTCCTCTTTCATAAATGGCAGTCAGTACATGATAAATGTGTTGTGGACTGACAAGACAGCCAGTCCACAGTGACGGGTAACCGAAAGGCACGCGTTTAAACTCACACAGGCTGGCGTGAGGTCTGAAACAGGATACGTAATGAATGCTATAAAGAAAAGTACGTAGCTGCTGGAATACTTAACTTTAATCCACAATTGGTGAACATTGGTCTTGTTGATGTACATGCTTCATTAGATACATAGCAAACGATAAATGGCGCCTTGCTAGGTCGTAGCAATGGACTTAGCTGAAGGCTATGCTAACTATCGTCTTGGCAAATGAGAGAGCCTTCGTCAGTGTCTGTCGCTAGCTACGTCGGCTGTACAACTGGGCGAGTGCCAGTACGTCTCTCTAGACCTGCCGTGTGGCGGCGCTCGGTCTGCAATTACTGACAGTGGCGACACGCGGGTCCGTCGTATACCAATGGACCGCGGGCGATTTAAAAGGCTACCACCTAGCAAGTGTGGTGTCTGGCGGTGACACCACAAAATGTATGCTCAGTCTTTAGTTGTATAAGGAACATCTTCGCCACTATGAAAAGCTCATACTACGTACAGCATTCTTTTTCACATTCTGGTTGGCTGGGAGGCCTAAATGTTAAACAATTTCTTAGAGTGATTTTGAAGCTGTCAAAATTGAGTATACGATCGGCAACGCCCTTAGTGTGTGGACGTTGTGTATCCGGTGGGAGGGGGGACGGGGGGGGGGGGGGGGTGGTTGTATTCATAAAGTGCTTAAGGGGCTCCGGAAAGGCTCAAAATCATGAAAAGTTCAATTTTTACTTTTTTGCGTTTTCTGAATCTGCAGACTATTACCTTTTAATAGATATATTATTTATTCAATTCCAAAGACTACAACTATTTTTAATTTTTTTTTGAAATGTGTTCTACATGGGCGTGACCCACTGTGGCGCTGTTAAACTGCTGTCAAATGGTGTTATTATTAACGTCCGTGTTCATCGGGTACATTTTAGTGATGTGAGATAAAGTATGTGTTGTGGCTAACCTGTGATGGTTCAATATATATCGCTGGTGTGATTGTCGATTGTTTCATGTTTATTTACTCTGTCGTTATCTCGAAAATATTGGTAATTAATTCTGTTTCTTGAGTCTCTGTTTTGTTGAAGTATAATAATGAGTAAAAGTAAAGTTATTAGAAATCCTCTGAAGGCTTTTAAGAAAAGGAGAAATGTTGGAAAGCCAAAGGTATGTGTTATTACTGTAAACAATAAAGAAGATAACCAAGTGAGTGAACCTAACCTTTCAAGTACACCTGCCCATAGCAGTCAAAGTGGGAAAGAAAATACTTCACAGAAGAAGCTTGGTTCAATGAGTGAAAACTATGAATGTTTCATGGGCGAATCGGATGTGAATGAAATATTTGATATGTCGGTTCTCAAAGGAATTTTTTCAAACTGTATAAGATGTATTCATTGTAATGAAGTTGGTCTGGAACTCTCCATAATAAAGCACGTAGGACTTGCTAGTGAAATACAACTGAAATGTGATAAGTGTTCATACATGACCACCTTTTGGAACAGTGTTGCAGTAACTGCAACTGAAGAAAATGGTAGCAAAATCTACGAACACAACAACGAGCGATGCTTGCTTTAGACAAGGAACGCCTTCGGGCTGCAGACAGGGCTGTAAAGAGTCTAGAAATACAAGCAAGAGTAAACAGGAGGAGCAACAAGAGGAAGCTGGAGGAGGAGATTGCAGAGGATGAAGATAATCCATCCTATGGACCTGGAATGCACTAAAAAGTTAATCCAATCTTTGTCGCTCGATTCCCAAAACTTTTATTTTCTCATACTAATTACATGTTTTCTAAGGATCTTCCAAACATATTTGTTTCAAACTTTCAGTAAATGTTACACAGTACCTTCTGCATAATTTAACACAGCCTTTTTCCAAAAAACTGTATATTTTTGAATATATAAATAAAAAATTGCAAAAAAATGTTGTGAATTTTCATTACAATTGAAAAAAATCATCTTTAATAACTGAACTAAAATTTTGTAAAATCCCTGTGTTAAGTTGTAGCCCATATTCCAATAAATAATCTGTAAAAAGTTCAACTTCCTACCTCAAATACTTTGTGAGGAAAGATGTAATTTATAAGCGTTATTTTAACATTGCAAGTATAGGGCGTTCCGGAGCCCCTTAAGAAGTCCGCGAGAAGACGAGCCATCATAACCAGCCGAGTTATTTCTTGCAGTACGAGAAACTGGTAGATTGCTAAAGTCGAGCCCCGTCCGCGACCTTGGATTTTGGATTGAATCGTTCGGGTTGTCTAGGCGACTGTTGCCGTTTGGCAAAAATGCAGTCGCTCAGTAGACAGATATCTCATATTAGCTTATGGAGCGAAGTAACTAGCTGAACGAGACGGGTTTGATGAAGTTCTTATTGAAGCCAACAAATTATACTCGCTTCCGTGGTAATTTAGGTGTGGTGTTTTGGTGTCACTGTTTTCCAATCGACTGTGAACAGGATTCATGCTCTGTTTTAGTGCAGGTTATCGGCATAACCTGCTAGGAACCAATTGGAGCCGGTGTATGAACTTTTAGCGGCGTGCTTGTTTCAAACCAGTGGTCGGATCTCGGATTCTTTCTGAACGTGCCTACTCAGTTGCGGGAGGGCCTTCAACTATCGACTTCAGAGTAGTGAGAAGAAAATGTGTGTGAATTCCTAAGGGACAAAACTGCGGAGGTCATCGGTCCCTAGACTTACACACTACTTAAACTAACTTATGCCAAGAACAACACACACACACACACACACACACACACACACACACACACACACACACATGCCCGAGGGAGGACTCGAACCGATTTCAATCCCCTTCCCCCGCGGGCCGCTCTCTCAGCCCCTATGTAGGTAAATGCCCTCATCATATCCGTAATTCCGTGGATTTCGTGAAACGTCTCGACAACTTCACACTGAAAGACACTGATATCCTAGTGAGCTTCGACGTGGTTTCACTATTCACCAGGGTGCCTCTACGAGAGTCAGTCGAACTTATTGGGCAGAAATTTGACTAGAAGACCACCGAACTCTTTAGACACGTCTTGACCTCAACGTATTTTCTGTTTAATGGGGAGTACTATGAGAAAACTGATGGAGTCGCAATGGGCAGCCCACTCTCGCCAGTGGCCGTGAATTTGTACATGGAGTACTTCGAGAAGGAAGCCTTGACGTCATCCAATTGGAAACCTACTTGTTTCTTCAGCTGTGTCGATGACACGTTCGTCATCTGGCCCCATGGTAGGGACAAGCTCCCGGATTTCCTTACACACCTAAACTCCATACATCCGAACATCAAATTCACTATGGAGACCGAAGCAGAAGGAAGATTACCATTCCTGGACGTCATGGTCAAGAGAAGAGCTGATGGTACCCTGAGCCACGGTGTGTACAGGAAGAAAACGTACACTGACCTGTACCTGCATGCAGACAGCTGCCACCACCCTTCTCAGAGGAATGGAGTACTAAAAACACTAGTACACAGAGCGCGCAGCATCTCAGAAGCAGAGAATCTGCCCCAGGAATTGGAACACCTCAAAGCCGTGTTCCGAAAAAACGGGTACTCGGAATGGCAGATTAGACGCGCTCTCCGTCCCACCACCACAGCACAACCTGTGGATACGGATGAAATCAAGGAAGAAGAGGTAGCCACTGCCTTTATTCCGTACAATGGCGGACTATCGGGGAAAATCGGCCGTATATTAAAGAAACACCGAGTTAAAACCGTCTTTTGCCTGCCCAATAAAACACGGGCGTTACTGGGAAGTGTGAAAGATGACCTCGGTTTGAGGAAGGCCGGCATATACCAAATTCCCTGTGAATGTGGGAAGATTTGTATCGGACAAACAGTACGCACCATCGAAGATCGTTGCCGAGAACATCAAAGGCACACTCGACTGAAATATCCAAATAAGTCGGCGGTAGCATAGCACTGTTTGACCGAGAAACACGAGATAGATTATGAGCGTACCAAGATTCTGGCTCATACATCAAAATATTGGGACAGCGTTATAATGGAGGCTATCGAAATTCGCACCAGGAAAGATCTTATCAACCGAGATTGCTGCTACAGTCTCAGCAAGGCTTGGGACCCGGCATTGAATATAATTAGGAAGACTCTCAGCAAGAAGTACGAACTGGCGACCAGGGTGGACGTAGCAAGCACATCGACGCTAAGACAGATTCCGACGCCCACGTCTTCGCGACCGCCGGCGCCTGGGCGCGGACGGCGAAGAGAGCGGCCCGCGGGGGGAGGGGATTGAAATCGGCCGTCCGCTCTCAGGAGCTCAGTTCGTCAGCGCACCTGACGATGGCGACATGTCTGATCGCCGAAATATTCTGCCCGTTGGACACTATGAATCGGCAGTATACCCGTGGACTGTTCGAGCAACAAATGCGCCGGGAGAAACTGAAGAATCACGTATTTATTCTTGTTTCTATGGATCCATTCCATTCCAGGGGCAGATGTGGACTCTGACCACAATCTATTGGTTATGACCTGTAGATTAAAACTGAAGAAACTGCAAAAAGGTGGGAATTTAAGGAGATGGGACCTGGATAAACTAAAAGAACCAGAGGTTGTACAGAGATTCAGGGAGAGCATAAGGGAGCAATTGACAGGAATGGGGGAAAGAAATACAGTAGAAGAAGAATGGGTAGCTTTGAGGGATGAAGTAGTGAAGGCAGCAGAGGATCAAGTAGGTAAAAAGACGAGGGCTAGTAGAAATCCTTGGGTAACAGAAGAAATATTGAATTTAATTGATGAAAGGAGAAAATATAAAAATGCAGTAAGTGAAACAGGCAAAAAGGAATACAAACGTCTCAAAAATGAGATAGACAGGAAGTGCAAAATGGCTAAGCAGGGATGGCTAGAGGACAAATGTAAGGATGTAGAGGCCTATCTCACTAGGGGTAAGATAGATACCGCCTACAGGAAAATTAAAGAGACCTTTGGAGATAAGAGAACGACTTGTATGAATATCAAGAGCTCAGATGGAAACCCAGTTCTAAGCAAAGAAGGGAAAGCAGAAAGGTGGAAGGAGTATATAGAGGGTCTATACAAGGGCGATGTACTTGAGGACAATATTATGGAAATGGAAGAGGATGTAGATGAAGATGAAATGGGAGATATGATACTGCGTGAAGAGTTTGACAGAGCACTGAAAGACCTGAGTCGAAACAAAGCCCCCGGAGTAGACAATATTCCATTGGAACTACTGACGGCCGTGGGAGAGCCAGTCCTGACAAAACTCTACCATCTGGTGAGGAAGATGTATGAGACAGGCGAAATACCCTCAGACTTCAAGAAGAATATAATAATTCCAATCCCAAAGAAAGCAGGTGTTGACAGATGTGAAAATTACCGAACTATCAGCTTAATAAGTCACAGCTGCAAAATACTAACACGAATTCTTTACAGACGAATGGAAAAACTAGTAGAAGCCAACCTCGGGGAAGATCAGTTTGGATTCCGTAGAAACACTGGAACACGTGAGGCAATACTGACCTTACGACTTATCTTAGAAGAAAGATTAAGGAAAGGCAAACCTACGTTTCTAGCATTTGTAGACTTAGAGAAAGCTTTTGACTATATTGACTGGAATACTCTCTTTCAAATTCTAAAGGTGGCAGGGGTAAAATACAGGGAGCGAAAGGCTATTTACAATTTGTACAGAAACCAGATGGCAGTTATAAGAGTCGAGGGACATGAAAGGGAAGCAGTGGTTGGGAAGGGAGTAAGACAGGGTTGTAGCCTCTCCCCGGTGTTGTTCAATCTGTATATTGAGCAAGCAGTAAAGGAAACAAAAGAAAAATTCGGAGTAGGTATTAAAATTCATGGAGAAGAAATAAAAACTTTGAGGTTCGCAGATGACATTGTAATTCTGTCAGAGACAGCAAAGGACTTGGAAGAGCAGTTGAATGGAATGGACAGTGTCTTGAAAGGAGGATATAAGATGAACATCAACAAAAGCAAAACAAGGATAATGGAATGTAGTCTAATTAAGTCGGGTGATGCTGAGGGAATTAGATTAGGAAATGAGGCACTTAAAGTAGTAAAGGAGTTTTGCTATTTGGGGAGCAAAATAACTGATGATGGTCGAAGTAGAGAGGATATAAAATGTAGGCTGGCAATGGCAAGGAAAGCGTTTCTGAAGAAGAGAAATTTGTTAACATCCAGTATTGATTTAAGTGTCAGGAAGTCATTTCTGAAAGTATTTGTATGGAGTGTAGCCATGTATGGAAGCGAAACATGGACGATAAATAGTTTGGACAAGAAGAGAATAGAAGCTTTCGAAATGTGGTGCTACAGAAGAATGCTGAAGATTAGATGGGTAGATCACATAACTAATGAGGAAGTATTGAATAGGATTGGGGAGAAGAGAAGTTTGTGGCGCAACTTGACCAGAAGAAGGGATCGGTTGATAGGACATGTTCTGAGGCATCAAGGGATCACCAATTTAGTATTGGAGGGCAGCGTGGAGGGTAAAAATCGTAGAGGGAGACCAAGAGATGAATACACTAAGCAGATTCAGAAGGATGTAGGTTGCAGTAGGTACTGGGAGATGAAAAAGCTTGCACAGGATAGAGTAGCATGGAGAGCTGCATCAAACCAGTCTCAGGACTGAAGACCACAACAACAACATGGATCCATTACAGTCTTTTCATTTCGGATGGCATCGTATATATAAAAATAAAAAGAGTAGGCGATGAAGCACACTCTTGTCTCACCCCTTAGCTCATTAACATCTTTTCCTCTGTGCGGTTATGGGTGTCTAGTATAAGATCCATTGCACAGATTCTTGATGTAATTTCTTAAGTGATTTGGATATCCACGTTTTACCGTAACTTCCCTTGAGCTCTCTCTAATCTGTAAAATACCGGTAGGCTTGTAAATTAAATTCTCTTCTTTCACGCACTATTTCTCGCACAGTACATATATACTGAGGAGACTGAAATTGTGGGAGAGTGATATGCACATACACAGATAGCGACAGTATCGCATACACAAGGTGATTTCTGGGGAAAGGTTTCCGACGTGATTATCGCCGCACGACGAGATTTAACACTTGAACGTGGTATATTGGTTGGAGCTAGACCAGTGATCTCAATAAAAACAGGATACACAAGTGCTGTGCTTTGGACCCTTGGAAATCGTGACGATCAATTTTTGTTGGGTTGGCAACTCCGTACGTATAGGTCATGTTGTTTTGTGCTTTCTGTTGTTTGATAATCATTCATTCGTGAGCGATTTATTAGGTTTGTGAAGCTATAATGGTGAAATATTGTGTAGCTTAGGGTTGTAAAGAACTCCGGAGGAAATGCAGTGGAGTTCAGTTTCATAGGTAAGTTATGTTTTTGTTCAGAACTAATGTTTCTGCCGCACTGTATTTCATGTATAAATTGCACTACTGCAGACGATATTTCTTGGATTCAGTTCTGTATTTGCCTCTTGTTTATGCAGGTTTCCATTTTCTCGTGCTGAAATTCTGAAATTATGGGTGCAAGCAATTCGTAGAGACAAGTGGTCACCTGCTGCGCACAGTACGATATGCAGCAGACACTTTACCGAAAATTGCTATCAAGTGAGGCCAGGAGCATAATTAAGACTGTTAAGAGGAGATCGGTTCGTAGAGAACCTGCTAGTGCTCAAGTAAGTGGAATATATTACAAACTTTGAATTATAATTGTATAGGCCAAAACAAAATAAAAGTCAATAGGCCTATATTATGAAGGTTTTATAATTTTGAACTGTTGTGGTGTATGCAAAATTACAACGACCTCCTTTCTTGCAGGATGTAAATCACGCTGGCGGACAACTGGAAAAGTTTCCTGAAGTATTTGCTGAAAATAAAGGAATTCAGGCAAACCTCCCTTCACCAACAAAAACAAATCGAAGAAAGAAGATTGCAAACGGCTGCAGGCCGACGAAACAAAAAGATTTCGACAGTGGCACAGCTGATCAATGGACTTAAAAAGAAAAGGACACCTGAACAGTGATTTAGAGAACATTTAAAATTTAATTTTAGTGGTTTTCCTCTGCACTTCATAGTTAACGAATTGAAAAACTACCTGTGTTACAAACAAGCTAGAAGATACTCAGATATTGTAAAACAGTTCGCTCTGACACTGCATTGTTATTCACCTAATGCATATAGATATGTTAGATCACTATTTAGTTTGCCCCATCCAAACTCCATCAGATCTTGAATCTCATCTGTCTTGTGAGCTTGGTTGCTCACTTTAGGTACCGCTTTGTTCAAACAGAAAATATGAATATAAATTATGCTTCACTGAGACAGTGTTTAGATTATTGTAGTAGACTGAATGATGTAAACCTCAGTAACTGTGTTAATAATATTTTGTATTACATAGCAGGATTTGTAGTTAAAAACTGTTAAAGGGTTTGAAGTGTTGTGAGTGTGCTAGTTTGTTAATTTTTGATAATGACAAAGTAAGTGACAACACATATTGTAAGAAGCCTTTGTCTGACCCAACTGCTTTTACTCAGCAGGTTTCTAGGGGAAAACTTACGTTTGCTTCTGAAGAAGTTTACAAAATTATTCTTTATTGAGAGAAGAAGTTTCGTATGTTTACAAATGTGGAAGATTTGGGTAAGGTTTATTCCCATTTCGTAAATTCAGTGTCACACCTTTTTCTATTAATGAAAAAAATATTTTTGGACCTAATTCACATTCTGTAAATTCTGCATTTGACCTAGAGGACATGCACGAAACAAAACGTATTAAAGATATTGCTTCAATATATATTGGAGTTAGATTAAGAGCAAATGCAAAAAATGTAACAAATAAGGTCAATGGAAAAAACTGTTCTGTTCGACAGAAGCTGACAAAAACTATTTTGTTTTCAAATGTCTAATGTAAATGAAAAATACAAATTAATGTTGAAGTGAAAATTATTTGCTTTTAAGTTTTTTTCAACCTTTCCACAAAAACTAGATCAAAGTATCAGAAGTTTTATTATTCCGAAACTTTTGTTTAAGTACGGGAGAATGGGGATAGTAAAAGTGGACACAAAATAATTTTAATTGATTAATCTTTTTGTTTTGGTAAAACTGGTCTTATTTATATATCAAAAAACAGTGTCCACTTTTACCCCATGCCATTTCAGTTAATGCCAACACTTTACAATGGAGTAAATGTGGACAGATTGCATTTGTTTGGATTTTTCCATTTTGTGATCAAACTATTGAAGAAACATAGAATCACTTTAATGATTTTTTTAGTATGAAAACCGGTTTATCGAAATACATTAAATATTAAAAATCTGCCTCAACTGTTTCGAGATAAATCGTGAAATATAAAAACTGTCTGTACTAGCCTCACCCACTCCCTACATAGTGCATTTTATTTCGAAAGAAGGTCGTCTTACTTTTAACAAAACATGTAATAATAGTTACAGTCAAATTACAGAATTGCTGTGTCTTGAAGGAAGTTTTGCTTTACAGTTTTTCAGCTGGTAATGTGAAGAGGATATTTTTAAACAGTAGGCTACTATTCTTTATTTTCTGTATGTATTTAATGCTTCCTGCTCAAATAATTGCCAGGTTGAGCAGTCAGGAATGTCAAAAATACAAAATCAGATAAAATGCGAGGTTTTGTGCCCATAATAATGGCAAAATAAAATTTTACTCGTCTTCTTGCGGAACAGCTGTATACTGACAGTTGGATAGAGAGAGACAGATATACGTTCAGGAACATGGCGGACAAAGATGTCGAGCGTCAGGACTTCTTAACACAGTGCTGCCTCCAGATTAGCTTCTTTGAGTTCACTGAGCTAGACGCGTGGGACATTCTGTTTCGGAAGTCATCAGGGAATTCAGTATTCCGAGGTCCGGAGTGTCAAGAGTATGCCGAGAACACCAGATTCAGGCAATATCTTTCACCACGTACAACTTAACGGCCGAGAGCAGCGGCATCTTCGTACAGTTGTCATTGCTAACAGACAAGTAATACTGCGTGAAATACCCGCAGAAATCAATGTGGGACGTGCAACGAACTTATCCGTTAAGATACGCGGCGAAATTTGGCGTTAATGAGCTATGACAGCAGTCGACCGAGGCCGTTGTGTCTGCTATCAGCAAGACATTTCCGTAGCGCTTCTCCTGGGCTTGTGACCATTTCGGTTGGACCCTAGACGGAAAACTGTGACCTGGTCAGATGAAACCCGATTTCAGTTGGTAACAGTGTGACATACACCCCACGAAGCCATGGAGGCAAGTAATCAACAAGGACTGTGGAAGCTGGTACTGGCTCCCTAGTGGTGTGGTCTGTGTTTACGTGGAACGGTCTGGGTCCTCTGGTCCAACTGAACCAATCATTGACTGGAAATGGTTATGTTCGGCTTCTTGGAGACTATTTGCAGCCGTTGATGGACTTCAGGTCCCCAAACAACGACTGAATTTTTATGTATGATAATGCTCAATGTCGCTGGGCCACAATTGTTCGCTACTGATTTGAAGAACATTCTGGACGATTCTAGTGAACGATTTGGTCACCCAGACCGCCCGACATGAATCCCATCGATCATTTATGGGACTTAATCGAGAGTTCAGTTCGTGCACAAAATTCTGCAACGGCAACACTTTCGCAATTGTGGACGGCTATAGAGGCAGCATGGCTCAATATTTCCGCAGGGAACTTCCATAGACTTGTTGAGTCCATGACACGTCGAGGTGCTGCATAATGTCTGGCAAAAGGACGTCCGATACGATATTAGGAGATATCCCATAACAATTGTCACTTCAGTGTATCATCGGTACATAAATTTACCCTTACAGTATGAAGCATCTTTTCCTTTTAGAACTAAAACTTCTGTAATAATCTTTAATCCGTTATTTAACACCTCTAAATATATTTTATAGACAATGTGAGAGCTGTATAATCTGATGTTTTGCTGCGATCTGCTTTTTAAATCAGTTGCAACACTTTTGCTTTGAAATTTTAGTGTTCAGTCAACAGATAATGATCAGATGTAAAATTCTGAAGTTATGTAATAATTCACCATGCTTGATCAACTGCATACCAGTTACAGCAGGATCTGGGCAGTTCTTGTATTTTTGTTTTTTAATTGCATTCTCCA
This sequence comes from Schistocerca americana, assembly GCF_021461395.2. NCBI lineage: Eukaryota > Metazoa > Arthropoda > Insecta > Orthoptera > Acrididae > Schistocerca > Schistocerca americana. The sequence goes on from NC_060120.1 coordinate 480,738,646, forward strand.
TTTCCTGTAAGGTAATAATATCTGTGTTAACGCTGTCAGTTACATTTTGATAGTGATTACTTGCTTTGGATTTTGCTACAGATTCTTGTAATGTTTTGTCCGTTGTTCGTGTCTTATTACATTTACTGATCTTACATCTTTCTCAGATCTAATTAAGGGTCTAAATGTTTTTTTTTTGAAAGCGAAATCATGTCTACTATATACGAGGGGCGATCAAAATGTAATGAAGTATTGGCTAAAAACAGTCTTCGTTGCAATTTTAGTTTCTTATTTTTCAACGACGCGTTTCGCCTTCTTTAGGCATCTTCAGGTTATTTACATAGAAAACAGAGAACAAATACATCTATATAAGAATCGCGATCGCGTTGTGCAGACTTGGATAAGCTATAAGCATGTATAAACAGATCAAATACTGAAAGAGCAAATACCTTAATTTGGTATTTCTTAGAAGAATCCTTTAGTCAGTGTAGCCGAAGGGCATCGTCGAATATATCAGGCCAACATTGCCTTCGTTAAACTCAGTAAAAACTAGAAATTAAGGTATTTGATCTTTCAATATTTGATCTGTTTATACATACCTATAGGTTATCTAAGTCTGCACAACGCGATCGCAATTCTTAAATAATTGTATTTGTTCTCTGTTTTCTATGTAGATAACCTGAAGATGCCTAAATGAGGCGAAAACCGTCGTAGAAAAATAAAAAACTAAAATTGCTACCCAGACTGTTTTTAACCAATACTGTTAAGCACTGGTTTGCTGTATGCCACATATGGATTGGAAGAATTTCTAAATGTAACGCAATATAATTTTTCTCGGCCGATTTCTGTTGAAAAAAATGCGGAGTTTGCTGTGGGAGAACTTGGAATATTCTCGCTTCAGCTCCTATAGTTTCATGAAGATCCCATAGATGGCGGCCTTCTATCTGGCGTCCATAACGGAGCTGCGTTCCAAGCAGAGAGCTGCCAATGAGTTACCTTTGGTTGAAAACCAGAGCATCGTAGATGCTCATAGGGAATGTCTGCGCAGACTTGTCAGTAAAGAAAAGCACGGTGAGTCGCTGGGCGAGGCGTCTGCCTTCATCGCAAGAAGGTACGGCAAACCTATCTGATCTGCCACGTGCCGGTCGGTCGCACACAGCTGTGACTACTGCAGTGTTGGAAAGTGCGGACAAACTCATTCAAGATGATCGATGGATCAAAATCAAACACCTCGCTGCTCAACGGGACATCTCTGTTGGTAGTGCTGACACACTCGTTCACCAACTGAGTTACTCAAAGGTGTGTGCCCGTTGGCTTGCTAGTCGCCTAACAGAAGACCATAAACAGCAACGAAGGATCATCTGTGAGGAAACGTTTGCAAGTTACGAGGCTGACCGTGCCAATTTTTGTCGCTATCGTCACAGGCGGGGAAACATGGGTATATCTTTTCGAACTGGAAATCCATGCACTGGCACTGGCGCCAAACCAGTTCTACCCCCCCCCCCCTCCCCCCCCAGACACTGAAGGGGCTGTTCTGTTTGATTTATACCTCATGGTTCAACGATAAACACTGACGAGTATTGTGTGCTACCCTCAGGAAATTGAAGAAACGACTTCAGCGTATCTGTGGCCAGAGAAATGCAAACGAACTTCTCCTTCTCCATGACAACGCAAGACCTCACACAAGTCTGCAAGCCGTGCGGGATTAGCCGAGCGGTCTCAGGCGCTGCAGTCATGGACTGTGCGGCTGTTCGAGTCCTCCCTCGGGCATGGGTGTTTGTGTTTGTCCTTAGGATAATTTAGGTTAAGTAGTGTGTAAGCTTAGGGACTGATGACCTTCGCAGTTAAGTCCCGTAAGATTTCACACACATTTGAACATTTTTTTGAACAAGTCTGCACACCCGAGAGAGCTCACGACTTCTTTGGACTGTTCTTCCTCTTCCACCCTAACGTCTGGATCTGGCACCTTCCGACTTCCACCCGTTTTGCTCAATGAAGGACGCACTCCGCGAGAAGTAGTACGTCGATGATGGAGAGGTTACAGATGCAGCAAGCGGTTGGCTCCGACTTCGACCAGGGGAGCGGTACCCTGCGGGCATACAGGTCCTCCCAGTGAGGTGGCGTCAGGGCGGCGTATTGTGAGGAGACTCTGTTGAAAAATGGGGTTCTTAGCCCAAAGAGTGGGGAACAATATGGCGCATTGGAATCCTGAATAAACCTAACCTGCTGTCAGAAAAAAATATGTTGCATTACTTACTGAACGCCCCTCGTACATCCTAGCTATCTCGATGAGCCTTTCTTGTAGATGATTTTGCTTTTTATTCTCATCCGTCAGGAATTTTCTCCTGTTTGTTCATCGAGGGATTGTAGAAAAACATTCGGATGATCTTTCTTTTTCTTTAACTATTTCTTCAGTTTCTTCATTCCAAATTTTAAGTCCTTTTTTCCTTCGGCATTTAGACTGCTTCTCTACGGCTTTACCTGCTACTTTATTTACAAAGCAGGGCTATTTCATGTTTTTCCATTCTAAGTCTATATCATTTTGTTTATAACTATGTTTAATACATAATAATTCAATCTTTGTTGGTAAAGATTTGAAGTTGAAGGAGCCGCGCCGCGGCACTAGCCGAGCGGTCTTAGGCGCTGCAGTCATGGACTGTGGGGCTGGTCCCGGCGGAGGTTCGAGTCCTCCTTCGGGCATGGGTATGTGTGTTTGTCCTTAGGATAATTTAGGTTAAGTAGTGTGTAAGCTTAGGGACTGATGACCTTAGCAGTTAAGTCCCATAAGATTTCACACACTTTTGAACATTTTTTTTGAAGTTGAAGGAACTTTGAACATCTTACTTTAAAATCGATTTTTGTTTGTTTGTAAGCGATGAGCACTTGAGATCTTCCATTTTGTTAGTTGTGCTGTTTTGGCCACAACCAAATAATGATCACTGAAAATATCGTACCCTCCATACCCGTACCAGGCGGGACAAAATTTTGATATTATTGAGCCACTAAAACTACCTCAATTCTAGCAATAAGCGAATTAAGATTTCTTATGTTTGCAGAACACAGTAATGACACTCACACTTACTAAGCGCCTTCTAAAATTTTCAGATAGACAGTTCTCTTTTTCCAGTGTTTTTTGACTTGACTATTTCCAAGTTGTTGTTGCTGGAATTACTGTCGTCTCTTTGCCACTGGAAATTACATAAATACATGTCGCAACTTAGAGTTTTCCGAGAGAAGGCCACAAATAGCCAACCAGTTATTAGAAGTTCTGTCCCTAAAATAACACCACTAACAACCAGATACAAGGAAAGAGTTTGTGCTTTCACTCAGTTGTGGATACACTCGAGGTTACGAAAACAAAATGGCTCGCTGTAAACTGCGAGCCACTCAGCTACCGTTGAGCGCCATTTGAAAGCAGCGAGTGGTACACGAAATACGCTCTGGTTATCTCGCTGCTTACCAGAGCAGTGGCCCATGTGGCGCATCCAAGCCGCCATCCATCACAGTTTTATTGATCATCATCAGTCACGTCCCTAATAAGCCACAGCGTGGGCATGCGAATTGCAAATGTGGCAATCAGCTGCACCCGTTGCCTGTTTTGTGGGTTCGTCCTTCTGCCTCCCCATCCGACAAGCTCAAGTTTCCCAGAGAAATGTGATAAGCATAAATATGTGCAAGAGGGTCGAAATGTTTGTGGCTGGAAAATCGTTCAGGCAATTGAAAACAATAAATGTACATAATGGAATGGTCACGATTTCGACTGTAATTGATGAACATGTCACAGGTGAAATATAAGGACGAAAACAAAAGAGAGAGCATTTTATGATTAAATGGATGAGTAGCCGTACTGTCATTAAAAACAACATTATACTGCTATGGACATCAAAAATAATGGGGCACTTCCCGTATAACTTTTGAAGTCACGTGAGATATGGCGCCGACGACAGGTCCAAATTCTGACTCTCTGGATTTAGTATTTGATATGCAGGGTGTTTCAAAAAGAACATACGTATTAGAAGTATTGAAAAGTATGTTTGCCTGGTTGCCGTTACATGCTGGAAAATGGCCGCTCCGCAGTGGAAATAATTTTGTGTCCTCGAAACTGCGAAATGCAATTCGTGATTACAGTGCAAAGACGTTTCAGTATGACTTATCAAACTGATCCTCCGAATGGGTGGAACATCCGCAGAAGGTATCGACAGATTGTAGACACAAGATGTATACGTAAAGGGAAGTCCTGGCCGCCAACGTGTTTCCAACGAAAATGTCACACGAATTCAAACTACTTTTCAACATAGTCCTGCAAAATCAACTAGTCGTGCTAATGGGGAATTACAACTGCCTAAAACAACAATTTGGTCTGTTTTGAGACGTCGCTTGGTTATGAAGCCGTACAAGTTATAGCTGTTACATGCTCTACGTCATAACGACAAACGCAAGCGCGTGGTATTTTCTGACGAGCCTCTGAATGTTACTGACAATGATAACATTTTCGCACAACGCATCATGTTCAGTGATAAAGTGGCTTTCCAACTTCGTGGAAAAGGAAACAAACATAATCTTCGACTTTGTGGCCTACAGAACCGACATGCACACACTGAACATGTACGAGATTTGGCCAAAGTCAATGTGTTTTGTGCGATATCCTACTCGTCTGTTTACGGCCTATTCTTCTTTGGTTTGTTTGTGCAAGTGGGGAGTAGTTTGAAGGGGACTGAAGGGTTGTGCTTAAAATATCAATAAATAAGTTTAAAAAAGCTCGGTTTCTTTTGGGCACTCCCTCATATATATAGTTCTTCCATCGTGGGACTCGAGGATCTGAAAGATTTTTGCCTGTTACCGATATCGATACTGGTATTGCAAGACCGTATCGAAATCTCTAGAGTAGTTTCTCAGACTAGCCCGGCCATACAGAAGAAAGCGAGCAGGGGACTTCAGTTTAGATATGTAGATGGAGATTATTCAATTAAACATTTTTCATTTACTTACTAAAACATTACCACAACGTACATTTTATGTTTGCGTGAAGTAATGTTCTTCTATAATGCTTTTGACGGATGATGAATGCAATGCATGTTCAAATCGCAAAAGATGATTTTATGTGATATAATTACAGTTTAACAAGTTGCAAATATTCGCATTACTTGTACTGTGAAACCTTGATTCTTGCCGAATTTCATGATTCTAGGTCAACGGGTAGCATCCTGTACATTTTGATCAGTGAATTTGCGAGTATCAAAATATGTGACATAAACGGGTGTATCTTTTTCCTGCATTGACTTAGAAGCTTAAATGTTTTTCACAGACGATGCACCATAGATTTTTACTATTTGACATCAATTTCAACTTGACAGCTCTAACCGTTCATGAGAGAAATGGGTCTTAAAAGTCGGACAGACAGACAGGCGGATAAAAAATGTCAAAAAGGTATTTTTTTGTGCAATAAAATTAATTAAAAATCAACAGTTTTCGGATTTTTTCCTTCACTTGTACTGTGAAACTTTGCTTCTTACCAATTTCATGATTATAGGCCAACGAAAAGCACCCTACAGGTTTTGATGAGTGAGTTTTTCGAATATCAAAATATGTGACATAAATGGCGGTATCTTTTGATTACATTGACCTGGAAGCTTACAGTTTTTAAGGCGCCAACATAGGCCTTAGTACGTGACACAAATTTTAACTTGATACGCCTAACTATTCCAGAGAGAAAGAGTCTTAACATACGAACAGACAGACAGACATATGGATAAAAATGACAAAAAATATTTTTCTCATGTGATATAATTACAGATTAGTACTTTCTGGATTTTTTTCCTTTACTTATGCTGTGAAGCTTTGCTTCTTGCCAAATTTCATATTTGTAGGTCAATGGGAAGCACCCTACAGGTTTTGATGAGTGAGATTTTGCAGTATCAAAATATGTGACATAAATGGCCGTATCTTTTGATTACATTGATGTAGAACTTTACAACGTTTACGCCACCAAGGGACCATGCATCTTAGAATGTGGCAAAAATTTGAACTTGATACACCAAACAGTTACAGAGAAAAGGAGCCTTAACAGACGGACAGACACACAGACAAGCAGACAAAAAATTACAAAAAAAATTTTTCGTGTGATATGATTACAAATTAACAATTTTCGTTTTTTTCCTTTACTTGTACTGTGAAACCTTGCTTTTTGCAAAAGGTGTAATGGAAACACCCTATATGTTTTATGAGTGAGTTTTCGAGTATCAAAATATGTGACATAAAAGACCGTATCTTTTTTATTGAATTTACTCAGAAGCTTAAAATCCTTAACCGGCTTCGGACCATAGACCTTAATGTGAGACATATTTAAACTTTGGACGTCTGCCCGTTCCTGAGGAAAAAGACTCCTAACCGTCGGATTGACAAACAGACGGGCAACAAAGCGATCATATAACGTTTCCGTTTTTAGCGACCGAGGTACGGAACCCTGAAAAACGCAACCAAAAGATTTCTTCTGACACTTGTAGCTGCACCAGAGAATTTGGGCGACCGTGAAGCAGCTCAAATCATTCCTAGATTTTTGAAATATCTGATACAGACGGGTTCTAAATGTGCTACAAAGCAACTGCAGAAAAAGTTGTGAACTTGTAAGGAGTTTGTCAGAACTCTCTATTACACTGAAAACGATATAGCCAACTTAACGCTACTCTTTGCATTGTGTGAGCACTCAGATACCGATAGTAACAATTCGAGGGCGAAACATGGGAGCACTATTCTAAGCATTGTTGTGAGACGAGGTCTATCTGCGAGAGTGGAATTAGCAATGTCGGAGACAGAAGACGTGTCACACTGCCCTCACGTCGGTGATGGCAGATGTTACCACACTCAAGGCCTGATATCATTTATATAGCCAGGAGAGATTTTGATGGCTTAACTACACTTGAAAATGGAATTCAAGGTAAAATTCGCAAGCATAGCGCAAGAACAATTGCAGTGTTAGGCTCGTGATTGTTGGTCCGAGTTTGCAGTAATCCTATGTTTCGCTTGTCAGTGAAAAAGCCTCCTTATCCTCCAAATAATAATAATAATTGTTCTCCTCGTCTAAATAATATGCCGTGATTACTAAATGTTAAATAACTTTGAAATTGAAATAATTTGTTAATCTGACACTCAGCCATTATTGACACATGTCATTTGTCATTGTCATTATTAATGCTTGTTCATGATGATTCTGAAGTTTTAAATAGTGTTAATTTATGAAATTCCTTGTCACAAGCTATGAAGTAGTTAACAGGACCCAAGAAAAGTCCTTTTAATAATTCTTAGGACCATACGCTGCTGGTGCATGCTTCTGCGAATTGCTGTAAACCACATGGAAAAAGGCAGTCATCTAAAGAGGTGAGTGCAAAACTTAGGGCCAAAACAGAGACACAGACACACCACAACGTGTCATGTACTTTAATGCAGTAAATTCCGTTGCACAAGTCAGATTCTGTATTATTTGTAAATTCTTATTCAAAAACGCAGTCAAATAGCTTAGGTATTCATTGTTGCAGGTTCATTTGTTCCTTTAGGTTTTCATATTCGAATACATAGTTAGATAACTTACCCAAATGTTAGTTTCAAGTTTTTCGTGTAACGATCTGTGTGAGGGCCTAAATGACAGTGAAACTGACACTCATACAACACGTACACAGTGTTATGCAGGTTAGATTCCGTTTACTGATAGCTCAGGTTGCTTATCGAGTCCATTTTCACAGACTAACATAGATACATTGGCTGTAGCTACGTTACATATTTGTTGTAGCTACGTTACAAACTGAGGGATGTAATGAGGACAAGCGCATTGTTAGTGTTGTGCCAATGTAAATGTTTTAAAGGTGCTGTACTGAAATGCGACATTTGCATCACTAGGGAATCACTTCTGGACACACTATGTTATTTTTTAACAACTTGTTACCTTCTCCTACATTCTCATGTTATTTTGTAACAACTTGTTACCTTTTCCTGCATTCTCAAGCAGGCTCCTCCATCTCTTTCAGCCTAGCCGAACTTTAAGTGCGCCGTGTCGCCGCATTGCACATCGTTGCAGCATTTGATTTCTATGACTACTCGAGACGTACCACATGTGAGCTTGTAAGCGTGTCGTATTTCATAGAATATGCACGGGAACTTAAGGCCAAACATAACTTCCGCTTGATGTTTCACTGCCAAGTAACACAACTCGATGAAACTTGGACCATACAGAAAGTATTTCTACAGTATAGTGCAGAAGGTAACTGAAAAACATACTCAATGACATGAACATAAATGACACTTCTATTCAAAGACAATGATCACACTAAAGTCACCGCGATTTATGATGGACCTCTGGGCATTACGAAAGATGTTATATGTTTCGTAATACAGGGTGATTCAAAAAGAATACCACAACTTTAGGAATTTAAAACTCTGCAACGACAAAAGGCAGAGCTAAGCACTATCTGTCGGCGAATTAAGGGAGCTATAAAGTTTCATTTAGTTGTACATTTGTTCGCTTGAGGCGCTGTTGACTAGGCGTCAGCGTCAGTTGATGCTAAGATGGCGACCGCTCAACAGAAAGCTTTTGTGTTATTGAGTACGGCAGAAGTGAATCGACGACAGTTGTTCAGCGTGCATTTCGAACGAAGTATGGTGTTAAACAGTTTACAGAGAATGGGTGTTTGTGCAAAGGGAAAAGTTCTGGATGGCCGAGAACGAGTGATGAAAATGTAGCACGCATCCAGCAAGCATTTGTTCGCAGCCCAGGAAAATCGACTCGCAGAGCTAGCAGAGAGCTGCAAGTTCCATAATCAACCACATTGGCACTTATCTGTCCGTAACTACCTGAACGTCAAACTACCCGAGGCGATGGATCGGCCGCCAGGCAGCCCGTGACAGAGCACCTCATCACTGGGCTCCAAGAAGCCCTGATCTTACCCCCTGCGATTTTTTCTTATGGGGGTATGTTAAGGATATGGTGTTTCGGCCACATCTCCCAGCCACCATTGATGATTTGAGACGAGAAATAACAGCAGCTATCCAAACTGTTACGCCTGATATGCTACAGAGAGTGTGGAACGAGTTGGAGTATTGGGTTGATATTGCTCGAGTGTCTGGAGGGGGCCATATTGAACATCTCTGAACTTGTTTTTGAGTGAAAAAAAACCTTTTTAAATACTCTTTGTAATGATGTATAACAGAAGGTTATATTATGTTTCTTTCATTAAATACACATTTTTAAAGTTGTGGTATTCTTTTTGAATCACCCTGTATTATCTATGATCACCTAAGACAGCAATGCACGCTATGTAATGTGCACCGATGCTGGCTACAAGGTAGGTAGGAAGTTATTGTGGTAGGGGTTCCAACAATGTGATTGGTAACTGCTGGGTCGTCGTTGGTGCATGTTGATGTGCTGCAATCCCATATGTGTGCGATAGGATTTGAGTGGGGGTAACGGGCAGACCAGTCCAGTCATTGAATGTCCTCTCGTTCCAAGAGCTCCTTCACTGGCTCTGTGTGATGCGGTTGCGCATTGTCAGTCTTAAACATGAAATCAGGGCCGAAAACACCACTGAAAAGACGTACATGTGGAAGGAGTACAATGTCATGATAATACTGACCGCTGAGTGTACCATGTTCAAACATTTGGAGATCAGTACACCCAAGCAAGAATATACCTCCCAACATCATAACACTTGGACCACCAAAACGATCATGTTCGATAATGCTCATAGCGCATTACGTGTTCACACCTCTTAACCATATGGGGGTAAGTCCAGAAGCACTATTCAGAATGAAACTGCTCTTATCAGGGACCACTCCTCGTTGGTCCAGACCCTATACTCTTGGCACCATCGTAAACAATGCTGTCGATGTACGAGTGTCAACGAAACAAACATACTGGCCGTCGGGCAAAGAGATCACGCCAACCCCCATGCGGTCGCCATAGTTGACTTACATATGACCGGCCCTATCTTGATACCGGCACGGCCCAATCACCCAATAGCAACACAGCCTGTAGATCTCTGACGCATATCTGTATCGATACGCGGGCTGGGAAGGCACTATGAATTGGTGGCAGATACAAAACTATACTTTTTTGCTATTTGATTTAGTTACATAGATGCCTTTTATCAGTTGCAACTACGACGGAAGTACTGTCAACTTTCTACTACTGTGCTTCCTTCATTTTTCGTCGAGTTTTCACATTCTACTTCTTTTAATCCTTTTCATCTTATTTTTATTTATCCTTGAGCATAATTCTGTGCAAATAGCTCTTTCTACTTAGTATTACCCCTAAGTCTTCCTTATACTCGTGCAGAATGACTGTGTGTTCTGCGACATCCAGCACTGATATCCGTTCACCTAGTACTTCCAGCAAGGTACACTGGCAATAAGCTAAAATTTGGCTTCACATCGTCTGTTACATGAAATCTTTTTTTTTCTTATTTTCCACCGTTGTGTGGTGTCACCGCCAGACACCACACTTGCTAGGTGGTAGCCTTTAAAACGGCCGCGGTCCGTTAGTATACGTCGGACCCGCGTGTCGCCACTATCAATGATTGCAGACCGAGCGCCGCCACACGGCAGGTCTAGTCTAGAGACTCCCTAGCACTCGCCCCAGTTGTACAGCCGACTTTGCTAGCAATGTTTCACTGTCTACATACGCTCTCATTTGCAGAGACGACAGTTTAGCATAGCCTTCAGCTACGTCATTTGTTACGTCCTAGCAAGGCGCCATATTCAGTTACTATTGATATTGATATTGTGAATCAGGTACCGTCAAGAGCGACGTTCATCATTAATGGATTAAAATTAAGTATGAAACTAATTACGTCCGCTTTCTGAATTCTCATTCCTTGTCATGTTCCACACCTCACGTCAGTATAGTTCTTCCCTCCTCAACCCAGCCTGCGTGAGCTAAAACGCGTGCGTTTCGGCCTCCATTCCTAACACGGCGTTGGCTCTTCACCCGACACAACACGTTGTATCTTTAAACTTTACCCTAATTCGACACCGAATTTTGAACTTCCTATTCCATCTCCTCTCTTATTACGCTCTGTCGACAGAGTTCTCTATGTCCACAAATGTCTTAGGGATATATTAACTGCGTGTCTAAGTGCTAGCTCACAATTGCTTCTCATGTCTGCAACCAAAAACTAATCTTTTATTCACCCCCATTGTTTCCCAGAATATTGTTCTACAGTTGTACAAGTTTCAGAAGTAAGGTTGATGGCCACATAGGTTTCACAGTAGTTGTGCTTTATTTCATAATGCCGAGGGAATGCTACTAGACTTTTTAAAAATATTCCTTCGGGCCGGATTTGAACCAGCGACCTATGGATATCTGCCACAACTCCAACTATAGTCCACCGCTCTACCAACTGAGCTACCGAAGGAGTGTATTACGTCGGTATTATCCTGACAGCAATTCAGGGAACCGGATTATTCCTGCTTCGGCCGGCTGCAGCAGCGGGCGTAACCTGTTTGTTTCTGCTTGGGAGCTCATTCTGCAGGGTTAACACGCTTACGCTGCGCCATCTCTTATCTCAGAGGCCTTCAGAGACTGAGACTGTAACTGCGTACTGATGCCTTATATTTCACGAAAGATGACTACGTACATTTCTAATGCGGCTTACAACAAATATAACAATTATATGTAACGGAAAAGTGTTCCTCTTCCGTTTTCAAGTGTGATGAGTTGTCTCAGCATATAATGCACTTTTCTTTCTTACCTACAAGCATGCCCTCAGAGTTTAGGAGCAAAAAATATATGTTGCAATTCACCTGTGTCACTTATATTTGTTTTTAGACAAAAATGCGTGAGCAAGCTGCTATAATACTCTGATAGATCACTGATTATAAAAAATAAACTCATCAAGTAGGCCCTAGCAGAAACAGCAGAGATCTTTCACAGGATTCAATGTTATTCCCGTTTCTAGTTAACATTTTCACTTGCATGACACCAAAATTTAGACGTAAAGCTTGTACTACGTCTGTAGGATGCGACAAGTGGCAGTTGACTAAATAATGAAAAATGCGAGATCATTAACATGAGGACTAATAGGAATCAGGTAAATTTCGGTTACATGATAAATGATGCAAATCTAAAGGCTGTCAATTCAACTAAATACTTAGGGATTACAATTATGAGTAACTTAAATTGGAGCTATCACATACATGATGTTGTGGGGAAAGCGATTTACTGGCGGAACGCTTAGAAAATGCAACAGATCTATTAAAGAGACTGCTTACATTACACTTGTCCTCCCTCTTCTGTAGTATTGTTGTGAAGTGTGGGATCCTCTTCAGTTATGATTGATGGAGGACATCGAAAACGTCCAAAGAAGGCAGCTCATTTTGCCTTAGGGGAGAGAGTACCACATGTATGATATGCAATAATTAAAAGAAAGACTTTTTCGTTGCGGCAAGATCTTCTTATGAAATTTCAATCACCAACGTTCTCCCCAGAGTGTCAAAATCGTTTGTTGGCGCCCACCTACATAGGGAGAATTGATCACCATAATAGAATCAGAGAAATCAAAGCACGCACGGAAAGATTTAAGTGTCAGTTTTCTCCGCGCGCTGTTCGGGAGTGGAACGTAGAGAAATAACTGGAAGGTGGTTCGATGAACCCTCTGCCATGCATTTCATTGTGAATTGCAGAGTAATCGTGTTGTTGCAGAGGTAGATATACTGACGATCTACTCATTTACACAGAGAAAGAAAACGCTATCTGCAGGCTTTCCTAAAAGATGCTATCCCCATACATGAAGGCAAATGGACTACGCATTTCTGATTGCAGCTGTTCATTAGTCATATTTACCATGCACTAGTTATCAAATATTCGCACTTTTAAACCAAGGCCATTTGTCTTTCAGCTCAAGACAACAGTCAAATATGGCACGAGTAGCGAAAATTGTAGACAGAAGCATGAATGCTTGTATGCGTTACACCTGCAACATGAATGTTTGACCAATTCAGTGCCTCATAAGCCCAATTAGGATGATAGCTGCTACACAAGTTACGTTACTATCATACGTTGTCTATTACATTGGCTTCTCAGTGCTCACGCAACCCAGTACCTCACATCAGCAATCAAATACCTGTCATGCCATTATAATCACAACACAGTTCTCAGTTGTCTAGTACCCTAATTGTACCAACCCATAACACAAAAAAAACATTCGCAAACTACCCCTGTGTTGGTACTTTCCAACTTGGGAACCAGTTATCCTGCACACTGCGCATAATTCTACGCCCTGTTGGATTTAAGAAAAAGCTGAAGCGCTTCCATTTGTCAACGTTGTAACTCTCCCATAAAAATCAACATACACTGCTCAGCCAGAACTTATGACCACCGACCTGCTATCCATATGAAATCGTCCAGACGACAGCAGCGTCATTTAACGAGGAATGACTGCTAGTCGGACACACTCAAGGTGCAAATAGTATCAGTGAGTGTGCTGTCCGTGTGTAGAATGGTGTAGGCGCGCGATCTATCGGAGTCTGACCTAGGACAGATTGTGATGGCCTGGAGACACTGCAGGAGCATTTCTGAAGCTGCATGACTTGACGGGTATTCGAGAAGTGGCGAAACCAAGGCGAAACCACGTCCAGATGTCGTTGGGTTGGGCGGCCACCCCTCATTACAGATGAGCAGACTGGTAAAACAGGGCAGGTGGCGAGGAGTGGTATGGAACTAACCTCAGACTTTAACGCTGGGTGGAGTGTGAAGTGTGTCTGAAAATACAGTGCACCGAACACTCCTAACGATGGGCCTCCGCAGCCAACGACCAATGCACGTGTCAATGTTAACACCAAGACATCGGGAATTACGACTGAAATGGGCACGTGACCATTGGCACTGGACGTTGGCGCAATGGCAGAGCGCTATATGGTCTGATGAATCCCGATACCTTCTTCGACATGCCCACGGAGGGCGCAAATCTGTCGTCTTCCAGGGGAACAGCTTTTTGACACCCGTACTGCAGGACGGTAACATGCTGGCGGCGGCTTCATTATCCTCTGGGGAACACTCACGGTCCAGTGGAGATTGCGCAAGGCACCATGATGGCCAAGGACTATCGTACACTGGTTGTAGGGCAATTACACTCCTTCATGACGATCATGTTTCCCGACGACAGTGACTGAACATGGCGTCAGAGCTCATCGCAACCTCCCCCCCCTCCCCCTCCCCGGAATTTACGGGAAATAGGTAGGTGGTCGTAATGTTCTGGCTGATTAGCGTATGGCCAATTTTTCTGTCTGTCAAAGAGTGAGTGAAACAAATGGTTCAAATGGCTCTGAGCACTATGGGACTCAACTGCTGAGGTCATTAGTCCCCTAGAACTTAGAACTAGTTAAACCTAACTAACCTAAGGACATCACAAACATCCATGCCCGAGGCAGGATTCGAACCTGCGACCGTAGCGGTCCTGCGGTTCCAGACTGCAGCGCCTTTAACCGCACGGCCACTTCGGCCGGCGGTGAAACAAATGTCTCCACGCTGTCCCAATTATGGTGATTTTGCTTTTGGTTTCTCAGTCACGCCACTTCTTTCTCTTCTTTCATTACTTGTGTTTCTATCACATTCATCTTTCTCTCCCATTGCATCTAACATGTCAGTTGCCGCCTTCAGTTTAAATTTACTTGATTGTAATCTGCCTTTGTGCTTCTGCTTTTCAAGAACTGAAGTCAACTCCGCTTTTTTCCTACCGCAGGTAGTAATGCTTTCCACTATTTATGTTATAGTTAATTTTAATTGTTGTCTCTTAGGTTAAATGTAAATATTTTCATATGCTCTACGTCATTATGTGGACGTAATGTGAAATATATAGATTTCCTGGTTAGATGTAAGAGAGGATCTGGTGGTCCTAATCTTGCCAGAATAAATGAACAACTATCTCTGTCTTTTGCCTGACAGAAGCTCCTCAAGCTCATGCGGAATTTAACATAAAACATTCTTCTGTAATGTGTAAAAAAAAAAAAACAGTAGAATATGTGGTTTGTGGCAATAGGAACCATCAGGGGAAGAGGCCAAAAAAGTATTTCGCTAAAGCAGTGTTGTAGAAAGTTCACACAAACTTGCTGATTAACAGTGCCTTCGCTGACAGTCATGAAAGTACGTCACATAGCAAAACCGAATGTGTGGTGATGACGTAGAGCGAGTCATGGAACACTTGAGCTTTCATGTGTACATAGGGCCAAGGAGAGGAAAATGAGATGTTACCTTTTGCGACCTTACCAGGGCGGAACAGCCATACAGGATCTCATAGCCACCAACTGGAAGCATTAACTGTCAGAGGTACAGATAAGAAAATCCTGCAGGATAAACGTGACTGCTGTATGTAATTCCACTTAGTGTGTTTGAATGGCTAGAGTGCGTAGTTGCACGTGTGTTAGACTATTGGTCTTTGATGTTGCGAGTGCTAGATTTAGTGGTAGACTTTATCAGCTTTTCAGAGGGAATATATGATACAGTAGCAGGGATATCACAGAAAGCCTTGTTAGCTTCTGAATTGAAGTGGTAGTGAATCAGGGAGGTTCTGAAAGACTAGGATAAGTGGCAGAAAACCACATAGAAGATATATTGAGAAGAACAATCAGAATCACAAGCTGAATAACCACTAGCATAAATAGTATAAGATTAAATGACAGCAGAAGAGATATTAAAGGAACAGGAAAATGGGTAAGCGAATTGCGGGAGATATAAAAAAAGAAATTTGTACCCCTTGGAAACAGATGTTGAAAGGTGGCCACTGAGCCACAGCGCCAGAGATTGCGCCAAAGAGTTTTATTCCGCCGCCTCCACTGGCAGTGCTTGCGGAGATGTCGTAGTGAAGGGTGCTTGTCGAGAAGTCGTAGTGGAGAGTGCTTGTTGAGAGGTGGTAGAGAGTCGGTGTTGAGATGCTGTAGTAGGGAGTGCTTGTTCCGTGTTTTATGCAGTTGTTTGATGGGATAGACAGCAGATGTTGTTCTAATGGAGATATTGTAATGATCAGAGTGCTTTTCGTCAATATATATGAAGGTAAAAAAAAAAAAAATTCCCTTTTCTTTTTATTATTTCAATGTCTTAAATAATGCGTCATTACAGGTTCAGTCAACAAAGCATCTGGCTTGTGTTCTTGTATTAGAGTGTAATTCTGGTTTTCTTGCGCAATTATAGTATTTCTATTTTTTTTAATTACTTCAGTATAAATGGTATTTAAAATTTCTTGTCTTGTTGAAGAAGAACCGTGCCAGATGTGTACGTTGAATCACACTCCCACACACAGAACAATTACACTTGTGTTTTGGTTTCGTAGGTTTTATAGTTGCTGGGGACTTAATTAATTAATTGTGTTAACGAAAATTTTCTTTCATTCTTTGTTGTTATTCTATGCAGTCAGATTGCGTACAAATACTAGTCAGGGCCAACCGGTTACTAGACTGCGTAGCCGGACATACAGCGACTAAAAGTTAAAAATTATTTGCATTAAAATTTAATTAAGCCCCCATGCAATGTGCAGTACAGACGGGAATATTAGTTCGTGAACATCGAATGCAGAATCACGGGGTCCTGGGTCCGAATCCCTTCCGGGTAGGGGATTTTCTCTGCCCGGGGACTGGGTGTTTGTGTTGCCCCCGTTATTTCATCATCATAATTCGTAACAGTGGCCAGATTGGACTGAGTAAAAATTGGGACTTTGTACGGGCGCTGATGGCGGCGCAGTTCAGTAAGTGAAACTCTGAATTTCCCTGATAGTAATCGGATTGCTTCAGACTAGTGATAAGTAGCGTCAGAGTAGTGACTTCTTAGCTTTATGCCACAGATCAAAGCGACAGTTACGATATGAACTATCACATTAATCCAATTGTGGAAAAAGTTGATCGGGGTCCATAGCTTATCTACACTGGTGTCCTAAAGTAAAGCAACAAACCGCTGCTTCCCCGTCCTGTGTCTAATTCACGATTTAATCATACAAACTGTCAACAGATGTCCATACGACCGCGTTCTGCGCCGAAGATGGCCTTTCGGTCAATGGAAAACCACGTCAACGATAACGTCAGGGCACCTATCGAACGGAGTAGTGTTTGAGGGGTAGTACCACATCCACAATCGCTGTGTACATGGTCACAGACGGTGCAGTATGGCACAGAGAAGACTCCCAGACTCTCTGCGGTGGAGGGAGAATGGAAGCAGGACAGTCTCAAACTCATGTGGCCCGATTGCCTAACGTTAAACTTTCTGTTATTTCTTGGATTTGGCGACAGTTTATAGAGATCGAAAGTGTACCAGGAAGACCAGGTCAGGGCCGACCATTCGTGACATCGGAAAGATACGACCTTATTTGGTTGTAAGGGCAAGACGGTACCGCCTTAGTACTGCACAGCAAATGGTATCTGACCTCGCAGCATCCACTGGAAGAGTTGTAATCAGGCAAATGGTCTATAGAAGACTTCGACAGAGTGGCCTCTATTGTCGGACGCCTGCTATATGTATGCCTCTGGCGCGTCTTCACAGAAGGGAACCTATAGAGTGGAGTCATCAACATGCCACCTGGACAGTCGGAGAGTGTGTAACATAACAACGCAGTGCCCACATATAATTTTTTTCCTGCTTTATTAACTATGTACATTTAAGTGAAGCGTATAAATATGTTATGTATATTATTGTGATGTATATATGTTTTAATAATGTCCTGTGTGCAAAATAACAATGAAAGAGAATGTGAAGAATTGCAGCAGATGAACTTGCCAAGTCAGGGAATATAGTTATGTAAACCAAAGAGGTTGTTGTTATCATCGTACTGTCACTGGGTGCAGGGGCAGAGCGCAATCGGGCAGTGCCTGTCACGTGGGAAAGAGAGTCGGTTAGTAGCGAGTGAGCGGGTCGGATGCAAAGGAGGAATCCGGCGGCGAGAGGACGCAAGACTTGTTGCACTGCAAGATTCTGCGCACGGTATGGCCAGGTATAACGTGGAGAAGTAACTGGGTACAACACAAAGTATTAAGGTTAACTATTACTTACTCTGCCTCGTGATGACTGGGTGTTGTGTGATGTCCTTAGGTTAGTTAGGTTTAAGTAGTTCTAAGTTCTAGGGGATTGATGACATCAGCTGTTAAGTCCCATATTGCTCAGAGCCATTTGAACCATTTTTTTAACTAGTACTTAAGAAGAGCGCTGGGGGCCCAAAGTTAATTGCGGTGAAGAGGCTGTGGCCGCACACTGTCGTGGCATAATGGACCTCGCCGCACCGAACGCACCGCTAAGGAGTAAGACCTGACCAGCTTACCGCTTAGAATTGAAGAAGTTAGCGAATCGTCCAATAACAGATACTTTAGCAACTTATGTGTGTTAAGGTGTGTAATCCTCAGTAACAGCTACCTGACAGGATCCTCTCCGTATCCATAATGAACCGAGTGTGTTATTAATGAACTGAAAGTAAATGATAAAAAAGTGCAGTTAATTGAATTAATAGTTTAAATGAAAGTGACCAAAAAAGTTAGTTTTTTTTGGACTTGCTAATTAAGAGCTGATTATTGACAACTAATTTGACAAAGCAGTATAGTTAAGAATATTTCCTGCTCAGACAATTTTGTATGAGAAATAATTTACGAAACGAAAAGTAAGTTTTTGAACTCTGTAATTAAGTGTTGATTATTGACAAGTAATTTGGCAAAGCAGTATATTTAGCAATACTTCATATTCAAACAAATTTGTATGAGAAGTAATTTACGTAACAATAAGTCAAAGCAGCGAACTCCGTAATCATTTTAAAAACCAGTTGTTATTGTAGAACAGTCAATCTGAATACTAAAGTTATTCTTTTCGAAAAGTTTACCTTTTGCAAAACATCTTAAAAGCAGTTCAGTTGTTACGTAACTAGTAATTAATTTCATGAAGTAGTTGCAAGTTTGCTTTTGTTAATGACTGAAATTTTTCTTGGTAATCATTGTGTTTTGATAATGAGCGCGAGTCAGTGCCTTTGCGACTATCTGCGCCTGCCGAAATGCTACAATGGTAACTTAATTTAATTTCAAAGTCAAGAATTTTAATTGATTTCGCTTACACTAAGTGAGCTGGTGAACGTTCATTTATTGTACTTTCCAAACAGAGTCAAAATTAATTCATCATTTCGGATCAAAATTTCACTAGCTAGTTTCCGTATTATTTTGTACATTTTTTAATTCTGCCAATAGTTACTGCGCGAAGTAAATCGCACAATAACGATGAAGTTATGACAGCACCTGACTTCTTCCAGGTATTACTTTCACTTCGGATTCGATGCCTTATTCCAAATTAATCTCAAAGCATTAGCAACACTGTAATTCTTTAATCAGTCTACCACCCGGAGAGGAATGGGTTGAGGGGGGGGGGGGTGTTATAAGCGAGCCAATGTTCTTTTCACAAATGAGTCCCGACTTGGTCTGGAGAGTGATTCTCGACCGATTCGCATCTGAAGGGAATGTGTAACACAATTTGGGGACCCTAACATTGTGGAAAGAGACCGATATCTAGAAGGATCACTAATGGTGTGGGGACGGATTATGTTGACCACTCGAACACCTCTTCATGCAACTTTACGGGTTTAACTGCCATGAAGAGGTGTTGGGACCTCATGTACGGTTGTTGCGAGGTGCTGTGCTTCCAGACTTCGTACTGATGGACGATACTGCTCGACCTCGTTGAGAACGAGTGGATGATGTTTTCTTGGAAACGGAAGATACTGCAAGCTTGGTGTGGCTTGTTTGCTCTCCCGATTTGAATCCCACAGAGCATGTCTGGGATGCAATAGGGGGCACGGGATGCATCACGTCAACAACCAACAACCACTCTCCAAGACCTGCGAGCAGCTCCGCAGGAAGTATTGACATTATTGACTCAACAAGACGTAGATGACGTCATTCACAGCATGCCCCGTCGTTGTCAGGGCTGTATTGCTGCCAGAGGTGGTCACTGCCCATAGTGAGCACATTAACCAGTTGTCGCAATGTGTGTGCAAATCTGTTAAGTTGGAAACAGCGAAGAACATTTTCGTCTACTGTTATGCATGTTGCAGTTGTTTACGTTCTGTATTCTCTATATTGTTTGTACTTTGCTAGCAGTTGTTTATACTGTTTTGTGGCAAAATAAAAGCAAGCTTGCAAAATTTCCGTTTGTTGCTTTAATTTTGGACTCCAGTGTATTTCTTCGCCAAATATGGAACAATTATGTCGTACGAGGTCTTGCTTATGTTGTGCAGGCCTAGAGTGCATTGATCACAGTAAGAATATGCTTTCGCGGCTTCAAGACGCAAAGAAGAGAAGGGTATTGTAGCTGTGCAAGAGTCTGATTGGTAACAATTTTGCTTAAACCTGATTCGTCATTTATACACACATCAAAAAAGTTTTGCATGACCTTACTTCCGAGAGTTCCGGAACCTGTACGGAAAACTGAACAGAGATCAGCATAAACGTCATTTCCGCCCTTTTCAATGCTCATGAAAACAACATATTGCATGTTGTACCACCGCACAGCGAGACCTTCAGAGGTTGTAGTCCAGATTGCTGTACACACCGACACCTCCAATAGCCAGTAGCATGTCCTCTTGCATTGATGCATGTCTGTATTCGTCGTGGCATACTATCCACAAATTCATCAAGGCACTGTTGGTCCAGATTGTCCCACTCCTCAACGGCGATTCGGCCTAGATCCCTCAGAGTGGTTGGTGGGTCACGTCGTCCATAAACGGCCCTTTTCAATCTATCCGTCTGATTTATAGTGGCTTTTCCTGTCTGGTTTGAGTATATCGAATGACAAGCAAATAATAATAATTAATAATAATTATGTGATCAGTTTATACAAACTTTGCGCACTTGACAAGGGCTTTTTGCGTAACGTCTGTTCACTGTAAATTGGACCGTGAGTGGTTATTCTTTATCGGACTTCGTTGTTTGAATAATTCCAAAGCTTTGGTTCGGACTGGGCCTTTGATATAATTTGTAACACGAAACCTTTACCCTTGCCAAGACGCCGTCTAAATGGAACAATAGTTTGCACCATAAATGAAACACAAGATTAAATAATATCACTGTATTCACAAAATATTATACTAAATTAAATAACATAGACACTTACATTAATTCTGTTGCTGTGTGCAACTATGAGTACGACTAGTGGGATTGCGTCTCAGTATATATAATAAAGGCGGTGCTAAATAACTATCTGCAGAGATGGCAGATATGCGTCAGATCAGGACGGCTTCCAGAACAAAAAGGTGTCGTCATCTCGGCAAGACAACTGAAATGCGCAATTATTCTAATACTTCAGCGGTTGCGCGTTACAATCGATACAACCGCTTTTACTAATTAAGATCTTATATAATACTTTATTTATATTCTGAACTTATATCTAAGTTTTTGCTATATATCCACGCCCATCCTGTAAATGTGCCTATAAACCAGGCATGTTCGATAGGGTTCATGTCTGGAGAACATGCATGTCAAATGGACAGTGTCTGTGATACAATATACATCATCTATCTTCAGGAGTTCTGGGAACCGGAGTGGTGCAAAACCTGTTATGATGTGTGAATATTTAGAAGGTATCACTAAAAAATGGAATAAAATGTTCAAATGTTTTGTGAAATGCTTTTTCTTAAAGACAAAAATAGAATAGATTAAAGAAACAACTGACGTTATTTTGAATGATGCTTGAAATTACGTACAGCAGATGAGATGCTCGTAGGATAGTAGCATAAGGAGACCACTCAGCGAAATTTCACCAGACAGATATCCTCCATTACCCTTAAAATTCTGAGAATATAAGATCGTTCATCCACGAGACCAGAAAGCTGTAGATGTGGGTGATGATGTATATGCAGTGTTGCTTGACTTACGGAAAGTATTCGATCCAGTTGCTCACTGCGGCCTATTGACCAATATACGAGCGTATGAAATATCAAACCAACTGTGTGATTTGACTGAAGAGGTTTTCAGCAGATAGAACACGTTATTATGAACAGAGAGAACAGAAGTAAAAGTAACACGTGTTACAGCATCATTACTTTGACCTAGCAGGTAACGCCGGAAGTTCCATGAGGCTTTTCGTGGAAGATGCTGTTGTATACTGGGAAGTGGCGACGGTAGACAACTATAGCGAAATGCCGGAAGACCTTCGGAGTATCGACGCTTGATGCAGAGAGGCCCTGTTGACGCTCAACATAAACAAATGTACCGTATTACACGTACATAGACAGGAAGACCCAATTACTGTATGATGATAACATTGCACACAATGACTAGAAACAGTTATTTCCATAAAATATCTAAGAGTATACATACGGAGCGATTTGAAATGAAACGACCACATAAAATTACTCGTGAGTAAGGCAAATGCCAGCTAATCCTCAGGAAATGTAGTCCATCAACAAAGGAAGTAGCTTACAAAACACTCGTTTGACCAATAATTCAATACTGCTTGTGATTATGGGATCCACATGTTCACATGTGTGTGAATTCCTAAGGGGCCAAACTGCTGAGGTCATCGATCACTGGACTTACACACTACTTAAACTAACTTATGCTAAGAACAACACACACACTCATGCCCGAAGGAGGACTTGAACCTCCGGCGGGAGGGACCTCGCAATCCGTGACATGGTGCCTCAAACCAGCCACTCCGCGCTGCTTTATGGGGTCCGTACCAGATTGTACTGCTAGAGGAAGTGCAGAAGATTCAAAGAAGAGCAGCACGTTTCGTTACAGGTTGGTTTAGCGAGTGCGAAAGCGCCGCGGAGATGCTCAGCCACCTCCAGTGGCAGACGCTGCAAGAGAAGCGTTCGGCATCACGGTATGGTCTACCGTTAAGCTTCCAAGAACGATCGTTCTTAGAAGAGTCAACCAATATATTGCTCTCTCGCTAAAGACCATGTAGACAAAATTGGAGATATTGGAGCCCAGGCAGAGGCCTACCAGCAATCGTTCTTGCGACTGGAACCGGAAAAGGGGGAAGTGACACTGGTACAAAAAGTACCCTCCACCACATACCGTAAGGTGGCATGCGGAGTACAGACGTAGATGTTAAACAATCGACTTTAAATTCTCATCGGCACATAATTTGTTGTAAATGATTTGCTGATTTCGGGCATCATCCAAAGACGCTTCAAATTTTTCTGTAATCCATTTTATTTCTTGCTTTGAGGTTAATCATTTCACAAAACATGCAAACTTTTTTCAAAGTTTTTATATTCAATTTTTTTTAGAAATCATGAATATATCATATATTTAAATATCCATCGGTATTCAGTTGTTATTATAAAGAGTATATAGATCAAGAGAAAGCAGAGAAGTGTCAATTTATTCTGTGATTTGTTGTTTTTTGACACTTCATTTACATAGCTAGTATCAGCTGCTGGTGCAATATTTCAATTTTCGCCTCAGTCACTAAGTTTTTGTATGACCCGGATTTCTTTCAGGCAGTTATATCTTTCTTTGAACAACTAGACTTCTCACTGGTCAATATGATACTTCATTTGCCGTTTCCCCACTCTTAGTTTGGCTACGAAAAATTCGGAAAAAAAATCTACTGGGCAATTTTAGGGAGTCTTGTTTCTGCTCCGCTCAAACATTTGACCGAAACAGTAATATTATTTCTCATTCATGATGGAAATATATTAGATACAATAGCAGCCTAACAGACTTGATTTCTTTGACGATGTCCACAATGAAACTGTTATCAGTGACCATAAGGTAACAACGAATACTAAAGAACAACGGCAACTAAAAAAGGATGAATGATTTACATGTTTAGTGAACTACAGGAAGAGCCTGTAGTGTCATATCTCAATGATGAACGCGAAGTATTCGTCTCTGAACAGGTATGTAGTGGAACTATGGCTCAGTTTAGAAGAATCGCTGACCAAGTACTGGATATTTATGTACCTCATAGAACAGTTTGTGGTGGACGTAACCCTCCATAGACTATACTCATGTAATGAAACAAAGTAACAGCGACTACTGTACAATATGTGCACAACAAAGTATAGGGCTATATATAGAAAGACGCTAAATGAAAAGCGCTTGGGTGGCAGCAAGACAATGTGCGAACCCTTCGACGATTATCGTGTCAGAAATAGACAGAAAGACGTTAAATGAAAAGCGCTTGGGTGTGAAAACGACAGTGTGCGAATCCTTCTATGATTATCATGGTAGAATTAGACAGAAAGACGCCAAATGAAAAGCGCTTGGGTGTCAAAAGAACAATGTGCGAATCCTTGGACGATTATCGTGGCAGAATCTTATCGAAAGACCTCTCACAAAACCCAAAGTAATTCCGATCACATGTAAACGTTGGCAATGGTACCAATATTAGTATAATAATTAGCCATATTCACAAGTTAGTTTTCCATGACTGTAGTATAATAAATGATATATGTATTTGCAATAGCCAGTCAGTGTTTAAGATTATTAACTTTGTGACAATTTATTAACGACTCGTTTGGAGCCTCGAGTGCTCATCATCAGGCCTCAAAGCTTCAAGTCATTTAAATGTTTTTTGTGCCACTATTACTATTAACAACTGTATCGCTGATTTCTTGAGATCTGCAGTAGGTCCAGGTCACAAGTAACTGCTTGTATGCCCGTTGGTTGCGGCTGTGTTCAAGCTTCTGCCTACGTTTCTGCAGTACTTGTTGCACCTTTCACTTTCCTCATTGTTTATAAAGTGAGGCTAACGCAGCACGTTGTACTAATACATAATAACTGGTGGTTGATATGTTCGTTATAGACGATTAATGTGTTGTATGTAGGGCAGTTTTGCTAAACGGGTACAAACAGCAAGAAACAGTCCCTGGGAGGATAAGAAGCAAAAAAGGGCAAATGGATGTATGGCTGTAGGTGGATTTCTAGGAAACTTCGCTCACTTTAAGGTGGAGATAAAAGATCTTTGACAATGTAAGTTTCAGTGATTGGTAACAGCATGAGAACAGAAACAGACAAGTGAGAACTTTCTGTCTATGCTAGTGTTTCACTTCAAGAGCAGATACTCACAGAGGTGCAGTGTTGGCTGTAACAATCGTATTACAGCGAAACTCGATAGACGTGCTAATGCCTTAATGTGAAAGCGATTTACACTGTAAAAAATTTAGTTCCAATTTTGGCCACTTGATCCAAATCTGGCGCTGTGAACGCAAGAAAGAAGTAGAGACTTTTTTCCACGTGTAGTGGCTAGGAACGGGACACAGGGAGAAAAGGTCAGACAAGTGAGGAAGGCATAATATTGATTTTATTATTAACTTCCACTGACACAGTTTGTTCAATATGAGCACCAGCGACGTCGAGAAGATGTTGTGCAGCGCCAGTTTGCACCTGGTCACCAAAATTGGAACTTATTTTTTTCCAGTGTAAATCAATTACGACTTAACGCAGTAGTATGTCTACCACGTTTCGCTGCCGTTCGAGAATTACAGCCCACACTGGACCTTCGTGAGTAGCTGCACTTTAATTATAACCATCTGGTATTAGCCACAAACTCTTTGTACCGTCAAAGGCGTATCTTCCATCAGGAGAGACAGGGTCACACGCGAGAAATGCAGATATGCCTCGCCTGTGAGGCGTTATGGAAGGATAACTAGTCCCACGAGTCAGTCGCCAATAGTCGCCTCCAAAACGTTGAGGCTAAACCGGTGCTGTTGGTTCACTGCTACCTCACCATGGTGATTCTCTGTAACCCTCATATGGGTATTGTAAAGATTCAGGATACAGCTCTCTGTAAAGGTAGCTTCATCTGTGAATAGAATGGATGACAGAAATCCCAGCGCCGTAGTGCCTGTGTGACAAACGAGAGACGAAACTGTCGTCGCGAAGACACGACCGTAGATAACAAGGACTGCACGCACTGTAAGTAATATGGATACTGGCAGTTGTCGTGAAGAATGTTCCACACGTCGTTTGTCTTACCCCATGTTGGCGCGCCACCTGTCTGGTGCTGATACTGGAATCACTTTCAAAGATATTTTATCTCCACCTTCAGGTGAGTGTACCTCACTTATGTCCGTACGACCTTTTTTGGTCCTTATCCCCTTTTAGGGATCGTTTCCTGCAGTTTGTTTTCGTTTAGTAATATCACCTTTTATACAAGGACAATCACAATATAGACACCATGCCAAAATATTTCGGAAGTCAGAGATGTTAGCGTCCAGATCTTCATGTATGACACCGGACCCGAACAACAAAGGAAAATCCAGGAATACTGCTCTAGTTTAATTCTCGCACCACTGCGAAGAAGGGAGGTATAGATAATACTAGTAGTATCAGTGGCGTTAAGAAACAGCTGTAATTACTAGTTAGTCAATGCTACAGGCCCGATGGAATCCATATCTACACAGAATTTTCGTATGAGTTAGGCTCTATTTTTACCATAGTATAACGTAAAACCAGTACAGTAGAAGAAGAATGGGTAGCTTTGAGGGATGAAGTAGTGAAGGCAGCAGAGGATCAAGTAGGTAAAAAGAAGAGGGCTAGTAGAAATCCTTGGGTAACAGAAGAAATATTGAATTTAATTGATGAAAGGAGAAAACATAAAAATGCAGTAAGTGAAACAGGCAAAAAGGAATACAAACGTCTCAAAAATGAGATCGACAGGAAGTGCAAAATGGCTAAGCAGGGATGGCTAGAGGACAAATGTAAGGATGTAGAGGCCTATCTCACTAGGGGTAAGATAGATACCGCCTACAGGAAAATTAAAGAGACCTTTGGAGATAAGAGAACGACTTGTATGAATATCAAGAGCTCAGATGGAAACCCAGTGCTAAGCAAAGAAGGGAAAGCAGAAAGGTGGAAGGAGTATATAGAGGGTCTATACAAGGGCGATGTACTTGAGGACAATATTATGGAAATGGAAGAGGATGTAGATGAAGATGAAATGGGAGATACGATACTGCGTGAAGAGTTTGACAGAGCACTGAAAGACCTGAGTCGAAACAAGGCCCCCGGAGTAGACAATATTCCATTGGAACTACTGACGGCCGTGGGAGAGCCAGTCCTGACAAAACTCTACCATCTGGTGAGCAAGATGTATGAAACAGGCGAAATACCCTCAGACTTCAAGAAGAATATAATAATTCCAATCCCAAAGAAAGCAGGTGTTGACAGATGTGAAAATTACCGAACTATCAGCTTAATAAGTCACAGCTGCAAAATACTAACACGAATTCTTTACAGACGAATGGAAAAACTAGTAGAAGCCAACCTCGGGGAAGATCAGTTTGGATTCCGTAGAAACACTGGAACACGTGAGGCAATACTGACCTTACGACTTATCTTAGAAGCTAGATTAAGGAAAGGCAAACCTACGTTTCTAGCATTTGTAGACTTAGAGAAAGCTTTTGACAATGTTGACTGGAATACTCTCTTTCAAATTCTAAAGGTGGCAGGGGTAAAATACAGGGAGCGAAAGGCTATTTACAATTTGTACAGAAACCAGATGGCAGTTATAAGAGTCGAGGGACATGAAAGGGAAGCAGTGGTTGGGAAGGGAGTAAGACAGGGTTGTAGCCTCTCCCCGATGTTGTTCAATCTGTATATTGAGCAAGCAGTAAAGGAAACAAAAGAAAAATTCGGAGTAGGTATCAAAATTCATGGAGAAGAAATAAAAACTTTGAGGTTCGCCGATGACATTGTAATTCTGTCAGAGACAGCAAAGGACTTGGAAGAGCAGTTGAATGGAATGGACAGTGTCTTGAAAGGAGGATATAAGATGAACATCAACAAAAGCAAAACAAGGATAATGGAATGTAGTCTAATTAAGTCGGGTGATGCTGAGAGAATTAGATTAGGAAATGAGGCACTTAAAGTAGTAAAGGAGTTTTGCTAT
This sequence comes from Schistocerca americana, assembly GCF_021461395.2. NCBI lineage: Eukaryota > Metazoa > Arthropoda > Insecta > Orthoptera > Acrididae > Schistocerca > Schistocerca americana. The sequence continues at coordinate 480,766,463 of NC_060120.1, forward strand.
TTGGGGAGCAAAATAACTGATGATGGTCGAAGTAGAGAGGATATAAAATGTAGACTGGCAATGGCAAGGAAAGCGTTTCTGAAGAAGAGAAATTTGTTAACATCCAGTATTGATTTAAGTGTCAGGAAGTCATTTCTGAAAGTATTCGTATGGAGTGTAGCCATGTATGGAAGTGAAACATGGACGATAAATAGTTTAGACAAGAAGAGAATAGAAGCTTTCGAAATGTGGTGCTACAGAAGAATGCTGAAGATTAGATGGGTAGATCATGTAACTAATGAGGATGTATTGAATAGGATTGGGGAGAAGAGAAGTTTGTGGCACAACTTGACCAGAAGAAGGGATCGGTTGGTAGGGCATGTTCTGAGGCATCAAGGGATCACCAATTTAGTATTGGAGGGTAGCGTGGAGGGTAAAAATCGTAGAGGGAGACCACAAGATGAATACACTAAGCAGATTCAGAAGGATGTAGGTTGCAGTAGGTACTGGGAGATGAAAAAGCTTGCACAGGATAGAGTAGCATGGAAAGCTGCATCTAACCAGTCTCAGGACTGAAGACCACAACAACAACAACCGTAAAACCCTCGAGCAGAAAATTTACCCACTTGTTGGAAGAAAGCGCAGGTCACAATCGTCCGCAAGAAGGGTGGCAAAAATGATCCATAAAATTACCACTTAATGTTTTCAGCATCTGTCTTTAGATATGTCAAACAGAATGACCTCCTCCATGCCAAACAGCATCAAATGAAATCTGTGATTGGAAGGGACGAATCAGCATGTTCTCTTGAATAGAGAGTCTTCTCTTGGATAGAGTGTCATCAGGTGTGACACAGTAAAGTGTTTCGGGATTCTGCTGGTCGTGCTGCATATTAATGACCCGACAGATAATATGAGTAGTAACCTCGGACTTCTGCAACTGATCCAGTTATCTATAAGGAGCGATCAAAAAGTTTCGGTTTGAGGGCGTTACTGCAGCGTACATGCAACGTAGTCCGACCCCGATGCGGGTATATAAGCACAGATATGTAGGCAAGGAGTTAAGTGTCTTTCCGACGTGCGTGCGGTAAATGAGGAAACGAGGAATTTGGCGACGTTGTTACCAAATACATGCAAGCAGGACCAACATGCTGTTAGTATATTCATGGCTGAACATCAATAGACCTCCACTGGAGAGTGAAGAATGTGTGTGGGACAGCTTGTGTGTCGAAAACCACGGTTGTGGAGTGGTGTGCCAAGTCCCGTGATGCTGCTTCTTGATAACTCACGTCCACTTATCGCAAATGTTGTTACGCAAAAGTTACGCCAACTAAAATGGGAGACATTCGAGCACATTCCCTGTAGTTCTATTTTCTTCCCATGCGATTATCACGCGAAGAACAAGTCAAAGTCGTATTTGAGAATAGAGTGGTAGTTTCGAAATGCGATAGATTAAAACAGAAACATAAGTTACCGCGTCTACATAGGATTTATTAATAACCAAAATCGGCATAACCATCAAATTACAGTCACGTGCAGCCATGTTGTAACGTCCGTTAATGACGCCATCTCATGTAAGTTTTTCAGTAGAGCAAACTTCTATAACGCTGCCTTGATCGTGTTGGACACCAATGAAACAAGCGGCACAACATAGCTTTCTGCTGTTTCTTACAACAGGACACTCGCTTTTCGGCAACGATCGGAATTTTACTAGCGTACGACGTTGGAATTACTGTCGTCGACAGCCGAGCTGTATGAAGTTAAATGGGAATTAAAGGTAAAGCTCTCGTCTAATCGAAGGTTGGCTTGAACAGTATTTTACTTAGCATTGTTCTATTGGATGTGATATGCCGCCAATGCCTTCTACATCTACATGGATACTCTGCAAATCACTCTCAAGTGCCTGGCAGAGGGTTCATCGAACTACCTTCACAATAATTCTCTATTACGATTATTCTAATCTCAAACAGCACGCGGAGAAAACGAACACCTATATCCTTCCGTGCGAGCTCTGATTTCCATTATTTTATTAGTTTCTGCCTATTTAGGTCTGCGGCAACAACATATTTTCGCATTCAGAGGAGAAAGCTGGTGAATGAAATTTTGTGAGAAGGTTCCGCAGCAACGAAAATCGCCTTTGTTTTAACGATGTTCACCCCAAATCCTGTAACATGTCAATGACACTCTTTCCCCTGCTTCTCGATAATACAAAACGTGCTGCTGTTCTTCGAACTTTCTCGATGTACTCCGTCAATTGTGCCTGGTAACGATTCCAATCCGCGCAGCAGTACTCCAAAAGAGGACGGACAAGCATAGTGTAGGCAGCCTCTTTAGTAGATCTGTTGCATCTCTTAAGTGTTCTGCCAATAAAAAGCAGTCTTTGATTAGCCTTCCCCACAACATTTTCTATGTGTTCTTTCCAATTTAAGTTGTTCGCAATTGTAATTCATAGGTATATAGTTGAACTTACGGCCTTGACTGATTGATCGTGTAACCGAAGTTTAACGGATTTCCTTTAGCACTCATGTGGATGACCTCACACTTTTCATTATTTATGATCAATTGTAAATTTTCGTATCACATAGATATCTTTTTTAAATCATTTTGCAATTTGTTTTGATCTTCTGATGATTTTACTAGGCGATTGACGACAGCATCATCGGCAAACAATCTACGACGACTGCTCAGATCGTTTCCTAAACCTTTTACATAGATAAGGAACAGCCTATAAGACTATCTTGGGGAAAGCCAGAAATCACTCTGTTTTATTCGAAGTCTTTCCGTCAATTACTACGATCTGTGACCTCTCTGACTGGAAATTACGAATCCAGATGATGATGATGATGATGATGATGATGATGTTTTGGTTTGTGGGGCGCTCAACTGCGCGGTTATCAGCGCCCGTACAAATTCCTAATCTTTGCTCTGTCCAATCTCGCCACTTTCATGAATGATGAGTCAGGGATTTTTCACCTGCCTCGAGATGACTGGGTGTTTGTGTTGTCCTCATCATTTCATCATCATTCATGAAAGTGGCGAGATTGGACAGAGCAAAGATTAGGAATTTGTACGTGCGCTGATAACCGCGCAGTTGACCGCCCCACAAACCAAAACATCATCATCATCATCATCATCATCATCTGGATTCGTGATTTCCAGTCAGAGAGGTCACAATTCCAGCCGCATAGCTGATGGTACTCCATAAGCACGCGATTTGACTGCAAGCTGCTTTTGAGGTACGGTGTCAAAAGGCTTCTGGCAATCTAGAAATCCCTTGTCAATAGCACTCAACACTTCGTGTGATTAAAGAGCTAGTTGTGTTTTACAAGAACGATGTTTTCTAAATCCGTGTTGAATGTGTGTCAATAGACCGTTCTCTTCGAGATAATTCATAATGTTCGAATGCAATGTACGTTCAAAAATCCTGCTGCGAATCGACGTTAATGATATGGGCCCGTAGTTTAGTGGATCACTCCTTCTGCATTCTTGAATATTGGTGTGACCTATTAAACTTTCCAGTCTTTAGGTACGGATCTTTCGTATAACGAGCGGTTGTGTATTATTGTCAAGTATGGAGCTATTGCATCAGCGTACTCTGAAAAGAAGCTAATTGCTATTCAGTCTGGACCGGAAGACTTGCTTTTATTAAGTGATTTAAGTTGTTTCACTACTCCGAGGATATCTAGTCTACTTCTAAGTTACATTGGCTGCTGTTCTTGATTCGAATTCTGAAATATTTACTTCGTCTTCTTTGATGAAGGAATTTCGGAAGGCTGTGTTTAGTAACTCTGCTTTGACAGCACTGTCACCGATATTATTTCCATTGATGTTGCGCAGAGAAGGCATTGACTGTGTCTTGCCACTGTCATATTTTACATATAACCAGAATCTCTGGATTTTCTGCCAGGTTTCGAGACAAAGTTTAGTTGTGGAAACTATTATCAGCATCTCGCATTGAATTCCGCCCTAAATTTGGAGCTTCTGTAAAAGATCGGCAATCCTGGAAATTTTTGCGTTCGTTTAAATTTGGCATGTTTTCTTCGTTGTTTCTGCAACAGTGTTCTGACCCGTTTTGCGTACCAAAAAATGGTTCAATTGGCTCTAAGCACTAAGGGACGTAACATCTGAGGTCATCAGTCCCCTAGACTTAGAACTACTTAAACCTAACTAACCTAAGGACATCACACACATCCATGCCCGAGACAGGATTCGAACCTGCGACCGTAGCAGCAGCACGGTTCCGGACTGAAGCGCCTACAACCAGTCACAGCGGCCGGCGTTTTGTGTACCAAGGGCGATCAGCTCCGTCGTTTGTTAATTTATTTGGTACAAATCTCTCAATTGCTGTCAATACTATTTCTTTGAATTAAAGCCACATCTGATAAACACCCACATTGTGAATTTGGAAGGAGTGCAGATTGTCTCTCAAGAAGGCGTCAAGTGAATTTTATCTGCATTTTTGAATAGGTATATTTTTCGTTTATTTTTAGCAGATTTTGGAGTTACAATCTTCAATGCCGCTACGGCAACCCCGTGTTCACTTATACCTGTACCGATTTTGATGCTCGTTATTATCTCAGGATTATTTGTTGCTAAGATGTCAAGTGTGGTTTTCGCTACCGTTTACTGTTCTTGTGGGCTCATGAACTAACTGCTCGAAATAATTTTCAGAGAATGCATTTAGCACAATTTAGGATGATATTTTATGCGTAGCTCCGGATTTAAACATGTATTTTCGCCAACATATCATCGGTAAATTGAAGTCGCCACCAAATTTGATCCTTTTAGCAATTGTATGATCTGCATTCGGTAGGTAAAAGGATCCAATTACTATTTTTCCGGTTGCCAAGAAAGACCTCTACCCATACCAACCCACAGGAACTATATACTTCAGTTTCACGACAAGATAAACTACTTCCAACAGCAATAGCATCAGTGCTTTCTGTTAGCGCTTGAAGCTCAGGTACTTTCCCAACACAGTCATGACAATTTACAACTCTTATACCGACGGTTCCCGTATCTATGTTCTTGTTGTGTTCAACCTGCACCCTTTGATTCAAACTTCTTTTGTGTTCCTCCGAGACCCTCTAACATAAAAAAAAAAAACCGTCCAGTCCACACCACACAGCCTCTGCAATACATGTAGCTGCCTCCTGCGTGTAGTTTGGATTCCGTAGAATTATTGGAACATGCGAGGCAATACTGACCCTACGACTTATCTTAGAGGAGAGGTTAAGGAAAGGCAAACCTACGTTTCTAGCTTTTGTAGACTTAGAGAAAGATTTTGACAATGTTGACTGGAATACACTAATTCTGAAGGTGGCAGGAGTAAAATACTGGGAGCGAAAGGCTATTTACAATTTGTACAGAAACCAGATGACAGTTACAAGAGTCGAGAAGCACGAAAGGGAAGCAGTGGTTCAGAAGGGAGTGAGACAGGGTTGTAGCCTATCCCTGATGTTATTCAATCTGTATATTGGGCAAACAGTAAAGGAAAAAAAAGAAAATTTGGAGTAGGAGCCAAAATCCCTGGAGAAGAAATAAAAACTTTGAGATTTGCCAGCGATATTGCAATTCTGTCAGAGACAGCAAAGGACCTGGAAGAGCCGCTGAACGGAATGGACAGTGTCTCGAAAGAAGGGTATAAGATGAACATCAACAAAAGCAAAACGAAGATAATGGAATACAGTCGAATTAAACAGGTAATGCTGAGGAAAGTAGTAGATGAGTTTTGCTATTTGGGCAGCAAAATAACTGATGATGGTCGAAGTAGAGAGGATATAAAATGTAGAGTGGCAATGGCAAGGAAAGAGTTTCTCAAGAAGAGAAATTTGTTAACATCGAGTACTGGTTTAAGTGTCAGGAAGTCGTTTCTGAAAGTATTTGTATGGAATGTAGCCATGTATGGAAGTGAAACATGGACGATAAATAGTTTGGACAAGATGAGAATAAAAGGTTTCGATATGTGATGTTACAGAAGAATGCTGAAAGTGGTTAGGTAGATCACATAACTAATGAGGAGGTACTGAATAGAATTGGGGAGAAGAGGAATTTATGGCACAACTTTGAAACGTCCCCTTTTGACAATTATACATGACTGTGCTTAACCTGACACACAATATTTTGTTAGCGCAACGCAATCTGACTTTCAAAAATCTCTACAAAAGAATGGCCCTGACTAACATTAAACTATACCTTTCACAAATCACTTACCTCACAAAAATCTTCGCTGCTCAAGCTACTGCAATACAGCGAGCGCCACTACTGCCAGCTAAATAAAAGATTCAAACTATGTAAGGCACTAACTACTGATAGGGATAGTTAGCAAATGAAAGATATTAGTAGAGAACAAACAATGTATTTACCTTGATATCATCATATATAAATATAGCAGTTCATGACAAATTACAAATCTCAGCCATCTCTCTCCCCACATCCACCACTGCTGGCGGCTCACCTCCAACTGCGCAACGCTACGCGCTGTTCACAGCCAGCTGCCTAACACTACAATGGCGAGTATTACAACAATGCAAAGCAGCCACAGACTGCACACAGCACAGCCAGTGATTTTCATACAGAGGTGGCGTTGCCAATAAAAAAACATAAACAGCCTACTTACATAGAGAAAACATAAACAGCCTACTTACATAGAGAAAACATAAACAGCCTACTTACATAGAGAAAACATAAACAGTCTACTTAACGTTGCCAACAAGAAAACATAAACAGCCTACTTACATAGATGAAACGTCCCCTTTTGACAATTATACATGACTGTGCTTAACCTGACACACAATATTTTGTTAGCGCAACGCAATCTGACTTTCAAAAATCTCTACAAAAGAATGGCCCTGACTAACATTAAACTATACCTTTCACAAAACACTTACCTCACAAAAATCTTCGCTGCTCAAGCTACTGCAATACAGCGAGCGCCACTACTGCCAGCTAAATAAAAGATTCAAACTATGTAAGGCACTAACTACTGATAGGGATAGTTAGCAAATGAAAGATATTAGTAGAGAACAAACAATGTATTTACCTTGATATCATCATATATAAATATAGCAGTTCATGACAAATTACAAATCTCAGCCATCTCTCTCCCCACATCCACCACTGCTGGCGGCTCACCTCCAACTGCGCAACGCTACGCGCTGTTCACAGCCAGCTGCCTAACACTACAATGGCGAGTATTACAACAATGCAAAGCAGCCACAGACTGCACACAGCACAGCCAGTGATTTTCATACAGAGGTGGCGTTACCAATAAAAAAACATAAACAGCCTACTTACATAGAGAAAACATAATCAGCCTACTTACATAGAGAAAACATAAACAGCCTACTTACATAGAGAAAACATAAACAGTCTACTTAACGTTGCCAACAAGAAAACATAAACAGCCTACTTACATAGATGAAACGTCCCCTTTTGACAATTATACATGACTGTGCTTAACCTGACACACAATATTTTGTTAGCGCAACGCAATCTGACTTTCAAAAAGCTCTACAAAAGAATGGCCCTGACTAACATTAAACTATACCTTTCACAAATCACTTAACTCACAAAAATCTTCGCTGCTCAAGCTACTGCAATACAGCGAGCGCCACTACTGCCAGCTAAATAAAAGATTCAAACTATGGAAGGCACTAACTACTGATAGGGATAGTTAGCAAATGAAAGATATTAGTAGAGAACAAACAATGTATTTACCTTGATATCATCATATATAAATATAGCAGTTCATGACAAATTACAAATCTCAGCCATCTCTCTCCCCACATCCACCACTGCTGGCGGCTCACCTCCAACTGCGCAACGCTACGCGCTGTTCACAGCCAGCTGTCTAACACTACAATGGCGAGTATTACAACAATGCAAAGCAGCCACAGACTGCACACAGCACAGCCAGTGATTTTCATACAGAGGTGGCGTTACCAATAAAAAAACATAAACAGCCTACTTACATAGAGAAAACATAAACAGCCTACTTACATAGAGAAAACATAAACAGCCTACTTACATAGAGAAAACATAAACAGTCTACTTAACGTTGCCAACAAGAAAACATAAACAGCCTACTTACATAGCCCCCATGCTCCCCACAAAAAATTTTACAAATTTTTTTTTGGGTAGTGGCCAATAATGATTTGATAAAATTTTTCATAATTACAATAACAAAGAAATCAAATGCACACACTTATTGATACAATGTTGGTCAAAAGCTAAAATTATCTCACAGTCCATAAAGATAGTCCTGATCATTCATCATAACAGTAATTACAGGTTTTTTTTCACAAAGTCTCATTAGTAAAAGAAATTGCACACAGAAGTAGTGGATTTCCATGCAGTCTTGAAGAAGTAGTGTTGTCCTTCCAACGGAAAGACAGTGCTGACTCTCAACATGCTGACAGGTAATGGGCCACAACAGAGCAAACCCACTGCAGAGTCAGTCGAAGTTTTGATGAATATTGGTAGGTAGGTCATCACAGAGCAGAGCCACCGTAGTCCTGGTAGAGATTACGATATTGGTGGGCCACCAGAGGTGCAGACCCACTGTAGTCCTTGTAGAGATGGCCAGCAGCCATCTGTTGAGATTGTGCAGGTGCACATTCACCATCGAAGAGTCTTGCAGAGAATATAGCAAGTCCATAAACCACCACTTGTGCACTCACAAAGTTTTTGGAATTGTCCTTAGAACCAACAATGCTGTTATCCAGTCCCTTGCTGAATTAGTAACACACGTGCAAACACTAACAGTCCCTATGTCTCACATATTGTCCATATACTATGACCAACAGAAACGTGTGCAGTGAAAGGAATGCTTACAAGTTACTTAATTTGATGAACTGGTGTCAATTACAATATTATAACATGAGAATACAATTACAAAGGTACAAAATACATCATTAAAGAACATAACAATACAGATAACATTTGTAGTAAAACAGGCGTTACAAAAGAATAGAAATAGACATATACGTCAGTGTTACAGGAATTATGACATAAGTAAATACATAAAGATCACAAGAACTTTTGAAACATCACCTTCACATGTGAGCAACAAACCAGAATAAATAATGTCTAAGCATATTTACAAGGTAAATAACATATTATTAATGCAAATTATATTTGAGGATAACAGTATTCCTCATCATAGTGAATGTAGCTTAATATTAAAAGAAGAAAAAATTCTATGAAACTACGCAGAGACAGGAAGAAAACAAATACACAAGGGTACACAAATATATAGTGGGATAACACCAATAGGAAAGGACAGGGTTCGTTTTCAGTGTAACATTTGGTACTGCAGTCCATCCCAAAACTTCATATATCTTTCCTCTTATTTCATCCTTTGTTTCCACCAAAAAAATTCTATCTAAGCATGCTTTCTGTGTTTATATGTTCACACATTTCTTACCTCATTTTTATTTTCCATTATCTTACCTCATCATTTATTTCCAAGAAAATCTTACCTAAAATACTTTTTTTTTTTTTTTATGCCAAACCATTTTCTTATAGCGTCTAAATGCATTTCTTCCAATTCATCATAGTTAGTTTCTTATATAGTCTACCCCTCTTAAGCTAACTTAAATCTACTGAGCTCAGATGCTAAACTAAGGGATGAGGCAATGCAGCAGCACAAAATAAGTAACACAAACAGCAATGATAAAAAATACAAAAGGCAAAGCAAGCAGCATAAATTACAACTGATATAATGCAATGAGCAGCAAAAATAAAAATAAATCAATAGTAAAACTAGCTTAACAGAGTAATACAAAGTGAAATTTAGTAGCATTATGCCTGGCAAATAGCAGCAGAAATAACTTATATCTAAACATGACATAGCTCAAGCAGAAAAGATATTACGGTAAAAACAACAATGCAGATAAGGGAAGTGTATATTCACATCTTAATGTCTATGTAATTAAAGTGGTGCACCACAAGAAGTTATTCTACCAAAAAGTTACCAATTACTTGAAAAGAAAATTATGAATGCAGTTCCTGTGAAGGTAAATGTCATTTTGTGCTCCCTCATTTTTTTTTGAAAAAAATTATTATTTACTCGATCTGTAGACAGAAAATATTTATATTAGTACATCTACAAAATTTTATTTTAACCATTGCTGCAGTGCAGCTAGAAACTAGATATCAAATGAAATAAGCAACTACGAAAAGCAAAGTATAAAAATATCATTCAGTAGTCATGTGACATTTCATAAGTTAGTAGAAACTCTCTCAACTCTCGTAGAAAGACGCTTGTCATAATCAGGTGTGCAGATGTAAAAATATTTCTCGTCATTTCATTAGGCATTTCAGTAAATATCGTAAATTAAGAGCTAGTGTAATCATATGTTTTCAAGTTCGACCGTGTCGTTTTTGCGATGCTTTCTACAAAGGAATGTCAGAAGCGAGGTTAATGGCGTCCCCTTTTTTTTCTACCTGTGCCGCTGAAAAGCGCTCGCAATAATGGCTTTTCCTCCAGGCAACTGGCACACCTGGCCGCTCGCAACGCATTACGTCACGGTCACTTACCTTTCTTACCGACATATTTACGACAGCAGTTTCCGCTACAGTGACAGTCTCATATACACATTTCACAGGTCGAAAATTTGCGTAACAAATGTGTAGAAACAAAATCTTGTAAATATAACAGTGTCCAAAAAAAATTCGTCAGCATTGTGATACAGTCACACATTTACACACATTTAATAACTCTTAAAGTACGATTCTTGGTTTCCAACATACTTCTTATTCCTCATATACGGTAGCATCATCTTATTGATCATAAACATATCTCAACAGCATAATACACATTGTCGTCATAATAATAACATCATAACACCTCAGTCAAATCTCAAAATCGTCGTAGCTTCCTCCAATAATTTCAAAACCTAAAAAAATTCTCTGCTCATTTCAATAGTGTCATCTACCTCAAACGTACTTTAAAATCATGCTCCCTTACCAAATATATCATTCAAAGCTCTCATAGTATCACAATGGTTCCGAAAAAATATGAGCATTTCACAAAGTACAGACAAAATACAATTTCATAAGTGTGAAGTTATCCAACTGTGTAATTGCGTAAACATCTGTCACTGATGTAATAAAAAAAGTTTATCTCTCAGTTACATGATCAGATAGCTGTGTAATTTGTGTGTTAGAGAAATATGGTACCGATGTGTAAAGTTGTATAAGCAAATACCATATTAGCTAGGGTTCCTTGTGGTTGCCACACACATGGTACACAAAGTAAGCGTGTACCCCCCTGAGGATTAATGTAATTATACCCTCAGGTGTTACAGATTACAGCAATGGAATGAAATGTATCACGGAAAACCTTTGTATCATTGTACTCCAAATATCTTTAAAAATAAATATTTTAAGTACATAATCAATCACTCAAATACGTGTCCTGTAGCGCTAAATGTGCGTCTTGTTGCAACATAATCTCTGTGGAAGTCTCGTAGTTATCGTCCTCCGAAAGCTAAGTTCTGCAGAAGTCAATGTACTTACCCCATCAGAAACGAAAGTGAAATGCTTTGTGTATAGATATCATAATTATTATGTACATTGCTGTGATCAAGAAAATACTATACTGTAAAGTATTGTTGTGCTAAGAAAAAGGGCCTCACATTGTAGCTTACTACTAAAACATGTTTTGCTTTCCAGAAGAATTCAGAAAAACTGTGCGGATATAAAACAGAAACACTGCAAAAGCAACATTGTAAATTGTCACTCATTAGTAGCATCATGATAAAATCGTGTATCTGTCACATAAACTAACCACTGTGTCGTCTGGTATCTCACAGAAAGTACTTTAAACCCAGAATGTATTTTCAGGTCAACCAAAATGTTGCCTTAAAATCTCATTAGCAGTACTGGTAAATGTTCTAAGTATGTGAGCCTTATAGTCGTTACGTAATCGTGCAACAAACAAGCAAGAATGTACAAATACAACACTGTGTCGTCTGTTCACTATAACAATGCATTCGTAATTTCTGTTATAAAATGTTCCCTAGGTTCTAGACTGGATATTGTACTTCAAACATTGTTGTATGTTAACAGTTTCTTAAGCATACTAGTAACGTGAAGTGAAACGTTTTATGGCAAAGACAAAGTTAAAAAGCAGATTATCTCTCAATAAATGGTTTTACATGTGAAATGTGGTGTAAACTTTTACTCTTCCTAGTGCACAGAGTTTCAACTTCAAAGCAATTATCATGTTGTATACATCGGTAAAGAATGCTAAAATTTTTCTCCAGGCTAGCGTCTTATGTTATTTTTCTCGGAGCCAGCGGGCGCACGCGGCTGCCTGCTGTGCGAGTCATTGTCTGTCTCTTTGTTGGCGCGCGCCGTTATTGGGATTAGGAGACCTAACTTCTACAAATTCACTCTGACGAGAAGGCCCTGCCCTGTTTAAATCCCGCCAGTTCTGATGCAATTCAGGTCTGTCGTTACGATCACATCGTCTGTCGTCATGTCGATAGTTCCTGTAGTTTCTTTCTTGTCGGTTAAGTGGTGGAGAATTTCTCCCTGAATCGTAACTGCGCGCTGGACCGTTGCGTCTAAAGTTATTCTGTCTCCCTTGATAATAATTGTTTTGGTTCCCATATTGTCTGTTTCTCTGATTGTCTCTGTGATAGTCATTACCACGGAGAGGTGATCTTTCCCTGTAATTATTACTACTCTGCCAACGGTTGTCATACAGGTGGTGTCTGTTTTGGTCACGATATGTGTTGTGAGAATAGCCTTGTCGTGTCCAGTTATTATTTCTTTCATCGTGGAATTGTGACAGATGTGACCTGTAATTGTTGTGCTCCTGTTTCCGCGTTCCCCGATTGTCAGTGTCAATTTCCAATTCTTGTAACAGACCCTGAAATGCTTCAATGTCATCTTTGCAACGTCCTGCTAAAGTAATATGTCGTAAATGTTCAGGCAATTTGAGTAAGCAAATGCGGATGAGTTCTGAGGGGCTGTATGGGTTTGAAAGATATTGATTCTTATGCAACATGTCTTCAAAATATTTGACAAGACTGGAAAATTCAGATTGTTCAAAGTGTTTCATCATCATGATGCTATGTTTTACACGGTCTTGTGTAGCTTGAGACCAATATGCTGAGAGGAAGGCATGGTAAAACTCTCCTTCACTGTGGCAATCGTGAATTACCGATCGCATTCTTACAGCTGGTTCATTCTCTAAGTAGCCACACATAAATTCTAATCTGTGTTCCAACGACCAGTTGGGAGGAAAACAATGAGAGAATTGATGGAGCCATGCTTGTGGATGAATGTCATTGCCAGAATTCTTAAATGTCTTGAATTTACGTGTAGTAATGAACAGCTTATAGTCAAAATCATCATGTCGGCGAGTCGCATATCGGTCATTGTTAGGTCGTGTCGGCCGTTCCATCTCAAAATTCGGTGCACATTGCCAATTTCTTTCATAACTTCCGAAATGTCCTGTGTTATTATTTTGCGGCTTTTCCGTATTTCTAAGTCCCTCTTCCCGTGTTGGAGCGCGAGTGTCCTCTGAAATACGTAATTCTTGTATTACCTGTGTCAGCTGATCTTGTACTTCCCGGATTTCTCTTTGGTGTTGCGTATTAATTTGATTCTGATTTTGTTTGAATTTCCTAATTTGTTCATACTCTTCTGTGTCAGTGAAGGCTACAGGTGTTGTGTCATTCAGATCATCATCTACCTTTGTAAATAAGTTAGTGAATTGATCTGAAAGTTCGGCTACTTTATCCGATAGTGTACTTATTTCCTCAGTATGTTTTTCTGAACCAAGTTTCAGAGTATCTACTGTGTCCTTTAAGTTTTCCTGAGTTTTTGCAAGTTGCGTAACCGAATCGGTAGATGCAACTGAGTCAAATTTAGCTTGCAAGGTCTCATGATTTTCATGAACAATAGTTTGCAGTTCTTTTATGGCTGCTTCGTGTTTCCGTAATGCATTTTCATGCCGCGAAAAAATAGGTTGAAAATGCTCACAAATTTGAGTTTTTACGTCATTACAGACTTTTTGACATTTCGATTCAATGTTATGTAACTCAGTAGTTAAATCTTCACGTGTTTGTTCAAGAGTTTGTTCCAATGAGTCTAACTTTTTAAGATTTTGTTCCACTGTGTCTAACTTTAGAAGATTTTGTCCCATTTGTTTCTGATTTTGTTCAAGCATTGTGTCTAACTTTTGTAGCTTTTGTCCCATTTGTTGCATTAACTGTAATAACAATGCACTGGTGTCTGAAACATGTTCCTCAGTGCTTTTCGGCAGTGAATTTGCACCGGCAACATTCACATTTTGACAAGCGGAAAATGTGTCTTGACTCATTTGAGAAAACGGTGAGGACGCAAAACCTGTATCTACAGTATTTGCAAAATTGTGTCCTGTCATTTCGGATTCCTGAGGCGAGCTGTTGCCGACCGATCGATCGATAATGCTTCCCTCTTCACTAATTGTTTCACTGTCCGTGCCATTGTTTGCCGCCCGCTCCATTTCCCTATGCACGATTACCAAATTACTACTTTGAACATCAGTTAATTCATTACTCGGTGGCGCTAACACACTGCTTTCATTTTCACTGTCATTTCTCAGTTTACTTTGGAGCCTAGTATTACGTTTTTCACACGCCATTATTGTCACAGTATTTCACACGACAACACAGAAAAACACAATTTGAAGATCAAAAATAAGAGAACACATTAACATAGCACTGAAAATAATATCTAGTTAATTGCAAGCGCAGCTGCGAAATACTTGGTGCAAATCTACATGCATGCCACAACTGTTTTACTATACAACAATGAAAGACTGCAACTACAAAGGAAATTCTCTCTATAATTACGCATTAGCAATAAACAAAATCTACACTAATTACACAAACTACAAGAAAAATCAGAAGATTCCAGTGAGGTATCCTGGCAGGGTCGCCATATGAAACGTCCCCTTTTGACAATTATACATGACTGTGCTTAACCTGACACACAATATTTTGTTAGCGCAACGCAATCTGACTTTCAAAAATCTCTACAAAAGAATGGCCCTGACTAACATTAAACTATACCTTTCACAAATCACTTACCTCACAAAAATCTTCGCTGCTCAAGCTACTGCAATACAGCGAGCGCCACTACTACCAGCTAAATAAAAGATTCAAACTATGGAAGGCACTAACTACTGATAGGGATAGTTAGCAAATGAAAGATATTAGTAGAGAACAAACAATGTATTTACCTTGATATCATCATATATAAATATAGCAGTTCATGACAAATTACAAATCTCAGCCATCTCTCTCCCCACATCCACCACTGCTGGCGGCTCACCTCCAACTGCGCAACGCTACGCGCTGTTCACAGCCAGCTGCCTAACACTACAATGGCGAGTATTACAACAATGCAAAGCAGCCACAGACTGCACACAGCACAGCCAGTGATTTTCATACAGAGGTGGCGTTACCAATAAAAAAACCTAAACAGCCTACTTACATAGAGAAAACATAAACAGCCTACTTACATAGAGAAAACATAAACAGCCTACTTACATAGAGAAAACATAAACAGTCTACTTAACGTTGCCAACAAGAAAACATAAACAGCTACTTACAACTTGACCAGAAGAAGGGATCAGTTGGTAGGACACGTTATGAGGCATCGAGGGATCACCAAATTGGTATGGAGGGAAGTGTGGAGGATAAAAGGCGTAGAGAGAAACCAAGAGATGAATACACTAAGCAGATTCAGAAGGGTGTAGATTGCAGTGTTCGAATTGCCATTTGAGGTCCCTGCAGATCGAATAAATGCAGCAATGTCGCCTTACGGAAAAGTCAATAGTAACTTTGTAGAGAAATGATAAAGTTCGCGGAAGTACTCTGTGTGAACGGAAGCAGTCAAATCGTACCCTGACAGGAACAGTGACACAAATAAAAAATGCAATAGTTGAGAACAATCGACTCAAAAGATTATATGAAACTTATATTGCGAGTTTTCTTTAAATTTCTTGTAAGTGTATTTGGCAATAAATTCCATTGTATTTTGTGCAACAGTGATATGAACAAGCAGTTCTATTCTCTTCGAATACTTGGTGTTATCAGGTAATTATTAATCAGTTCTCTGAAATGTGTCACTTTTCTTGCTTTTATAAAAACTTTTTTATTTTTGTTATGACCCCTCATGTATTACCTTTCCCATTTTTCCAACCCAAATAATGCACGTTGTTGCGATAGAGATAATGGTGTAGGCATGCGTGTTCAAATTCAGAGATACGTAAACGGGCAGGGTAGGGCGTTGGGATCGGCAGCGCCTACATAAGACAATAAGTGTCTGGCGCAGTTGTTAGATCGGTTACTGCTGCTACAATGGCAGCTTATCAAGATTTAAATGAGTGTCAACGTGGTGCTGCATTTGGCGCACGAGCTATGGGACACAGCGTCTCCGAGATAGCGATAAAGTTGCGATTTTCCCGTAAGACGATTTTAAGAGTGTACTGTGAATATCAGGAATCCCGTAAAAATCAAATCTCCGACATCACTGTGGCCGGAAAAAGATCCTGCAAGAACGGGACCAACGACGACTGAAGAGAATCGTTCAACATGACGAAAGTTCAATTCTTCCGCAAATTGCTGCATATTTCAACGCTGGGCCATCAACAAGTGTCAGCGTGTGAACCATTCAACGAAACATCATCGATATGGGCTTTCGGAGCCGAGTGCCCACTCTTGTACCTTTGATAACTGCACGACACAAAGCTTTACGCCTCGCCTGAGCTCGTCAACACAGATATTGGACTATCGATGACTCGAAACATGTTGCCTGGTCGGACGAGTCTCGTTTCGAATTGTACCGAGCGGATGGGCGTGTACGGGTATGAAGACAACCTCATGAATCCAAGGACGCTGCATGTCAGCAAGGGACTGTTCAAGCTGGTGGAGGCTCTGTAATGGTGTGGGGCGTGTGCAGTTGGAGTAGTACGGGACCCCTGATACGGCTAGGTATGCCTCTGACGGGTGACACGTACGTAAGCATCCTGTCTGATCACCTGCATCCATTCATGTCCATTCTACATTCCGACGGACTTGGGCAATTCCAGCAGGACAATGTGAACGACACAGATCCAGAATTGCTACAGAGTGGCTCCAGGAGCGCTCTTCTGAGTTTAAACACTTCAGCTGACCACCAGACTCCCCAGACATGAACATCATTGAGCATATATGGGATGGCTTGCAACGTGCTGTTCAGAAGAGATCTCCACCCCCTCGTACTCTTACGGATTTATGAACAGCCCTGCAGGATTCATGGTATCAGTTCCCTCCAGCACTACTTCAGACATTAGTCGAATCCATGTCACGTCGTGTTGCGGCACTTCTGCTTGCTACACGATATTAGGCAGGTGTACCAGTTTCTTTAGGTCTTCAGTATAATACGATATTCGATTCTCTAGCAGGTAAAATTATTACATAAGTTAGTACAGTAAAGGCAAAACATTATTTTATTAGAAAAATGCAATATTATAATTTATGAAAATCTATACAATTTAATAAGGAACATCAGTGACGTACAATTTAAGAAACAAAGTTTACGAAAGTACAGAACCATAAACGGGCCTATATAATGTACGAATACCTTTCGCTGAGAAAAGGGCTTCAATGTGAACTTCCTTTGTAGCAGAAATTTCCATTTTTTTCTAGTAATATCCAACGCGCTAAGTTTCGTGATGTTTGCAACAGGTGTAATCGTCAAAACAGTGTCTGGTGCGTCAGTCATGCATGCGTGTCTAAAGGACACTATAATGTAAGATAGAGGCACTGTATGAACACAGTCATCGTGATAATCAATATGTCAAAAATTACATTCAACTCACCTTATACATGAAAAGTGCAATAAGGCGCTCTTCTTGAATGTCCCACGCATGCCTGCCAATAGCAAAGATAAAGACACTGTTCTCGCCATGGCGAATCATGAAGTACTCTACAAGAAAACTGCCCTGAACTGGACAAATTGTAAGATATGACGTTTTTCGTGCACGTTGGGGCACTTCACACATATTTTTCAGTGACCAACATAAAATTGCTGCTGTTTGACTCGTGTCACTTTTCCTGCCGGCGTGCGATATAAAAATCGGCCTTCATAAGCATATATCATCATATATTACTATATGTGGATACCTCACGATAGTAATCTATGACGATCAACCTAGGGCTTGAGCTACTTTTAGTTCTATTGGTCACGTTCATGCCGAGTGCAATATGAGGTGCATAGCATAGTTACGTGGAGGCGAACCCGGATAAGCGCCCGAGGTGACAACATTCCCCTGTTTGTAAGCAGCGCCGGCTCGTGGGCACGCTAACATCAGCTGCCATCCAGAAATTAACAACGTCGAACATAGGTAAGAATGCAGTGCTAATGAAATGTAGATTCCTATGGAACGCCCAGATGAAATAGGAGCACGTACCTGTGTTCCTTAAGTAACAGAAAAAGCCTCTCCTTCAAAAACAGATCAGATGGACATAAATGTAAGCAAACTAGGAAATATCGATGAGGAACAAAATTCCGAACAACACAGATCTATAGGCGCACTCCGTGGAAATAACTCCCCACCTTCAACACTGAAGGAAAAAAGTGAGAAGCGAAGACTTTTACAGAAGGGAGTGGAGAAGGCAGCAGCGCCCCTGCAAGAGAAGGTCAAGTTCATCACTGAAAAATCAAGCAGAGAGCAATCAGACAAAAAACAAACTCAGAAGGGAGTCATCATTTTCATCATGGAAGCGACAACAGCAACCGTTACGAAATTGTCTCGAATGAAAAACAGCCCACAGTTGCACTAAATTACGTTTATTTGAAACCTTGACCATGCAGAAACCATGGTCAAGGTTTAAAATAAACATAATTTAGTCCAACTGTGGGCTGTTTTTCATTCGAGACACAGTCAGGAGAGTGTCGACATCCATACCAACCTCCAAAGAGCACCCGATTAGGTACCAAGGGAAGACAATAAACCCGTGCGGTTAAAGGCGCTGCAGTCTGGAACCGCAAGACCGCTACGGTCGGAGGTTCGAATCCTGCCTCGGGCATGGATGTTTGTGATGTCCTTAGGTTAGTTAGGTTTAACTAGTTCTAAGTTCTATGGGACTAATGACCTCAGCAGTTGAGTCCCATAGTGCTCAGAGCCATTTGAAGACAATAAAAACGAAAAGAAAGAACAAACACTGGCAAAGGTTCGAAGGATTTAAACGAGAACCCGCGTGTAGCCCCCTGGACAGCAGAAGAAGAGGAAAATCCCGATGCAAGAATGACAGAGACTTTAACTGGCCACAGAAGCACGGGACTACTACCCTATTTCCAGAAACCAATGTTGCTGAAGATGAAGATTTGACCATGGGTAGTCATAATATAGACAAAGATGGTGTTTACTAATGATAAATTCTTTTCAAAGGTGGATGCCACGTACAGTCGTGCTCAAAAGTATCCGAACGACCTGAATTGCATTTCGCTTGCTACCCGCATAGCGCAGCTGTCTAGCAGGTCCTCTAATCGCTCCCTAGTACAGTCGTTTGACTAATGAAAATGGTTCCAACAAGTCACCACTAGAAAACTCAGCTCTGAATCGCAAGAACTCAAGATGTAAAGTAATACCACGATACTAAAAATATCAGGGAACACCTTATCACAGGCAAGACTGTCCTTAAGGCTTGTAAACTCACACTTATTACAATAAATGACATACCTGAAATGTTACCACTCTCATTATTAGGTCAGATGGGTAATGCATGTAGTAAGTTCATCGTATTCATGATTTCCTCTTCAAAGTAACATACCATACTTGGTATTTAACACAAAATGACATTAAAAATTTAAGTTATTCACAACCAGCTAGTTGAGAATATGTATGAACTTCAAATGTCACGACAAACCGCCTCGTTCTGCATATGGATCCAAACCCAGGTCATGCAGACTAAGATTTCGCGACTGACGGAAACTAACAGTCATTCCTGACTAGGTATACAAAGAGTGATATACCTCGATTTTAGACAGTATCAGTTAGCTAATATCAACTTTAAATTATATAACGCAAACATTTTTAACAGACCCGAATTCCTACCCAGCTCCTATTGCCCTGTTAACGAACTACGAGAGATGTTAAATATTGCTTCTTCACAAGTAACTTACTTGAAATGCCGTGAGGTAAAGCTTTGTGTTGGACAGGGATTCGAACCCAGAACCTAATCGGATTGTTATCGAAGCACAATCAACTGTGACATAACGGATTTTCTCGGCAGTAGCTAGATGTTTCAACTGAAATGACGAGGCGAAACTTTAATTTTTTCCTTCTCAGGACTCCAACCCGGCACCTATCGCTGTTATATTCTAGAGAAAACGAACATTAAATATGGGTTTGTTACACCGGCAGCGACATGTGAGCATGTTTGAACTAGAAATAATATGACGAAGAGTTCAGTGCTGACTGGGAATCGAACCCCACACATATCGTTGTTGACTACACACAAAGAGACGTCAGCTACCGAATTTTTCTCCACCAGCAGCTTGGAGTAACATCCATGAACTTACAGTGATCTCTCAAATAGTACTGTGTCTCACTGGGAGTCAAAAACGTCAGATATTGTTAGTGTTGACAACGAATGAAAATACATTAAAGATCAAAATTATTATCCATCAGCAGATAGGTGTTCTCATGCTACAGCCTGATAATACATAATGAAAACTTTAGTGCCGGGCCAGGATTCGAACCCATTCACGCGCAATATGTGGACATGTTGAGGAATCTGCAGTTTTGAACAAACAACAAATTGTAGCCGAGCTGTATTGTCACGAAGGGAACAAATTTCGCGTTAAGGGCGGTCTGAGTTGCATTCCCAGTTCAGAACCAATTTTATTGACATACAGAAGCTGAGATAAAAGATGGAATAAGTGTCCTGTGAGCCTACATAGCGTTTGTTTCGTCACTAGAAATAAATAACTAGTATAAGAAAGGTTACTGGTGATAGTTTCTACATGTCGCCACTCCAGACTTTATTGTGGCTCAACCTAACGTCTACTTGGTAGAGAAGGAATATCGTTTTTAATGTGAATTTCAGACCACAATGCCATTATATCTTCTTCACTTGGTGTAGTCAGAAGAGAATGGAATCTGCCTCTCCCTATCTAAAATCACTGACCAAAGTTGCAATCGAACCCAGACCATAGATATACGAACCTCTCATCAGCCCAACAGACCACCAAACCCTCTTCTGAGTGGCTCATTTTTCTATCATAACGCCGTTGTGCCACACTGGCTGAGAATTCTGACACACAGGCTCCCTGTATCAATTTGCAGCATGTTCAGTAAATTCATTTACTTGGTTGACCGAATCACCATGAACTAGCTGCCTCGGCTACCCAGTGCATACATTCAACTTTATTTTGTAATCACCAAAATAAAATCACGTAACTGCCACCAACACAGAACTGCCAACAGTGTAGGATGCAGAAATTTAAATAGGAAGTGTTCCTTTCCACTTGAGCTACTCTATTGCGCTATCTGTTTGTAGAAAACGTAGTGCAGTGCATAAGAAAAGGTATAACTGTTTGTCTCTCATAAGTATTGACCTGGCCATATGCATTATGCCACAGCGCTGTGGAATGCAGAAGTTCTGGAAGACTTGTTTTTGACTTCTGGAGCTATTACAGCTATGTGTCGGCTAGTAGCGTAATGGTAAGTATCGCGCACGGTAGATAAGATGTCGCGAGTTCGAGTACATTCACTGCTATATTTTTTAAAACGCAATTCTGCTGTCTGCTAAAGTTATCAATCTAATGGAACTTGAAACATAATTCCCTTCACTTCTCAACCCAAAATAGTCGTATGTGGAAAAAGGCCTAACTGCTGCGACATATTGTTCATTTCAGGTTTAACAGACAGCCAGACAGTAGATGCATCTCGAAACTTTTGTATTATGTATGGGTAGAGCACAACATGCCAAAATACATCGGAAAAGTATTTCCTATATTAGCTGTCGACTGGTAGTGGCATTTTATTCTTCTTCAAACATTGTTTGAGAGCTTTAACTCAGAACAAGTTTTCTACATGCATGTAATCAATAAATTGCATGTGCATTTTCAGACTGTTATAGATAACATCAGAGAATTCGCATATATCGTTGATGATTAATTTCTCTCTCATGTTTACTATTGTTTTAACAACATTAAAGGAAACCTTACGAAAATTGTGAACTGCATTATAAAAAATGAAATAAAACTACCCACGATAACCTTACGACGGAAGTCTGTTTTAATATAACTGAGTATCTGTACACAAGCGTGCCTCTATCGACACGAATTGGTAAAATACTACTCACTTAGATTTTGATTGGGTTTGTGTTTAATTGGTATGCTGCGTCATACTCAAGATGTATGCAAATGTGGCATTTCATAAATAAAGTTATGTATTCCTAGAAACCCAAAGTTTGCTTGTCAGCAGCGGAAAGAGGCGTACCTGTTGTGCAGCATTGTAAGTTTTTCACCATTGCACTATGAGCCGAAAGTATTTTCTTGCGATTTCCTTATCTATGTTTGATCTGACTGTTTGTAGCTCTTTCATAGAAGGGATAAAAAAGCTACACTTAGCGAGACTGGAACTGCAAACCAAAACAGACGCTGTTTTACAGGTCAGTACGTTACCACAGAGCTGGTGAAGAAGTATGTGTCTTAGTTTCCTCTTACGAGACCATTAGTGCCTAGAACTCGTAAACCGCTATTTGAAGGACGAGATTAGTTGCGATTTCCACGTGCAGCGACTTTCCTGGGCTGAAAACCGTAAATTTACAATCTTTTGTTACACCTCAAGCGATAACAACTCAGATTATTCAATGGAAATAACAAGTAAAATCAAGTGAACTTTGAGGCTTAATTCCGTGCACACCAGGAAGTAACTCGTCGATCACAGAGTTGCCAAACATACATTGCCTTGTTGCCAAATCTCAGTTACAATACCAGCAGGAAGAAGACGAACCGATGTGATCTTACGAGGTGCATTCAAGTTCTAAGGCCTCCGATTTTTTTTCTCCAGACTGGAAAGAGATAGAAACATGCGCATTGTTTTAAAATGAGGCCGCGTTCACTGTCAATACGTCCCAGAGATGGCAGCACCGTACGGCAGATGGAATTTTACCGCCAGATTTTAAATACTTAAAATGGCGACGTTTTCCTTACTTGAACAGCGTGCAATCATTCGTTTTCTGAATTTGCTTGGTGTGAAACCAATTGAAATTCATCGACAGTTGAAGGAGACATGTGGTGATGGAGTTATGGATGTGTCGAAAGTGCCTTCGTGGGTGCGACAGTTTAATGAAGGCAGAACATCGCGTGACAACAAACCGAAACAACCTCGGGCTCGCACAAGCCGGTCTGACGACATGATCCAGAAAGTGGAGAGAATTATTTTGGGGGATCGCCGAATGACTGTTGAACAGATCGCCTCCAGAGTTGGCATTCCTGTGGGTTCTGTGCACACAATCCTGCATGACCACCTGAAAATACGAAAAGTGTCATCCAGGTGGGTGCCACGAATGCTGACGGACGACCACATGGCTGCCCGTGTGGCATGTTGCCAAGCAATGTTGACGCGCAACGACAGCATGAATGGGACTTTCTTTTCGTCGGTTGTGACAATGGATGAGACGTGGATGCCATCTTTCAATCCAGAAACAAAGCGCCAGTCAGCTCAATGGAAGCACACAGATTCACTGCCACCAAAAAAATTTCGGGTAACCGCCAGTGCTGAAAAAATTATGGTGTCCATGTTCTGGGACAGCGAGGGCGTAATCCTTACCCATTGCGTTCCGAAGGGCACTACGGTAACAGGTGCATGCTACGAAAATGTTTTGAAGAACAAATTCCTTCCTGCACTGCAACAAAAACGTCCGGGAAGGGCTGCCCGTGTGCTGTTTCACCAAGACAACGCACCCGCACATCGAGCTAACGTTACGCAACAATTACTTCGTGATAACAACTTGGAAGTGATTCCTCATGCTCCCTACTCACCTGACCTGGCTCCTAGTGACTTTTGGCTTTTTCCAACAATGAAAGACACTCTCCGTGGCCGCACATTCACCAGCCGTGCTGCTACTGCCTCAGCGATTTTCCAGTGGTCAAAACAGACTCCTAAAGAAGCCTTCGCCGCTGCCATGGAATCATGGCGTCAGCGTTGTGAGAAATGTGTACATCTGCAGGGCGATTACGTCGAGAATTAACGCCAGTTTCATCGATTTCGGGTGAGTAGTTAATGAGAAAAAAAATCGGAGGGCTTAGAACTTGAATGCACCTCGTACAGCGGGCTGGGAAGTGACCATAGCTGGTGTCTCCAAGTCGCGGCTGCAACGGCTTGGAATACGTAATGCGTCTGATTCGCAATTCTGTAGCTAGGTTTTGTGACTGGAGCGTAGTTACTAATAATACTCAGAACTGACTGCAAACGAAGCACCATAAATCAGTAACTCTCATAGTTGTTTTTATATTTCTTTCGTAAGTGTACTCAGAACTAAGAAATTCATTCACAGACGTTTTTGTGCATCACCGATAGTCGAACACAACAAACAAATAAAAATAAAAAAAGAATGTGTGTGTGTGTGCGCGCGCGCGTGTGTGTGTGTGTGTGTGTATATGTGACAGAGAGAGAGAGAGAGAGAGATAAAAATCAAAGAGAGAGAGAGAGAGAATAAACAATTGTAAAGAAATTGAATCATGGTATGTAAAGAACTCTTTCATTAAAATGACACGTTCCACATCATTATGATAATCGTGTTCATGATCTATGAAACAAGAATTAATCTGATGTAATCTAATCTAATCATATCATATTGATGACTAGCCATGAAGAGTCATGAATTACCGAAGTTTTTGCCAATACCAGTAACCAAATCTAAACTTGAAAATAAAAGACGACAATTTTTGTAATAAACCGGGACTTTTATCAAGACCCTTTCGTCCCGGTTAATTAACCACGAAAGATGTCTGATATACCTCTATTCTGAAGTAACAAAGTGTGCATGCATTTTAAGATGAAGTGCATGATGTGAAGTTCTGTGACAGAGATACGAACCCATCATGGTTCCTTCCCTGTCTACGGAATCCTTTTCAGGTTAATATCAAACATCAGCAATTACGCGTAGATTACATTAAAACTAATATAGTTGATGAAGACGTTACCTGATAACTATAACGCGCTGCCATTCTTCATTTACTTGCGCCTAGAAATGGCTATCGAGTACTGCCAAACCCAAAGGCAAGAGATCTTACTGCCTTCCGATATACGTCGCTGTCAGTTCTTCCATATGATTTGGTCGACATGATCTGTTTCAAGTTGTGTATGACAGACAATGTTTTAGAAAATCAATTGTTTTCCTTTGAAATAAACAGAAAGATTTTCATTCTAAGTATCCAAGTACAAAATTTTCGCAATATTAGTTCAAATTTAATATTCGCTTCTATAATGTAGGAAAGCATTTCACAGTTGCAAAACTCACATCCGACTCATTGACCTTACACTTAGTCGCTGACCATAAATTCTAGCTCAGAGTGACCCCAGATTAAGTAACCGAATGTAGCGAAGACTGTTTGCCAGTGCTCTTTCTCACCGGAAAATACGCAATTCACTCATTGGGCTTCATAAGTACACTGTAACAGTAATTTCTGTGTGTATGCAATGCATACGCCTTAGAATTTAGTGGTGCTCCCTCTTCCACTTCTGTATACAATATGCCTGACCTAAATGGGCCCTATATTTAACGTTCGTTTTCTCTAGAATATAACAGCGATAGGTGCCGGGTTGGAGTCCTGAGAAGGAAAAAAATAATGTTTCGCCTCGTCATTTCAGTTGAAACATCTAGCTACTGCCGAGAAAATGCGATACGTCACAGTTGATTGTGCTTCGATATCTATCCGATTGGGTTCTGGGTTCGAATCCCTGTCCAACACAAAGCTTTACCTAACGGCATTTCAAATAAGTTACTTGTGAAGAAGCAATATTTAACATCTCTCGTAGTTCGTTAACAGGCACAATAGGAGATGGGTAGGAATTAGGGTCTATTAAAAATGTTTGCGTTATGTAATTTAAAGTTGACATTTCCTAACTGAAACTGTCTAAAATCGAGGTATATCACTCTCTGTATGTCGAATCAGGAATGACTGTTAGTTTCCGTCAGTCACGAAATCTTTGCTTAGTCTGAATGACTTGGGTATGAGTACATTTGCAGAACGAGACGGTTCGTCGTGACATTTGAAGTGCATACATATTCTCAACTAGCTGCTTGTGAATAACTTAAATTTTTAATTTCATTTTATGTTAAATAATAAGTACGGTATGTTACTTTGAAGAGGAAATCATGAATACGACGAACTTAATACGTGCGTTACCTATCTGACGTAATAATGAGAGTGGTAACATTTCAGGTATGTCATTTACTGTAATAAATGTGAGCTTACAAGCCTTAAGGACAGTCTTGCCTATGATAAGGTGTTCCCTGATATTTGTAGTATCGTAGTATTACTTTACATCTAGAGTTATTGCGATACATAGTAGTGTTTTCTAGTGGGGACTTGTTGGAACCATTTTCAATAGTCAAACGACTGTACCAAGGAGCGATTAGAGGACCTGTTAGACAGCTGCGTTATGTGGGTTGTATGCGAATCAGGTGAAATGCAATTAAGGGCGTTCGGATACTTTTGTGCATGACTGTACTTTAAACATAAATAAGTGCATTAAGAAAATAATGTTAAAGATCTTTTATACGCTGCGCACATTGACATTATCCTGCTCCAAGAGGCCATTGAATACACCTAGAATATAACGATGTAGAATATAACGTTATTACAAATGCAGGTAATGGCATGGAATTGAGAACCGCTATCCTTACTAAAGAAGACAATATTATGAACAATGTAGAAATATTTGAAAATAGCAAGGGAATCTCCGACACCGCCCGCATCTCGTGGTCGTGCGGTAGCGTTCTCGCTTCCCACGCCCGGGTTCCCGGGTTCGATTCCCGGCGGGGTCAGGGATTTTCTCTGCCTCGTGATGGCTGGGTGTTGTGTGCTGTCCTTAGGTTAGTTAGGTTGAAGTAGTTCTAAGTTCTAGGGGACTGATGACCATAGATGTTAAGTCCCATAGTGCTCAGAGCCAAGCCAAGTCTCCGACACCTTTAACAACACACGATTAATCAACATACGTGCCACCGGGTACAGCCAATAGACGTCATCAGGCCGAATTTTTTAGACGGAAAATTGTTCCTCTTATTAGAAGCCGATGCGACGGTATAATCCTGGCTTGGGATTTTAGTTGTGTACTTAACCATAATGATCAAATACCATGAAACTTGAACAGGTCGTTAGAGAGTGCCTTTTACGAGTAATTGATTCTTGGGATTAAAAGGACGGCACACTGCACGGTTTCGTCTATGTCACAGACCATTCGGCAGATAGGCTGTACAGACTCTGTATGCTCAATAACCTTGAATAACATGTTCTGCAAACCGAAATCTGGCCGACATGCTTCTTTGATCACAGTGTGTACATTTGCGCCATAAATAAAAAGACACAAGGAACATTCAGAAGAAGAGGTCTATGGAAGTTCGACCATGCGCGTTTACAGGACGAGAAATTTTTATTAAGACATTGGCGGACTGCGAAAAATGGTTCAAATGGCTCTGAGCACTATGGGACTCAACTGCTGTGGTCATAAGTCCCCTAGAACTTAGAACTACTTAAACCTAACTAACCTAAGGACAGCACACAACACCCAGCCATCACGAGGCAGAGAAAATCCCTGACCCCGCCGGGAATCGAACCCGGGAACCCGGGCGTGGGAAGCGAGAACGGGCGGACTGCGAAACTAAACGGAACTCTTACGGCTCAATGTTAACCTGGTGGCTGAAATATGCAAGACAAAAAATTCGGAGGTGCTTGACAAACTACTCGCGGGGTAGAAACTGATGGTACAAACAAACAGCGGAATTTTATTTCCAATGTCTCAGTGATCTCTATAAACTTGACCCACCGTTATAGGAAATAACATTAAAAGCAAGAAAATCCAAGTCAAAATTCGAATCTTAAGAAAGAAAAAGCTAGAAAGTATTGAACCCAGAGCTTGAGTTATGAACCAAGCACTGATGAAGAGCTGTCTATCTTTCACTTCAAAAGGAAAAAGAGAACTAGTAAAGATTCCTGATGGAACGGCCCTAAAGATTCAGATTGGAATGCAACCAATCTGATAAGAAGGACTGCGAAACCAGAGGACGCAGAACATCTCACAGAAGAAACAGATGAATTGAAAACTACTGTCTTCCTTGTCCCAAAAAATAGAACTCCTGAACATAACGAAATTCCGGTAAAAAATACCAAACGTTCTGGTGGGTTAGCCGTTTTAATTCCAAACAGCCCAGGCAAAGTCTCAGTTGAAAATTTGCGAGCGATCACCTTGCTTAACAGTGACTATAAAATCTTTGCGCACATCCTAACACGAAGAACGGAAAAAGTGATGAATGTCTTCCTAGGACCTCTTCAAACTAGTGTTGGTTACTACCTGTGGTGTGCGTACTGTAAGACCTTCGGTACACACACCATCAGATTATTTGACTTGTCGCTCTAACGAAGTAGGCGAGTGTCAGCAATATGTCTTGTGGTCTTATCGTGACGTGTTTATCTTCGCCCGCATCTCGTGGTCGTGCGGTAGCGTTCTCTCTTCCCACGCCCTGGTTCCCGGGTTCGATTCCCGGCGGGGTCAGGGATTTTCTCTGCCTCGTGATGGCTGGCTGTTGTGTGCTGTCCTTAGGTTAGTTAGGTTTAAGTAGTTCTAAGTTCTAGGGGACTTATGACCACAGCAGTTGAGTCCCATAGTGCTCAGAGCCATTTTTTTATCTTCTGCCATTAGGTCAGATGATAGAAATGCCACTCGCACGCTTAGAGTAGCAGATTGACGGTGACCAACTTTAAACAGAACTTGATTAATTTTCACACACATTTATTAAAATAATATCAACATAAAATTTCTTAATTTGATTCTGGATGCTGTTTACAATTGAAAATCTGAAGTTCCTTTCGGGTTGGTACTTTAATCTTATTCTCACATATCTCCGATACTTGACAAAGTGTCTATAAATTTATCTTCATGGCTATGTACAGGAATATGATAATCTTATTAGGCGCAGAGTGAAACTTGACTGCAGACTAAGGAAGACTAAGGCAGACTGGTACAGACAGGTGCAGATAAATGCAGACTCGTACAGATTAATGCAGACTGACTAATCGGAGGTCTGTACACTCGTTATAACACCTCGCGCGTTCAGGTATCACTGCACAAGTGTGATCTGCGAGGAGAAAAGGTTCCACTTTAGCAGCAATCTCATTGGCTGCGTTACATATTAATAATACGCGGATCGGAGGAAGCAGAATTTGGTCCGTCTCTAAGACAGCGCCATCTCGTAGTGCGGAGGCGGATGAGCACTGCACCTGCCCTGTTGTGCTTAGTGGGGCGCGCTCTAGTGGGAAAGTTGTGTATGCGCTGACTACGCGGAACTATGTACACAACACTACAGATCCATTTTTCAGACCTTAGTAGACTATTAGAGACATCTTAGGTGTGGAGGAAGTTTGCAAGATAAGATGCGCCATAGTTACTATAGGTCTTGACAAAGTTTGACAGGGATAGTTATAGCTTAACGTTCCACACTTTGCAGGAGGTGTGCCTCCCACATCTCTTCATAGAAGTAATACAAAATTTGTTACTGGACAGCACTTCACAAATTGCGATAAATGGTTAGCTTGGCAGATTTGTAAAGCAATCATGCCCGATGTCGATGATGTTATTCGCAGTCGCAATAGAGCATTCTTCACCACACTAATGAAGCAATTGAAAGTTTTACAAATTAACAGCTAACAAATTATATGTCGAGCGTACGCTGATGTGGGTTTCTTAGCAAACAGTGGCAGTGAAGTTGTGACAGCATTGTGGATAATTCAACTATACGAAGCTGCATCGGGAGGTAAGATAAATTGTAAGAAGTCTGGAGTAATGAACATCGGACTTGGTATTGACTGGAGCCACCACTATCAAGTTAAATAAATTCAAAATATGAAATGTATAGGAACAGAATTCGAAACCAAATTACAGCACGCCATCGCTGCCAACTATAATTGTGTCTTGCATCAGATAAGAGGCTGCGTTAAACCGTGTAATAACGAAATTAGATGAACTGCAGGAAGTCCAACTGGAAAACATCTACATATTAAGGAAGGTTATATCTGTGCCTTGCCACATAGTAAAAAGAGTCCTAGCGACCTTCGTAGATTTCGTCAGTCGTGCTCACATTTTCAGAGTAAGGTATTATACCTTCACACAACCAACGTGACACCACCCATTGAATTTAACAGATGTGTTCAGCAAGGCACAAGTACTTTATACTCGCACCACGTGTAAACAGTGGCGATCGGATCCAAACAGCCTTACCTCGCACTTAATTAACGAAATCCTTCCTACGAGCGTTATTCCACCAATAAACGGGAAACATATTTCACATGTTGAAGTTTTCCCGGCGTATCGAATATTCCACAAGATTTTGGGATTGCAGCCGGATCTCATCGACTTCTTTCCACGATATTTCGGCTGACAACCTAACAGCCATCTTCAGGCAAGTGTTTGACACTGAAGATTGCTAGTTTTTTTTTTTTTTCTTTATTGTGATTTCATGCCCCTGCCCCATATGGGCAGGGGAGGGCTGTCAGCAGCACAATCCGCCGCTCTTCAGCCGAGTGACATGACAACTAAAACAAGAATAAAATAATACATACATAAGGAGGTAAAAAAAAGGGGAACATAAAACAGAGTAAGGGGAGAAAATGGAGGTAAAAATCACTGACATGTAGAAGTTCATTGAGGACAGTTAAAATAGTCACCAGAAAGTTAAAAAACACAGTTGGCGATTCTTAAAACACAGAGAAGACACTGGATGCGCATGCACAGTTTAAAAGCTGGCCACAGTATTAAAAACACTCCGAAAACAACACACTTAAAACCCACTTGGAGCACACACGACGAAGAGTAAAACTACCAGGCGGGACCTGCCGAGGGAATGGGCAGAGAGGATGGAAAAGGAGGGGAGAGCATGGGGCAGCTGGGGAAGCGGCGGGATGAAGAGAGGAGGGGCAACCGTGGGTTCACAAAGAGGCAGGAGACACATGGGGCGGGAGAGGAAAAGGGAAGACAGGGCAGGAGGGAGCGCAGAGACACTGAAAGAAGGCACAAGAGATGGACGGGGAGTAGGAGGGGAAATCCGCTGAGAAGGAGGGAGGGGGAGGAGAGGGAGCCCTGAGGAGGAGGCAGGAAGAGGGGGTTAGAGTTGGTAGGAAGGGTAGATGTCAGGGCGAAGCTCATCATCCGGAAGTGGTAGATGGTGGAAGTTGTGTTGGGAAAGGAGATGGAGGGTGTGGAGATGGAGAGAGGGAGGGACACAACGGTAAAGGCGCGGCAACTGGTTAGGAGTGGAGAGGAAGAGAGACACCAGGGGGTGAGGGGGATCAAGGCGGTGGACAATATATAGTGTGCGGATGTGTTCAAGGAAAAGGAGAAGTTGGGGGAAGGGGATGAGGTCATAGAGGATGCGTGTGGGGGACGGAAGGCGGATGCGAAAGGCGAGGCGGAGTGCATGGCGTTCGAGGATTTGGAGGGCTTTATAGAACCGGGGAGGGGCGGAAATCCAAGCGATGCTGGCATAACAAAGGATGGGGCGGATCATGGATTTGTAGGTGTGAAGGATGGTGGATGGATGCAGACCCCACGTCCGGCCGGACAGGAGTTTCAGGAGGCGGAGGCAGTTGTGAGCTTTGTTTTGGATGGTAAGGAGATGGGGAGTCCAGGTGAGGTGGCGGTCGAGTGTGAGGCCAAGGTATTTGAGGGTAGGAGTGAGGTGGATAGGACGGCCGTAAATGGTGAGGTAGAAATCATGGAGGCGGAAGGAGCGGGTGGTGCGCCCTATGATGATCGCCTGGGTCTTGGAGGGATTAACACGGAGGAACCACTGGTTGCACCAAGCGGTGAATTGGTCAAGGTGGGTTTGGAGGGTACGTTGGGACCGTTGAAGGGTAGGATAAAGGGCTAGGAAGGCGGTGTCATCAGTGAACTGGAGAAGATGAACAGGAGGGGGAGGTTTGGGCATATCAGCAGTGTACAGGAGATAGAGGAGAGGGGAAAGGACAGAACCTTGGGGCACGCCGGCAGAGGGGTAGAAAGTACGGGAGTTGGAATTGTGGATAGTCACATAGGAGGGACGATGGGAGAGGAAGGAAGCAACGAGACGGACGAAGTTGATGGGGAGAGCATAGGTCTGGAGTTTGAAAAGGAGCCCGGGATGCCAGACACGGTCATAGGCGTTCTGGAGATCAAGGGAAACAAAGATAGCAGAGCGACGGGAGTTAAGTTGGAGGGAAAGAAGATGGGTAAGGTTAAGGAGCTGGTCGTCAGCAGAGAAGGAAGGCCGGAAGCCACATTGGGTAAGAGGAAGGAGGCGGTGCTGGTTAAGGTGGTGGTGGATACGGCGAGAGAGGATGGCCTCAAAGACCTTACTGAACACGGAGGTGAGGCAGATGGGACGATAGGAAGAGGTAGCAGAGGGGGGTTTGTTAGGCTTAGGGAACAGCAGGACACGGGAAGTCTTCCACAGGTCAGGGTAAAATCCAGTGGAGAGGAGGACATTGTACAGCGTAGCAAGGACAGACAGGAAGGATGGAGGGGATTCCATGAGGTGATGGTAGGTGACGCCATCATGACCAGGGGTGGTGTTTCGTTTGGAGTGGAGGACGAGTGTGATGTCTTGCATGGTGATGGGAGTGTTGATGTCGGAGGGGGGTAGCCGATCCAAGTACTGGAAGCTAGGGGTGAGCGGGGGGACAGAGGTGTCAGTGCGGTCAAGGACCAAGGACAGTGGGGAAGAGGGAGTAATCAAAATGAGGATCGTCAGGAATGGAGAAGACCTCGGACAGGTGGGAAGCAAAATGGTTAGCCTTACTGAGGTTGTCAGGAAAGGGTCGATCGTCATGGAGGATGGGGTAATGCGGGGTGGGATGGGTACCAGTAAGGCGGTGGAAGGCTGACCAGTACTTGGAGGAGTTGACAGGGAGGGTGGAGTTGAGGCGTGTGCATGTCTGACGCCAGTCCCGTCGTTTCTTTGCTGTAAGGAGGTTCCGGATATGTCGCTGTAATTGCCGGTGGCGGGTGAGAGTATCCCGGTCATGAGTGCGGAGGAAGGAGCGGTAGAGCCTGCGGGATTCACGCAGAAGAAGGACGGCCTGTGGAGGAAGCGTAGGGCGGTGAGGGTGGATGAGTTTGGTAGGGACATGAGCCTCCACAGCGTCAGTGATGGTCTTCTGAAGGAAGGAAGAGGCATTGGTGATGTCATCAGGGTGGTGGAAAGTGAGGGGGTGGCTTTCAACCTGTAAGGCAATGGATTCCCGGTAGGCATCCCAATTGGCACAGTGGTAGTCATGGACAGATTTTGGAGGGGCAGGTGGGCGGGTGGCTGCAGTGGCAGGACGGGTAGAGGAGATGGTGAGAAGGACAGGGAGATGGTCACTACCGACGGGATCGAGGACATCAACGGCAATGCGACCAAGGAGGTTGGGGGAAGCGAGGATAACATCGGGGGTAGAGTTACTTTCAGGACGGGTGTGCTGTGGGAGAGGAACAAGGTCACCATGGAGGGTGGCAAGGAACTGATGCCACCGCCGAAGGGTGGCAGGGTCATGGCTGTGGATGTTGAGGTCAGCGGCGATCACATAGGTGGAGAAGGTACGGTCAACATGGGAAATGAAGTCAAAGGGGAGAGGAGCTGCGGGGCGAATATAGATAGTGGCACAGGTGACGGTGAGGGAGGGAAAAAAGAGGCTGAGGAGAAGGTGTTCGGTTGGGTCATTGAGGAGGGGTTGTGGCTGGACAGGGAGATGCCGGAGGTGGCCGATAGCGACCCCGCCTCGGGCTAGGGGAAGGGGATTGTCAGTGCGGTGAAGGAGATAAGGGGAGATGCGGACCACATGGTGGGGTTGGAGGAAGGTTTCATTAAGGATGAAGGAGTCAACCTGGTGCTGGGAGAGGGTGTGCATGAAGAGGTATTTGTTTGCAGGGAGGGAGCGAATGTTGAGGTAGAGGAGACGATACTGTTGACGAGCCATGGGGTTGGGTGTGGGAAGGGTGTGGGAAGGGGAGAGAGGGGCTTAAACGAGGGTGTCTAGGCGGGTGAAGGTAAAGTGGGCCTGGTTGTGGGAGTACGTGGCGTAGGTGTTTAAGTGGAGCGGGCAGCGAGGGAAATCTGCTGGAGTGTGTGGGGGTGCTGGAAGGGGTGGATGTTCTGCAGGACGACGGTGAGGAACCGGATAATGTCTTCTGCTGTAGGGGGAGGGCGGAGGGAATTGTTAGGGTGGATAGGTGGGTCAATGGGGCGAACGGGGACAGTGAGTTCAGGGTTGGTGGGAGGGGGCTTGGCTTTGCATTTGGAGGAATAGGTGGGGTGAGGTTCATTGCAGGTGTTGCAGGATGGGGGGGAGGCGAGGTTGGGACACTGTTTGAGGAAGTGGGAGGCTTTACAATGGGGGCAGGTGGGTGGGTTCTTGCAGTTTTGGGTGAGGTGGTCATTGTACAGAAGACAACGCTGGCAGCGGTAGGATTGAGGAGGGGAACGGGACGGGTCAACAGGGTGGTGGCGGTTGAAAATCAGGGCTCCCTGCGTGAGGAGGTGGTCGATGGAGGAGGCGGACTCTGTAAAGAGACGCAGGAGGAAAGTAGGGCCAGAGGAGTTGTAAATACGGCGGGCAGAGCGGACTTCCAGGGAGGGGTGGGCATTCAGTTCCGCCAACACCTCAGCCTCCGTGACCACAGGGCTGAGTTTTGTGATGACGGCAGTGAGGGTCGGCGGATGACGAGGCGGTTGGGGTTGACGAGGAGAGGAGGATGTAAGGAATGGGGTGAGGGATGTGTGGGGCCCAAAAGTGATGCGGGGAAGGCGCCGGAGGAGATCAGTATGGAAGGACGGAGAGGGAGACTTGATGAGGACAGAGTCTCTGCGAGGGATAAATTGGGTGATGGGTGCACTGGGGATGTACTTCCGGATTTCAAGGGTGAGGGTGCGGGCATCCATGAATTTCGGATCAGGGTTGGCTAGGACAAAGGTATACAGGGAGGGGGCTGGAGAGGAGGGAGGTGGGGTGGTATCCATAGCGGGGTCAGTGGGAGGTGGGGCGGGCAGTGTCTTTTTGGAGGAAGGAGTAGAGGAGAGGTCGCCACTGGGCCGTTTGGAAGATTTTTTGGCGGGTGCTGCCTGGGAGGAGGGATGAGGGACTGGATGGATGGGGAGGTGGTGGGAGGCAGGGCCCTCCTGTGAGGCAGTAGCACCGGATGAGAGGGTAGGGCGCTCTGTGGCGGCGACTGTGGCGCGGCGGGCAGAGACTCTGGCAGGGGAAGCAGCGGTAGTCGCAGGGGGGAGAGGGGGAAAGTCGTCTCGGCGGGCGACAGGAGGGAGAGGGGGGTTGGGAGCAGGGACAGAGGCAGGAGAGGGAGAAGCAGCAGGGGCAGGAGCAGGGGTAGGAGCAGGAGTGACGTACAGGTGGGAATACAGTGATGAGGAGGAGATAGATGGGGAGGAGACTGTGAGTAGGGGAGGTGCATGAGACGGGTGAATCCCAGAGGAAGCACTCCATGACGTTACAGTGGGGGCAGGTGAAGGAGAGGTGTAGATGATGGTGGTAGTTGGGGCGTCCATGATCGCAGGCGGCAGCGAACACCGAGAGACGGCGGCAGCGGCGAGCACCGAGAGACGGCGGCAGAAGGAGCGGCGAGCACCAAGAGACGGCGACAGCGGCGGCTGCGGCGGCTGAAGAAGCGGCGACCAGGTGGCGGCGGCGGCTGAAGAAGCGGCGACCATGTGGCGGCGGCAGAAGAGGAAGCGGCGAGCACCGACAGACGGCGACCAAGCGGAGGCGGCGGCGGCGAGCACCAGGCGGCGGCGAGCAGACGACGACGGCGGCGGCGGCGGCGGCGGCGGGCAGTAGTGACGGCGTGCAGACGGGCAACAACGCGACAAGCACGGTTGGGGCTCTTCCACGTCGAAGATACACCCTGAGAGTAGCCCAGGCAGTGCGAGTCCTCGATGAGGAAGTGAGGGAATCCAACCCCCGAATAGGATTGCTAGTGCAAGTCGCTCTATTTATACGTAAAAGTGCCGCAAGACGCGCATGCGCAAGTTACCGTAGCATGCGCCCCACCTGTCGATTCCAAGGCCCTCTACAATATTACTGCATTTATGGAGCGCAAACGAATGCGTGAAACAAGTAAAACATGCACGCAGAC
Source organism: Schistocerca americana (assembly GCF_021461395.2). NCBI lineage: Eukaryota > Metazoa > Arthropoda > Insecta > Orthoptera > Acrididae > Schistocerca > Schistocerca americana. The sequence goes on from NC_060120.1 coordinate 480,802,824, forward strand.
GTGTGCAAAACAATAAAATGCAAAATTTCAATATTAAAATTACTTGTCGCTCGACATGTCAGAAGCCATAAAAAGTTTTCTTTTGGTTGATATTAAAGAAATCAACGGGTCCCAGGCCTTATTCAATAGAAAGCCGCCATCACGATTAATGAGATTTTCCGCCAAACGTATTTCCACGGATTCCTTAACAACTGAATCCCAGAAGGATCTCGATGGGCCTAAGATTTTCGTGGCCGAATAGTCCATAGTATGTCCTGTGGAAATACACTCCTGGAAATTGAAATAAGAACACCGTGAATTCATTGTCCCAGGAAGGGGAAACTTTATTGACACATTCCTGGGGTCAGATACATCACATGATCACACTGACAGAACCACAGGCACATAGACACAGGCAACAGAGCATGCACAATGTCGGCACTAGTACAGTGTATATCCACCTTTCGCAGCAATGCAGGCTGCTATTCTCCCATGGAGACGATCGTAGAGATGCTGGATGTAGTCCTGTGGAACGGCTTGCCGTGCCATTTCCACCTGGCGCCTCAGTTGGACCAGCGTTCGTGCTGGACGTGCAGACCACGTGAGACGACGCTTCATCCAGTCCCAAACATGCTCAATGGGGGACAGATCCGGAGATCTTGCTGGCCAGGGTAGTTGACTTACACCTTCTAGCGCACGTTGGGTGGCACGGGATACATGCGGACGTGCATTGTCCTGTTGGAACAGAAAGTTCCCTTGCCGGTCTAGGAATGGTAGAACGATGGGTTCGATGACGGTTTGGATGTACCGTGCACTATTCAGTGTCCCCTCGACGATCACCAGTGGTGTACGGCCAGTGTAGGAGATCGCTCCCCACACCATGATGCCGGGTGTTGGCCCTGTGTGCCTCGGTCGTATGCAGTCCTGATTGTGGCGCTCACCTGCACGACGCCAAACACGCATACGACCATCATTGGCACCAAGGCAGAAGCGACTCTCATCGCTGAAGACGACACGTCTCCATTCGTCCCTCCATTCACGCCTGTCGCGACACCACTGGAGGTGGGCTGCACGATGTTGGGGCGTGAGCGGAAGACGGCCTAACGGTGTGCGGGACCATAGCCCAGCTTCATGGAGACGATTGCGAATGGTCCTCGCCGATACCCCAGGAGCAACAGTGTCCCTAATTTGCTGGGAAGTGGCGGTGCGGTCCCCTACGGCACTGCGTAGGGTCCTACGGTCTTGGCGTGCATCCGTGCGTCGCTGCGGTCCGGTCCCAGGTCGACGGGCACGTGCACCTTCCGCCGACCACTGGCGACAACTTCGATGTACTGTGGAGACCTCACGCCCCACGTGTTGAGCAATTCGGCGGTACGTCCACCCGGCCTCCCGCATGCCCACTATACGCCCTCGCTCAAAGTCCATCAACTGCACATACGGTTCACGTCCACGCTGTCGCGGCATGCTACCAGTGTTAAAGACTGCGATGGAGCTCCGTATGCCACGGCAAACTGGCTGACACTGACGGCGGCGGTGCACAAATGCTGCGCAGCTAGCGCCATTCGACGGCCAACACCGCGGTTCCTGGTGTGTCCGCTGTGCCGTGCGTGTGATCATTGCTTGTACAGCCCTCTCGCAGTGTCCGGAGCAAGTATGGTGGGTCTGACACACCGGTGTCAATGTGTTCTTTTTTCCATTTCCAGGAGTGTATAATGTTCGGCTATGGCCGACTTACTGGGCTGTAAAAGGCGAGTGTGGCGCTCATGTTCAACGCAGCGGTCGTGTACTGTACGTGTGGTCTGACCAATGTAGGCTTTCCCACACTCGCAAGGTATTTTATAAATTCCAGGAAGCTTGGTAAAGACCCTACACGGAAAATAGAAAGGAAAACGTCAGAGTTGCTAAACTCCTCTTCTCTGCCGCAAGAAGTTGTGAAAAGATTGGGACCTCACAGTTCTGTTCCACCGAGGTTATATGGTCTTCCAAAGATCCATAAGGATAATGTGCCCTTACGCCCCATAGTGAGCAATGTCGGTGCCCCGGCATATGATTTATCTAGTCATCTGGCTTCGCTTTGTGGGCAAATGTACGCACCATATTCGCAACTCTGCGGACTTTATCAACAGACTGAGAACACTACAGGTGAAGGATTCGGACTTGTTAGTAAGTTTCGATGTCGTTTCACTCTTCACTAGGGTCCCTCTTTTGGATTCATTGTCACTTATCGGCAATAAGTTTACGGCCGATATAACGGCGCTGTTTCACCATGCCCTTTCCTCTACTTACTATCTATTTAATAATGAATATTTTGAGCAACTTGACGGTGTTGCCATGGGTAGTCCTCTGTCCCCTCTGGTAGCAAACTTTTATATGGAAGAGGAGAGGGCTCTCGATTCGGCGATGTTTAAACCAACACTCTTCTGGCGGTACGTGGACGATACTTTTGTAGTGTGGCCTCACGGTGAAGAAGAGCTTTCACGGTTTTTACAACGTCTGAATTCCATCCACACAAACATTCAGTTTACTATGGAAGTTGAAAAGGATGGTTGCCTACCGTTTGTGGACGTCATGATTAATCGCAGGGTGGATGGGTCATTGGGGCATTCTGTCTATCGAAAACCCACGCATACGGACCTGTACCTGCAGGCGTCAAGCTGTCATCACCCGTCACAAACTATGGACGTCCTTCGAACGTTGGTGCATAGGGCACATGTCGTGTCTGATAAAGACAGCCTTGCAGACGAATTAGAGCACTTGCAAACTGTATTTCAACATAATGGATATTCTGCACATCAGGTCAGTACTGCTTTAAGGATGAAAAAACGTGACCACCCACAAGATCAAGAGGATAAGGAGGTGTTTAAGTCCAGAGCACTTCTCCCATATGTCGGGAACATTTAATCGAAAGTAGGCAGAATTTTAAAGAAACATCGTGTGAAAGCAATCTTCCGGCCACCTAAAAAGACTCGTGCTCTTCTGGGCTCAGCCAAGGATGATCTGGGATTACGGAAGGCTGGAATTTATAAAATACCTTGCGAGTGTGGGAAAGCCTACGTTGGTCAGACCACACGTACAGTACACGACCGCTGCGTTGAACATGAGCGCCACACTCGCCTTTTACAGCCCAGTAAGTCGGCCATAGCCGAACATTGTATTTCCACAGGACATACTATGGATTATTCGGCCACGAAAATCTTGGCCCCATCGAGATCAGTTGTTAAGGAATCCGTGGAAACACGTTTGGCGGAAAATCTCATTAATCGTAATGGCGGCTTTCTATTGAATAAGGCCTGGGACCCGTTGATTTCTTTAATATCAACCAAAAGAAAACTTTTTATGGCTTCTGACATGTCGAGCGAGAAGTAATTTTAATATTGAAATTTTGCATTTTATTGTTTTGCACACGTCTGCGTGCATGTTTTACTTGTTTCACGCATTCGTTTGCGCTCCACAGATGCAGTAATATTGTAGAGGGCCTTGGAATCGACAGGTGGCGCGCATGCTACGGTAACTTGCGCATGCGCGTCTTGCGGCACTTGCACTAGCAATCTCACCCCTCTTCTGGGTCCTCATTCTCCATTGGCTTCTTTCCCCCCTCCCACCCTTCACTTTTCCTCTCCTTCCCTCCTTTTTTATTTCTCCATCATCTGTCCAGTTTCCCCCCCCCCACCTGCTCTCGGCTGTGGTATGTCATATTTGTGCCAACTTTTTAGTGCAGTGTTTACGTGAGTGTTCAGTGTTGTGCGTCTTTCCACAGTGTTGCGAACAGAAATCATGCTGTCGCTGGGTGTGCATTTTATATCTTGCGAACAGAAACCAGACTGTCGCCGTGTTTTTTAACTGTCTGTCTGTTATTTTTCTGCTTCTTGTGTATTTTCTTAGCATCATCAACCATGTGTTTTATGTTTTCAGTTCCAGAATTTTCTGCCATTTTACCTTTAAGTCACCGATTTTATCGCCAACTGTTATTTTTTTATTCTCTTCATCTTTTTAAAAACAAATTCTGTACGCTGAAGAGCGGCGTAGTAAGCTGCTGCCAGCCCGCCCGCTTCGGGGGAATTGAAATTCAATAAAGAAAGAAAAAAAAAACTAGCAATCTCCAGTGTCAAACACTCGTCTGAAGATGGCTGTAAGGTTGTCAGCCGAAATATCGTGGAAAGAAGTCGATGAGATCCGGCTGCAATCCCGAAATCTTGTGGAATATTCCACATGATTTGAAATGCTATTTACTGGAGTATAGTTACATCCATATGGGAATACCTAAAAATAGAATATGAAAGTAAACGGAATCCGTAAGTACCTTTTATAACTACGACAAGCAACGTGATAGAACGGAAATATAGATACAAGGATTGATGAGCCATATGGCAAAACATGCACAGCCCACATCTGGCATCTTGCGTGAGGGCACTGTAGTACTTCGCAGAGAACAGGAAAATTCCAACAAATTCTAAACTCCATGAAATTCATCTGGCAGCTTCACCCACGTGCACCACATGTGGTTTGGTAGACAGCGACGATCATAGGTTTGTGTGTAGAAAATAGAAAGGGATACGTGATTTTATGGAAGACAAACTTGCGACTATAAATAGGACCACAGCACATAACACGTGCTGATTTGCGGACTCCTGATAACAGACCGTATCCTGCGACCTAAAGACACGCGATAGATTGGTTAAAAGGACACACAATGTTCTACCTTTTAACAAAAGGCGACAAAACTAAGCCTGATTTCCTACAATATTTTACAGCGCAACTTCATTTGCTTAGGCTGAGAAACAAGTATAAAAGGAACTTTGCTATTTTTTTACTCAGGACAGTATTGTTTAAACTAAAAAGGTAAAATATAACGAAACTCCAAACTTGGTACAGCGTAAAAGTTAGACTTTTAATCTCACTTACATTTACTTATAACGTTGCAATTTTTCAAACTACTTTTCTCTAGATAAAAAGACGATATAATTAAACGCATGTCATGGCATCTCTGCTGCTAACGAAGAAGACATAAAAGAAAATTTAAGAAACTTTAGTGAAGTTTATGATATAAAGAAACATAAACAACCAATTACGGTTTCGTTCAGTGGCGAAAGAGCAGGTGTTTCGAAAGAGGACGAAGATTTGTGATTTTAGTCATGCGTGTTTTTTTTAACAATTTATTTTGGCAGAAGAAGCCGTTTATGTAAGTCTAATTTCCACTACAAAATACAATATATATGTCGGTGCGCTGAGGAAGCAGAAGTTCTAGTTAATTTTGACAAGAAGAAATTTAACAAAAGGTCGGTATGATCCTCGCATAGGGTGCGAGAGGTCACGGGTTCAAATCCCGGAGGAGCCCTAATGTTTTCTGTATATTGCCCCTTCCAGAGTTCTTAGTCTAAGATTGCAGTGAAACGAGGGTCGCATCGAGCTTTTTTTTTCTAAAAATGCCACCAATTAATCACGATCTCATAAATACTAATTTACGAAATGTACGTAGCTACAAGGACTTTTCCCAACATAAACGTTAATAAGTTTATGAAATTTTGACTCCATTGGAAAGCAAGACCTATTTTACATAAGAGAGTACGTGTGGAAGAACATTCCCAGTGTGGTATTACAACTCCACTTACGAGTCACGCGGTTTGGAGCAATAAAAAGTATCTTCCCAATAAGTGAGAAGCAGTTCGAGACAACGCTAAGACCAAATTCCACATGTTATCATTATGATTTACGTGATCCGATACAGCAAATATTTATGTGCAGATATGAAACTGAAAAATGGGGTTGGGTAAGAAAGAAACTGGCACCAGTAAGTAGATCGTGAGAGTCACAGTTCTCCTTGGAATGCGATCTGGTGATCCAACTAGCCGTGTTTCCCAGCCACCAAGAACGTTAGTTTCACATGGATGTTGGGCACTTGTAATGGATGATTTTTCTAAATGGGGACGAACTGCAGAGTTTCAGAGGGTATGAGGAGGAAAACAGGTCATATGAACATAAGGCCCGAAATGGTTTCCAAGGGAGCTACGCCCACTCGAAGGTGCAGATAAAATATCTTTGACAGTGCGGGTTTCAGTGATTGAAAGCAAACTCGAGAACATACCAGGCAAGTGCGAATGTTCAGTACTAGCGTTTTATCTCCAGAATCAAGACGGCAGTAACGTGCTCACTGATCTGTACTGGAGGGCATTCGTTTCAACTCCTCGTACTGGTGTGCGAGAGCGCTGCCGTCATGGACAACCTTACTGCCGCCTTGAGTGTGGAGCTAAAACAATAGTACAGACAGAACATTCACACTTGCCTGGTGTGTTCTCGCGTTTGCTTTCAATCATTGAAACCTCCACCATCCCCACATTTCTTGCTATATATTACCCGTCCAAAAACTAGCGAGGCTGGTTTGATTCCTGGCATATAAATGGCGTCAGTATAGCAAGTATGGCGGTAACTGTAAACAACAGATGTGCATTCGAACAGTTCTTTTTTAATTTATTTGTTTTCAGAACGTGCCCATACAGCTACATCAACAATGAAAATGTTATATTACAGATTACAGTATGTTTTGACGATTCAAAGTAGACATTAGTTTAATTAGTACCATGGAACGGAGTTACATGGCTTAACAAAGGACTGAGTTCGGCAGAAAACAAGTTTCATAACCACAGTATACTGAAACGAGCAAATAAAATATAATACCGGCTGCACAGAGGTTGTATGCATTAAAAATCCTACTGGCAACATAATAAGAACTCATAAATCGCCCATTTTTTCACTTTTGGCCGTAGTGTGTGAACTTTATTGTGTCACAAATCACAATGGAGCAGCATCTTTAAAGACGTTCTCCACAATGTTTTGAAGAAGAGAAAATGTGTGTATTATTTGATTATCGAACAAGAACGCATGTACGCCGGCTGTGAGTTGACTGAAAGACAAAATGTGGAAAACAGATTTCTGGAAATAAATGCAAAGGGTGACGAGACATGATGCTGTCAATACGAACCTATCACAAAACCAGAACTTCAGAAATTCATACGAAGGATCAACACTTGGACAACAAGTGATGCACAGGTTGAGCAACATCCAAAAGCACTGACCGTTTTACATCGTTTTTTGAACGTTCTGCGAGTTGTACTAAATGGGCCGAGGGGGCGGGGGGGGGGGGGGGGGGGGGGGGGGGAAGGGGGACTATGTAAACCTCCCGAAACGTTAAAACCACCATTCAACTTATCTGTTTATTATTATTATTATTATTATTATTATTATTTTCGATTATTCCCATTTAAGAGAGCGTTTGAACTTGAATTCCTTTATGATGATTGTTTATGTTTTTTCTGAGCCCAAATTTTCTTCATGTGTTCACTGTGTTGTTTCTTTCGCTCCGCTGTCCATTTGCATCCTGGTCTCTTCTGTGTTGTGGTGTCAAATTTATGTTTTTTGATGATGTTCCTGAATTCAGTTCTATTTTCTGCATCCTTTACTGTTATGTGTGCTTGTCTGAGCTCCTCTTCAACTTCTTTTATCCATTTTGTTTTTCCCCTGGCTGAGTTGATGACTTTAAGAATTCGCTTTGAAATTCTGTTTTCATTCATCCTGTGGATATGTCCGTAGAACCGCATTCTTCTTTTCCTTATTGTATCCGTAATCTTGTCTGTGTATTTATATAATTCTGATGTTGGTCTCTTCTTCTAGATTCCTTGCTCTTGTATCGGGCCAAAAATTTTCCTGAGAATTTTCCTTTCTTGTTTCTCTATTTCTTTGACTTTAGTTTGCCCTCCTATTTGTGTTGTTTCAGATGCATACAGTGCCTCCGGAAGTACGACAGTGTTGTAGTGCCTCAATTTTGCGTTAATGGATATGGACGTTTTGTTATAATAGTTCCACGTGAGTTTATATGCTTTCTGTAGTTTTTTTTATTCTTTCCTCATTGGCCTTTCGGTTGACCCCTGATGGCTGGATGATTTCTCCCAGGTACTTAAAATGTGGTACTTGTACGATTTTCCCATGGGTTGTCACAATCGGCAATTTGTCTTATGGCACTCTTTCTGTGTACTGGGTTTTCTCATATGAGATTTGCAGGCCAGTTCTTTGTGCAATTTCGAGTAACTTCTCTATGGCGCTAGTGGCTTCTTTTCTATTATTTGTGAGGATTGCAAGGTCATCCGCAAAAGCTAAACACTTCACATTGAATCTATTATCTTTTCTAATGCCAATTTGGATTCCTTTGACTTCTTTTTCCCACGTCTTAATAATTTTTTCAAGAATGATATTAAAGAGTAATGGTGAAAGTCCGTCACCCTGTTGCACTCCAGTTTGGAGCCTGTGTCAGTTAATGTTTCCCGAATGATTACTCTTGTCTTTCTGTCAATGCTGAATTCTTCCAGCGTCTTGCAGAGCGCTACTCTGTCTATTGAGTCGTAGGCCTTTTTAAAATCTGCAAAACTGACCACTGTGTTTCGGGTGTTTCTCATCTGGAGAATCAATTTCAGATTCCAGATCTGCTCTATGGATGATCGTCCCTTGCGAAAACCAGCCTGGTATTCTCCTATTTGTGAGCCAGCTTGTTCTTCTAATCTATTCATGAGAACTTTGGAACTTATCTGTTTATTATTATTTATTATTAATCCAGTTTCGGAACCTTTGTGACTGACGAGTTACATCCATATGACGTTCCTTGCTACTTATCCTCTTAGATATAATTTATCCTCGTTTAGCAAAATCACTCTGAATATATTCCACATTGCACAATAAATATTAATTCTTTTGTAGAAGTGGTAATGATGGGTGGTGTAATTAGGTACCCCGCTACAGATTGCGGCAATGGTGGGAACAGATCAGCAGGGCGGCAAGTTCGTGGATCCAGGTGGAGGTTGGCTGATAAGTCATAGAAATGGAAGAGTTTAGTTGCTAAATTAGGTACAGCGGTTGTGTTGCTGCAGTCAGCAGCAAGGGCGAGATGCTGGGCCTGGAGTGCGGAGACGGTGCTGAACTCAGAATGCGGAGCAGGCTGCAGCCTGGCAGTGGCACGACTTGCGCTCTCTTGTGCACGAAGAAGCGCAGCGTCAGAGCCTGGCCGGGGCGGAAGGCAGTCTTGCCGGCCTCTGAAGAAGTCGGCCTCGTTGGCGGGTGCAACACTCGAGTGCGCAGTGATGAACCAAGGACCCCAGAGTAGGCACCAAAGAGGGTGATCTGCAGTGGTGGAGTGAGCCCATACAGGGCGAACCAGCAGCAGCAGAGTGTGTCCGCACAAGGGAGGCGGCGGCTCGGGAACTAGTCAGAACAGGGAAATAACCATGGACCCTCGAGTATCCGTCCTGCTAGTTGGTTAGTTACGTGTTTCATGGATCATTTGGACGATTCTTTTATTGAAATGATATAGAACGTATCAGTTTACAGGATAGTATCCATGATTAGTGTTAACATTAAAGAACGCACTATTATTTTTACTCCTACTCATGGAAGTAATATTTTTTTAGTCTTTTACTGGCTACAAGTTTTTTAGCAGAAATTCAACAGTGAAATAGAACGTTTTTCCAGGAGAAATGATTTTAAATTAAATTAAAAACTTGCGTGGCTCCCTGTCAGACATTTCATGTAATTGAGCAAACGATCCAAAATTTTTATTGCCGCATGTTCATCTTCTTTCTCAGCCACTGACATCTTTAACGATGGGTAATAAGTCATTTTCTGCTCCAGTGTTATAAGAATGGACATCACGATTCCGCTCAAATTGTGATGAATTATTTATGACGAATTTCATTAGCGAATATATGTATCGTGACGGCGCTGCCTAGCTTCTTGGAGAGGTACCTACATGACGTCCATGTGTGAACCACCACGTTTTATTCTTGCTGCTCGCTTTTGTGCAATCAATACTTTCTTTCTAAGTGGTGAGTTATCCCAGAAAATTATTTGGTAACACATTATTGAGTGGAAATATGCAGAATATATAAGAAATAAAATAATGTGACATTTTTTATTTATCCACAACGTCACAATGAAATGTTGTTCCACCAAGTGTAAGACAAAAAGAGAATAGACACTTCAGTAAGACCAATCGCGGATCGTGTCTTGCTGGTTGAGCATTGTATTACGAATGGAACCCGCATCTTTAAATACGATGTTCCGTTCAGTTTTGCTACCACTATTTAAGGTGAAAATTAAAGTAAGATTTTTCACGATCAATCTGTTTGTCGAACAGTGGTACGTTCATCACCACCCAAGGCCTGATACACTCACCAGAGGGTAAGCGATAGTGACTTAATTTTTGTTACTGGAATTTACCCAATACTCAATGAGATAATTAATATTTTCAGATGATTGGATGTCAATCCGTCATGCTGTCGTGTCTGTGATATGTCCTTCTGATACCTAACGTTTAATTCATTCACTGAATACTATTGAGCATTAACTTTGTCTCTTTTTTATACTTGCTAACTGTTGACCAACAAAAGATACTTTACACCTAGGTGACGTCCGTGGGTGAACACCACATATTATTCTTACTGCACGCTTTTGTGCACTCAGTATTTTCTTTCTAAGTGATGAGTTACTTCAGAAAATTATTCTGTACGGTATTATTGAGTGGAAATGTGGAAAATATGTCAGGAGAGTCATAAGTTTGTTTCCAAGATTAGCAATTATATAGAGAGCAAAAGTAGCTGAACTTAATTGTTTGAGAAGCTCGGTAATATGCTTCGCCAGAAGTCAGACAGTAGGTGGCCCACAAGCTGGAAGACACCAGTTCAGTTTCGAACGGTATCTGGACTGGGGCACATCTCTTAGCTCCGCAGCTAGCGGAAGCGGCGTCTAGTATTTCAATCTGGATGGCCGTTGAGGAGCAACAAGTGGCCACACGAGGACAAATAACATATTATCAAACACAAGTAACATATTATCAAGAACACAGTTTGGATTTCTGAAGGGTTCTGATATCGAGAAGGCTATTTACACCTACAGTGAAAATGTACTTAATTCATTAAATAACAAATTACAAACAGGAGGTATTTTCTGATATTTGTCAAAGGCATTTGATTGTGTGAACCACAACATCCTTTTAAGTAAATTAGAATTCTATGGTGTCACAGACAGTGCTGCAAAGTGGTTCAAGTTATACCTCGCTAACAGGAAACAAAGGGTGTCAGTGCAAGGGACTAGTGAATTAAGTCATCAGTCATCATCAGAATGAGAAGAAATTACATGTGGTGTCCCACAAGGACCCATCTTAGGGCCATTGCTTTTTCTTGTGTACATTAATGATCTCTCATCAGTTACACTGCCAGATGCAGAGTTCGTTTTGTTTGCAGATGACACAAGTATTGCAATAAATAGTATGTCGAGTGTAGTTCTAGAAAGATCTGCTAATGATATTTTCATGGATATTAATAAATGGTTTAATGCCAACTCACTGACATTAAACTTCGGAAAGACTCACTATATGCAATTCAGAACCTGTAAGAGGTTTCCACCCAGCATATGCATAAAGTACGTAGAAGAGCAGATAGAAGAGGTTGACAGTCTTAAATTCCTAGGATTACAACTCGATAATAAATTCAGTTGGGAGGAGCATATCACAGAAATGTAGAAACGCCTTAACAAATCTGTATTTGTAATTCGAGTGTTAGCAGACATAGGCGACATAAAAATGCAAAAGCTTGCATACTTTGCCTACTTTCATTCCATAATGTCATATGGTATAATATTTTGGGGTAACTCTTCAAGTCAAACAAAAGTTTTCAGAGTCCAAAAGTGTGTAATGCGTATTATTTGTGGGGTAAATTCACGAACGTCCTGTAGAAACCTCTTCAAAGAACTGGGTATTACTGCCTCTCAGTATATTTACTCCATAATGAAATTTGTCCTAAATAATATATCTCTTTTTCCAACAAACAGCTCAGTTCATACATACAATACCAGGAACAAAAATGATCTGCACAAGGACTTAAAAGTAGTTACTTTAGTTCAAAAAGGGGTCCACTACTCAGGAATACTCATCTTCAATAATTTGCTAGTAAACATAAAAAATTTAGTTACAAATAAAGATCAGTTTAAAAGGAGCTTGAAAGACTTACAAGTGGCCAACTCCTTCTACTCCATTGACGAATTTTTTAATAGAAACAAATGATGTACTGTATATATTCATACTATTAGTATTGTTATTTCAGCTTTAAAAAAATTGACATGTTCCACATCCACGAGGATCTGCTCAGCACGGATCTATGGAACGAAAAACACGGTGCAACACACTACTAAGTACTTATGCGTAATTCAGTAAAAGCATACATCATTGATAATGTGATACCTATACATTTCATAACGTGAACTTTTTCTGTGCGATACGCTTAAGTTATTTTAATGAGTGGTGGATTTCGTCGTCTGTTTCTTGCTGGCATGAGAATGTGTAGTGTTCATGCATCCTTCTTGGCACTACATTTATTGATTGTATTTTTCATTTGAAACATTCAATGTTTGCCTCATAACTCAAATATTTAATAATTCGATAACATTCACATATGTGTTTCTGTTTTGGTGTGTCCCTTTTACTTCCGAAGAACCCTTGCATTGACCGAAATGGTTAAGACACTGGACACGCTTTCACGAGGCCCATACTACAGTTCCCCATCTGACCATCCACATTCAGTAAAAAGCATTCTCCGTTAACTTTTCACATCGGATTTGGGTAAAATCTAGAACTTTAGACGAAACTCTCCGTTGTCTTCATCGGGAAAAACTCAGTGTCATGGCTTTTTTTGAAGAGACATTTATGTCTCATATAAGGTTCAAATGGTTCATGTTGTGGCGTAACAAGCTTGCTACGCCACACTGGGAAGGGAGCCGAAAGAAAGGCACGCGTACACACGCGCCGACTGGCGTCAAGTCTGGAACAGGATACGTTATGACTGCTATAAAGAATATACGTAGCTTTGGAATATACTTAACTTTTAATCACTCCTTGTGATACATCTCTCTTCACTATACAAATGAGACTCGTAAGATACATGCACTGTTACAATTGGCGCCTTGCTAGGTCGTAGCCATGGACTTAGCAGAAGGCTATTCTAACTGACTCTCGGTAAATGAGAGGAAGGCTTTGTCCGTATTGTCGCTAGCAATGTCGACGTACAACTGGGGCTAGTGCTATTCCGTATCTCGAGACCTGCCTTGTGGTGGCGCTAGGTCTGCGATCACACAGTGGCGACACGCAGGTCCGACATGTACTAAATGGACCGCGGCCGATTTAAGCTACCACCTAGCAAGTGTGGTGTCTGGCGGTGACACCACATTCCTCCCCCGCAAATCGGCGAACGGTCGTGTTATAAGGCTTCCGCCCGCCGTGGGGAGGACCCCATGTTGACGTATGCGTTGAGGTGGGGAGCCTATCAACAGGCGAGGCTGTGCCACCCGCACCCGGCCATTCGGTCCGAGGGGAGCTAGGAAACGCCTGAAAACCTAGTCCAGGGTGCACGTCAACATGCGGTGTATGCGCCCGTAAAGAGACAGGAGGGGCCGAAGGGTCGACCTCCATTGCATCGGGGCATCCGACGCGCGAAGACGCCATGTGGGCCGGAGCGGGCAAGAGTTCCATGGCGGAGGACGGCGGGTCACGGGAAGCGATCGGCGGCGCGTGACCCAGGGAGGCGCTTGGCGGCTGCAGCGAAGCGTCCACTGCGGGCGGCGCCGGCTGGAGAACAGGCGGCGGCGGCGGCGGCTGCGGCGGCGCGTCGCCATGGGGCACAATGGAAGGCATCGTCGGTAACACCTGGGGATGAGGCGAGCCAGTAGATGGGTCCCCAGGGCGCTGACCGGACGGCACCGTCGCTGAAAGCAGACGGGGAGCGGCAGAACCCGTGCGACGACAGAGGCGCAGCTGATTGAGATGCCTACGCACCTCACCAGAGGCCCCCAAAACCAAATACATCGCGCGGCCGAGGCAGCGAAGAATGCGCCCTGCGAGCCAACGCCGTGAACCTCGATAGTTGCGATAAAATACAACGTCGCCTGGAGCAAAAGCAGGAGTCTGCCGCTGCACAGGAACCTGATGCGGCGGATGCAGCAAAGACATCAAGGGTCGATGAGGACGACCGTGGAGCAACTCAGCCGGCGAGCGACCATCTCGGGGCTGAGAGCGATACGAGGACAAAAAGAGACACAATGCGTCCTCCCGAGAATGCGACTCTTTCAATTTCAACATCTGTGACTTGAAAGTCCGGACCAATCGTTCAGCGGCACCGTTTGACTGAGGCGAAAACGGCGCGGATTTAAGATATTGAATACCATTGGCCTGGCAGAATGACTGAAATTCTGCGGACATGAATTGTGGGCCATTGTCGGAAACAATAGTCTGCGGAAGACCTTCAATGCAAAAGATAGCAGACAACGCTTGGATGGTGGCGGAGGACGTCGTGGAAGACATCCGGACAACAAAAGGAAAATTACTGAAGGCAACTACGAGAACCAACCATCGAGCATTCCAGAACGGACCAGCAAAATCAATGTGCAAGCGTTGCCAAGGGGAAGTGGCTTTTGGCCATGCAAAGACTTTCCGCGGCGTTGCGGATTGTTGTTCGGCACACGCCATGCAAGAAGAACACATATTCGTAATCGCAGCATCGATTCCAAACCAAGTACAGTGCTGACGAGCAAGTTGTTTCGTTCGCACTATACCCCAATGTCCTTGGTGAAGAAGCCGTAAAACAGAGGACTGTAGCGAACGTGGGACCACGACTCTGGACTGATCATTATCAGAACGCAACAACAAAACACCACGTCGAACAAAAAGTCCCTCCTTGTGAGCAAAAATCGGCGAACCAACGGATCCGCAATCCGAGACTTTGACAAAGGCCATTGCGTAGCAACAAAACGCAAAACGGTAGCAAGGACAGGGTCAGCAGCTGTGGCTGTAGCTACACGACGAAAATCAATCGGAAACGATTCGACCACTTCATCGGTTTCCGAATCAATGAACATGCAAGCAAGTTCAGAAGAATCGAATGCTTTATCCTCAGCAACAGGCAAACGGGACAACGCATCGGCGTTTCCGTGCTTAGCAGTGGACCGATACAAGATATCGTAGCGGTACTGCGAGAGGAAAATAGACCAGCGAATGAATTTCTGCGCTGTACGCGGAGGTACAGGCTTGTGCGGATGAAAAAGCGATGTCAAAGGTTTGTGGTCTGTGATGATGGTAAAGTGACGACCATACAAGAAATCATGGAACTTAGTAACACCAAACACGAGAGCCAAAGCTTCTTTCTCTATCTGGGAATAATTTCTTTGCGCAGACGAGAGCAATTTGGACGCAAAGGCAATAGGGCGATCATGCGAGCCAACTTTGTGCGCAAGCACAGCACCGATCCCGAAATCCGATGCATCTACCATCAACAAAAGGGGTTTCTGGGGATCGAATGGCGTAAGGCAAGTATTAGAAAGCAACCCCGATTTCAACTGGCGAAAGGCGCCTTCGCATTCCGTCGTCCAGACGAACGGAACACCTTTACGGCGTAAGCGATGAAGCGGAGCTGAAATGGAAGAAGCGCGCGGCACAAATTTATGATAGTAGTTAATTTTACCCAACACACTCTGTAGCTGCTTCATAGTTTGTGGCGAAGGCAAATCTTGTATGGCACGGAGGTGCTCTGGACTCGGATGTATGCCTTGGGCATTAATGACGTGTCCCAGGTATGGTAAGTCACGAGCAAAAAACACACATTTGTCCTTCCTCAAGCGAAGACCATTTTGTCGCAAGACCTGAAATAATGTTCGTAGGATCGCAAGATGATCTTCTTCTGTCTGTCTGGAGAGCACTATATCGTCCAGATAGTTTGCTGCAGTAGGGACCGACGCACAAATAGTTTGTAAATATTGCTGAAACAATGCAGGGGTGGATGCACACCCGAACGGCAGTCTTTTGAACCTGTACAATCCAAGATGCGTGTTAACCACCAATACGCGCTGGGAATCGTCGTCCACCGGTATTTGCAAGTACGCATCGGCTAGGTCCAACTTTGAAAAATATTTTCCCGGGCACAGTTTAGCAAAAAGATCTTCCGGGCGGGGCAAAGGAAAAGTAGCAGTCACTAGTTGTGGATTCACTGTGGCCTTGAAGTCCACGCAAAGTCTCAATTTTCCGGAAGGTTTTGACAAAATTACTAAGGGTGAGGCCCAGAGAGAAGCTTGCACACGTTCAATTGCACCCTGTGATTCTAGATCGTTTAATGTTCTTGCGACCTCATCACGCAATGCGTGAGGAACATTGCGCGCTCTGAAAAATTTCGGTTGTGCGTTTACTTTCAGTTCCAAACGTGCTTCATAGTTTTTAGCGCAACCTAAGCCCGGTGCAAAAATGTCTGCAAATTCGTCACACAGACGAGAAACACTGTCTGAAGGCACAGTTTGATTCA
This sequence comes from Schistocerca americana, assembly GCF_021461395.2. Taxonomy (NCBI): domain Eukaryota; kingdom Metazoa; phylum Arthropoda; class Insecta; order Orthoptera; family Acrididae; genus Schistocerca; species Schistocerca americana. The sequence continues at coordinate 480,819,176 of NC_060120.1, forward strand.
CTGATAGGACCTGATTTACAGTAGACATGTTAAATAACTGAAATAAATCTAAACCAAACAAGTTCACTGCAGTAGAAGAAAGAAGAACGTAAAATGACACAAGTTTTGTTTGTCCCTTGTATGTTGCAAGAAGGCTGCACTGTCCTAACACAGGAATTTTCTGTCCTGAATATGTGGTTAGCTTAACATTTGCGGAACGCAACGGAGGTTTGCCCAGTTGTTTGTACGTGTCATGATTGAGCAATGAAACAGCAGCTCCGGTATCGAGTTGGAGTGGTATGACCTTGCCATTAAAGTCCAAATCTACAAAAAGTTTATTGTCCTGCTGACGACAAGAGCGACTGTCTCGTGCAATTTGAACAGACACTGGTACAGAATCACTTGCTAATTGACGTGATTTCCAGCGACGTCGACACACAGTTTTTGTGGGACGAACACAGTCACTGTTAGAGAAAGTGGCACTGGACGGGGTGGAAGTAACGACATGAATGTCCATGGGCGAAGGTCCACGAGCCTGAGTGTCCTTGGTTCGATTCCGGCGCGAAGCAAAGGGCCTGGAATGGTTGTGATTGTCTGATCTGAGCTTTGTCTGGCAAACACTTTGAACATGTCCTTTCTTATTACAGAAAAAGCAAATAGCTTGGCGTGACGGGCAATGTTCACGCGAATGTCTAGTAGCACACCGCGGGCATGATTTCACTGCATTTGTGTGCTGGCACGGCACACCTGGTTTAGAGTGCGGCGGCAGCTGCATCGAAGTGCGGTGGGCCGGTTACCGGGCCGCGCAGCGCGTCCAGCGGGCCGGTTAATGTTACACACTGCTGGCGAAGTTTCAAAAGATTCCTGAGCACAGTCAAGTGTGTCTTGTCTATTCAATATGTCTATCACTTGTTGAAGGGAGGGATTAACTAGTTTCAAAATTTGCTCCCGTATGCGAACATCAGAAACGTTCTGTGCAATTGCATCACGAACCATTGTATCTGAATAAGAAAGGCCACAGTCACAGTCAAAGGCACAGTCCCTAGTAAGGCCTTGCAAAGTTGCAACCCACTCCCGATTAGTTTGACCGGCCGTACGTTTCGTACGAAAAAACGTATACCGTTTTGCAACCACATTAACTGTTTCTTTGAAATAGGCATCTAAAGCAGACAAAATTTCTTCGTAGGACAGAGTTGCTACTTCGCATCGGGGAAACAATTTCACTATCACACGGTAGGTGGACACACCGACACAAGAAAGCAAAAACGGCTGCCGCTCATTACCTTGAATTCTGTAGGTGGCTAGATGAAATCCGAACTGTCGGGACCATTCAGTCCAGGACTCATGGTTTTGGTTAAACTGGCGAAACTGCGGTGCAACTGCATGTTGTGGCTGCGGTAGCGGTGAAGCGGTGGCTGCCGCATCGGTTTGAATGGCACGTTGACCCTGGACGAGCTGTCCAAGGGCATCCAATAACGCCTGCGTCTGCTGATTCTGCAAGCGATAAAATTCGGACAGTACATCTGGAGATTGTGGCGAAGCCATGACACAAATAAATCAGAGCAAAGCAAGTAGAAAGAACACTTCTCTCGTCGCCAATCTGTTGTGGCGTAACAAGCTTGCTACGCCACACTGGGAAGGGAGCCGAAAGAAAGGCACGCGTACACACGCGCCGACTGGCGTCAAGTCTGGAACAGGATACGTTATGACTGCTATAAAGAATATACGTAGCTTTGGAATATACTTAACTTTTAATCACTCCTTGTGATACATCTCTCTTCACTATACAAATGAGACTCGTAAGATACATGCACTGTTACAATTGGCGCCTTGCTAGGTCGTAGCCATGGACTTAGCGGAAGGCTATTCTCTCGGCAAATGAGAGGAAGGCTTTGTCCGTATTGTCGCTAGCAATGTCGTCGTACAACTGGGGCTAGTGCTATTCCGTATCTCGAGACCTGCCTTGTGGTGGCGCTAGGTCTGCGATCACACAGTGGCGACACGTGGGTCCGACATGTACTAAATGGACCGCAGCCGATTTAAGCTACCACCTAGCAAGTGTGGTGTCTGGCGGTGACACCACAGTTCAAATGGTTCAAATGGCTCTGAGCACTATGGGACTCAACTTCTGAGGTCATCAGTCCCCTAGAACTTAGAACTACTTAAACCTAACTAACCTAAGGACATCACACACATCCATGCCCGAGGCAGGATTCGAACCTGCGACCGTAGCGGTCTCGCGGCTCCAGACTGTAGCGCCTAGAACCGCACGGCCACTCCGGCCCGCTCTCATATAAGGGTTGTGGTCGGTCAGCATCCGTCATCGTGACGTCATGCTACTGGAGATTCAGTCCATTTCTGTACAGGTACCGGGCTCCACAATTCTCGTTGGAAAGTAAAAGTAAAGAAAAATCTGGCAGTAAACCAAAGGAGATTCTAGTCGTATGTATAGAACATCAGCCACAAGACGCAATCAATACCTTCACTGCGGGATACCAATGGTGATGTTGTCCGTCACCGGTAGCTGACTGGCGCCGCCACGGTAGCTCAGCAAAAGCCGGCATGGTAGCTCAGCGTGTTCGGTCAGAGACCCGGTTGACCTCTGTAATAAAACAACTGAGTGGAAGGATCAACCACCGAACTTGAACAGGATGTCTTGTGACGTCCGCAACGACCAAACATAACGATATATATATATAAAGCGAGTTCGGACAGAGAGGCGCTGGTCCTCTGTAATAAAAAAAGCTGAGGAAAGGAATCAACGTTCAACATGACGTCCGCCGAGACCAAAACGCAACGAACATTATATATATATATATATATATATATATATATATATATATATATATATATATATATATATATATATATATATTGGTCAGCGCGACAGAGTGTCAATCCTAAGGGCCCAGGTTCGATTCCCGGCTCGGTCTGAGATTTTCTCCGCTCAGGGTCTGGGTGTTGTGTTGTCCCAATCATCATCGTTTCATCCCCATCGACGCGATGTCACCCACCGATGACAGTGCCTCAAAGCATAATTACTGAACACAGTTTCCCGAAACTCCTTTACAAAATAAGACGAAGTAAATATTCGAAAGTTACAATCAAGATCAACTGCCAATATGAGTAAGAAGTACAGGTAGATATCCTCAGAGTAGCGAAGCAGCATAAATCACTTAATTAAGGCAAAGCCCCAGGTCCAGATTCCATTCCACTCACTTTCCTTTCTGAGTATGCTGATACAATAGCCCCATACAGAGCAATAGTATACAACCATTCGCTCGTCGAAGGATCCCTACCTAAAGACTGGAAAGTTGTACAAGTCACACCAGTACTCAAGAAAGGAAATAGGAGTAATCCGCTGAATTACAGACCCATATCATTAACGTCGATATGCAGTAGCAACTTGGAACATGAGTTATTTTCCATCATCATAAATTACCTCGAAAAAGCCATTTATTACCAAACAGACAACACGGATTTAGAAAACACTAATAGCTCTTTATTCTCGCGAAGTAATAGTACTATCGACAGGGGCTGTCAAACTGATCCGTATTTTTAGATTCACAGAATGATTTTGACATCGTTCCTCACAAGCGACTTCCAATCAGAATGAGATTTTCACTCTGAAGCGGAGTGTGCGCTGATGTGAAACTTCCTGGCAGATTAAAACTGTGTGCCCGACCGAGACTCGAACTCGGGACCTTTGCCTTTCGCGGGAAAGTGCTCTACCATCTGAGCTACCGAAGCACGACTCACGCCCGCTACTCACAGCTTTACTTCTGCCAGTATCTCGTCTCCTACCTTCCAAACTTTACAGAAGCTCTCCTGCGAACCAATCAAATTGCGTGCCCAAGGAGTATTGTCTCAGCTGTGCGACTAGATTCGTGATTTCCTTTCAGAAAGGCCACAGTTCGTAGTAATTGACGGAAAGTCATCGAGTAAAACAGGAGTAATATCTGTCGTTCTCCAGGGAAGTTTTATAGTTCCTCCTATTCGTGATCTACGTAAAGGACCAAAGATCACGTGGTGCCTTCCATTACTACCAGAGGTCCCATGGAAGCCAAGACAAATGTCCCCCATAGCGTAATACAGCTCCCATCAGCATAGGTGAAGGGTGTGAAGATATTGCTAATTGCGATGGATAATTTTTTTTGTGCTTCCTTTCACTCTGTACGTAAGTCTTTCATGGTCTAGAAGATGTTTTTGTTTTGTTCTGTAATACGAAATGTTACTGTGCTCCATGTTTTGGTTAAATGAGGATGCAAAATTGTCAATGTATGTTTGATTTTCTTTGTAATGCTTTTGTGAAATGCGCTGCGTAAAACCATGTAATACGCAGTATTGCTGTATGATCTGTGATACGAGAGCGATATCGATAGTTGCAGTCGGACAGTGAAATGAGTCAGAAGATATGCAGTGTCGTGGTGTTATGTTGTGCAATCGTGCTGGTCAGAATCACACGAAAATTCACGGCCGCGTTCTAATTTTTTCGGTCGCAGATTAAACAAAACTTCAACGTAGACATTATGGAACAAAATGTTAGACTGTGTGAGTGTAATCAGTTTCGTGGAGTTCTATAAACAGCGGCGACAACTTTTGCATGAATGGACTGTGATTGTCGTGAGAACTGGACTATTTGCGATTAACGGAACTATACAAACTAATGTATATTAAATTTAATATCTCATCCACAGCTTAATGAAATGCCGCGCGATAAAACATTAACTAACGCCATGGAGACTTGCAAACTGATTGTGATGTGTAATACTGTTTTGTCCATAACTGCAAATTCGCCGTGGTGATTGCTTAAAGCGTACGACTTGTAACATCAAGTTCCGCGGGTAGAATTTAATTCTATACTCTTTAAAACTGTGTTCGGAACGTTGCAAACAGAAACGTGTGTGTATGTGGAGCTTTTTGATTGGATCTACACAGCGACGATTACATCCGACGAGCCTGTGATCACAGAAACGCCAAGGAGGAGAATATTGTTGAGTGGTGGAGCGTACGCTCTGTGACTAATGGAGCCGTAGTAATTACACCACGAGCACCAGCGAACTACTGCTGAAGTCACGACGCATCGTCTACAAACAGATAAGCTGCAACGCCAAATGCTCTCTCCCTGTAAGGACTCAAAGAATTTAGTATACCTTTAAAAGTAATTTCTTCTTCTTCCGTTACAAATTTTTCTTCGTACATACCTGCTTTAGAAACATATGTAATGCAAGTGAAGTGTATTACAGTCTGTGTTGACATTTTTGGCCTATAATAAACAGAAGTTATTGCTCTCTTGCACATCTATCTTTCTCCTTTATTTTGTTGTAGTTGTTACTGCATGTGTTTTTTTTACATATTCTTTTGGAGGGTGTGCTTGCACGTATGTGGACAGTGTTTTATCAGGCATATTTACTTGTATTGCTGTGGTATATGCCAGCCCGCGTTAAGCTGCGGAGTCCGCCATTAAATTCTGAGCGCCGACCAATCGTAGCAAAGCTGCTTGCTTGCTATTGGTGCGAGGTATGCTGTAGGTGTGAAGTTTTGAATCTGACAGCTATGAACAACATAAACTGTGTTTAAATTTGATAAGACGTCATATTACGGCATTCTCATTACCAAGTTCGGGTAAATTCGGCATTTATAGTCGTAACTAAGCGAAACTAAAGTAATTTTCTTAATTATTCACGAATTTATTTACGAGAGTTTTCGTGTTATACGTTCTTTTGATGTTTGCTGTCAAACTCAGACGTGGCTACTTTCGTTATGTTTGGGAAGTTAAACGGGTTTCTTTCGAGCTTAAATAATGGAAATTCAGTTAGAATTATGCAAAGTAGATCTGTGAGAAACGTTTGCTCCACAAGCGGTGGATGTTTCGAGCAGCCGTTAGCCTAGATGACAGCGTATCCGGACACGACTATCGACCATCGACCTGGCGTAGCGATAAACATTTCCATTAATCCACGGTGAGATTTCGGTAATCCCGTGCCCACTGCAGTCGTAATTAACAACGTTTGTTAGGTCGATATGGGAACACATAGCGGTTATCTGTTCAACAATATGCTCCGAAGTACATGTGCCCGCACCAGCATTGTACTCCTTCGGCAGATCTGCCACAGATCGTCGCCTCTCCAGCTTCACAGAACGGTCAAAACTGCGACTTTCACGTTCTGTGATGAGGCGTGGATGTCCAACAGCTTGTCATCGTTTTTCACCGACTTTCCATAGATGCTTACGTCCGTAGCATGCGACAGATGACTAGCTTCGCCTTTTTCGTGTTGCTGGTACCCACGTGCCCGACCAGAACGATCTGCTCTTTGTCAGAGTTGCCTATGATAGAGGATATCCACGTTTGCAGCCTTATCGTCGCTTGAGTGGTTTTCTTTACGTCTCTGCTCCGCTTATACTTTCGTCACCGCATCGCGTATCCGTAACGCCACAAGGCAGCAACCAGTCTCGCGTTGGGCAGTGGTCATAATGTTCTGGTTCATCGGTGTCTACAACAACAACAGAAATAAAAGTCTCAAAAATGAAGCAGTTTGTTTGGCTTTTTGATTGTGCTTAAAAATGAGATAAGTAACTACGAATAACATGAGTAGCACTATATGGCCAAATTTAATGGTTATACACCTGTAGAAAGTACGGTAATTATAATTTATTCGCTCTTGTTATAACGAGGGATTGAGGGGTGGGTATAGCGTTACAATTCGTAGGTCTGGTGTACAAATGCTAGTCGATGCAAGGATTTTTCTCTATCACTTGTCACTTCTTACGTGAGATGTATCCAAAATTGTAAAATTGTGAATGCGCACGAGCATCAGGCGTAGAAAGGGTCGACGAAAATGAAAATTTGTGCCGAACCGGGACTCGAACCCGGATTTCCCGCTTATCGCGAACGGTCGCCTTACAATTTGGCTATCAGCGCACGACTCACGGCCACATCCAAACTTCCATCTGCCATCAACCATGTGTCATCAGCCTTTATTTAAAAGTCGTTATTTATTTCAGGTTTCTGCTACCAGTCACTTTTTAATGCTTAATCTAACACAATGCAACGCGTTTCGAACATGTTTTGTTCATTTTCAAGCGTTTGTACATACATACATACATCGAGTAATGTTACTTAAAAATAAACAGTTTTAAACTAGGTTAATCTAGAACACTTTGTTTTTTACTGTGGCTGTTTGTGTGGCATTTGGGGGCAAGGAGGGGGCAGTGTATATCTAGAAATCGAAGTCAGTGATGTCTTCTGATGGTTTTCTTCTTTGTTGTTGACTATGAATATCGCAGCCTGTATCGGTTGCAGATAGATTTACATCAGTTATGTGTTACGAAAATAGTGTGAAAGGCTTTTATATGACAGTTGATCACTTGCAGTTACGTCTTCTTGCTGCCTCACTTGTATCACTGGTGTAATGGCGGAGCTGTTGATTGACATTACACTATTGCACATTATATTTTTTCACTGAATGCCACTGCACAAATCGCTTCTATGTTATACACACAACACAAGATGGCGGACTGTAGCATGTGAGTCTGTATCGATTATCGAGGTTTTGTATCGATATTCTTGGTTCTAGTCGATTATTTACATTGACATTTCGTGAATCTATTGAGTTAGAACTGGCTTAAGACTGTTGAAGAATTTTGAGTTTTTGAATACGGTTATTTCATTAAGAATGTTATCTCCATGCTTTATGTTACGTATGAAAATTTCCATTTCTTCCATGATATCCATTCTTTTACTTTTTCCTATTTTGTGTAAAATTTCGAGGTTGTCTTCGATTTTCAAAGGGTGGCCTGTGTCTTTAACGTGAGTTGCTACTGCTGATTTGTTATATTTATCAAGCCTGTAGCAGTCTAAATGTTCTTTGAATCGGGTTCTGAAATTACTGCCATACAAACATTGCCATTATGGATGAAAATAATTATTTGAAAGTCGTTTGCCCGGTGTCGGCGGATACAAATGATATTGCAGTGCCTGTGTTATTCCGAGTCACATGCATGCATCCATGTCCAATGGTACTTTGCATCGTAATTCGGAATAACACATGGAATATCGTACTTGTAACTGGCGATGATTTTTCAGTGCAAAATTTCCAAGTTGCACCCTGATTCGTAGTCCACAAGAAATTATAGATTCAGCTGCAATTAGCTGGATCAGACAGTTAAATTGTGAAGGATTTAAATGGCGTACTATGTCAAAGAGGAAAGTCCAAATAAATGCACTGTGGTGCTCAAATCAACCTTCGAGTGAGGGAAAACACAAAATATATACGACGGCTAGATCTTTTTCTATTTATGCATATTTATTTTCTATGTACAGTTTTAGACATAAAAACTGACCGCCGGCCAGCCGCCACAGAGACTAAGTCCGAGTCGTTCACTTAAGGTGGCCAATAAAACTGACCGCCCCTGACATCTCTAAGTCCGGCCATCTGCACAATCTGGCAACACTGTAAGATGCGGAAGCATAGCCCTTATAAAGCAACAGATAAAAAAAAATTTGAAACCTTTTCTTATATTTGTTATTCTTCAACAGCGTAAGTTAGTTTAAGTTAGATTAAGTAGTGTGTAAGCTTAGGGACCAATGACCTAAGCAGCTTGGTCTCATAAGTTCTTACCACGAATTTACAAAATTTTAAATGGTTGAAATGGTACAAATGGCTCTGAGCACTACGGGACTTAACTGCTGGGGTCATCAGTCCCCTAGAACTTAGAACTACTTAAACCTAACTAACCTAAGGACTTCACACACATCCATGCCCGAGGCAGGATTAGAACCTGCGACCGTAGCGGTCGCGCGGTTCCAGACTGTAGCGCCTAGAACCGCTCGGCCACTCCAGCCAGCAAAATTTTAAATCCAAAATACTGCATCTCGATTCTTACAATTGTGCAATAGGTGCCCACTGGTTAGATGTAACTGAGTAGAGACTCCAACTCGGATTGTGGTTAAGGGCGAATCCGAAGCGCATGGCCACGAACAACTGGGAGCGGAAACTTAATGTCATCGGAACCTCGTTGAAGGACCATGACATGCGAACGTTAGACCGACTGCAGAAAGTTCTGTTTATAAATACACACATACTTAGCAAAATATATCATGTCGCAGCAGTCTTACCGATACTGCAGGTCACTGCACATAAAATATTAGCTGTAGCCTCTTGGTACATGTGGAAACAAAATATCTTCAAAGTATCCTTCCACACGGCGACTTTGCAGAGGCAAAACGGAGGATTTGGAATTAAAGACGTGCTTTTAAACTAATACATGCCACTAAGATAGGCATCACGAAACTTCCGTTCCTCGCGTTAGATCCTGGGGATAGGAACGCTCCTGTTACTGTAGCATGCCAGCCTAGATTACGTCCGAAAGTATTATGGCGATTGGAGCTGTATAAGACTTCCACCAGCACAAACCAACACTAGAACCGTCTATGATTATATTACCAGACATCGTCTTCACAAACCAATTCCGGTAAATTAACCTACATAAAACTGGAGGAACGTCTGGAAAATTATCAACAATAAAATTCTAACAACTAGAGTCAGTGCCGTATGGTGCGACGTTGTAAACGAAACCATACCCTCAGCTGACATATTATGGAAAATCAAATTGAGACCATCTCCATACTGCGACAAATGTCGGCTTGTAGAAAATGTAGCGTACATCTTCATATGTGGAAATAGAATCAGAATTTGGAACTGGACTAGGAAGAAATTAGCACTATAAACAGAACCACAGAAAGTCATATACCGATAACTGAAGCTTTACAACCCGACTGGAAATGTTACCTGTCCGCAAAGAATAATAGTTATTCGGGGCTTATGGGACAGCTTGTGTTATACGTCATAACAAACAAAACTTAGAACTTAGAAGAGTACATGTTTTATATTGCAGAAGAACATTTTACGCTGAAGAAGAATAACAAATACAAGGAAAGGTTTCAAATTTTTTTATCTATTGCTTTATGTGGGCTACGAAGAGGTGGACAGTTTTTTTGATTAGAAGCAGAATACTATTCTTTCACTTTTTTTGTTTCTGAGATATTCTTTTACGTTGGTTCTAAAATCAGAACTGTTCTAATTTGGCAAAACCCCTCCGGCTCCGAGATTTTTTTCATTTGTTGAAAAACACATGGCTTCCTTACAGACCTCATATGCATCCTGTGCGTAATAATTTAAATTGTGAATACGTTTCTGAATGAATGTTTGTTATGTATTTTTCCGTCACCCTTTTCACTGTTATGGGTTCAAACATGGAATACATGGGAATAATGCAGCTGCTCAGTGACAGGTATGGTGGAGGCATCGTGGCCAGGCCTCGGATCTTCGACCCCTGCCCTCTTTGCCTCCGCCTAGTTGGTGCTGAAAGTCTTCTCAAACTTTTTTAAAAAAATAATAGTGCAGTGATCAGCACGTCTGTCCAGTAAGCAGGAGGTCCAGGTTCGAAGCCCAGTCGGTCACAAATTTTCATCTGCCGTCGTTGCTGTATTTCAACGCGCTGTGACAGTGTGGACGTCAGTCCTTCGATATTTAAGGTGCAATTCTTTTTTGAGGCAATAGAGGTGATTCGCGAACATTTGTCTTGCCATCAATGCAACGGGACTTTAACGGCATCCAACCCTTAGTCATTATATATGCGAATCAGATTGTAGTTCATATTTAGTCAAATAACGAATGGTCAGTATACAAGTATGCCGGCCGGAGTGGTCGAGCGGTTCTAGGCGCTACAGTCTGGAACCGCGCGACTGCTACGGTCGCAGGTTCGAATCCTGCCTCGGGCATGGATGCATGTGATGTCATTAGATTAGTTAGGTTTAAGTAGTTCTAGCGGACTGATGACCTCAGTTAAGTCCCATAGTGCTAAGAGCCGTTTGAACCATTTTTTAAGTATACAAGTATTTACGAACAGTAGAAGCAGGATTGCACCGAACTGATCACTTAACCAAGTGCAACATAGAGTACCTGTGTAATGAGTCATTCCAGCTGCATAATATTTGTTAAGCAATTCATTGCAGAATTGATGTAATACCCGCACGATGATCTCTGTAGTCATACTGTATCATTAGCAGCTCACGAATGGAGTACTATGTTCGTTTAATCGGATTACTCAAGCTGAGGCTAAATGAAGAGAAGCGACGACGCCACAACACTATCTTTACTTAAGTAGGTAGTCAGCGCTAAATTATGTGGGCCACCATTAACGTTACTATAAGCAGTTTGACAGCATAACACCACCACAACTACTGACAACCTGAACCATTATCATCACGCAGTTGTAACTCGCAGTGATTACAGGTTGCTCATGTCTGTCAAGAATAGCGGAAAGCGCTTCTGAAGTTCCATTTGCATTACGCCTAGGACGGAGAGAATCCTAAATAACAGTTATAGGTCACCCAGCGAAGAGAAGAGTCCACGTATTGTCTCAAGTTCTTGCAGTTTGATATTAATGCAGTTCCCGATGGTTTCACACTAACGGGTTTTTTTGGCTATCGGAATACTCATATGGGAATTATTAATTGCTAGAACTCTCAACTACCTTAATAACACCTCATTCTGGATTGAATAAGACTCGGAAAGAGACGTTAATTTGACGTTTCCAGCTATCTCCTGACGTCTTACTGAATGAATTCTGAAGTGGGCGCACAGTTGTGCTGCCTGCCGCATGGTTTCTGTGAAGTGTTGTGGCAGTTGGCAGTCATTGCTGAACACTGACATGTGCAAATATCCTCACTGCTCTAGGGCGATTAGTCTTTGTTGCATTTTTCTCATACTGTGATTAGCTTAATAAAGTAAGGCTTATTTTGCTGAAGAACTTGATGCCCATAAGTCCTTAAATAAGAATCTCCTAGCGGGAGTAATGCATGAAAGGAGACAGACTGTTGGACAAAAGAATGGACAGCTCCCTGCTTTTTGCGTTTCCGATAGTGCCTACGATAAGAATCTGGTGTCATATTATGCTTCACAACCCTAAACTGTTTATTTTTTTACTTCATACTAAAACAAAAGTTATGATATGAGAAGGGGAAATGACTGATTTACTTCTCAGGAACTTAAGTTTTTCGTGTTTATTTTCTCATTTCATACTAAAACCAGGGCGTTAATATGAGAAGAGGAAATGAAATATACGATTCCAAGACCTAGTATTTCCTTGTGTGCTACTACTGCATACATGAAAGCCCTGCAGGTAATTTTTGTATGTTGGATAAATTTTGATATCACCTCACATTCCTTTGTGAGAAGGTTCCTATTTTCTTGGGATTCAAATAGAGTGGACATTTCATCACTGGTTGATGTTCTGATGACTAATGACATGATACCCGTTGCAATTGCACCATGGCACCTGTGAGTAGAGTCTCACGTTGGTTGCTATAAGAACACGCAGGCAGTGATATCTGCTCACTGCAGTTAGAGCCAAGGCGATTTATTTCTGTTTATGGCGAAGCGTCTGCTGCAGTGTCCACGCTCAGACAACATAAACAAATCGCGGCGGCATTGGGCACTGCTAATCGCTGCACTTGTCGCGAGCCTCGACAATAAGAGCGCACTGTCTCTGCTAACGATACTATGCAGTTAATACATCTTACTTAACGTAATATGCAGGTCGTGGGTTGGGTTAAAATTTAGTTTGTAACTTCCCATCGCATTAAAATACTTTACAGTCATATTTGATGCAATATTTATTGTTGGTTGTCTCTCTAATGTTAATAGTATTGATTCAGATTGTGTGTGAACACGAAAACACACACACACACACACACACACACACACACACACACATACACACACAAACAGTCATTGATTCCAGTGAGGGTGACAACTACTGTGTGTTGAACAACACATGCACCAGTCAATTCCTCAGTTAGAGTCAAGTGGATGAGATTTTTCAGTTACCTTGAATTGCAAGAATTGTAAGGAGGATACTGAAAGTAAATGGACTTGTATGCTAAAGAGCTGCGAGAAAGCAACGCTTGACCGATTATCAGATAATTGTCCACATGGGTTTTGTGGACGAGTATACTTTTAGTAACCAACCCACCCACGATCATTACAAAACAAAAAAAAAAAAACAAAAAAAAAAGATTTCTCGAAGGCGTAGGGGCATTGATTTCATTACGTCGTCGACAGTGTAGCGTGATGGTTTACTTCCCACCAAACGTTTTCTATATTCGTCCAAAGGCCGCTTGCATTTGTAGGTCCACATGGCAATGACCTTGTTACCTCTGCCCACATATTCTCTATCAGGTTGATGTTCGGTGATCGTGGAACAAACGGCAACAGCTTTATCCCCTCTTGGCCCTGAAACAAATCTTGCACTGCTCGGCTTTGATGGATGGTGCTCTGCTCCTGTAAATAAACTGTTATCTCGTTAGTTCATATATTTATATTTAAATAACGTATTTGTAATAAGCACATTGTATTATTATTTTCCACAGTGTTTAAGAATTCAGGCCCTGCCATAGATATGTGATCTAGATTCAACAGTCCGATTAAGAATGTGGTTTATCCAGTCTATCAAATGATGAGAGTAGTAGTCGGATATCCACATTAAGACTGACTGGCTGAATCCGATTAGAACGATCTGGAACTAAATGAAATTGCAGAAATCGGATAATTCGAACGTCTGTATTGCAACAATGCTCCGCACATAAATTCTTATGATGGAGTAGCAGGTTGAAACTGTCTAAGAAAAAGTGATAAATATGTATACTAGCAGCAATGTAACGTAATTATAACCCATATTAATGTGATGGAAATACTGAATCGAACAATACACATCTATTTCAGTGGTGGGAAGATACACCATTTCGGATTTGCTGATGACATAATGACAATAATAATAATAACCCACAAATCGAAACAACAATAAAAACTATCAACACAATCATACACAACAAAATAAATGAAAACACAATTATGGAAGAGTTACAACTACTGGTTTATATAGGAGCACTCACTACACTAAATATACACACTAGGCAGAGATCAGAACCAACCAACACACAGAAGAAACCCACAAAACCAGCATGGCAACACAGGCTACAGATCAGAATAGAAAAACTGAGAAAAGACATCGGACAGCTAACACAATTTATAAGAAATGAAATGTCAGAAAAAAACGAGAAAGGTTAGGTAAAATCTCACAACAAGAAGTGATAGAGCAATTAGATGAAAAGAAGCAGAAATTACAAGCATTGGCCAAACGACTTAGAAGATACAAAAAAAGTGAAAATAGAAGGAAACAAATCCAAACATTCAACACAAACCAAAAGAAATTTTACCAGACAATAGATAACACACACATTAAAATAGACAATCCACCAAACATAACAGACATGGAACACTTCTGGAGCAACATATGGTCAAACCCGGTACAACATAACAGGCATGCACGGTGGATACAAGCAGAAACAGATACGTACAAGATGATACCACAAATGCCTGAAGTGATAATTTTGCAACATGAAGTCACCCAAGCAATTAATTCTACTCACAATTGGAAAGCCCCTGGAAAAGATAAAATAGCAAATTTCTGGCTAAAGAAATTCACCTCAACACATTCACATCTAACTAAATTATTTAACAGTTACATTGCAGACCCATACACATTCCCTGATACACTTACACATGGAATAACTTATCTGAAACCTAAAGATCAAGCAGACACAGCAAACCCAGCTAAATATCGCCCCATAACATGCCTACCAACAATATACAAAATATTAACTTCAGTCATTACACAGAAATTAATGACACATACAACACAGAACAAAATTATAAATGAAGAACAAAAAGGCTGTTGCAAAGGAGCACAAGGATGTAAAGAACAACTGATAATAGATGCAGAGGTGACATATCAAGCTAAAACTAAACAAAGGTCGCTACACTATGCATACATTGATTACCAAAAAGCTTTTGATAGTGTACCCCACTCATGGTTACTACAAATATTGGAAATATAGAAAGTAGATCCTAAATTGATACAGTTCCTAAACATAGTAATGAAAAATTGGAAAACCACACTTAATATCCAAACAAATTCAAATAATATCACATCACAGCCAATACAGATTAAGCGTGGAATATACCAAGGAGACTCATTAACTCCTTTCTGGTTCTGCCTTGCTCTGAACCCACTATCCAACATGCTAAATAATACAAATTATGGATACAATATTACTGGAACATACCAACACAAAAGCACACATTTGCTGTACATGGATGATCTAAAACTACTGGCAGCAACAAATCAACAACTCAACCAATTACTAAAGATAACAGAAGTATTCAGCAATGATATAAATATGGTTTTTGGAACAGACAAATGTAAGAAAAATAGCATAGTCAAGGGAAAACACACTAAACAAGAAGATTACGTATTGGATAACCACAGCGACTGCATAGAAGCAATGGAAAAAACAGATGCCTATAAACATCTAGGATACAGACAAAAAATAGGAATAGATAATACAAATATTAAAGAAGAACTAAAAGAAAAATATAGACAAAGACTAATAAAAATACTGAAAACAGAATTGACAGCAAGAAACAAGACAAAAGCTATAAATACTTATGCTATACCAATATTGACCTACTCATTTGGAGTAGTGAAATGGAGTAACACAGACCTAGAAGCACTCAATACACTTACACGATCACAATGCCACAAATATAGAATACATCACATACATTCAGCAACTGAAAGATTCACATTAAGCAGAAAAGAAGGAGGAAGGGGATTTATCGATATAAAAAACCTACATTATGGACAGGTAGACAATTTAAGAAAATTCTTTATAGAACAAGCAGAAACTAGCAAAATACACAAAGCAATCACTCGTATAAATACATCGGCTACACCACTGCAATTTCATAACCACTTCTACAACCCTTTAGATCACATAACATCAACAGATGTGAAGAAAGTAAATCGGAAAAAGAAAACACTACATGACAAGCACCCATATCATCTAACACAGCCACACATCGATCAAGACGCATCCAACACATGGCTAAGAAAAGGCAATATATACAGTGAGACGGAAGGATTCATGATTGCAATACAGGATCAAACAATAAACACCAGATATTACAGCAAGCATATTATTAAAGATCCCAATACCACAACAGATAAATGCAGACTTTGCAAACAACAAATAGAAACAGTAGATCACATCACAAGCGGATGTACAATACTAGCAAATACAGAATACCCCAGAAGACGTGACAATGTAGCAAAAATAATACATCAACAGCTTGCCTTGCAACATAAACTTATAAAACAACATGTTCCCACATACAAGTATGCACCACAAAATGTACTGGAGAACGATGAATACAAATTATACTGGAACAGAACCATTATAACAGATAAAACAACACCACATAACAAACCTGACATCATACTCACCAATAAAAAGAAGAAATTAACACAACTAATCGAAATATCCATACCCAATACAACAAATATACAAAAGAAAACAGGAGAAAAAATTGAAAAATACATCCAACTGGCTGAGGAAGTCAAGGACATGTGGCATCAGGATAAAGTTGACATTACACCAATTATACTATCAACTACAGGAGTCATACCACACAATATCCACCAGTACATCAATGCAATACAGCTACATCCAAACTTATACATACAACTACAGAAATCTGTATTTATTGACACTTGTTCAATTACCCGAAAGTTCCTAAATGCAATGTAACATGTACCGTACAGTTAAAAGGAAGTCACGCTTGATCAAGGTCCGCGTCACCTTCCATTTTTAACCAGACATAACGTCTGAGACAAGAAAGAACTAATAATAATAAAAATCCCATGTGGCTGATAGGGGAAACCCTCCCCCATATGGGTAGTACCGAGGAAATACTTGGGGTGAACCAAATACTAACACCATCCTGAACGGCTACTCAATCCGTTGAACCCAAAATCCAGACACGTCTGAGTGAAAATCACCGCTACTCTGGTCACCGTGTGTTAGCTAAATGAGCTCGGCTGAAAATAATTGCTCCCTAAGGCTTCAACACCCTCTGGTCCTGTCCGGTCCTGGTATCACCCAAGCCAAACCAATGAAACACAAGCAAACATGAACTGTGCAAGCAAAGTCAACTTTACCCCAGGTGGTACACAACTCGGCTGTCGACAGGCGGCAGCTGGATTTTCGGATTCTGGGGAGTCCAGGCTAGCACGGCAGAGAATATCGAAGATCTCCTGTAAATTTCCCGAAAAGCAGAAAACATGCATTTGAAAACTAAACAGCGATACATTTACCCAAGCACGAAAACTAAATATACTCACATAATAAATCGACCGACAAAAAATTCTCATCCTTGCTCTTCAAGAACCACGACTAACAATGAAACCTAGCATTACGGAAACCGTTGCATCTTCAAGAGCAAAATACAACAAAAGGTAACGAAGGGCGTACCAATCTTCAGCATGGCATTTCTCGAACACAGATCTATCATCAACTCTGTCAAAGAAATCACACCCGTCGACAATCGACTTCATACTATGCTCATTCAGGGCCCCAGTAAAAAATATACACTCATCAATGCACGTGGCCCCACCAACATGGAAAATATGAAAAACACCGAAAATGTCGAAAAATTCTGGAACACACTCGAAAATACTATGAGTTAAATTCACCAAGATGACGTGAAAATACTAATGGGAGACTTCAACTCTCTATTTGGGACAGAAAAAACCTGTAGAAAAATCATTGGTACAAATTCAACACACCGAAACGCTTAGACCAACGGCACACGTCTGACTGACATTTGCCAACAATTCAACCACGAAAGGACGTCTTCCCACTTTAGGAAAATACCATTTCTCAGGTAACATGCTTGGCTACCAGGTGCAAGCTGATTTCGTTCGCCTTTCGAGACTCGCTGAAAGCCAAATTTTTAATTCTTTTGCAGCCGAGCTACAAGCAGGCAGATACAAACTCAATAAGGGAATCGTAAGACAACACTCGAGCAAAATTCGTCTTGCTACTTTCAGTAACCCTTAGTGTCAGAGCGAAAACCTTAAGGTACTGCCAATTTCATAATGCCACTTTTGTTTTCTGCCGACATATTTTTTGTTATTGTGAATACATAATTTTATCTATGAGTTGCCACATTTTCATAATACTTGCGAATGATACAGGAAGTGAGAAAATACAAATTATTTCGAAGTCAAAAGTCGGTAATATCCTACTAATTCGTGTTAAAATAGGCTCAATCGTCTTAGAGACACTTAATGGATCGCTACAGTCTGGAACCGTGCGACCACTACAGTCGCAGGTTCGAATCCTGCCTCGGGCATGGACGTGTGTGATGTCCTTAGGTTAGTTAGGTTTAAGTAGTTCTAAGTTCTAGGGGACTGATGACCTCAGAAGTTAAATCCCATAGTGCCCAGAGCCATTTGAACCAATTTTGAGCTTAATGCTGTATTAAAATAGACTGCTGTCGTGATGTTTCTGTAGTAAGCTGAATTTAATTTGTATTAGTACAGTGAATATTTTAATTGCATTTTCCATTAGTTTACTAAACACAACAGTAATCATCAAAGAGAAATGAATCAGCAGCAGAATTTTCTTTCACGATATCTAAAACAATCTGACAATGCAAAAATTGTTTACCAATTCTATGCCCGTAGAAACCCACTGGCTCTAACGATGTCATTAAACCAGAGTAGTTTTAAGAGTATTTTCGTCTAGAAATGAATTGCCTTTACGGTTGATCGATCAAGAGCGGGAAAGGTAAAATTTTATGAATGTATGACGAGAGAGACAAGTGCTTGAGAGAAGACTTCCCTATCAATACAAGTGCCTGAGAGACGACTTTCCTATCAATCTCCTGGATAGTTTTGTTCCTCAAATTAACAGAGTGCGTTATCATGCAGTAGTACAGGTGATGTAGTTTTGTTGCTCGATTTTCTTACACTGCGACCGAAAGGTGACTCAGTTGTTAGAACAAATTCCAGCTGTGCTGCACACTCCCCTTGGGGCAGAATTCGTACCCAAAACACACTTTTGGAGCTATCAGATGTAAAATATTATGTTCACACTATTCTTTGCTCGAGTTTACGTCTTTTGGTGGAGCTCAGCCTTTCATTTCCCCTTAGGAAGTTAACGATAAAGGCATCATAACACGTCACCAGCAACAGTATTGCATAGGATTGCTCAATGAGCGACCTGATGGCGTTCAATAATAGTCTCTCCGTTGATTTTAGTTGTTTCGAATTAGAGCATGCAGTACTCCTACACCAGACTTCTGAACTTTGCCTGTTGAATGCAATGTCGCATGATGGTAAAATGGTAATCTATGACATATATCAGTAGTCGAGACTTCCTTAATGTGGAAAATCATTCATGCCAGAACGATCTTTGTTGAAACAAGAATATCTTTTTCTGGTGTATTTTTCCCAAAAGCACTCGCTCCACACACACAGTCCAAATCTTTCTAGCTGCCTCCTCTGCATTCACCCCTCTGGTATACCAAAAGTAAACGTTGTGTTGCACATGTTACACCTTTTTCCACTTGCGACTCAATTTAACAATGCTTAACTGTAGTTAATGATTTTCAAGTATGCAAAATCCAATGCTTCATTGCAAGATGATAAGTAGAACTTCAAATTCGAAAATGACAGTTGATACATGCACTGACAGCGTGACGCCGCGTTCACACGGGCGGCGCCGGATTTCTGGCGGTGGGTGGCGTCTGGCCGGTGGCCGGTAGCCGCTGCAGCGCGAGGAAACGCTCGAGCGTCAGCTGTTATGATCGCGACGCAGCTACGAGCTGTCCTGCGGAATTGTTTCTGGAATGCTTGTTATTGCTGGTGGGTAGAATGTTAAGCGAATTATCTTCGATGTTCAATCAGTCTCATAACTTTAGACCGAAATGTGGTAAAAAAAATCAGTTGGACGCGAACAGGCGACTATAAGTTTAGAATGCACGACGATTACCACTAGACCACGGGCCCACACAATCCGAGAACATCTCGGAAGTAGACAACACTTCCTCCTAACATTTCCACATCTTACAGTGTTGCCAGATTGTGCAGATGGCCGGACTTTGAGTTGTCAGGGGCGGTCAGTTTTATTGGCCACCTTAAGTGAACGGCTCGGACTTAGTCTCTGTGGTGGTCGGCCGGCGGTCAGTTTTTATGTCTAAGACTGTACATGGGGCGTTCAATAAGTAATGCAACACATCTTTTTCTCGGCCAATTTCGGTTGAAAAGTGCCAAATTTTTGGTGGGAAACCTTGAAACATTGCCGATTCTGCCCCTATAGTTCCATGATGTTCCTATATGTAGCTATACGCTATATGTAGCCTTCGATCTGGCCTCTGCAATGGAAGTGCTATTCCAGCAGAGAGCTGTCACTGACTTCCTTTTGGCGGAAAACGAGAGCATCACAGATATTCACAGGTATCTGCAGAATGTCTACAGAGACCTAGCAGTGAACAAAAGCAGGCGAGTCGTTGGACGAGGCGTCTATCTTCATCACAACAAGGTCACGCGAAACACTTCCTACCTTCCGCATGCTGGCCAGATCTGCATAGCTGTGATACCTGCAATGTTGGAGCATGTGTGCACTCATATTCGAGGTGATCGAAGGATGCAAACCAAGTTCTCCAGCCGACCGCGGTGGTCTCGCGGTTCTAGGGGCGCAGTCCGGAACCGTGCGACTGCTACGGTCGCAGGTTCGAATCCTGCCTCGGGCATGGATGTGTGTGATGTCCTTAGGTTAGTTAGGTTTAAGTAGCTCTAAGTTCTAGGGGACTGATGACCACAGCAGTTGAGTCCCATAGTGCTCAGAGCCATTTGAGCCAAGTTCTCCATAACAAGACAAGACCTCACACAAGTCTGCGCACCCAGGAGGAGCTCCTGAAACTTCATTGGACTATTCTTCCTGATCCTCCATACAGCCCAGATCTCTCACCTTCCGACTTCCATCTGTTTGGCCCAATGAAAGATGCACTCCATGGGAAGCAGTATGTGCATGCTGTGGAGATTATTAATGTAGCAGGACGCTGGCCTCCACTTTGACCAGCAGAGTGGAACAATCCGGGCATACAGCTCTTGCAGTAAAGTGGTGTAAGGCCTTACATTGAACTTGAGATTATGTTAAAAAATAAGATTTTGTAGCTAAAAGAGTAGGTAATAATACATTATACTGGAATTCTGAACAAAACCAACCTGCTTTAAAAAAATGTGTGAAATCTTATGGGACTTAACTGCTAAGGTCATCAGTCCCTAAGCTTACACACTACCTAACCTACATTATCCCAAAGACAAACACACACACACCCATGCCTGAGGGAGGACTCGAACCTCCGCCGGGACCAGCTGCACATCCCATGACTGCAGCGCCCAAGACCGCTCAGCTAATCCCGCGTGGCCAACCTGCTTTCAGAAAAAAAGTTACATTACTTATTGAACGTCCCCCGTACAAGCAAAAGCCAACCTAAAGTTTTAAATTGCAATATATTAACGTCGGATCACTTGGCTCGTACTCTTGAGACACCTATGGAGAAACTATTGCTACAGCTGTGACACTTCTGAGGCTACTACCTACTATCTATTTGCAGGTTCACTTTTCCGCTACCATTCCTCTTAATGTAAGAGGAATTATCGAATGTAATAGGGATTATTTTAGCTTGCGATGTGCGTATATGATTTTTCAAAAACTCTGAAGTTTTGAGTGCTGTCTGTATTTGGTGAAAATGTTTGGACGTCGCCATGCGGGCCTCGCTCGACAGACTCTCCATCGCTTTGGTACACCAGAATATTTGTTTCTCATCCGCTACCTGGTCTCTCTCTTAATGATCTCATTATTTCCTTGCTTTCACGTAGGGGTGGAGGCGTATCTAGAGTGTATGAACTCAGAAATCTGCTAATTGCATCCTTCCCCAGCGCCACACTTAATTCACTCCTTACCTTACGGATTCGTTCATATTCAGAATTGTTACCGGCTTTGTGTCAAAGTCTCGATGACTTGGAGAGTGTCGAACTCAAAAACTGACAGTAGGAGAGAATTGTTGGCATCCTATTCTGATCACTCTAAATTCACAAGACGATGTAGCAATTAATAAGCGCCACAAAAATTCACCGTATTATGTTGCTATGATTATACCTGATAAAATGTAAAGAATAACTCATTTTTAGCAAGCGTAGACACCAAAAGTGAAAAACAAAGTAAAAATGTATCGTTGAACGAAAATAGCTGTTTCTTACTAAACATAAAGTACTCATCGCGAAAATAATCATGAAAATCTACAGTTTATTTTTAATCATCTTATTTGGTGCGAAGTCACTAAAAGACCTCCACTCTATGGCCTACAAGAAATTTGGGGCTCGAAAATTATAGATACGTTGATTGAAATTAGATGTAGTAAGAAGCAGGTAACTGAAAAACTGAACATTAACTTCAGCGTGTTGGAACGTGAAGGGTAGGAAGTGTCAGTTATTTAACGTCGGTACTTGGGCAAACAACAAAGGATGTTGCAGGAATGAAGAAGGCAAAAGAAAAGAAAGTTTCAAGTGGTACCAGGTAGCTGTTACAGAGGTTCAAGAAAATGAGGACTTTAACTTGATAATGCATTGAATTAAAAAAGGAAACTAAGAACTTTTTGCAAATGTCTGCAGAAACTACTCAACGCTATTGCGTTAATGCGGCACCGATTCACGTTGAAAAGAGAATAGTTCCGATATCGGCCACCAGGTGCAAATCTGGCTCTGTGAATGCAAGAAAGACGCATACAAATGTTTCCATATGTAACGGATTAGAAACTGTTTATGGCCAGGAAAGGTAAAATAAGTGAGAAAGGCATAATGTTGGTTTTATTATTAACTATCTTGTACGAAAATCGCGGTTTCCACACAGATGTGCTCCTCCAAAGCAGGAATCACATACACAAGGAGGTCTCGATAACGTGCAGACGTCTCAGTGCACCTGACTGGCTCACTGGGTGTACTCTCTTCAAAGAAGAACGGACCGAAAATAATGGTGGTTGTGAATCCACGCTACACAGTCACGTACGGCGAGTGTAATATACACTGCAAAACATTCCTTGCTGTTGACCATGGGATAGACCATGCTCGTGACAGTGTATGACCGCTGTCGCTACTCGGGGTACGTGCTGCGTGGTCTGTTACATCCACGGTAATCTCATCAACAACTTGTGTCAGGGTAGGACGCCTTCCTCTTCCAGATGCCACAGCAAGCTCATCTGTGTTATAGAATTTAATGATCATTGTCTTTAAACCGTTTGATGACATTGGGCGTCTCCTCAGACCTTCCAGTCAGCGGTACTCTCTCAATGTAGCACTATAATTGCAGCCCTTTAAATAAAAGTTTCACTAACAGCGCACTGTTTCTCTTCTCGATAGCAGTACTGTTCACTCACGCTATGGCTTGTCAAAAGACAGTACGGATGGTATACCATCTTACAGAGTACAGTGTCAGATTTGCGCCTGCTGGCGAAAGTTGGAACTAACTTTTTTCCAGCGTAAAACTGTCTGTATTAATACGTTGGCGTATTACGATGTTTCGCTGCCATATGTATTATTACAAGCCACACTGGACCTCCATGAGTAGCTGAACTTCAATTATAACCACCCTGTATCTGGTACATTAGGTGATTCAAAGTAGTGAATACAATACTTGTACAAACGTCAATGTGTTTAATCCATACTTCCAAGCTACTTGAATAGCAATATGCATAGATGCGCACTCCTTCCCATGTCCCTCTGCACACACTGCTCAGATGTGATGCTGCGCATGTCGACGCATGGTTCGTTAGGACAGCTTGGGAGGAGGGGAGAGTGCGGCGCACATCACTTGCTACTCTTACCTGAACAGGCAGACACGTGAGGACAGCTGAGGTTATTCATTTACAGTGGCTTACTTACTCGTCAACACTCATCGTAACTAAACTATTGACGTGCGAGTGCAGCCATGGGTAACAGTTAGTTAACAATAAACAAAATAGTACAAGCATTCGAATATTATGTTTGTGCAGTTCATCTGATGATACAGAATCACAAATAGCTATTAATGAAAATAATGTAATTCCAGGATTAATGACAAATTAGCACATAAGTTATTCGGGGTATAAAGCGAGTAATGATTCCTGAGGATTTCAGAATTCCATTCGAAGTAATTACTGTGCTAGAAAATGAAATACGTAAGCAACTTGCTTTGATATATATAGAATGTCTGCAGAGAAAGGCAATTCCGAAAACTGGAATGTAATTCCTCTACGTCATAGGAGAGGAGCCAATAAAATCACGAGAACTTTAATTGTAATAGCTGTAATGCGCAAGATATTCACTATTAACCGGAAAAAAAACCATTGAATTTATTTAAGCAGAGGAGCAAGTTGTTTTTACAAGTGGATGTAGAACGTTGAATCATTTACAATTTATGAATTAAGCCACGGAAAGCAGCAGTGAGTCTAAATTTTCACTTATCCTGTCATTCACAGATTCTGAGAAAGCTTTCGACTTAATTTGAACAAAATATTCATTAACAGGACTTAAAAAACAAGGCATTGGATTCAACATATGTCAATATACTGAAGAATATATGCGTTATTGCTTGAGCTTCTGTTAGATTTCATCACGGTAATGGGAAACTGAAAGCAGCCATAGAAAAATATTCATATTCTTAAACTGGAAATAAATGAATCCTTATTAACGAAAAGTATCTAAACCTTCGCTTTAGGATGATAATTTTCTGTTTGCGACTAATCGAGATGAATTTAAACTGGTGCAATAACTGATGGTAGATCTGAATTATACTATGACAAAAATAATGTCAATTGTAAGCGTCCAGTCCGACGCCTCCACAGTCATAAGGATTATGCTGAGGTGCGTGTGATGACAAGGATTTGTTTATGCTCGAGAGCGCCAATGGAACATTATTCAGAGTGATATATTTATTGTTCAGAATATAGACTTGTCTTCCGAGGGCACTAGAGGTTCATTCAGACCACTATTGTGCAGACCCCATCATCAGTCTCAGGCAATCATTCACCTTGCAGTACTGCTGTGGATGAGTGACAGCCGTATGTCACGTGTGGTCGATGCCCTCTGGTGCCATAAACGGCGCAGCCCACACTGGACGACGATGGATAGCAGATCTGCGAGCTACTCTTCAAAGTGCTCTTGTTAATGTCGAAGACATGTGCCCAGGCTGAAGTACGCATAGCCGTGCAGAGTTCAACACATGGCCTTCAGTTAAGAGACAGAGGTCGGCAGCATCAGTGTCGGCTGCAGGAACGGGGCGAGCAGCAACAGTGTTTCCCCCTCACGATGGTGGATGACTGATGGCAAACAGCTTCTTTGCCCCACTGGTGAAGCCTCCAGTAGATCAGCAGGTTGGTGGCTATCACTGCAGCTGATCAGTGATGACTTAGAGTAGACCAGCTGGCTGGTTCAAATGGCTCTGAGCACTATGCGACTTAACTTCTGAGGTCATCTGTCGCCTAGAACTTAGAACTACTTAAACCTAACTAACCTAAGGACATCACACACATCCATGCCCGAGGCAGGATTCGAACCTGAGACCGTAGCGGTCGCCTGGCTCCAGACTGCAGCGTCTAGAACCGCACCGCCACTCCGGCCGGCACCAGCAGGCTGGTGGCCATATCTGCAGCTGATCAGTGATGACCTGGAAGATGGTGCTGCAGTATGCAGTGGCAGAGCCTCTCTGGCGAGAATTGTGGGTCCATTGATGATTGTAGACGACGACATGTGTAAAGGGTCGACTGATGTAGCCACTGCCTCCAAAAAACAGCTGCAGTTGTACACCAATTTTCCTCTTTGGTCATACCTACTGGTAGCTTCAGAATTTCGTATCTTCGTGTTTCAGACACTCTTTCCTGCTGTGTTTGTGGCTGAATAGTTACTGTTGTGTTGTATCTGGGCTTTCTTGTGGCACACTGGTCACCAGTATGATGGTATCTTTTCGTTGCCATGATGTGACTGTGCTTTGTTCACGGACTTGAGCACTTGCTTGGTCCCACGTGTCGCAATTGCTTCTGCGTTCACCTCGATCTGCTCGGAATTTCCTCGTAACTGTCAGTCTGTCAGTCATTGACTCATGCGATATGGTTTCGGGCATCGCCAGTGAAGAATCCAACAAATTTTTAGTTTTCGCGTGAAATACTATCCCAGGGCACACCCCTCCACTCAAAAAATTCAATTCTCATTTTTCAGCTTGGAGTATTTTTTTCTAACAATCTCATTATACACATTTTACACTAATATTTATATTTTGTTCAGTTTTATTATCCTCCAATGCTCACAGAGAAGAATCACATAATTTCCTTGGATTATGCTTCCTTACATTCTATGTCCAATGCTACAGGATGGAGAAAAATGGTCACGAAATTTTAACCCTGGATAGCTGATGCCAGTAGGAACCAAAATTCCTAATGTAGTGTAGGTCGACAACGCACAATTTTTAAACTACGGAAACTTGGTGCCACGCGACCGATTGGCCGCGGGACTGTCCTGTCGCCGGATGCTTTGGACAACGCATGACCACGAATAATTTGCCTGCCGGAGATCGCGGTGTATCCAAGGCGGCTCACACGTGGCTCGGTGGTAGCGCGTCAGCCTTCCACTCTGGGGGCCCTGGGCGGATCCGCCGGTGTCCCGACACATCCTTCGTAGTTTCATGATAAGACGTACCAGGAACAAACCCGTTAACAGCTGTTAGTTAGCGCACAGAAAGTCTTTTACAAATTGTGTCGGCCCTGAGAAGGTCCTCTTTTGTAGCTAGGACATTGTTTACTTAAAGAAGGTGCTCGAACTGGTGATCCTCTGAGGCGACACAAGTTTGGTAACGTCGAACGGTATTTTGCCGAACTTTTCAAAGATTCCTGGCATTCCCTGGTGTGATTGGCGGCTTGTTGAATTCGGCCCTTAATTTCCCTTCGTTTCTAGGGGGCTCGCGTCCGTGTGGCTGAACTAGAACCTTGAAGAATTCTCACAGGAAAAATCCGTTGGCGTGAGGTCTGGTGATCGCCAGTTATCCGGCCAATTATCCGGCCATCGAAGAGTTAATATAAATATCCGCGCACAGCACGACTGTTACGTGCGGGCGCCCCATCATGCTGCAACCACATGCGTAGCCATGTATCCAGGGGAACATTTTCCAGCAGTCCAGGTAGAGTTTCTTGCAAAAAGTGAATGTAATTTGCCCCGGTAAGTCGAGGAGGTAGACGGACCGGCCCAATCAGATGGTCACCCACAATTCCTGCCCGAATGTTGAGCGAAAATCGTTCCTGGTATCCGTGGACGTACGTGACGCGAGGACTGTTGTAAATACCATCCCTATGGAAGGTGTACTCGTCGATAAACAACACAATGGCGGGGAAGTCGGGATCTCGTGCAATACGTCGCAGAAACCACCGTCAAAACCCTAGCCTGTGTTTATAGTCCGCCACAGGATTTAGGCCTTGGACACCGTGGAAACTAAATGGATGCTCGCCGTCATCCCTCAAAATCTCCCAGACTAACCGATGTGTGAGGCTCTTAAAAGCTGCAAGAATAACAAGGCACCTGGTGTAGACAGTGTAGTGGCGGAAAAGCTCAAGGTAGACTGTGAAGTAACAGCAAGTATGTTATTGCCCCTGTTTCAAGAAATCTGGAACACAGAAACCATCCCGGAAGATTTGACGAAGGGAATCATTATCAATTAGCTCAAGAAAGGAGACCTGACAAAATCCATCAACTGGCGTGGCTTCATACTTTTGTTAATATCTAGTAAAATATTTTCAAGGATTGTTTTAAACTGTCTCAGAGTGCCCATGGATAATAAGCTCAGGAAAGAACAGGCTGGTTTCAGAGAAAGCAAATCATGCACAGACCAAATAAACACCTTGAGGATCATTACTGAGCAATCCATGGAATACTGGTCTCCTTTGTAACTGCCTTTTGTTGGCTTTGAAAAAACCTTTGATAGGGTGCAACGTGAAGCCATCTGGAAAACAATGCAGAGTTACGGAGTACCTCCAAAGAACATCAGTATCGTGAAGATGATGTACAGAGAATATACTTGCTGGGTGAAACATGATGGAAATCTCTCACAACCATTCATTTTAAATTCTGGAGTAAGGCAGGGTTGTTTGCTTTCACCACTGCTGTTTATGCTGACATTAGATGGTGTCATGAAGAAGGTAACCCGAGAGCAAAAGAGAGCTATACAGGGGGTTCTATATGATCGCCTGGAGGACCTGGTCTATGCGGACGACATCTGCGTTCTGTCTCACAATTTCAGAGATATGAGTGAGAAGCTTAAGGAATTGGAAACAGAAGCTCAGAGAGTTAGATCAAAAATAAACATGGCTAAGACTAAAGAGCTTAGGATGAACAGTAAGAACAAGACTGCACTAGCCGTTAAAGAAGAGGAGATTGAGCAGGTGGAAAGCTTTTGTTATCTGGGAAGTATTGTTTCCAAAAATGGAGGGGCGACAGAAGACGTCGAAAGTAGGATCAAAAAGGCAAAAAGGGCCTTTGTCCAGCTGCGACCAGTTTGGACATTTCGTAAAATATTGTTGAAGGTAAAGCTAAAAATCTTTGACTCAGATGTAAAATCTGTTCTCTTTTACGGGTGTGAGACGTGGAAGGTGCCAGCACAAATTAAAACAATAGCACAACCGCTTATTTAACATGGGGACTACGTTGTCTTTGGTCTGCCGAGTAAAGTTGGCTTGCGGGGTGCACTCAGCCCTCGTCAGGTCAGTTGCAGAGCTACTTGACTGAGAAGCAGCGGCTCTGGTCACGAAAACTGACAACGGCCGGAAGAATGGTGTGCTGACCACACCTCCATATCTACATCCAGTGACACCTAACAGCCGAGGATGACACGGCGGTCGGCCGGTAAAGTTGGGCCTTCCGAGACTTTTTCGGACGAGTTAGAGTTTAATCCATGGAAATCGATATTTAAGACGCAGAAAACAAAGAACACAACCTACTCTCGAACTTTGCTCCTATTACTGCTTAGTAACAAATTTTCTCCTTATTTTCTCCCTAAATTACTAATCTAGTAGCATATTCTTTGATGGTGCTCTCCACTAGTTATTTTAAGGTTATGCTCGTCTTGAATGATTTCTCTTTGCCTTTCAATTAACAATATTTTTGCATTATATTCTCATCGTATTAAACGCATTTCTCACGAATGAAGCTCGTCTACTATATCTAATAGTTTGTTCTTCACGACAACCGCCTGTTCTCTGCCTTTTTTCATGGGCACATCTTCTAATAAGCTCCCACCAGAGAATATAAGCCGAGATTCGTCACTATGGAATGCAGTTGCACCTTCAGAAGTTTCATTGCCGCCTTCAGATAGTTATCACCATTGATATTGCTTGATAGGACCACATTATCTTCATTTGTGTCACTAAGTTATATGTGGGATTACACCAACAACTGTTTAGCTTACATCGTCTATCTTCGTTTCAGCTACTCCACCGGCAGGCTGGAGTTGTTCTTGATTACATTTAGCTTTCATTTTCTTTGCTTTCGCTTTCATGTCCTTCCAGATTATTTTAAGCTGCCCTTGTGATCTTTACGTAAGAGCTTCTGCATTCTATTCAAAGCATATTTTTTCCCAGAATCCTTTTTCCTTTTTAGCATGTTCACATCTTGCTGTTTAGATTCCATAATAGCTATGTATATTTTCATGATTTCAGTAAATCGCTCTTTTTAACTTTCTGGTATGCTTCTGAACTTTTCTTAACACTTAAATTGTTCTTGGCTGCCTACATGTTGCTGTAATCTTATATCCCAAAGCTGCAAAAAAACTGTATGTGGTACCGCTTAAACTGACACGTGGCACCCACCAACAATGAACTGTGGTTACTGTAGAAGGAAGAGTTAAGAACTGAATAATAGATTCATTCATTAACAGCATATCTATTTTTCATTACACGTCGATCTTATCACCAACACAATAGCATTTAGCTATTTTGAATTGTAATAATATTTTCTAGCATAAATTACGCTAACACAATGCTGTTGTCAAAAGATGATGCAATAATGTAGGCCGACAATCAATATTTTCCGAGAGGAAACGAAATGCACGTGCCAGCAGTGTGTAGAAATGAATTACTTGTTTAGTAAAAAGGCGTTACTACTTTAGTTACAACTAAAGAAGTAAATAGCAGATGAGATTTCCAACAGTTACTAAAAGAGTACCGGTATATTACTAAGGAAAAAACTATTTTCGTGATCACTTGAATATGCAGATTAGATCTCGCGCAAGTACTCACGGTTGTTTTGTGAGTTCGTGCATGGCGTACACGGAGCCACTAGCTATTGAAACCAATGCTTCCTTCCCTGGCTGCATTTCCTTCACCCTTCCCTCCCACCCACTCCTCGCTCCTTCTCCGTTGCCCCTCCTTTGCCTCTCTCGGCGTTCTGATTTATGTCGACCTTGCTACTTGCTAACCACCTGGTTTCCTGTATTGGTTGCGATTTTGTTCCTTTTGCCTGTGCTTTCATCCTTTTTTAGCGTTTAGGTCCCCACTTGAGGTTTGACCTCCACTTCAAAATTTCCTGTTTTTAATGTGAGCCATGTGGGGAAGAACTCTCTCTCTAGCACCTACCATGTGGATTCCTCTCCCTCTTTCCTTCTCCTCTCCTTTCCCAACCCTGCTAGGTCACCAGGACTTGCAGCCAGTCCATGTGGTGGGGCTGTTATTATCCATATGGCTGACCACCTGACAACACAGGGATCACACTACTGATACCTGAGGTGTTCCCTCCTCATGTGTGGCAAGGAGCAACTGCTTATCTTCTTGGAGCATCAGAACTCTCAGCAAAGGCCGCCCTGCCAGACAGCCCTTGCTGTGGCTGGGTGGCGCCCATGTGGAGGGCCTCTGGTCGGAGTGGGTGGTATCAGCTTGGCGCATGAAACGTATCAAGCTGCAAAAATCTGGCCGTTCTCAAACCGCTGTCTCGTTGAATGGCAAAGGATCATTGAATGCTGCTTTGTATGACCCGGCAACCTTCCATTCCCTGGCTACACAACTGGAGGAAGGCCAGGCATGCCGTCTTGAAATGAAACACTTTTCCCGTTACCTTTTCGTACTAGGACAGATGGGGGCATATTCACCGCCACAAAGCCATTGTTTTTTGTGGAGAATATCGAGGACAAGTTTGGTGGAATCTCTTAATAAGTTGCGGTCGGGATCCCTCTTGATCAAAGCTTCTTCTGCACCCAATCCGCAGCTCTTTGTGCCTGTGATCGTCTTGGCAATGTCCCAGTGCCTATTACGCCTCACCAACCTCTGAATATGGTCCAGGGAGTGATATTTTATAGGGATCTCATCGTGGAAACTGATGAGGAACTCTGGACTAATCTGGAGCGGCGTGGCGTTCATTTTGTTCGACATGTGCAGAAGGGTCACAAAGACAACTGCACTGATACTGGCGCTCTCATTCTGGCTTTCGAGGGAGATACCCTTCCAGAGAAGGTCAAGGTTATTTGATACAGATGTGACGTGAAGCCTCACGTTCCTCCAACTATGCAGTGCTTTCGGTGTTTGCATTTTGGGCATACGTCTTCCTACTGTATGGCAGACCTTCTGTGTGGTGATTGTAGCCACCCAGTCCATGGGGGAAACCCCTGTCTTCCACCACCTGTGTGTGTCAGTTGTGCTGACCGCCACACCCATCGCTCGCTGGATTGCCTAGCTTACAAAATAGAACCGAAGATCCAAGAATACAAGTCCCTGGATTGCCTGTCATATACTGAGGCTCGCCAAAAGTATGAGAGACTCCATCCAGTGTCACTATCTTCAACTTTTGCCTTTGTTACTTCATTTCCTCCTCCTACCTTTTCCTTACTCCAGCCCCATCCCCCTCTCCCCTCCCCCTCTCCTGCAGTTCCCACTATCTCCCACCCAGGAGCCGCTCCCCCTTCCTGATCAAAGAAGTGCCCCCCTTCTTTGGCACCTGCTGGTGATTGGGATCCCTGCCTGGACCCCTCTCCTTGTGTCTCTCAGGTTGGAAGAGTCTTACCATCACTTGGCAAAGAGAGGCACCATCTGTGCGCCCAAAGGTCACCTGCTCTCTTTCAGTTCCAGATCTTGCAGAACCTATACTCACCCTGTATCCTGCCCTCCTCCACCTTTAAAAGAGAAGAAGAAGAAGCATAAATCCCTCGACAAGGCCCACCTGGTGCCCCCAGAGGTGCCATTTCCCTCCTTGCAACATGTCTGACATCTTATTTATGGATGTCACCCCATCCTTGTTGGTCACGACTACTGACCAAGTGACATGACCTCCTCTCAGCTTCTTTATGTCTCACCTGGACTCTCGCTACACTATCATCCAGTGGAACTGCAACAGATACTATCGTCACCTACTGGAAATGTAACGTCTTGTCTCCTCCTATTCTGTATTCTGTCTTGTTCTTCATGAAACGCATTTCCGTGATGACCACTCTCCAACATTTTGTGGTTATTGGGTGTTCTGTCAGAACCATGCTGGCCCAGGGGTAGTATCTGGTGGGGTCTGCACTTTGGTCTGCTCTGATGTCATTAGTGACTGGATCTCCCTATGTACCAACTTGGAAGCAATAGTGGTTCGAGTGAAAACGACTCCAGCAATCACCACCAGCAATGTCTACCTCCCTCCAAGTGGGCCACTTCCTTATGTTGCACTGTTACTTTAATCCAGCAACTCCTGCCCCCGTTTCTCCTCCTTGGGGACTTCAGTGCACATCACCTACTGTGAAGGAGTGTCACTTCAATGGGTAGGGGTACCCTAATTGACCAACTTATCATAGACGTCGATCTGTGTCTCCTACTTCAGTGCCTCTTATGGCACCTTCTCTGCTGTCGATCTCACGATATCCTCCCCTGCCCTTGTCGCTTCCCTACATTGGGCATCCCATGATGACCTTTGTGACAGTGTGTAACGCTGGAAATGCATATCCTCCTATTTCCATCTATTGTACTATAAATTTTTTCCTTATTTTGTTACCTGAATATATGACATTTCTGTGCCTTTATATATTGTAATTGTTTTACTGTTTGTATTTATATATTTATGCATCTATGTTGATGTATAATTGGTTTGTTTTGTAAATATTATTTCTATTTTACGCTGGGTCTTGCCTAGGAAAAACTATGCTGTCGAACGAATGCATCGATAGGTCGTGTGGAGAACCAAAGTGTTTAGGATCTTTGGTAGTGTTAACTCTACCGCGTGGAGCGCGGGCAGAGCAGAGAGAGTCTGGCTGGAGTAGTGCGGTGGAGCAGGTGTGTCGCGTGACTCTCCCGCGAGTTGCCGCGCTTTCGGGGTTTGGCAGCATGTAATTGCACTCGACTTGCTATGTTAGTTTCTGACATGGTGTCGCGGACGGGAAGCGTTAGCTGGCACACATCAAGAGCCCGTTTCGGCTGGAGACCGTGTCGAGAAGAAGGCGCGCCAACATCCAGCTTTTGCAACAGCGACGACCGACAATGAGTGACTGTCGCCACCTACTCGATCGACGACTTCAAACCTTCAATCAATCAACAAGGAATACTGGTAGCACGTAAAGTTTTAGAACTGTACGGCAGACCTCAGCTTTTCAAACTGTTAAATTTTTCTCACTAAATTACGGCAACGAAGCATGAACCTTTGTTGCTCATTGTCCCAATTGCATTACCAAGCAGGGTCCCTTCCTTTTCCGGAATGAACCCGAGAATCGTTGAAATTCAAACGCCAGCATTAAAGTAATATCATTCGATTTCACTGCTTTAATTTCAAAGTTCAGTTAAGGTATCCATAGCTGGCTACAATATTTAGATTACACAAGTACAAATTAAGAGTGCGAGTTTTGTTACCGTATTTTAGCTTACCTGTGACTGCAGCTCAGCTTGGTACGTACTAAATTTTACTATTGTTAATTGTTTAGAATCATTTAATTCAAGTTCAAAGTTAAATCTCTTATTTCTAAATTGCGTAGATTCAAGTAGCTTTTGAAATGATTGTTGAGGTAGCCCAAGACTAACCGTATTTAATTAATTTCGATGTGCTTCAGAAAAAAAGCTCACTATTAATTTCAGTCACTAAATTAACTTTCAATTTTCCGGTTTTATTAATTATTTTGCTAAATTAAGTCAGAGTGTAGCGGAATTTATTACTTCTGACAAACTTTCAGTTTTCACACTACAGATGTCAACCTTCAGTTGCCACGCTTCTAGTGCTAATTATATGTGTAATAACCTTTCTTTTTCAGTTACTATAGTAATTGTCCATAGGACTGGCGACCGTAATTTCCCCCAAATCTCAAATGTCTAATTACCGCTAGTTCATTGTTAACGTAACGGCCACACATTTACTTTCTTTATTAACTTTACCCCTTTTCAAAATTAATTTCCACCAGTTTTATTTGCATTTTTCCTTTCGTTTAGATGTAGCCCTTTCCTCCCTCTTTACCGACAGATTAACTTCGGTGACGATTGCTTTTCCCAAATTTCCATTAGGTACACGCGGTTTAATTTTTCACTGTCATTAAGGTCGATAAGTGAGGGGGAGGTTACAAGTGACCACTTTCCAGTGATACTATCGTTCCCCTGCTACCACCAGGCAGACAGTCTCCCCCCCCCCCCCCCCATCCCACCCCTTGGGCATTCCGCAGGGCCACTTGGCCTTTATATACATCTGCTGCACACTTCCCCACCTCCATCTCGAATTCTCTGCCACTATCCTTCATGCTGCTGGGACTGCAGTTCCCCTATCCACAGGTTCCCCTCGTCGTCGACTGGTTCTATGGTGGACGAAGGATGTTGCAGTCGCTGTGCAGGACTGCCTAAAGGCGCTGCAGCGATTTAGGCGACACCCTTCACAGACCAGCCTCCTCGCTTTTAAGGGTCTCCGTGTTTATGCTCGTTACCCTAATAGGTGGAGTAAAAAGGAATGCTGGGAGCGCTATGTTTCCTCCTTGGGGACGTATGCGTCTTCATCACAGGTTTGGTCCAAGCTCAGTAGCCTTCAAGGTTGCTAGGGACAGTCAACTGTCCATGGTCTTAACCTCCAAGGTGCTCTGTGCACTAATCCATTGGTCCTCGCAGAACACCTTGCGACACACTTTGTGACGGCATCGGCATCCTCTTCTTGCCCTACTACCTTTCTCCGTCAGAAACACAGAGCAGAGTTGACTAGGGCCCCCTCTGTTTCATCCCGCACCACGCTGAGCCCTATAACGAACCCTTCACTGAATGGGAATTGTTGCAGGCTCATAGTTCTTCACGAGACACAGCCCGGATTCCATCTACAACGAGATGATCCAACACTTCGACGTTCCCCAGATGCAACATCTCGTCAGGGTCTTCAACTGCATTTGGCTCACGGATGCTTTCCCGTCATAGTGGCGAGACAGTATAGTTATCCCCGTCCTTAAGCCCAGGAAGAACCCAACGTCTCTAGACAGCTACCGCCCAATTAGCCTGACGAATGTACTTTGTAAACTGCTCGAAAGAACGGTCACCTTCAGATTATGTTGGGTACTCGAATCTTGGGGCCTTTTATCTCCGTATCTGGGCAGGACGGTCTCCAACTGACCATTGACTCTGAAATCAGCCATTTGACCATTTACTCACCGCCAGCACCTTGTCGCGGTCTTTTTTGACCAACATAAGGGGTACGACATGGCTTGGCGCCACCCTCCGTGACTGCGGCTTCCGTGATCGCCTTCCGATTTTTATCCGCGAGTTTTTATCTCATTGGTTCTTCCGGGTTTGAGTTGACACTCCACTCAGCGCCCCTCAGATTAAGGAGAACGATATCCCACAGGGTTCTGTGCTAAGCGTCACACTCTTCCTCAGTGCCATCAATGGGCTTGTGATCTTTGTTGGGCCTCTGGTTACCCCGGTGCCGTACGTCGACGATTTTTGCATATGGTGCATCTCCAGCTCGGTAGCGTCTGCCGAGCGCTGCCTCCAAGGTGCCATCTGACGGGCCTCTACGTGGGCCACCTCCCAGAGCTTCCAGTTTTCTTCCTCCAAAATGCGGGTTATCCATTTTTGTCGTCGACCCACAGTACACGCCGATCCAGAACTTTATTTAGGCGCTCAGCTTCTCGATGTTGTAGCACAGTCCCGTTTCTTGGGCATTATTTTTGATAACAAGCTGACGTGGTTGTTCCACGTTCGCCACCTAAAGACTACGTGTATGCGGAAGCTTAATGCTCTCTGCCTTCTGGCCCACACATCTTGGAGTGCAGACCGTTCCACTCTTCTCCATCTTTACCATGCTATGGTCTTGTCCAGACTAGATTATGGTACTAAAGTTAAAATCTTCCGGGTTGTCAGTCCGCGTCATATTTCCTCTAAAATAATCGACGTTTCAACACCTCTCCTGGGATCTTCTTCAGGATCTTCCGGTGTCCACGACTGCTAGAACACTGTCAGAGTCTAGTGTCGCGTTTCCTTATAAAGGAGAGTTTTCCCGCGTTTGTGCTGGAGAAGTGGGAGTATTGGTTAAAATACTTGTGGCTACCATTGGCGGGCCATCGCCATAGGCTAACATTCCTTTACTTATGCAGAAGAAGGGGCGTTATTGGCCAAACTCATGGATACTATTGGTGTAGCATCATCATTGGATAGATATTCCACACTTACGCTGGAGAAGGGTTCAAATGACTCTGAGCACTATGCGACTTAACTTCTGAGGTCATCAGTCGCCTAGAACTTAGGACTAATTAAACCTAACTAACCTAAGGACATCACACACATCCATGCCCGAGGCAGGATTCGAACCTGCGACCGTAGCGGTCGCTCGGTTCCAGACTGTAGCGCCTAGATCCGCACGGCCACTTCGGCCGGCGCTGGAGAAGGGTTATTGGTTGAAATTTTGTCCTACTGCTATTGGTCGGCCATCATCACTGGCTAGATGCGAAGAGGACAGAGAAAAAGAATGGGAATGTTTACCCAAAATATTATTGTCCGCCGAGGCGACTTGCAGCGCATTGTTTATGTCGCTCGCACTCCGCGGCCGAATAACCACTTCCCTGATGGAGGGGAGCCACGATGCCGGAAGCCTATAGCCTATAGTCATAGACTTCACCATTGTAATTAAAATAGCTCGAACGAAGGCACAATTCAATTAAGTTAAAATTTCTGGAGCAATTTTTAGAAATTTACGCCCACTGAAGATCCCTGCAGGTGACGTTCTTGTTAGGTTCGATGTGACATCGTTATTTACTAAAGTCCCAGTGTCAGATACA
This sequence comes from Schistocerca americana, assembly GCF_021461395.2. Classification (NCBI taxonomy): domain Eukaryota; kingdom Metazoa; phylum Arthropoda; class Insecta; order Orthoptera; family Acrididae; genus Schistocerca; species Schistocerca americana. Next base: position 480,856,389 of record NC_060120.1, read on the forward strand.
ACGGAGATCATAAGGAGAAAGTTGTTCCAGATGTTTGTGACTTAATTGAATTGTGTCTTCGTTCAGGCTATTTTAATTACAATGGTGAATTCTATGAACAGGATGACGGCCTTGCTACGGGCTTACCCATTTTTCCACTTGCAGCTGACATTTTCATGGAACACTTTGAGCAACAGACATTAAGTAATGCTCCTTTGAAGCCTTCTTGTTGGCTCTGCTATGTGGTCGATACATTTGTTATACGGCCATACAGCGAAGAAGAACTTCATGCGTTCCTCAATTTCTTAAATGGAATTCACTCCAAAATCAAATTTACCTTGAAGATTGAGAATGAGGTCGGTCTCCCGTTCCTAGATGTGTCGCTATACAGAAGATCTGATAACATTCTAGGTCTCAAAGTGTATAGAAAGCTGACTAACACAAATAGGTATTTAGATGCCTCTTCGTACCCCCCTTCCTCCCCCCCCCCCCCCCCCCAGCCCAGAAGCAAGCATTGCTCAACACTCTGCCTTCACGAGCCTTCTGTATCAGCGATGACGACAACTTGGAACCGGAGTTATGGTTTTTAAAGAGGACATTGAAGGCAAACGGCTATGATAGTTGTTCACTCGACAGGGCTTATAGGCGGAATATTAATCACGTTAATAAGAATGACGAGGAACCACCTTCTCACTCCGTTAGGTTACCGTACATTTCTGGGGCCACTGACCGCATAAACAGAAGTCTAAACAAAAATACTATCCAGACATCTTCTTTAGTAAAATAAATAAATAAATAAAGATTTTTTTCCGACGAAAAACTGATGCACCTGATTGCGTCCACAATGCAGGCGTCTATCAAGTGACATGTGGGTGCGGCAAAGTGTATATAGGCGAAACGGGAAGAACTGTTAAAGAACGCATTAAGGAATACGAACGGCACACGTGGCTAAAACAAATCGGCAGTAGTGCAACATCATGAGAACTGTGGCTTTGACATCGATTTTAATGACGTTCATGTGCTGGCCAAGGAAACAAACATTTATGGAAGAAAGGTCCGAGAAGAGGTTGAAATGTACAAGAATGCATGTAATTTCAATAGAGAGAGAGGCCATAGGCTTCTGGCATCGTGGCTCCCCGCCATTTCAAGGAAGTGAATATGCGGCCCTGGAGTGCGAGCGACATAAACAATGCGCTGCAAGTCACCTCGACGGACAAAGATATTTTGGGTAAACACTCCCCCTCTCCATGTCTGTCCGTTTCGCATATAGTAGAAGATGACGGCCAACCAATAGCAGTTGGAGGACTTTCAACCAATAACCCTTCTCCAGAGTAAGTGTGGAATAGTGCCTTTCTATGCAAAGACGATGGGCCAACGATAGTAATCACAAGAATTTAGCCAATAACCCCCCTTCTTCTGCATAAGTGCAGAAATGTTAGTCTATCACGATTACCCAGCAATGGTAGCCACGAGGAGTTTAGCCAATACTTCCACTGCTGCAGCACAAGCGCCGGAAAACTCCCCTTTATAAGGGAACGCGACACTTGTCTCTGACAGTGTTCTATCAGTCGTGGACACCGGAAAATCCTGAAGAAGTTCCCGGGAGAAGGGTCGAAACGGCGATGATTTTAGAGGAAATATGACTTAGCCTAACAACCCAGAAGATTATAACTTTAGTGACAACGGCTACGAAAACCTGCAGAATTACATAGATTTTGATAGATTTATGGCTCAGCAGCTCCTTCCACTTTGAAACTGCTTGACTCTGTTCACCATTGTGGGGTGCGTCTGGGTATTGGTGCCTTTTGCACTAGTCCCATTGATAGTCTCCTCGCAAAAGTAGAGATTACCCCTCTACACACACGATGGTGACAACTCCTGGTTTCCTAACGCAATCGCCATTCGCCAATTCCCTGACCATCCCGTGTACACTGTGCTCTTTGCCAGCGAGGGATGTCTGCCTCCTGACACTCTCCCACAGGTGGGATTGCCGGTTGGCATGCGTCTCACTCCCCTCTGTCGTGGTCTCCACCTCCAATCACTGGAATGTACCCCGTGTCTTTCCTCCCATACCCTCCTCCCCACCCCCCCACTCCCCCTGGATGGTGCCTAGACCACGGATTAGGACCGAACTATTCCAGCGTCCTAAGATCTCTGTTACTCCTATGGTTTACCGGCGTCTTGTCTGTGCCATACTTGCAGAGTTCCACGGTGCTACCGTCTTTTACATTGATGGTTCTAAAACAGTCGATAAGGTGGTACACGCTTTCACTTCTCCTACTGGCTTAGAACAGTATTTAATGCCGAGATCTTGCAGTGTGTTCACGGTGGAGCTTCTAGTCATTACAGAGCTCTCCTTTTTATTTCTCAGGCCTCCCTCCACAGTGTTTTAATTTTTTCAGGCTCAATGAGCAATCTGCAGTCTATCGACCGATGCTATTCTCGTTACCCTTTAGTCTTTGATATCCATGACCTCCTCTCTGCCCTTGGCCATGCCGCCTGTTCCGTTGTCTTTCTCTGTGTCCCAAGTCATATGGGCATCCCAGGGAATGAACTGGCTGACCGTTTGGCTAGAGAGGCAGATACTTACCCCCATTTCCTTTCATGATTCCAGCTGCGGATATGCGGCTCTACGTCAAATCTCTCTTTGCACAAAAAGGAAATGAGATGTGGTGCGCTACTCCTCACAGTAATAAACTCAGTACAATCAAGGAGTCTGCTGCAGTTTGGCGCTCTTCCTTCCGTTCCTCTCAGAAGGAGTCCACTGTTTTATGCCGTCTACGCATTGGTCATACCAGGCTCACCCACTGTTTCCTCCTACGTAACGATCCACCCCCACAATGTGGTTGTGGAGCCAGACTAACAGTACCCACATATTGGTGGAATGTCCCTTCTCTCGGCCCTTCGTGCTAAGTATCGTCTTCTCGGTTCCTTAAATTTAATATTGGCAGACGATTCACGGACGGCTGAACTGGTCCTCAGTTTCTTCCGTGAAAGTGGTTTTTATTTCCGGGTATAAGGTTCCATTTTAGTCTTGGATCAGGGGCAGGTTGGTTGTGGTTGGGACCTCTTTTCAGTCTTCTCGGTCTGTGAACCCATGACCGCCCCTTTCTTCCAGTTTTTAGATTTGGTCTCAGCTTTTATGCCTTTCATTGTGTTTTTTTAATGTTTATTATTTTATAATTTGACTCCTCTGACTGGATCCGTCCACTTTTAACGGGCCCTCATTCTTCTGTGACTAACTTCGGAATCGCTAGACTGATGACCTCGCCGTTTGGTCCCATAACGCCTCTCAATTAATCAGTTAAGTAATGACCGACACGTGTTCGTGATTATTACGTAAACATAACTCCTATTATAACCAGTGGTTTCAGGAATAAACTGTCCACTTTAGGATAGCGGCAGTGTTATTTCATTGTATAGCTGAAATTTCATTAAACTGCAGTTTTCTTGTTAATGACAATTTCGGCTAACTATTCAAAAATAATCTTTGCAATTACAAATATCTGCTGTCATTCGTTGTCAGGGCAGTGTACACATTTGTTACGTTTTAGTTGTACGCTTTTCCACAAATCATTTCGGCTAGATTTCTTCGGAATCTATTTCCTTCCTATCAGTTGGGTTCATATAATCATGGTCAATCGTTGCCTATGTCAGACAAGGGGGGAAAGTTATAAACGGACACACTAGGCGACGGAAGAGTTAACTTCCTGTTCAATGCTAGTTTAAAAAGGAGGTATATTTCCTTCTCTGATAGAGCTATTTGAAAATTGGCAGACGAAAGCTTCCAATTACAAGGGCCGAGGTATGAAGACCAGAAGCACGTCATCTATCCGAATGAAGGAACCAACGCGAATGGCGAGGCCTACGAGAAAGACAGGCCGTGGCGCGTACGTCATGAAGGTAGGCCTGCGCTCGCTCGCTCAACGCGGCACAAAAACTGCGTTTCTACACCTGTTAACTCGTAACTACATGTGTACGTACAAACAAGAATTGCATCTTCTACTGGAATCCGCTGTTATGGTGTCTTACTGTTGCTAGTCCTGCAATGATCGAAGTCCATAGGCCTACTTATACTTTGTTACGGCTGTACTGGGGTACGATAAAATTAAAATCGTGCCAAAATGATTATCAGTTGCATGAGGCACCACTTCTGGTATGAAATGAGGACTGTTAAGCAGAGGAGACTAAATGCTATAAGCAAGCTCTTATATCATTAAAATTAAATTTTGTTGTAGTATTGTTGATCAGTAAGACACCATAATAGCAGTCTCCAGTAGAATATGCCCTTCTCGTTACTACGTACACGTCCAGCTGCGTGTTAACAGGTTTAGAAACGCATTTTATCTTCTGAGCTGAGCGAGCGAGCGAGTTCAGGCCTCCTTCGTGACGTACGCGACGCGACCTATCTTTCTCGGAGGTCTCATGTGAACGGGAGATGTAACGGTACTGCTGACCGCCAGTCTGTTCTTGGCGTCACTTTTCCCTTGTTGCGCACGGGCTGGCGAAAGTTACACATTCCTTCGGTAGCTCAGTTGGTAGAGCGGTGGACTGTAGAGGAGCTGAGTAGCAGATATCCATAGGTCGCTGGTTCAAATCCGGCCCGAAGGAAAATTTTAAACTTTCATGGCTTCGCTTCTCTTTACAAAATAAGCTACACTTTAAACTTACAAACTGTTGTGACGTTTTTAAGACAAAGGTACGCCTGAGACAGAATCAGCATATGGTAGCTGTTCTGCGTATATATTTTCTCCTTTTCTTGCTGATATAATCGTAAATCCGTAGAAAGCACAAATTTTATGCCGCGCGGAACTACCCGAGCGGTCTAATACGCTGCAGTCATGGACTGTGCGGCTGGTCCCGGCGGAGGTTCGAGTCCTCCCTCGGGCATGGTTGTGTGTGTTTGTCCTTGGATAATTTAGGTTAAGTAGTGTGTAAGCTTAGGGACTGATGACCTTAGCAGTTAAGTCCCATAAGATTTAACACCCATTTGAACATTTTTGAACAAATTTTATTAAAATGCCTCAAGAAAATGAGAAGTTAAGAATAATCTTGTATTTCCGTTGTGTAGCACTGACAAAAGAAACAGTAGATTATATTCCACTTCCAGGATTTATTGAGAGTTGAACAGGTCTTCCAATCGTGGTCCCCATATCCGAGAAAACTATAAGTAGCGCTATGGCTGCTGCCAAGAAAGAAAAAATGGGAAAGTATGCTTTCGAGACATCTGATATATATATATGAATAGATTTTCGAGACAGTGAAAATAATTGAGGACGTACTGTGCGCAACCCAGATTCTTCTTTCGAACCGCGTGTTTGTTGTGGAAAAAATTAACATTGCATGAATGTGTCTTAACAGAATGACAGAACTGTGTGAAACTACATAGATGGTACCACAGCGATGATCTTTCTAATGCAGGGATGGATATCAGAAGTATAGTAATCCTTAGTGTACCATTTGAAGAAGAAATCTATACAACCGTGTCTGTACTCCTTCGATAATGTATTTGACATCAAACATTCTAAAGAGAGAGAAAAATATATCCTTAAAAAACGGGGAAAGAGCGATGATTAAAACAGAAATCACAAAACAACTGCTGGTATACAAAACAACTGCTATATTTAAAGCATTGGTAACAAACGACTGACAGTCACATATAGGAGCCGTTTGCTGTTCTGATGAGTCTAATGAGTATATTTCGGCAGATTTCGTCCTTGAGCAAACATCTGTCATAATTACCATAGATATTTTGTGGGACTTAACGTGTAGTATTTTCAGTTGATACATCAGTTACTTTTCATCGCAAGTTTATGCTTCCTGCGTGAGAAGGAGAGGTGTTTTATATCTACGATCGAACACCCACGGAATGGCGTTTCCTTGTTGTTAGTTCCATGCGAAAAGGAAGGGACTGAGAGACAACGAAACCTTATTTGGAACTGAAGGTCGCAGTTGCGCGTGTTTTAATCTTTCTGCCATTCATGTCCAATTCTTGAAGTCCGTTAACTATAAAATGCTTTGGAAATTTCGGTTTGTGATATTACCCATTTCTAGTAGCTTTTTTTGGCAGTTGATCAACCTTTCCATTATGAATTACTCCACAATGACATTTAATCCAAGAGAATCCTACTGCTTCATTACACTTTTACGTTTTACTATTTTTGTAAGGGTTTAGTTTTCTGTCTTGCTGCAGTTACTGGATTCAGGATCTTTAGTTACAGACGCTGAATGTGTCGAGATCATATTTCGTTTCAGGAATCGTCCAACAAACTACAGGCCTTCTGTTATAGCAATGCTATCTGCTGTAAACGTGGAAAATTCTTCACCTCGACTCTATTAATAGAGCCAGAGCTTTCGAAGGTGTATTATTCAGTGCTGCAACACGTGGTTTTATACACATATGCTGAAATATGTCGAAGTTTCTAAGGCAGGACTTACTGATGTTGTGGTATAAAACGCTGCCTTGATCTATTTGAAAGGAGCTGAGTGATCTGTAAGAAACGTAATTATGGGGAGCATTAACCACCACACCATTCACAAATATCCAATAATACTGAAGGCATCGTGACAGATGACGAGGCAGCTAACGTCTACGTGGTACTCTACAAGTTTTGTGACGTCACTTCCTGAAAGTCATGTTGAGGACCCATTTCGTCATGTGAAACACAAAATTGTTTTGTGACGTATCATATAAATTAGAACCAATAAAAAGCATTATCGCTCTCTACAAGAAGAACTTACGAGGCGGCATATTGCATTTGCCATATTCAGTTGAAGACCATATTTAGTATGTTTTAAGTTATAATTTATACCCTATGAATATATGATGTTTCTAAGTACCAACACGTTGAATCTCTCGAGGACGCGTCGCTGTCCTACGATACATTGTAATAAAATGGCGGGAAACTTCATGTAGGTGGTTAAAGATTTATCAAGTTATTTTTGTGTTATAGCTCGCGTGTTACGAAGATACGCCGTTTTAAAGCAATGGCACAATGAATTTTCTTCAAAAACGTGTCGGTTCTTGTAGGATTAGCCAGTTAATAGCATATCGGCAAATAAAGCCATCAGATGACCGTAACATAAATTACAAACTGGTATAGGAATGCGTATTCAAATAAAGAGATACGTAAACAGGCAGAACACGGCGCTGTTATCGTCAACGCCTATATAAGACAAGGGTCTGACGCAGTTGTTCGATCGGTTACTGCTGCTACAAAGGCAGGGTATCAAGATATGAGTTTGAACGTGGGCTTATAGTCGGCGCACGAGCGATGAGACACAGGTAGCGATGAAGTGGAATTTTTCCGTCCGATCATTTCAGCGAGTGTACTGTGAATATCAGGAATCCGGTAAAACATCAAATCTCCGTCATAACTGCGGTAGGAAAAAGATCCTGCAAGAACGGGACCAAGGACGACTGAAGAGAATCGTTCAATGGGACAGAAGTGCAATTCTTCCGCAAATTGCTGCAAGTGTCAGCATCCGAACCATTCAACGAAACATCATCTGTATAGGCTTTCGGAGCCGAAGGCTCACTCGTGTACCCTTGATGACTGCGCCCCACAAACCTTTACGCCTTGCCTGGGCCCATCAATGCCGACATTGGACTGTTGATGACTGGAAACATATTGCCTCGGGGGGGACAAGCCTCATTTCAGATTTTTCGAGCGGATAGACGTGTACGGGTATGGAGACAACCCCATGAATCCATGGGCCCTGTACGCCTGCAGGGGAATGTTCAAGCTGGATGAGACTGTAATGGTGTGTGGCGTGTGCAGTTGGATTGATATGAGACTCCTGATACGTCTAGATACGACTCCGTCAGGTGACAGTTACGTAAGCATCCTGTCTGATCCCCTGCATCCATACATGTCCACTGTGCAATTCGACGGACATGGGCAATTTCAGCAGGACAATGCGACTCCCCACACGTCCAGAACTGCTGCAGAGTGGCTCCAGGAACATTCTGAGTTTAAGCACTTCCGCTGGCGACCAGACTCCCCAGACGTGAACATTACTGAGCATACGTGGGATGCCTTGCAACGTGCTGTGCAGAAGAGATCTCCACGCCCTCGAATTTGTGGACAGCCGTGCACGATTCATGGTGTCAGCCCTCTCCAGCATTACTTTAGGCGTTAGTCCAGTCCATGCCATCCATGCCATGTCGTGTTGCGGCACTTCTGCGTGCTCGGGGGGGGGGGGGGGGGGGCTGCCCGATATTAAGCAGATGTACCAGTTTCTTTGGCTCTTCAGTGTATTTTGTTGATTGCAGAAATTCAGAGTAGCCTAGCTGGTAGGGGCACTACTTCACGAATAAGTAAGTAGCGGGTTTGTGTGAAGATTAATGCTTTTTTCAGCTTCACAATTTTAAAGGTTGTGGGACTTCCTTATTAAATTCGTAGCAGTAATGTCTGTCATATTAGATATTATGTAAATGTAAGTTTATTTGTGAGAAGTGAGTTTGTTCGATTTTGTGAACTTTTAAAAGCTGATTTCCTGACTGGACATATATGTTCCCATTGCGTCTTATTACATGTTCGTGGAATTGAAGTTTTTCTTTATGTGTAATACACACAGTGCAACATTACTCGTATATGGACAATGGAGGAAATGTGCGTTTGGATAGAGCTAACATAGGAATTTTAAGCACGTCCGTTTACGTGAACAAACTATGTGGCCTGCGAGCCAAGGAAAGCCCACAACTGTCGATGGAGAGCGCTTACAGCGCAAAATCTCGTCAAGTTCCGTGTGCTTACGTCGCTGTGTCTCGTACCGTCGGATTTCCCGTCCGCGTCCACGTCAACGCTAGTTGCCTCGTCCTGCATGACGACAGATTAGGTGTCTATTCGCAGCTAGTAATTACGCTACTGACGTTGGGTATCTACATCTACATCTACATTTATACTCCGCAAGCCACCCAACGGTGTGTGGCGGAGGGCACTTTACGTGCCACTGTCATTACCTCTCTTTCCTGTTCCAGTCGCGTATGGTTGGCGGGAAGAACGACTGTCTGAAAGCCTCCGTGCGCGCTCTAATCTCTCTAATTTTACATTCGTGATCTCCTCGGGAGGTATAAGTAGGGGGAAGCAATATATTCGATACCTCATCCAGAAACGCACCCTCTCGAAACCTGGCGAGCAATCTACACCGCGATGCAGAGCGCCTCTCTTGCAGAGTCTGCCACTTGAGTTTATTAAACATCTCCGTAACGCTATCACGGTTACCAAATAACCCTGTGACGAAACGCGCCGCTTTTCTTTGGATCTTCTCTATCTCCTCCGTCAAACCGATCTGGTACGGATCCCACACTGATGAGCAATACTCAAGTATAGGTCGAACGAGTGTTTTGTAAGCCACCTCCTTTGTTGATGGACTACATTTTCTAAGCACTCTCCCAATGAATCTCAACCTGGTACCCGCCTTACCAACAATTAATTTTATATGATCATTCCACTTCAAATCATTCCGCACGCATACTCCCAGATATTTTACAGAAGTAACTACTACCAGTGTTTGTTCCGCTATCATATAATCATACAATAAAGGATCCTTCTTTCTATGTATTCGCAATACATTACATTTGTCTATGTTAAGGGACAGTTGCCACTCCCTGCACCAAGTGCCTATCCGCTGCAGATCTTCCTGCATTTCGCTACAATTTTCTAATGCTGCAACTTCTCTGTATACTACAGCATCATCCGCGAAAAGCCGCATGGAACTTCCGACACTATCTACTAGGTCATTTATATATATTGTGAAAAGCAATGGTCCCATAACACTCCCCTGTGGCACGCCAGAGGTTACTTTAACGTCTGTAGACGTCTCTCCATTGATAACAACATGCTGTGTTCTGTTTGCTAAAAACTCTTCAATCCAGCCACACAGCTGATCTGATAATCCGTAGGCTCTTACTTTGTTTATCAGGCGACAGTGCGGAACTGTATCGAACGCCTTCCGGAAGTCAAGAAAAATAGCATCTACCTCGGAGCTTGTATCTAATATTTTCTGGGTCTCATGAACAAATAAAGCGAGTTGGGTCTCACACGATCGCTGTTTCCGGAATCCATGTTGATTCCTACATAGCAGATTCTGGGTTTCGAAAAACGACATGATACTCGAGCAAAAAACATGTTCTAAAATTCTACAACAGATCGACGTCAGAGATATAGGTCTATAGTTTTGCGCATCTGCTCGAACACCCTTCTTGAAGACTGGGACTACCTGTGCTCTTTTCCAATCATTTGGAACCCTCCGTTCCTCTAGAGACTTGCGGTACACCGCTGTTAGAAGGGGGGCAAGTTCTTTCGCGTACTCTGTGTAGAATCGAATTGGTATCCCGTCAGGTCCAGTGGACTTTCCTCTATTGGGTGATTCCAGTTGCTTTTCTATTCCTTGGACACTTATTTCGATGTCAGCCATTTTTTCGTTTGTGCGAGGATTTAGAGAAGGAACTGCAGTGCGGTCTTCCTCTGTGAAACAGCTTTGGAAAAAGGTGTTTAGTATTTCAGCTTTACGCGTGTCATCCTCTGTTTCAATGCCATCATCATCCCGGAGTGTCTGGATATGCTGTTTCGAGCCACTTACTGCTTTAGCGTAAGACCAGAACTTCCTAGGATTTTCTGTCAAGTCGGTACATAGAATTTTACTTTCGAATTCACTGAACGCTTCTCGCATAGCCCTCCTTACGCTAACTTTGACATCGTTTAGCTTCTGTTTGTCTGAGAGGTTTTGGCTGCGTTTAAACTTGGAGTGAAGCTCTCTTTGCTTTCGCAGTAGTTTCCTAACTTTGTTGTTGTACCACGGTGGGTTTTTCCCGTCCCTCACAGTTTTACTCGGCACGTACCTGTCTAAAACGCACTTTACGATTGCCTTGAACTTTTTCCATAAACACTCAACATTGTCAGTGTCGGAACAGAAATTTTCGTTTTGATCTGTTCGGTAGTATCCAACTGAGACGAGTATAAAATTTTGATCTCATGGATCTGACTTACGGTTTTGCTTGAAAGTCGTGTAGAACGCATAAGCAATGTTAGAAGGGAATGTATTAAGTCACTTTTTCGAAAATAAAACAGCCATGATTTATTTGTTGATACTGATAAGCCACTCTTGAAAAGAAATTGTTTAATTATCTTCATTGTCCAGTTTAGGGTCTCTTCTGCCTGGTCTTCAGACGGCTGATTGTATTAGTACAGACATCAGCTAAATACTGAAGAACGTGCATCGGAGATAATATGGAATTTCTAGTGGTCGAAATAATGATTCAAATGGCTCTGAGCTCTATGGGACTTAACATCTGAGGTCATCAGTCCCCTAGAACTTAGAACTACCTAAACCTGACTAACCTAAGGACATCACACATCGATTCCCGAGGCAGGATTCGAACCTGCGACCGTCGCGGTCGCGTGGTTCCAGACTAAAGCGCCTAGAATGGCTCGGCCTCACCGGACGGCTGTCGAAATATTACAATATATTAAATTGCGGCTGGTTGCGGAATTTGCTTATTAAATAAAAGATAAAATAATGTCTTAAAGTTTTACTTGTGTGCTGCATTTGCAAAAATAATAAAAGATTGTAAACAGAAGTGTTTTTGGACCATAGCTCTACAAATACAATTTAAAAATTACTTTCAATCGTGAAAAGGAAATAATAATTTGCTCGTTATCAGTAGTAGTATTGTCAGGGTCGTTACCAGTGTTTTCAATCGAGGTTACTATGAGACAAATGGAAATGACAGGCGGGCTTTATTGAGACAGAGCAGTAGCGCATTTTAAGGGCGATGAATAGTCGGAGTTGACGCTGATGTTGACTGGGCGCAGGGGTTATCAGTGCGAAGGCAGCGGTCAGGCGTCTTGGAGTCGGCCGGCCACATCTCCCGCATCTGCCAGCACTTATGCGAAGCATCCCCTTCACCGTTTCGACAAGTGTCTTCTGTCCTGTCCAGACACGTCTTCTTTCCCATCTCGACGGCAAACGCCTCCTTTCCCGCCTCGACGACAAGTGTCCTTCAGAGTGATCTCTCTGCGTTCCCCAGAGCTCTTTTCCTGGCGTGACCACATAGTCGACTGGCTAGCTGATATTCTTCTTCTGTCCAGTCAAATTATTGCTCAACATCCCTGTTACCGCCCACAGTTCCTACGGCTGGACGACGACACATGGCCGGCCGGAGTGGCCGAGCGGTTCTAGGCCCTACAGTCTGCAGCCGAGCGACCGCTCCAGTCGCAGGCCCGAATCGTGCCTCGGGCATGGATGTGTGCGATGTCCTTAAGTTAATTAGGTTTAATTAGTTCTAAGTTCTAGGCAACTGATGACCTCAGAAGTTAAGTCGCATAGTGCTCAGAGCCATTTGAACCATTTGACGACACATGCGTTATTGCCCACATCTACGTCAATATTCCGCAAGCCAACTGATGATGTGTGCTGGAGGGTACATCTGGTAAAGCTAAATGATCCCCCTCACATTCTTGTTCTATTCGCGAATGGCGCGAGGGAAGAATGACTTTCGTTAAGCCTCTGTATTAGTTCTAATTTTCGAATTTTCTCGTTGTGGTTATTTTACGAGACGTATGTGGGACGATGTAATATGTTGTCCGACTCTCCCCGGAAAGTAGTCTCTCGAAATTTCAGTAACTAACCTCTCCGTTATGTACAACACCTCTCTTGTAGCATTTGCCACTGTAATGTGTTGAGCATGTCCGTAACGCTCTCGCACCGACTAAAACCTACCATGAAGAAACGCACCGCTCTACTTTGGATCTTCTGTCCCTTCTATCATTCCTACCTGATAAGGGTTCCAGATTGATGAACAATACTCAAGAATCTGTCGAACGAGCACCTTTAAGCCACTTCTCTAGGGGATGAACTGTATTTCCTTAAGATTCTTCCTGCCAATCTCAGTCTAACATCTGACTTTCCTGTTGTTTCTTTCATGTGTTGATGCCACTAAAGATCACTCGGGATAGTTATTCCTAGGTATTTTACTGTTTTTCTTTTTCCAGAAATTTGCCATCAATAGTGTAGTTATACTGTAGAGGATTTCTTTTCCTATGTATCTGCAATATGTTACATTGGTTTACGTTCAGCGTCAGCTGCCAGTCTTTGCACCATTCTTCAATCCTGCAATTTGTTACTGTCGTCTGGCGTTGCTGCCTTCTTATAGACAACAGCATCATCTGCGAAAATCCGTAGATAACTTCCCACGCATTCCACAAAAAAAAAAAAAAAAAAAAAAAAAAAAAATTAAAAAAAAAAATGTTCAAATGTGTGTGAAATCTTATGGGACTTAACTGTTAAGGTCATCAGTCCCTAAGCTTACACACTACTTAACCTAAATTATCCTAAGGACAAACACGCACACCCATCCCCGAGAGAGGACTCGCACCTCTGCCGGGACCAGCCGCACGGTCCATGACTGCAGCGCCATAGACCGCTTGGCTAATCCCGAACGGCTGCATTCTACAAGATAATTCATATACAAAGTGAACAGTAACGGTCCAATCACACTTCCCTTGGGTATCAACGAAATTATATCTTGTACATCTATTTCCCTTTGTTAAATGCGTCTTGCTGGGATCCGTCTGTAATAAAGTCTTAAATCCAGTCGCAAATCTGTTCCAATACTCAGTAAGCTAATATTTGTTTCACTAACCGTCAGTGTGGGATGATGTCAAATGCTTTCCTGAAGTGGAGGACACGGTTTTAACCTGAGCGCCGACGCGTACAACGCTGTCGATTTCATGGAGGAACAGAGCGTACTTCGGTTTTTTGCCAGTCGCTAGGTACTCTTCGTTACTCGAAGGACATACGTTAAACTGTTGCTCGAAGAGGAGCAAGTTCTTTCGCATGATCTCTATAGAATCTTACAGGTATCTCACCTAGTCCTTATGCATTTCCATACTGTCGCTAGGTTTTCCCTCGCCTGTCAAAATGCATGTTGCCATTTAACAACTGTCGTTCTGCACCATGTCGACTTGTGAATTTGTCACCTCCTCCTTCTCTGCTAAGGCCACCTTTCACTTCGTCTTGAAAATTTAATGGGACTGCCTTCGCTTCTACAATTCTCTCAGTAGGACGCCACACACGGACATAAGGCAGGTTTTTGTAGCAGTAGTACCTTCATCTGGCAAAACTGGAAACGACGTCTTATCTCCAATTTTACAAGGTGTTCGAGCGTGCGCCCCTTACACACTTCTTAAACATAATGAAATGCACGAAGGACGCCAATAATTTTTACTCTGCCAGCGTACAAGGTCGGTTGCGAGAATGCGCCGAGAGGTCCCTCGCTTGTGGACGCAAAGGTGCAGCAACGCCGTACCTCAGCGTGCGACCATTGTATGTTGGCATCGTGGCTTTCCTTTTATAAACTGTGGTGTCACCGCAAGGCACCACACTTGCTAGGTTGTAGGCTTCAAACCGGCCGCGGTCCGTCAGTACACATCGGACCCGCGAGTCGCCACTGTCGACGCTAGCAGACCGAGCGCCGACACTCGGCTGGTCTTTGGAGACAAGCTAGCGCACTGCCCAGTTCTACAGCCGACTTAAATAGGAATGGTTCACTTGTTATAGCTTCAGATATCTCATCTGCAGAGACGCTGGTTAGCATAGCCTTCAGCTAAATCAGTAGCTACGACCTAGTCAGGCGCCACATACAGTTTATGCATTGACATTTGATTAATGTGTGTGAAGCAATCAGAATTGTAAAGCAGTATTCGCAGTTCAGTCTATAACTGCACTTGTAACTATTATTGTACAAAATCAAGATCAACGTTCATCGCTGATGCTGAATTAAAGCTTAGTATTTAATTGTATTCCTGTCTACTAACATCTAATGACCTAAGATGTTCCAGATACAACCCATAAAGTGTAGTTCATGGATCCTCACGTCAGCCTACGTGATCAACCCGTGCAATAATGGCCACACCTCGTGATCAGACTAAGAGTCAAATTGCATGACTCAGCCGGGTCACCATTTTTACATGAGGGCCATAGTTCCGCCTCATGCACAACATAAACCATGGCTTCAGTGTTGCTACCTGTGGTAATCCAGATGAAACAGTGCGAAGCCTGTACATAAACTATGGAAAAATGAAGTCGCATGCAACATGACAGAGCGTAGGGGAACGATGCGGGAGACCAGCACCGCCGTACTAGGCAAGGTTCTAACGGAGGTGGTTTACCGTTGCCTTCCTCCGACCGCAATGGGAATGAATGATGATGATGAAGACAACACAACAACACCCAGTCAGCTAGGGGCAGATGAAAATCCATGACCACGCCGGGAATCGAACCCGGGATCCCATGCTTCGGAAGCGGGAACGCTACCGCTGACCACGAGCGGCGGACTAAATAAACTATGATATTCGGAAAAAATTTTCCATTGGCAACGAAGTGTATTTACAATGTATGATTTTTTGAGGAAAGACAGTGACTGAAAAAATTAATAACACAAAAGAATATTTAATATACAATAATGAAATTCCGGGAATATATTTGTTTCGATAACATATTTAAGTAATTAATATTGCAGGACCAGAGGTTAATGTAAGCGTGAAATAAGCCATTGCAGCTGTGAAATGCTGGTACACTGATAACCTGTGTAGCGACCAGAATGTAGAATGCAAGTATTCAAACGTGCATGCATTGTGTTGTACCGGTGCCAAATGTCAATTTATGAGATGAAGTTTCATGACTGTTGCACTTGGTCGGTCATTATAATGGTGGTTAATGCTGTATATGGATGACGCTGGAGTTGTCGACCCATTTGCGGTCGATTAGGGACAAGTCTGATGATTGAGCATGTTGGGTTACAACAGCGGTAAGTGGGCGAGAGTTACCCTCTGGAAAACATCCACTGGAATACTGTTCATGAATGGGAGCGCAACAGGTCTGATCACCAGATTTAGGTACAAATTCGCAGTCAGGGTGCATGGGATAACGACGAGAGTGCTGCTTCTGTCATACGAAACCACATCCCAGACCGTAAGTCCAGGTGTAGGTTCGGTGTGTCTAGTTCGCAGACAGGGTGGTTGCAGGCCCTCAGCTGACTTCCTTCTAACCAACACACGCCCATCACAGGCATCGAGGCAGAACCAGCATTCATCAGAAACCACAAGAGGCCTTCACTCTGCCCTCCACTGAGCTCTCGTTCGACACCACTGTTGTCGCAAATGAGAGTGGTCTCGGGACTTTGCAACGCACGCTACGGGGCTTCTGGCTCGGAGCTGTCCTTGAAGTAACCGATATGTAATAGTTCGTTGTCCCCCCCGTGATGCCAACTGCTGCTCAAATTGATGTAAACGCAGTTCGATGCGCCAGAGTGAAACGTTAAGCGAATGTAGGCGAGCTAATTGGCCGCGCCGACCGCTGTGTCCGAGCGGTTCTAGACGCTTCAGTCCCGAACCGCGCTGCTGCTACGGTCACAGGTTCGAATCCTGCCTCAGGCATGGATGCGTGTGATGTCCTTAGGTTACTTAGGTTTAAGTGGTTCTAAGTCTAGGGGACTGATGACCCATAGTGCTCAGAGCCATTTGAACCATTTTTTTCTGTTGAACTGCGTCCGCCACTGGAGAAGTCGTCTGATGTAACTGTAGCTGCTGCCGCTTACGCCGTGTCCTATACCGCTGTCCCTAAACGTGCTAACCGTTACTGTTCCCTGCACTCAACTTATTTAGACTCTGAGCCCCCACGGCCCACGCAAATTGCCTTTAACATGGTATATTAGGACCTCTATTGATAACATGTGTTACTGGTGAAAATTACTGCGTAATTTCACTATTTCCAGAAACCTACTTGCGGAAAGAAAACCGATCTCACACTGTGTTTTGTGAGAGGTTCACTCTACAGAAATATCTACTGGTTTTGCACAAGTTTTTACACTTCGCACAGTACGCTGAATAACAGAGAGCAAAGGAATTACCACTCTGCAGCACACAAATCCCGGACGCGAAGCCTTCAATTGCGGGCTTTCAAATAAAATTATGGTGGCCCTCAGCTATGTGCCTTCAGACTCAGATTTGAAATACTAAAAGTTTCGGCTGGTTTCGTTGTCTAGGGGCTGGGATGCGTAATTGCCGCATTACAAGCAAATACTGCTGAATCTACAGTATACAATATGAATACACACATGAATCGAATGGACAAAGGTTCCTATCACTCGGCAATTGCGAATTTTGAATGTAACATAGAAATTTATAAATGAAAGATTGCAATTAAATAAAATCTGCAGGTACTATTTTAATGACTTTAAATGATGAGTACAAAAGCAGAAGTACCTCTAAGAATGCCGTTTATTGATGTACAGCACTTGTTGGTGTCGATGGTCCAGCAATTAAATAAAATATAAGTTGAATAAGAGGGAAACGATAGATTGCTATTTCACATAATTAGTTATGAACAACAACATTGCTCGCGAGATATTCACTTCTAAACGTACACTACGTCTTTACTGCAGAAGCCACGGAATTCTCAGAAGTGCACAAGTCGGCACTACGAAATACGCGACCACGCGCAAACTGCTCAACACTCTGCAAGTATTTCCTGCAACCGTCTATCGCGCCTTCCCGTCCAGCACTCCTCTGTCCTGTGCGACCCGATGCTCCTCCCCCACTTCCATCCAGTCTCTCCATTGACTTAGGTAGTCGCCTACAGTAGTAACGAGCGCTGTGATTGGCTAGAGCGCTCCCGCCATGTCTCAAAGCCAACGCACACTCACAAACGTATTGAAACACATACGAAATACTGGATTTACATTTAAATAACTTGAAATTAAAGAAATATTCCTACTGCTGGACCATAAACACGCTCTAACACACTTTATTGAATACATAAACAGATTAAATGAACCTGTATCAAAGGAACAGAAACAGAAGTAGGCCAGTAGCCTAATGCCTCGGTGCTTTCTAAACCGCAGTAAATATTTGACCAATTTTTTCATGAGTAGTATATATCGGATATAAACAAAGACATAGACGAATAAATATATTTGTAAGCATGCTGCTACCGTTTTTTCGTGTAACTGTGGAGTACTTACGGCCTGACGCGATCAATAGCAATCGCCCACTTTGACCTCCAACAACGCATGTACTATTCAAGCTACAAGCCTGTCATTCACACCAATTTAGGTTTACACTAATAGCTTTCTAAGGCACGTCGATCGACAATATCGCATGAACCGTTTATATTTTAGAAATTCGTTGCTGGGTATTACTTGTATAATTTACAGTCGGACACTGAACTTTGAACTAATAAAGATACTTTCAATATTATTACACCATCAGAATCGTCGTGCAAATAATGGTAATGTACATGTTTCTTTTTAAGGTATCATGATTCCTCTGGCTATTATTAATTTCTACATGAACTGTGAAATGTCTGCCATTATGGTTTCACCAAGTCCGCCATCTCCGGCATGCCTGGCATAAAAATCACCTTCATCGGCACAAAGCACAGTCCTCGACACAGTGTCAACATGGAATTCCCAGCCACTCGGTCGGCCTGGACCACGTGCTGGGGCTCCCCCTCTTGCCCTGGGTAATGTTCGGCACCACGCCGTTGGTGACGAGCCCTGGCCTGCCGAGCGGCCTGTACGGCCGCGCCAGCTCCAAACTTAGAACATTTTCAGAGCGCCACAACTCACCCGTTACGTCACAAACTGATCCATAGATTGAAAATTTTCATAGGCAGCCTATGTGTTGCATCACACTCTGTCATAATGTGTCACCACGATAAACGCTTGCGGCATACACAGTAAAAATATAATGAAGTGATTGAAAGGCTTTTCACCCATTACAGAGGTGGACATACCCTAACGGTAAGAGGTTATACCTAGGCGTTTAGTCAAAATATCCATTTGCAGTGTACAGTGGCTGCGGAGTAAATATTTAGGTGAAAAATGGCTTAGTGAGTAACGCTATTTTATCATCTGTAAGCGTTGTTCGATAAAAACCCAATTGTAAATTGGTAAAGAAATGGCAGTCTAACAACTAGCTCTTAATCTAGAGAAATATAAAGCTGTACACTCAAAGAAACATAACATTTTAGTTGCTTTTTATTGTACGACTTAGGGATCACAAAAGCACCAGTCTTGTCGTTATTGCTGTAGAATATGAACGAACAAATAAGGTCAGTTGTAGGTAGAGTAAATGACGTGCCTAGATATATTGATAGGATACTGCAGTTTTTAGGCAAAATCTGTTGAAACACTTTTGAACAGATCGTAACGAAGTACTGCTCAACTGTGCGGGTTCCATATTAGGTCAGACTAATGAGTTATCTTGAGACGTACAAAGAAGTACGGTGTAAGTGGCCAAGCAATGAACAGAAATGCTGAAAATCTTACCTAATAGACACTGCAAGAAACACGTCACATATAACTGGGAAACTGGAACTGTTGGTAAACTACTGCACGCGCTGGGTGTTTCCGGAGGCCACCCACTCGAACTTGGCAGTAGGCACGCACGCAGTTAAATGAGCATGCTGTCACTTTCAGTTACTGCAGGAGAGAGAAAGAATGTCTGAGGGCCACGTCACAGACGTGTTATCGAAAAAGCAAGTGACTGTCTGAGAAAGGTGCAAGCGGTTACGGAACCATGTTGCATTCCGCTGGGATCGACTGCCATCCAGAATGCACCGCCGTCACATTTACATGAAATGCTGGGAGGAGGTATTACTTCCTACCAAATGAAGGACGACTTTTTTATTCAGTTATCAGTTTCACTGGTTTGATATGGCCTGCCAGGAATTTCTCTCCTGTGCCAACCTTTTCATCTCATAGTAGCAATTGCACCCTATGTCCTATTATTTGCTGGATGTATTCCAATCTCTGTCTTCCTCTACAATTTTTATCCTCTACAGATCCCTCTAGTACCATGTATGTATGTATGTTTGTATTGAACTGGGCACCTAAAAACGACGGAGAGGCTTCGTCCCGGCCACAGCCCTCAGTGGTATACAACCCAACAGGCTACAACAGTCCACTCACCCCACCGCCGCCCCACACTGAACCCAGGGTTACTCGTATTGTGCGGTTCGGTCCCCAGTGGACCCCGCCGGGGTACACCAGACAAGTGTAATCCCAATGTTTGCGTGGTAGAACAATTATGGTGTACGCATACGTGGAGAAAGTGATTGCTCAGCAATCGCCGACATAGTGTAACCAGCCCGCATTCGTCGAGGCAGATGGAAAACCGCCTTAAAAACCATCCACAGGCTGGCCAGCATACCGGACCTCGACACTAATCCGCCGGGCGGATTCGTACCGGGGACCGGTACGCCTACCCTCTCGGGAAGCAGTGCGTTAGACCGCACGGTTAGCCGGGCGGGCTTCTAGTACCATGGAAGTTCTCACCTGATGCCTTACCAGATGTCCTATCGTTCTATCCCTCCTTTTTGTCAGTGTTTTCCGTATGTTCCTTTCCTTGCCGATTCTACATAGAACCTGCTCATTCCTTACCGTACCAGTCCACCTACTTTTCAACATTCTACTGTAGCACCATATCTCAAAGAGTTAGATTCTCTTCTGTTATGGTTTCCCCACAGTCCATGCATGAGTGCCGCACAATGCTGTGCTCCAAACGTACTTTCTCAGAAATTTCTTCCTCAAATTAAGACCTACATTTGATATTAGCAGACTTCGCTTGACCAGGAATGCCGTTTTACCAGTGCTAGTGTGCTTTTTATGTTCTTGCTCCATCCGTGATATGATACCTAGGTATCAGAATTCCGTAACTTCGTCTCCTTCGTTATCCCCAATTGTAATGTTAAGTTTCTTGCTGTTTTCATTTATGCTACTTCTCATTACTTTGGTCTTTCTTTAATTTACTATCTATCCGTATTCTGTACTCATCAGACTGTACATTCCATTCAACAGGTCATGTAATTCTTCTTCACCTTCACTGAGAACAGCAATGTCATCAGCGAATCCTATCATTGATATCCTTTCACCCTGAATTTTAATACCACCCTTGATACTTTCTTTCATTTCTCTCATTGCCTTTTTTGATGTACGAATTGAATAAAAAGTGTGAAAGACTACATATCTGTCTTACACCCTTCTTAATCCGAGCTCTTCGTCTTCCATTGTTCTTGTTCCCTCCTGGTTCTTGTACATATGGTATATTGCACGCCCTACCCTATACCTTAACTGCGTTTTTCTCAGAACTTCGAACATCTTGCACCATTTTATACTGTCGAACGCCTTTCCAGGTCGACAAATCCTATGAACATGTCTCGATATTTCTTCAGTCTTGCTTCCATTATCAACTGTAACGTCAGAACAGCCTCTCTGCTGCCTTTACCTTTCCTAAGGCCAAACCGATCGTCATCTAACTTGGATGCATGAGCTGTTAAGCTGATTGTACAATAATTCTCACACTTGTAGGCTCTTGCTATCTTATGAATTGTGTGGATGATGTTTTCCCGCACGTCCGATGGTATATCGCCAATTTCGTACATTCTACACACCAACGTGAATAGTCGTTTTGTTGCCATTTCCCTCAATGACTTTAGAAGTTCCGATGGAATGTTATCTATCCCTTCTGCCTTATTTTATCTTAAGTCTTCTAATGCTCTTTTCAATTCTGATTGTAATACGGTATCCCGTATTTCTTCCCTGTTGTATCCTGCTTCTTCTATTGCGTCATCAGGCAAGTCTTCCTCATAGTAGAGGCCTTCAATGTGCTCTTTCCAACTATCCGCTGTCTCTTCTGCATTTGACAGTGGAACTCCATTTAACTGTTAATGTTATAGCTCATGCTTTTAATTTCATCGATGGTTGTTTCGACTTTCCTATATGCTGAAACCATCCTTCCGACAATCTCTTCTTTTACGATTTCTTCACATTATTCATGCAGCCGTTTCGTCTTAGCCTACCTGCACTTCCTATTTATTTCATTCCAGAGTGACTTGTATTTCTACTAGGTCTACAACTTTGCTTCTGCCGTTTTTTCTCGAAGTTCGAGTCTTCATTGTGAAAAACATACAAAAAAATTACGATTCAAAATATTGGCCGTCGCTGATTACTGCTTTCTCCTAGCTTTAGGGTAGCATACGAATCCTGCAGGGTATAAACTGGGCATCTTTCGAGAGGAGCCATGAATCAGTCCAATTTTGCACTTATTCATATGACCGCAAGTGCTAGTCAGTTAGGTTGTGTGCCATAGGTCGAGAAAGGTGGCAGTGAGAGGGAGGAATATTCGGAGAATACAGCTGGTGGGCTAGAACTTCCCATTTCAACGTTTCAAGTATGATTTGACGTGATTTTCAACTTGGGGTCGTGCACTGTCTTGCAGCAGAATCATCTTTTCATGACTATCTCTGTATTGTGGCCGTTTGTCTTTTAGTGATCGGCTCAAACACATCAATTGCTTTCGATAACGACCTCCTGTGATTGTTCTCGTCGGTTGCAATAGCAACGAAAGCTTTATCTCTTTCACAACCATGCTGGTCTTCAACGTCAAAATCACCGTTCTTGAAGCATGGAAATCATTTTCTGCAAAGTTCTGTCACTAACAGGCGTCTCTTCATAGGCCTTACCCAGCTTTTTATGAGCCTCAGCCGCATATTTATTCATATCAAAGCAGAAACTTAAAACCTCCCCCAGATGACGAGAATTGGACGCGTAAGTTGACATATTCAGCCGATAATAACTTTAACATGCAATCAAAATTCGACTAATATTTTGACGGTGTTATGTTCTCAGATGCCTAAGCTCAGTGTATAACACTTACGACCTACGACTTGCGCCACTACTATCCACTAATGCCGTCTATTGCAAAACGGTGGAAGCAAAGTTGTAGACCTAATACATTCCTGAATTTCCCTGAACATTTTTGTACTTCGTTCATTTATCGATCATTTGAAGTATTTAATATGTTATCCATGGTTTATTCACAGTTGCCTTCCTCGTAACCGCGGTTTTCTTTCCGACTTCTGTGATTGCCCTCTTTAGAGATGCTCATTCCTTTTCAACTGTACTGCCAATTGAGCTAGTAATTATTGCAGTGTCTATTGCATCAGACAACTCCAGGCGTACCTCTCCATTCTTTACTACTTCTGTATCCCATTTCTTCGTGTACTGATTCTTCTCTCTTAAATTTCAGCCTACTCTTCATCACTACTAAATTGTGATCTGATTGTGTATCTGCTCCTGGGTACGTCTTACAATCGACTACCTGATTTCGCAATCTCTGCCTGACCATGACGTAATCTAACTGAAATTTTCCTGTATCTCCTGATCTTATCCAGGTACCTCTTCTCTTGTGACTCTTGAACAGAGCATTTGCTATTGATATCTGAAATTTATTGCAGAACTCAAGTACTCTTTCTCCTCTCTCATTTCTACTACCAAACTCATATTCTCCAGTAGCCGTTTCTTCTACTCCTTTTCCTACAAACGCATTCCAGTCCCTTACGACTATTAGGTTTTCATCACCCTTGACGAGTGTATTACCCATTCAGAATCTTCATATGCTTTCTCTATCTCTTTAACCTCTGCTTGCGACGTCGGCATGTTTACCTGAGCTAGTGTCGTCGGTGTTGCGCCGATGGCTATTCTAACGAGAAAACCCCTATCTCTGAACTGTTCACAGTAACACAGTCTCTGCCCTCCTTTGCTATTCAGAACGAATCCTACTCTCGTTATACCATTTTCCGCAGCTGTTGATATTACCCTGTACTCATCTGATACGAAATTCTTGTCTTTCTTCCATTTCACTTAACTGACCTCCAAAAAATCTAGATTGTCTCTTAGCTGTCCCTTTTCAGATTTTCTAGCTTTCCTACCACATTCAGACTTCTGAAATTTCACCCCCCCCCCCCCCCCCCCCGTAGAACCAATTGTTGGTCATTGGTCATTCAATCTCTTTCTCGTTGTCACATACCCCTTCACAGACCCCTCCCAGAGATGCGAATCGGGGACCAGTCCGGAATCTGTTGCCAATGGAGAGAGCATTAAGGAACTTTTTCAATTACAGGCCACATATCCTGTGGATACAGATTGAACCGTGAATTTACTTTCAAAATTTTTTCTTAAAGAATGTACTTTATTTACTAGCGATTCATCAAGAACATTAACACATTTAGTCACACTAGGTGAGCGTGGAAGTAGTTGCCAGGGAGTAACTGATGATAATGAAATGACCTGTAACAAATGGGAGTTTTATTCATAAAAGCCTTTTCAAAAACAGATTTAAAATTTATAAGCAGAAAAGCACCCTCGAAATGTCAAGTTACACTTCTATTTAGAGGCAGAAAGAACAATACTGACAGTATGAGCCTTCGGGCTGAGAACCTTGCCGCTCGCATTCAACACGGCCGTAGTCACGACCGCTCACAATAACCTCTGAAAGACTACACTGGTGCAAATCTGCAACACACCAGATTACTTTAAACTAAAAATTTTTACAACTCACACAAACACATTAACTATGCACCCCGTAAGAGGGATGGAAATGGTACAAACACTCACACTAAGAAATTATTTGCCACCGAAAGTGCAATTTGTTTTTAAAAGGACTCTTACGGTGAAAGGGTGGCAACTTTATAAAAATGACTATTTAAATAAAACCCATGAAATTCAGACTTACATAAAATGTACAACATGCTCAACATTACACATATACAGCCTCGCAAGATGATAGGCAAGATAAAAACATATTTCAGGAATTAGGCCTTTACACCTTAATTCTATAAATTCGTTAACACCGAATCCGACAAACATGACAGAGGCAGCTAGTAACGTACGGCAGACCGACAGAAAGACAGACGGACAGACACTAACTGCCTAACAAATGCGGACGGGAGACAGACAATCAAGCTGGGAACGAGAGACTGACCAAGAAAACAAGTAGAATTTAACAGGTAAAAGAAACAACATATCACGAATCACTTAACTCGTAATAAACTGCGATGTCTGGCGAAGACCTGGCGCGGCACCCCAAAACGCTCTCACTAACCGTCCGCTGCCAGCCGCTTCAACGGACTCAGGAAGGCGCGCCGATCTCCCGTCTCACGGCGTCGCAGCTCGGCCCGGCCAGACCGACGTCGTGAGTTGACTCCTGTTGCTCTCGTGTCGGCCGCGAAGCCACTATCCCTCGCTATACGGCGCGGCCCACTGGACTCACGTGGCGACCTCACATGCGCCGACGCTCAAGACGGACAAGTCACCCTGTGTCCCAGTGCACGACCGACCAGCCGATCGATCCAACCGCCAGTGACCGTTGCCTGAACAAACTCGAGCAGACTGGCGGCCTAAAACATACTAGCACTCCGGACGACAGACAGACACTGACTGCCCCACACTGACCCAGCTGAGCAACTGACAAGACTCGCCCCGACTGACTGACTGCCGAGCTCATAGCGCCCTTTAAATGAACAGTCAACTTTTCCCCTTTCCCACCAGTGGGAGACACCAAAGCTGCGATTGCCACAGCGGCGCCACCGCCAGAAACGGAAGGCGACTGCTTTACACTACGCGCTGCGGCGCGCTCTTCAAATCAGCAAATTTTACCACGGTTCACACATTATCTGTCTTTTAATACAGTGGTTGTCATTGCCTTCTGCATTCCTCATGCAGTTGATCATTGCTGATTCTTCCGCCTTTAGTGCCAGCTTCCCACCCAGAAGTCAAGACAGTGCCCTGAACCCCTATCCGCTCCTCAGCCCTCTTTAAAACGGCCGTTAGCTGAATGATGGTGACTTCTTATGGCGAAAGTCTTCTGCCGCAATTGCTGATGATTTTTATTCGACATTTAAGCGATGGCGGGGTTTGAACCCGGGAACGAGGCCGTTTTGATAAGTAATCAAAAGTGCTACCCCTAGACCACGGGTCAGTGAAAGAGCAGTTTCAACCAACGGGAGCTGTGTTGTATGTTTGTGATCATGACGTGAATATCGGCGAATCAATAAGCTCCTACGTTCCTTGCTTCTCAAAACTTTCGGCACTCCTTGCGCATGTTCAGTCTCTTGGATCCGGAGTAGGGTGCAGCATACCGAACACGTATGGGCGACCCTTTCTCTTATAAATTCGACCTTATCAGAGATTTGGACCCAGAACCTCTCGCACCCAAAGCGTGAATAAAGCACCCCCGCCCCGCATTTTTTAAGAAACCTTCCCGGTGCCCAAAGGGAGAGGTGGGGGCAAAGTGTGCAGTGGTCACAACCCGAGGCCTGGCCTCCACGTCCCGTTCCCACCCTGAAGGAACCAAGGAAAGCGTATGGAACGTGGAGTAGAGGTACAGTGAACATCGTTTATTTATTTATTTTCTTGTAACATTAATACCACCGAGAATAGCAGGAAACCGGCTTCGCGAGGAGGGCGTAGCAAGACTTAAGACACATTGAGACTATTGACGTATAGTTTATCCGAGAAGAACATTCGGATGACCAGAGAATATATCGATTCTAAGCGTGGAAGAGGCGGCTATCAACTCTTTATGGTAGGAACACCCCAGCCCTGCGGTGGGTTAAGAAAGACACTGCAAGGGAAATTGGAAAAAAAATTGTCTGTATTTAGGATTGCGGACAACCGCACAATGGAGTTCATTAAGGAAAAATCAAGGATACTTTTCTTGCCATCAGCAAACAAGTAGTGAGTTGCGTGGCCACAAATATATTTCAGAGAGTTCGTCTTCGCTTGCGGGAAGTACCCGTGTCCAGAAAGAGGAGCAATTGAGTAGGTCTCTGATGAGGAGTCATACGGGTAACTAGGGACAACAACCTGTCGCACAAAGAACCAGACACATCCTGACAATCTGCACATCAGGCGCTGCTCATCTGTGTCTAAAACATCACAAGTGACACACAACGCGCTATCTGCGAGGTGAACCCTTTGAAGGCGTGACCAGCAATCTTGCTTCCCATTGACAGTAAGGTACCATGAGGGTTGAACGTCAGTGTCAAGATAAGGAACGCACACCGATCGCAATCGGCACGCCAGTCGAATTGGGGATGCTTCCACTCAACCACATTAGGTGACCTGTGCTGCAGAAGGAAACCGTAGATGGCATTCGTGGATATCAAGTCCGCTGGCAGTATCACGGTACAGACGTAGCTCAGTTCGAGGGAAAAGTGCCGGAAGTAAGAGAACGGCGGCGGGACTTCCGAAAGCTGGATAGGTGCTGAGAGAGAGTGTGGTGCAAGGGTTTCCAGCAATAGGCTGGTAAGGCACTTAGGACAACGGCGCCACAACGCCGTGTGATAGCCAATGAAAAGCGCTGCTGCCCTGTCAGGCACATGGCACAGACCCAAACCGCCTCTGCACCGCGGGAGGGTGAGGGTCTGGTACCGTATCTTGAACAACAAGCCTTGGCAAACAAATTAACCCAATGCCAGTAGCAAGCGGCGGAACAGGAAATGTCTGTGCTACTTGCGGGAAACGGACGCCAAAGAAGGTAGATTGCTCGTAAACGGTGATCGAAGAGCCCAGCTAGTAGTTGGGGAAGTATGCGCCGGAAGTTGAGAGCAGCAGCTGAGGACTGCAATTGAGGGCAATTGTCCGACGCGAATCACTTGCAAATGGTTCAAATGGCTCTAAACACTATGGGCAGGCTTTGCATAGAGCACCAATTAAGAAAGGGCATCACGGCGCCGGCGACAAGTTGTCCTTGTGGACTCCATGAACTGTCAGCAATCGGGTGAAGTAAGGTGGATGGTGTTCATTTTCCATGGTACACGGCCGCGCCACATCCTTTGGCGGCAGAGATTGATGGCACAGGTAAGTGCCTCATGGTCAGAGAACGCAATGGGCCAGACTTTGGCAGCCTGCACCCCACTGGTAATATCGTGGGAGATGTAAACACCATCGAGTCGGCTGGAAGAATGGCTTGTGAAATGCGTAAACCCCGAACGATCGCAATGAACATGCTCCCAAGAATCCACTAGGCTAGCGTGACGTGGTAGTTGGTCTTTGGGTGCCTGGGTGCAGTTGAAATCGCCTCCCGTGATCAATGCATCCTGTCGACCCAGGAAGAGAGGCGTGACTGTTTCTGAGATGAAGATGGAGCATAGACATTGACAATCCTAATGCCACTAAATGTGAGAGCCACACCTTTGACATCAGGGAGATAGGGAACTGCATCAGAAAGGATTCCGTCACGTAAGAGGATCGCCACCGACTACCAGTAGAGGAAGCATGACACACATGTACTGTAAAGCCTTGGGGATCACAGAAAGTTGCCGGCGGCTGTGGCCGTGCGGTTCTAGGCGCTTCAGTCTGGAACCGCGCGACCGCTACGGTCGCAGGTTCGAACCCTGCCTCGGGCATGGATGTGTGTGATGCTTGTTTGAGTAGTTCTAAGTTCTAGGGGACTGATGACCACAGATGTTAAGTCTCATAGTGCTCAGAGCCATTTGAACCATTTTGAAGCCTCACAGAAAGTTGCAACGTGCACTTTCTGAAGGAGAGCAACTTCAACGTCCATAGCATGTCAAGGAGTAAAGCCAGTTTGTGGCGTACGCGAAGGTATTAACATCGACCGTCGCTATGTTCTTTGTTGTTGTTGTTTAACGTCCCGTCGACAACGAGGTCCTTAGAGATGGAGCGCAAGCTCGGGTTGGGGAAGGATGGGGAAGGAAATCGGCCGTGCCCTTTCAAAGGAACCATCCCGGCATTTGCCTGAAACGATTTAGGGAAATCACGGAAAACCTAAATCAGGTTGGCTGGAGACGGACCGTCGCTATGCAATAAGTCTGAAAAGTTGCCATCGCCAGGAGGACGGGCGATTAAAACATGGGGGGAAGCACAGAGAACTCTCTGTTCGGCCCCCGTGGACGGGCTCATCACTATGACTGGGAGGGAGCCGATCCCACCAAGGTGTACACCTCCAGAATGTCTCCGCATTGATGACGTCCGCCCATATTCAGTGAAATACTATCAGAGGAGCACCTACAGGTAGCTTCGGACACAGAGAGGAAGGGAAGCGAATCAGACGCAGGCAGCGGAAGGCCTGTGTCCGCAGGAGGAGGTTGGCTGGAGATGGAGGCGGAAAAGGACGTCGCGTCGTCAGGTGCCAGGGCACCACAGGACGCGTACCATGAATAGCAGGGTAGTCATCCTGTACAGACGTCCGATGGAGACAGCTGTCAGGAGGATACAGCGATGTCTCTTCCGCTTTCGCGGTGACTGTTGCTTCGTAACATGCCGTTCCATGTTGGACGGCGGGCAATTGCCGTCCGACATGTGGCCAGATGGCAGAAAAGCGGAGGTCGGTACAGCTGCATGATTAGCAACCATGGGGGCGGGGCAGACAGCTTATGCCTGCTGACGGTCATCATTTAATTGTACTGCCTCTGGCAGAAGTGTAGGAGAGACAGGCGAAACGTTCATTGCGCCGTCGAGGGGATTTGACGCCGGTACCGATTGCAGCTGGCAGCACCGCCGCAGACGCATACGACAGAGGCAATACAGCGGGCGCCGCAGGAAGAGCGGCGTCTCAATCATTCTACGCCGGAGACATTCAGAATGGTCATGGCCTTCCTGGGCACAACCTGAACAGGTACTAGGCTGGCCATAGTATATGAGGACAGCCCTGCATCCGGCAGTTACCCTTATCATCATTTCATCCTCATCTCAGGCACGCAAGTCCCCCAATGTGACGTCGACTGCAACAAGACTTGCACTTGGCGGCCGAACTACCCCGGATGGGGCCTCCCGGCGAACAAGGCTATGCGCTTATTTTCATTTTTTTTAGTGAGATCGTGCCAGTATAGACCTTCTAACATTGTGCAAACGGATGTACAGTCACAACGATTAAACAAAATGAAAAGTTGTAAAATAAAACGAATATATCCTACGGCAGATCCTGTCAAAGTTTTCGAAATCCCGAACTCATATTTATTTCGCTCTTATTTCACTACGAGAGTAGTGTAGTTATTTGCGTCATCGTTAAGTTTGATCAAAGCCTCGTAATTTGTTAGGCGACCCCTTGTCGAATTACCAAGCGCCGGCCGATGTGGCCGTGCGGTTCTAGGCGCTTCAGTATGGAACCGGGTGACCGCTACGGTCGCAGGTTCGAATCGTGCCTCGGGCATGGATGTGTGTGATGTCCTTAGGTTAGTTAGGTTTAAGTAGTTCTAAGTTCTAGAGGACTGATGACCACAGATGTTAAGTCCCATAGTGCTCAGAGCCATTTTGAATTACCAAGCGATACTGTTTTCCGCTTGTGCTAGTAACAGATATATTGGAAGACGATATCTTGAGATACTCCATGCTGCTCATAAAGGGAGGCTGTTTACAAAGGCATGGTGCATTGCAGTCAGATGATGACTGCCGTGATAAGAGCAGCTGATCACAATCGGATGACGATTACTATGGTAAGAGTATCTGACCGTTTTAACAACTCATTGCAACGATAATCTTGAACAGAACCATCAGTGACTCGACTTGAAGCGAGAATGCACCCACTACGTGTTTGCGTGTCCACCGTGCTAACTGCATTAGAAAGTCGCACGACGCCCAACAGCAGTGACGATTATCGGTGCTTAAACAGGGATGTCGTTGACTGAATATAGCGCTATACAAACAGTACCGTAGTCGCCACAGGCATCTGAGGGAAATGAGAGAAGAGCCAGTGGCGAACAGAGGATAATTGATTGCCGTTTTTGGCAAGCTTCGCTTCAGCTAGTGGCACTGTGATCGCCGGATCTGTTCCCGAAGGCTTCAGAGACGGAGATTCGAGTTTTCCCAGATTATACTGCTCCATCATACGATGTATTCGCTTTCAGTAGCAGTATGCACCGTGCACGACGCACCTGATACGGAACGTTGCATTTCTCAGTGGTCAACGGGACACCAGCAGTATAACGGCAGAGCAGCGTGACTGTTCCTGTCCCACAAGCAGATATCCTGTCTTCTTCAGTCACTTCACTCTTATACAGAGAACCTTCCTAATTACATGAGTACAAACTCTGTGCAGCTTCCAGAATGAAATGAAACATATTTTGTGGCCATTCGATATTTATCACCAACCTACTCCAGTATACATCAAGCGAGTGTCGAACACAAATGCATGATTACTCCTTGTGCCGCGTAAATGCTTCACGAGAGTAAGAGTTCGAGTAAGGCAGTATTATGATTGCTTCTTCCATTAGTTGCTAAATGCGTGAAAGACCCTGAAGAATGGGTGTCAGCTTCGCTGATGAGAATATTGAGGTCCGATGGGAGCACACGATTTTATTTCCTTGTGGAACTTGGACTCACAGTAAACACTTGGAGATAGTCCTTAGACCGGTGTAAAATCCACCTGTATGTTGTTGAGACCGTTTTTCAAGATTTTGTTTTTCCCTACCGTAAAAATGGTGTCCAAGGAGACTTCCGGGGCCTGGTAGCCACTAATTCATATTATTCAGTGGACAGATCTGTTTTCAGTGATAAAATTCGTAACTCCGCTGCGGCTGATGAGGTTTAGCTAATGCATATTATTCAGTGGCCAGATCTGTTTTCGGTGATAAAATTCGTAACTTCGCTGCGGCTGATGTTTAGTAGTTACAGTTTGAAGTGTCTATTAATATAATTATAAACTACTTTTCCTGGCTGCCACCAGGGTCACTGAATATTATGGGCCACTCTTCAAACCCAGGCAGCTCGTAATAGCAATGGATGAAATAGAAACGAATAAAAGATTTATGTGAGCACTGTCACTTATTGATTTTCGTGAAAGGATTTTCTGTTCTACTGAAAGGAATTCAATCTCGTGAATACGTCTGAATTAAAAACAACCAAATAATTGCAATGTGTATTGGAGCAGAAAACGAACGTTAAAAGTCAATGTAACAGCAGTTGCAGTGGGACGGAGCTGTGTTACGTGTTTGTGCTCCGTCTCTTATGGCCTGAATTCCAGCGTATCAATAAATCCTGTATTCCTTGGTTCCCAATAGAGATGGGTAGTTCGCGAAGGAACGGGTGCAAAGGAACGGTTCACCAAGAAGGACGAAAGGACCGAGGAACGAATTCCAAGGAAAGATCGGTTCATAGTTCACTTCGGTCGCGGCGATCACTTCGGCAGTTCTCGTTCCAGCCTCGGTCGCGTGTTCGTCTCAGTCTCGGTCTCCCTCGGCCGCACTTGTCATTCATCGCATGACCACCTGTCTCAGTTCCACTGCCGACTGCTCCTAGTTAGTTCAGTATCCAGTTGTTCGTTTCGTTCACTGCGCTCGCCTATTTTACATTTGTTCCAAACTGTTCTTGCACTTGTTTCTGGCTATTCAGCGTCCACGACCGGTAATCAAAAAGTATTTTATAGTTACGTAAATTACATAAAAATTACGTTGTGTGTTATAGGTACGTCTTTTCAGGTAACAAAAGGGCATATCAGCTCACTTCATCATATCGATGAACAGCAGAAGACATACTTATAACAAGGCAAGTTTTTTTTTGTTATTCATATATTTTTTGGTTTCATCGACTTGATTTAGCAGCTAACTTTCAACAATTTACTTAATTTTTAGTGTAAGAACATTTATATAAAACGATTTTCGTGTATCTTTCATATACAAAACATTACATTTAGGAAGGCTCTAATTATTTTAAGTTTGGTTGTTTCCAATTTGCATTACCTGCTAGTTTGGTTTCTTTGGGAAAAAAAGTGGGTTGTGGGTCATTTTGGCTCAGTAGGAAAAGCGGTGCCTCTCCCTTTGAAAAGACATGGGTTGCCATAAAATCGTATTTACTTATTATCTCAAAAACATTTGTTCAGAAGGAGCTTTCAAACCAAAAACTTTATTACTGCGAACTTAATTATTATTATCATTGCTGCATTAACTTTAATAATGCAACATAAAAACCTAATTTTTACTAAGCGTGTGACGCAAGTATGAGAAAAACACATTTTATTCTATGCTTCCATAAAGTCTCTACTTCGCCTACGAACTCAGAGACAACGTGAAGTATATATAGGGTGTAAACGATTATTGTTTACAACTTAGCATAGTTATGTAGTGGAAGTCGAATCGAAGAATTTCATACAAGACACTTTTGGTCTATTAAGTTGGGAAACAGACACCAACAGGTTTACAAGACTACATAAGCTATAGCCGATGCGCGTCGCGTGAGATTTTCATGTTCTCTTCTCCAGTTCTCTACACATCGTCATCGATTGTTTCGCATAGGTTGCTTGCATTAGCTTGGTTTTTCTTCACTGCCTAATTATTACATGTTTGTCTGTTTGTTGTATCTGCTCGTAACGGGCAACACATCGTCTGTTAATTGGCGAGCAGTCTGTACTCGGGGCCGGTTCTCCGTGCGCAACCGTATATTATTTCCCTGCGATCAGCCACACAAGGCTGCGGTTGGCTAAACGAGAGGTTCTGCAGAATCACAGAAATTACTTCTAAACGTGTGTAAGAATTTTGTAATGAATAAAAACTCTATACTCCAGGGGGGAGGCAAGTCCCCCTCTTGGTGCCCTCCATTCTTCAGTCAACTACACTATTAGTTTTCAGTTTTTCATAAGAACCATATACCAAGCACAAATGAACGATGAACGAGTAAAAATGAACGGTCTCCAAAAAAGAACGATCAGCGGTGAACTAGTTCCCAAGGATGAACGAGTTTGCCCATCTCTAGTTCCCAACGCTTTCGGCATTCGTTGTGGAGTTGGGTGCAGTATACCGAATACGTATGCTTGTCTACCTCTTTTCTTAAGAGGGAGGATCGGAGTACAAAAACTCGGGCTCGTCCGGGATTTGAACCCGGGACCTCTCGCACCCTAAGCGAGAATCATACCCCTAGACCAACGAGCCATGCTGAGACCGTGTTCTTGTACGATGTAGAAAACACAGAAAGTGTGACCCACTTCCGTGCAACAGGCGGCACGCAACTGCTGCTGCTGTGGTCGCCAACACTGGCTGCCAGCTCAGCAGCGAAGGCGACGCTGCTGAATAATGCCGTGCTGAGTCTGACCGTCCCTACTTCAAACTGGCAGGAAGTAAGCATATGAGAGAGCAATGAAAGCCAGCCAAGAAAAGTATTTATGATCTATGATGTGTGCCCCTTCAACTGAATCGTTTGTTTCTTACTACTTCTTCCTGTTGGTCATAACGTTTTCCTTATATCTTTCTGAACGTCAAGGAATGTATCCTCAAACATCGTGGGCCTCCAGGCCTGCGATCGGCAGCGACATAGCTATTGCCCTGGAAAGTGATCTGAACACTTGCCGAAGGCGGCCGCATCGTCGTGTGTACACCCTGCATACACGGAGGAGCGTAGCAATAATGTACACTTCGGTATTCTTACAATTGGAGCTCCACACAACGCTACACGCGCACACTTTTACAAAATTTATTGACTAACCTGCCGCTTTCACTCTCGTCACTTCACGTTAAAATGAATGTAGTGTACCTTCTTGGGGGCTACGTTGTCTATTCGCAGAGCACTCGTTTATTTAGGTATCTGTTAAAAACAAATGTCATAAACAAAATAATTTTTCTTATATTGCATTTATGACGGGCAAAAGCTGCGATGCTTTCGAGATGTTGGTAATTTTTTTTAATTTCCTAATTTACAACATTTATGCATATCTGAAGAAATAAGGCAATAAGCTTATTTTAATAAGTGATACTTAATTGGCGACCAAATTCTGCAACAAGTACCACTTCAAGTTAGTGTAAAAATACATTATAATGAAATAACTTTGTACGATAGATCAACACGTAAAACGTCACATCCAAGCTAACAGTTGCTCAAGAAAATTTACATCAAAACCGGATGGTTTCTGCACATTTGATGAATTTCAATGTTTTCCTCTTGCAAAAGTCATCAAATGTGCAGAAATGTTTTTATGTAAATATTCTTAACTGAGACAGTTGCCTTGGCTGCGACGTTTTACGTTTTAACCTACCCGACTAAGATTTTTTTATTCTAATGTTTTTTAACGTCTACCTGAAAATGGTACTTGTTAAAGAAATCAGTCGTCAATAAAGCATTATTCACGAATTTCTTCAAATGTATAATATATGAGTGCTGTGGACAGCTTAAGATGGTTCAAATGGCTCTGAGCACTACGGGACTTAACATCTGAGGTCATCAGTCCCCTAGAACTTAGAACTACTTAAACCTAACTAATCTAAGGACATGACACACATCCATGCCCGAGGCAGGTTTCGAACCTGCGGCCCTAGCAGTAGCGCGGTTCCGAACTTCGGACCTAGAACCACTCGGCCACCGGGGCCGGCGGAAACTTGAGACGTGAGTAAAAGGAGCTCAGCACGTCACTTGGTAACATCACATTTGAGTGTTTATGGCACGTTGCAGGAAGGGCTACTGCATCCTTATTATCAACAGAGAGTCAGCTTCTTCACGAAGCACACTACCCATGCAGAGCTACACTCTTCGCCTGGCCCTTAGAACAGTGTGAAATCAACACAGAGTTTAAAACTTTCTGACAGATTGAAACTGTATGCCCGACGTAGACTCGAACTTTAGCTTTTCACAGGCAAGTTCTCTACCAACTGAGCTAGCCGTCCTCACAGCTTTACTTCGACCAGTACTTCCCCTCCTACCTTCCAAACTTGACAGAAGTTTTCCTGTGAACTTACAGGACTAGCACGCTAGGAAGAAAAGATATTGCGGAGACATGACTCACAGTTGTAATCTGCCAGGAAGCACACTCCGCTGCAGAATGAAAATCTCGTTCTGGAAACATCCACCGCCTGCGAGGCGGTGGCTGTACCAGGGATCAAAACTCCATTTTAATTTTTATGTTTTGACGCCTTGTAATCATCAATGAGTTAATTCGTCCTTACATTGCGTAAATTTACTTTTTACATACTTTTATAAAGAAGATGGGCTAGTTTTTATAATGATGTATCATACGGTAAAGTGGTTCCACCACCACACTAGTCCATTGTAAATTTTATTACGTCTATAGGCTTCGTTCATTTGGTAGAAAATTGTAGATGCCATGTTTGAAAGTACTAATCCTATCTAACTGCAAAAGCTTGCTCTACTTAAGGTAGCCGATGTCAGTAAACAGATAGACGTATCTAACGTTTTGTGATATATAGGATGACTTTTAACGTGTGGCTTTCATTTGGCAGGTTATGAAGATGGCTTAAAGAAAATAGGCGTAAAATTGCATTAGTGCAAAAAAAAAGAAAAAAACAACGAAAAATATGAGCAGGACGCACATTCCACATAGAAAATCATGGTAAAAAACTTGATGTAGTGGAACAATTAGAAATAGTGATACACAAATAAAACGCTTCTTAAAACTTGTTGAACAAACGGAGTTTAATAGCCAAAGCTTTAACAGTAGTTGTACAAGTTTACTTTCCCTAAATGAAACAAATATTTAATGGCGTACAGTCACATTTGACATATTCAGAAATATTTGTTTATAAATGAAATTTCTGTATAATTAATTATATAACAGATTTATATCCTCTTTGAAATAATGACAGGTGCGTATTTGTGGAAATACAGCGTCATTACATTTGAAATTCTTTAACTCGTTTTGGGTTTTGAGTACAAATGTGCTGTGGAATGGAAACGTGTATATGTACATAAAAATTTCCTCATACTTTGTTTCAAACCATGTATCTACTTCTGGAAACATCAATAAGTTATTTTTCGATTTGTCTTAGTTTTTGTACACTTATATTTACCACGTAATACTTTATAATAAAACAATGTAATTCTACCAAGACTAAAATTGACCTAAATCCTAAAGAAAAGAGAATGTAGACTGTCAAGGCATCTGAAGAGGAGCCCCCAGGGCTCAAAGTGCATTGCGTATTGAAATAAAATCACTATTACGAGTGAAGGCGGTTGTTCTTTATTTTAATAAAGTTATTTCAAAAAGACACACTCTGAATATACAGTTACTAATGAAATGTGCTTTCCAAACATGTACCAGAGTAATATACATTCAAAAAAAAGTTGATGAGTAGATAACTATAAACCGTTTAGGGTAAAATTAAATTGTGGTCCGTCTGGAGAAAATTAGTCATTAGGGAGCTGTACATCTTGAAGTTCGCCAACTGAGATACATCATAAATGGGGATTTTGGAATGGTACCCCTACTTGAAGAAATACCTGCCACGCCCACAGGCACTGTAATGCAAAACATGACCCTACTGTGTGACTATTCTCTCGGCTGCAGTTGTGAATTTGTCGAGAGGTATCTCTACAGTGTCAGGGTGTGTTTGAATAAATATATCCAGTACGTACATTCACTTCCGGTTTACAAGTTTCTTGGTGGTTCCAGATTATGCCGCTTCGAATGTGTACTGCGACGACAGAGGAGGAGGAATTCAGTTATTAAATTTTCTGGTGTCTCACGAGGCGTTGGGTACAGCTAGAGTTGCACTCTACCAAAACTACAGTTCAGTAGTTTTGATACAGTACATAATGACTAGTAAATGATAGGATTTCCTGTAGTATTGGCAATATTGGTAGGGAAAGAAACATAAACGAATGTGTAAGAGAGAAAGTTGGAGCGGACACCTTCCCTTTGTTTATTTGTTTGCTTGTTTGTTTTGCACATAATCCGTATCTTATATCCTTACAAAATATAAATTGCATTTTGTGAGTAGTAAAAATTAATTGATCGCGTAACTTTAGCGCGTCTATGTAACCAGAGTGATTACTTTTGGTGCAAGCATAGCTTACATGCACAAACATAAAAATATGTGTAATGATTGCTGTTGTTTTGCACTCAACTGAAAGTTCATCATGAAGAAAGGCAAGCGTTTCCTCATTTTACTGATAATTTGAAAATTGTTAATGAACAGCAGAAACATGTTTTATATAACTTCGACAAAGCGTTGAATCGATGTTTGATAAATTTTTCTTTTGCCCTTTTTTATTTTACCTTTTTTGGGAAAATGCGTTTTCTAGCGCTACATCACAAACTTATTGTTTTCTTATTTTCTTTTACTACTGCATCCCTCTGTTCCACATTACAAATCAACAATTTTCGAATGAAATCTGAAGTAAACATTGATAAATCCAGTTTTACTATCAATACTGTTTCTTTTATGCCACGGACAGGAGGATAAATATGTAGAACAAAAATGTTCTGTAGATAACGTAGCGCTTCATATATCCTCACACTATTTCGATACACTTCACTGCTTCCAGTTACCTAACCATTACTTATTGTGTGACACTTATGGGCGCTGGAGAATGGGCAGATGATAATTGCAAGTTAATGCGCTGTCTCTCAGCTGGCTGGAGCGTGGTGCGCATCGTGTTGCTGAAGATGTGTAATAGCCTAGAGCAGGGGTCTCCAAACTATAGCCCGTGGGTCAACACTGGCCTGTGAACGCCACCAATCCGGCCCGAGGTAACGGGTCAGGCGTGTGTGGTATCCGACCCACCTGTTTTTTTTTATTATTAAAATAGGTCCTGTAACAAATATAAAATAATAATAATACATAATAATAATAATTTGTAATAATAATAATTGTTAGTTTGGATAAGTAATTGAGGGATTAAAATTTTACGCCGTGAATTTATCGAGCTTCGCACGTCCGAAGATGTACGGAACGTAGCCAGGGCTCATTATGTATTTTTTTTTGTAGACAAAGTCTGATATCTGACCTCAGCATCAATCATGAAAATGGAGTAACTAAAACTACTAAAACAAAGCAAAGCATAAGATTAAATAAACATATATTCATTTCAACATATGCATTACGATATAAATTACACTTACGTAAAATTCTAGATAAATAATGGTAGATCATTCACAAATGAGAGCGACTTATTAATTCTGCGCCTCTTTTCTGCTAATAAATATCAATATGGCTAACTGTGGAGCCGCACAAAATATTACGTCCTTCTAGGACAACGAATGACGTGAGAGTGTTGATGCCTACTGGCTGTGACAAGAGAGCGGTGTTAATTGCTTTATTTTGCATTGTCTTGTCTTAAAAAATCGATACATATAATCTAAGTTAACTAAATTAAATATTGTCTGTGCTCGAGTGCAAATGGTTCCTTAAAGTCCTTGATTATTGTGCAGATCCAATAACACAATGAGTAGAAGAAAATGTAAGAAATCCTCACCTAACGAACGATGTTTCGCATAAACGGTCTATTTGATATTTTCTTCAGTCTTTGATAACCATTCAAGAAGCACTTTCTGGCCTGGACCGGTCTCGTTGATCGCTATGATTGAAAGCTGAGTCACACTTCTCCTATAAACTACCGCTCTGTAAAGTAGAAGCTCGACAGTGCTGCATTCAGTCAGCCGTACCTATCGCAATGCGCCTCACACGGCAATTGCTATCATCCTTAACCACTGACATATAATGTAGTTGAACATTTTACTGTAATTAATTATATAGGATTTCCTGAAATTTATGGTACTGAAGTGACGTACATAGCTTAGTCACAAAATGAAATTTAGCATTGTAAAAGAGATTTATGTAACTGTAGCATCCCAACTACAGTTGTTTGCAGCTGTTGATAAAGTTTGCTAGTTGAAATTATCAGCAGGGATTTCAAATACTCAGCTGTTAGTTTTCATCTGTAAAACACTTTTTCTTATATTTCACTTTGAAGAAAATTTTTGCTCCGATGTATGTAGTGCCGAAGCCAGAGGAAACCCACGATTTATGCAACTAATGATACTGTGTGAGTGGAAGACTCGTATAAAATCCAAGCAATGATGAATTTAAATAGTCATCTTTATAAAAATCGGTACATTGTAAATCAACCATTTGCTTTTGAAATTATGGGGCAAGAGTTTTTATAGTAACTTTAAAAGAATTTCGAATAATCTTGATATCTTTTGCATTTGCATCAAAATCTTAAAATCGAGACTCAAAAATTATTTTAAAACATCCAAAGCTTCATTTGCGAAATCTACCGAAAACGGCGTCTCTGATCGCTGACTGAATGTTTGGCGTGCATTAAAATGCGTGAAACATTTTTTATTGAGCAGAGACTGGAACAAAACAATTTATGTCTAGAAAATGGAAAGATATTATAAAACATTAGAAGCTTCGTTTAACACAGGGTATTTTTCAGTTGTGTTTCTGTAGGTCAGACCAGGTGGTTTGTAGCCTGACTGTCTGTAGAAAACATTCCAGCCAGGGAAAGACAGCCTCTCCAAGTCTGACCACACCTACTGCCAAAAACCAGCCGGACATGGTTCGTAAGTCCTGAGGTGGAACTGGTAAACCATAGCAAGCTGAGGATACGCCAGGTAGGGGATAAATTATGCTCCTCTACGAAAAAAACTCAAAGAAAGTACGACTTTCGCGATGATAGGTGGAGACGACAGAAAGATGAAGATACAGCGCTCCCTCCATTTATGTACTGCTAGAGCCGTAGTCTGCAGACGTGTGTTTACAACGGTGTTGGAGCTAAGTGAAGTACTGTTTGTGCCAAGTGGACTTCTCGACTTTATACCGTATAGTTGTGAATGTGTAAAACTGCGAAAGTTTTTTACTATTACAGTTGTTAATGGCACGCCACATCTAGTTGTGAAATGTTTGGACAAGGGATTTTTAGATAATGTATTTATCTGCTTTATAATTTATTGTAAGTTATACAAAAACGATGGACAAAGTAATGACCTAAACAAAGTATGTATTTTTTTAAAATGAGGTAACAGTGATAGAGTGTAAATGCACTAAGAACCATTGAGTGGTAGAAGAAGGGTGGAGAATACGTTACAATACTGAATTACAAGAATTGATACAAGGTAGGGACATAGTAAAATGTGTAAAATCACAGCGTATACGATGGCTAGGAGACTTGGGCTTCACCAAGGGCTGTAGCGCTACTGAAGGAGAAGGAGAAGTGCTAGTGCTATTTTGGAGATCGTAGGCATTAGTTACATTCAAGAGGGGGGGGGGGGGGGCGGGCGGAGGCGGCGAACAAAATCTAAATAATAATGATAGAGTATTGTTTTGAAGTCTTAGACAAAGGTATTTTCTGGGGGGCGGGGGGCCGACGGCAGACGGGACAAAATCATATTCCGACCTTGTCATAGTCCGTAATCAGGTACCATCTTTCAGAGGACAAATATTGAAACTTGATATAACATGACCTCTACGAGAAATTAGTATTGTCAAAGTAAACAAACAGCAGCTTTTTGACATTTATATCGTATTTTCAGAACCTACTTTGGCTACATTCAAGTAGTGGAATTCGCGAGCGACATTAAGAGTGAGATGAGACCAGAAGCAAGACGCAAATTAAAAGTCAAGCACTTGATTTTTCGCAGTTGGCACCGTAAAGACACAGTAAGTATCAGTAAATTAAAGGTACCTGCGGCTCTAGCGAAGTGCAACAGGTTTGCAATTTACACGTAACTAGGAATATGATACAAAAACTTGTCTGCTAGCAAGCCTGCTAGACTATTACCCATTGCCAATCCATCATCCTGAATGTAAAACTTGTTGTTGAACGGGAAGTAGTTGTTAGATAATATAAGCTCCAGGATCTCTATGAGTTGATAGATTTCAGCTCTATCCATTGTCCCATGTTTGAGTAAGTTATTTCTTATTAAACTAATTGTTTCTTTGACAGGTATAATACAAAAACATGGGCCGGCCGCTGTGGCTGAGCGGTTCTAGGCGCTTCAGTCCGGAACCGCGTGGCTGCTACGGACGAAGGTTCGTCTTGGGGACTGACGACGTCAGATGTTAAGTCCCATAGTGCTTAGAGCCATTTGGACCGTTTGGACAAAAACATGGGCTCGTCCGGGATTTGAACCCGGGACCTCTCGCACCCTAAGCGAGAATCATACCCCTAGACCAACGAGCCGCTCGTGAGACAAAAAGCCTTTCTCTTGCGTGAGGCGCAGCGAGGCGATCCAGCTGCGCGGAGAACACGGCGCGCGCTGTGCGGCCGCCAGCGGCTCCTGTGTACCGCTCTGGCCGCCTCTCGCGAGGAAATCCGCAGCTGTGCCGCACACGTGTACAGGCCGGGCGCACGTGCTGCAAGTCTGGGAGCTTTCAGCCAAGGCTGCCTGCTTTCATAGCTGCGTGGCGTATTCCAAATTGTTGGACTTCAGCAAGTAAAATAACTTCAAAAGCAGAGAACAGAAGCAAGTTGGCATCACACAGTAATGATAAATCTACCTTAACTGCAAACTGCAGCATTAGCAGACAAAACTAATATTTTTCTTCGCTCTGCTCAAACGTTAGATGAGGAAGGAGACTGAGAGTTTCACGTCGCGTCGCCTCCAGCGTACTTTCGACATGAAACAAAAGCCCGCATTAAAAATACGAGCCTAACGCGTGAGCATTAAATTCTATTGACTTATTTTCATCCTGACTTTTATGTCTTTTAAAATGACGCCAGTTCACATTAATTTCTGTAGTTTGTCTCCTAGGGACACCGAATGCTACAAAAAAGTAAAGTCGTGGCGTGGTTGGCTGGCAGACGCCGAGATGGAGTTTCAACCGACTAATTGGAAAGCATTTTCCTATGCATCCTGCACACCGGCACCTTTCGTTATGCGAGACGTGTTTTAAGTGTATCTGATACGTGCAGGAGAATGAAGTCGGTGTGTGTAGTACGGTGTCAGGTTGCGTTGTATGATAATCAGAGGAGGAAGAAGGTGAGAGTCGGTGCCAGCACTGAAGGAGACGCCGAGCTCAACGTTCCCACCCGATGGACGGTCCACCACCGACAGTGTCACGTGCCCTCACTGCTTGAGACACTGCGGAGAGGTTAGGGATTTAATCGAGGACAAGGCGCAAAATCTAGTGGTCAGAACCCCACCACCTGCTGTGTCCTTTCGCGGAAAGACGAAGGCAAAGTTGCAAACATCGCGTGGCGTTCTTGGCCAGTTACTCGGCGACCATCGATGTCACTTATGTGCCGTGATCTGAACGGGAGGGGTGTATTCAATGAGTCAAGTGCGTTGACTATGAAATGCTACTAAAACTTTTAAGCATTATGTAGAAGCAAATTTAATTTGGTGAAGAACAGCATAAGGCCAGGTGTCTGACTTATTGAGGTCAATACACGCCATACTTGCGCTTACAATAAGGCGATCCATATGTTACGGTGAAGTATGATGCCACCTAGAGAATGCTACCTAGAAGAGCACCATAAATAGATGCGCACCCCTGCCCTTGTCCCTCTGCACGCACTGCTCAGCAGTGATGCTTCGCACGTCGACGCATGGTTGGTTGGGAGAACTTGGGAGGGGGAAGAGTGCGGCGCACATCACTAGCTACTCTTACCTGAACAGGCGGAGACGTGTGGGCAGCTGAGGTTATTGCATTTACCGTGGCTTGCGTACTCGTCAACACTCACCATAACTAAACTACTGACGTGCGAGCGCAGCCTTGGGTAGGAGCTAGTTAACAATAAAAAAAATAGTACAAGCATTCGAGCATTATGATTGTGCAATTCATCTAACAAACCATGATCTTAAATAGTTAATAATGAAAATAATGTAATTCCAGGAGTAATACCAAATGAGCACATAAAAGCTATTCGGGGTATAACGCGAGTTATGATCCCCGAAAATTTCAGAATTGCATTCGAAGTAATTACTGTGCTAGAGCCGGCCGTTGTGGCGAAGCGGTTCTAGGCGCTTCAGTCTGGAACCGCGCGACCGATACGGTCGTAGGTTCGAATCCTGCCTCGGGCATGGATGTGTGTGATGTCCTTAGGTTAGTTAGGTTTAACTAGTTCGAAGTTCTAGGGGACTCGTGACCTCAGTGATTAAGTCCCATAGTGCTCAGAGGCATTTGAACTGTGCTAGAAAAAGTAGTACGTAACCAATTTGCTGTAGAAAAATATTCATATTCTTAAACTGGAAATAAATAAATGTTTATTAACGAAAAGTATCGGAACCTTCGCTTTAGGATGATGATCTTCTGTCTGCGACGAATCGAGATGAATTTCAACTGGTGCAA
Organism: Schistocerca americana; assembly: GCF_021461395.2. Taxonomy (NCBI): domain Eukaryota; kingdom Metazoa; phylum Arthropoda; class Insecta; order Orthoptera; family Acrididae; genus Schistocerca; species Schistocerca americana. The sequence continues at coordinate 480,900,192 of NC_060120.1, forward strand.
TAACTCAATAGAGCAAGCTTGATGGTAGATCTGAATTATAGTATGACAAAAGTAATGTCTAACTATACGGGTCCAGTCCGACGCCTCTACTATCAGCAAGGATTGTGCTGAGCAGCCTGCTGTGGTGAGAATCTGTTAATGCTCGAGAGCGACAATAAAACATTATTCACCGTGATACATTTGTTATTTGTTGTTCAGCAATACAGAATTGTCTTCCCAGGGTACTAGCAGATCACTCAGGCCGTAAGTGTACAGACCCTATCAACAGTGTCAGGCACTCGTCCATCTGGCAGTAATGCTGTATAGTGGATGGCGTATGTAACAGCCGTTACGTTACGTCCGGTCGATGCCCCCTGGTGTCATAGACGGTGCAGCCCACACTGGACGACGCTGGATAGCAGCTCTACGAACTAATCTCCAAATTGTTCTTGTTAATGTCGAATACATGTGCCCAGTCTGAAGTACGCATTGTCACGCAGAATTGGACCCATGGCCTCCAGTTAAGACTTTGTTTCTCAGGCCCCCCACCACAATGTTTTAATTTGTGTCACACTCCATGAGCAGCCTGCAGACTATCGGCCGATGCTATTCGCGTCACCCTTTGGTCTTTGCTATCCGTGACCTTCTCTCTCCCCTTTGCTGTGCCGCCTGTTCCGTTGTCTTTCTCTGAGTTCCAAGTCATGTGGGCATCCCAGGGGTTGAACTGGCTGACCGTTTGGCTAGAGAAGCAGATACTTACCCCCGATTTTCTTTCTTGGATCCAGCTGTGGATATGCGAATGTACGCCAAATCTCTCTTTGCCCAAAAACGGAATTATATCTGTATCCAAGGTTCTCCGGTGTCCAGCCGGACCCGATCGTCGAAGTTCCACGATATTTCGGCGTATAACCATTCCGCAATCATCATGTGGTGCTGATGGAATTATCTGTCTGCGCTGTGTCCGTGGTATTTGTGTCCGCGGGGTGCCGAGTCGTACCCAGGCGCGGACGTCGGCGGAGTGCCGCGTGGCGGGAGGGGAGGGGGGTAGCTGCAGCCACGCGCGGTGGTAGGCGCAGTTCATTTCCGTCCGCCGTGGCGGAGGGAGCTCGCGTCCGCTCGCGCCGTGTTTAATAATGGTTTCCAGGCCTTGCTAAGTTGAAACCCGGTGTCCCCGTTGATGAGGTTATCTGTTACGCGAATTTCTATGGCCTCCTTGTAGATACTGTCCCAGTAGGCACTTGTGGCCGTCAGGATTTTTGTCTCTTCGAATTTCACTGTGTGGCCGGTTTCAATGCAGTGTTCTGCTAGTGCCGAATGGCTGGGTTGGCGTGATCGGGTGTGACGTTCGTGTTCCTTGCATCGGTCCTCGACCGTCCGAAATGTTTGGCCGATGTAGGATTTGCCACAGCCGCACGGGATTTTGTATACGCCCGCTTTCTTAAGGCCTACGTCATCTTTTGCCGTTCCTAGTAGGTCACGAATCTTTGCTGGTGGTCGGAAGACTGTGTGAATTTTGTGCCTCACCGGGTAAGCCTTAGATCACGGAATTATATCTGTTGCGCTACTCCACAGGATTAAATTCCGCACAATCAAGGAGTCTGCTGCAGTTTGGCGCTCTTCCTTCTGCTCCTTTCAAAAGAAGTCCACCGGGGTTTTATGCCGTCCACGCATTGGTCACACCCAGCTCACCCATTGTTTCCTCCTACCTAACGACCCACACCCACAACGTGGTTGTGGCGCGAGACTGACGGTATCCCACATATTGGTGGAAGGTCCCCTTCTTTCGGCCCTTTGTGCTAAGTATCGTCTTCCCGATTCCGTATATTAAGTATTAGCATACAATTCATGGGCGGTTGAACTGGTCCTGAGTTTCTTCCGTGAAAGTGGTTTCTATTTCCAGGTATATGATTCCACTTTAGTCTTGGAACCAGGCAGGTTGGTTGTGGTTTGGACCTCTTTTTTAGTCTTCTCGGTCTGTAACACCACAACACCCCTTTCTTCAAGTTTTTAGATTTGGTCTCACCTTTTATGCCTTCTCTGTGTGTTTTTAATGTATATTATTTTACAATTTGACTCCCCTGACTGGATCCGAACACTTTTAGCGGACCCTCTTTCTTCAGTGTCTAACTTCAGAATCGCGAGACTGATGACCTCGCCGTTTGGTCTCATAGCCCCTCTCAAATAATCAATCTAGTAATGACCGACGTCGCCCATATACGTGTTAGTGATCATTACTTAAACATAAATCCTATTATAATCAGTGGTTTCAGGGAGAAATTCTCCACTTTAGGATGTCGACCGTTTTATTTCATTATATAACTGATATTTTATTAAACTGCAGTTTTCTGTTAATGACAAATTCGGCTAACTATTAAAAAATTATCTTTGTAATTACATGTATCTGCTGTCATTCGTTGTCAGGTCACTTGTTACGTTTTATTTGTACGTTTTTCCGCAAATCATTTCGGCCAGGTTTCTTCGGACTTCCTACCAGTTGGGTTCATATAATCATGGTCAAATGTTGCCTATGCCGGACAAGGTGGGAAAGTTATATACGGACACACTAGGCGGCTAAGAGTTAACTCTCTGTTCAACGCTATTTGAAAAAGAAGGTATATTTCCTCCTCTGATAGAGCCAATTGGTAATTGGCAAACGACGGCTTCCAATTACAAGCGCCGAGATGTGATGACAGACTGTGTAACGAATGACCAGTAGCACGTTATCTATCTGCATGACGCTACCAACGCGAATGGTGTGGCCGACGTAAAAGAGCTTCGCAGGCCTCACGCGAATGGGAGGTGACGTAACGGTACCGCTGACCGCCAGTCTGCGCTTGGCGGCACTTTCTCGTATCTGGAACACGGCCTAGCTACAGTTGCACATTCCTTCGGTAGCTCAGTTGGTAGAGCGGTGGACTGTAGAGGAGCTTAGTAGCAGATATCCATAGGTCGCTGGTTCAAATCCGGCCCGAAGGAAAATTTTAAACATTCATGACTTTGCTTCTCTTAACAAAATGCGGTACACTTTTTACTTATTTATTTATTGTTCCGTGGGACAAAATTAAGGAGAGGTCTGCATGGTCATGGAACGAGTCAATACATGAAATTATAACACGATAGTAGAAACAGATAAAATGAAATACAAGAAACGTATTCAGGCGACAATTCTTAAGTTTAAATAAAGAAAATCAACAATGTAGCACTGGAATTTGCTTAATTTTTCACATCTTCCAGGAGCTCCTCGACAGAATAGAAGGAGTGAGCCATGAGGAAACTCTTCAGTTTAGACTTAAAAGCGTTTGGGCTACTGCTAAGATTTTTGAGTTCTTGTGGTAGCTTATTGAAAATGGATGCAGCAGAATAGTGCACTCCTTTCTGCACAAGAGTCAAGGCAGTGCATTCTACATGCAGATTTGATTTCTGCCTAGTATTAACTGAGTGAAAGCTGCTAACTCTTGGGAATAAGCTAATATTGCTAGCAACAAACGACATTAAAGAAAATATATACTGTGAGGGCAATGTCAGAATTCACAGACTATTGAATAGGGGTCGACAAGAGGTTCTCGAAGTTACATCACATATAGCTCGAACAGCCCGTTTTTGAGCCAAAAATACCCTTTTTGAATCAGAACAATTTCCCCAAAAAATAATACCATATGACATAAGCGTATGAAAATATGCGAAGTAGACTACTTTTCGTGTTGAATTGCCACTTATTTCAGATACTGTTCTAATGGTAAATAAAGCAGCATTTAGTTTCTAAACAAGATCCTGAACATGGGCTTTCCACAACAGCTTACTATCTATCCGAACGCCTAGGAACTTGAACTGTTCCGTCTCGCTTATAATATGCCCATTCTGTCTGATCAAAATATTAGTTCTTGTTGAATTGTGAGTTAGAAACTGTAAAAACTGAGTCTAACTGTGATTTAGCATCAAATTATTTTCCACAAGCCACGACCTTATTTCATGAACTACATTATTTGATAATGTTTCAATATTACACACAAGATCCTTCACTACCAAGCTGGTGTCATCAACAAACAGAAATATTTTTGAATCACTTGTAATACTAGAATGCGCATCATTTATATAAATAAGAAACAGCAGTGGCCCCAGCACCGATCCTTGGGGAAGGCCCCACTAAACAGTGCCCCATTGGGACTGAACATCACTACCACTCTCAATATTGCGGAGCATTACCTTCTGCTTTCTGTTCTTAAAGTAAGAGGTGATCCAATTGTAAGCTACTCCCCTTACTCGATAATGGTCCAACTTCTGCAGTAATATTTTGTGGTCAACACATTCAAAAGCCTTCGTTAAATCAAAGGAAACACCTAATGTTCGCAAACTTTTGTTTAATCTGTCAAAAACCTCACAGAGAAAAGAGAATATAGCATTTTCAGATGTTAAACCAATTCTAAAACCAAACTGTACATTTGACAGCAAATTATGTGAATTTAAATGCTCCAGTAACCTTGTATATACAACCTTCTCGATAACTTTAGCAAACACCAATGGCATAGAAATAGGTCTATAATTGTCAACATTATCCCTGTCTCCCTTTTTAGAAAGTGGCTTCACTACTGAGTACTTTAATCGGTCAGGAAACCGACCACTCCTAAAGGAAACGTTACTGGTATGGCTAAGTACTGGGCTAACATACATGGAACAATACTTCAGTATTCTGCTAGATACCCCGTCGTATTCATGAGAGTTCTTAGTCTTTAGTGATTTAATTATTAACTCAATCTCCCTCTTGTCAGTATCATTGAGGAGCATTTCAGGTAACAGTCCCGGAACACTTTTTTTCTACGAGCGCTATATGATTCCCTGTTGGGACTAGGTTTCTATTTAGTTCACCTGCTATATTCAGAAAGCGATTATTAAATAATGCACATATATGCGACTTATCAGTAACACGGACATGCCCACTACGCACTGATTCTATATCCTCGACCTGTCTCCGCAGACCAGCCACTTTCTTTACGACTGACCATATGGTTTTAATTTTATCCTGAGACTTAGCTATTCTATCTGCATACCACATACTTTTTGCATTCCTAATAACTTTTTTAAGCACCTTACAATACTGTTTGTAATGGGCTGCTGCATTTAGATTTTGACTGTTTCTAACGTTTTGATATAATTGCCACTTTGTTCTACAGGATATTTTTATCCCTCTAGTCAGCCACCCAGGCTGCCTGTTTGTGCTAGTACCCTGTTTTCAACGTTCTAACGGAAAGCAACTTTCAAAGAGCACGAGAAAAGTCTTGAGGAAAGCATTATATTTATCGTCTACTGTATCAGCACTATAAACATCTTGCCACTCTTGTTCCTTGATAAGGTTTACAAAGGTCTCTACAGCAACTGGATCAGCTTTCCTAAAAAGTTGATAACTATATTTAACATGACTTGCAGCACAAAAATCTTTTAGAGTTAAACCTTGTGCATCATGATCTGAAAGGCCATTCACTCCTTTGCTAACAGAATGCCCTTCTAGTAATGAGGAATGAACAAAAATGTTGTCTATGGTTGGTCGACTGTCCCCTTGCACTCTCGTTGGAAATAATACGGTTTGCATAAGATTATATGAATTAAGGAGGTCTACCAGCATCCTTTTCCTTGCACAATCACTCATACAATTAATACTGAAGTCACCACATGTAACTAACTTTTTGTATTTCCTATAAAGTGAACCAAGAGCCTCCTCTAGCTTTAGCAAAAATGTTGTGAAATCGGAGTCTGGGGATCTATAAATAACAACAGTTAGAAGTTTAAGTCCACTAAATTTAACCACACCTGCACAACATTCAAACACCTTTTCAGTGCAGCACTTTGAAACATGAATTGACTCAAATGGGATACCGTTTTTCACATACATGGCTACTCCCCCACACCGCAAAGAGCTCCTAGAAAAGCTGCCAGCCAACCTGTATCCTGGTAAAGGAAGCCTCTGAATTATCTCCTTATTTAAGAAGTGTTCAGATATACCAATAATTTCAGAGTCAACATCTATAAGCAGTTCACTAACTTTATCTCTAATAGCTTGTATATTTTGATAAAATATACTAATTCCCTCATTACTCGGATACCTAAACTTTGTCGAAAGTGGTCTCTTTGTTAAAGAGACTTCCCTTAAGCAGTAATTACTATCAGCTGACTTCAATCTAAAAAAGGTGCGGCTCTAACACCCACTAGTACAGGAGTTTTCCCATGAGTGATACCATCACCCCCACCTATGCTGTCACCTATAAGCTTTGCCAACCTCCCCTTTCCATACCTGTTGAGGTGCAGGCCATGTCTAGTGAAACCCGTCCTGCTGATAGACTCCACCGACACCACTGAAATGTGACTCATGCCTTCTGTCATCAGCGCATCCCCAAGTCTCATGTTATTACGCTTGACGGCTGTATTAAGATGAGGCCCATCGTGACGCTGAAACAGTTCCACGAAATGCACATTCGCGTTGCACAGTCTGAGTGGCTATCTTTTCCAGGTCACCATCTATGTCATACTCCCCATCCCTATCAATACTATTACCAGCCCCACCCACAATCACTACCTGATCCTCTTTAGTAAAATCCCTACATAACCCCCCTATGTTAACAGTCACCTGAGCCAATCCTGCATTAGGCTTCACAATGCTGGTGACCTGGTACTCTGGTACTCACTCCACAACACTTCCTGCAACTGCTGGCCTACATCTCTACCATGAGAACTACCTAACAGCAGAACCTTCTTCTTTCTCTTAGACTTTGCAACTGTCCTAGCCACCGTAATTGCTGAGGTCTGCTGCATACTTCCTACATCTACAGCTACTAGAGATTCCTCTCCACTAGACTCTGACAGTTGGTCATACCTATTGCAAACACCAATAGTAAAACTATCTGAAAATCTCCTTCTCCTAGTAGGTCTCTTGCCAACAGCCAGCTCCCATTCCTCAACCCCCTTCTCCCTCCTCATCATATCTAGCTCCTGCTGTGCGTTTTTCAACTGCACCTGAAGGGCACAGATCTTGCGCTCCTGCTCCTCTATGAACTTACTCTTGCTACATAAGCTGCAGTTCCAGGAGAGGATCTCACCAGAATGCCCACTGGCTTCCCCACTGCATTCCCCCTAGTGAAAATACTTCGAACAAGTCTCACACCGCAATCCACTACTCACGAACCTACGGCAAAGCCCACACTTCTCACTCATGGTAAAATTTTACAATTATTGAAACAAGAAAACAACTTTATCTAAGTTCCGCTACTACAATAAGAAGATGTTAAAAACTGACTACAATAATCACAAACTTGCTCTACAAGGGAAGTAATTACTATTATTGACAGTATTAATCAACAACAAATGAGAATATAACAAAATACTAACACAGAAAGAAAATCAAACGTCTAATGACAGTAACGAAACTGAAAGCAGTTCGCAAAAATTTCTTCTGAAGTTATTTCACCGGAAAACACCAAGAACACCGGTTGAAGACTACTAAAGTTCCTAAATAAACTACTATACACAAACAATTAATTAGTACTTAGCTTTCGATGCGCCGCTACAGCTGCAACTGGTCAGCGCGGAATGTAAACACGGGTAAGAGGTTAAGTTGCTCGATACAAAACACTCACAAATATCAGGTACCAACACAAGAAAGGTGGAGCTGAATGAAGAAACCACTAATAAGTCGCTTATATAGTAAATATTATCACAAAAACCCTTAAAATATGTGTATGAAACCTAAAAATATATGAAAACTTAGAGAGCGCTCTCACTCGCAGTCACGCGCTTATGACGTCACTTTAATCTTACAAACTGTTGTGACTTTTTTAAAACAAAGGTACGACTAAGACAGTATGAGCATATGGTAGCTGTTCTAAGTGTATATTTCACATCTACATCTACGTGATTACTCTGGTATTCACAGTTAAGTGCCTGGCAAAGGGTTGAATGAACCACCTTCAAGCTGTCTCTCTACCGTTCCACTCTCGAACGGCTTGCAGGAAAAACGAGCACTTAAATTTTTCTGTGCGAGACCTGATATCTCTTATTCTATCGTGATGATCATTACCCCCTACGTAGGTGGGTTCCAACAGTGTTTTCGCAATCGGAGGAGAAAACTGTTGATTGAAATTTCTTGAGAAGATCCCATCGCAAAGAAATACGCCTTCGTTTTAGCGATTGCCACTCCAGTTCACATAAATGTCTCTGGCACTATCTCCCCTATTTCGCGATAATACAAAACGAGCCGCCTTTCTCTGATCTTTTTCGATGTCATCCGTCGGTCCCACCTGATGTGGATCCCACACCGCACTGCAATATTCCAGAATAGAGCGGACAAGCGTGGTGTAAGCAGTCTCTTTAGTAGACCTGTCGCACATTCTAAGTGTTCTGCCAATGGATCGCAGTCTTTGGTTTGCTCTACCCACAACATATCTATGTGATCGTTATATGAAATTGTAATCCCTATGTATTTAGTTGAATTTACACCCTTCAGATATGTGTGACTTACCGCGTATTCGAGATTTACCGGTTGTCTTTTAGTAGACACGTGAGTAACTTCACACTTTTCTTTACTCATGCTCAATAGCCACTTTTCGCACCATACAGATATCTTATCTAAATAATTTGTTTTGGCCATCTAATGACTTGGTAAATGACAGCATCATCTGCAAATAATCTAAGATGGTTACTCAGATTGTGTCCTATGTCGTTAATATAGAGCAGCAACAACAGAGGGCCTATAATACTTCCTTGGGGAACGCCAGATATTACTTCTGTATTACTCGATGATTTTCCGTCTATTACTGCGAACTGTGACCTTTATGACAGAAATCGCGAATCCAGTCGCCCAACTGAGGCACACAGGTTGCTTTGAAGATGCTTGTGCTTTTCTTGCTGATACTATCGTAAAACCATAGGAAGCACAGATTTTATTGAAATGCTTTGAAAAAATGAGAAGTCAAGAATAATCTTGTATTTCTGTTGTACAGCACTGACAAAAGGAACGATCGATTATTGTAGTTTTTAGAGAGTGAACTGGATTCGTGAAAACGGGAAAGAAATCTCATCATTTATTAGAAACGGAAAACACGATACATTCCACATCTGGGATTTATTGAAAGTTGAACACGTGTTCCTATCCTTGTCACCATATCCGAGAAAACTGTAAGTAGCGTCATGGCTGAGGTCGAGAAAGAAAATTTGAGAAAGAATGCTTTCGAAACAATGACTGATATACACGAATGGCTTTTCGACACAGTGAACGTAATTGAGGACGAACTGTAAGGGACCCAAACAGATTCTTCTTTTGATCTGCGTGTCTGTTGTAAGAAAATATTAAGATTAGATGAATGTATCATAACAGAATCACAGAATTTTCTGAAATTCAAGCACATAGACGGTACCATCAGTGATAAACTTTCTGATGCAGGAATTGATACCAAAAGTATAGTAATCCTTATCGTACCATTTAACTTAAAAAATCTATACAAACATGTCTGAACTCCTTCGATAATGTAATTGACCCAAACATTCTAAAGAGAGAGAAAAACACAATAAATGATTCAAATTGTTCTGAGAACTATGGGACTTAACATCTGAGGTCATCAGTCACCTAGAACTTAGGACTACTTAAACCTAACTAACCTAAGGACATCACACACATCCATGCCCGAGGCAGGATTAGAACCTGCGACCGTAGCGGGCGCGCGGTTCCAGACTGAAGCGCCTAGAACCGCTCGGCCACTCCGGCAGGCGAGGAAAACACACCCTTGAAAGGACCGGGAAAAAGCGATGATTAAAATGGAAATCACAAAACAACTACTGGTATACATAACAACTGCTATATTTAGAGCATTAATAACAAACGACTGGCAATCACGTACACGAGCTGTGTGCTGTTCTAAAGAGTATGTTTCGGTAGACGTTACCCGTGAAAAACATCCGTCTTTACTACCACACATCTTTTGTGGGACTTAACGTGTGGTATTCTTAGTTGATGCATCAGTTATTTTCCACCGCAAGTTTATGCTTCCTGCGTGAGAACGTGAGATGATTTATATCTACTATCGAACATCCACGGAATGGCGTGTCCTTATTAATTCCGTGCGAGAATGATGGGAGAGGAACATTTTTTTTTTCTTTTGGTCATCAGTTTTATCACTGGTTTTACGCGGCCCGCCAGGAGTTCCTCTCCTGTGCTAACCTCTTCATGTCAGAGTAGCACTTGCAACCTACTTCCTCAATTATTTGCTGGTTGTATTCCAATCTCTGTCTTCCTCTACAGTTTTTGCCCTATACAGCTACCTTTAGTACCATGAATGTCATTCCCTCATGTCTTAACAGATGTCGTATCATCCTGTCCGTTCTCCTTATCAGTGTTTTCCACATATTCCTTTCCTCTCCGATTCTGCGGAGACACTGCTCATTCCTTACCTTATCAGTCCACCTAATTTTCAATGTTCGTCTGTAGCACCACATCTCAAATGCTTCGATTCTCTTCTGTTCCGGTTTTCCCACAGTCCATGTTTCACTACCATACTATGCTGTACTCCAGGCGCACATTGTCAGAAATTTCTTCCTCAAATTAAGGCTGATATTTGATATTAGTAGACTTCTCATTGCCAGAAATGCCATTTTTGCCATGCTAGTCTGCTTTTGATGTCCTCGTTGCTCCGTCCGTCATCGGTTATTTTACTGCCTTGGCAGCAGAATTCCTTAACTTCATCTACTTCGTGACTGTCAATCCTGATGTTAAGTTTCTCACTGTTCTCATTTCTGCTTCTTCTCACGACCTTCGTCTTTCTTCGATTTACTCTCAATCCATACTCTGTACTCATTAGACTATTCATACCATTCAGCAGATCATGTAATTCTTCTTCACTTTCACTCAGGATAGCAACATCATCAGTGAATCGTATCATTGATATCCTTTCACCTTGAATTTTTGTTCCACTCCTGAATCTTTCTTTTATCTCCATCATTGCTTTCTCGGTGTGCGGATTGAACAGTAGTGGCGAAAGGCTGCATCCTTGTCTTACACCCTTTTTAATTCGAGCACTGCGTTCTTAGTCGTCCACTCTTATTATTCCCTCTTGGCTTTTGTACATATAGCATATGACTCGTCTCTCCCTGTAGCTTACCCAAAATTTTCTTAGAATTTCTATCATCTTGCACCATTTTACATTGTCGAACGCTTTTTTCATGTTGAGAAATCCTATGAACGTGTCACGATTTTCTCTAGTTTTGCTGCCATTATTAACCGCAACGTCAGAATTGCCTCTCTCTTGCCTTATCCTTCGTAAAGCCAAACTGATGGTCATCTGTCACATCCTCAATTTTCTTTTCTATTCTTCTGTATATTATTCTTGTAAGCAACTTGGTTGTATGAGCTGTTTTTCGGAATTGTGTTGATGATGTTTTTCCGAAAGTCAGATGGTATGTCACCAGACTCATACATGCTACTAACCAACGTGAACAGTCGTATTGTTGCCACTTCCCCCAATGATCTTAGAAATTCTGAAGGGAAGTTGTCTATCGCTTCTGCCTTATTTGATTTTAAGTCCTCCAAAGCTCTTTTAAATTCTGATTCTAATACAGGATCCCCTATCTCTTCCAAATTGTCTCCTGTTTCTTCTTCTATTACGTCAGACAAATCTTCCCCCTCATATTTTCCACATATCCGCTCTCTCCTCTGCAGTGGAATTTCTGTTGCACTGTTAATGATATCAACCCTCCTTTTGATGTCATCGAAGGTTGTTTTGACTTTCTATATGCTGAGTCTGTCCTTCGGACATTCATTTCGTTTTCGATGTCTTCACATTTTTTCTGCAGCCATTTCATCTTAGCTTCCCTGCACTTCTTATTTATTACATTCCACAGTATCTCATATTTCTGTACTCCTGAATTTCCTTGAACATTTTTGCACTTCATTTGTTATTCGATCAGCTGGAGTATTTCATTTGTTATCCATGGTTTATTCACAGTTGCTTTCCTTGTATCTGCCGGATTCTTTGCAACTTCCGTGACTGCCCTCTTTAGAGATGCCCATTCCTCTTCAACTCAACTGCCACATGTTCAAATGCGTGCGAATTGCCAAGGTACCAAACTGTCGAGGTCATCGGTCCCTAGATTTACACACTACTTAAACTTAATTAATCTAACATATGCTAAGGACAACATACACACCCATGTTCGAGGGTGGATTCGAACCTTCAGCGGGAGCGGCCTCCCAATCCGTGAGATGGCGCTTCAAAACGTGCCGCCACTCTGCGGCAACTGTACTGCCAACTGGGCTATTAATTATCGCAGTGTCTATTGCATCAGAGAACTTCAAGCGTACCTCTTCATTCTTAAGTATTTCTGTATCCCATTATTTGCATATTGATTCTTCCAGATTAGTTTCTTACATTTTAGCCTACTCTTCATCATTATTAAAATGTGATCTGATTGTATATCTGCTCTTCGGTACGCCTTATAATCAAATGGCTCTGAGCACTATGGGACTTAACATCTGTGGTCATCAGTCCGCTAGAACTTAGAACTACTTAAACCTAACTAACCTAAGGACATCACACGCATACATGCCCGAGGCAGGATTCGTACCTGCGACCGTAGCGGTCACGCGGTTCCAGACTGAAGCGCGTAGAACCGGCCGGCATCCTTATAATCCACAATCTGATTTCGCAATCTCTGCCTGACCATGATGTAATCTAAATGAAATCTTCTTGTATCTCCTGGCCTTTTCCAAATATACCTCTTGTGATTCTTGAACAGAGCATTCACTATTACTAACTGAAATATATTGCAGAACTCAATTACTGTTTCTCCCCTCTCATTTCTACTACCAAGCCCATATTCTCCGTAGCCCTTTCTTCTACTGCTTCTCCTACAAAAGCAATCCAGTCCCTTATGAATATTAAGTTCTCATCACCTTCTACGTACTGAATTACCCATTCAGTATCGTCATATGCTTTCTCACTTTCTTCATCCTCGGCTTGCGGTGTCGGAATTATACCCGAGCTATTGTCGTCGTTATTGGTCCGCTGGCGATTCTAACGAGAAAAGCCCTATCTGTGAACCATTCACGGTGTCTCACTCTCTGCCCTCCCTCCCTTTTCAGAACGAATCCTACTCCCGCTATAGCATATTCCCCTTTTCAGAACGAATCCTACTCCCACTATAGCATTTTCCTCGGCTGTTGATGTTACCCTAAACTCGTCTGATCAGAAATTCTTGTCTTTCTTCCATTTCACTTCACTGACCCCCACAAAATCTAGATTGAGCCTTAGCAGTTCCCGTTTCAGATTTTGTAGCTTTCCTACCACGTTCACTCTTCTGACATTTCACGCCCCAACTCGTAGAACGTTATGCTTTCATTCGTTATTCAATCTTTTTTTCATGGTCACCTACTCCTTGGCAGATCCCTCTTGCAGATGCGGACGGGGGTCTAGTCCGGAATCTTTTGGCAGTGGACAGATCATTAAGGCACTTCAATTAGAGGCCAGATGTCCTGTGGATACGCATTATCTCTGTTTTAAAGCAGTGGTTTTCATTGGGTTCTGCACCTTCATACCGTTGATCATTGCTTATTCTTTCGCCTTTAGGGCCATTTTCCAACCAGACGGTGAAGAGAATGCTCTGAACCTCTAGCCGCACCTCTGCTCTCTCTAAAAAGACCGTTTGCTAAATGAGGCTGACTTCTTATGCAGATTTTTTTATTCTGATGTATTTTAACGTCTACTTGAATATGGTTCTTGTTCCCGAAACCAGTCTTCAATAAAGCATTATTCACGAAACGCAGAATTTCTTCAAATCTATAATATGTGTGTGCTGTGGACAACTTAAGACATGAGGAGGAAATTCTACATATGGTTGAAGAACAACCCATCGTAAGTACAAGAAGCTCGGCATGTCACTTGGTAACATGACATATGACTGTATATGGCACGTTGCAGGAAGGGTTACTGCATCCTTATCACCAGAGAGTCAGCTTCTTCAAGAGGCGGACTACCCATGAAGAGCACACTTGTAACACCCCACCCATCGCTTATCTGGTTTTGGCGTGTGTTCGCCCCAGCTAATTTACTAACAGATCAACAGAGAGTGCAAAACTGCCGCAATATCGGATAACGCAAAGAAAGTAATAGGGCCCTGTGACTCCTGATCGAACTGCGGTGGCAGTGTTGACATTAATTGATTCAGAATTGATCCCTTTTTTAATTAAAAAAGGGGTGCACATTGATGTTATATTCAGCTATTGAAGCCGGCCAAAGTGGCCGTGCGGTTAAAGGCGCTGCTGTCTGGAACCGCAAGACCGCTACGGTCGCAGGTTCGAATCCTGCCTCGGGCATGGATGTTTGTGATGTCCTTAGGTTAGTTAGGTTTAACTAGTTCTAAGTTCTAGGGGACTAATGACCTCAGCAGTTGAGTCCCATAGTGCTCAGAGCCATTTGAACCATTTTTCAGCTATTGAACACCAGATGCGAATGTTGAACATACAATTAATTAAGAAAGTGATCTGGGGTTTCAACTATTGATTGAAAACAGATGCAGTCGATTAGCACAAATTTATTTTAACTCCCGACCTTCAATCATCACATTACATTACTCTCCCAACAGGCAGTGGGAATAAATTGCGTTTATGTGGAGTAAACCACGATAAATCAAAATTAATTCCTATCGCCTGACACAGGTGTAATGCGAAGTGCGAGAAGAATTCTGCAATACATGGCCTATGAAACCCTCATGGAAACTTTGCCGGCGTGATCCAACAAATTAATCAGTGGCCTAACTCATGCTGGAGCGGGCGCAATATCACCAAATTCAATGTGGCAGGGCAGCATCTTTGTGCGGACGTCGGCCAGCCCCATGGTGCTGCAAGGCTGTGCTCGTCGATTCACTCCTAGCCATCTTGTTCAGTACATAGCTGAATGAAAACTTTCTATCTCCAAGCTCAATCGTTCTGTTTGCTAAGTCATAAGCTGCCGAGATGCTCTCTCTCTCTCAGGCAAGCTGAGTAAAGAACGCCACGTCCACACTCTAGGCAAGTTGGGAACAGAAGATTTCTATGGAGACTTCAAGTCCGCTCTTCGCCTCGGTTTCCCCTCCAGCAAAATCACTTACGCCAATTGCAGCGCAAGTCACGTTAATTACATGCTGCTTCCCAGCACCGACCAATGCCTGGTCTGGGAAGTGAACAAATTCCCACAAAATTTCCCTTCCTCTTGACTTCTGCTATTTAACTCCTCCCAGGCCAGCCATCAAGGTTAGCGTCTGCACAAAACGCCAATTTTTCCGGAATTCTGACTCCCAGGAGAGTACTTCAAATTCCTTGGTCCTACGTTCCCATCGGAGGCTGGCGTATTTCATTCTGTCGCTCTTCACCTGATTTACTTCAGACTCTGCGGACCATGAATTCAGCATGAAGTTGCTATAGTCACGAAGGCGCATATTTTGGCCTCTGTTGACCACTCCACCATAGCTTTGCCCAGCTTTCTCGCATGTTTCACTGAAAACGGGATGACGGACATTTATCAATAGGCATACTGTTTTCCGTCTGCTTCCCGGTATACCAGCATTGGGTCAACCACCCCCTCACTGTCACTCATCTTAAGGCAGCTGGAGGCTGCACCCCGTTACCTCTTTCTCAGAGTTTGAGCTGCCCTAAGCTGCCTATTGTCGCTTCCCTTCGCGCGCCACCACCCAGCCGCAGTCAACTCTGAATACTTCCTTGGGATAAACTAGCCTCCAGTAAATCGATGCGTTTCCATAACGATTCACGTCACGTGAATTATTTTAAAACCATCACTCAACATTAATTATTCCAATACGACCGTACTACACCCTCTACAAGATGCATTGTGCCTTGTCAGTCATTTTTCGTTCAGCCCTACTGTTCGCTCAACGTGAGTTCGGTGTTCTTTAATGACTTCATGTACGGGGCATAGTTCTTGCCATCTTACGTAGCCCCTCTCTTCAAATCAATTTTGTAGTACAGGTGATGACTCCTATGGTGTTACCACCTGTGGTACAAAATTAATATCTCCATAACTGGTATTTTAATCCGTTTGTGTGATTAGTTATGGGCGATTGGTTACCACTGCCTCCTCTCTGATGCAAACTCCCACTCATTCCTGGGGTACCTGCCTTCAGTGACTGTATTTACTACTACAGATGTGGTCATTATTTAGTCTTAATTTTACTTTAATCCATGCCGATTCCTGAGACAATTATTGGTCAGAGTATGCAAAAGAAAACTACAATTATATTACAAAGACACACGTCGCAAAGGCAAAATACACATGTTAAAGCGCCTCTGTGCTTGTAATTTGAATGGCAAGACCAGCAATTATAACTTAAGGTCCATTCACTCTCAGGTATCCATCCCTACTCGACTTAAATTACTAAAAACATGCATGAACAATATTCGTGTAACATTTTGTGAAGTTGATAGTGGTCGCTCTCATTCAATTATATCTGAACGCCCATTTGAAATTTTATAAATAAAGGTTTTTCTGTGTCTCACTGTCTCTGGACGTTTATATTGTGCATAGTGTAAGTGTCATCTTTACACAATTCAACAAGGTCTATCCCAGTCCAGTGTCTGGATTGTGTACACACTTGTACTTGTTTTTATATATATATATATATATATACAGGGTGTTTCAAAAATGACCGGTATATTTGAAATGGCAATAAAACTAAACGAGCAGCGATAGAAATACACCGTTTTTTGCAATATGTTTGGGACAACAGTACATTTTCAGGCAGACAAACTTTCGAAATTACAGTAGTTACAATTTTCAACAACAGATGGCGCTGCGGTCTGGGTAACTCTATAGTACGATATTTTCAACATATCCACCATGCGTAGCAATAATATGGCGTAGTCTCTGAATGAAATTACCCGAAACCTTTGACAACGTGTCTGGCGGAATGGCTTCATATGCAGATGAGATGTACTGCTTCAGCTGTTCAATTGTTTCTGGATTCTGGTGGTACACCTGGTCTTTCAAGTGGCCCCACAGAAAGAAGTCACAGGGGTTCATGTCTGGCGAATAGGGAGGCCAATCCACGCCGCCTCCTGTATGTTTCGGATAGCCCAAAGCAATCACACGATCATCGAAATATTCATTCAGGAAATTAAAGACGTCGGCCGTGCGATGTGGCCGGGCACCATCTTGCATAAACCACGAGGTGTTCGCAGTGTCGTCTAAGGCAGTTTGTACCGCCACAAATTCACGAAGAATGTCCAGATAGCGTGATGCAGTAATCGTTTCGGATCTGAAAAATGGGCCAATGATTCCTTTGGAAGAAATGGCGGCCCAGACCAGAACTTTTTGAGGATGCAGGGACGATGGGACTGCAACATGGGGCTTATCGATTCTCCATATGCGCCAGTTCTGTTTATTGACGAAGCTCTTGGTTCAAATGGCTCTGAGCTCTATGGGACTCAACATCTTGGGTCATAAGTCCCCTAGAACTTAGAACTACTTAAACCTAACTAACCTAAGGACATCACACACACCCATGCCCGAGGCAGGATTCGAACCTGCGACCGTAGCAGTCCCGCGGTTCCGGACTGCAGCGCCAGAACCGCTAGACCACCGCGGCCGGCTATTGACGAAGCCGTCCAGGTAAAAATAAGCTTCGTCAGTAAACCAAATGCTTCCCACATGCATATCGCCGTCATCAATCCTGTGCACTATATCGTTAGCGAATGTCTCTCGTGCAGCAATGGTAGTGGCACTGAGGGGTTGCCGCGTTTGATTTTTTATGGATAGAGGTGTAAACTCTGGCGCATGAGACGATACGTGGACGTTGGCGTCATTTGGACCGCAGCTGCAACACAGCGAACAGAAACCCGAGGCCGCTGTTGGATCACCTGCTGCACTAGCTGCGCATTGCTCTCTGTGGTTGCCGTACGCGGTCGCCCTACCTTTCCAGCACGTTCATCCGTCACGTTCCCAGTCCGTTGAAATGTTTCAAACAGATCCTTTATTGTATCGCTTTTCGGTCCTTTGGTTACATTAAACCTCCGTTGAAAACTTCGTCTTGTTGCAACAACACTGTGTTCTAGGCGGTGGAATTCGAACACCAGAAAAATCCTCTGTTCTAAGGAATAAACCATGTTGTCTACAGCACACTTGCACGCTGTGAACAGCACACGCTTACAGCAGAAAGACGACGTACAGAATGGCGCACCCACAGACTGCGTTGTGTTCTATATCTTTCACATCACTTGCAGCGCCATCTGTTGTTGAAAATTGTAACTACTGTAATTTCGAAAGTTTGTCCGCCTGAAAATGTACTGTTGTCCCAAGCATATTGCAACAAATGGTGTATTTCTATCGCTGCTCGTTTAGTTTTTATTGCCGTTTCAAATGAAACACCCTGTATATATATATATATATATATATATATATATATATATATATATATATATATATATATAACACAACCAAATGACAAGAATCATTGCGTATTGAGCAACCACTGTTGTGCATTTGTAACAAGGTATAAGTATGAAATCTTATTCTAACACAAAGAGACGTGGCATGACAAATATATGACGTTTTAACAAATGGCACATTTATAAAATCATAACCTTCTTATAACATAATTCACAAACAGAACAAATGAGTACTTTACGTTCGTTGAGGCGCATGTTATTCATTTGAATTCACACTGACACACTCACACACACGGCACAAGTTTTTTGCAGGAACGGAAGTGACGTTAGTTCTGACTAGCAAGTTGAGGGATGGCTAACGGCTGAGAAGAGAGCAACGTCGATTACCGAGATGGCGCCACAGGCACCCACATCTTCTTGAGGCACGATGGCTCTCACCTAAGAGCTCGTTGTTGACGCCTTGTCCGACAGACACAAGACCCCATCGGTGCATGTATGGTCGTGACCTCTCGCAGCTCAGCCACAGGTCATTGCTCCTTCTATAGACGCTTTAGGGCAAGGCAGGGACCGTGATGAGACGAGAGCCTATTTTTAGCTCAGGTCCTCAAAGTTGGTGACATTAGGCACAAAAGGTCAGCTGGGCTGTCGCTCCACCTGACGTGGCGAACAACAAATATAGAAACTTTCTTGGACCTTTTCATTGCTGCCCCCGATGCGCACCGTACAGAGACCAGGACCGACTACTTTGCGTACACAGAGGTGCTGGATGTCAGCTCTCCTTGGCTGCTGAGTTGACCACCGGCCCCGTCGATTCAGGGCGTGGTCTGCATGCCATCACCATCATCAGATGTGTGCTCCCCTCGTTGTTGTCGTCCTCATTCCTTGTCAGCTCGTGTGTGATGTGCCAGGTGTCGTAGCTTCAACTCCCTCTTGCTCAGTTACGCCACCTTAATACACTAAGACAACTAATTTTAGTACATGGAAAGTGCTCACGTTTAACCATCAGTACCATACTTTCTTTTTACATTTGATTGAAGACAATGAAATTGTCTCATAACAAAAGGAATGATTTTCTTGTTTGTAAATCAGCTTCAGGATCAATTAAAATAGAAATGTAACAAAACTTTTTATACATAAACATAAAAAATGTACAAGACAAGTTGCTTCACAGTCATTCATACACACAAAATCAAGGGATAGGAATTCAAGATTATCTGGACAGGATTCCATCACCATTTCTAACTAACAATTCCTGCGACTAACACAGTGTTGGCCAACCCGACTACATATCTACTATTTACTACTTTTTATCTCCAATCTTGTTTTTTTTCTGAATTCCCTTATGTGGCAGACGTCCTTCTTATTGTGCCTGCGAACATGTATAAAATACAACAAACTTATACATGTCAGTCTTACCAAGATTTTTGTTGGAAGTTTGGATAGCGTCCTTTATCGTGTTCTATTGCGACACCTCTCCTCTATCTTCTTCCCGTTTTCTCCTTTTCTCATGAATGGTTTTATGAGGCCTGTGAACATGTTTCGGATTAGCAATGTCACAATGGCACAACACAAATATAGCTCAATGCTCACACTCGCAGTTGGTACACTATCTTGGTATCAACAAGTGTTTCTGGCGTATTAATACTGCTGTTCGCTCTGTAAATGACTACATCCGGTTCATTTTAATATGCACTGGGTGCGCTAATTCACGCAACTGCGCGTTGCTGTCCACCTCTTACGAATTCAGGGGCATACGAGACGCGTCGATGCGTCCTAGTAACGACCTACGGGACTGGCCACCTTAAGTGTGTTCCCCAATGACGGAGATACAATTACGGCGAACCTTCCTGTTACTTACAGAGTCCCTAATCTATCTTTTTTTTTAGGGGTACGCCCAGAAATACCTGTTTTCCATTCTTTAGTCATGTGTTTTTACAAAATAATCTAGTGCACTTCACTTTCACAACATCGAAAGGCGAGATATCATTATTAATAATAAAACGCTAAATACAGGCACATATAAACGAGACATTCTACCACTCAGATCCGTACATACACAAACAAACAAAACAGTTTAACAAAAATCCTTGCCGGCCGGTGTGGCCGTGCGGTTAAAGGCGCTTCAGTCTGGAACCGCGTGACCGCTACGGTCGCAGGTTCGAATCCTGCCTCGGGCATGGATGTGTGTGTTGTCCTTAGGTTAGTTAGGTTTAATTAGTTCTAAGTTCTAGGCGACTGATGACCTCAGAAGTTAAGTCGCATAGTTCTCAGAGCCATTTGAACCATTTTGAGCCAAAAATCCTTATTGGTTCATATGGCTCTGAGCACTACGGGACTTAACTTCTGAGGTTATCAGTCCCCTAGAACTTAGATCTACTTGAACCTAACTAACCTAAGGACATCACACACATTCATGCCCGAGGCAGGATTCGAACCTGCGACCGTAGCGGTCACACGGCTCCAGACTGTAGCGCCTAGAACCGCTCGGCCACTCCGGCCGGCAAAAATCCTTATTCTAAGCCTATATTTACTACTTACAATTCCATGTCGACCTCTTCCTGGTTGTTATTTTTGTAACCATTATTCCTGTTCCTTCCCGATTGCTCATTACCGTCCCAGGTCCTTTGTGATTTACTATGTTGCACCGGAGAGTGTTGCTCTTTTTCCGTGTATCTTCTTTTCGAGTTGCCATTACTCTTATCTTATTTGTGGCTGTTGTAGTTCGGTACTGGCCTACTATCCCACTGGGGTCCATTATTGCGACGGTTGTTATTTTGTTCACGCTGTCGGCGTTTCTCTCGCGCCTGTTCTTCTTGAAATGCGAATTCCAGTTCGCGCAGAATTCCCTTAAATACCTCAGTATCGCTACCACAACGACCGGCAAGTGATTGTTGATACGAGATGGGAAGTTTCATGCATCATAATCTGATGATTTCCGCACCGCTACATGGGTTGTCTAGGTACTGGTTCCTTTTTGTCATATTTTCAAAAAATTTGAGCGGACTCTGGTCATCATCATCATCAGTTATCTGCTATATTAGCAGGTCCTTTGCCTCTCCATTTTCTGCGATCCATTGCTTCCTTCTTAAGGCTGCTGTATGTTGTACCGTCCATCATGTCATCCAGTATCTAGAATCTCTTCCTTCCTCGCTTCCTTTCCCTTCTACATAACCTTCTAAAACTGTTTTTATCAGTCCGTCATTCTTTCTTAATATATGCCCAATCCAATTTCTTTTTCTTCTCTTTATTACATCTAGTAACTGCCTTTTCTCTCCCACTCTTCTCAGTACCTCTTCATTTTTTACTCTGTCCATCCAACTTATTCCTTCCATCTTCCGCCATGTCCAGATCTCAAAAGCCTCCAGCCTTTCTCTGTCTTTTTTCCTCATAGTCCATGTTTCAGCGCCATATAGAAGAACACTCCATACAAGACATTTTATGAGTCTCTTTCTGAGTTCCCTGTCCATACCGCTGCAGAAGATTCTCCTTTTCTTATAAAACGCCTCTTTTGCCATTGCTATCCTTGTTTTAATTTCTGTGGTGCACTTCCAGTCGGTGTCTATCCTGCTTCCAAGATACTTAAAATTTTGCACCTGTTCTAGTGTTTCTCCATTCAGCACAATTTTTATTTCCTTATTTCCTCCTATTGCCAATACTTTTGTTTTATTTGTGTTAATTTTCATTCCATATTTTTTTCCGTTAGTTGCAATGGTGTCCACCAAATCCTGTAATTCTTTTTCCCCTGTGGCTAGAAGGACCATGTCATCAGCAAATCTCAAGCACCCTACTCTTCTTCCTCCAATTTCTACTCCTTTGTCATCTAATGAGCATATGGACTCTGGTACCCTGCCCCTTCCATATCTCGGGACATCATAATTTCTTGTTTGCCCTGTTGTGACTTGGCAAGACAACCAAACCACTAGGAGGAAGCCGAAAGGCACGCGTTTAAGCTCACGCAGGCTGGCGTGAGGTCTGGAACAGTTAAAGGAGTTGAGTCTAGTAAAAAAAAGTGCGTAGCTTCTGGAATACTTAACTTTAATCCATAATTGGTAAACATCTCTCTGACGGTACATGCATCACAAGATAAATAGCAAATGATAATGGTGCCTTGCTAGGTCGTAGCAAATGACGTAGCTGAAGGCTATGCTAACTATCGTCTCGGCAAATGAGAGCGTAATTTGTCAGTGAACCATCGCTAGCAAAGTCGGCTGTACAACTGGGCCGAGTGCTAGGAAGTCTCTCTAGACCTGCCGTGTGGCGGCGCTCGGTCTGCAATCACTGATAGTGGCGACACGCGGGTCCGACGTATACTAACGGACCGCGGCCGATTTAAAGGCTACCACCTAGCAAGTGTGGTGTCTGGCGGTGACACCACAGATCCTTTCTTGGGTTTCTTTAGACCAATACTTGCCCAAGAAGGCATTTTTGAATTCTTCGAACGAGACGCTCGTCTTCGCTACATTTCTCATGTACTCAGCGGTCGCGCCCTTCATATGGGAGCACACACAATCCACCGGGTACATCAATGGCCAGTGTGGGGGCAAAGATAACTCAAATTGTCCCATAAAAGTTTTTGGATGCCAGCTATTACCTTCGTCCTTGTAGTGATGGGACTTCCGGATTGATACAAAATGCTTGTAGTCAAACCGGTCATCATTCCAGTTATCATTTCGCCCGTTCTTACGATTCGTATGAACTTCGGGACGTGGACTAATTCGTTCCGGCACGCTATCGTCATCTCTCCCCCTCTGTACGTTCGACAGTTGTTCGGTACATCTAATCAGCCGACAGCAATTGTGCTCACTGGACTGCTGCGCGCTGTCCGTGTTTACCTCGGTCGTTGCCTCAGAGCTGTGAATCAAAGCGTGGCTCCCGTTGCTTATAGTGTCAACTTTGTCACGCCGTGAGGCGGTTATCTGTGTTCCGCCAAGTGACGGTTCAGTCGACGCAATAATTACACCCTTCTCCTTTCCTGATGTCTGTGTAATGAGACGTTTTACCTCGTCCTCTAAATGTCTTTTTAATATCGCCACCTCCTCTTTCCACATCTCGTTAGGCCCGATGTCCGGTTGCTCTTGTTGCTTTTCTTCGACACGTTTTATCCGGCTTTGTAGCCTTGATAACGTGACCTTTCCTACTTTTGCTGTGCTTTGCGTGCAGTCCCGAGTTTCTCTCGCTATTTTCCTTGCACGTTTCGCAATAAATTTGGCTTCAATTGCTGTTCGTTTGATGATGGCAATCTCTTTCTCTATTTTGACGCCGAGATTCTTTACCTCCTCTTTTACTTCCCTATGAACTTCTGTGAGCCTATAGTTCAGCTTCGAATTCGCCTTTTTAATTTCGGAATTAAGGTTGGCGCTCTGCTCTAAGTTCACCGTTTGCATCTGTTGCAACAGGACCGTAATATTTTTGAGAGTAGCCGCATTTTGTTCCTCGTTCTTTTGTGGTTGAAAATGCATCTCTTCTCCTCTGTTCTGAGGAACCCTTCGATATCTAGACAAGTACCGTCTCCTCGCCCCCGTCGACTCACTTGTGAATGAATCATTTGATAATGGTCGGACACCGTTTTGTTCGAACACACTCTGGCTTCTTAGGCTGGATCTTCGATACTTATGGATTAATCCTGTACTCCCTGCGTCCCCCGAGACCTCAGTATCACTGCCTGAATCAACGTCCTTGCTGTTCAGCGGACTAAACCGGTCGTGAGACCCAGTTTCACGAAGTTGCAACTCATGTTCGTCACGCTCATCGGTAGAGCTTTCGCTACTATCACCCATGTTCTCCCGAGTAACAATCTGATTATATTCTGCCGTTGTCTTGGGTTTTCCCCTCGTTATCAATTGCACTTTTATGTTACACGAAAATTCAGAACCCAGGTATCCCTTACACTCAATAATTAGATAACACAAACATATATCAGGACACAAATTGATACACTGGGTGTGAGCAGTGACCCGACAAACAGTTCATGAGGACTTCCCCCTAAAAGACCAGTACCAATGATTGTGTTCCGTGTGCTCAGCATCGGCTTATTACGGCACTGCATATCATAAGTACTCCAACAAGTCACAAATATAATGCATAGGGACCTATAAATGTCAATTTGAAAGGACAGCGCATGAAGAAGACAATGTAACTTATTGTAACTAATGCTACCCGTTTTCAATTAACAATGGCTAAGCAAGGCAAAAAGGCTAGTACCAATGATTGTTCTCACGTGAATTACTTTAAAACCATCTCCCAACATTAATTATTCCAATACGTCCATACTATACCCTCTACAAGATGCATTGTGGCTTGTCAGTGATTTTTTGTTCAGCCCTACTGTTCGCTCAACGTGAGTTCGGTGATCTTTAATGACTTCATGTAAGGGGCATAGTTCTTGCCATCTTACACACTCTTCACCTGGCCCTTGGAACACTGTAAAAACAACACAGAGTGTAAAAGCTTCTGACAGATTGATACTGTATGCCCAAACTAGATCTAGGCGCTACATTCGGGAACCGCGCGACCGCTACGGTCGCAGGATCGAATCCGGCCTCGGGCAGGGATGTGTGTGACGTCCTTAGGTTAGTTAGGTTTAAGTAGTTCTGAGTTCTAGGGGACTGATGACCGCAGCAGTTAAGTCCCATAGTGCTCAGAGCCATTTGAACCATTTTGAACCCAACCTAGAATCGAACTTTACCTTTTCACAGGCAAGTTCTCTACCAACTGAGCTACCCAAGCAGGTATCACGACCTGTCCTCACAGCTTTACATCCCCTCCTACCTGAGGGTCAAAATTAAATTGATGACGGTAGATCCCAAACTGAGTATATTGAGATAAGGGCCTCCTGGTCAGAAACGAACTTCTTTTTTCTATTTACGCAAACAAATTTGACCTACTTGTATTTACTTATTATGCTCTCATGCTTTTTAGAATTATTGTAATTCCAAATATATTGTTGAAGCTATTTCTGTTGGCATCCTGGAGGAGAGTACTATTTTAGCGTTTGAAGTAGGACCAACTGTCACAGTGCGATGTGTCTGGGCAAGTCGAGCGAAAGCAAGAATGACGTGATGACGGTATAAAGGCGAGTCGAAGCCCTGTGGCATTTGTGAAGTCCTCAGGCGGAGTATTCTGTTGGGATAGAAAGATCTTAATCTCTCTGACGGGGCGCTCTGTGGGAAGGACGAGCCTATCCAGTGTTCAGAAACAATGCCATCTAATTTACAATATCTCTTTCCTTTTTATTACAACACTACCATCCTGGAAAATGAAGAATTGTTTGGGCTGTGAAAGGTCGCTTCCATTGGAAACAGAGCCCGGACTCGTTAAAAGTGCGGGAATAAGGTGTAGAAAAAGGGGTAAACTGAACGAAGGTCCAAGGAATCCGTACTATAACATATTGTCTTTCCCGCACTCCAGGAACGAAGCTGACAGTCGGCGAAGGCAGCCGGACCTGTCACTGTGCTGTGGCCGCCCCACGCCTCCGTCTGACAACAGGGCGGTAGCTGGATCGTAGCCTACGGCATTTGGAGCCCACAACTAATAGTAACGGGTAGCGTGTGTGACGTCACCATGTTTGTACCGTGCCAGGGCGAGTGCTGCGCGTCGTCCCACTGTAATCTTGGAATAACAGTGGGTTAAAGCCAATACTTTTAACTTTCTTTCTCCGAAAACTGCGTATCAGTTCCGAGATCCTCTGCAAGAACCAATACTCTGATATGATAATGCAAATATTAAAGGGGTACGGATAGGCTGGAAACATCCAGAGCTTAAACAATGTAAAATTTGTTCATAGAAAAGTTCCCTTTTCTCAGTAACTATTCGGAATAATAAATTGTTCAAGAAAAAATGTCACCTGTAGGTTACCCATTTCTGACCGCTTTAACATGTGGAGTGTGAAAGTATTGATTAGCGTAGAGGCAATGGTTATTTTTGTGAAAAGTGGACATAATAATCTGTCTACTCTTTTTAGGTATGTGAGGCACTAACGTCTTTCAGATTTACAAAAATGAAAATCCCTTTGTTAAAATATACGCACAACGCCCCACCAATGAGTACAGCCTGTAATTTTGAACGAATTGTAGCAAATAGGAACTGGGAAAACGTACAATTTCATCTTAAAAAATACAGTTGTCAGTGCATTCTTGCTCCATATAATGGAGCTGCTTCTTGCATTTCATCTTGAAATTTTCTTTTCTCTGCTCATCTGCACTGTCTTCCCTTTGTTTCAAGGTTTCTAACAGGTCTCTCTGATGGTCTATGTCTTTCTTTCGCTAATTTGAACAGTTGTTCTACTGTGAAACAACCAACAGATTGTATCAGTCTTTTCACGACTTTACACATTGCAACATTTCTTTCATTGAAAACGTTACCACTGCAGCAAAGACACCAAAATAGAGTCTAATAGTTGACACAAACACTGTTTGCTACTTCTGGCCCAGATTATGCTGTTGATGGATTTGTTAGGATTCTCAGTGAGGCCATGAAGACACTTCTTCACTAGTCTTAAATCTGACTAATGTTTGAAAGATCCTTTCAAGACCTCTATTGTAACATAAAGTACAGCTGGTTTGTGAATAAATTTCCCACCATTTTGCTCTGATCACTTCCTGGAGATTGTAGGCTATGAATGGGCGTATCATCCATTGAAGACAGTTGAAACAAAACTGTCCATACAGCTTTTCTCATGTCTGCTACTCTAATAAAATTTTGAGTGAATACCATGCCATAATAGTTTTGAGTTTAATTTGTGACAAATTCTAAGAGTCTATTCTTACCATCTAATATCTGCCATCTAGCCCATGGATGCAGTTTTCAGTTGTCGGAGCCTCATATTCACTTTTGTACATGACTATGCACTCCAGTTTAGTGATAGTTACATTTTCACCATATGACTTCTCTTTCTCAACTGATGTGAAAGCTTTTGGATACCCAATCCCTAAATAATTGCCCTTGGATGCGGGTGATACAAAAAATAAAATTTCTGTCTGAGAACTGTCAAATGTACATAGTCACAACCGCGCAGTTTAAAATGAATGAAAATTTTAAATGAGGGAATAAATATTTTTATTTAAATGAACCAATAAATAAGAAACAAGGCAATAATATATGTGCATCATATACTGTTTCAAAGGGAGAATTTCAAAGATTAAGACCAATGAAGAAAACAAAAATGGAAAACTTCAAGAGCTCAAACTACCCTCAACCCCCTAGTTACTTGAGAAATGGTGTCAACTTCCTAATGCAATGGAAAAAGATTAGTTTCCTCTGAAGACATAAGAAAACTTACATTTAACGCATTTTATTGTTTGCTACCTGCGACCAACAGTAGTCACTCATTGTATATGGTTTCAGCATTTCGGTACGCCGCAAATATTTGTTAATAGATAAGTTTCAGGCAGAGCTTTAGACTAGGTTCCTTGCATGTTACTTTGTGTCGGTTTAGCAGTTCTTAGGATCTGAGAAGATGAAAATAACGAGAGCATTGAAAATGATGGTGGAGCAGCAGCTGGAGTGTAGCCTCCCATTCTTGCACCAGTGCCTGTCGGAGCTCATTAAGTGTCGTACGGGTTTGAGGACATGCAGCGATACGTCGACCGAGAGCATCCCAGACGTGCTCGATGGGGTTTAGGTCTGGAGAACAGGGACGCCACTGCATTCGCCTGATATCTTCTGTTTCAAGGTACTCCTCCACGATGGCAGCTCGGTCCTGCCGTGCGTTATCACCCATCAGGCGGAAGGTGGGACCCACTGCACCCCTGAAAAGGCGGACATACTGGTGCAAAATAATGTCCCGATACACCTGACCTGTTCCTCTGTCAAAGACATGCGGGTGTGTACGTGTACCAATCATCATCCCACTCCTGACCATTAAGCCACCACCTCCATACATGTCCCTTTCAAGGACATTAAGGGGTTGGTAACTGGTTCCTGGTTCACACCAGATGAAAAACCGGCAAGACCCACTGTTCAGACTGCACCTGGACTCGTCCGTGAACATAACCTGGAACCACTCTTCCAATGACCATGTACTGTGTTCTTGACATCAGGATTTACGGGCCCTCATGTGACAAGGGGTTAGTGGAATGCAGCTTGCAGGTCTCCGGGCGAATAAACCATGTCTGTTCAGTCGTCTGTAGACTGTGTGTCTGGAGACAACTGTTCCAGAGGCTGCGGTAAGGCCTGAGCAAGGCAGTACTCTGAGGCCGTCTGCGGGCACTGATGGTGAGATATCGGTCTTCTTGTGGTGTTGTACACTGTGGACGTCCCGTGCTATAGCGCCTGCACACGTTTCCTGTCTGCTGGAATCGTTGCCATAATCTTGAGATCACACTTTGTCACACACAGAGTACCCGTGCTACGACCTGCTGTGTTTGACCAGCCTCCAATCGCTCTAGTATTCTGCCTCTCATAACGTCAACAATATGTGTTCTTTGAGCCATTTTCAACCCAGTCACTGTTAGCACGTCTGAAAACGTCTGCACACTTGCTCGCTGCACCGTACTGACATGCACCAACATACATCTGCGTATGTGGACTGCTGCCAGCGCCGCCGTGCGATGACCGCAGGTCAAAAGCATCGCATGGTCATACCCAGAGGTGAATTAAACCTGCAAAACGCCCACCAGAGCGTTGTTTCACCATGTATCAGCATTATCCTTAATTTATGAGCATGGGTGTATTTCAGACACATTCAACAATCATTGACTGTGGCTTTTAAATGCATGGAAGATCTCGATACCGCAACGAAATTAACACCTTCAGTCGGTGTCTTTTGAATTAAATATTGGTTTCCCGTGGGTCTTGCACGAAGCCGAGCGTTCCTGAAGTGTGACGGAGAAGCCCCTTAGTGTGACGTCACAAGTTCGTTGCAGGGCCCGTTTAACTCGTTGGCCTCAAGGCAAAGGCCTTCTTTCGAGGAGGCCTCTTCTGGAAACTGGTCGCATTTGTTGACTTCGTTGGCCACAGTTGAAAGGTTGCTAATTGTGCTAATATTCCTTAAAGATCTCCCTTTCATACTACATTGGTAGACGAATGGCTAGGAAAAACGACTGTGATTTGCGTTACCTAGCGAGCAAGTTGGTGCACTCTGGCCGCAACTAACATTTTTTACATTTTTCCTGACATATGGGTCATCCAAATTCGGGTGGTAGTAACTTAGTGGGAGAGCATACTGAAGAAGGTGTAAGAAGCGTTCTCTTAGAACCTAGAACTTCAGATGCACAATCACTGTTTTCGGGAAGCCTTACATTGGTACCTGAGTGCCGCTGTCTACCCTATTGATCGAGGCGCGGACAAAAACGGGGCAGGGTTGTTCGTAAGTGTATGACCAGCATTTCAGTAGAAGCGTTTATATTGATAGCCATATTAATTTCTAAATTTAGCATCTCATTTTTAAAGGGAATAAAAGTCTAGAATGTGGGAAGATATTATAACAGATTAGAAGTTTTGTTTAGCACAGGGTACTTTTCAGCTGCGTTCCTGAAGGTCAGACCACGTGGTTTGTGGCCTGATTGTCTGTAGAAAACGTTCCAGCCAGGGAAAGACGGCCTCTCCAAGTCTGACCACACCTGTTGCTGACAACAAACTGGACATAGTCGTAAGTCCTGAGGTGAAACCGGTAAACCATAGCCAGTTGAGGGCAGGCAAGGCAGGGGATGAATTATGCTCCTCTACAAAAAAACTAAAAGAATGTACGACACAGGTGGAGACGACAGAAAGATGAAGATACAGCGCTCCCTCCATTTATATACTCCTAGAGCCGTAGTCTGCAGACGTGTGTTAACAACAGTGTTAGAGCTAAGTGAAGTACTGTTTGTGCGAAGTGGAATTTTTCGATTGTATACCGTATAATTGTGAATGTGTAAAGTTGCGAAAGTTTGTTGCTATTACAGTTGTTAATGGCACGCCACATATAGTTCTGAAATTTTTAGGGAAGGGCTTTTTAGATCATGTATTTACCTGATATATAATTTATTGTAAGTTATAATAAAACGATGTACCAAGTAATGACCTAAATAAGGTATATAATTTTTTAAATAAGGTAATAGTGGTAGAGTGTAAATGCACTAAGAACCATTGATCGAAAAATATAACACAAAATATATGGGCCAATGAGGGAGGAATAAGGCTGGAGAATACGGTACAATGCTAAATTACAAGAGTTAACACAAGGTAGGGAGATAGTAAAATGTGTGATATCACAGCGAATACGATGGCTAGGACACGTGGAGAGAATGTCAGAGGATAGAATTCCAAAGAATATGATGAAAGCTGTCATCTATTCAGCTAGGTGAAAAGGGGACTTAGAAGAAGGTGGATTGACGAGGTAATAATGGATGTCAGCAATATGGGAGTCCGGGGGGGGGGGGGGGGGGGAAGAGCAGCAAATAACCGAGAAGTGTGGAGGAAGATCGTTCAAGAAGCCAAGGCTCACCAAGGGCTGTAGCGTTACTTAACAAGAAGAAGAAGAAGTGATAATATTATTTTGGAGATCATGGATATTTGTTATGTTTGAGAGGGGAGGAGGCGAACAAAATGTAAATAATATTAATATAATATTGTTTTGGAAATCTTAGACAACGGTTTTTTCTGGGGGATGGGGTGGGGAGGCGGACGGGACAAAATGATATTCCAAACTTGTCATACTCTTTAATCGGGTACCATCGTTCAGAGGACAATTATTGAGACTTGAAATGACTTGACTTCAACGACAAATTATTATTGTCAAAGTAAATGAATAGCAGTTTTTTGGCATTTATATCGTATTTTCATCCTCTACTTTGGCTAAATTCAAATACTGGAAGACGCTAGCGCCATTACGGTCTTCTTCTGGAACCTGCTAAATCAAGAAGAGTGAGATGAGATTAGCATCAAGACGCAAATTAGAAATCAAGCACTTGATTTTTCGCAGTCGTCACCATAAAGACACAGTAAGTAACTATGAGTAAATCAAAGCTGCCTACGGCTCTAACGAACCCCTAGAGGTTTGCAATTTGCACGTAGCTAGGAATATGATACAAAAACATGGGCTCGTCCGGGATTTGAACCCGGGACCTCTCGCACCCTAAGCGAGAATCATACCCCTAGACCAACGAGCCGCTCGTGAGATAAAGAGCCTTTCTCTTGCGTGAGGCGCAGCGAGGCGGTCCAGCTGCGCGCAGAACGCGACGCGAGCTCTGCGGCTCCTGTGTTCCAATCTGGCCGCCTCTCGCGAAGCAATCCGCAGCTGTGCCGCACACGTGTACAGGAGGGGCTCACGTGCTGCAAGTCTGGCAGCTTTCAGCCAAGGCTGCCTGCTTTCATAGTTGCGTGGCGCATTCGAAATTGTTGGACTTCAGCAAGTAAAATGACTTCACAAGCAGAGAAGAGAAGCAAGTTGGCATCACACAGTAATGATAAAGCTAACTTAATTGCAAACTGCAGCATTATCCGACAAAACTAGCATTTTTCTCCTGTCTGCTCAAACGTTAGATGAGGAAGGAGATTGATAGTTGACATCGCATCGCTTTCGGCACAGTTTGGACATGAAACAAAAGCCCGCATTAGAGTCTCTGAGGAACTATGAGAATACCCGTCTTAAAAATGCAAGCCTAACGCGAGAGCATTAAATTGTATTGTCTCATTTTCGTCTACACTTTGTCTTTTGAAATGACACCAATTCACATAAATTTCTGTAGTTTCTCTCCTAGCGACACCGTATGCTAAAAAAGTAAAGTCGTATGGCGTGGTTGGCTGGCAGATGTGGATGGAGGTTCAGCCGACTAATTGGAAAGCATTGTCCTATACTTCGTGCACACTGGCACCTTTTGTTATGTGATTCGTATGTTAAGTGTATCTGATACGTGCAGAAGACTGTAATCGGTGTGTGTAGTGTGATGCCGGCCGGTGTAGCCGAGCGGTTCTAGACGCTTCAGTCTGGAAACGCGCCACCGCTACGGTCGCAGGTTCTTATCCTGCCTTGGGCATGTATGTGTGTGATGTCCTTAGGTTAGTTAGGTTTAAGTAGTTCTAAGTTCTAGGGGACTCATGACCTCAAATGTTTAGTCCCATAATGGTCAGAGCCATTTGAACCATTTGTAGTGTGGAGTTATGTTTGCGTTATCAGAGGAGGGAGAAGGTGCCAGCACTAAAGGAGACGTCGAGCATAACGTTCCCACCCGATGAGTGGATCACCACCACCAACAGTGTCACGTGTCCCCACGTGAGGGGAGCTGAGGTTATTGCATTTACACTGGATTACTTACTCGTCAACACTAAACTGTTGACGAGCGAGCGCAGCCACGGGTAACAGCTAGTTAACAATAAACAAAATAATACAAGCATTCGAACATTATGTTTGTGTTGTTCATCTACTGAACCACAATCACAAATAGCTAATAATGAAAATAATGTAATTCCAGGAGTAATGCCAAACGAGCACATGAAAACTATTCGGGGTATAAAGCGAGTTATGATCCCGAAAATTTCAGAATTACATTCGAAGTAATTACTGTACTAGAAAAAGTAATACATAATCAACTAGCTTAGCTGTAATTGTAATAGCTGTAATGTGTAAAACATTCACTATTATAAGGCAAAAACATTGAAATTTATTTAAGCAGAAGAGCAAATTGGTATTATAAGTGGATGTAGAACGTTGAATCATTTACAATTTATGAATTAAACTACGGAAAGGAGCAATGAGTCGAAATTACCACTTATCCTGTGATTCACAGATTCTGAGAAAGCTTTCGACTTAATTTGAACAAAATTTTCGTTAACAGGACTTACGAAACAAGGCATTGGATTCAGCATATGTCAGTATACTGAAGAATATACACGTTATTGCTTGAGCTTTTGTTAGATTTCATCACGGTAGTGGGAAATTGAAAGTAGCCAAAGAAAAATATTAATATTCTTAAACTGGAAGTAAATGAATCCTTATTAACGAAAAGTATCTGATTCTTCGCCTTAGGATCATAATTTTCTTAATTTTATCCATTGTTTTTCAGTGTTTCGTCCGCGACTGTTTTACTTTCGTGAAATGAAGAACAAACCGCCTTCAGTCACAAGTTGCATTTATTTACTGCACTATGCATTTCGAGCCCTGGAGGCTCAGCTTCAGGTGCTTTTTAGTGATTTACATCAGGCTTTTTAGTTGTTAGCCTGTTGATAATACATTTTTGTGTTACGACATGGTATATTGTAGATACAAGTTTAACAGCGTTAATAATATGAAACTAACTAACAGTTTAGCATTGTATGGTGTCAGCTTCTGTTGTGTAGTTGGTATACACAATACACATATTTAATTTTGCAGTACATACTGGGATATATACATAGTCACACACTTTTTCGTACATTGTATGAGCAGAACGTAAACATGCCAAAGATTCTCGTTCATACAGATGTTCTACTTCTAAATATAATCGATTTTCTTGTTTCACAGAAGATAATATTGTATAGTATTACTAGTGCACAGGTATTATTAAAATAATTATTTTGCACTATGTTGTAGGTTGTCAGCTGTTTGTACTATTATAGATTTGATTCCTTAGGAAAAAATAAACTTTTAAGGGTGTAGAAAAAATTGTGGTTGTTAAACTCTGTTTGTTCATTCAACAAGTTTTCGGAATATTTTTCTTTGTGTAGCATTATTTCTAACTGTTCTAGTAGATTAAGTTTTTTACTGTTGGGTTCTGTTTGAAGTACAGTTAGGCTGTTGTGGATGTCGTCAAGTCTGTGTTTATTAATATACATGTGGTTAGCTATTGTAGATTTTTCAAAATGGTTTAGTCGAAAGGCGTCGGTGTGTTCTTTATACCATGCGTGGAAGGTTCTTGCAGTTTTTCCTATGTAAAATGCAGGGCAACTGTTACATTGTAATTTATATATTCAACTATGTTGTGTTATTGGCTTGTTTGTGTTCACTGTGTGAGATAAGTGGTATCCAAGTTTGCTGTTTGTGGAGAAAGATATTTTAATATTGTTTTTTTTTAATAAATAAGCTATTTTTTGTGATACTGTGCCTAAGTATGGAATGCTTGTGAAGATTTGTTTTGTGTCGGTAGTTTTCTTTTCAGTGTTTTTGTGAGTGATGCTGGTCTGAATTTTTCTAGATAGTTTATCAATTGATTTTACAGAGTAACTATTATTTACTGCAATTGTTTTGATAGTATCTATTTCTTGTGTTAGTGCTTTGGGTTTTAAAGGTAATGTATGTGCCCTGTTCAACATTGATCTAAATGCAGCATACTTATGTGTGTTCGGGTGGTATGAAGATTCATGTATTGTGATGTCAGTGTAGGTTGGTTTACGGCAAATGTACCGGTTATGTTCTTGTTGTTCATTCACAATTGTGAGGTCTAAGAAATTTATGGATTGATTTGTTTCATGTTCTATTGTGAACTTTATTTTGTTGTGGAGTGAATCAAATGATGTGAGGAGTTCTTCAAGTCCATCTTTAGTGCCATCAAATAAGAGTAGTGTGTCATCTAAATATCTCTTGTAATACACAATTTTTTGAACAAGTTTATTTTCTGCTTTGAAGAACGTATTCTCTAAGTTGTTGATGAAAATGTCAGCTAGGAAACTTGACGTGCAGTTACCAATAGCTAAGCCTTCTTTCTGTTGATAGATTTTATTTCTGTTTGCGACGAATCGAGATGAATTTCAACTGATGCAATAACTTAACAGAGCAAGCCTGGTGGTAGGTCTGAATTATACTATGACAAAAATAATGTCTAACTATACAGGTCAAGTCCGACGCCTCTACAGTCATTAAGGATTGTGCTGAGCAGCTTGCGGTGATGTGATTCATTAAATTTAATATTTGCAGACGATTTACGGACGGTTGAAGTGGTCCTCAGTTTCTTCCGTGAAAGTGGTTTTTATTTCCAGGTATAAGGTTTCACTTTAGTCTTGGATCAGAGGCAGGTTGGTTGTTGTTGGGACCTCTTTTCAGTCTTCTCGGTCTGTGACCCCATGACCGCCCCTTTCTTAATTTTTAGATTTGGTCTCAGCTTTTATGCCTTTTTTGTGTGTGTTTTTAATGTATATTATTTTATAATTTGACTCCCCTGACTGGATCCGAACACTTTTAGCGGACCCTCTTTCTTCTGTGACAAATCCCGGAATTGCAAGACTGATGACCTTGCCGCTTGTCCCATAACCCCTCTCAATTAATCAATTAAGTAATGACCGACGTCGCCCATATACGTGTTAGCGATGATTACCTGAACATAAATCCTATTATAACCAGTGGTTTCAGAAATAAATTTCCACTTTAGGATGGCGACCATGTTATTTCATTATATAATTGAAATTTCATTAAACTGCAGTTTCTTGTTAATGACAAATTCGGCTAACTATTCAAAAATAATCTTTGTAATTACATGTATCTGCTGTCGTTCGTTGTCAGGTGACTTGTTGCGTTTTAGTTGTACGTTTTTCCACACATCATTTCGGCCAGGTTTCTTCGGAATCTACGCCTTTCCTACCAGTTGGATTCATATAATCATGGTCAAACTTTGCGTATGCCGGACAATGTGGGAAAGTTATAAACGGACACACTAGATGACGGAAGAGTTAACTTTCTGGCCAACGCCACTTGAAAAAGAAGGTATATTTCCTCCTCTGATAGGGCTATATGAAAATTGGCATACGACGGCTTCCAATTACAAGCGCCGAGATGTGATGACAGACTGTGTAACGAATGATCAGTAGCACGTTATCTATCTGAATGACGCTGCCAACGCGAGTGGTGTGGCCGACGTAAAAGAGCTTCGTAGGCGTCGCGCGAATGGGAGATGACTTAACGTTACCGCTGACCGCCAGTCTGCGCTTGGCGGCACTTTCGCGTATCTGGTGCAAGGCCTGGCGAAAGGTGCACATTCCTTCGGTAGCTCAGTTGGTAGAGCGGTGGACTGTAGAGGAGCTTAATAGCAGATATCCATAGGTCGCTGGTTCAAATCCGGCCCGAAGGAAAATTTTAAACATTCATGACTTTGATTCTCTTAACAAAATAAGCCACACTTCAATCCCACAAACTGTTGTGATATTTTTAACACAAAGGTATGACTAAGACAGAATTAGCATATGGTAGCTGTTCTATGTGTGTGTTCTACATCTACGTGATTACTCTGCTATTCACAATTAAGTGTCTGGCGGAGAGTTCAATGAACCTCCTTCAAGCTGTGTCTCTACCGTTCCACTCTCGAACGGCTCGCGGGAAAAACAAGCTCTAATTTTTCTGTGCAAGCCCTGATTTCTCTTATTTTATCGTGATGATCATTACTCCCTATGTAGGTGTGTGACAACAGTATGTTTGGAGGAGAAAACTGGTGATTGAAATTTCATTAGAAGATGCCGTCGTAATGAAAAAGACCTTTGTTTTAGTGATTGCCACTCCAATTCACGTAAATGTCTCTGGAACTATCTCCCCTATTTCGTGATAATACAAGACGAGCCATTTTTCTCTGAACTTTTTGATTTCATCCGTCAGTTCCACCTGATGGGGATCCCACACCGTACTGCAATACTCCAGAGTAGGGCGGACAAGTGTAGTGTAAGCAGTCTCTTTAGTACATCTTTTGCACCTTCTAAGTGTTCCGCCAGTGAATCACAGTCTTTGGTTTACTCTACCCACAACATTAACTATGTGATCGTTATTTGAAATTGTAATCCCTAAGTATTTAGTTGAATTTACAGCCTTCAGATTTGTGTGACTTATCGCGTATTCGAGATTTAGCGGATTTCTTTTAGTACTCATGTGAATAACTTCACACTTTTCTTTATTCAGGGTAAATTGCCACTTTTCGCACCATACAGATATCTTATCTAAATAATTTTGCAATTCGTTTTGACCATCTGATGACTTGGTAAATGACAGCATCATCTGCAAATATTTAAGAGGGCTTATCAGATTGTCTCCTATGTCGTTAATATAGAGCAGGAACAACAGAGGGCCTATAACACTTCCTTGGGGAACGCCGGATATTACCTCTGTATTACTCGATGACTTTCCATCTACTACTACGAACTGTTCATATAAAGTTCCTTTTTCTCAGAAACTATTCTGAATAATAAATTCTGTAGGTTACCCATCTCTGACCACTTTAACATAGGGATTGAGAAAGTATTAATTAGCGTAGAGGTAATGGTTATTTTGTGAAAAGTGGACATAATAATCTGTCTACTCTTTTTAGGTATGTGAGGCCCTAACGTCTTTCAGATTTAAAAAATTAGAAAATCTCTTTTTTAAAATATACCCACAACGCCAATGTGTACGGCCTGTAATTTTGAACGAATTGTAGCAAATAGGAACTGGGAAAACGTACACTTTCATCTTAAAAAATACAGTTTACTGAAAAAGGTCATTCAAGTTGTCAGTGGATCCTTGCTCCATATAGTGAGCTGTCAGCTGCCTCTTGCATTTCATCTTGCAATTTTCTTTTCCCTACCCATCTGCCCTATCTTCCCCTCTTGCATTTCATCTTGCAATTTTATTTTCCCTTCTCATCTGCCCTATCTTCCCCTTGTTTCAAGGTTTCTAACAGCTCTCTCTAATGGTCTATGTCTATCTTTAGCTAATTTTAACAGTTGTTCTACTGTGAAACAACCAACAGATTGTAGCAGTTTTTTCAGGACTTTACACACTGCAACATTTCTTTCATTGAAAACGTTACCACTGCAGCAAAGACACCAAAATAGAGTCTAATAGTTGACACAAACACTGTTTGCTACTTCTGGCCCAGATTATGCTGTTGATGGATTTGTTAGGATTCTGAGTGAGGCCATGAAGACACTTCTTCAATAGTCTTACATCTGACAAATGTTTAAAAGTTCTCTTCAAGACCTCTACTATGATATTAGGTATAGCTGGTTTGTGAATAAATTTCCCACCATTTTGATCTGTTCTGTGGAATTTGCACCATGCATCACTTTCTGGAGATCGTAGGTTATGAATGAGCGTATCGTCCATTCAAGAGAGATGGAACAAAACTGCACTTACAGCTTTTCTCATGTCTGCTCCAGTAATAAAATGTTGAGCGCATACCATGCAATAATAATTATGCTTTTTATCTGCGATAAAGTCTAAGAGTCTATTCTTACCATCTAACCCCATGGTATCTTGCCCATGTATGCAGTTTTCAGTTCTCACTGCGTCATATTCACTTTTGTATGTGACCTATGCACTCCAGTTTAGTTACTGTTACATTTTCTCCCTTGCCTTCTCTTTCTCAACTCCCCTGAAGGCTTTTGGATCCCCAATCCCTAAACAATTGCCCTTGGATGCGGGTGACACAAAAAATAAAATTTCTGTCTGTGAACTGTCAAGTGTACATAGTCACAACCACGCAGTGTTTTATTTAACCCTAGGATGCATATACAGTTCCTCCGAGGCCCTTTGGAAGGTCCCCTTAGAAAAATTTATAAATGACTATGCTTAAACTGACACACAATATTTTTAGCGGAACGCAATCTGACTTTCAAAAATCCCTACAAAAGAATGGTCCTGTTAACAATAACCTATACCTTTCATGAATCACTTACCTCACAAAAATCTTCGTTACTCAAACTACTGCAATACAGCGAGCGCCACTACTGCCAGCTAAATAAAAGATTCTAACTACTGAAGGCACTAACTACTGACAGGCATAGTTAGCAAATGAAAGATTTTGATAGAGAACAATGTATTTACATTAATAGTGTTCAAAAGTCATAAATATATCAATTCATGACATCCAGTCTTACAAATTTACCGTCTCTGATGGACACACGTCCAGATCATCCGCTCTCAAAACTCCGCCATCTCTCTCCCCACATCCACCACTGCTGGCGGCTCACCTCCAACTGCGCAACGCTACGCGCTGTTAACAGCCAACTGCCCAACACCACAATAGCCAACAACAATGCAAATCAGCCACAGACTGCACACAGCACAGCCAGTGATTTTCATACAGAGCGCTACGTGGCGTTACCAATATAAAAACCTTAACAGCCAACTTACACCTTGTATGTCTTCATTTTTAAAAAAATATCTGTAATTTTTGTTTGATTTCAAACTGCTTTCCAGTACTCTTTCAGTAACACTGTGACATTCCTCCTATCAAGTCTGAACGAGATACCTTTCTAAGTTTTTTGTATAATTCAATACGTTTACCCATACACTGTGAATGCATAAGCAGGGTTTCAGAAGCCCTCACACATTTATAAATGTTCTTTAGTCTATATTGTCTTCAACATTTTTTTGGGAGCAGTTATTAATTCAACAGTAACTGTAGTGGTATTTACAGCAACAGGAGTGCCAACAGCAGCAGTAACTGTAGTAGTAATAGTATAACTAAAAAATAATACACACTACTTTCACATATTGACCTTTTTGCTATCAAATGTTTTATTATTGCATAGTATTGTTATCCTGTGCTGCTCTTGTCAGCCTGATTGTTTCTGTAGTTTGTTTGTTGCTGCAAGGCACATATTGTTACGAGTATGACTCTTTTAGTGCTGCACAAGCTGCTGTTCGAGAGACATGCCTTTTGCTATGGCTTTGACACGCAAAGCAAGATAGTCAGTACGTGCAAATGCAGCTAATTTTAAAAGTGTTGTGGCTCAGTGGTTTGAAGAAGATGATTCTTGCGAGGAAGGAAATATTTTTGAAGATGCAAGTAGTGAAGAATCAGCCAATGAACCTGCAGATGTGAATATTGAGGCAGATGACAGTCCTTCCGATAATATTACGTATAGAAGACCACACATACATTAATCGGAATGGAACGATTTGGAAATTAGATCCTCCTGCAACTTTTCGTACGCCTGTCCGTAATATCGTAAAGAAGGCAGTTGGTCCAGCCTGTTGTTTGAAAACCTGTAAACCTAAGGATGCCTGGGACTATTTCATCTCCAAGGAAATACTAGAGGAAGTCATCAACTGCAGAAGAGTGGCTGCTTTACGTGGCAAAACGTGGAAAAACGTATCGCTTCGTGAAATGGAGGGTTTTCTTGGTCTTTTACTGCTTTCTGGTGTTGAGAAGAGTTGGGATGCCCCTATTAGAGAATTATTCTTGGATGAAAAGGCAAATCCTACATATAAGGCCACCATGTCAGTAAATAGATTCGAGGGTATAAGGAGAATGATTAGATTTGATGACAGGCGTACCCGTGAAGCTCGATCTATGACAAACTTGCAGCTGTTCGCTATGTATGGGAACTATTTCTTGACAAGCGTAGAAATAGAATGATTCCCAATGATTTGCTCACAGTTGACGAACAGCTAGTTCCGTTCCGTGGAAGATGCAGCTTCACCCAGTATATGCCCTCTAAACCAAGTATGGCATAAAAATATTTTGGTTATGTGATGCTACATCTGCATATGCTTTAGATGGAATTGTTTACACGGGAAGGAAGCCCCATGAACCTATTCAGAAAAATCTCGGATTGAATGTGGTGAAAGATCTTGCTAAAAGCATTGAAGGATCATCAAAAAATATTACTGTTGACAACTTCTTTACTAGTGTGCAGCTGGCAGAAGAGATGCTTCAGAAGCAAATTACATTGATGGGAACAATCAAACAAAATAAACCAGAAATTCCTAGTGAGATGAAACCATCTGGCTCAAGAGCGATTCATTCCTCTTTGTTTGCATTTAGAGGTGACATTACAGTGGTGAGTTTTGTTCCCAAAAAGAAAAAGTCTGTAGTTCCCATTAGCACAATGCATCACAACAGAAACATTGATGAAACTCATACAGAAAAGAAACCAGATATAATAAAGTTCTATAACTCTACGAAGGGTGGAGTAGATCAAATGGACCAGAAAATTCGTTATTACACTTGCAAGAGACAAACAAGAAGATGGCCATTTGCATTATGGATGAATATGATGGAAGTCGCAGCAATGAACAGTGAAGTTTTATTTTCCGCCCAATATCTGATATACCATAGTGGAAGAAGTGATAAAAGGCGTTTTTTTCTAAGAGATTTAGCAGAGGAAATGGTAAGACCACTAATGGAACTTCGTATTCAGATCCCTAATCTTCCAAAGAAAATCGTTGATGCCATGCAAAGATGTGGTGTTCAAAAAGATGTCATATTGCCGAACCAACTACCTGTTTCAGGAAAAAGAAGAAGATGCAATTATTGTCCATCTAATAAACACAGGAAAACTTCTATGACATGCACTAAGTGTAAAAACAACATTTGTAAGGAACATAGTGGCGTTCTTTCCGCTTGTTGTTTGTCACGTGTTGAAAACTAAGAAAAATGCAATTTTATGTGAACAATGAATAATAACTTTTTGTCAAAATATTGCCTATATACATAATATTGTGAATAATGAGTATGTTTTAATTGAAGAAATTGGTTGTAGTAAATGTTATATAATGTAAACTGCAACTTATAAGTGAATTAATAAAATTATTTGTATAGGTTGTATGTAAATGGATGTAACTAATAGAAATTCACTCTTAGAGTTTTTTTAAAAAATTAATAAAATCTTAATCAGGCCCACCAGATCCTGTTACTGTATCTTAGGAATCTTTAAATATGACAATAAATTTGACAGAAATAAATTTAACTCCAAAGAATGATTATATGAAAAGAGGAAAATTTTAAATTAGGGCAGGGCCTTGGAGGCCCTGAATATGCATTCATGTGTGTTTTCAGCACAATGCATCCTAGGGTTAAATGAATGAATAAATAAGAAATAAAGCAATAATATATATGTGTCATATACTGTTGCAAAGGGAAAATTTTAAACATTAAGACCAATGAAGAAAACAAAAATGGAAAACTTCAAGAGCTCAAACTACCCTCAACCCCCTAGTTACTTGAGAAATGGTGTCAACTTCCTAATGCAATGCAAAAAGATTAGTTTCCTCTGAACATATTAGAAAACTTACACTTAACGCATTTTATTGTTTGCTACCTGCGACCAACAGTAGTTACTCATTGTATGTGTTTTCAGCATTTCGGTATGCCGCAAATATTTGTTACTGGGTAAGTTTCAGGAATAGCTTTACACTAGGTTCCTTGCATGTTATTTTTTGTCAGTTTCGCAGTTCTTAGGATCTGAGAAGATGCAAATAAGGAGAGCATTGAAAATGATGGTGGAGCAGCTGCTGGGGTATAGGCTCCCATTCTTGCACCAGTGCCTGTCGGAGCTCATGAAGTGCCGTAGGGGTGTGAAGATGTGCAGCGATACACCGACCGAGAGCATCGCAGACGTGCTCTATGGCGTTTAGGCCTGGAGATCAGGGAGGCCACTCCATTCGCCTGATATCTTCTGTTTCAAGGTACTCCTCCAGGATGGCAATTCGGTGGGAGGTAGGTAGGACCCACTGCACCCCTGAAACGCGGACATACTGGTGTAAGATAATGTTCTGATACACTTGACCTGTTACAGTTCCTCTGTCAAAGACATGCAGGGGTGTACGTGTACCAGTCATAATCCCACCCCACACCATTAAGCCACCACCTCCATACATGTCCCTTTCAAGAACATTA
The DNA here is from genome assembly GCF_021461395.2 of Schistocerca americana. Taxonomy (NCBI): domain Eukaryota; kingdom Metazoa; phylum Arthropoda; class Insecta; order Orthoptera; family Acrididae; genus Schistocerca; species Schistocerca americana. The sequence goes on from NC_060120.1 coordinate 480,943,050, forward strand.
AGGGGTTGGTATCTGGGTCCTAGTTCACGTCAGATGAAAAACCGGCAAGAATCACCGTTCAGACTATACCTGGACTCGTCCGTGAACATAACCTGGGACCACTGTTCCAATGACAATGTACTGTGTTCTTGATACCAGGATTTACGGGCTCTCCTGTGACCAGGGGACAGTGGAATGCAGCTTGCAGGTCTCCGGGCGAATAAACCATGTCAGTTCAGTCGTTTGTAGACTGCGTGTCTGGAGACAACTGTTCCAGTGGCTGCGGTAAGGTCCCGAGCAAGGCTACCTGCAGTACTCTGTGGCCGTCTGCGGGCACTGATGCTAAGATATCAGTCTTCTTGTGGTGTTGTACACGGTGGACGTCCTGTACTGTAGAGCCTGCACACGTTTCCTGTCTGCTGGAATCGTTGCCATAATCGTGAGATCACATTTTGTGGCACATGGAGGGACCGTACTACGACCTGCTGTGTTTGACCAGCCTCCGGTCGCCCCAGTATTCTACCCCTCGTAACGTCATCAATATATGTTCTTTGAACCATTTTCAACATACAATCACCATTAGCACGTCTGAAAACGTCTGCACACTTAGTCGCTGCACCGTACTCTGACAAGCACCAACACACATCTGTGTATATGGACTACTGCCAGCGCCGCCGTGCGACGACCGCAGGTCAAATGCACCGCATGGTCATACCCTGCAAACCACCCACCAGAGCGTTGTTTCACCATATATCAGCATTATCCTTAATTTATGAGCATGAGTGTATTTCAGACCCATTTAACAATCCTTGACTGCGCGTTTAAATGCATGCAAGTTCTCGATAGCACAACAAATTTAAGACCTTCAGTCGGTGTCTTTTGAACTAAATATTGATTTTCCTTGGGTCTTGCACGAAGCCGAGCATTTCTGAAGGATGACGGACAAGCCTGTTAGTGTGACGCCACAAGTTCTTTGTAGGGCCCGTTTATCTCGTAGGCCCCGAGGCAAAGGCCTCCTTTCGCAGTCCTCTTTGGAAACTGGTCGCATTTTTTGACTTTATTTCTCACAGTTGAAAGGTTACTAATTGTGCTCATATACCTTAAAGCTCTCCCTTTCGTACTACATTGGTAGTCGAGTGGCTAAGTCAAACGACTGATTTGCGTTATTTGGTGAGCAAGTTGGCGCATTCTGGCCTCAACTAACATTTGTTACATTTTTCCTCACATAAATGTCATCCAAAATCGGGTGGTAGCAACTCAGTGGGAGAGTACAATGAAGAAGGTGTAAGAAGCTTTCTTTTGGAACCTAGAACTGCAGATGCAAAAGCGCTGTTTCCGGCAAGCCTTACATTGGTAACTGAATGCCCGCTGTCTACCATAATGATCGAGGCACGGAAAAAAAGGGGGCAGGGGTGTTCATAAGGGTATGACACCCATTTTAGTAAAAGCGTTCATATTGATAGCCATATTAATTTCCAAATTTAGTAGCTAATTTTTAAAGAGAATAAAATTCTAGAAAATGGGAACATATTATAACACATTAGAAGCTTCGTTTAACACAGGGTGCTTTTCAGTTGCGTTCCTGAGGGTCAGATCACGTGGTTTGTGGCCTGACTGTCTGTAGAAAACATTCCAGCCAAGGAAAAACGGCCTCTCAAAGTGTGACCACACCTGTTGCCAACAACAAACCGAAGATGGTTCGTAAGTCTTGAGGTGGAACCGGTAAAACATAGCAAGTTGAGGGTAGGCAAGGCAGAGGATTAATTATGCTCCTCTAAGAAAAGAACTAAAAGAAAGTAGTAGTACTTTCGCGAACATAGGTGGAGACGACACAAAGATGAAGAAACGGCGTTCTCTCCATTTATGTACTCCTAGAGCCGTAGTCTGCAGACGTTTGTTTACAGTAGTTTTAGAGCTAAGTGAAGTACTGAGTGTGCCGAGTGGACTTTCGATTTTATACCGTATAATTGTGAATGTGTTAAATTGCGAATGTTTGTTGCTATTGCAGTTGTTAATGACACGCCACATCTAGTTTTGAAATTTTTGTGCATGTGCTTTTTAGATCATGTATTTATCAGATTTATAATTTATTGTAAGTTATACTAAAACGATGGACCAAGTAATGACATGAACAATGGATATAATTTTTTAATAGGGTAATACAGTGTAAATTCACTAAGAACCGTTGTGCGGAAAATACTACGTAAAATCTATGGGCCAATAAGGGAGGAAGAAGGCTGGAGAATACGCTACAGTGCTGAACTACGAGAGTTAATACAAGGTAGGGAGATAGTAAAGTGTGTGATATCACAGCGAATACGATGGCTAGGACATTTGGAGAGAATGGCAGAAGATAGAATTCCAAAGAAAATGATGAACGCTGTGATCTATTCAGCTAGGCGAAAAGGGGACTTAGAAGAAGGTGGATTGACGACGTAATAATGGATGTCACCAGTATGGGAGTCTGGGGGTGGAAAAGAGCAGCAAATACCCGAGAAGTGTGGAGGTAGATCGTTGAAGAAGCCAAGGCTCACCAAGGGCTGTAGAGCTACTGAATAAGAAGAAGAAGTGATAGTGTAATTTTGGAGATCGTAAACATTTCTTATGTTTGAGAGGGGAGGCGGCGAACAAAATGTAAATAATAATAATCGAATATTGTTTTGGAAATCTTAGACAAAGGTTTTTTCGGGGAGATGGGGTGGGGAGGCGGACGGGACAACATCATATTCCAAACTTGTCATACTCTGTAATCGGGTACCATCTTTCAGAGGACAAATATTGAGGCTTGAAATGACTTGACTTCAACGACAAATTACTATTGTCAAAGAAAATAAATAGCAGTACTTTGGCATTTGTATCGTATTTTCATCATCTACTTTGGCTAAATTCAAATACTGGAAGATGCTAGCGCCATTACGGTCTTCTTCTGGAACCTGCTAAATCAAGAAGAGTGAGATGAGATTAGCATCAAGACGCAAATTAGAAATCAAGCACTTGATTTTTCGCAGTCGTCACCGTAAAGACACAGTAAGTAATCTATGGCTCTAGCAGACTGCATGAGGTTTGCAATTTGCACGTAGCTAGGAATATGATACAAAAACATGGGCTCGTCCGGGACCTCTCGCACCCTAAGCGAGAATCATACCCCTAGACCAACGAGCCGCTCGTGATACGAAATGCCTTTCTCTTGCATGAGACGCAGCGAGGCGGTCCAGCTGCACGCAGAACGCGGCGCGAGCTCTGCGGCTCCTGTGTTCCACTCTGGCCGCCTCTCGCGAGGCAATCCGCAGCTGTGCCGCACACGTGTACAGGCCGGGCGCACGTGCTGCAAGTCTGGCAGCTTTCAGCCAAGGCTGCCTGCTTTCATAGCTGCATGGCGCATTCGAAATAGTTGGACTTCAGCAAGTAAAATGACTTCAGGAGCACAGAAGAGAAGCAAGTTGGCATCACACAGTAATGATAAAGCTAACTTAATTGCAAACTGCAGCATTATCCGACAAAACTAGCACTTTTCTCCTCTCTGTTCAAACGTTAGATGAGGAAGGAGATTGACAGTTTACATCGCATTGCCTTCGGCGTAGTTTCGACATGAAACAAAAGCCCGCATTAGAATGACTGAAGGAATATGAGGATACTCGTCCAAAAATAGAAGCCTAACGCGTGTGCATTAAATTCTATTGTCTTATTTTCATCCTGACTTTTATGTCTTTTAAAGTGACACCAATCCACATAAATTTCTGTAGTTTGTCTCCTAGGGACACCGAATGCTACAAAAAAGTAAAGTCGTGTGGCGTGGTTGGCTGGCAGCTGCTGGATGGAGGTTCTACCGACTAATTGGAAAGCATTTTCCTATACTTCCTGCACACTGGCACCTTTTGTTTCGTGATTCGTATGTTAAGTGAATCTGATACGTGCAGAAGACTGTAATCGGTATGTGTAGTGCGGTGCCGTCCGTTGTGGCCGAGCGGTTCTAGGTGCTTCAGTCTGGAACCGTGCGACTGCTACGGTCGCAGATTCTAATCCTGTCTCGGGCATGTATGTGTGTGATGTCCTTAGGTTAGTTAGGTTAAACTAGTTCTAAGTTCTAGGGGACTGACCTTAAATATTATGTCCCATAGTGCTCAGAGCCATTTGAACTGTGCTAGAAAGAGTAATACATAACCAATTTGCTTTAATACTTATAGGATATGTGCAGAGTAAGCCAATTCCGAAAACTGGAATGCAGTTGGCCTACTTCGTAGGAAGGGAGGCAATAAAATCACAAAGAACTGTAATTTTAATAGCTGTAATGTGCAAGATATTCACTATTATAAGGCTAAAACATTCAAATTATTTAAGCAGAGGAGCAAATTGGTTTTACTAGTGGGTATACAACGTTGAATCATTTACAATTGATGAATTAAACTACGGAAAGGAGCAGTGAGTCTAAATTACCACTTATCCTGTCACTCACAGATTCTGAGAAAGCTTTCGACTTAATTTGATCAAAATCTTCATTAACAGGACTTAAAAAACTAGGCACTGGATTCAGCATATGTTAGTATACTGAAGAATATATACGTTATTGCTTGAGCTTCTGTTAGATTTCATCACGGTAATGGTAAATTGAAAGCAGCCATAGAAAAATATTCATATTCTAAAACTGGAAATAAATGAATCCTTATTAACGAAAAATATCTGAACCTTCGCTTTAGGATGATGATCTTCTGTTTGCGAGGAATCGAGATGAATTTCAACTCGTGCAATAGCTTAACAGAGCAAGCCTGATAGTAGGTCTGAATTATAATATGACAAAAATAATGTCTAACTATACAAGTCCAGTCCGACGCCTTTACAGTCATTAAGGATTGTGCTGAGCAGCCCGAGGTGACGAGGATCTGTTTATGCTCGAGAGCGCTAATAAAACATTAACAGTGATACGTTTGTTATTTGTTATTCAGCAATATAGGATTGTCTTCACAGGGCTTCTAGCAGCTCACTCAGGCCATTAATGTGTAGACCCCATCAACAGTATCAGGCACTCGCAGTATCAGGCAGTAATGCTGCGTAGTGGATGTCTTACGTAACAGCCGTTACGTCACGTCCGGTCGATTCCCTCTGGTGTGACGCAGCCCACACTGGGCACTGCGAGCTAATCTCCAAACTGTTAATGTCGAATACACGTGCCCAGCCTGAAGTACGCAGTGCCACGCAGAGTTCGACCCCAGACCTCCCTCCACAGTGTTTAAATTTGTTCAGACTCCATGAGCAACCTACAGGCTATAGACCGATGCTCTTCTCGTCAACCTTTGGTCTTTGAGAATCATGACCTTCTCTCTCCCCTTGGCCTGTTCCGTTGTCTTTCTCTGGGTGCCAAGTCATGTGGGTATTCCATGGATTGAACTAGCTGACCGTTTGGCTAGAGAAGCAGATACTTACCCCCCATTTTCATTCATAGATCTAGCTGTGGATATGCGGATCTACGCCAAATCTCTCTTTTCCCAAAAACGGAATGACATTTGGTGCGCTACTCCTCAGAACAATAAATTCCGCACAATCAAGGAGTCTGCTGCAGTTTGGCGCTTTTCCTTCCGCTCCTCTCAGAAGGAGTCCACTGGGGTTTTGTGCCGTCTACACATTGGCCATACTAAGCTCACCCATTGTTTCCTCCTACGTAACGACCCCCCCCCCCCCCCCCCACCCAATGTGGTTATGGAGCTAGACTGACGATATCCCACATATTGGTGGAATGTCCCCTTCTTTCGGTCCTTCGTGCTAAATATCGTTATCCCAATACCTTAAATTAAATATTAGTAGACGATTCACGGACTGTTAAACTGATCCTCAGTTTCCTCCGTGAAAGTGGTTTTTATTTCCAGCTTGCTTGCATATTATCCCATCCTGTTGAGACATTTTTCAGTTATATAAATATTATCTGTGGTGCTGAGCTGCGTGGAGAACGAAGAGCCGCTGCCGCGGCGTATTTAAACGACTTACAATATAGTCGAGCATACCGCAAGGAAGCGGTAAAATAATAGTAAAATAATATTATTTCTTTTAGCTCCCAGACTGGCAGTGAAGATCAGCAGATTTTATGATGTGTTGCAGATTGACGCGGGCTGCTGATAGGATATAATTTACAGTGCAAATAATTTAATGTACCTTCAGAATATGATAGGAATCTTGCTGTGCTCCAAGAAAAGCAAAGCACAGCATTATTAACAGATATTTCGCGGCTCTTTTCGTATATGCGATAATAAAAAACGTGAAACTGTCGCCCAAAAACGCGGGGCCCGAATTTGCAGTGGCCACAAATATAAAATTTTATGTATTTTTCTTTCAGTGTTGATTGTTATGTATGTGTAGATATATATGTATTTAGTGATAAATGTATGTATGTATATCATGATCAATGCTATGTATTAATGAATGTGTAAACACTCTTTCATGAAAAAACGTACTACTGCAAGCGAGTCAGAGAAGACGATCCTGATAGTACTGAGAAGCTGTAACGACTACGTAATCCGGGGGCAGCCGAACCCCGAGATAAGATAAACTAAAGGTAAGACTACAGTGTAGTTGTCCTGTTTGTAGAAGTCGAGCTCCAGTGAAGTGATCTCATTTCGCTAGTGGTGTGCATATTGTGCGTAGTTTGATGTTAGTGTTTGTGACAGGACAAAGTTGATGGTAGATAGTAATTTTTAGTGTGCAGTTAGTGTAGATAAATTAACGTATTTTGTGTGCAAGGGGCAAAACTGTCAGACTTTGTGGTTTAGTAAGCAATGTATGAATATGGTTAAGTTGCGTAGTCAACGTCCGAGCAATATGGATACTGAGGAACAACAATTAGTTAGTGCAGGAAATGTGGAACCGGGTACCTCAAGCAGTACTAGTGCTCACTTTGAGGATATAACATGTGAGAATGTGGGGGCAGGGGCACAGGAAGTGGTGCCACCGCCCACTAGTCCTCAACGGGATGTAGAGAAAGAAGTTGTACCACCACCAGAAAAGCAGGAACCAGAGAGTGGTAATCTGCCTGGTGGGTATTCGCTTCAGGCTATATTAGAGCGCGTGCTGAATTACCAGGCAGAATTTGCGCAACAGCAAGTCGAGCGAGACCGCCAGCAAGCTGAGCGAGATCGCCGGCAAGCTGAGCGGGACCAGCAACTTGTGCAATCGTTAGAAAACATGAAAAAAGAGATTGCAGATATGAAACAGAATTATTGAGTCGATACCTAAGGCCGTGCAGGAGCTGACTGAACAGGTCAACAACCTGCAAGTAGCAAACACTAACAGGGTAGACGAAATAGGTGTATTAGCCAATCGAGTAGAAAAGCTAGAAATAGATTCCACGCAGCTTGTAGAGCAGAAGTGGAACGAACAAGCAACTAAAATTGAAACAGAATTCAACTCATGGCTAGAAGTGAAGGAGTGTGAGATTGACAAGAACATTAATTCCAAAGTACAAGCAGCCATAGCAAATAGAGGCTCCGAATCGTTCAGTACCGCAGTGAATAGTCAGGTACAGAACGACGTGCAAACCATCAAACAAATACTCAGTGAGGATATTCCGCAGTGGCAAGTGAATATGAACAAACGGATATCCGACCTGGAGAAGGGTTTAGCACAAAGCAGAAAACATTTGGAACAGGAACCTCTGTCGCCAACAGCACATGGTTTCGGCAACGCACAAACTTATACGCGATACAACAATGGGGAATCTGTAGTCGATAATGCGAAGAGCTGTAGCTTCGGTTCGGAGCACACAGCATATGTCCAAGGAGCAAAACCATGTAGTTCAAAAATATTAGTGGAAGAAAGTTTAATCAAAAATAGACAATTTCAAACGTTTACTACTGAACGGAAATCAGTACACCCAGTAGTATTCATAAAAAGCTTTAAAAATATCTTGCCCAGTGTGTGGAACGAAACACAGAAAATTCAATACGTAATGTCGTACATTCAAGGTGATGCAGCGTTGTGGGCTACAGAAGTAGCAGACAGCTGCATGACATATGAACAGTTCGAAAGGGCATTTCTATCGAAATATTGGTCGCCTTGTATACAAGAGCGGCTAAGAAAAGAAGTATATAATCCCGAACCGTACTCACCTCGTCTGGGGAATTTGAGACGGTATTTTGAAAAATATATAAACAAAACACGCTACTGGGACGAGCCTATATCACCAAGAGACATAATAAGACTACTAAAATCACATTTACCCATTCATATCAAAGAGAAATTAATACACGTACCAGAAAGCGATATGGAAAACTTCCTGTCTGTTCTAGATTCTATAGACTTGATACAGGAAGACGCAAAATCAGCGTGTGATCACTCGCGGAATAATGGGTCAGGATGTAAACATGACAGAAATAGTAGTGCACAAAACCACAACCATGGAAATGGTGGGGGTGGTAACAAGCGGCAAGAACATTCGCAAAATGGTAGTAATGGTAGAGGCCAGAACGGGTATGGACAAACAACTTATAACAAAAGGCGTCGATTTGACGACCGGTACGAATCTGGAATGTCAGGGACCAACCGCTGGAAAAATACGCGAGGTCAGTGGCAGAGCAATTATAGTGATAGTAATCGAAATTGGCAGCAAAATCAGCGAAGAAGCCCAGAGCGACAGGGTAATGACCGGTATGACAACAATAGACCACCGCCGCAAAACGCGCCTATTGCGCAGCCGTGGCGGCCGACAAATCAGAGTGTACATATAGTGGAGGTCGCGGACAATAGCCTTCCAAGTACTTCACAAGCAACTAATCCAACAAACTAGAATCGGCCTCGATATGCTCTCCATCGATGGCCGAGGGATGGAGTGAGAGCAACACGAGTGATAATAATATACCTGGGATACGTATGCTGCGATACAACGATGGTGTCAGTATGGATAAAGATCTACTGAACGAACCACACGAATGTAAGAAAGATAATAACGAAAATGTGCAAGCTATTATCGAAGCGAAAATCAATGATGTTGCAGTGAATATAATCATCGACACAGGTGCCTCAGTAAGTGTAATGAGTATGGAGTTATTTAAGGCACTGGGAAAAGGACATAGCATTCCGACTTTCCCGGTTAATAATTGTAAGGTGTCTGGAGCCATTGGTGCACAGAGCCAATCAGTTAAGTACCAGGTGCAGATGGAGATTTGTAAGGAGGGCGAAGCCATAGTGAGCTCGTTCCTCGTTGTTAAAGGATTGAAGGTGGCCTGCATTCTGGGAGTAGATTTTCTCCGTGAGAGGGACGCATTGATCGACCTCTCCTTGGGGAAATTAAGCATAGTTAACAGGGGTAGGAGGATTGAGTTATCTATGATGAAATCGAAGGAGGTACTTGTGCCGTGTTGTAATCGAATCAATATCAAGGGTAGGAACCCTTGGGTACTACACCTTGATGATTTGTCACATGCAGCAGACCTCTATTACCCGAATTTAGAGGATCGAAATTTTGAAACAAATGTTGAGGCATTTCAAACCAAAGTGCAGGAATCTGAAGGTTTAAGCGGTAAACAAAAGCAACAGTTGACGCAGCTGCTATCGGAATACACTATGGTATTTGCCGACCGACCAGGAATAGTCAAAGGGTACCACTATCACATAGAGGTGATGCCCCACAAAACATACTGTCGCGCAACTTACTCCATCCCTTGGTCGAGGAGGGAAGTAGTGGCTAAAGAGATTCGGAAGATGTTGGCACACGAATGTAGCTATTTGTTAGCACAGCACCAGACGGGGAAAATAAAAGGACTGTATCCACGTAAAGATGTGAAGTTATTTATTCAGTGACATATCACATATAAAGAGTAATAGTTTTAAGAAGATTTTAATTGTGTTTTAAAATATAAGTATGTTAGTATTAAGAAAGAAATTTGTGTGTAATGAAACTTGGAGGAAGTGGATTCAGAAAGTAGGCAATAGCTTACACAGGAAAGATTTTGTTTACAGACAATTAGAGCCATTTAAAAATTATAGGCTCATTAAGCAACGAACAATCTTCTTGTCGATAAAGTGAGGATTAATTTCTTGAATCATTATACAAAGGATTAATTTCTTGAACCATTTTCTATGTGTAGTATGTAAGTGCAATTAATGATGCAATCTAATATAGTAAGGTAACTGTTGTAATTGTATTAGGATAAGGAACCCTGAGAGAGAGAGTCTTGACTAGCCAAACATGGACTCTGTAATATGCAACAATTATGTGATGTTTGCTGCCAGTAGTGATATGAGAACGACACTGGAGCATAAGCTAATCAAAAAACAAGCCCGTTCTGTGGAAAATCCGCTTTGTATATAACAATGCTTCAATTGAAGCCTGTGTACTTGGTACACGCCCTTGAATATTCATTACGCGATACGCGAATTAAGTCAACCAATGTGGAACCTACACTGTAGTCATATAGGAAAAATCATTAAAAATAATGCTAGTGCTAAATGAAGTATTTATTGATCAATATGCCCAAGTCAAGCTGTCATGCACATGGTAAAATCTGTTTGATAGATGGGTGATAACCAGGCAAGCTACACTGATAAGAAAATTAAAAAATTTCACAAAAGGGCTATATACGCCTAGTAACAATATGAAAAGTGTGTTGTGATAAGGTAAAAACAAATAGACGCCATGTAGATGAGAGTGAGTATGCGAAGAACAGTTAAAAGGTATTAAAAAATAAACTGTGTGCATAAACAATGGAGGAAAGGACGGAATATTGTGTGTAGCAGGGACAGAAAATGACTGTTGTATCTGCACCAATATATACGTCGATAAGTCTAGTGTTGAGTGACAGACTGTCCTAGTGCAGTGCTCAACGAACAATAGACAGTGTATAAAAACAGTAGTTATTGATCCGTTCGGAGTCGAGTTAAACGAACCTAGCTCGACGGGGACATGTAGTATGTGTGTTACGAAACATTTTTCACGTGTTGAAAGACGCTCTGGCAGTGTACCAACCGTGGAGTGAGTGAAAATGTGTAGCACAATGTGCGTGTGACGAACCTTGAATACCAGTGTCACAATGCCACAAGAAACCTGTTATCACGCCAAACCATCCTGTGCATACCAGTGAAGCGACGGCTTACTGAACAATAATCGCTTTTAACAAGTTGCATCTTCTTCCACAGCTAGTAATCTGTGTCCTTAAAGGCAGTACACCGTTGTGGAATGTTTGTTTCATGCGCTACAACGGGGAGCCATGTGGAGAAGCCGAGACGAGTGCCGTGCCGCCAGCCAGCCGTTCGCGGTAAACCACTGCCACTCACCGACATCGGCGAATGGTTCGCCGCGGTTCGCGACTGCTTGGGCGCCACGTCAGCACGACGTCGCTGTTACTGAGAGCAGGTCGTCGAACCCAGCGGCCGTCGGCACGCGGCGTTCCAGACGACGCGACTCAACAATTGCTTCGCGCCGCCAGCTCCGTACAACATTGTTGTCATTCAAATGAACTACCAAATATGTGTTTAATGCACTAACATGAATAGGGTTTAGTGGACACGAAATGACGTGACAAACATTTGTTTTTTTTTCTTGAGTTATTCAATACGCACCCAAAGTATTCATTGGTTCAGTGATATATAGATATAATATGTTTTCGTCATGTTAATGAAGTATACTCGCATGAATGCTAGACATTTTAAACCAATTGTCGCGAGTAAATGCAAGGACGATTCATGACACTACTGTAAAAATGTGTAATAAGTGACTTTCATTACAATCCAAAACACAAATATTATATGGGTAACAAAGAGACTAAAGGTTTAACATGCTCTCACAAATAGCCTTTGTTATATGTGAACATTGGATAGAATCTGAACTTTTTGTGATCAAACTGGGTATTAAAACAAACCAGACGAGATGACCATGGCTCCGGCGCAGTTTTCCCAGGTTTTCTGATCGCACGTAGCCCGAATGGGGGAGCCAAATAAATGTAATGACCCTGGGACTAGGTTTATGGTCACCTCGCAAAGTGTAAGAACAGTATAAAAAGCGTAATTAAACCTACAGTGTAAAAGAACTAAGAAGTTTAAAGTGAATGTTCTAACCAAGGTAACAGACAATAACCAAACAGACGTTAGTGGCAGCATATTGCCGAGCATTCTTAACGCTAGTCAATTGCTGCCAGGGGGCATTGTAACGTCTAGTAAGAAACAAAAACAACATATTATGTAGTAACGAGAAAATTATAAGTATCATATTGTGTTATTGTATAAAATTATGTATTTTTTTTTATTATTTATTTTTGAGAATATCTGCGTCGGCGAGTAATGAAACCGCCACAGACGATAAATGTCGAACAAAGATTAAAATAAGTAACTAGTATATAATACGTGACGAATAGCAATTTCTTTGCCTTCTTCATCTGGGAGTCGAACGAGTAAGATATCCTGTGTCATAGTAGCGGACGCTAGTGTAGCATTCTTTTGTCGAGACTAAGCAATGTACGCCATTACGTGTGAATTCACAAAGGTCTGTAATCACTGAGATATTTAAAGGTTTTAATAGAGGTGTTTAAATGAAAACTTGTATTATTTATTGTTAAGCTTGCTTGCATATTATCCCATCCTGTTGAGACATTTTTCAGTTATATAAATATTATCTGTGGTGCTGAGCTGCGTGGAGAACGAAGAGCCGCTGCCGCGGCGTATTTAAACGACTTACAATATAGTCGAGCATACCGCAAGGAAGCGGTAAAATAATAGTAAAATAATATTATTTCTTTTAGCTCCCAGACTGGCAGTGAAGATCAGCAGATTTTATGATGTGTTGCAGATTGACGCGGGCTGCTGATAGGATATAATTTACAGTGCAAATAATTTAATGTACCTTCAGAATATGATAGGAATCTTGCTGTGCTCCGTTCTGATCTGGCAAACTTTATAGTGACAACGTATTTTTTAATGAGAGTCTCATGTTCTTGGGCTAGTAGTGGTATGAAATAGCATTTTAACGAGAAATAAAATCCACTGCGAACTTGTGTTTTTGAACGATCACACGGACTGTAACATCAGTGCTCATAACAAAGTAATTTCAACTTTTAATCACTATGAAGTAGGGAAGATATATTGATTCTTAGCATGAGTTGCAGTTACGAAAAATCGTTCCTCAAATTGTAGGCCAGATACAGAACAATAAGACTTCCATATATACATTTTATTCCGCTAAAGGGTAATGATGATAAAGAAAAGCAAAGCACAGCATTATTAACAGATATTTCGCGGCTCTTTTCGTATATGCGATAATAAAAAACGTGAAAATATTGGTGGAATGTCCCCTTCTTTCGGTCCTTCGTGCTAAATATCGTTATCCCAATATCTTAAATTAAATATTAGTAGACGATTCACGGACTGTTAAACTGATCCTAAGTTTCCTCCGTGAAAGTGGTTTTTATTTCCAGGTATAAGGTTCCATTTTAGTCTTGGAACCGGGCAGGTTGGTTATGGTTGGGACCTCTTTTCCAGTCTTCTCGGTCTGTAACAGCATCAACACCCCTTTCTTCAAGTTTTTATATTTGTTCTCACTTTTTATGCCTTATCTGTGTGTTTTTAATGTATTTTATATTATAATTTGACTGCCCTGACTGGATACGCCCATTTTTAGCGGACATTCTTTCTTCAGTGACTAATTCCGGAATAGCGTTGACCTCGCTGTTTGGTGCCTTAACTGCTCTCAATTAAACAATCAAGTAATGGCCAACGTCGCCCATACACGTGTTAGTGATCAATATGTCAACATAAATCCTATTGTAACCAGTGATTTCAGGAATAAATTGTCCACTTTAGGATGGCGAACGTATTATTTCACTATATAATTTAAATTTCATTGAATTGCAGTTTTCTCGTTAGTTAAAAATTGGACCAACTATTGCCTTTGTAATTACATGTATCTGCTGTCATTCGTTGTTAGGGCAGTGTAAACACTTGTTGCGTTTTTGTTGTACGTTTTTCAACAAATCATTTCGGCCAGGTTTCATCGGAATCTATGCCTTTCCTACCAGTTGGGTTCATATAATCATGATCAAACTTTGCGTATGCCGAACAAGGTGGGGAAGTTATAAACGGACACACTAGGTGACGGACGAGTTAACTTTCTGGTCAAAGCTACTTAAAAAAGAAGGTATATGTCGTCCTCTGATAGAGCTATTTGAAAATTGGCATACGACGGCTTCCAATTACAAGCGCCGAGCTGTGATGACAGACTGTGTAACGAATGATCAGTAGCACGTTATCTATCTGAATGACGCTGCCAACACGAATGGTGTGGCCGACGTAAAAGAGCTTCGTAGGCGTCGCGCGAATGGGAGATGACTTAACGGTACCGCTGACCGCCAGTCTGCGCATGGCGGCACTTTCGCGTAACTGGTACAAGGCCTGGCGAAAGGTGCACATTCCTTCGGTAGCTCAGTTGGTAGAGCGGTGGACTGTAGAGGAGCTTAATAGCGGATATCCATAGGTCGCTGGTTCAAATCCGGCCCGAAGGAAAATTTTAAACATTCATGACTTTGGTTCTCTTAACAAAATAAGCTACACTTCAATCCCACAAACTGTTGTGATATTTTTAACACAAAGGTATGACTAAGACAGAACCAGCATATGGTAGCTGTTCTGTGTGTGTGTTCTACATCTACGTGATTACTCTGCTATTCACAATTAAGTGTCTGGCAGAGAGTTCAATGAACCTCCTTCAAGCTGTGTCTCTACTGTTCAACTCTCGAACGGCTCGCGGGAAAAACGAGCTTTTAAATTTTTCTGTGCGAGCCCTGGTTTCTCGTATTTTATTGTGATGATCATTACCCCCTATATAGGTGGGTGACAACAGTATGTTTTCGCAATCGGAGGAGAAAACTGGTGTTTGAAATTTCGTGAGAAGATACCGTCGCAACGAAAAACACCTTTGTTTAGTGATTGCCACTCCAGTTCACGTATCATGTCTGTGGCACTATCTCCCCCATTCCGCAATAATACAAAACGAGCTGCCCTTCTTTGTACTTCTTCGATGTCATCTGTCAGTCCCACCTGATGTGGATCCAACACCGCACAGCAATACTCCTGAATAAGGCGGACAAGTGTAGTGTAAGCAGTCTCTTCAGCAGACCTATTGCACCTTCTAAGTGTTCTGCCAATGAATCGCAGTCTTTGGTTTTCACTCTTTTCTTTATTCAGGGTAAATTGCCACTTTTCGCACCATACAGATATCTTATCTCAATAATTTTGCAATTCGTTTTGGCCATCTAATGACTTGGCAAATGACAGCATCGTTTGCAAATAATCTAAGAGGGCTACTCAGATTGTCTCCTATGTCGTTAATATAGAGCAAGAACAGCAGAAGGCCTATAACACTTTCTTGTGGAACGCCGGATATTACTTCTGTATTACTCGATGACTTTCCGTCTATTACTACGAACTGTGACCTTTCTGACAGGAAATCACGAGCCCAGTCGCACAACTGAGGTGATATTCCATAGGCAGGCAGTTTGGTTAGAAGACGCTTGTGCTTTTCTTGCTGATATAATCGCAAAACCATAGAAAACAGATTTTATTGAAATGACTCGACAAAATGAGAAGTTAAGAATAATCTAGCATTTCTGTTGTACAGCACTGACAAAAGGTACAATCGATTATTGTAGGTTTTAGAGAGTGAACTGGATTCATAAAAACGGAAAAAATCTCATCACTAATTAAATACGGAAACACGATACATTCCACATCTGGGATTTATTGAAAGTTGAACACGTCTTCTTATCGTTGTCACCATATCCGAGAAAACTTTAAGTAGCGTCATGGCTGATGTCAAGAAAGAAAATTTGAGAAAGTATGCTTTCGATACAATATCTGATATAAATGAATGGCTTTTCGACACAGTGAAAATAAATGAGGACGTACTGTAAGGGACCCAAACAGATTCTTCTCTTGATCTGCGTGTCTGTTGTACGAAAATATTAAGATTACATGAATGTTTCATTACAGAATTATCTGAAAATCAAGCACATAGACGGTACCATCAGCGATAACCTTTCTACTGCAGGAATGGATAGCATAAGTGTAGTAAATCTTAGCGTACCATTTGAATGAGAAATCTGTTAACGTCTGAACTCCTTCAATAATGTAATTGACACAAAAATTCTAAATAGAGAGAAAAACACACCCTTGAAAGGACCGGGAAAGATGATTAAAACAGAAATCACAAAAAAATACTGGTGTACTTAACAAATTTAAAGCATTAATAACAGACGACTGGCAATCACGTACAGGAGTTGTGTGCTGCTGTAAAGAGTATGTTCCGGTAGACTTCACCCGCGAACAAACATCGGTCATAACTAGCACACATTTTTTGTGGAACTTAACGTGTAGCATCCTCAGCTGATGCATCAGTTATTTTCCATCGCAAGTTTATACTTCCTGCGTGAGAATGAGATATGATTTATATCTACGATCGAACGTCCACGGAATGGCGTGTTCTTGTTAACTCCGTGCGAGAATGATGGGAGAGGAAAATTATTTTTTTTTCTTTTCTTCCTTTCTTCAGTCTTGTGACTGGTTTGATGTGGCCCGCAACGAATTCCTCTCCTGTGCTAACCTCTTCATCTCAGAGTAGCACTTCCAACCTACGTCCTCAATTATTTGCTGTTTGTATTCCAATCTGTTTTCCTCTGCAGTTTTTGCCCTCTACAGCTCCCTATAGTATCGTGGATGTCATTCCCTCATGTCTTAACAGATATCCTATCATCCTGTTCCTTCTCCTTATCAGTGTTTTCCACATATTCCTTTCCTCTCTGATTCTGCGGAGAAACTCCTCTTCCCTTACCTTATCAGTCCACCTAATTTTCAACATTCGTCAGTAGCACCACATATCAAATACTTCGATTCTCTTATGACCCGGTTTTCCCACAGTCCATGTTTCACTACCATACAATGCTGTATTCCAGACGTACATTGTCAAAAAATGTCTTCCTCAAATTAAGACCGATATTTGATATTAGTAGACTTCTCTTGGCCAGGAATGCCCTTTTTGCCATTGCTAGTCTGCTTTTGATGTCCTCCTTGGTCCATCCGTCATTGGTTATTTTACTGCCTAGGCAGCAGAATTCCGTAACTTCATCTACTTCGTGACTGTCAATCTTGGTGTTCTGTTTTTCGCTGTTCTCATTTCTGCTACTTTGTCTTTCTTCGACTTACTCTCAATCCATACTGTGTACTCATTAGCCTGGTCATTCCATTCAGCAGATCACGAAATTCTTCTTCACTTTCAATCAGGATAGAAATATCATAAGAGAATCGTATCATTGATATCCTTTCACCTTGGATTTTAATTCCATTCCTGAACCTTTCTTTTATTTCCACCATTGCTTCCTCGCTGTACAGGCTGAACAGTAGTGGCGAAAGGCTACATCCTTTTCTTACACCCTTTTTAATACGAGCACTTCGTTCTCAGTCGCCCACCCTCCGTCTCTTCCTATAGCTTACCCCCATTTTTCTCCGAATTTCGAACATCTTGCACCGTTTTACTTTGTCGAACACTTTTTTCAGGTCGAGAAAACCTATGAACGTGTCTTGATTTTTCTTTTCTTTAGTCTTTCTTGCATTATTAACCGCAACGTCAGAATTGCCTCTCTCATGCCTTTACCTTTCCTAAAGCCAAACTAACCGTCATCTAGCGCATCCTCAATTTTATTTTCCATTCTTTGGTATATTATTCTTGTAAGCAACTTGGATGCATGAGCTGTTAAGCTGATTGTGCAATAATTCTCGTACTTGCCAACTCTTGCCGTATTTGGAATTCCATGGATGATGCTTTTCCGAAAGTCAGATGGTACGTCGCCAGACTCATACATTCTACTAAACAACGTGGACAGTTGTTTTGTTACCGCTTCCCCCAATGATTTTAGAAATTCTGATGGAATGTTATCTGTCCCTTTTGCCTTATTTGATCTTAAGTCGTCCAAGGCTCTTTTAAATTCTGATTCTAATACTGGATCCTATATCTCTTCTAAATCTACTCCTGTTTCTTCTTCTGTTAGATCAGACAATCTTCCCCCTTATATAGGCTTTCAATGTATTCTTTCCACATATCCGCTCTCTTCTCTTTGTATATGACAGCGGAATTCCTGTTAAAGTCTTAATGATATCAACCTTCCTTTTAATGTCTCCGAAAGTTGTTTTGACTTTATTATATGCTGCGTTTATCCTTCCGATAGTCATTTCTTTTTCAATATCTTCAAACTTTTCCTGCAGCCATTTCGTCTTAGCTTCCCTGCACTTCCCATTTAATTCATTCTAGAGTAACTTCTATTTCTGTATTATTGAATTTCCCTGAACGTTTTTAACTTCCTTCATTTGTCGATCAGCTGAAGTATTTCATCTGTTATCCATAGTTTATTCACAGTTGCCTTCCTTGTATCTGCCGGATTCTTTGCAACTTCCGTGACTGCCCTCTTTAGTGATGTCCATTCCTCTTCAACTCTACTGCCAGATGTTCAAACGCGTGTGAATTGCTAAGGGACCAAACTGCTGAGGTCATCGGTCCCTAGACTTACACACTACTTAAACTACATTAATGTAACTTATGCTAAGGACAACACACGCACCCATTCCCGAAGGAGACTCGAACATCCGGCGGGAGCGGCCGCCCAATCCGTGACATGGCGCTTCAAACAGTGCGGCCACTCCGCGCGTACTGCCAACTGAGGCATTAATTACCGCAGCCTCTATTGCATCAGAGAACTTCAAGCGTACCTCTTCATTCTTTAGTACTTCTGTATCCTATTTGTTTGCATATTGATTCGTACTGACTAGTCTCTTAAATTTCAGCCTACTCTCTATCATTACTAAATTGTGATCTGATTGTATATATGCTCTTCGGTACACCATATAACCCACTACCTGATTTCACAATCTCTGCCTGACCATGATGTAATCTGACTGAAATATTCCATCCTTTTCCAAATATACCTCCTCCTGTTGTGATTCTTGAACAGAACATTCGCTATTACTAACTGAAATTTATTGTAGAACTCAATTAGTCTTTCTCCTCTCTCATTTCTAATCCCAAGCCCATATTCTCCCGTAACCCTTTCTTGTACTGCTTCTCCTGCAAACGGACTTCAGTCCCTCATGAATATTAGGTTCTCATCACCTTTTACATACTGAACTACTCATTCAGTATCGTCATATGCTTTCTCACTATCTTCATCCTCGGCTTGCGGCGTCGGAACTATACCTGAGCTATTGTCATCTTTGTTGGTCCGCTGGCGATTCTAACGAGAAAAGCCCTATCTGTAAACCATTCACGGTGTCTCACTCTCTGCCCTCCGTCCCTTTTCAGAACGAATCCTACTCCCGCTATAGCATTTTCCGCGGCTGTTGATGTTACCCTAAACTCGTCTGATCAGAAATCCTTGTCTTTCTTCCATTTCACTTCACGGACATCCACGAAATCTAGATTGAGCCTTAGCAGTTCCCTTTTCAGATTTTGTAGCTTTTCTACCACGTTCACACATCTGACATTTCCCTCGCCGGCTCGTAGAAAGTTATCTTTTCATTCGCTATTCAATCTTTATTTTATGGTCACCTCCCCCTTGGCAGACCCCTTCTGCAGATGCGGATGGGGGGACTAGTCCGGAAGTTTTTGCCAATGGAGAGATCATTAAGGCACTTTTTCGATTACAGGCCACATGTCCTGCGGATGCACATTATCTGTGTTTTAACGCAGTGGTTTCGATTGGGTTTTGCACCCTCATACCGTTGATCATTGCTGATTATTCCGCCTATAGTGCCATTTTCCAACACCAAGGTTAAGAGAGTGCCCTGAACCTTTATCCGTTCCTCTGCCCTCTGTAAAAAGGCCGTTGGCTGAATGAGGGCGACTTGTTATGCAGCAGCTTACGGAACACGAACGGGCGTTCACTTCTCTTAAGAGGGCAGGGAGAAGGTAAAAAGTTCGGACTCATCTGAGGTTTGAACTCAGAACCTCTTGCACCCTATGCGAGAATCAACATCCCACAACATTTTTTCCTGTAAGGAACATTCCCGGCGCCCAAAGGAAAGGGTGGGTGTGAAGTGGGCAGGTGTCGCAACCCAGGGACCAAGGAAAGCTTAAAGGTGCAATGACCATCGTTTATTTATTTATTTTCTATTAATTTTTATTTTCATTCATTTATTTTTTATTACATTAATACCATCGAGAATAGCAGGAAAACGACGTCGCGAGGAGGAGGGCGCAGCAAGACGTCAGACTCACTGAGACTGTCGACGCACAGTTTTACGGAGGAAGAGGCGGGGATCTGCTCTTCATAACAGGAACACCCCAGTTCTGGGATTGGTTAAGGAATACACTGCATAGGAAATCGGAGAAAAATTGTCTGTATTTTGGATTGTGGACAACTGCACAATGGCGTTCATTAAGGAACTGCCAAATATCAAGGGTGCTTTTCTCGCCATCAGCAAACAAGTAGTCAGTTGCGTGGGCACAAGTCCACTTCACAGAGTTCGTCTTCGCTTGCGTGAAGTATCCCGCGTCCGGAAAGAGGAGCAGTTTATTAGTTATCTGATGAGGAGTCGTACGGGTAATTGGGGACAATATCTGTCGCACCAGTAACCAGACAGGTTTTGCCGATCTGCACACCACGCGCTGCTCGTCTGTGTCCAAAACATCACAGGTGACACACAACGCGGTTTCTGTGAGGTGAATCCTGTGAAAGCGTGACCATCATTCTTGCTTCCCATTGACAGTAAGGTACCATGAATATTGGACGCCAGTGTCGAGATAAGGAACGCACACCGATCGCTATACGGCACGCAAGTCGAAGTGGGGATGCTTCCGCTCAACCACATTAGGTGACCTGTGCTGCAGAAGGAAACCATAGATAGCCTTCGTGGATGTAAAGTGCGCTGGCAGTACCACAGTACGGAAGTAGCTCAGTTCGAGGGAAAAGTGCCGGAAGTAAAAGAAGGGCGGCAGCACTTCCAAAAGCTGGATAAGTTCTAAGAGGGAATGTGGAGCAAGGACCTCCACCAATAGGCTGGTAAGGCACGTAGGACAACGGCGTCACAACGCCATGTGAGAGCCACTTAAAAGGGCTACTGCCCTGTCAGGCACATGTCACAGACCTAAACCGCCCCTGCAACGCTGGAGGGTGAGGGTCTCGTACCGTTTCTTGAACAGAAAGCTGTTGCAAACAAATGAAATCAGTACCGCTAGCACGCGGCGGAATAGGAAGTGTCTGTGCGCCGTGGGGGACACGGACGCCAAAGAAGATCGAGTGCTCGTAAACGGTGATCCAAGAGCTGCCAAGTCCAGGTATACGACGAGGGCGAGCAAGAGCGATTACGTCCCGATAGCGACAGAGGGCAGTGCGGAAGTTATTGGGCCCTCCCAAAGAAGTTTGATCTGGGGAAGCCACGCATCGAGCTGTCGCTTTAAGCCGCGCAGCCAACAGCTGGGAAAAGATCTTTGTGTCGTCGTTGAGTAACGTCAAGGGGCGGTAATCGCATATCCATGAGGTTCCCCGAGGCTCGCGGATGGGAATGAGGAAACCATCGAGTAAGCTGTCTGGAAGCGGCACGAAACGTGACATAAAGTTCTGACAGTTTTCAGTCCACACTGCCGCCAGAAGGAGACGAAATGTCCGATAAAACTCCATTGGGAAGCCGTCAGGGCCAAGCGACCTGTTCGTAGAACGCGCCTGGATAGCGTCATGCGTCCTCCGTGACGTTAGCAAGCAGTCCATTGTCGCATCCATGGAAACCGAGCCCACAAACAGTCTGGAGACCGTTGTAATGTTGACAGCGTGGTGACGTTGTTCAGAGTACAGCATAACATAAAGTGCGTGGAGGCCAGACCCGATATCCCGTTGGATATCAAAACGCTGCCCATCATCGGTAGTAAGAACATTCATCAAATTCTTCGGCTACGGCGTCGTTCTACTATGACATGATACATCGATGGGCGCTCTTGCAACTAGCGCATCGTGTGTGCGGGCCCTGACTATAGCTCCTTCAAGATGGCGGCGATAGAGGGATGTGAGCCGTGCCTTGGCACGATTTACTTTCGCCTGTCACTCTGGTGGATACGGTATCATAGTACATTCTCGGAGAATGATGAAATAGAATTCCTGAGCCTGTCGCCGCCACCCAGCAACTTCCCTTCCGTAACCAATCAATACCTTCCAGAGGGCAGGCCTTGCACAGAGCACCCATGAAGACAGTTCAGAATGACAAGCTGTCCATGTGGTCTCGATGCGGAGCCGGCAGTCGGGTGTAGTAAGGTGGATCGTGTTCAGTTTCCATGGTCCATGGCCGCGCCACCCCCTTTGGCGGCAGAGACTGATGACTGATGGCGCCTCATGGTCAGACAACGCAACGGACCAGACTTCAGCATCCTGCCCCACATTGATAATATCGTGGAAGATGTAAATACGATCGGGTCGGCTGGAACAATGGCTAGTGAAATGCATAAACCCCGGATGATCGCCATGAACTTGCTCCCAAGAATCCACTAGGCTGATGTGCTGGAGAACTGTCGCTAGTGCCGCGCACGGAGAGTGATGGGGTAGTTGGTCTTTGGGTGCCTGGGTGCAGTTGAAATCGCCTCCCGTGTTGAATGCATCCAGCCGACCCAGGAAGAGAGGTTTGACTGTCTCTGGAAAGAAGGTGGAACGTTCACAGCTGCGACCCGACCAGATGGAGCATAGACAATGACGATCCGGAGGCCACTAAACGTGAGAGCCATACCTCTGGCTCAAGGAGATAGGTAAGTACATCAGCGAGGATCTCCAACGCACTAACGATAGGGGAAGCATGAGAGACATGTGTTGTAAAACCATGGGGAGCACAGAAAGTTGCAACGTGCACTTCCTGAAGGAGAGCAACGTCAACGTCCATAGCATGTCGAGGAATAAAGCCACTTTGCGGCGTACGAGAAGATTTTAGCATTGACCGTAGCTACGCGATAAGTCTGGAAAGCTGCCATCGCCAGGAGGACGGGCGGTTAAAACACGGGGGAAGCACAGAGAACTCCCTGTTAGGCCCCTGTGGAAGGGGGAGGGAACCGATCCCAGCAAGGGGCTCCATCGCTCTGCACACCTCCAGAATGTCTCCGCATTGACGACGTCCGCTCAGGAGACAAACTTCTCACCGGGTCGGTTCAGTGAAACACTATCACAGGAGCGCCTACAAATAGCGTCGGACACAGCAAGGAAGGCAATCGTATCAGACGCAGGCGGCGGTAGGTCTGTGTCCGGAGGTGGGCGCTGACTGGAGATGGAGGCGGAAGAGAACGTCGCGTCGCCAGGTGCCAGGGCATGAGAAGACGCGTACCATTAGTAGCAGGGTCGTCATCCTGTGCAGACGTCCGATGGAGGTAGCTGTCAGAAGGATACAGCGTTGTCTCTTCCGTTTCCTCGGGTACCGTTGCTTCGTAACATGCCGTTCCATGTTGGACGGCGATCAGTTGCCGTCCGACACGTGGCCAGATGGCAGAAAAGCGGAGGTCGGTACAGCTGCATGATCAGCAACCATGGGGGCGGGACCAACTTGTGCTCGCTGACGGTCATCGTTTAATTGTAGTGCCTCCGGCAGAAGTGTAGGAGAGACAGGCGAAACGTTCATTGCGCCGTCGAGGGGAGTTGACGCCGGTACCGATTGATTCAGAGGGGGTGCAGCTGGCAGCACCGCCGCAGACGCCTAAGATAGGGGTAACACAGCGGGCGCCGCAGCAAGAGCGGCGTCTCAACCAGTCTGCGTCGGAGACATTCAGAACGGACGTGGCCTTCTTGGGCACAAACTGAACAGGTGCTCGGCTGGCCATAGTATATGAGGACAGCTTTGCATCCGGCAGTTACAAAGTAGGAAGTCATGTGTTTCCGCAGTTCAGTTTTTATCCGACGGGCACCGTTGAGGACGCGATATGTTTTGAACGCCTTCCAAGTTTCAACACTGTGAATGACGACGTTGCCATAAGGTTTAAAGGCAGTAACCACAACGTCCGAAAGTATTTCAACCGGAAGTTCGAAAACCCGCAAGCTTTGGAGGCCAAAACCAGCGTGATCAAACACTACAGTCCCTATCTGTCCGTCAGAGTATCGGAACTTGAGATCGTTAGCGTGGCGCCGAACGACGTCGGCGCACAGCTCGTCATTCTCCAGTTTTATGTACACATTAGTACTGAGGATCTAAAAATGAATTCCGAGAACATCTTGTGGCGGGAGGCTCATTTCGTCCCGTAGAAAACGTTTTTCTTCATACGTATTCTGTCGTTCGTGATCCAAACGAAGAGTTAATTTAATTCTGGCTTGTTGGTAAGAAAACGCCATGATGGCCGATGAAGCCGGACTCACGAGACAAGCCGCTTCGCGGAAGTGAACAAACGCGCGCTAGGTCGCAACAGGTGACGCAAACAAGGCGTGCGACTCCCCGCAGCCAAAGGCCGACCGAAACTCCTAGACCAAGAAATTCAGTCAAATAAACTTTTTTATTCTAAACAACAGCTTCAAAAGAGAGAACCCTAACACCGTTAAAGCGTATGTTCACTATGGTAAACGCCACTTGTTCACACAAGTAGAAGTTCTCAAGTTCTAAGCTGTACGGCAAAGCTCGGACACGTAGAATCAAGGTTGCTGTCCTATTCGGAACCCATTTATTTACTAATTACTTGTTATTAAATAGTGCTTTATAAAATTTTACTGGAAATTTAGGGTTTCCTTTTTCGTGTTTTCTTTCGTGCACTGAAAGTATAAAAATTTCGCACATTAACGAGAGATGCTTCAGTTCCTCGCCACCGGGCTAGGTTTTGAACTCCCCTTTCTTCTCCTCCCCTCGCCATCAGTGAGAAAAACCACGAACTTAGTTCACACCTAATGGGCTATATGTTTGGAATCCGTTTCCCCCTCTTCCTACTGAGAGCTGTCCGCCTTGTTAGCTGGGTGGTAACGTGGTTTCCTCCCGTGCAGTGGGGCCCGGGTTCGATTCCCAGCCAGGTTGGGGATTTTCTCCGCTGGTGGACTGGGTGTTGTGTTGTCCTTACCATCATTTCATCCTCATCACCAGCACGTAAGTCCCCCAATGTGGCGTCGACTGCAATAAGGCATGCACTTGGCAGCCAAACTATCCCGGATGGTGCCTCCCAGCCATCAATGCCATACGCTTATTTCCATTTTTATTTTTTATTTTATTTATTTATTTATTTTTTACTGAGAGCGGGGCAGTATAGAACTGCTAACACCGGCAAACGAATGTACACTCACAACGAGTAAATAAAAAGGAAAGTTGTTATATTTCCTACGGCAGATCTTGTAAGTTGTCGAAATCCCGACCTCATATTTATTTCACTCTTATTTCAATACGAGAGTAGTGTAGTTATTTGCGTCTTAAGTTTAATCAAAACCTCATAATTTGTTAGGCGACTCTCCTGTCGAATTATCAAGCGATACTGTTTTCTGCTTGTGTTAGTAACAGATATGTTGGAGATTTCCTATCTAACTGGAAGACGATATCTTGATACACTTCATGCTGCTCATAAAGGGAGGCTGTTTATAAACACATGGTGTATTACAGTCACATGATGACTGCTATGATAAGAGTAGCTGATCGCAATCAGATGACGATTACTATGGTAAGAGTATGGCTCCAAAATGGTTCAAATGGCTCTGAGCACTACGGGACTTAACATCTATGGTCATCAGTCCCCTAGAACTTAGAACTACTTAAACCTAACTAACCTAAGGACAGCACACAACACCCAGTCATCACGAGGCAGAGAAAATCCCTGACCCCGCCGGGAATCGAACCCGGGAACCCGGGCGTGGGAAGCGAGAACGCTACCGCACGACCACGAGCTGCGTACTATGGTAAGAGTAACTGCCCATCGTAGCAACTCACTGCAACGATAATCTTGAACAGAGCCATCAGTAACTCGACTTGAAGGAAGAACGCACACTTTATATGTTTGGTAATATCCACTGTGCTACCTGCATTAGAAAGTCGCACGACGCCCATCAGTGACGGTCACCACTGCTTAATCAGGGATGTCGTTGACTGAAGAGAGCGCTGTAGTAACAATACCGTCGTCGCCATAGGCAACTGCGTGAAATGAGATCAGAAGCAGTGGCGAACCGAAGTATAATTGATTTCCGTTTTTGGCAAGCTTCGCTTCAACTAGTGGCACTGTGATCGCCGGATCTGTTTCCGAAGGCTTCAGAGACGGAGATTCGAATTTTCCCAGATTATACTGATCCATCATACGATGTATTCGGTTTCAGTAGGAGTATGCACCTGATACGGAACGTTGCATTGCTGAGTAGTCAACGAGACACCTGCAGTATAACGACGGAGCAGCTTGACTGTTCCTGTCGCACAAGCAGATATCCTGTCTTCTTCAGTCACTTCACTGTTATACAGAGAGTCTTCCTAATTACACGAGTACAACAACTCTGTGCAGCTTTCAGAATGAAATGAAACATATTTTGTGGCCATTCGATATTTATCACCAATCTACTCCAGTATACATCAAGCGAATGTCGTACACGAATGAGTGATTACTGTCTGTGCCGCATAAATGCTTCACAAGTGTAAGACATCGAATAATATAGTGTTATGATTCCTTCTTCCATTATTCCTAAGCGCATTGAAGACCCTGAAGAATGGGTGTCAGCTTTGGTGTTGAAAATGGTGATGTCCGGTGGAAACATGTTGAAAGGTCTCTGTTGGATTCCTTTCATGTTTAATTTCTTAAATCTGTTGCCATTTATGGAATAAATTCCTCTTCTAAATGTACTGTGGCGTTTCTGACTATCTGGGAGGAGACTGAGTAGTGGAACGTGTTACTTTTACACATAAACAAGAACGATCTGTCACACTACTACACTTTAAAACACAGTTTATATGTAATTCATGTCACACAGTCTCATACGGAACCTACATCCGCTTTCTTTTATATACTGTATATGATAAGATACTGTCATCCCCCTTCCCTTTTGTGTGAGAGGATGAATGAGCATATGTATTTCTAGTTGCATGCTTGAGGGTAGCAGACAAGGCTGTCTGCTAGAGAACAGTAGGACCAACGTCGGAACAGGTAGCTACGCTTCCTAAAAGCAAAGAGGTTTCTATCCTTAGTATGGTCCTGTCCGTCCGTTGTCATGTTGGTATAGGAAGCTGCCCCTCTGGCCACTTCCGTTGGTCTTTGTGAGCCACCCTCAGGAAGCACGCTCGGCAGTAGGCAGTTGCAGTGTGGCCGTGGCGAGCGTCTGAAGTGGTAAGATCTCCGGCTAAGCGCGTGTCTGTTAAGCCCGTAGGACAATGGATTTCTTAAGTTCAGCCTAACTGAAAATTTAATCACCCTTATTTCGGGTTTAGGTCTAAAATATCCGATGTTATCTTAAATTGCAGCGCGGTATTATTCTCGTGTGAAGTTCAGATTAGTTTCCGGTAGTTGCTTTGTTATTACTTTGTGAGTAAAGTGGAACTACGTGTTGATCAGTAACTCTAAATAAGATCAATCTTAAATGCGAATGCTTGTGTGATTATAACGTCTCGTCTTGACTATATTTTCCATATAGCAACTTTTCTTTATGTTCAGTCCACGTGGGGTGTACTTTGCGAGATCACTACCACGTGCTTATATAACTGTTTGACCCATCAGGTTAATAGTAAGACGTTAGTAACCAGTTCAAGGTTTTGCTTTTGTCAATTGCTTTTCGATCTAATGTATTTTAATTATCAAAAATTATTGTGGAGTTGTACGCTTTGCGTAAACCAAGTTGACCACGTGGAGCATGTGGTGTAATCATCAAAGTAGCCCTCAGCTATTCTTTTTGCGAAGACTTCACAAAGAGTTAATATGAATTTAGTATACCAGTGTGTGGTAATTACATGACGGACAGGATTGTGGTATGAACGTAATTTCTTTGGGTAAAAAAAACTGAATCTGTTGGTTGTGATTAATTTCTTCTTGCTTATGTTTCAATGTTCTTCGTGAGTTATTTTATGAATGCACTGTCGTATGCAGTCTCCCAATCTTGGCTCCATATTTTATGTGTTCCGTAAGATTACAATCTCACATTTTTCAATCGTAAATAAGGCACCAGCTCAGTTATAACTCACGTATAATATGCTGAAATTTCAATGAACAATCTTAAAATAAATTTCCAAATCTAAACTGATTTCTTTCTTTTTATTTAAATTCTCTTTTTATATATATATATATTACCGGTTTTGTATGACTATTAAAAGATTATCATTAATGTTAGTCTGCTTGGTAAACCTAGACTAAATATCTGATGAAACAGTTGCCCAGTAATCCACGGTTAACGTCCCCAGACAGATCACGGCTTTTAACCCACTTTCATTGTCAATTAGCACCGATATCAGCATACCAAATTAAAGTTACAACATTACACAGCAGCTAAGAAAATTAAAGTTACAACATTACAATGTGATTTGTTTCCTTGTGGAACTAGGATTCACAGTGAACACTTTGAGATAGTTCTTAGACTGGTGTAGCATCCACCTGCATGTTGTTGAGACCGCTTTTCCCGATCGTAAAAATGGTGTCCTAGGAGACTTCCGGGGAATGGTAGCTACTATTGCACATTATTCAGTGGACAGATCTGCTTTCAGTGATAAAATTCGTAACTCAGCTGCGGATGATGAGGTTTAATAGTTACATATGTTTGAAGTGTCTATTAATATAATTATAAACTATTCTTGCTCTCTGGCGTCAGGGACAATGAATATTATGGGCCAGTCTACAAACCTAGGCAGCGCATAATAGCAGTGCATGAAATAGAAGCCGGCCAGTGTGGCCGAGCGGTTCTAGGCGCTTCAGGCTGGAACCACACGACCGCTACGGTCGCAGGTTCGAATCCTGCCTCGGGCATGGATGTGTGTGATGTCCTTAGGTTAGTTAGGTTTAAGTAGTTATAAGTTCTAGGGGACTGATGGCCTCAGATGTTAAGTCCCATAGTGCTCAGAGCCATTTGATTTTTTGAAATATGAACAAATAAAAGATTTATGTGAGGACTGGCACCTAATGATTTTTATGAATGGATGTTCTGTTCTACTGATTGGAATACAAGCTCGTGAATCCGTTTGCATTAAAAACCAAACAATTGCAATGTAAGTGTATTGGAGCAGAAAATGAACGTTAAGTCAATGAAAGAGCAGTTGCAGCGGAACGGATCTGCGTTACGTGTTTGTGCTCCGTCTCCTATCGCCTGAATTTCAGCGTATCAATAAATCCTGTATTCCTTGGTTCCCAACGCTTTCGGCATTCATTGTGAAGTTTTTTTATTTTTTAACAGTGTCATGAGACTTTATTTCTTGCAACGATGTACAAAAATAAGAATGAGGTATAAAATTTATGAATTTCGTCTGTTGTTTCAATTTTTCCAAGTAGTAAATTTTCCTTTTACATTTTCCTTTTCTTGTTTGGCTTCATGTCAAGAGTTCATCGCATAGTTCCTCCGTGTTATTTGCTTGTATACAGTTCGCTACAACCAATGTCAATTTTGTTGCAGTAGACGTCGGTTTGCAGTAGGGTTTTGGAGCATATACTGTATTCAAACATTATGAATCACCTCGAAGGGAACGATGTATTGATACGTAATCAGTATGGTTTCAGAAAACATCGTTCTTGTGCAACGCAGCTAGCTCTTTATTCGCACGAAGTAATGGCCGTTATCGACAGGGGATCTCAAGTTGATTCAGTATTTCTAGATTTCCGGAAAGCTTTTGACACCGTTCCTCACAAGCGACTTCTAATCAAGCTGCGGGCCTATGGGGTATCGTCTCAGTTGTGCGACTGGATTCGTGATTTCCTGTCAGGAAGGTCGCAGTTCGTAGTAATAGACGGCAAATCATCGAGTAAAACTGAAGTGATATCAGGTGTTCCCCGGGGAAGCGTCCTGGGACCTCTGCTGTTCCTGATCTATATAAATGACCTAGGTGACAATCTGAGCAGTTCTCTTAGGTTGTTCGCAGATGATGCTGTAGTTTACCGTCTAGTAAGGTCATCCGAAGACCAGTATCAGATGCAAAGCGATTTAGAAAAGATTGCTGTATGGTGTGGCAGGTGGCAGTTGACGCTAAATAACGAAAAGTGTGAGGTGATCCATATGAGTTCCAAAAGAAATCCGTTGGAATTCGATTACTCGATAGATAGTACAATTCTCAAGGCTGTCAATTCAACTAAGTACCTGGGTGTTAAAATTACGAACCACTTCAGTTGGAAAGACCACATAGATAATATTGTGGGGAAGGCGAGCCAAAGGTTGCGTTTCATTGGCAGGACACTTAGAAGATGCAACAAGTCCACTAAAGAGACAGCTTACACTACACTCGTTCGTCCTCTGTTAGAATATTGCTGCGCAGTGTGGGATCCTTACCAGGTGGGATTGACGGAGGACGTCGAAAGGGTGCATAAAAGGGCAGCTCGTTTTGTATTATCACGTAGTAGGGGAGAGAGTGTGGCAGATATGATACGCGAATTGCGATGGAAGTCATTAAAGCAAAGACGTTTTTCGTCGCGGTGAGATCTACTTACGAAATTTCAGTCACCAACTTTCTCTTCCGAATGCGATAATATTTTGTTGAGCCAAACCTACATAGGTAGGAATGATCATGAAAATAAAATAAGAGAAATCAGAGCTCGAACAGAAAGGTTTAGGTGTTCGTTTTTCCCGCGCGCTGTTCGGGAGTGGAATGGTAGAGAGATAGTATGATTGTGGTACGACAAACCCTCTGCCAAGCACTTAAATGTGAATTGCGGAGTAGTCATGTAGATGTAGATGTAGATGTTAACTTTGCGTTATGGCAGTAAATACAGCAACAATAGTGGCAGATATACAGTACAAATTATTACAGTGAAAGGTTATTATGTTTAGCAAAATTTACATGAGGCTTGGAGCGAAGAGACACAACACATATTAATGTCACAAAAAAGGGGGGATAATTAAGTAATTTTAAATACGAGGGCACTAATTAATACAAGAAGTAATGAAATTAAATATGAAGGCCCACGGGGTATATGGGTTTGGCACGATTTTGATTTTCGTCGGATCAAGTTTAATGGCAGAGTGTGGTGGTGGTGGTTGTTGGGATGTTTAAGGGGGTCTAAACAGCGAAGGTCATCAGTCCCCCAAATGGCAGAGTGTGGCACAGATTTGAGATTAGCACTACTGTGCGCATATATCACTGCGTATCACTTTTGTTTGCACAATCACTGGGCACATTTGTGATTTTTGCGCGCTTCACTAGGGCACTGTTGCTGTGATGTGGGCGGAGAGCAGTTGACGGGGCGTGGCTGGGGGTGCGGTCTGCGTCTGGCCGCTGCCCTCCCTCAGCTGTGTCTCCGTCTGCAGCGGGCGGGCCGACCACCTCACGCGGGCGGGATGGCTTTTCTGAAGGCAGCCTCCAGGTCTATCCGTAAGAAATTCATGAATTCGGTTCGGTAGCTTTTGGACACCCACGCTTTTCTGTTTTCATCCCAAAGGTATGTGAGGTATTCAATTTTGTTTTTGTGTTTGAGGTCTATAATTGAATGGACTGTTTGGCCTAGGATCCATGAAGTTGTTGTTTTCTTTTGTCTCGGAAAGGGTTTTATGTCTGGTGCGGTCAGCAGCATGCGTGTTATGTTATTAGCTGGTACGTTTCTGTTTATTAGCGCTACCATTTCTTTATTGCAGCCAGTCTGGTGTGTTCGGTATTGTCTCGTTTATAACTTTATTCCAGGTGAATGTTATCTTCGTGTGAAGTGCGCTTTCGTTAAAGTTTTTCCACTTTTGTTTCCAATTTATGTCTGGTTTTTTGCTCTCTATCCTATTTCTCTGTGCTTCCCCCCGTAGTCCTATTTATAACTTCTTTGTTGTCCTCGTTCGATGGTCGACGGCCGTTTCTAGTACATGGCCACTCTGTAAGGAAAAATCCTTTACTTATTTTAGCTTGTACGGGATATCTGCGACATTAACTGGCGCTTCCTGAGATCCTGGCCTGTACGCATTTACCACGCGAGGTGTGACGCCGTCTGGCTAGTTCTCTGCGATAACACTCGTGCTATGTATCAGCAGCGCCGCGCTTCATCGTTTGAGGTCGACGAGGCCTAGTCCACCTTCGTCCACACCTTAAGTCCAACTTCTCCTTTGCACTTTGAAAATTTCGTGTCGCCAGGGAAGGTACTGGATTGCCTCTTCTATGGACTTTTGGTGGACTGCAAATTTTGACGAGAAACCATGCTTTCGATAGGAGCTGTTCATTTATCATCTTGGCTTTCTGGTATAAGTCCAGTTCTCTGCTGGCATTTGTCCTCCCTAGCCCTCTATTGCTGTGCAGTATTCAACTCCAGTTCTGCACGGCCATTTTTAGCGGACGTGCATACAACTGGTGCCCGAGACACGTGTGTGTCTACCACTTTGTACCAATCGCTTCTTTCTATCAGTCTTTTGCTTCCGATAGGTAGCAGAATTGTCTTTTGTGGATTTATTTTCGCTCCTACCGGTTGTTAGAATCTTGGTAGCGTATCTTTTATTTCACCAAAGTCTGCTTTGTTGGGTGCAGTATACCGAATAGTATGCTTCTCTACTTCTTTTCTTAGAAGGGCAGGAACCAAGTACAAAAATTCGGGCTCGTCCGGGATTTGAACCCGGGACCTCTCGCACCCTAAGCGAGAATCATACCCCTAGACCAACGAGCCACGATGAAAGAGCGTTCGTGCGTGGCAGAGAAAGCTCGTAAAGCGTGACCCACTTCCGTGCAACAGGCCGCACGCTACTGCAGCTGTTCATGTGGAAGGCCGCTCAGTTGTGACGGGCGACGCTGCTGAGGTATACCGTGCTGAGTCTGACCGTCCCTACTTCAGAAAAGCAGGAAGTAACCATATGAGAGAGTAATGAAAGCCAGTCAAGAAGGGGCTGGGTTGTTTGTGGGAAGAGACCAAACTGCGAGGTCATCGGTGTCGTCGGATCAGGGAAGGACGGGAAAGGAAGTCGGCCGTGCCCTTTCAGAAGAACAATCCCGGCATTTGCCTGGAGCGATTTATGGAAACCACGGAAAACCTAAATCAGGATGGCCGGACGCGGGATTGAACCGTCGTCCTCCCGAATGCGAGTCCAGTGTGCTAACCACTGCGCCACCTAGTTCGGTGCTAGTAAAGAAAAGTATTTATAATCTATGGTGTGTGCCCCAATCAACTGATTCGTTTATTTCGTACTACTTCTTCCTGTTCGTCATCATGTTTTCCTTATATCTTTCGGATCGTGAAGGAATGTATCCTCAGACATCGTGCGCCTCCAGGCATGCGATCGGCAGCGACATAGCTATTGCCCTGGAAAGTGAACTGAACACTTGCCGAAGGCGGCCGCGTCGTCGTGCGTACACCCTGCATACACGGAGGAGCGTAGCAATAATGTACACATCGGTGTTCTTACAATTGGAGCTCCACAAAACGCTACACGTGCACACTTTTACAACATTTATTCACTGTGTTTTCGTCTGGGGAAAAAAAAAAGAACTAACCTGTCGCTTACATTCCCGTCACTTCACGCTAAAATTAATGTAGTGTACCTTTTTGGACACTACGTTGTCTGATTAGAGCACTCGTTTATTTTGGTACCTGTTAAAACCAAATATCGTAAGGAAAATAATTTTTCTTACGTTGCATTTATGCCGGACAAAAGCTGCGAAGCTTTCGAGATGTTGGAATTTTTTTTTTAATTTCATAATTTTTAACATTTATCCATATCTGTAGAAATAAGAGAATAAGCTGATTTTAACAAGTCATACTTAATTGGCGAACAAATTCCGCAACAAGTACCACTTCAGGTCAGTGTAAAAATACATTATTATAAAGTATCGTTGTACGATAGATCAGCAAGTAAAACGTCACATCCAAGCTAACAGTTGGTCAAGAAAATTGTCATCAAAATCGGATGGTTTCTGCACATTTGATGAATTTCAGTGTTTTCCTCTGGCAAAACTCATCAAATGCGCAGAAAAGTCTTTATGTAAATATCCTTAACTGAGACAATTGGCTTGGCTGTGACATTTTACGTTTTAACCTACCCGACTAAGATTTTTTTAATTCTAATGTATTTTAACGCCAACCTACAAATGGAACTTGTTACCGGAACCAATCGTCAATAAAGCATTATTCACGAAAAGCAGAATTTCTTCAAATCTATAATAAATGAGTGATGTAGACAACGTTATATATTCTTTTCTCTGTCTCGAAGAGATTTTCCATAAATACATCACAAATTTTACGAACTGATGCTTTTTACACGGTTGTACCCGGGGCACGAAGTGACCGACACCTGGTGGCAGTGAAGAATATCCGCTTTGCCTCCTCACGTCCACGCCTGTAACAGCCCCTGCCCATGTATTAAAGAACCGTTAGCCTTGCAGAAAGCACGCAAACACGGCTCCAGCAAAGTGGAAGCATATAACTATGCACCTAATTTATGGAGAAGCTAGGCAGTTTGTGATAAGGGCAAGGGAGATCTACCGTCTGAGATTTCAAACTCGTCGAATTCCGAACATAAGAGCGTTTGTTCAGTGCACAATTACGAGACACAGGATCTCTTGGCCCTCTGTGTGAGGGTAGTGAGCCTCAGTGTGGGGCAGCTGCCTTAAGACGTGAGGAGGAAATTCTACATATGGCTGAAGAACCACCCACCGTAAGTACAAATGGTTCAAATGGCTCTAAGCACTATGGGAGTTAACTTCTGAGGTCATCAGTCCCCTAGACTTAGAACTATTTAAACCTAGCTAACCGAATGATAGCACACACATCGATGCCCGAGGCAGGATTCGAACCTGCGACCGTAGCAGCAGCGCGGTTCCGGACTGAGGCGCCTAGAACCCCTCGGCCACAACGGCCGGCCAGTAAGTACAAGACTTGGTAACATCACTTATGAGTGTTTATGGCACGTTGCAGAAAGCGTTACTGCATCCTTATAATCGCGGAAGAGTCAACTTCTTCACGAAGGGAGCTGCCCTGGCCCTTGGAACAGTGTGAAAACAACACAGAGTTTGAAACTGTGACAGATTGAAACTGTATGCCCGACTTAGACTAGAACTCGGGATATTTGCTTTCGCAGGCAAGTTCTCTACCAACTGAGCTACCCAAGCACGATTCACGACCCGTCATCACAGCTTTACTTCCACCAGTACTTCCCCTCCTACCTTCCAAACTTCAGAGAAGTTATCCTGTGGAACTTGCAGGAGAAGCACTCCAGAAAAAAAAAGATACTGCGGAGAAATAGCACACAGTTGTAATCTGCGAGAAAGTTTCATATGAGCGCACACACCACTGCAGGGTGAAAATCTTATTCTGGGAACGTCGACCGCCTGCGAGATGGTGGTGATACCAGTGTCCAACACTTGAGTTTAATTTTTACGTTTTGACCCCTTGCAACAACAAAATCATCAATGTGTTAATTCATCCTTACTTTACATTTATTTAATTTTTATATACTTTTATAAAGATGTGCTTGTTTTTATAATGATGTATCATACGTTAAAATGGTTACACCGCCACACTAGTCCATTGTACATTTTATTACGTCTGTAGGCTTCGTTCATACGGTAGAAAATTACTGTATGCCAGATACTAATAGATGCTATATTTAAAAGCACTAACTGCCACAGCTTGTTTTATTTAAGGCAGCGGAACTCAGTAAACAGTACCACTAATCCACACTACTTTCGGGCGCTAGAATTTTTGATGAATGTGTATCGATGCCCTCTTAATATGGTATTGTACACTTTTACAGCTGTATCTAACGTTTTGTGACCTATAAAATTATTTTTAACATGTGACTTTTCATTTGACAGGTTATGAAGAAGGGTTAAATGGAAAAAGCGTAAAATTGCAACATTAGTACAATAAAAAGCCCGGGAAAATATGAGTAGGATGCACATTCCAGGTAGAAAATCAGGATAAAAAACTTGATCTAGTGGAACAATTTGAAATAGTGTTAGAGAAGAAAAAATCTTCTGCGAACTTGTTGAATTAACGGAGTTTAATAGCCAAAGCTTTACAGTAATTTTAAAAGTTTATTTTCCCTAAATGAAACAAATATTTAATAGCATACTGTCAAGTTTGACATATTCAGAAATATTTGTTTTATAAATGACATATCTGTATAATTAGTAGTATAACAGATTTATATCCTCTTTGAAATAGTAACAGGTGCGTATTTGTGGAAATACAGCATCATTACTTTTAAAATTCTTTAACTCGTTTTGACTTGTGTACAAGTGTGCTGTGGAATGGAAAACGTTTATATGTACATAAACATTTCCTCGTACTATGTTTCAAAACCATGAATCTACCGCTGGAAACATCAATAAGTTATTTTTCGCTTTGTCTTAGTTTTCGTACAGATATATTTAAAATGTAACACTTCATAATAAAACAATGTAATTTTACCAAGACTAGTATTGACCTAAATCCTAAAGAAAACAAAATGTTGACTGTCAAAGCATCTGAATATGAGCCCCCAGGGCTCAAAATGCATCCCATATTGAAATAAAATCCATATTATGACTGAAGGCAGTTGTTATTTACTATACTAAAGTTATTTCAGATTATTGATATAAAAAGATACACTCTGCATATACAGTTACTAATGAAATGTGTTTTCCAAATATGTATCAGAGTAATCCACATTCAAAAAAAGTTGATGAGTAGATAACTATAAACCGTTTAGGGTAAAATTAATTGTGGTCCGTCTAGAGAAAATTAGTAAGTGAGGAACTGTACATCTTAAAGTTCACCAATTGAGGTACATCATAAATGGGGATTTCGGAGTCGTACCCTTCTTGAAGAAATATCTGCGAACGCCAACAGGCACTGTAATGCAGCCGGCCGGGGTGGACGAGCGGTTCTAGGCGCTACAGTCTGAAGCCGCTCGACCGCTACGGTCGCAGGTTCGATTCCTGCCTCGGGCATGGATGTGTGTGATGTCCTTAGGTTAGTTAGGTTTAAGTAGTTCTAAGTTCTAGGGGACTGATGACCTCAGAAGTTAAGTCCCATAGTGCTCAGAGCCATTTTTGAACTGTAATGCAATACATGACTCTACTGTGTGACAGTTGTGTCGGCTGCAGTTGTGAATTTGTCTGTGTCTGTGTCTGGGTGAGTTTGAATAAATGTATCCAGTACTTACATTCACTTCCTGTTTAGAAGTTTCTGGGTGGTCCCAGTTTATGCCGTATCGAATGTATACTGCGACATCACAGAGTGAGGGATTCGGTTATTAAGTTCTCCCGTATCTCACGAGGCATTGGGTACAGCTAGAGTTGCACCCTACCAAAACTAAGGTTCAGTAGTTTTGATACAGTACATAATGATTAGTAAATGATAGGATTTCCGGTAGTATTGGCAATATTGGTAGGGAAAGAAACATAAACGAATGTGTAAGAGAGAAACTGGGAGTGGACAACTTCTTTTTGTTTTTTGTTGCTTGTTTTGCACATAATCCATATTTTATATCCTTACAGAATATAAATTGCAGTTTGTGACTAATAAAAATTAATTGAATGCGTAACTTCAGCGCGTCTATTTAACCAGAGTGTTTACTTTTGATGCATGTATAGCTTACGTGCACAAACATAAAAATATCTGTAATGATGGCTGTTGTTTTGAACTCAACAGAAAGATCATGATGATGGAAGGAAAGCGTTACCTGTTTTTGTTGATTATGCGAAAATTGTTAATGAACAGCAGGAATTAATAAACAGCAGGAACATGTTTTATATAACCTCGAAAAAGCATTGAAGCAATGCTTGATATATTTTTCCTTTGCTTTTTTTATTGTACCTTTTTAGGGAAATTGCGTTTTCTAGGGCTACATTACGAACTCATATTTTCTTTTTTTCTTTTACTACTGCATCTCTCTGTTCCACATTACAAATCAACAATTTTCGAATGAAACCTGAAGTAAACATTGATAATTTAAGTTTTGCTATAAATACTGTTTCTTTTTAAGCCACAGACAGGAGGATAACTATGTAGAACAAACATGTTCTGTAGATAACGTGGGCCTTCATATATCCTTACTCTGTTTCGAGACACTTCACTGCTTCCAGTTTGTATGGGAATCCTGTAAGACAGTGGTGACATAAGTAAAGAAAGCAATCGTTATGAGGAGGTAAGGCCCGATAGGTATGCAACACACCCAACACACAAGTAATGGGGGTACCACCATAACTGGCCAAAGCTACTAAGAAAACTACCATAGTCTACACGTTCTTGTAGTAGTCTATGATAGACCGCAGAAGTCTTACAACTCTAGGTACAGGGATTAATGACACTATCACACAATCTAAGCATTACTTATTGTGTGACACTCATGGGCACTGGAGAGCGGGCAGATAATTGCGAGTTAATGCGCTGTTTCTCAGCTGGTTGGTGCGTGGTGCGCTCCGTGTTCCTGAACATCTGTAACAGCCTAGAGCAGGGGATTGCAAAATACAGCCCGTTGGTCAACACTGGCCTGTGAACACCACCAATCCGGCGCGAGGTAACGGGTCAGGCATGTGTGGTATCCGATCCACCTGTTTTTATTATTATTATTATTATTAAAATCGATCATTGCTTATCGTGCTGATCCAATAACATAATGAGTAGATGAAAATATATGCCCCACCTAACGAACGATGTTTCGTATAAATGGTCTGTTTAATGATATTTTCTTCAGTCTTCGATAACCTTTTCAAGAAGCACTTTCTGGCCTGGACCGTTCTCGTTGACCGCTATGATTGAAATTTGAGTCACTCTTCTTCTATAATCTACCTCTCTGTAAAGTAGAAGCTCGACAGTGCTGCAATCAGTCACCCGTACCTATCACAATGCGCCTCAACGCCAATTGCTATCATCCTTAACCACTGGCATATAATGTAGGTGAACATTTTAACTCTAACTAATTATATAAGAATTCCTGAAATTTACCGTACTTAAGTGACTTACAAAGCCGAGTCATAGAATGAAATTAAGCATTATAATTACGGTAAGAGAGATTTATGTAACTGTAATTTCCCAATTACAATTGTTTGCAGTTGTTGATGAAGTTTAGTAGTTGAAATTATCAGCAGCGATTTTAAATGCTCATCAGTTAGTTCAGATCTAAATATTTTTTGTATATTTAATTTGGAAGAAAATTTTTTCCACAGAGATAAATAGTGCCGAAATCGGAGAAAAGCCACGAGCAGATCTATGCAACTGATGAAAACGTGAGAGTGGAAGACTCGTATAAAATTCAAGTAATGGTTAATTGAAACAGTCATTTTTATAAAAATCGCCACATTGCAAATTAACCACTTCCATTTGAAGTTCTGGGGCAAGGGTTTTTATAGTGGCGTTAATAGTAGTTTGAAAAATCTTGATATCTTTTGCAGTTGCATCAAAATCTAAAAATCGAGTCTCAAAATTTATTTTTAAAACATCCAAAGTTTCATTTTCGAAATCTACCGGTATTGGTGTCTCTCACTGCTGACTGAATGTTTGGCGTGCATTAAAATGCGTGAAACATTTTGTGTTCAGTTGAGATTGGAACAAAACAATTTTTGTATAAAGGATTTAATACGAGTGTACAAATCAGGCAGCAGCTGGTTTTCTCCTTATAATTTTAAATTAAGATCCTTCGTATGTTTAGTTTAATTTGTATAAAATGATAACTTACATAACCATTCATTTGTTTTTAACTCGGCCAGAGGACGTTTCCTTTCATTCAAGAAAATTTCTATTGTTGTTCTGAGCTCAAAAAATCACGCCAGACAATTTCCTCAGCTAAGCCAGTGTACTGATATATAATTCTCTTCAGTCTCTTCAATAAACTCGCGAAAACGACGATGTTTGAATGTATGTGAACTTACATAATTAATAACTGACATTACGGGCTTCCAAACGTCTGATATATTCAAGCATTTTACGCACAAAGACTGTTGATGAGTGATCCAATGTACGATTAATGGTTTTGATCCACAGTTAGTTTCTACCGCCTTTGGCACAAAAGGAACGACACCTTTATTTTTTCGAAACTTGTTTTTGCTACCATCATCAATTATGATACACGTTAAGCTTTCCACTGAAGATTTTATTATGAACAGCATTTTCTACTTATTCAAAAATTTTCTTCCCACGCCATGCCGTGAATGCAGTTGTTATTGTTGTGGTCTTCAGTTCAGAAACTGGTTTGATGCAGTTGTCCATGCTACTCTATCCTGTGCATGCTGCTTCATCTACCAGTACCTACTGCAGCCTGCATCCTTCTGAATCTGCTTAGTGCAATCATCTCTTGGTCTCCCTCTACGATTTTTACCCTCCTCGCTGCCCTCCAAAACTAAATTGGTGATCCCTTGATGCCTCAAAACATACCAACCGATCCCTTCTTATAGTCAAGTTGTACCGCGAATTCCTCTTCTGCCCAATTCTATGTAGTACCTCCTCATCAGTTACGTGATCTACCCATCTAATCTTCCGCATTCTTCTGTAGCACCACATTTTGAATGCCTCTATTCTCTTCTTGTCTAAACTATTTATCTTCCATGTTTCACTTTCATACATGGCTACATTCCATACAAATACTTTCAGAAAAAAAACTGCCTGACACTTAAATCTATACTCGATTTTAACAAATTTCTCTTCTTCAGAAACGCCTTTCTTGCCATTGCCAATCTACATTTTATATCCTCTCCACTTCGACCATCATCAGTTATTTTGCTCCCCAAATAGCAAAACTCATCTACTACTTTAAGTTTCTTGTTTCCTGATCTAAAACCCTCACTATCACCTGATTTAATTCGACTACATTCCATTATCCTCGTTTTGCTTTTGTTGATGTTCATCTTGTATCCTCTTTTCAAGTCACTGTCCAATCTGTTCAACTGCTCTTTCAGCCCCTGAGCTGTCTCTGACAGAACTACAATGTCATCGGCAAACCTCAAAGTTTTTATTTCTTCTCCATGAATTTTAATTCCTACTCCGAATTTTTCTTTTGTTTCCTTTACTGCTTGCTCACTGTACTGATTGGATAACATTGGGGAGAGGCTACAACCCTGTCTTACTCCTTCCTAACCACTGCTTCCCTTTCTTGCCCCTCGGCTCTCTTATTATTGGCGTCTGGTTTCTCTACAAATTGTAAATAGCTTTTCCTTCTCTGTGTGTGACCCCTGCCACCTTCAGAATTTGAAAGAGATTGTTCCAATGAGCATAGTCAAAAGCTTTCTCTAAGTCTACAAATATTAGAAATGTAGGTTTGGCTCTCCTTAATCTATCTTCCAAGATTAGTCGCACAGTCAGCATTGCCGCACGTGTTCCAACATTTCTGTTTAATCCAAACTGATCTTCCCCGAGATCAGCTTGTGCCAGTTTTTCCATTCGTCTGTAAAGAATTCGTGTTAGTATTTTGCAGCTGTGATTTATTAAACTTACAGTTTGGTAATTTTCACACCTTCTAGCACCTGCTTTGTTTGGGATTGGAATTATTATATTCTTCTTGAAGCCTGGGGGTATTTCGGCTGTTTCATACAGCTTGCTCACCAGATCGTAGGGTTTTGTCAGGACTGGCTCTCCCAAGGCTGTCAGTAGTTCTAATGGAATGTTGTCTACTCCTGGGGCCTTGTTTTGACTCAGGTCTTTCAGTGATCTGTCATACTCTTCATGCCATATTATATCTCCCATTTCATCTACGACCTATTCCATTTCCATAACATTGCCCTCCAATAAATCACCCTTGTATAGATCCTCTATATACTCCTTCCGCCTTTCTGCTTTACCTTCTTTAGTTAGAACTGGTTTTCCATCTGAGCTCTTGATATTCATACAAGTGTTCTCTTTCCTCCAAAGGTCTCTTTAATTTTCCTGTAGGCAGTATCTATCTTACACCTAGTGATACACTATGTGATCAGAAGTATCCCGACACCTGGCTGAAAATGACTTAAATGTCCGTGGTCCCTCCATCAGTAATGCTGGACTTCAATATGGTGTTGGCCCACCCTTCGCCTTGATGATAGCTTCCAATCTCGCAGGCGTACACTGAATGAGGTGCTGAAAGGTTTCTTGGGGGGATTGGCAGCCCATTCTTCACGGAGTGCCGCACTGAGGAGAGGTATCGATGTCGGTCCACGTGGCCAGGCATGAAGTCGGCGTTCTGAAACATCCCAATGGTGTTCTAAAGGATTCAGTTCAGGACTCTGTGCAGGCCGGTCTTTTACAGGGATGTTATTGTCGTGTAACAACTCCGACACAGGTAGTGCATTATGAACAGGTGCTCGATCGTGTTGAAAGACGCAGTCGCCAACCCTGAATTGCTGTTCAATAGTGGGAAGCAGAAGGTGCTAAAAGCATCAACATAGTCCTATGTTGTTATAGTGCCACGTAAAACAAGAAGAGGTGCTAGCCCTCTCCATGAAAAACACGACCATACCATAACACCACCACCTCAGAATTTTACTGTTGGCACTAAGCACGCTGGCAGATGAGTTTCACCGGGCATTCGTCATACCAACACACTGCCATCGGATCGCACATTGTGTACCGTAATTCGTCACTCCACACAACATTTCCGCACTGTTCAATCGTGCAGTGTTTATGCTCCTTACACCAAGCGAGGCGTCGTTTGGCATTAACCGGCTTGATGTGTGGCTTATGAGCAGCCGCCCGACTATGAAATCCAAGTTTTCTCACCCCTCGCCTAACTGTCATAGTACTTGCAGTGGATCCTAATGTAGTTTGGAATTTCTGTGTGATGGTCTGGATAGATGTCTGCCTATTACACACTACGACCCTCCTCAACCGTCGGCGGTCTCTGTCAGTCAGTAGATGAGGTCGGTCTGTACGCTTTTGTGCTGTACGTGTCCCTTCACGTTTCCACTTCACTGTCATCGGAAACAGAGGACCTAGGGATGTTTAGGCGTTTGGAAATCTCGCTTACAGTCGTATGACACTAGTGACCCACAATCACCTAACCACGTTAGAAGTCCGTGAGTTCCGTGGAGCGCACTATTCTGCTCTTTCACATTGTATAATGACTACAACCGCACTTAGTGGCCGGGCGGTTTGAGGTGCCAAGTCACAGATTGCGTGGCCCCTTCCTGCCGGAGGTTCAAGACGTTCAAGTCCTCCCTTGGGCATGGGTGTTCTTTTGTTCTTAGCGAATGTTAGTTTAAGTAGTGTAAGTCTACGGACTGATGACCTCATCAATTAAATTTAATCTCTCTTCTGTTACCATAGTATTTCTACTAACCCTCGTCCTTGTTCCCACTTGATCCTCTGCTCCCTTCACTATTTCATCTCTCAAAGCTACCCATTCTTATTCTACTGTATTTCTTTCCTACGTTCTAATCAATCGTTCCCTAATGCTCTCTCTGAAACTCTCTACAACTTCTGGTTCTTTCAGTTTATGTAGGCCCCTTCTTCTTAAATTCCTACCTTTTTGAAGTTTCTTCAGTTTTATTCTACAGTTCGTAACCAATAGACTGTGGTCAGAGTCCGCATCTGGCCCTGGAAATGTCTTACACCTTAAACCTGGTTCCTAAATCTCTGTCTTACCGTTATATAATCAATCTCAAACCTTACAGTGTCTCGATGCCTCATCCACGTACACAATCTTCTTTCATGATTCTTAAACCAAGTGTTAGCTAATGATTAAGTTATGCTCTGTGCATAATTCTACCAGGCAGCTTCGTCTTTTATTTCTTATCCCCATTCCATATTCACCTACTACTTTTCCTTCTCTTCCTTTTCCTACTGTCGAATTCCAGTCCCCCATGACAATTAAATTTTCGCCCTCGTTACCTGAATGATTTCTTTTATCTCATCATACGTTTCCTCAATCTCTTCGTTATCTGCGGAGCTAGTTGGCATATGAACTTGTACTACTGTGGTAGGCGTGGGCTTCGTGTCTATCTTGGCTACAGTACTGCGTTCACTATGCTATTCCTAGTAGCTTACCCGCGCTCCTATTTTTTATGCATTATCAAACCTACTCCTGAATTACCCCTATTTGATTTTGTATTTACAACCATGTATTCATCTGGCCTGAAGTCTTGTTCCTCCTGCCACTGAACACTAATTCCCAATATATTTAGCTTTAACGTATCCATTTCCCTTTTTAAATTTTCTAATGTACCTGTCCGATTAAGGGATCTGACATTCCACGCTCCAAACCGTAGAACACCAGTTTTGTTTCTCCTGATAAAGACGTCGTCCTGAGTAGTCCCCGTCTGGAGATCCGAATGGGGGACTATTTTA
This sequence comes from Schistocerca americana, assembly GCF_021461395.2. Classification (NCBI taxonomy): domain Eukaryota; kingdom Metazoa; phylum Arthropoda; class Insecta; order Orthoptera; family Acrididae; genus Schistocerca; species Schistocerca americana. Next base: position 480,987,256 of record NC_060120.1, read on the forward strand.
CCTCCGAAATATTTTACCCAAGAAGGCGCCCTCATCATTTAACCATACAGTAAAGCTGCATGCCCTCTGGAAAAACTACGGCTGTAGTTTCAGCTTGTTTTCAGCCGTTCGCAGTACCAGCGCAGCAAGGCCGTTTTGGTTAGTGTTACAAGGCCAGATCAGTCAATCATCCAGTCTATAAGCTCCCATCGCCTTGGAGATTATATGGGTTAATTAGTGATTATTATGTTACAATCCTCTTGTTGTAGTTGACCATGCATATCGAGACTTTGTTCATTGTTAAATGCAATGGCCTGGTACTGAGATAAATCCTTCGCTACGCAACCGCCTTTGGCTCACACAGCCTACATGTTCCACAGCCTCTCAACAACTGCTTCTACTTGCGACTCTGCGCCACTGGGCATTGTCGCCCTCCAAAGAACAACCACTTACAGATACTACAAACCAGTACCCTCACATCCCCACCAAAACAAAAATAGAGCTAGGTTACCTTTTGAGAGGACTCAGAAGTCCTAGCTAAAGTTTTACAATAAAAAAATCAAAATTTGAAAATTACACTGATTAGTATTTCATGTCAAAGTAGTTGCAATAAGTATCTGACCCTGAGAACAAATTACTTTCAAAATATAACTAATGTTAATTAACCTTATCTCCACGCACATAAAACGTGATCAATGAATATAGCAATTTGAAAATTATTTAATGGCAGCAAGAACTTTTCACATAATTTACTAAATGTCTGTTAATCAGCAAGAAAAATGTAAAAAAGATAAGATAATGTGACTGACGCATTTTCCCTTTCGTTAGAGATATCAAGCATATTAGTAAAGGTTACTCTTAATTACAGACATGAATCACAGTGAAGAACATAATTGACACTAAGGAATGGAATCTGAATAAATGAGCCTAATTTAAATAACGTAATACAAATGTAAAACCTATATACACAAAAACATTGACACTATGGATCTGTCAAGACTACAGTTACAGGCATAAAACATTTTATCAATTAACAACTGAAATTTGTAAATTGGCACACAGCACACAGACTGCTTATACAAAAATCAGTACATACCTTTAAAGAAATATTTTCCATTTACAACCAAGTTACATTGAGTGAATCATTTATAAACAAAAGACATTTTGTTGGCTTGAGCACTTTTCACACCATAAGGAAATATTGGGTACTCTGCTTTGGGGCCCTACCTATAAGCTGAGCAGAACTTCACACGATTTCACTAGGGGGAGTGGCATCGTCGCCGCTGAGGACTCACAAACACTATACGTAACACAGCACTTGTTACTCTGCTTTTATCACTGTCCTATGTGTTGAGCTGGTCGTCACATGCAGTTACGACGTTTGATGCAAGGGAAGAGTGACATCGACGCCGCCGGAGACAGGAAGATCTAGAAGCTGTTGTTACGACCACGAAGAATCGCCGCATTCTGCCGTATGTTTCGTCGGCGGCACGTGCCCGTTATGTTGACAAGTGCCGGACGCCAGTCAGCTGTTCGTGACGTCAGCCACCTCCTCCTCCACCAAACTGTAGCGCGTCGGGCGTCGAAGGTCATTGGCAGGCAGGCATGAAAACAATAAAATAACATTACGGCAGCGTGAGGTAACAAAAGACTAACGCGCTGCGCGCTAAGCTGTGCACTGTTGCCTGCTTCCTGAAAACCAAAATACACGCTACAAGCGTCGCTCCGTTGTCCACTGCTGCACCTGTCAAGGACATAAGAGAGTCACACGATATCAAACACAGAGAATAAAATGCACTCACTGCAGCTACCGACTACAGTCTTCAACATCTCACAATAGCTACGCACTATTGTCCAAAGGTTTGTCCATCAGTAACATAGCATATTTATAACTAAACACGGTTCACTAATTGACACTTCCTTGTGATAGTTCAGGACACTTATACAACTTAATGTTCTCAACATGTTGTAGGCTACGATATTTGCCAGATTTAATCACTTCTACCTCCACTGAATTCCAATCTTGAATAGTCCTTTGTAATAATGATTGAACTTTTTAATCTCCTCATTCACACTAGATCACTTCGTGTGTGTCCGAATTAGGATCAGATCTCCAACCTTGTACGTGATAGGTTTCACTATTTTATTGTGGGCTTGCTTCCTTTCTTCTGCTTTCGTCAAGTTCACTGACGTCTGAATCTTTATTCGAATACCAGTCAGAGCATCTTCATCATTATTCTTGTCTCGCAGAGCAGGATCTTCCTCAGAATCATCATAAGTCGCCAGTTCCTTTTCTCATCGGCAACGCATTAGCCTCAACTTCACGCACGCAGCGCTCTTATTTTCTTCATTAATAAATCCTTTAAACATTATCTTCTTCTCGACACGATTTATTCTCGTCCGCAGACAACCCTTTTACAATTCAATACTGCACCTCATTTCAGTCAACCAATCGATTCCAAGAACTAATCCGACATTAAGAGATCCAACAATTAATACGCTCTGCTCATACTCGTCTTCATTGATTCTAAACTTCAATAGAGCTTGACCTTTAATGGGTTTGCTTCTATTACCTACAGCACTGACAATACGCACGCCGTTCACGGGGAATGTTGGAAATGCCACCAGATTATTTAATTGTGAAAACAGATTTTCTGAAATTGCACTCGCTTCGCTCGCTGAGGCCAGTAGTGCAGCCACAATAATTCCGCATACCTCCACCTCTACAAGGGGCATTAAGATTTATTGATCATTATTTTCATCCTCTCGATACAAATCGTCTTTAATATCATCTACTCGTTCACACTTGATTGCGTTAATCGCTACATCCGACCCATTTCTTGTAACTTGAGTTTCGGAGCGGGTCGTCTTCGAAACTTGACTTAGTTTACTGGTTCACGTTCCTGTGGATTACGTAATGGGCTGCTTTCTTGTTCCGGCGATCGTTGTTGTCTTATGTTTTCTTCATACTATGATTGATCTGAGTACTGATTGTAATTAAATCTGTTCGGTGCGTCACACTCATTTCTTCTTTGTTTTCCGTCCCCTCTTCTATCAAATCTGCTTGGTCTTCCATTAGTCATAAATTCTTGTCTGGGTGGGCCATTACCACACGAATGACGATCGTCATTATTTTTCTCGCGCTGTTCCCGTTCATGGTTAAGTACATCAATTCTATCGATCATTAGGCAGGTCTGCTCCATGTTCAATTTTGGAGTGAGTGCTAACTTTTCACGTAACGCGAAAGGTAGCTTCTGTATCAAAATTAACATCAATTCCTATTCCTTGACCGGATCATCAAGCTAGGCACTGCCGTTCCAAAATTTCTGCATATATTCACGCATTGTCCCATAATGTCTTGCGTAGTTCGGCGGTGTAAGAATCTTTGATTTTACTTCCAATTGTTTTTCTCGCGACCAAAATTTACTCAAGAATGCAGATTCAAATTCTTTGTACTGTGAATAATTTTCTGAAACACTGATGCCCCAGATATGTGCATCGCCTTTCATGTGGCTAATGCACGTATCAATTTTCGCACGTTCTGTATAATGTCTTGGAAACGTGTGTTTAAATTGCTTAATAAAGGCAACTGCATGGATACCTTGTTTCGGATCGTAATCTTGAAAGTTGCGTTTGCTCAATCCATTATCTACAATAACTTGAGGTACGTTAACTATACTTTTATCAACTTCGCGTAACGCTGCATTGATTTCCTGACGTATAAGGTCTTTATTGACATTGTTCAAACCATTTTCGGATGACATTACCTTTTGGGGAATTTTGCCTACTTCGGTACTCAGTTCAGTACATTGCATCTTTATGCCTTGAGCTAACTTAACAATTGTTTCTTTGTTGCCTTTACATGTACTCTTAATTTTAAAAATTTCATCATTTTGAGCCTTAACTGCTTCTTGAACTTTGTTAACTAACGTGCTCGATTGTTTACCTTGTTCATTAACTTTTGTGTTAAGATCTTGCATTTTATTTTCAAGTTCTTCATGTTTGGTATCACATTCCTTTTGGAGCTCCTTATGTTTCTGATTAAGGGAATTAGTGAACTCAGTTCGCGAGTTAACCATTGCATTTGATAAATTATTTATTTCTTCATTGGCGTTCCTACTTTCCTGTTTGATTTCTCTCAACATCTGCACTATTAAATCGTTAGTGCTAACATTCGTTCCCGTTAGTTGACTTCTCACTGGTGTTGAACTAGGCGTCGTTGAATCGAAACTAACCACACCACTATCTTCCATTACGTTAAGTGTGGTATTCTCAAGTGCAAACGCGCATTCTACATTGACTAAAGCAGTAACGTGTCCCTCCTCATTAATAATTTCACTGTTGTTTTGCGTTGTGTCCGCCATGTTAACAATGTTCACAAAAATCACTGTCCGTTAATAATTAGTTCCAACACTTAATTTGAAAGATCATATTATAAATATCACAGTCTCTAACATAGTTCAGCGGTCCTTTCCTAATTTCTTCTGTGCAGCGTGGAAAACAATTAGAAACGAAGCGCCGCGTTCACAATTAGCTGCATCACTCACTGTTTGTTGTGCCGTCTTCTCCAACGATCCGAAGATTGCGAAAGAATCGACGTCCGACACACGCGTCGCCAAATATAAGCTCCCGTCTCCTTGGAGATTATGTAGATTAATTAATGATTATTATGTTACAATCCTCTTGTTGCAGTTGACAGTGTATATCGAGACTTCGTTCATTGTTAAATGCAATGGTGCGGTACTAACTGATGGAGTCGCATTAAGAACTGGTAGAATTTAATTTATTACCTTTATCACACGCACAAATATAAACACACTATTATTCAAACTGTGTGCCACTACTATTAAGCATAGAGATAAATCCTTCGCTACGCAACCGCCTTTGGCTCACGCAGCCTACACCTTCCACAGCCTCTCAACAACTGCCTCTGCTTGCGACTCTCTGCGCAACTGGGCATTGTCGCCCTCCAAAGAACAACCACTTACAGATACTACACACCAGTACCCTCACAAGACTGTTGCCCCTGCAACTACTGAAAAGGCTACCACCCCTCTTCTGGAACCACACGTTTGTCTGGCCTTTCAACAGATACCCCTCCGTTGTGGTTGCACCTACGGTACGGCTGTATGTATCGCTGAGGCACGTAGGTTTCCCCACCAATGGCAAGGTCCATGTTTCATGAGTACTATGAAAGTCAAAATGCTCTTCGTACGCTTCATAATTTTTATTTGTCCTTCGAATGAAAACTAACACTTCTGCACTATCTGAAACATCTGAAACTTTTTGGCAGTTTATAACTGTGTGCCGGACCGAGATTCGAACTCGGGACTTTTACCTTTCGCGGGCAAGTGCTCTACCATCTGAGCTACCCAAACACGACTTACGAGCCATCCTCACAGCTTCAGTTACGCCAGTACCTCGTCTCCTACCTTCCGTAGAGCACTGCCCGCAAAAGGCAAAGGTCCCGGCTTCTAGTCTCCGTCGGGCACTCAGTTTTAATCTACCAGGAAGTTTAATATCAGCGCACTCTCTGCTGCAGAGTGAAAACCTCAATCTGAAACATCTTTTGGCTCATTCGGAACCAAAGAGAACCACTCGATTTTTCGCCTACATCTGAGTTAATATATTTTCAGCGACATTATTTACTTTTCGAGCCACAGTGTTTGCTGAGAAACTGATATTTTTAAATAAATTATCCTTCTCTGGACACATTTCTTCAAATAATGGAATCATGCCATCCTTTATTAATTTGCCTTCGGTAAACGACGCACGGAAGCAACAAGGGATCGTGAAAGAGCGTTACGAGGGGCATTAATTTGTAGCAACGTACAGGGTGGGCGAGATGTCTTCATACCCCTGTTACCCCTGTATAATAAGTGTTATGCAGATATGTAGTTTTGTTACTTCTTATCAATTGTTGGAATCGATCATTATAATTCGTGTTTACACAGTAGCAGTCGCAGTCGTGTTTTGATTTGAATCCATGGCAAACGTGAGCGGTCATAGCACTTAGTGACAAGAACGTGGGTGCACGAATGACAATACACAGGACAGAGAAATGAGACAGATTACGGAAGCATACTACGTGTATTAAATAAGGCTCCATCGTGAAAGTCAATACGTCCGAACTGGAAATGACGTCTTTTGCATTTGGCGATGTTAAAGACAGGCCGCAGTGTGGAAGGAAGAAGATACGAAAAGAGACATGTGCCGGAGTCTCTGTTTTGATTGAGTCATTTCCTATGAAGTCGAAACGCAAACGTGCTTCGGAATGCGGTATACCGAGGACAACAGTCCGAGATCACATGAAAAAACAGGTCAGACATTTTCGACCGACGATCGTAAACGAGTTATCAGATGCAGATCGGATTGAGCTCATTTTAGACCATTGTACTTTGTTAACTCAATTTACAAATGTAGAATCGTGCAAAATTATATTTTCAGATGAATGTGCCATTATCGCAGCTCATGTGCTTGGAAATATTGTCGTTTGGGCCAAAGAGACTCATTACACAGTCGGGTCAGAAAGAACCCGCCTCACGTAATGATATGGGAAGCGATGACATCACATCTGCTCGGACTGTGCTTCTTTTAAGGCGCTTTGAATGGTGCATATTATTTACACATGTTACAAACACGATTAATACCTCAGCTTCAGGAAAGGGGCTTCACAGAACGCATATGGTTTCAGCAAGACGGAGCGCCTCATCACTACACTCTTGCACTGCGCGAATTCTTGAATGAACACTTTCCAGGACGGTGGATAGGTCGTGATTCAATAGTAACATCAGTTGCCTTGAAATAACCAGCAAGAAGTCCTGACCTCACCACACCTGACAACTCGTTATGTGCAGTCATTGAAGCGCATATATCCGCACGTCGTTATGCTACAAACGAAGAACTGAACAATTCTGTTGTGTATGCATTTCGCACTATAATACCTCACATACTCATAAATTTGTCAAGAAGAACATGCGGGCTACAGAAACGTGTTTACGCGGGATGGGGAACGTACCAATATATTGCGTACATAATACGTAAGTAAGTACTTGTGCAAACACAAATCATATCAATTAGATTTCAGTACTATGGGGTACGGGGGGCACTCGCCTATTCTGTATATGAAAAGATATCAGGCCCACAGCTTAAAGCCAAACAATAAGCTTTTCACTGTGTGATGACTTCTTCAGTGCCACTCTTTGTCAACTCATAAAGATTGGTAGCATTGGTAAGCGTCACGAAATGTTCTGAATTGTACCAAGGAGTTCTAAGTATTACTAGGTGGACTATCAGGCCTCGGGAAAACTTAGACTATAGCTAGGTCTTGGCCCTTGGGACTTGGTGGAAGAGCCAGTGTGGCCCTTAGGCTAAAATGTTTGGAGACCTCTGGCCTAGAGGAATGCTCTCCATGGTGGGGGGAGGGAAGAGGGGGACGGGGCGTTCCTGGTCCATGGTAAATTTGTGGGGCGCTTAGGATCAAATGACGATCTCTTTCAGTCAGGTTACGAACTTTTCTGAACAAAGTTGATTCTTTAAGCTACGTTTACACTGAGGGATTTGTCGCGGAGATTTGTACACGGCACAAGTCGCGGAGAAAAGTATTTCGGCACTTGTATATCGCGACTTAGTCCAGGGAGATGTGCCCGGCACAAGTAGCCAGGTACAGCGTTCTCACTGGCTGCATGTAGCCAGTCAGTTTCACGGAACATGGCGTCTGACGCAGAACTTTTATTTCTATGTGCTAGCGCTGTGAATCTAATTGTAAAACGGGAGAATAAAAATCGGATAAAGGAACGTAGATGGTGGATGCGTAATTTTCTCAGTAAACGGTGCAATCATGGAGCTTAGAGTTCAGTGATGAGTGACCTAAAATTTCAAGACGTATAGGCTTACAAAAATTTTGTTCGTATGTCTACGACGGACTTTGAAGTATTACTAAATATGGCTGCCCAATACTACACATTGAAGGACACAAATTTTCGAGATGTTGCAACCTGCTGATGAACAACTTGCCGTTACATTACGCTTTTTAGCTACTGGAGATTCGTATAGCATGCATAGGATTTCCAAATCCAAAATCGGTCAAATAATACCAAAAGTGTGTGGAGCTATAATAAAGGCACTTCAAGGTGAAATTAAGTTAGGAACTGTTATCTTTATCTATCTTGTATTTAAATGAAAATTTAAAATGAAGAAGCTGTTACTACTTGACAACTTCAGTTTTCTGCTGAAAAAATATATACATATTCGGACTGTCCCTCAAAGTTCAATTCAGTTACTTGACTTGTAAACTCAAATTGTTCTAGCTCTTCCATTTTTGCTTCGGAGATCACATCTTGTATCTTCTGTTGTAAAATTTTTAAACGTTTATTGTTCCATATTTCTCTCAGTTAACATTCAACGTATTTTGAAAACGACGTGAACTTGTCCTTTTTCCCTAGAATGTGCTGGTTAGTACGCTTGAGCACCTCGTATGCAGCACCTGTTGTGTTTAGATTATCGCTGATAATCTTAGCCTTCTTCCGTGGTTGACTTGAAGGCTCCGATTGTGTACTCGAGGTACTCTGTTCTTTTCTGTAGGTACTCTGTTGCTCTTCCAGCGTTGTATCCTCTTCACAAAAAAAAAAAGGGAAAAACATTCTTCAGATTTTTTGTTTATTTTTTTAGGTATCGAATTCTGATGCACAGTGGAAGGAAATTGCACGAGAATTTGAGATTCGCTGGAACTTTCCTCACTACATAGGGGCTTTAGATGGTAAACACTTACAAATAGTTAATACTGCATATGCTGGAAGCACTTATTATAGCTACAAACACACTTTCAGTATTGTTTTAATGGCATTAGTAAATGCCGACTACCAGTTTATTTATGCAGATGTGGGAGTGCAAGGACGTATATCAGATGCAGGTGTATTTAAGCGTACAAGCTTCAACAAAGCCCTTCAAGCAGGTGCGCTGCATGTACCAGGGTCGGAATCTCTGTCTGGAAGAACAGTGTCTACACCATACGTAATTGTTGCTGACGATGCCTTTGTATTACAACAATACGTGGTGAAGCCCTTCCCAGAGAGTCATAACAAAGGCAGCAACGAAAGAATATGTAATTACAGGCTCAGTAGATCCCGACGAGTTGTAGAAAATGCCTTTGGCATATTATCATCACTCTTTCGTGTTCTACGAAAACCTGTTCACCTCCATCCCCAGAAAGCAAGTATTGTAGCTTTGTGCTGCATTTATCTCCACAATTTCTTAGGAATAAATGGAGAAGCTCGCGTAATTTATTCTCCGCCAGGCAGTTTTGATTATGAAAAAATAGAACGAGGAAACCTGGGAGATGGAGAGACCACCCACCACTCACATCGCTGCCAAGAACGGGTAGAAATGCTGTCGAAGACGCGAAGCAAGTGAGGAATCAGTTTGCTGCATATTTTGCCACCGACGAAGGACGATTGGAGTGGCAATATTTGTTTGCTTAGTTCAGTGATGAATATCAAATCCATAGAAACGCTTTCTTTTTCCGCGCACAAATGTAAACAACACAATTACATTCCTGAATATTATGTAATAAATATTTTTTATAGAAATAATGTAAAATAAATATGCTATAACTTACCTCAAACGTGATTAATCTCGTTCTTGGTTTGTTTATATCCTTTAGGAAGAGCAACGATTCGAAGGCATACCATTTTCATGAGTAAATCTCTTCTCTTCCAGAACCTGATATCTTCGAAGAAACACATTTACTGAATTCCCTGAGGAATTGTGACCTCAGGTTATGTAATGTACTGTCCATCTCCTTATCGGAAAGTTCGAATAAACACGTAAGCCCATGAATTGCTTCTCGTTCAGCGTTTCTGTTTTTGTAATCAGGGGATGTGGGATACCACAACGAATGTCTTTCGCGAAATTCTTCAATAACTTTCAGAGTATTATTTAGCGTCCATGCCATCTTTGCATATTGATATTTAAGGACTGACACAGAATACTACAAAAACTTAACCTTGTACACACAATTGATTACTTGTACCCAACATGCAACGCAACGAGTCTGCCTGTGAACTGTCCATGCGCAGTAGGAAATGTATCTGGGATTTGTGCCGTGTTTTCAGTCAGTGAGCGAATACAGGCATATGTGCCAGAACAGAGTGTTTCTCGGAATTCTGGCAATGATGTTGCAGGAACTTGCAGTTTGTGCCACATCTCATCGGCTACATGTGCCGGTCACAAATCTCCGCGGCAAATCCCTCAGCGTAAACGTAGCTTTAAGAAGGAATTTATTGAAACAGCACAAAGATACAGCTTATTCAACTGATTTACTATTTATAGTAAAATTAAAGAAATGAAATTACAGCTACATGGAGATAATTTGATGAGAAACAAAAGAATTTGTTTCTTACAATATAAAAAAAAAAGTAAAGTTGAGTGGAAGGCGATTCTATCATTTTCCTAATCTTTCCTTCGAAGAAACAAATAATGATGATATTCTGATGTATTGTTTGCATTTGAAAGTAATTCTAGAGGATTTTACAAACATATTTCCGTAACACGTTCATTCCAGATTAGGTGCTAGAACCTATTTCAAAACCAAAAACACTAGATTATCACCACAGAAAATCGTCATCAAATAAAGGACCAAATTATAAATTCAGAAAATGGACCTAAAGAACTTTGGCTTCAAAACTCAAAGTCCAGTATTATATCTAGCTTTATACGATGCAGCAAAGAAGTTTTTCATTGCGTTCCCACCATGATATTTAACCGGAAGAGGATTTAGCGTAGTCAGTAATTTGCTGATAAAGAAAAGAATCAGGTTGTCAGTAGTGGAACATGGCGATTGGAGATCGATGTTGCTTAATATGACACAAAATATCGAAAAATTCATGTCACTGCATCAAGCTCTTGCCTCTCACTAATAAAAGTATATTAAACGTTTAATAATATATGTTTGTTAACTTTTTTGTGTACAGCAACAATATTTTTAGCATCTTTCAATAAAGTTATTTAAAAATTTGCTCCATTTCATAATTTACATATCAAACACCTAAAAGAACGCCATTGTATCACTGTAGGAAACTTGTGATACGACGTGAAGAAACTGGAAAACATCGAGAACGGAAGTCTGAGTTCTTTTTTTTTCTGCAGAATAGGCATGAGATCAAGAAAGGCTGGAAGCTATGGTCTACACTCTGGAGGATCCGACAGACAACGCGCGTAGCCGGGATCCGTTTCACATCAACAGACTAAAGCTATTATCGAGAGATGCATTCATCTACAGTTACTTGCATATACACTTCTGCGTGGCGATGACACGAAATGCAAAATATACACGCCTTTATGAATTAAAATCAAATAGTGGATATACTAGACACCATCGGGTGGCACTTTTTACTACAGGACTTTTCACAGCTATTAAATAAATTCAGGTCAATGTCGTAAGCAGTTAAATTGGTGCCAGTGCTTTCCTGTTTGTCAGACACACACACAATTATAGAGCGTGAAACAGAATTACAAATCGCACATCAGCAAGACTTTTTCAATAGTTACTCATACCACATCAGAAAGTAAGTGCAGGATAGAATAAATGAAAACAAAATATCGATACGAAAAAAAAAATATTCATATGTTTGAAAGATAACGAAACATATCTGTTCTATAGCTCATCTACGATCCGCCAAGGTGGGCTCATTAAGTCAATATTGAAAATGAAAGACAAAATTTATCGCTGATGCCAAGTTAAAAGGGATAGGGGAGAGAGAATTTTTCCTACCTCTGCAAATATTTTCAATAGAATGCAGGTACAGTACAAAATGTACGGGCTCGTCCGGGATTTGAACCCGGGACCTCTCGCACCCGAAGCGAGAATCATACCCCTAGACCAACGAGCCAGGCTCAACTTTCCCTGATGACGGAAAATGACATCGCAAAACCTAGCGGCGCAGAAAACTGCGGGGGCGTGACTTGCTGAGCCATTACTTTCCTTTCTTTCACCTCGCCTCAGGGCCTGCGCTGTCTTCCGTTTATACAGCTGACGTATGAACTTACCTGAGTATGGCTCTGTCGTAATAAAGTATCACACGGGTATTTCCCTGGTGAAGTTACAAATTTTCAGGGATGATGGAGACCTTGATACGTTCACGTATCAAGGTGGGGTAAGGGAACGACCGAGTCAAAAGTTACAAGCGAAAATCGCTCTGGTGCAGTGAACCTCTTCTGATTTGCTTTCCTTATTTCGGGAGAACCAGAACAAGAACAAGAAAAGGACGCGTGGTAAACATGGCTCTAAAACGGATACCTTAAGAGCTGTGAGATCTTGTTCAGCACGAGGGATGTTTTTCCCAGCGGCAAATAAGAATAGTGTATATGTTTACTGAACTGTTTTTCATTTTTTAGCCTGTATCACCTCCTCCAAAAATGTGGATAGCAAATAGCTTGCAGTAGAAAGATCACTTTTCAGAGGTATAAGAACCTCTTTCGCTTATATTTCAAATTTGTGGTCAGGGCTTATGGTACCAAACTGCTGAGGTCATCGGTCCCTAAGCTTACACACTGCTTAATGTAACCTAAACTAGCTTACACTAAGGACGAAACACACACACACACACACACACACACACACACACACACACACACACACACCCATGCCCGAGGGAGGACTCGAACCTCCGACGGGGGAAGCGGCGCGGACCCAGACAAGACGCCTGAGACCGCTCGGCTATCCCGCGCGGCTTTTCGCTTAAAACTTTTGACTCAGTCGTTACCGGAACAGCGTCCATTTTCGCAAATTGCTACATTTATCTTTCTCAATCATTCCTGGAATTTTGTGAGATCATCACAGAATCACGCTGTATGAGATGTAACAAACATTCAGGGTCAAAATTAAATGGGTGACGGAGAATCCCAAAATGAGTTGTTCGAAGTAAGGAACTAGTGATCAGAAATGAACTTTTTTCTTTTTACGCAAACAAATGTGGTCTACTTGTACTTGCTTATTGTGCTCTCGTTTAACACCCATCATTTTAAGAATTATTGTAATTCCAAATATATTATTGAAGTTATTTCAGTTGGTATCCTGGAGGAGAGTACTATTTTAGCGTTTAAAGTGGGGAGTGTTGATCTCCATATAAAATAACCAACTTTTATTGTGCGATGAGGCTGGGCACGTCGATCGAAAGCAAGAATGACGTGATGACAGTTTAAAAGCGTGTCGAAGATTCCTTGTGGCATTTGTGAAATCCTCAGGCGGAGTGATTCTTGCTGGATAGAAAGATCTTAATTTCTCTGATGGGGCACTCTGTGGGAAGGACGAGCCTATTCAATGTTCAGGAACAGTTCTATCTATTTTACAATATTACCACAGGATCATCTGGGAAAACTAAGAATTGTTTGGGCTGCGAAAGATCGTTTCCATTGGAAACAGAGCCTGGACTCGTTAGAAAGAGGGGAAAACTGAACGAAGGCCGAAGGTATCTGTACTATAACATAACGTCTTACCCGCACTCCAGGAACGAAGCTGACAGTCGGCGAAGGCAGCCGGACCTGTCAATGTGCTGTGGCCGCCCCATGCCTCCATCTGACAACAGCGCGGCAGCTGGATCGTAGCCTAAGGCATATGGAGCCCACTACGACTAATTGTAATGCGTAGCGTGTGTGACGTCACAAGTCGGTACCGTCCCAGGGCGAGTGCTGCGAACACCGACTCAAAGGAAGGCCTCAGCGCTTGTTGGTGACGTCACGTCAGCTAGGCACGGCGAACGCCAGGTCTGTTGCAGGCAGAAACGCCTGGGCGTGCTTATCACTATAAATCTCTTATTTTTGTACAAAATGTTTCGTATTGTTTTGGTTTCTGCAGTTTTATTTAGATGAAAGATTTTCTTACTATCGTAAAGCTACAAATGAAGATCATAGTTTTGTATTACTGAATCCTGTCTAAACAAACGTAGATCAATATTAGAAGATGCTTTGCCCCATCGCAAGCTTCGGAAATTGTACATTCAAGTAACTATATTTACTTGATCCATTTTGCTATCGAAACTTACCGCAACCCACTTACAATGAACTCGTTTCATTTATTTATTTACTTATTTCTGTTTGACATCGTCACTGGAAATGTGAACTAATTTACATGTGTAAATGTCCAACTGTTGCCAGTCATTAGATTACAGTCGTTTTCAACGAAAGGAATTCTAAACAGGAAACAAAATAGCTTCATACATCTAAAATACTGCTGAGCTTAAACTTTTTTAAATATGCACATTAGAAAAGATAAATATTCCCCTCTTGCAACTGAAAGGGGGAACTTTATAAGATAAAAAAAAATTTATTTGATAAGACAAGTATCTCTCTTTTGCCTCTTCTTCTGTCCCCCACCCCCTCCCCCAACGTGTACAATTGCAAGATATTTCATTAACATTCAGTGCTCCTCACCCCATAGTCAACCAAGATACCTAAAGAAGAGCACCAATATGTTGACAGTTTCTTGTAAAAGCAACCCAATACAAACGTAACTTCCTCAGATTTACAAATAAGGTAAAGAAGGACGAATTTTGTTGCTGCTGGACCATGAAGTTGTTTTTCTATGTCAACCCTTAAAACAGGTGGAAATTTAAGTTCAGGAGTACACCATTTGTTAAGAAGTGTAATGAATTGCACAGTTAATTGATTGCAGAAATCTCTCAGAACAATGCGTGTCGTCAACTACCGCCAATAGTTTCACATTTTCCTGTGTCAGGGAGGGAGACACCACCATTATGAGTATGCCTGCAACAGACCTGGCGTTCGCCGTGCCTAGCTGACGTGACGTCACCAACAAGCGCCGAGGCCTTCCTTTGAGTCAGTGTTGGTGCTGCGCGTCGTCCCACTGTAATCTTGGAAAAAACAGTGGGTTAAAGCCAATACTTTTAACGTTCTCTCTCCTGAAACTGGGTACCAGCTCCGAGATCCTCTGCAAGAACCAATACTCTGATTTGATAATGCAAGTATTAAAGGGCTACGGACAGGCTGGAAAATTCCACACTCAAACAATGTAAAATTTATTCATATAAAAAATTCCCTTTTCTCAGAAACTATTGGGAATAATAATTTGGAAAAAAAATCACTTGTAGGTTACACATTTCTAACCACTTTAACAGAGGGATTGTGAAGGAATTGATTAGCTTAGAGGTAATAGTCATTTTTGTAAAAAGTGAATATAAGAATAAATCTGTCTACTCTTTTTCTGTATGTAAGGCACTAACGTCTTTCTCAGATTTACAAAAGAAGAAATTTCCTTTGTTAAAATATGCACACTACTCCAGTGAGTACACCCTGTAATTTTCAACGAATTGTAACAAATATGAACTGAGAAGAAGTACACTTTAATCTTAAAAAATACAATTTACTGGAAAAAGCCATTAAGTTGTCAGCGCATCCTTGCTTCGTATAATGGGCTGTCAGCTGCCTCTTGCATTTCATCTTGCAGTTTTCTACTCCCTGCTCATCTGCACTGTCTTCGGTTTGTTTCAAGGTTTCTAAGAGCTCTCTTGATGGTCCAAGTCCTTCCTTAGCTAAATTTAACAGTTCTCCCACTGTGAAACAACAGACAGGTTGTAGCAGTCTTTTCAGGACTTCACACATTGCAACATTTCTTTCATTAAACATTACCACTGGGTCAAAGACACCAAAATGCAGTGTACTAATTGACGCAAATACTGTCTTGCAAACTCTGTCTCAGATTATGCTGTTGATGGACTTGTTAGCATCCTGAGTTAGGCCACGAAGACACTTCTTCAATAGTCTTACATCTGACGAATCTTTGTAAGTTTCCTTCAAGAGCTCCACTATGACGAAAAGTATAGCTGGTTTATGAATAAATTTCTTACCATTTTGCACTGTTCTGTGGTATTTGCTCCATGCGGACTTCTTGGAGATCATAGGCTATGAATGAATGTATCATCTGTTGAAGAGAGGTGAAAAAACTGGCTATACAGCTTTTCTCATGTCTTCTACATTAACGAGATTTTCGATAGTAGTGAGGCCATAATAAGTTTGAATTTCATTTGAGGCAAATTCTATGAGTCTGTTCTTAGCATCTAATCCTCTTCCATCTTGAAGTATCTTACTCATGTACGCAGTTTTCAGTTGTCGCAGCCTCATATCCATTCGCCTTTGTACACTCCAGTTTAGTGATAGTTACATTTTCTCCATATGGCTTCTCTTTCTCAACTACAATGAAAGCTTTTGAATCTCTGTCTGTCCCGACAGCTGAATAGTCAGCTAGACGGAATGCCGTGCAAAGGGGCATGGGTTTGATTCCCGGTTGCGTCGAAGATTTTCTCCGTTCACGGACTGGGTGTTGTGTTGTCCAAATCATCATCATCTCATCCCCATCGACGCGCAAGTCGCCGAAGTAGCGTCGACTCAAAAGACTTGCACCATGCGACCGCTCTACCCGACGGGAGGGTCTAGCCATACGACATTTCATTTATATTTGCATTGCCAATTCCTAAATAATTGCCCTCGGATGCAGGTGATACAAAAAATAAATTTTGGTCTGAGATTTGTCAAATGTACATGGTCACAACCGCGCTGTGTTTTATTTAAATCAAAGAATAAACAAGAAAAGAGTCACTAATGCATATGTATCGTATACGGTTGCAAAGGGGAAATTTCATAGATTAAGGTCAATAAAGAAAACAAAAATGGAAAACTTCAAGATTTCAACCTGCCCAGTATCCCTTAGTTACTTAAGAAATTTTGTCAGCTTCCTAATGCAATGGAAAAAGCTAAGAATATTATAAAGCTTACAAATGATACATTTTATTCTTTGCTACATGCTACAACAACAGTCACTTATTGTATATGTTTTCAGCATTTCTGTAGGCTACAAATATTTGTTACTGGGTAAGTTTCAGACATAGCTGTAGACTAGGTTCGTTGCATGTTACTTTGTGTCAGTTTCGCAGGTCTTCGAAAATAGTGAGAGCATTCAAAATGAGATCTGCACTCTTTGGCCAGTTTGTGCAAGAGACTTGATAATGAATTGTATATAAACGCCTCATGAACAAGTGTCTACTAAGCATTTGGATCGCGATCATCAACATGAAGGTAAAGTAGAAATCTTTCCGAGTTACTCAAGTGTTATTTTCCACGTAATAGGTTATGTACGTCATTGTTTATTAAAATCATGAATGTTTACAATAATTATAAATCCTTTCTAACATTGTTGATGTTCACTGCAAACGGGCTAAGCAGAGAGATTAACTCATATTTACCGAATCTGTGCATACGTGCTGTAAGACAACAACCTGATATAGTGTAGGATCCAAGTTCTTTCAAACAATTACGTTTGACAGTTCATTGCTAAGCAGCGCAAATCATAGAGAAATGTCTAAACAGCTTCTGGAAACAATAGTTGACTATATTCGCTTTTCTGAGAGATACAATGCCGTAAATATGTGAAGGAAATCACTTCGGAAATATAATATTTTGACAAACAGTTATTCTGAAGTGAGGAACGAAAGTCCAGTAAACAACAGTAGACAGGCATTACTCTTATTTTCAAAGGAAACACAGATTTCTGCATATTTGTATGTTAATTTTGTATTGAACCGTGAACCTAGAAACGTCGCAGAGGCTTCGTCCCGATGTAGGCTTCAGTGGTACACAACCCCACAACAGCCTACAACAGTCCACTCACCCCACCGCCGCCCCACACCGAACCCAGGGTTATTGTGCGGTTCGGCCCCCAGTGGGCTTCCGCGGCAACGTCTCATACGGACGAGTGAAACCCCAAATGTTTGCGTGGTAAGGTAATTATCGTGTAAGCGTACGTGGAGACAGTCTTTGCGCAGCAATCGCCGACACGGTGTAACTGAGGCAGAATAACGAAAACCAGGATGCATTCGCAGAGGCAGATGGAAAACCGCCTTAAAAACTATCCACAGGCTGGCCGGCAGACCGGACTTCGACACTAATCCACGGGGCGGATTCGTGCCGGTGACCGGCACGCCTTCCCGCTAGGGAAGCAGCCCGTTAGACCGCGCGGCTAGTCGGGCGGGATTCTGCAGATTTAGTGACTATCTTTTCGATTCTAGTTTTATTTCCTGAATTTTGCTTTTCTCTTTTAGGAGCTCTTTCTTTGACGTGGATTCAAACTCTAGAGACTGCACAGTGGACAAAAGCTCGAAAATGATGCAAATAACTTGTATTTGAAGGGCTTATTTCAATAGTGGTACAAGTCCACTTTTCAAAAAACTGGAGTTATCCTCACGTACGTACTCATACAAGCAGTTTTTAATTAATTTGCATAGTGGGACAGTTCCAGCTTCGTCCTGCTGACAACAGAGTGCACCTCAATGCTGACGCATTAGAGAAAGCAAGGAGGAATTTATTTCAGTAGTGGTACAAGTCTGTGTGCTTTTATGTATTGCAGATTGTTGCTATTTCTTGCCAAGATGATGGGTTCGGGAGCATTATCAAGTGACTGTGATACAATTGATGATTCAGATTTTCGAACGACTGCAAGTAAAAAGAATTTACTTACTTTTCTCTCAGCATTAGAGACAGTTTGTTCCAAAAAAAGAAATATGCGAGAATGAAGGTTATGTCGACAATAACAGTGGAAAATGAGGGTGTACATCTTAAGGTATTTCACATATACGTATGTTTTCAATCATCTGGTGCTGTATAAATCATAACTTGTGGTACTTTCTATCTATATACCAGTACTGATGAGGATGAAACTTCCATAGAAAGTCCAAAAAAGGACTAAACAGGAGACACTTTTACTGATGCCTGTGCGAACTGCGCAGCCGCAAATATGCAGACAAAAAGGAAGTGTGCTGGAAGCAAGAAGGGTGCAACGAAAACCGACACATATGAATAGCATATTCGTAAGAAAGAAAGGAACACTGGGCAGTTATACGTTACAGTAACTGGTACAATAATTCCTCCAAAAACATTTCGCAATGTGGACTGCAAATGTGAACGTAAATGTTTCAATAAAATTTCAGAGGATGAGAGGAAGATGTTATTTGACAATTTCTGGGCTATGGATGATATTAATCGTCAAAATAGTTATCTGAATGGTTTACGCACTTATCATTCACTTAACCGCCGACGACCAAGAGATGGCTCTGGTTTTCAGAAAAGCTGTATTTATGAATATCGATTATATGTGAACGGAAACTGTGCAACAGTATGCAGAAAGGTTTTCTTGAATACTTTTGACATTTCTAATGGACGACTCTCTATGCTTGTAACAAAAAGCAAGGAAGAAGGTACACCTCACCTTGATGGAACGGGCTAACATTAGAACAAATTTTATGTACTGGAAGGTTTGATTAATGATGTAAAGGAATACATCAAAAGCTTTCCAGTGTCCGAGAGCCATTATGCAAGGAAGGATAATCCCCACCAAAGGTTTCTAAATCGTGAGCTGCGTATAGCCAAAATGTACGATTTGTACAAAGATAAATGCATATCTCAGAATAAAGAAATTGTGGAAGAGCACGTATATTGATAAATGTTTAACAAAGACTTCAATCTGTCATTTCGACCACCACGTAAATGCACTTGCTCTTTTTGTAACAAATTGAGCTTTGAAATGGACGCTGCTACCAATGCAGAAGAAAAAAGAAAGCTTCAGACTGAAAAGGAGCTTCACTTTGGGAGGGCTGAAGCTGCAAGAACACCAATGGCTGCAGACACAACATGTAGTAAAGAGAAAGATTCCCAGATGTTCGTGTTTACCTTGGACCTGCAAAAATCATTTGCATTTCCTAAACTGACAACATTGATATCGTACTACAAAAGAAACATGTATGTGTGTAATTTTGGATGCCACAATTTAACTGACGGCAAAATCCCTATGTATTTTTGGGATGAAACATCTGGATCAAGAGGTTCACAGGAAATTGGTACCTGTTTATTGAAACATATTGAAAAGTATGTCACTTCTCAAAAACAGTTAGTTGCGTGCAGTGACAAGCATGGTGGGCAAAACAGGTACATAAACATTGCCCTAACACTAACGAAAGCGACATAATCTCCTCAGTGTCATGTCAACATTATTGATTTCAAGTTCTTGCTCCCAGGTCGCTCATACCTGAGAAATGACAGGCATTTTGCCCAGATAGAAAAACAATTAAATAAGAAAGAGTTTCTGTTTTCCCCATATATTTTTGAAACAATTAGGGAAACTGGCAGAAAAAATAAATTTGTATTGACAGAAATGAAGCATTCTGACTTTTTAGCACTGAAACAGTTACAAAATGCAGTGGTAAGAAGGAAGCAAAATGAGGAGTATGTTCGATGTAATTGGCTGAAAAAAAAATGGATGCGTTTTGAGAGGCAGAAGCCGGACGAAATGCTCTACAAGGGAACACCGAATGATGACATTGACTTCCACGCCCTAAACTTTGCTCCCAAACGTGGTAGAGGGAGACCACATGCATATGGTACTATTGCTGTTTCACAACTTTATCCACACATGAGAAAAGTTCTGAAAAAGAAAAAGCAGGATATGCTTGGTTTCCTCCCTTATATTCCATCTATGAAAAATAGTTATTTCCTTGCTCTACAAACAGAAGACAGAGGTCTGGAACATGAAGAAGAAGAAGAAGAATGTAATCCTTAGTTTTACAGAAACCAATTGACGTGAAACATACCTGACTATGTAGTTCAATTATACACTTGAATGTAATAAGAAGATGTACATTAAAACTATAATAAAAATTATTTGCAATAAAAGAATTAAAGGTTTATGTACGATGTTCAATTTATTTTATTTCAATGGTGGTACAGCTCCATTTTCTCCACTTTTCTGCCTACAATGCTGCTGAAATTAATGATGCAAACAAATAGAAAGAAAGGTTCATCTCTAGAAATAAGCAATATACTCGAATATTTCTGGTATCTCAACTGCAGATTTTTCAGCGCTCATTTAACTTTAGGACTCTGTATCTCAAAATGAACAAAAAACTATTGAAATAAGCCGTTCATTTAATGTAACATTTCTGAAAGCTGTTTGTGGTTTTTTAATCCCCGTTCTCTATTTCTCTACTGCGTAATTCAATCTGCGTGAAAAGCACAACATATGACGGGTAATAAGTCTCCACCAAAATTCCATACCGGAATTTGCACCGTGAACCGGTAGCGGAGAGGTGTCTGTGTCTGTCACTCGGGCTGTGACGCCACTAGAGGCAAAGCAAGGCCTGTGATGCAAACTGGTCGCAGTTGATGACTTCATTGCTGACGGCTGAGAGACTGCTAACTGCGCTCATGTTTCTTAAAGATCACTCTTTCATAGTAATCTTGTAGACGACTGGCTAGGGCAAAATGTCCTGTTCTGCATTACCTAGTGCGGAAGAGGGTGCACTCCGGCTATAGCTAAGAGTTCTTACATTTTTTCTGATATAAATGTCATCCAAATCCGGGTGGTAGCAACTCAGTGGGACAGTACGCCGAAGAAGGTGCAAGAACTGTTCTTTTAGAACCTAGAACCACAGATGCATAAGCACTCTTTTCGGCAAGCCTTATACTGGTGACTGAGTGGCTGCTGTCTACCAGAATTGTCGATGGGCTGATACAAGATGGCGGGAGAGGTGGGGTTGGGGGGGGGGGGCAGTGTTCATAAGGGTCAGGACCCCCATTTTAGAAAGCATTTATATTGATACTTATCTTAATTTCCAAATTTAGTAGCTAATTCTCAGAGAGAATACGAGACTAGAAAATGGCAAGATATTCTGACACATTAGAAACCTCATATAACACAGGGTGCTTTTATGTTGCATTTCTGAGGGTTAGCCCACGTCGTTTGTGGCCCAACTGTCTGTGGAAAACATTCCAGCCAGGGAAAGACGGGATCTCTAAGTCTGACCACACCTGCTGCCAACAACAAAACCGGACACTGTTCGTGATTCCTCAGGTGGAACCGGTAAACCACAACAAGTTGTAGACCTTTGTTTACAACAGCTAAGTGAAGTACTGATTGTGGCGAGTGCAGTCTTCGATTTTATACCGTATAAATTATGAACGTGTAAAGTTGCGAAAGTTTGTTGCTATTATAGATCTGATTTGTAAGTTATTGGAAGTTCGAATCAAACGATGGGCAAAGTAATGATGTAAACAAAGTATAGATAAAATTTTCAATAACGTCATAGTAATAGAGAGTAATTTTTGAAATCTTAGACATTTGTTATATTCGAGAGGGGGGGGGGGGGGGGGAAGGCGAACAAAGCCGGCGGTGTGGCCGTGCGGTTCTAGGAGCTTCAGTCTGGAACCGCGTGACCGCTACGGTCGCAGATTCGAATCCTGCCTCGGGCATGGATGTGTGTGATGTCCTTAGGTTAGTTAGGTTTAATTAGTTCTAAGTTATAGGGGACTGATGACCACAGATGTTAAATACCATAGTGCTCAAAGCCAATTGAACCATTTTTGAGGCGAACAAAACTTAAATAGTAATAATAGAGTATTGTTTTGGAATTCTTAGACAATGGTATTTTCTGGGAAGGGGGGGGGGGGGGGGCAAATCATGTTGTGGTCCGTAATCAGGTACCAACATTCAAAGAACAAATAAATTGACTTTTACGAAGAATTAGTATTGTCAAAGTAGATGAATAGCTGTTTTTATGACATTTGTCATCTACTTTGGCTACATTCAAGTTGTGGAAGTCGCGAGCGCGATTACGGTCTTCTTCTGGCACCTGCTAAATCAAGAAGAGTGAGATGAGAGCAGCATGAAGACGCGAATTAGAAATCAAGTACGTGAGTTTCGCAGTCGTCACCGTAAAGGCAAAATAACCATAAGTAAATGAAAGCTACCCAATGCTGTAGTGAACCAGAACAGGCTTTCAACTTGCACGTGGCGAGGAACATAGTACAAAATATGGGCTCGTCCGGGATTTGAACCCGGGACCTCTCGCACCCTAAGCGAGAATCATACCCCTAGACCAACGAGCCCCTCGGGAGACAAAAAGCCTTTCACTCATGTGAGACGGAGCGAGGCGGTCCAGACGCACGCAGAACCCGGCGCGCGCTCTGTGGCCCGCTGCGGTCCCTGTGTTCCACTCTGCTAGCCTCACGCGAAGCGAACAACAGCTGTGCCGTACATCTGCACCCGACGGGCGCACGTGTTGCAAGTCTGGCAAGTTTGTCAGGCAGTTTCAGCTAAGCTGCGTGGCGCATTTTAAATTGTTTGACTTCAACAAGTAAAATGACGTCAAATGTACAGAACAGGAGCGAGTTGGCAACATACAGTAAAGATAAAGCCTGCTTAATTGAACGCTGCACTAGTATTCGACAAGACCATCATTTTTCTTTGCTCTGCTGAGGAGTTAGATGAAGGAAGGAGCTTGAGAGTTTGACGTCGCACCGCTTTTTACATTGTTTTGAGACGAAATGAAAACCGGCACCAGTATCGCGGAAGAATTGGTCGCAGCTTGTTTTGAGGAACCACCCTGGCATTTGTCTCGAGCTGTTTAGTGTTTAGGGAATACGGGGAAAATCCATAAAATACAGTATCCGGACGGGAATCTCATTTGTTCGTCTTAAAAGAATACAAGTGTAATGATTGAGCATAAAATTCTACTTTACTATTTTCCTCCTGACTTTTGTGTGTTATAATATGATACAAAATCAAAGTAATTTCTGTAGTTTGTCATCTAGCGACACCGTATGTTAAGTAAAGCTGTATGACATGATTGGCTGGGAGGCCCCGAGAGGCAGGTTTAACCGCCTAATTGAAAAGTTTCTTTCTATTCTTCGTACAGACTTGCGTTTTTCCCCTATGGGTGTCGTGTGTTAAGTGCAACCGATACATGTACAGTATTGTAATGTGTGTGTACAGTGTGGCGTTATGTTTGCGTTGTGAGGTGGTGAGAGAATGGGGAGGGTGAAAGCCCGTGCCGTGCCATAACATAGTTCTCTGAATAGCGGCAAGGGGCCGCCGAGCTGAATGTCTCCACCCAATAGACGGATCACAGTGTCACATGACCTCACTCCATGAGATGTCCGCCCGTGGTAGCTGAGTGGTTAGCGCGACGGAATGTCGTACCTAACGGTCCGAGTTCGATTCCATGCTGGGTCGGAGATCTCCTCTCAGGGACTGGGTGTTGTGTTGTCCTTATCAATACCATTTCATCCCCATCGACACGCAAGTCGCCGAAGTGGCGTCAACTCGAAAGACTTGCACCAGGCGAACGGCATACCCGACGGGAGGCCCTAGCCACACTGCATTACATTTTACTCCATGAGATGCTGCGGAGACGTTTTTAGCGTAGTGCAGTGCAGGACATTGGCGCGAAGAGTGGTGCTCAGGAAGCCGGCACTCCCCTTCTCCTTTCGTGGGAAGACAAAGGCGGAGTCGCCAACTCTGCGTGTCGTACCAGTGAGGTCACTCATCCGCGAACCAGTGACACAGGACGTTGGTTAAATTGGGTGATCTGATTGGATCCTATGTATTCAAAGAGACAAGGCCGTTGACTATCGGATGCTACTAAAACTGCGAGCGTTACCGAGAAGTAAATTTAGTGTTGTGAGGGACAGCATAAAGCTATACTTGCACCGAGAACAAGGCGTCTGTATGTTATAGTGAAGAACGACGCCACAAAAGACGACGCTGCCTAAAACAATTTTGATAGTTACTGAATTTCCTGTTTCGAGGCTGCCAATGGATAACAATATCAAACACTGTATTGCCCCTTGTGAGAAACAGGTATCTTCTGCGAAAACATGTACGACACGGGTCGGATAGAACTTCTGGAAGAAGAGATTAAGACAGTTCATTTGTAATCTCAAGAAGTCTTACAATCTTCTGTAAGAATTTGAGTGGCGTGCACCTGGAAAGCCGTTTCAATTTTCGTTTTTGCAGCTATTCACAATACAGGCAGGAGCAGTGTAAAACATTGCCTGTCGTGTATACCCGCTTTCAGTAACAGTCGTACTTCATTCGTGATGTTCATTATAATGCGCAAATTGGCCTTGTGTACGGATGGAATATAATCTACCAACAGGATACTGACAAAGACTGACGACTTACGGATGGCTTGCATCCTTAGCCGATATGCGAGAGTTGGTCATGTGAGGAAGGTTCGATAAGTATTATTTTCTATCTCAGCCAGTTGCGACTGAAAACAATGCGGGATTTGCTGTGGGACAATGTGGAATATGCAAGCTTCATCCCCTATAGGAGACCTGCAGTGAACAAAACCACAGTGAATCGTTGGGCACGGCGTCTTTCGGCATCGCAACTCGTCCGATCTACCGTGCGCCGGCCGACCACACACAGCTGTGACGCCTGGAATATTGGAACGTGCGGATACTCTCATTCGGGGTGATCGACGGATCACAACCAAACTCCTCGCTGCACAATTAGACGTCTCTCTTAGTAGTGCCGACAGACTAGTCCACGACTTGGGTACTCAAACGTATGTGTCGACTGTGTTCCTCGCCACCTAACAGAAGGCATAAACTGCAAAGAAAGATCATCTGTGCGGAATTGCTGCCCGCATCTCGTGGTCGTGCGGTAGCGTTCTCGCTTCCCACGCCCGGGTTCCCGGGTTCGATTCCCGGCGGGGTCAGGGATTTTCTCTGCCTCGTGATGGCTGGGTGTTGTGTGCTGTCCTCAGGTTAGTTAGGTTTAAGTAGTTCTAAGTTCTAGGGGACTGATGACCATAGATGTTAAGTCCCATAGTGCTCAGAGCCATTTGAACCATTTTTTTGCGGAATTGCTTACGCGTTACGAGGCTAAGCATGACAAATTTTCGTCGAACATGGTCACATGTGAGAAAACATAGGTTCATCACTGCGAACCCGGAACAAAATGGCAAGCCATGGAGTGGCGCTACACCACATCTTCACCGAAGAAAAAGGTTCGCACCTTCAATTGGTAAACTCATGGATGAGGTGTTGCAGGACTCTGCAGGGATTATTCTGTTTGATGTCCTCCTTCATGGTGCAACAATCAACTCGGAAGTCTATTGTGCTATCTTCAGGAAATCGAAGAGACGACTTTGTCGCCACAAAAATGCGAACGAACTTCCTCTTCTCCATGACAACGCAAGGCCTCAGACAAGTCTGCGCACCCAAGAGAAGCTCAGAGAACTTCAGCGGACTGTTCTTCCTCATCCACCCTACAGCCCGGATCTCACAACCTCCAATCGACTTCCATCTGTCTGGCCCAATGAAGGATGCACTCCGAGGGAAGCAGTACGTGGATGATGGGGACGTTATTGATGCAGCAAGACGCTGGCTCCGTCATCGACCAGTGGACTGGTACCATACGGGCTTACAGTCCCTCCCAGTAAAGTGGTATAAGGCCGTCGCTTAGTATCGAGATTGTATTGAAATATAGGGTTCTTTAACCGAAGGAGTGAGAATGATATGGTGTACTGGAATCCTGAATAAAACTTTAACATCCGTAGTTTGGACGGCAGTTCGTATTGCACCCAGTGATGGATGATTTCACAGTTAGTTCGGCAATAAGTATTTATTGCAATCTCACCACCGAAAGGTAAAGTGTCACATAAGAAAAGCGTCGTCTTGATCAATATGAACTGCCTGCACCAAGAATTTGTCATGATGTGAACCGTGACTCATGTCGTGACGTAGGTCCTGACGGAATCACTGCTGTGCTACACAGTAGCACTGGGTCCCAGGGAGATTGCTGATGGTTCCTGGACGGCACATCGTAGCGATGCGGCGTGGTGCATAGTCAACTGGTCTCCAACAGATGGGACGCCGAGGGCAACCGGCCTGAGTGGTCTGGAGCGAAGCTGCAACTGCGACTGGTCGCTTTAACTTGTCCCACGCCTTCAGTGTACTGCGGTATAGGAATATCTGCGGGCTCTATATTTCGTGATAACAGCGCCGCCGTTGTTGCTACGCGCGTTGCCTGTGGGCGATGGTAGCGGTCCCTGGTGGTGTCTGTTAGCGTTGAGCCTGTAAACAGAATCCTTTATAATGAGCACCGAATGCAATCATGGGAAGTACTGGCGAGACTTGTCTCCGAAGCAGGAGCGCCTGCGGGAGTACGGAGCGGCAACCCGCTGGGGGTAACCGTTGTGCCAGAAAGGGGAATGGCAGGGTTCCAGCCTTGCATATACTCCAGTTACCAACCTATTTTAGAAAAAAATGTATTGGGTTACTTATTGAACGCCCCTCGTCTCTGCGAACATATGCACTGATCAGCTAAAACGTTACGACTACATACTTCATAGTGTGCTCGTTCACCTTCGGTAGGCAATATTCGGCCGAGTCTGTATGGCGTGGAGGTATATGCACCAGATGTCTACACATAAGTCACGCAATGCCTGTAAATTACTGGTCACCGTGCTTTGGGCTACGAGCTGGTGCCCGCTAGCAACGCAGTTGTATCCCATCACGTTCAAATCTTATGAATTTGATAACCAAGCATGAGTTCGCTATCTTGTTTCTCAAACGGCTGTATTACAGTTCAGGCCTCGTGACACGGATAGTTATCCTGCTATAAGACGTCATCCACGTCGGGCAGGATATAAGGGATGAAGGAATGCAGGTGATCCGCAAAAACGTTCACGTAATCCACAGCTGTCATGATGCTCTCAGGCTGCATTGAAGTCCAGATGGATATCCCCAGTAGGATAGTACTGCCCACTTTGCTCTCCACCCGTGGCTCGGGGTGTCTTTCGAACAGTCTTTCACTTAAATTATATCATATTAGGACGTAATCATCGAACTGGTGTAACAAGAAGCGGCATTCAGTCGACTAGGCTACACGCTTCCATTATTCCGCTGTCTAATCTCAATGATTCCGTGCCGACTACTTTCGTAATTGACGTGTCATTGGGTCAGTCACGCAGGGGTCGTCCGCTGTGGGGTCCCACGTTCACCAGTGTGCGCTGTACGGTGTACTACGACACACCGGTGTCTGCACTAGCATTGTACTCCGTGTCAGATCTACCACAGACCGCCACGTGCGGGAAAGCCTCTGACCTCCACGTTCAGTGACGAGGTGTTGACGTTAGGGTGTCCCTTACTTTCCGACTTCAGTATTTTAGAGGTCTCAGTCACCAGTATTATTTGAATGACTCTAAAATTTTGTTACTATTGAAGCACTGAAACCCCTGCCGAATTGCGCGCGAATTCACATGAGCAATGTGATGATTCACTTTATTCGCAGATATCATGCTGATGTCAACTCGGCTTATCAGTATGTGCACGTCCAGTACAGTTAGTTGTTTGCATGTTACCGATCGTGTCGCACGTATTTTCCAGTAGATATCTAAGATGCCACATCAAGTACGCAGTGCCAAGGAACATGCGTTTCTAATAAGAGATGAAAAACATCAACTAACTAAACACAAATTACAATCATGTAGACAACTGATGGAAGTATTTTGTAGCATACGGGAAGCAAAATTAATCACTGGTGAAAGTGATAATCTTGTGGATAAATCAAGAATTCCGACTAGAACTACTCAGCGCCGTTCACAAAACTATAATAACTTTAATCTGGGATCGAGAAAATTTCAAAAAAGCGCAAAAAAGTGTCAATCTGTGTTTTAAGTATCTTGAACAGAAGTTTACAGATAATTTCTGCAGATTATTTCATATCGCACATGGCGATACTGTACAAAGCAATACAAAACTATATTAACTTTAATTTGGAATGGAGAAAATTTCAAAAAAGCGCAAAAATGTGTCAAGCTGTGTTTAAGTATCGTGAACAGAAGTTTACAAATAATTTCTACAGTTTATTTTATATCGCACATGGCGATACTGTCATTTTGAAAAAGACAGGATGTTTTTACTTCAACAGAAAGAGCCTCGGCGCAAAGGCTATCTTGCAGCAGTACATCGACTACTGCAGATGAAGAAAGGATGGGTCACCGAAAATTGGAAGAAGAGAGAAGGCAAGGGAAACGAATGCCCACAGCATCTACTTTTACATATTCTGCTGTACTTTCTTCTTCATCATCCGAAAAATCAGATTTTGCGGGTGATAATCAGTTCAGATGACATTGACGTCTGTGATGGTGAATCTTTAGAACGTAGTTCTGAGAGTACTTCATTGCAGAATGCTGCAAGGCGAGCAACCAAAGATTTCATTACAGAAGTTTAAAGGCTGCCTTGTATAGATGCTTTATGAGCTTAGGCGATTTTGTATATACTCTTCACGTAACAGCAGAGGCACTAGGTCAAAATACTGAAGAGCTTTGTATTAATAAATCTTCTCTTCGTAGAGTCAGACGGAAGAGAAGACAGCGCTCCGAAAGAATAAAATCGGCTTTCAAACTGATATCCCTGCAGTTATGACTGTTCACACAGATGGTTAACTGTTGCCAACACTAAATGTCTGGGTCACGAAAGGAGAACTATGTCCAGTCATCCTTTCATTGGGGACAGTGAACAACGCATTGCCATTACAAAGTTACAGGATGGTTCTGGTAAAGGGCAAGCGAACGCCGTTTGTAATGCATTAACGTATTGGGGTACTGAAGACAATGTACAAATTCTTCTCAAATACTGGCCGGCAAATATCTTACTTCAACACCAACTGGACAGGGGGTTGTTGTATTTCCCATACTTTCATCAGATACATGAACTTAATTTAAAAAGTCTAATTTAATGTCAAGTACGTGATGAAACAAGCTGTCTTGAAATATTAGTTTTTAAATGTTTAAGAGAAAACTGGAAAAGTATCGATGTCAGTGATTTTCACATTTGCTACAAATATCCTGGATCTGTTTTTACTCAGTCATAAATTAAAGCAGCTGTTAGACCTCTATGCAACTGAATTTGATAAACAAATGGTGATAGGAGATTATGTGAACTCATACAGTTTTGTGTAATATTTCTCTGCGCATAGTGGAAAAGAAACCTCTTGGAGCAATGCATCCAGCAAAATGAATGGCAAGAGCAATTTATTGCTTAAAAATGTTTCTGCTAAGATCACAACTTCAACTACCATTGAAAACAAACATTCATTGAGTGATGCCTCCCATTTCATCGCGAGTGTGCATGTCAAGCCATGGCTTCAGCGCTTTAGATCTGAAATCATATACAAGATGGTCCATTGATCGTGACCGGGCCAAATAACTCACGAAATAAGCACCAAACGAAAAAACTACAAAGAACGAAACTTGTCTAGCTTGAAGGGGGAAGCCAGATGGCGCTATGGTTGTCCCGCTAGATGGCGCTGCCATAGGTCAAACGGATGTCAACTGCGTTTTTTTAAAAATAGGAACCCCCAGTTTTTATTACATATTCGTGTAGTACGTAAAGAAATAAGAATGTTTTAGTGGACCACTTTTGACTGATGACCTCAGCAGTTAAGTCCCATAGTGCTCAGAGCCATTTGGACCACCTTTTTCGCTTTGTGATAGATGGCGCTGTAGTAGTCACAAACATATGGCTCACAATTTTAGACGAACAGTTGGTAACAGGTAGGTTTTTTAAATAAAAATACAGAACGTAGGTACGTTTGAACATTTTATTTCGGTTGTTCCAATATGATACATGTACCTTTGTGAATTTATCATTTCTGAGAACGCATGCTGTTACAGCGTGATTACCTGTAAGTACCACATTATTGCAATAAATTCTCAAAATGATGTCCGTCAACCTCAATGCATTTGGCAATACGTGTAACGACATTCCTCTCAACAGCGACTAGTTCGCCTTCCGTAATGTTCGCACATGCATTGACAATGCGCTGACGCATGTTGTCAGGCGTTGTCTGTGGATCACGATAGCAAATATCCCTCAACTTTCCCCACAGAAAGAAATCCGGGGACGTCAGATCCGATGAACGTGCGGGCCATGGTATGGTGCTTCGACGACCAGTCCACCTGTCATGAAATATGCTATTCAATACCGCTTCAACCGCACGCGAGCTAAGTGCCCGACATCTATAATGTTGGAAATACATCGCCATTCTGTCATGCAGTGAAACATCTTGTAGTAACATCGGTAGAACATTACGTAGGAAATCAGCGTACATTGCACCATTTAGATTGGCATCGATAAAATGGGGGCCAATTATCCTTCGTCCCATAATGCCGCATCATACATTAACTCGCCAAGGTCGCTGATGTTCCACTTGTCGCAGCCATCGTGGATTTTCCGTTGTCCAATAGTGCATATTATGCCGGTTTACGTTACCGCTGTTGGTAAATGACTCTTCGTCGCTAAATAGAACGCGTGCAAAAAATCTGTCATCGTCCCGTAATTTCTCTTGTTCCCAGTGGAAGAACTGTACACGACGTTCAAAGTCGTCGCCATGCAATTCCTGGTGCATAGAAATATGGTACGGGTGCAATCGTTGTTGATGTAGCATTCTCAACACCGACGTTTTTGAGATTCCTGATTCTCGCGCAATTTGTCTGCTACTAATGTGCGGATTAGCCGCGACAGCAGCTAAAACACCTACTTGGG
Organism: Schistocerca americana; assembly: GCF_021461395.2. Classification (NCBI taxonomy): domain Eukaryota; kingdom Metazoa; phylum Arthropoda; class Insecta; order Orthoptera; family Acrididae; genus Schistocerca; species Schistocerca americana. Next base: position 481,018,630 of record NC_060120.1, read on the forward strand.
CATCATCATCTGTTGCAGGTCGTGGTTGACGTTCCACATGTGGCTGAACACTTCCTGTTTCCTTAAATAACGTAACTATCCGGCGAGCGGTCCGGACACTTGGATGATGTCGTCCAGGATACCGAGCAGCATACATAGCACACGCCCGTTGGGCATTCTGATCACAAATAGCCATACATCAACACGATATCGACCTTTTCCGCAATTGGTAAACTGTCCATTTTAAGACGTGTAACGTATCACGAAGCAAATACCGTCCGCACTGGCGTAATGTTACGTGATACCTCGTACTTACATGTTTGTGACTATTGCAGCACCATCTATCACAAAGCGAAAAAAGTGGTCCAACTAAAGCATTCTTATTTCTTTACGCACTACACGAATATGTAATAAAAACTGCGGGTTCCTATTTTAAAAAACGCAGTTGATATCCGTTCGACCTATGGCAGCGCCATCTAGCGGGCCATCCATAGCGCCATCTGGTTTCCCCCTTCAAGCTAGACGAGTTTCGTTCTCTGTGGTTTTTTCGTTTGATGCTTATTTCGTAAGATATTTGGCCCAGTCACTATCAATGGACCACCCTGTAGCAGAATAGATTCCACGATTTCAAAAGCAGCTATAAAAATTTTTAATCTTCGTTTGTGGTATTTAGCAGAACAGTCGTTTCTCTTATCGCTCTTTAATGATCAAGAAGACGTACAAACTAAAAAGTGGTAAGAAATATGCATAGAGAGAATCTAGAAATTGAAAAGAGAACTGCATTGACGTTTCGTGATAAGATCAATATTATTCTGATTACCATTTATTATTGGTTTTAATTCGTTAATTCATCTCCTAAATCAGTCTCATCTTCAATTCAGCACTAGCCTACTTCGTGTCAAGCTAGAGCACAGAGCTATTCCCTTTCCTGAAGATTATGGACAGTACTTTTATTCAAGAATGCCTTTCGACCTGGGCGAGCAGCACTTCACGTTTGGACGCTAAAGGTGTAGTTAAGGTGATGGAAGCTGTTAGCGACTTTGCTGAAAGGTGTGTTAAATTAATGCAAGATTTTAACGGATTACTGGCCGTAATTTGTATTGCGTTGTGTTCGGGAACTTTGTAGACTGTGTCCAGATTGCATGAAAGAAACACAGAAACGAAAATATTGTCAAGAATAATAACACATCCTAACAAGCAAGAATATGTTTAATTTTGATTTCATGCAGTCATGAACAGCTTTTATACTGACTGAAAACTACAAAACCTAAAACCTCCAAAATTACAATTTGTAGCTCTAGTCGGCACGGGTAAATGTCATTCCTTTGAGATGACTTCTTTTTGCCGAATAAATCAAACCGAATAGAAAACATTTAGGGGGATGAGCAGAAACTTAAAAAAAAATTTTGGCAAAAATAAGGGACACCCTAGTGAACGTCCGACACCATGTCGCCTACTCGTGGTATCCCCGCCCTTCAACCACTTTCCACAGGTGCGACAGCAGCAAGTCAGCGCCTCCCCTACAAGATGCTCATTCCCAGGCGCCGAGCCACAACAGTCTGCCCTTTGACAAAGGCCTCTGCGTCAGTGGAATTCGCCATTTATGGCCCTTGACGTCGCTAGAGTGGTTCCACATACGTCTCTGCTGTGCTTATGTACTTTACTTACCGCTTTGCATGACCCCAACACCACCAGGCCGCGTTCAGTCTCGTGGTGGGCAGTGCTCACAGTCTTCCGTCAGCAGTGTATGTAAACTAGCCGTACTAGACGGGCATCTGAGCCATGTTTCTCCCGAACGAGTCTACATCTACCGCCACAAATAGGAGGGCATACTGAAAATTAATGCCTCCGAATTTTTAAGTGGAAACTCTTAAATCTTATTAAATAAAACAAACTTTACTAACATTCTACATCTTTACTCTTTATGTTTACATTTTTGCAGCCTTCTGGCGCTATATGGCTCCAAATTGTGGCATGAAACATGGCGGCGCGTGACGTAACTACGTCGATGAGTGAGAAACAGCATGTTGTAACTGAATTTAGAATTCGTAGAGTTCATCAACTCAAGGAGCACGCTCTCCATCAGCATGACAATGCCAGACAACACACGAGCGAAGCGATATTTGTAACAATCTGACTTCCTGGGTTCACTGCCATCGACGATATACAGTCCAGACTCGCCCGCATCCGATTTCCATCTGTTTCCAAAATTTAAAGAACACCTTCGAGGACTTCACTCTGATAGTGATGAAGAGGTGCAACCAGAGATGAGGTTGTAGCTCCGCCAATGAAGTCAAACCTCCTAAACTGACGGTATCAGTAACTGATATCCCGTTGGAAGCAATGTGTTCGTCGCCAGGGTGATTATGTTGAGAAATAGACATGTAGACCTGAAGAATGAAGTTGTAGAATGTTAATAACGTTTATTTCATTTAAAGAGCTTGAAGAATAACGAATTCAGAGGCATTACTTTTTAGCACGCCCTCGTACATCTACATTTTACATCCTACATCCACACTCAGCAAACAATTGTGACGTGCATGGATCAGGCAACTCCTGTTTATGCCACGTATTAGCGCTTATTCCAAATCCATTTCTGTGCAATGTGGGGGAAAATAGGTGTTTAAATATCTCTGTGCCGCTGTCTTCACTGTCTCTACGGGTTCGATAGATGGGAGGCTGTAGTTCATTCATCACTTAGCACGAGTTCTTTAAACTCTGTAAGTAGACTTTCGCGGATAGGTGTTGAAATGGGACTACCTTCCCATCCGTATCTGAAATTCCTTCCTCATGTCAACATTTCCTGAAGAGGTCATTTTGGCTGGAATTTTTAACTTTCTGTACTTCATACTGTTATGTCAATACCCAGTTCCAAAAGTAAACTACCGTTTAAAAATGGTACAAATGAGTTTACTATCGCAGATTAAATTTCACATTAATATGCTACACGATTTATATTAGCAACTAAGGGAGTAAGCCGCTTGTTAATAATGCAACTCTGAAATTTCGTGATATGAACTGTGCAGTCATGTTGCACCACATACTCTTGAAACTTTACTTTTCCCCTATTTCTGAAAATTTACAATGTTTATTCAGTATGATTATTTAAAATGATAGCTCTACTTGAGAGCAAATCAAAATACTGTTAACAATATTTTATTCAAAGTGATTTGTTTATAATTAACTAAAATGTGATTTAAATTGTTCTACTGGAAGATTCATTGAAATTGTATATGAAGTTAAGTAAACTTTTCCAAATTGAATATCAGAACATGCAGGGCAATATATGACCCATTTTTTGATGTAAGTAACTAAATTCATCAAATGACCTTTAATTCTTATTTTGTAAATCTTACATTTAACAATATATTCAATTGTTTAGTTTTATATAAAAGGAAGTGGCGCGTGAGCCACGAAGTCAGTATGCATCATTATCTTTCGGAAGTTGTGTGTGTGTGTGTGTGTGTGTGTGTGTGTGTGTGTGTGTGTGTGTGTGTGAGTCTTACTATTCCACCAAAGTACACGCTAATCATTGACAATATTAGTCAAGAGAAGTGATATATTCTATGTTTTATTTAAAAATTAGGACATCAGCAACGCCGAATTCTGGGACTTTCTGAAGCAACAAACTCCGAGGACATCAAAGTTGAGTATCTCATTATATGGAGCAGCTAAGTTATTATGGGAACTTTCATTAACTGTGATTGAAATTTTCTAGTTTTCACTCGTCTTCGTACTTGTGAATGGTTGAGGTCCAAACTATTAAGTTGCTCCGATGGTATGACTGAGAACTCACTATTACCACTGTGCAACTATACACAGAACTAGAGAAACTGTATAGTTTTTTCTCAGTGATTCCCCCCTCTCACACATTTATGGCTGGCATTTTACTGTCATGTGTCTTCAGGCCTCTGTCAATTCATACTGCCGTTGTCTAGTGGGTCAAACCATTCGTGCTTCATTTCTCTGCATACGTTCAATATTCCTTGTTAGTCCTATTTGTTATGGGTGCCACACACTTGTGCAGTATTCTCGGAACAGTCATACAAGTTGTCTCCTTTGTAGACTGTTTGCATTTTTACATTATTAAGCGAACCAACCAAAGTCTACCACTTGCTTTACCTACCACTGAGCCTATGTCATCATTCTGCTTCATACTCACACAATATGTTACAGTACGGCCTAGTGTCCTTACCACTTCCCAAGTCGGTCGGTCTGTGTTTGTAGACACCCCACTACTTAACCTGTGGCATACTTGGCGCCACCTACGTTGCCGCAGGCTGCTGTTGTCAACATACAGCTTGATGCCATAGCAGATGACATGTGCTAAATCCGCAATTTGTGAAAAAAGAACGTACCGTTTTGTCGCTGTACTTCGCTAATTACAGGGTGAAATGATCTGAAGGGGTGGCGCAGCATTCATTCGGATACGTAAGGGCACTAAGCGTATATTTAGTAACAAGTGTAGTAGCAGCAAGCCGCCAGAAACTCTGACTATGACGGTTTTCTAGGATCTGAGTGAGAAATATGGAGCCATGCGGCAGACCCTGATAGTCCATTGTTCATTCATATGTAACTGAAACCTAATGTAGAAATATTCGCATTAGCGGAACTGGTACATGCAGCGTCTAATGCTCTTACAGTGGGTAGGTAACAGCCTGCCGGTTAGCGGTAGGAGAGCTTGAAAGACCCAGGCAAGAGGCGTGGATGTCTCTGCGAGCTGGTGGAGGCAGTCAGCGGCGAGACTACACACTGTGCAATCCGCAGGCAGAAGACGAGACGTCGATACGGGCAGGCACTCACTTCCGGCGAATACAGGTGTTAGCCTGGTGTGGCATCTGATAGAGGAATGCGCCTGTCCTGACGGAAGTTATTGATGAAGTTGCTGTTGCTGTAACTGACCATGCACCACGTGGCCCAGGCAGTGATAGTGCTCGTTCTGTGTCACGAGAACTGTCCAGCCCACGGAAAGTTTTGCGCTCTATTTTACACTGGTTCCCACACAAGATGTTTAGGACGGGTGGTAGGGACAGAGCATCGAGTGACATTATACTGAGTGCACTATCCGAAAATTACCTCGAGCAATTAAACAGAGAACCGACTCGTGGAGATAACATCTTGGACCTGCTGATAACAAACAGACCCAAACTTTTCGTCTCTGTAAGCGCAGAACAGGGAATCAGTGATCATAAGGCCGTTGCAGCATCCCTGAATATGGAAGTAAATAGGAATATAAAAAAAGGGAGGAAGGTTTATCTGTTCAGCAAGAGTAATAGAAGGCAGATTTCAGACTACCTAACAGGTCAAAACGAAAATTTCTTTTCCGACGCTGACAATGTTGAGTGTTTATGGAAAAAGTTCAAGGCAATCGTAAAATGCGTTTTAGACGGGTACGTGCCGAGTAAAACTGTGAGGGACGAGAAAAACCCACCGTGGTTCAACAACAAAGTTAGGAAACTACTGCGAAAGCAAAGAGAGCTTCACTGCAAGTTTAAACGCAGCCAAAGCCTCTCAGACAAACAGAAGCTAAACGATATCAAAGTTAGCGTAAGGAGGGCTATGCATGAAGCGTTCAGTGAATTCGACAGTAAAATTCTATGTACCGACTTGATAGAAAATCCTAGGAAGTTCTGGTCTTACGTTAAATCAGTAAGTGGCTCGAAACAGCATATCCAGACACTCCGGGATGATGATGACAATAAAACAGAGGATGACACGCGTAAAGCTGAAATACTAAACACCTTTCTCCAAAGCTGTTTCACAGAGGAAGACCCCACTGCAGTTCCTTCTCTAAATCCTCGCACAAGCGAAAAAATGGCTGACATTGAAATAAGTGTCCAAGGAATAGAAAAGCAACTGAAATCACTCAACAGAGGAAAGTTCACTGGACCTGACGGGATACCGATTCTACACAGAGTACGAGAAAGAACATGGCCCCCTTCTAATAGCCGTGTACCGCAAGTCTCCAGAGGAACGGAAGGTTCCAAATGATTGGAAAAGAGCACAGGTAGTCCCAGTTTTCAAGAAGGGTCGTCGAGCAGATGCGCAAAACTATAGGCCCATATCTCTGACATCGATCAGTTGTAGAATTTTACAAAATGTTTTTTGCTCGCGAATGACGTCATTTCTGGAAACCCAGAATCTACTCTGCAGGAATTCTACGTGGATTCCGGAAACAGCGATCGTGTGAGACCCAACTCGCTTTATTTGTTCATGAGACCCAGAAAATATTAGATACAGGCTCCCAGGTAGATGCCATTTTCCTTGATTTCCGGAAGGCGTTCGATACAGTTCCGCACAGTCGCCTGATAAACAAAGTGAGAGCCTACGGAATATCAGACCAGCTGTGTGGCTGGATTGAAGAGTTTTTAGTAAACAGAACACAGCATGTTGTTCTCAATGGAGAGACGTCTACAGACGTTAAAGTAACCTCTGGCGTGCCACAGGGGAGTGTTATGGTACCACTGCTTTTCACAATATATACAGTTGACCTAGTAGATAGTGTCGGAAGTTCCATGCGGCTTTTCGCGGATGATGCTGTAGTATACAGAGAAGTTGCAGCATTAGAAAATTGCAGCGAAATGCAGGAAGATCTGCATCTGATAGGCACTTGGTGCTGGGAGTGGCAACTGACCCTTAACATAGACAAATGTAATGTATTGCGAATACATAGAAAGAAGGATCCTTTATTGTATGATTATATGATAGCGGAACAAACACTGGTAGCAGTTACTTCTGCAAAATATCTGGGGGTATGCGTGCGGAACGATTTGAAGTGGAATGATCATATAAAATTAATTGTTGGTAAGGCGGGTGCCAAGTTGAGATTTATTGGGAGAGTCCTTAGGAAATGTAGTCCATCAACAAAGGAGGTGGTTTACAAAACACTCGTTCGACCTTAACTTGAATATTGCTCATCAGTGTGGCATCTGTACCAGGTCGGGTTGACAGAGGAGGTAGAGAAGATCCAAAGAAGAGCGGCGCGTTTCGTCACAGGGTTATTTGGTAAGCGTGATAGCGTTACGGAGATGTTAAGCAAACTCAAGTCGCAGACCCTGCAAGAGAGGCGCTCTGCATCGCGGTGTAGCGTGCTGTCCAGGTTTCGAGAGGGTGCGTTTCTGGATGAGGTATCGAATATATTGCTTCCTCCTACTTATACCTTCCGAGGAGATCACGAATAGAAAATTAGAGAGATTCGAGCGCGCACGGAGGCTTTCCGGCAGTCGTTCTTCCCGCGAACCATACGCGACTGGAACAGGAAAGGGAGGTAATGAAAGTGGCACGTAAAGTGCCCTCCGCCACACACCGTTACGTGGCTTGCCGGCTATAAATGTAGATGTAGATGTTTGAACTTCCCTGCTCACGTCCCGTTCCTAATCCATTACATACACAAACATTGTCAGATTGCTATCATTTTGGTCATGTTATTGGATGTCTTAATATTTCTAAATGAAAATGATATATTTGAAGAACTGTGGTTGGAGAAACAGTTGTTAGGCAACAGTATCTGTGTCTGTCACGGCAGCCCTGTGGAGTCATAGAATCTGTGTCAGTCAGTAGTGGGGGTTCTACATCTACATCTACATCTACATCCATACTCCGCAAGCCACCTGACGGTGTGTGGCGGAGGGTACCCTGAGTACCTCTATCGGTTCTCCCTTCTATTCGAGTCTCGTATTGTTTGTGGAAAGAAGGATTGTCGGTATGCTTCTGTGTGTGCTCTAATCTCTCTGATTTTATCCTCATGGTCTCTTCGCGAGATATACGTAGGAGGGAGCAAAATACTACTTGACTCTTCGATGAAGGTATGTTCTCGAAACTTTAACAAAAGCTCGTACCGAGCTACTGAGCGTCTGTCCTGCAGAGTCTTCCACTGGAGTTTATCTATCATCTCCGTCATGCTTTCGCGATTACTAAATGATCCTGTAACGAAGCGCTCTGCTCTCCGTTGGATCTTCTCTATCTCTTCTATCAACCCTATCTGGTACGGATCCCAGACTGCTGAGCAGTATTCAAGCAGTGGGCGAAAAAGCGTACTGTAACCTACTTCCTTTGTTTTCAGATTGAATTTCCTTAGGATTCTTCCAATGAATCTCAGTCTGGCATCTGCTTTACCGAAGATCAACTTTATATGATCATTCCATTTTAAATCACTCCTAACGCGTACTCCCAGATAGTTTATGGAATTAACTGCATCCAGTTGCTGACCTGCTATTTTGTAGCTAAATGATAAGGGATCTATCTTTCTTTGTATTCGCAGCACATTACACTTGTCTACACTGAGATTCAGTTGCCATTCCCTGCACCATGCGTCAATTCGCTGCAGATCCTCCTGCATTTCAGTACAATTTTCCATTGTTACAACCTCTCGATACACCACTGGAGTTCGTTGAGTATGCAGTGTAAGGCATGGAAGCACCTTTGAAATAATGTGAGGTGCAGGTTTATTACGAGGAGGAATGATGTCTCAGAATAATGGTTGGATAGCATACGGACATAAAATAGGTTTTGAAATGAAGAACAAGGTATTATTTGATGACGTAAAAAGTTTATTTTTAGTTTTGGAGACTTGTACACTACTGGCCACTGTAATTGCTACATCACGAAGATGACGTGCTACAGACACGAAATTTAACCGACAGGAAGAAGATGCTGTGATATGCAAATGATTAGCTTTTCAGAGCATTCACACAAGGTTGGCGCCAGTGGCGACACCTACAACGTGCTGACATGAGGAAAGTTTCCAACCGATTTCTCATGCACAAACAGCAGTTGACCGGCGTTGCCTGGTGAAACGTTGTTGTGATGCCTCGTGTGAGGAGGAGAAATGTGTTCCATCACGTTTCCGACTTTGATAAAGGTCGGATTGCAGCCTATCGCGATTGCGGTTTATCGTATCGCGACATTGCTGCTCGTGTTGGTCGAGATCTAATGTCTGTTAGCAGAATATGGTATCTGTGGGTTCAGGGGGGTAATACGGAATGCCGTGCTGGATCCCAACGGACTCTTATCACTAGCAGTCGAGATGACAGGCATCTTATCCGCATGGCTGTAACGGATCGTGCAGCCACGTCTCGATCCCTGAGTCAAAGGATGGGGACGTTTGCAAGACAACAACCATCTGCACGAACAGTTCGACGACGTTTGCAGTAGCATGGACTATCAGCTCGGAGACCATGGCTGCGGTTACCCTTGACCCTGCATCACAGACGAGAGCGCCTGCGATGGTGTACTTGACAACGAATCTGGGTGCACGAATGGCAAAACGTCATTTTTTCGGATGAATCCAGGTTCTGTTTACAGTATCATGATGGTCGCATCCGTGTTTGGCGACATCGTGGTGAACGCACATAGGAAGCTTGTATTCGTCATCGCCATACTGGCGTATCACCTGGCGTGATGGTATGGGGTGCCATTGGTTACACGTCTCGCTCACCTCTTGTTCGCATTGATGGCACTGTGAACAGTGGACGTTACATTTCAGATGTGTTACGACCTGAGGCTCTACCCTTCATTCGATCTCCGCGAAACCCTACACTACAGCAGGATAATAAACGACCGCATGTTGCAGGTCCTGTACGGGCCTTTCTGGATACAGATAATGTTCGGCTGCTGCCCTGGCCAGCACATTCTCCAGATCCCTCACCAACTGAAAACGTCTGGTAAATGGTGGCCGAGCAACTGGCTCGTCACAATACGCCAGTCACTACTCTTGATGAACTGTGGTATCGTGTTGAGGCTGCATGGGCAGCTGTACCTGTACACGCCATCCAAGCTCTGTTTGACTCAATGCCCAGGCGTATCAAGGCCGTTATTACGGGCCAGAGGTGGTGGTTCTGGGTATTGATTTCTCAGGATGTATGCACCCAAACTGCGTGAAAATGTAATCACGTGTCAGTTCTAGTATAATATATTTATGCAATGAATACCCGTTTATCATCTGCATTTCTTCTTGGTGTAGCAATTTTAATGGCCAGTAGTGTATTTTTGGTCCATTTCACCCTCGTCACAGTCGAGTTTTTGATGATTATTCTATTGATTATTGTTGTTCTCAGTTAATTTACTGTACCATGGAAGTTATTAGATTAAATAAATTTTCATATTAGAGCCTTTAATTGTTTTTTTGATAAGTTCCTTCCTAACCGAAATTTCAGAACTGAGTTGTGTGTTTCGCTGGCTTTCTGTGTGAAGATTATGAACCCAATTTCCTTGAACCGACTGTAGTTAGTTTTTATCAGGAGCTTTTAGCTGTGTTTCTGTTTGTGCCAGCACTTCTTTTTGCAGGCGAGATTCATAATATATGATTGTTTGCTTTCCTTTGCGCAATGTAGGTTCTATCAGTTCCTTTATTTTAACAGGGCCATATGTCAGTTCAGAAATTTTCGTGTGTTTCAGGTTTCATTCCTCTACAGGTCGACATTACAACTTTTTTTGTATTTTGTTCCATGCAGTTACGGTTTTTGCAAACAATTCGCACTGACTAAATGTACTGAGCGTGAAATTATTGGTTTGCTTATTTATTTGCTTATGAACCACATCCGTCTTCATACACACTCAAGATTCTTTTCAGTTTCATGTAAGTAATGTGACTTTGAGCTCATCGCTCATTTAGCTTGTCAGGTCACATTCCCAGGTTTGTATTAATGTTAACCATAAACGATAACACACACACACACACACACACACACACACACACACAGTGAAAGCTACTCACGTACAACTTTTCTAAACGTCTTTGCCGCGTTCGCAGCCCCAGACTTGCATCTGGTGGCGAGAATTAGAACAAATTATTTCCAGCGTAATTCGGTTCCGCATTGATGCATTAGAATATCTACCAGATTCACTGGCACACGATAATTACAGCCCACAATCTACCTCCGTGAGTAGCTACACTTTAATTATAACCAGCTGGAGTGTAGCCTTGCGTGGAAGTGAAACGTGGCCAATAGGCAGTTCAGGCAAGAAGAGAATAGAGTCGGGGGTGTAGAAGAATGCTGAATATTAGATTGATAGATTGAACAGCAAATGAGGAAATACTGAATTGAAATGAAGGAAACAGAAATTTATGTCACAACTTGACTAAAAGAAGGGACTGGTTGATAGGACAAATACGAGGCATGAAGGAATCTTCAGTTTCGTAATGGGACGATGTATGTGAAGGGGGGTGGGGCTGCGGGGGGAGAGGGGGGGGGACACAAATTGTAAAAGTAGATCTAGGCTTGAATACAGTAAGAAGGTTACGGCAATAACACAACCACGAGAAAAACAACAACAATCAACTATAGTTCGGATTTGTGGGATTCACATAGTAAACGACCAACTCAGTTGAGGAGGATATAAGGAAGGGGACACAAAAGGTCAGAGGCTTGTATGACGATGCGTCTACGTAGAAATAAAGAAAAACAAAAATTGAAATGCTAAAAAGATGTGAAAATTGGCCTAGAACCTGTGATGCAAAGTTTTCAGTAATGAATGTAGGTGTATCGTATACACATCCGTACACTGCTGTAGTAGGTATCATGAAGCGGAAATCAGACTGATTTCTGCACACAAACAGTCAAACGTTCCACCCGCGATGCATGCATGAATCCTTCATTTAGTTACCTGTTCCGTGTACTGTTTCCATAATTTATCGAAATTACATAGAAGTAGCCGATTTAAGGACCATTTAACATTACTCAGGTTTTAGTGTGGCTAAATCTCATACAATATGACTAACTATAGCGTTCTCTTGCGTTCTTAAGCTAGACAAAATAATTCCTCTCCAGAACAGAATAATTCGTTTATAATAAAGAACCTTTCAAATTTAGTTGTGCTATCAGGCGGTTTTATTATTCGGTAAGTCGGCGAAGAGGACTGTAATTATGGGTATGATTATTCCTTTTAACGACAAATTTAAGGACAGGTATATGAAGAGCTGATTAAAATGTCTCACTGACTAAACCACAGTAACTGTTCTAGTGACTCTTCGTAATTAACTAAATTTGTCATTAATAATGTAATTTTTCAGATGCAGAACTGAACATACTATGCATCCAGAATGAGATTTTCACTCTACAGCAGAGTATGCTTGGGTAGCTGAGATGGTAGTGCACTTGCTCGCGAAAGGCAAAGGTCCCGAATTCGAGTCTCGGTCCGGCACACAGTTTTAATCTGCCAGAAAGTTTATTACTATGTATGTCCATCTTTAATTGTTTCTTTTTTTACTTAAGAGTAAAAAAATACAAAAACGAAGTATCAACAACTCTTTTAGGGACATTAATCGGATTTACTTCTGTTGATGTGTTCTGTACAACAGGGGTGTAACGGCTGCGATCAGAGTGTGCCATATTCCGTAGAAATAGCTCTGTAACGAGGTGTGAACGACCGTAGTAGCAACCAGTTATGGCGCTATCAACTTCTAGTTGGAGCTTTTTTATACGTCGCAGCAGACCCAGACAACTAAGTTTTATATTATCCCCTTCATTATCTCCATTTGTGACAGAGCTCTACCATCATAAAGATTGAAGGAACATTGAGAGTAATGACGTATTATTCTATGGTCAACTCTTAATATATGAGTATCAGATTAGTTTTGTTTTGGGTGGATACATTTTTGTGTCGAGTTCTTTCTGAAAAGACATTGAGTTCTGTACTAAGTAGTGTGTAAATCTGTGGAACAAATTGTGAGAAGGAAGCATATGAAAAATTACGCCAATTTTGTCTGAGATTAATCAGCATGTCGCGGCAGTTAATCCTGAGCTAACAGGTTTAAAATAGGATTTGCATGACAACCAATACGTTGTAAGCGACGACGAAAGAGGTAATGTCCCTGAGTCACTCTCATTTCCGCCACAATATTCACAACCTGTTAACGAATCAAACGTCATTGCAATCGCATTTTCTGTAGAGGACAGACTGATTATGTGATGTTTTTGAGCGAGGAAAAATAGATTAAACGTATTCAAATTCATGTGTTTACCCCTGAAAAGGAATCATCTCTCCAATTCTGTTTATTCGAACTTTCAGTGGAGTATTACCATGCCTATGAACTGAAGAACGGAATATAAGTTTCGTCATTGGATAGTAATAGGGCGCTTTGAGCAGTTGATACAAGCGAGTCCTTCAGGACTTATGAAGAAGAGTTTGAGAAGTCATTTATTGGGAAAACTCTGGAACGTCTGCGCAATGAGGTATACAGCTCATAGCTGTACAGTCCGGGGCAGGGCACACTGCGCAAATATTCTGAACATATGTAAACAAGATACGATACAGGGCTGAACCAATTACCAATGAAGACCAACTTAGAATTCTGAAGTCCAATTTCTGGCTGAGATTAGGGAAAGCTCATTAACGTGAATGATGTGACGTGACGGTGGTTCAATGAATCCTCTGCCACGCACTTAAATGTGATTTGCAGCGTATCCATGTAGACGTAGACGTAGATGTGACGACCGGTGCAGCGTAAACGCACCACAGATAATGCTACTGATGCTGAGAAGAAAATTTTGCTTAATGATTTGTGAAACCTCGAGTATGGTATTAGAAATAGGAAGGGGCTGTATCTTTTAGGAGATTTTAGCGGACGACTGCGTAAGCAGGATGCTAGCAAGGTTTTAGGCAAATCTGGGGAAAATATTGTGGGTGACAATGGAGAAAGGCTGACAGAAATATGTGAGCAGTACGGTCTTAAGATATGGAATGAATTTTATTTAACGCAAAGAGATTCATAAATATACGTGGATACAGTCAATAGCGAGATTACACTCTGTAACTGATTATGCTGTAAGGAGAGACAGTAATAGTACAAAGGTGGAGAATTGCAGAGTCTATGGGTAAGTAGAATGTCGATCTTACCATTTTCTCCTTGGATGTGCTCTTCGGTACCCCCTTCAAAAAATTAGTAGCTGCCAAAACAGTTGCCATGAGAATGGAGAGAAACTGGATCAACTACAGTATAAGTTAAATTTATTGCACAATTCTTCAACAGCCTTCTTATACAAATTTAGATCGAATTAGAAGCTAAATTAGACTGATGGTACGACAGTGGTAGTAGTGTAGAAGGCAGTTGTGAGACGTATTTATGGAGCGGCCTTTGAAAGTCTCTGAATAGCTGGGAGCACGTCTGGCAAATTTAAAAGTGATCGCCGGGATGATGATATTGCTGCAAAGTGGATAAGAAAAAGGAGGCTTACAACAGCTGGCTTATAAGCAACATGACTGATGTGGTAGATTTGAAAGATTGAGGGGACAGGCAAAGTAAGCAGTCATTACAGCAAAAAATGCTACGTGGTACTTTAAATGTGAAGAAATTAATAACCCCATAGGAAATTCAAAGTCCAAAGAAGCATGTAAAGAGATAAACAACAAATGGCAGAAGTAGTATAAACACATAAGCATAGATAAATGGAAGACATATCGGCAAGAACTGTTTAAAGAAGGTCGACCTGAATTTCAAAATATATGCTCCTTTGCAGGGAACGCACATGACACACAAATCCAGAAGAAAACAACAGCGGATATCCAAGATACAGTTAAACAGTTCAAAAATGTCGAAGAACCAGGACCTGGAGCTATATATATGGAGTTGCTGAAGGCTGAGCGAAATGTGTTATTTAAATGTCTAGCAAAGCTATTCAATCTCTGTCGTAGAGCAGAGGAAATCCCTGTTGAGTTTAAAGAAGTGTTCATCACAAACATCTTTAAAAAGGGAATCAAAGACGACGGTGCAAATTATCAAACATCACAGTTATCAATTCCATATCGAGACTGTGTAATAAGATCCTCAAAACTTGAAAATAGTAGAGAAACTGAGGAAGTAGAAGATCTTAGTGAGTTCCGGGCAAGAAACTGTAACTCGGTAATACTTGCAGCATTAGACGGGAGACTGACAAGAGAATTGCACACAACTTGGGAACACACATGGTTCTTATAGATTTACAGAACGCCTATGACAGTGTACCACTTTCAAGGATGTGGGAAGCAACAAATAACCAGAACATTCATAAATGTTATGTACAAGCTGTCAGAAAGCGGTATTCAGATTATGCTCTTGTTAGCTTTGGGAAGTTACAATTACAGAAACTTAAGGTCAGTAAAGGACTGAGGTAAGGGTATTGCTTAGCTCCTACCTTCCTTAAAATATGTTTGAACGAAGCACCGAAAAATTGGAAATCGAAACGCTAAAACATGACAGTTAGAATAATTGACAATATCCTGTTCTCCATACACATCGCCGACGATCAAGTTATTTTCGTCGAGGAAGAAGAGGATGTGTATTATACGTTAAGAAAGTTTAAGGAAGAATGCTAGCTGTGGGGTACGAAAATTAACTTTACAAAGACTGAATACTCGGTTATCAAAGGCGTAGGAAGGGATCTTGGGTGTATAGTAAAGTATTGTCGAACATACAAATATTTAGGGTCAGTCATTGTGATAAAGCTGGCTGCAACCAAGAAATAAAACACGGAATAGAAAAAGGAAAAATGGCAAGTAAGAAGTTACACTCCAGTTCTGTGATAGAACTACGTCAAAAAATTTGAATATGAGATATACAAGACTATGGTTGAGAGCATTGCTTTCTATGGTGCAGAACTGTGGGAAGTCTGCAGGGTCAATGAAAACAAACGAAGACAATGGAAGTGGAGTTTTGGGACGAAGTTGTGAAGCAGCAAGAAGAGAGAAAATAAGAAATGAAGTGCTAGGAGAACAGTTGGGAGCAACCAAGGATATTGCAGACACAACTGAAAACAAATAGGTAACATGGTATGGACATCTTAGAAGAATAACAGAGGAAAGGGAGCCTTCTAAAATATGCGACTGGAGATCTCTACGACACAGAAAAAGAGGAAGAACCTTGCTACACTGGAATGATGGAGAGAGGCGTCCGGTGCAGGAGAGAGCCACACTAGAAGAGCCCTGGCAAGATAGAAGGTGATGGAAACTCAGATGCGAGAGACGCCGCATGTTGTAGATAACTCCCGGAAAGAAGAAAAAAAACCAACTATGGAAGAATTACTGTCGGTTATGGATGCATGAGATGTGTTATACGAAGACCCAAGATCGAGTGGAACCTTGTATACTGAACAATTCCGTACAAGTCATTAGAATCATGTGAGAAGGTTTAATTTTCGCAGGATAACAGGCCATGCTGGAATGGAAATGGACAGACTCTTCACAACCCAGTGATGAATACGATGGAGCAGAACCACAATAATGCGAACGGTAATGCTCGCAACAATAAGTGATTCCGTAATAAGAGGTATGATCGAAGATTTAGGTCAGATTACCATTCATTTTCCTGTAACCCTCCAAATAAAAAATTAAAAAAATTCAGATGTGTGTGAAATCTTATGGGACTTAACTGCTAAGGTCATCAGTCCCTAAGCTTACACACTACTTAACCTAAATTACCCTAAGGACAAACACACACACATCCATGGCCGAGGAAGGACTCGAACCTCCGCCGGGATCAGCCGCACAGTCCATGATTGCAGCGCCTTAGACCGCTCGGCTAATCCCGCGCAGCCCCTCCAAATGCATCTGATTGATCCATCCACCTTCTACAATAATGATTTCACTTGATCACTCCATTATATGTCGCTTCTTAGTATTACCTGTAAATGTGTGTGGCATGCCTGTATTTGCTACAGTCGTTACCTTGCACTTATCCACATTTCTTAATGAAATATGCTTTTCGTTTGCATAGTTTATACATAAAAACTGTCTGACAAGAAAGTGAAGCACCTAGAAGTAATGTTCCGATGTCAACGCAACTTCGTACATGTACATCACGTCGGCGGGTAAGTAAATGATTGGATTTGCAATTCTTTGTGGCAGGTAGCGCGACCATCAAAGTGTGTTAGTGTTACTCGAGTTTGGTGTTGTTACCAGGCCTGGAAGCGTACAAAAAAGGACATGAACAGCGTCAGATGTTGATTGATCACTGCGAGGACACGGAGATACCGAGTACTCGTGTGAGACAGCGTTATCAGTACTTGATGGAGTTTGAAAGGGGCCTTACTTTTGCCCTCCATTTGCCCAGCTGGATGAATTGCATAATATCCAGATGTGTGGGGCAGGCGGATGGAACAGTGGCCGACTTTGGACTGCAAGGGAACATGTGGGCAGTCGTATTCGTTCTTAAGCTTCCCGTTGACCTGTGCGACCATCAGCAGGGAAGAAAGCTTTACTGTAAACTAAGCACAGCGTTACCTCTTCATACCTGCGCCTGCAATCCGAGAACAAGCAATGGACACTCTACGATGCTATGAGTACCACTAAATTCACAACATTTGATGCAAACTGACGTCATTTTGACGACAAACGCTGTACCGAAGATTGCAAGAGTATCTGTCGACCTCAATGATAACGTGGGAAAGGCCATATTAGATTTCGTTGTTCTTAGTTGCAACTGTTATTTCGCGTGTTTTATATTGTACTCGTAATTTGTGCCCCATGAAAATATTCTGTCTCAAAATGCCATCACATTGAAAATCACTTGAAAACGCGTCGGTACTGCTACAATTTGTTCTATTAAAGTGAAGAAAAACGCCGTATTAATGGTTATAAACTTTTCTTACTGGGTTGATTTGGTATTATAACTTGAATGTTATAAAAGTATTTCATTTCAAGTTAACGGCGCTTAGAAGATTTAAAAAAAAAAAAAAAAAAAAAAGGAACATGTCGTTCCCGGCACGATTTAATATAATTAAATGTGATATCTGTGGTTAAAGCCTTCAGGTGGTGTACAGAAAGGACACAGTCAAGTGTTTCAGAAGTTCACCTTGGTGTAATGGTTAGAGTCATTGAATCACGGAGTCGAAAGTAGTGGGTTGCAGTCCTGCTATTTCCAAAGATTATAAATTCACCTTCGCCTTTGGTTAAAAATATGGGAAATTATTATTAATTTAACAGAATTTGTTTTGTAATATTCGGCTCTATGCACGTATAATAACGCTTCCTGAGGTACCTACCGTTTTCCTAGTTGTCGCCCCAATTGTACGCTAGTTCTATTTGTAAGGTCGCATCTACATACTTACTATTGAAGGAATGAGTAAATGCAAAAAATCGGCAAGGAATTGCTAATGCTTATGGTGGTAAGAAGCGATCGAATCAATTCCTTTCTGAAGGAGACCCGTAAATCGAGATCTGAGGGTAATCCAGTGCTGAAGTGCGGGTGCTACTCTAAATCGGCTCGCACGCTATTAAATAAGCATGCTGTCACTTTTAGGTACTTCAAGAGAAAGAAAAAGTGTCTGAGAGCCCCATCACGCTCGTGTTATCGAAAAGGCAACTGACAGTTTGAGAACAGTGCAAGCGGTTACTGGACTGTGCTGTGTTCCGCTGGGATCGACCGCCATCCACAATGCACCGCCGTCACATTAGCAAGAAATACATTGAGGTGGTATTACTTCGTACCATGTGAAAATTTCTTTACTAATCGCCATCAAATCACGATTGCTATGGTAAGAGTAAGTGATCCATCGTAGCAGCTCACTGCAACGAACGATAATCTAGAACAGAGCCACCAACAACCAGGTGCTGGAAAGAGAAGTCGCTGATTGAAGAGAGCACTTTGGAAACAATACCACCGTCGCCGCATCTGAAGAAAATGAGGTTAGAGGCAGTGACGAACGGAAGGATAATCGTTTGCTGTTTTTGGCAAGCTCCGCTTCAGCTAATGGCACAGTGATCGTTCGATCCGTTTCCGAAGAGTTCACGGAAGGAGTTTTGAATTTTCGCAGATTATACTGATCCATCATACAATATATTCACTTTCAGTGGCTGTATGAACTATCCACGACGCACTCGATACAGAAAGTTCCACCGCTCAGTAGTCAACAATACTGCACTACTGCAGCGATGGAGCAGCGTGACTGTCTCTATCCCAAAAGCAGATATCCTACCTTCTTCAGTCACTGACGTGTTACACACAGAGTCTTTCGAAGCAAGTTTCAGAATGAAATGAAACAGATTTTGTGGAAATTCAATGTTTATCATCACCCAAATCCTGTATATACGAAGCGAATCTCATACACAAACGGGTCATTATTTCTTGCACAGTATAACTATTTCACGAGACTAAGAGCTCGAATATTATAGAATTGTTATTGCATCTTGCACTCGTTGATAAGCGCATTGAAGACCCTGAAGAGTGGATGTCGGCTTCGCTGTGAGGATAGTGACGACCGGAAGCAGCATACGATTTCCTTCATTGTGGAACTAGGATTCACAGTAAACAATCTGACATAGTTCTTAGTTTGATGAAGCACGCACGTGTGTGTGTGTCGAGGATTTCGTTTTCTCCGGCAGTAAAAATGGCGTCCAATGAGACTTTCGCTCGCTGCTAACAATAGATGGTGGGCAGATCAGCTTTCAGTGAAAAAAATCTTAACGCAACTACAGCTGAGGTTTATTAGTTCAAGGTATTTGAAATGCTTACAAATATTATTATAAATCATTCTTGATGGCTGAAACCAAGGACTGTGAATATTATGGGCCACTCTACAAACCTATGCAGCGCATAATAGCAATGCATGAAACTGAAACGAATAGAAGACTTATGGAAGGACTGTGTCACCAAATAAATTTTCTGAAAGGACGTTCTGTTCTACTGGAAAGAATTCAACCTCGTAAATCCGTTTGCCTTAAGAACAACTAAACAATCGCAATGTAAGTGTATCGGAGCAGAAAATGTACGTTAAAAGTCAATGAAACAGCAGTTGCAGCTAAACGGAGCTGTGTTACGTGTTTGTGCTCCGCCTCTCAAGGCCTGAATTCTGGCCCACCAATAAACTCCTACATTCCTTGGTTCCCAACGCTTTCGGCATTTGTTGTGCTTACGCAGTCTCTTGGATATGAAGTACGCGTGTCCACTTCTTTTCTTAGAGGGCAGGAACGAAGTGTAAAAACTTGGGCTCGTCCGGGATTTGAACCCGGGACCTCTCGCACCCTAAGCGAGAATCATATCCCTAGACCAACGAGCCACGATGAGAAAAGTATTCTTGCGTGTTGAGAAAGCTCGTAAAGCGTGACCTACATTCGTGCAACAGGCCGCACGCTGCCGCTGCCGCTGCCGCTGCCGCCGCCGCCGCCGCTGCTCCTGTGGAAGGCCACGTAAGACTGGCTGTCAGCTCAGTTGCGACGGGCGACGCTGCTGAGGTATGCCGCGCTCAGTCTGATCGTCCCTACTTCAGAAAGGCAGGAAATAACCTTACGAGAGAGCAATGAAAGCCGGTGAAGAAAAATGTTCGTAATCTATGGTGTGCCCTAATCAATCGCATCGTTTGTTTTTTACTTCTTCTTCCTCTTCGTCATTATGTTTTCCTTATATCTATCGGAACGCCAAGGAATATATCTCCATAGATTGGTTGCCTTCAGGCCTGCGATCGGCAGCGACATAGCTAGTGCCCTGGAAAGTGAACTGAACACTTGCCGAAGGCAACACCATCGTCGTGTGTACATCCTGGATTGAGGGAAGGGGCATAGCAATAACGTGCAATTCGGTATTATTACAATTGGAGTTCCACAACACGCTACACGTGCACACGCTGACAACATTTATTCACTGAGTTTTGGTCTGTGGAGAAAAAACGACCGTCCGCTATCATTTCATCATTGTACGTTAAAATTAATGTAGTGTACCTTTTTGGAGTATACGTTGTCTCATTCCGTCGTCTCATTGGCGCAGGACTCGTTTGTTTTGGTACCTGTAAAAACAAAATGTCATAGAACAAATAATTTTGTTATTGTGCATTTATGTGGGACAAAATCTACGAAGTTTTCGAGAAGATCGTATGTTTTTAGTGATTCACAATTTATAACATTTATCCATATCTGAAGAAATTCAAGTTAACACCGTAAACTGACTTGTAATGCCTTATTGACGAGCAGTTTCGGTAACAAGTACTATTTGAGATCAATGTAAAATACATTATAGTAAAAGAAACTCCATACGACAGATCAAAACGTAAAGCGTCACATCCAAGCTAACAGTTGTCTTGGTTAAGACAATGTACATCAAAACCGTATGATTTCTGCACATTTGATGAGTTTCGACGTTTTCCTCTGGTAACACTCATTAAACGTGCAGAAAGGTTAGGGTGTAATTTTTCTTGACCAAGACAACTTTTACCATGGATATGACATTTTACGTTTTAACCTATCCAACCAATATGTTTTTATTCTAAAATATTTTTACAATAATAAATTATTCGATAAAAGTAGTTTGTGGTGCTAACACGAATTTCTTTTAATCTATAAAACGTGGGAGCTGTGCAGAACGTTTTATATATGGTGTAATGGGTATAAGAGCAAATATTTTTACATGTGGTACCTTAATATGCACACACTTCAGTGTGTAGCTTACTTTTTCTCTGCGTCGAAGAGTCTTACCACAAAACACGTCACAAACTTTACGACCTTATGTTTTTTGCATGGCCGTACCTGGGCCGCAAAGTGACCGTCACCTGACAGTATAGACTATTCGTTTTGCTTCCTCGCGTTCGCAACTATAACGGCACGCTGGTCACGTAGTCGAAGACCGTTAGCCTTGCAGAAAGCACGCAAACGCAACTCCGGCATCATGGAGGCGTACAACTTTGCAGAATTATCTCATATGCACTTAATTTATGGAGAAGCTAGGCGGTCTGCGGTACGGGCAAGGGAGATCCATCGCTCGAGATTCTCGCCGCGTCACATTCCGAGCGCAAGAAGAGGCCTCGTTTGGGGGCATCATCAAAAAAATGGTTCAAATGGCTCTGAGCACTATGGGACTTAACATCTATGCTCATCAGTCCCCTAGAACTTAGAACTACTTAAACCTAACTAACCTAAAGACATCACACAACACCCAGTCATCACGAGGCAGAGAAAATCCCTGACCCCGCCGGGAATCGAACCCGGGAACCCGGGCGCTGGAAGCGAGAACGCTACCGCACGACCACGAGCTGCGGACGGGGGCATCATCAAGTACGAGACACGGGAACTCTTCTTCCTCGATGTGAGGAACGTGGGCCACAACATGATCAACATGATGGTGCAGCTTAAGATGCGAGGAGCAAATTCTACGTTTTATTGACTAACAACCCACAGTAAGTACAAGAAGTTCGGCACGTCAGGTGGAAACACCGCACAGTTGGTCACACGATGCGGGAAAGTTCAACTTCTTACGAAGTGGAATACTCAAGAAGAGCTATATTCTGCACCTGCCTCATGGAACAGTATGAAAACACCGCAGAGTTTCTTCGGAAAGACTGATGACAGATGAAGCCATGTTCACTTGCGCAGGTCTTGTGAACGTGCATAATTTGCACATCTGGCAGCTGCAAGCGCTCACACCATGCGACGGGGCAGATTTCAAGCCAGAATTGCTCTAAACATGTGGGGCGGGTTCGTCGGAGACACGCTGCTGAGTCCATTAGAGCTTGCTACAAGGCTGACAGCTGCTCGCTATCTTCACTTACTGCCGTCTTCATTACAGGAGTTGCTGAATGACATTCCACAGCAAGAACGTCTCGAGATGTGGTTTATGCACGATGGGACAATTCCTCATACCAGTTGAAAGGTTCTTTGTTATATATATCGCCAGTTTTCCAAAAGATGGTATGGCAGGGGAAGCCATGTGTGTTGGCCGCCCAGATGCCCCGATTTAAATCCACTGGATTTTTATTACTGAGGGCACGTCATTGAGGTCGTGTACAGAGAGGTCATCGACGACGAAGCCACTCTAACACTTCTAATCCAGGAAGCAGTCACAACAATCTCAGCTAACGCTGGAGTGTGGGGATGCGTCAGTGCGTCGTGGTATCGTCGCTTACAAGCCTGCCGTTCAACTGACTAAAGTTTTCGGAACATTTGATGAACGTGATAGGAGTCAGGATTGTTATTATCTTATAGAGACCCATAAGAGCCTTAATTTTGTGTGTTCTGCTTATCTTACAAGCCACATAATGTGGAATATCCTTTCACTGGATTGTACACTACTGACCATTAAAATTGCCACACGACGAAGATGACGTGCTACAACGCGAACTTCAACCGACAGGAAGAAGATGCTGTGATATGCAAATGATTAGCTTTTCAAAGCATTGGCACAAGGTTGGCTCCGGTGACTACACCTACAACGTGCTGACATGAGGAAGTTTCTAACCGATTTCTCATACACAAACAGCAGTTGACCGGCGTTGCCTGGTGAAACGTTGTTGTGATGCCTCGTGTAAGGAGGAGAAATGTGTTCCATCACGTTTCCGACTTTGATAAAGGTCGGATTGTAGCCTATCGCGATTGCGATTTATCGTATCGTGACATTGCTGCTCGTGTTGGTCGAGATCCAATGAATGTTAACAGAATATGGAATCGGTGGGTTCATGAGGGTAATACGGAACGCCGTGCTGGATCCCAACGGCCTCCTATCACTAGCAGTCGAGATGACAGGCATCTTATCCGCATGGCTGTAACGGATCGTGCAGCCATGTCTCGATCCCTGAGTCAACAGATGGGGACGTTCGCAAGACAACAACCATCTGCACGAACAGTTCGACGTCGTTTGCAGCAGCATGGACTATCAACTCGGAGACCATGGCTGCGGTTACCCTTGACGCTGCATCACAGACAGGATTGCCTGCGTTGGTGTACTCAACGACGACTCTGGATGCACGAATGGCATAACGTCGTTTTTCGGATGAATCCAGGTTCTGTTTACAGCATCATGATGGTCGCATTTGTGTTTGGCGATATCGTGGTGAACGCACGTTAGAAACGTGTATTCGTCATCTTCATACTGGCGTTTCACCCGGCGTGATGGTATGGGTTGCCATTGGTTACACGTCTCGGTCACCGCTTGTTCGCATTGACGGCATTTTGAACAGTGGACGTTACATTTCAGATATGTTACGACCCGTGGCTCTACCCTTCATTCGATCCCTGCGAAACCCTACATTTCAACAGGATAATGCACGACCGCATGTTGCAGATGCTGTACGGGCCTTTCTGGATACAGAAAATGTTCGACTGCTGCCCTGGCCAGCACATTCTCCAGATCTCTCACCAATTGAGAACGTTTTGACAATATTCGCCGAGCAACTGGCTCGTCACGATACGCCAGTCACTACTCTTGATGAACTGTGGTATCGTGTTGAAGCTGCATGGGCAGTTATACCTGTACACGCATGCCCAGTCGTATCAAGGCCGTTATTACTGCCAGTGGTGGTTGTTATGTGTACTGATTTCTCAGGATCTATGCACCCAAATTGCGTGAAAATGTAATCACATGTCAGTTCTAGTATAATATATTTGTCCAATGAATACCCATTACGATTTGCATTTCTTCTTGGTGTTGCAATTTTAATGGCCAGTAGTGTAAATAAAGTTCTTTCTTATGTACCATGTCTTCTTGTCTTCTGTTTGTTTTGCGTTTTTACATAACGCATCAGTGTTACGTATATTAAAAGAAACAATTCAAGGATAAGCCTTGGCAATGGCAGGATAAGCTACAATCCTCAGTTAAACGTTTTTACACCTCTGTACTCAGTTTTGTCTTATTTGCGATAATGATTACCAAATAATTGTTATTTTGTACTAATCATGTAGTACGACAAGTAATGATTGCTGGTGTTTGTACGAACGATGACAGAGTTCTCCATTTGTTGGTAGATGCGGGGATTGACCTCCACGTACGTTTTCGTGAGGTGTGCTGCACCGCTTTACCTGTCTGAATTGCACTTCCCCATAATCTCGGGGAAAATAGACATTAATGCTTTGCTTTTGCCACGCGTACGTGGAGGTATTGGCCAACCAAAAAAAAAAAATATAACTTGTAATAGCTGTAATCGTTAGTCTGCAAATGGTGTCGGTACTGATGTAATGTTGTTCAGGACACCGTCCTCAGTCACCAACAGAAATATTGGCACTTACACCACCCGTTACACCCTACACAGGGTAAATCATCTGTAACTTGTACTGCAAATATTACGGAAATGGAAAGTGCTATTGGTATGCGGCTTTCCCAGAATGAATTGGTAGTCAGGAACTCGTATCGTTAGCCAATCAACAGATTCCAATAATTCTTAGAAAGCGTATTTTTTGTGCAAACAAACACTTTTTTGAACGGAATAATGGCTGCTGACATTATCAAATTATAAATAGGATTAATTAGAATGTCAGTGGTGTTTGTTGCGGCGATATAGTGCGAGTCGTTTACTAGACATTGCGTTTTGAACAAGTTCACACGCCCACACTCGTGCAACACCTGTGGCAGCACACACTGAAGAACAACATAAGTACATACGCTGGTTATGTGGATTCTGGACAGTAGCGAGACAACTAACAGACACATTTTGTGTTCGAACTGACCATCAGCAACGGCAATACTCGGTTCCAGTCTGGTCTGGAACGACTGCTGCACACATGCTAGCATTTCACCGGAGATGTCCGAACAGGCTGCAGTAATACTTCGATGCATGTTATCTGGTGTAGTTGGTATGTCCGTTTAGACAGCGTCTTCCGGCTTTCCCCTTAGAAAAA
Organism: Schistocerca americana; assembly: GCF_021461395.2. Taxonomy (NCBI): domain Eukaryota; kingdom Metazoa; phylum Arthropoda; class Insecta; order Orthoptera; family Acrididae; genus Schistocerca; species Schistocerca americana. The sequence goes on from NC_060120.1 coordinate 481,044,112, forward strand.
AATCTACAAGCGTCAAATTCGGAGAACGGGCCTGTCAGGGTACATGTCCTCTGCGTCCAATCCAACGATTCGGAAACAATTCGTGAAGACACGCTGTAGTACTTCGTGCAGTATGGGCTGGACAACCATGAAGTTGGTACCACAGGTTCCTCCTAGTATACAGAGGAACGTCTTCTTGCATCTGTGGAAGATGGTCAGTTAGGAGGCTGCAATACGCGTGCGCCTGCAGTTTTCCGTGTGCGAAAAACGGGCCTATGAGCTGATGGTTGACTCCCCCATACCACACGTTTATACTCCATGGACGCTATTGTTCCACGTATCAAATTGAACGGGGATTGTTAACAGGCAAATATTGCATGTTTCGGTGGGTTACTTGGCCATTATTGGTAAATGTAGAGTCATTATTAAACAAGTACACGATACATCTGAAGTATCCTCTATTAATGCCCATGTACAGAAGTTAACACGATTCTCATATTCGGTTCCATGCAGCTATTGGTGGAGAGAGATGTGATAGTGATGGAGCCTATGAGTATTTCGATGAAGAATGCGTAAGACACTTGGATGACTCATACCACTGCTTCGTACGATTGTGCAGGAGGTAACGTGCGGATCAACTTCAACAGCAGCCAGAACATTAATTTCCTCCCCTTCTGTCGTCCCTCGTTTCTTTCTGTTACGTTGTCTCGCTATTACGCTACCACTTTCACGCAACTGGTCGAAGAGGTTGATAAAATAACTATTGAAATAATTGGCGTGTAAGAACGAACTACATTCTTCCTACACCCTCCACACAATATGAGATGTCGGCTTTTTCTGCACTGGTAAATCCCATCCTCCACTCACGGCTTACTGCTTGAACTGTAACACACTATCCGACTAGCAAGTACGTTTACAAACACTCGTACACTAGGCTTTGTTATTGTTTGTCTACATATTCATCTTCTTCTTCTTCAGCCCCTAGATATCCTCTTCCAACATTGTCCATGTCGATCTTTGATGGGCAGTCTGGATCCATCTTTTTCCTGCGTGTCGTGGGATGCTGTTTCTCCATCTCACCAGAGGACGTCTGACACTTTTCTTTGACTCTACTGCATCAGTATTTTGATCCATTTAAAGTTGTTCTTGACCACGTGTCCTGCCCCACGCCATTTCAGTCTCGGTATTCGCTCGACAACGTCAGAGACCCACATTCTTCTCCTCATCTCTTCGTTTTTGATCTTGTCTCTCTCACTCACTTCAAGATTTTCTCTCTATTGCCCTTTGATGGATACGGGGTCGATTTGCTCTATTTGTTGTGTCATTGTTTTGAGCCCGTATTTGTGACTGGCTGGATGCAAGTGTCGTGAAACTACCTTTAAAAGTTAATTGGATAGTCGGTTTGCGGAGAACGTAACCAAGTTTCTCGAATGCCATCTACACAAGGCCAGTTCACCGCATGATCTATGATATCTTGTTATCTTTTCCAAGTTGGATTTTATGTAACTTCCTGGCAAATTAAAACTGTGTGCCGGACCGAAACTCGAACTCGGGACCTTTGCCTTTCGTGGGCAAGTGCTCTACCAGGTCCCGAGTTAGAGTCTCGGTCCGGCACACAGTTTTAATCTGCCAGGAAGTTACATATCAGTGCACACTCCTCTGCAGAGTAAAAATATCATTCTGGATTTTATGAGCGTTGTTTTCTATGGAGACCGTAATATCGGTGGGGCTCACCACTTTGGTGTTCGAAGTTTGGTTTGGCATCTGCAGATAAGGAAGCATCTATGTTTTATAGGATCATTAGTGATTGATCGTTCGTAACGCTGCTAAAGACGATGACATCATCTGCGTCCCATTGATTTAAATCAATGCCCGCGGGCAGCTAATGTCATCATTCCTTTGTGTATTGAAGAAACTGTCTGACGTTTAAATTGTGGGTAGCATCCTATCGGAAGCGGAATAAGTAATTAGGAAATACAGGAATGAGTAGCCTATGAGGAAACAGCGATCCGGAAAGTAAACCTTCTTTTAAGGTAATCTAAGATAGTTCCGACTGTGAATTAAGTGCTCTACTGAAGTATTTCAGAGCCTATAGCAAGTTATGGATGCCAGTGCTGGGAGGTTGCTGGAAAAAAACAAAAGCAAACTGAGAGCTGTAGAAGTGGGCTACATTAGAATGTCGTTTAGGTTATCTCAGTGAGACCACGTAAGAAATACGATTATGGAAATGACTCAAGAAAGCAGCACAGATAGAAGAACGGCAGTTCGTCTGATGTGGACAAACGATGTGAATGGCAGATGACAGATAATCAAAGAACATCTTGATCTCCCACCTCAAGGAGGGAGAAGCAGAAGAAGACCGAAGGTTTCCTGGTTAGATGGAGTAAAGGAGGCTATGAGAAAAAGATGAGAAAAAAATAAGTAGAAGAAGACGAGGAGGGAAGTACGAGAAGATAGAAACCGATGCAGACAGATATATGGGAAGCGGCAATGGCAGTATGAATCCCACAGAGAGGAGAAGGGACCCCACTACCCCACCAGCAGGTCGCCTGGTATTTGGGTGAAGAGTTCCTGGCTCTGCAGTAGGTCAAAACTCCAACACAGCTCGCCCTGTCTTTATGGGTACTGACTGAAATCTACACATTTGAAAAGAAATGACTGGATACGTGCGATGTGCATCGTATAATTTACCTTCTCATATGTACCACACGTCTATAACCCATCTCAAGAAGAAAGATAAGGCCGGCCGAAGTGGCCGTGCGGTTAAAGGCGCTGCAGTCTGGAACCGCAAGACCGCTACGGTCGCAGGTTCGAATCCTGCCTCGGGCATGGATGTTTGTGATGTCCTTAGGTTAGTTAGGTTTAACTAGTTCTAAGTTCTAGGGGACTAATGACCTCAGGAGTTGAGTCCCATAGTGCTCAGAGCCATTTGCACCAAGAAAGATGAATAGAGCATTTAGCTTCTGTATCGAAGTGTAATTATAAATACAGTTGGAAATGCAAGTGTGCCAAAATTCTATTACAGTCACACGATGAAAGATTGTTGTTAGAGGAAAATTATTTTCATTCTTGTTCAGCCATAAGGTAAGAAACTTTACACGTGCTTTATTGCAATTGGAATCTTTGGTAAGTTCTGTGGGACCCAACTGCTGAGGTCATCGGTCCCTAGGCTTACAAACTACTTAGTCTAACTTAAAATAACTTATGCTAAGGACAACACACACACACACACACACACACACACACACACACACACGGGAAGGACTGAACCTCCGACGGGGGGAGCGCGCGAACCGTGGCAAGGCGCCTTTGACCACACGGCTACCCCGCATGGCGTGCTTTATTAACCATCTCATTTATTAAAGAAAACGAAGTAAGAGCCTATTACGATCATCACTCAGAATGTATGTTTCCTCACTCCGCCAAAAGTTAGTACCCATCCAGTGCAAAAATCGAGTTCCTTGTGTGAGAGACTTAGGACATGTCTCTCATATGCAAAAGTTGTTAGCTCCTGGTCGCTCTCAGTATTGCCTTTACATCGACTGATAATGTTGGCTGTGATTCTCCTTCCCATCAACTGCGAGGTTAAATCGTCAAGAGCAGTTGTGAGCTCGTATGCGTTGCGGCAATCCAACTTTGTCATCAGCTCTGTCTACCGTAGAACCTGACGACCAGAGAAAGCGGTGTTGTTGGTACAGGTAATTTTCCGAATGTCCATGACGAAGAGCGCATTAGGTGGCCTCCTGTTATTAACGACGCCCTTGTGAATCACAAGGAGCGGCAATGGACTGGTGAAGACTACAGCCACTGGATGATCAGTGCAGATGTGATGATCAGTGCAGATGTGATGATCCACAAAGGTGTCAGCCCGTATACGGTACAGTGTAGAACACATCTGCTACCGAGCTTACTCCTGTGTTCCAGTCCCACTCTGCAGATGTTAATGGCACGGGGGTAAGTAGACAATGAAATACTCTGTCTTGTTTGCTTTCTCTAATGCGTAAACTTCACAAATTTTCGCGTTTCGGACTTAAATGATCTCATCTGTCAGATATAATGACACAAGTAAGTAATTGTCTCACAGAACACAAAGTTTATCACACATATATGAAGGCGAAACATACCATATTAAGGGGACAGTATCTAGGGCGCGCGTGGGTCACAGGCGACTCCACAGTCAACACCCCAAGTAAACACGACTCCTACGACATGGCTGCGATGCCAGTGTCCAAAACTCGATTTTAATTTTAATAGTTTTGTGTTTAGTGATAAGCAAGTCATCAATAAATAGAATTATCCTTATTTTCTGTAAATTTAACTTCTATATACTTTTAGAAAGAAAATATGCCTTTTTTTTATACTGTATCATACGAGTATGTTAAAGTGGTTCCAGCGTCACGCTAGTCCACAGTACATTTTTATAGTTTATAGATCTTGATTACTTGTTAGAAAAAAAAGTCCCGCCCCCATGAACCATGGATCTTGCCGTAGCTGGGGAGGCTTGCGTGCTTCAGCGACACACATAGCCTTACCTTAGGTGAAACCACAACTGAGAGATATCTGTTGAGAGGTCAGACAGACGTGTGGTTCCTGAAGGGGGGTAGCTGCCTTTTCAGTAGTTGCAGGGGCAACGGTCTGGATGACTGACTGACCTGGCCTTGTAACAAAAACTTAAACGGCTTTGCTGTGCTGGTACTGAGAACTTCTGAAAGCAAGGGGAAACTACAGCCGCAATTTTTCCCGAGGGTATGCAGCTTTATTGAATGGTTAAACGATAATGACGACCTCTTGGCTAAAGTATTCCGCAGGTAAGATAATCCCCCATTCGGATCTCAGGGTGGAGACTACTCAGGAAAATATCATTACCAGGAGAAGCAAAACTGGCGTTCTAAGTTCTACGGATAGGAGCGTGGAATGTCAGATCCATCAATCGGGCAGGTAGGTCAGAAAATTTAAAGAGGGAAACAGATAGGTTAAAGTTACGTATAGCAGGAATCAGTAAAGTTTGGTGGCAAGAGGAACAAGACTTCTAGTCAGGTGAATACAGGTTTATAAATACAAAATCAAATATGGGTAATGCAGGAGTAGGTTTTATAATGAATAAAAAAATAGGAAAGCGAATAAGTTATACGAACAGCATAGTGAACACATTATTGTAGCTAAGACAGACACGAAGCCCAGTCCTATTACACTACTACAAGTATATATGCCAACTAGCTTCGCAGATGATGAAGAGACTGAAGAAATATGTGATGCGATAAAAAAAATTATTCAGATAGTTAAGGGAGACTAAATAGTCGAAATAGACATGGGGGAATGGAATTCGACACAAGTGAAAGGAAGAAAAGGAAAAATAATGGATTAATATGGAATGGGAGTAAGGAATGAAAGAGGAAGCCGCCTGGTAGAATTTTGCACAGAGCATAATTTAATCATAACTAACACTCGGTTTACGAATTATGAAAGAGGCTGTATGAATGGAAGAGATCTGGAGACGCTGGAAGAATTTATATAGATAATATAATGGTAAAATAGATTTATGAATCAGATTTTAAATTGTAAGACATTTCTAGGGGCAGATGTGGACTCTGACCACAATTTATTGGTTATGAAATGTAGATTAAAACTGAAAAAAAACTGCAAAAAGGTAGGAATTTAAGAAGATGGAACCTGGGCAAACTGAAATAGTCAGAGGTTATAGAGAGCTTCAGAATGAGCATTAGAGAACGATTGACAAGAACAGGGGAAAGAAATACAGTAAAAGGAGAATGGCTAGCTTTGAGAGATAAAATAGTGAAGGAAGCAGAGGAACAAGTAGGTAAAAAGACGAGGGCCAGTGGAAATCCTTGGCTAACAGAAGAGATATTGAATTTAACTGATGAAAGGAGAAAATATAAAAATGCAGTAAATGAAGCAGGCGAAAAGGAATACAAACGTATCAAAAATGAAATCAAAAGGAAATTGAAAACGGCTAAACAGGGATGGCGGGGGGACAAATGTAAGGCTGTAGGAGCATATATTACTAGGCGATGTACTTGAGGGCAATATTATAGAAATGGAAGAGGACGTAGATGAAAATGAATGGGAGATATGATACTGCACGAAGAATTTGACAGAGCACTGAAAGACCTCAGACGAAATAAGGCCCCGGGAGTAGACAAGATTCCATTAGAACTACTGATAGCCTTTGGAGAGCCGGCCATGACAAAACTCCTCCATTTGGTGAATAGGATGTGTGAGACAGGCGAAATACACTCAGACTTCAAGAAGAATATAATAATTCTAATGTCAAACAAAGCAGGAGCTGACAGGTATGAGAATTCAAAAACGGTTCAAATGGCTCTGAGCACTATGGGACTTAACATCTGAGGTCATCAGTCCCCTAGAACTTAGAACTACTTCAACCTAACTAATCTAAGGACATCACACACATCCATGCCCGAGGCTGAAGCGCCCAGAACCGCTCGGCCACTCCGGCCGGCGGTGTGAGAATTACCGAACTATCAGTTTAGTATGTCACGGCTGCAAAATACTAATACGAATTCTTTATAGACGAATGGAAGAACTGATAGAAGCTGACCTCGCTGAAGATCATTTTCTATTCCGGGGAAATGTAGAACACGAGGAATATTGACCCTACGACTTCTCATGGAAGATGGGTTGAGGAAACGCAAATCTACGTTTTCAGCGTTTTTTAGACTTGGAGAAGGCTTTTGACAATGTTGACTGGAATACTCTCTTTCAAGTTATGAAGGTGGTAGGGGTAAAATACAGGGAGCGAAAGGTTATTTACAATTTGTATAGAAACCAGATGGCCACTATAAGACTCGAGGGGCATGAAAGGGAAGCAGTGCTTGAGAAGGGAGTGAGACAGGGTTGTAGCCTATCCCAGATGTTATTCAATCTGTATACTGAGCAAGCAGCAAAGAAAAGAAAAAAAAAATTGGAGTAGGAATTAAAACCCAGGAGAAGAATTAAAAATTTTGAGGTTTTCCGATGACATTGTGGTTCTGTCAGAGACAGCAAAGATCTTGGAAGAACAGTTGAACGGAATTAAGAGTTTCTTGAAAGGAGGGTATAGGATGAAAATAAACAAAAGAAGAACTAGGATAATGGAATGTAGTCGGATTAAATCAGATGATGCTGAGGGAATTAGCTTGAGAAACGAGACACTTAAAGTAGCAGACGGGTCTTACTATTTGGGCAGTAAAATATCTGATGATGGCCACAGAAGGGAGGATATAAAATGTAGACTGCCAATGGCAAAAAAAGGCAGTTCTGAAGAAGAGAATTATTTTTTTACATCGAGTGTAGATTTAAGTGTTTCGTGACACTTCCTGAAAGTATTTGCATGGAGTGTAGCCATGTATGGAAGTGAAACACGGACAATATTTTAGCCAAGACAAGAATAGAAGCTTTCGATATGTGGTGCTACAGAAGGATGTTGAAAAATAGATAGGTAGGTCACGTAACTAATGCAGAGGTACTGAATAGAATTGGGTAGAAGAGGAATTTATGGGACAACTTGACTAGAAGAAGGGATATGTTGATCTGACACGTTCTGAGGCATCAAGAGATCACCGATATAGTGTTGGAGGAAAACGTGGAGGGTAAAAGTCGTAGAGGGAGACCAAGAGATTCAGAAGGATGTGGGTTGCAGTAGTTACTCTGAGATGAAGAGGCTTGTACAGTATAGAGTATCATATAGAGCAGCATCAAACAAGTCTCTGGACTGAAGACCACAACAACAACAACAAATACTAAAAGTTGTAGATGCTGTATTTGAAAGCACTAATACCATGTAACGGCCACAGACTGTTTTACTTAAGGAGCCACATGTCAGCAAACAGTGCCGTTTGTCCATGGTCCTCTTGTGCACGGGAATTTTCGACGAGATACTGTGTATCGACGTCCTCTATATATGATATGGTTTGCTTTCATATACAATATGTATCTAACATTTTGCACTCTGTAGGATTGCTTTTCAAGTGCGCCTTTTTATTTGACAAGTTCCGATGGTGACTTAAGACACAAAAGCGTAAAATTGTGAAGGTAATAAAAAACCGGAAAAGTGCGAACAGGACCAGCGCTCTGAGAGTTCCGTACAACAAACTTAATTATGCATGTAGATAGTTCACATGAGTGAGTTTACGAGTATCAAAATATGTGACGTAAATGGTAAACTTAGAAGCTTAAATTGTTTAGGCTGCCAATGGACCGTAAACGTTAGCATTTGACGTAAATTTCAACTTGATTCCTCTACCCGTTCATGAGAAAGGGGGGCGTTAACAGACGAACAGACCGACGGACAACAAAGTGATCGCGTAAGTGTTCCGTTTTTACCAACTGGGATACGGAACCCCAAAAACCGATGAAGACGGTGTGTTACTTTTTTCAGTGCAGTCGTGATCGCGGACTCGTTTAACGATTTTATGTCGGTATTAACAGGGATAAACACCCCCGAGAGGGGCCAAGAGGAGGCACTTTCCTCGTCCTGGAATTTGGGGTACAACCTATTAATTTATCACAGAATTCCTCCGATTTTCTATAAATGATTGTCACCGATTTTACTAAACCGCAGGTCCAGCACTGCCGAGCGCGACGGGAAATAGTGTAGCTTTAGCAATCCTTACAGAACTTACGTTTGTAAGGTTGTATACTGCTGAAAATTCACGCGACAGCAGTTTCGGTGCTGTCCTACGACCAAGGCTGATGTGAACATCTACGGGCCGCAGCCGCAACAGGGCTGCCAATCGTTTCTCTGTCGTTTTCTCGTACAGCAATTTTCGAGTCCGCCCACCCCCAGGACAGTCCTGTCCACCCTCACCAGCGCAACGTAAATACGTCTGTGGCGTCCCTTCCCAACACAGTTTGTGTGTGGACCAACAAGATATTTGGTGCCTTGCTAAGGCTAAATTTTGTTTCATACGGAAAATCTGTTTTACTGCAACCTGAACAGGACCGCCATTTTATGTTGATCCTGCAGTCCGTGCTTCATGTGTGGGCCAAAATAGGACAATTGGAAAGAGAAACTGACTTTTTCTGCAGTAGAAAAGAGAAAACCGTCAGATTTCAGTATTAGAATAATTATGCGTTCCAGAAATTGGCGCCTTCTCGAGCTCTGTGGGTTCGAACACAATGCAACGTACATTCACATTTATGAATTCTGCAACCTGGTTGGAATGCTTCCATAACGGGAGCTCAACCTAGGGAAACGAGAGTCATACTGATTCACTCATACACTGTTAATACACTGTGTTATCGGCCTACTGGACGATGCTTTTGAGAGGTTTCCCACATTCATCTAGTCGTAAGCTGGGTTATTCTTTACCCAAATAGCTCAAACATGGTGGCTTCCCAAACATATTTTGTTGAACTTTGGTCATGCCAGATACTATTAAAAAAATTCATGAGAGATAATAAATCCGTAACATGATCAGTTCTACAAATTTTAATCAATAAAAGTCTTATAGTTGCCGTCAAAGTTGTATGACCCTCTTTCTAAATTTATCTCGCGTTTATTCACTCTGAAAAGATTTGATCAGAGACATTTTTGCTAGATATTTGTCCCTGTCTTTCTGATTTTCTTTATATTACGGATTTTTAGCTTTTAGTGCCAACCTAACATTACTAATGTGTGAAAAAACATCTTTTGTGGACTTTATTCCCTCAGCTATTGGGTACAATTGACGGAATCTTTTGAGGAAGTTATTTTGGATCATTAATTTAACTAGATGTTCTCTGCGTATAGGCTTGCTAATGAAATATGTTTCCCTTGTACGTATCAAAGTTATCTACGTTGAAAAATATATTGAGGAGCGGATAACTACGAATCGTTTAAGATAAAATAAGTGTGTGTGTCTTGTCAAAATAAGCTGTTGGGGTGCTGCACATCTTCAAATTCAGCTACTGAGGTACATCAAGAAGATGAATTTTAGAATCTTACCCACTCTTGAAGAAATATCAGCGATCGTCTGTGGAAACGGGAATACGAAACATGAGCCCACGGTGAGACGAGTGTCTCAGTTAAAGTTGTGACTTTTTCCAAAAGTAGCACAACAATATTTGGGCATGTCTGGAAAAATGCTTCAAAACAAATATATTCACTTCCTGTTTACAAATTGAAGCAAATCTATTTTCTGAGTGATTCCAGGGCATCTCAAAACTGAGCGTATACTGAGATACGAGACTGAGTGATTCAGTTAATAAGTAAGTGATCTCATGAGGCTTTGGGTACCGGGAATTAACAGAAACAGATTATCACACCACCCAAGCGTTACTTATTGTATGATGCTGCAAGCTTACTGTAGAGCGGCAGATCGTAACTGCAGGTTAGTGCGCCTTTCCCTCGGCAAATTGGGTGTGTGGTGGGCATTGCGGTTCCTAGAACAGTGGTCTCCAAGTGGGGCGGTACCGACCACCGATGGGCGTTAAAGAGATCTGATGGGGTGTTCTTGGTCCATGGTAAATTTGGGGTGTACTAGGAAACAAATGAACATTAAGATCGCTCACTGTTGGACACAGAATTTCATTGGCTATCAAAGGATAAATACCTAGAAAGATTTTATGATCTTGTTGTCTTGCTTATGGCTAAGGGCGTGGATGTGATGTCCTTAGGTTATTTAGGTTTAAGTAATTCTAAGTTCCAGGGGACTGATGACCTCAGATGTTAAGTCCCATAGTGCTCAGAGCTATTTTGATAAACGTACAGCGCTCCCGCCATTTAAATACTCGAACAGCGGTAGTCTGCAGACCCATGCTTGCAGAAGAGATAAGTGAAGTACTGCTTGTGGCGAGTTTGCTGCTATTGCAGTTCTTAATGGCACGTCACAGTTACTTCCCAAATTTTTGGACAAATACTTTTCAAATGACGTATTTCTCTGATCTGTAATTTATTGGAAGTTATACTGAAACGTTGGACCAAGTACTGATTTAAACAATGTGTATAATAATATGAGACACTTATTTGGTACATGTTAGGCATCTGTTACAATCGAGGGGAGAGGGGTAGACAAAACCCGAGATTGTAGCCCGTAATGATCGCCAATCAGATACCATCTTTAAATGTTGTAACTTGAAGTAACATTACTTTTAGGAAAAATTAGTCTTGTCCAACTAAACTAATAGCAGTTTTCACGACATTTATTCCATCTTTTTATCACCTTCTTTTGCCAAATTCAAGTACTGGAAGCCACGAATGTCAATACGGTCTTCTGGCGCTTGGTAAATCAAGAGGAGAGAGACGAGAGCACCATCATGACGCAAATTAGGAATCAAGCACTTTATTTTCGCGGTCGTTACAGTAAAGGCACAGCAACCATCAGTAAATCAAAAGTTCTACGGCTCTATTGAACTGCGACAGTTTTGCAATTTGCACTTAGCTAGGAATGTGACACAAAAACATGGGCTCGTCCGGGATTTGAACCCGGGACCTCTCGCACCCTAAGCGAGAATCATACCCCTAGACCAACAAAACATGGGCTCGTCCGGGATTTGAACCCGGGACCTCTCGCACCCTAAGCGAGAATCATACCCCTAGACCAACAAAACATGGGCTCGTCCGGGATTTGAACCCGGGACCTCTCGCACCCTAAGCGAGAATCATACCCCTAGACCAACGAGCCGCTCGTGAGAGGAAATGCCACTCACTCATGTGAGACGCAGCGAGGCGGTACAGCTGCGCGCAGAACGCGGCGCGCGCTGTGGGGCCGGCTGCGGCTCCTTCATTGCGCTCCGCCCGCCTCACGCGACGCGAAACACAGTTGTGCCGCACACGTGTACAAGAGGGGCTCACGTGCTGCAAGTCTGGCAGCTTTCAGCTAAGCCTGCCTACTTTCACAGCTGCTTGGCGCATTTGAAATTGTTGGACTTCGGCAAGTAAAATGACTTAAAAAGCACAGAATAGAAGCAAGTTTGCACCACGCAGTAATGATAAAGCTAACTTAATTGAACACTGGAGCATTATCCGACAAAACTAGCATTTTTCTGCGCTCTGCTCAACCTTTAGATGAGGAAGGAGATTGAGAGTTCGCCGTCAAGTCACCTCCGGCATATTTTGGACACGATGCAAAAACACGCAGTAGGATGACGGAGGAAACATGTAGCAGATTTAGTAATCGAGGAACCACCTTCTCTGTCTCGAGCTGTTTAGAGAATACGCGGAAAACGCAGAATACATTGTCAAAACGAGGATCTCATTTCTACGTCTTAAGAATACAAGCCTAAAGCCTAAGAATTAAATTCTATTTTCTTATTTTCATCCTGACTTATGTCTTTTCGAATGACATCAGTTCACATAAATTTCTGTATTTTTGTCTCCCAGCGACACCGTATGCTATCAAATGTAAAGTCATGCGGCATGGTCGGCTGGGAGACGCCGAGATGCAGGTTCAACCGACTAATTGGAAAGCATTTTCCTATCCTCGCTGCACACTGGCATCTTACCTTACTTGAGTTGTATATTAGGTGTATGTGATATGTGTGGAAGATTGTAATGGGTGTGTGTAATGCGGTGTTATATTTGCTTTGTATGATAATAGGAGAAGCGAGAGGGTGAAAGTCGGTGCCAGCCATAGCTCACTCGAATAGCACCAAAGGGGACGTCGAGCTTAACGTACCCACCATCAACAGCGTCCCATGTTCTCACACCTTGAGACACTGCGGAGAGGTTTGGAATTTAATCGAGGACACGGCGCAAAGTGTGGTCATCAGGACGCCACCACCGCCTCTCTCCTTTCGGGGAAAGACAAAGGGAAATCTGACTTCATCACACGGCGTACTTTCGTGATGTGACGGGAAACGGTGTATTCAATAAGTCATGTCCGTTGACTATCATATGATTTTAAAACTGTGAGCCTGTAAGTAGGCTGTTTAGGTTTTTATGTTGGTAACGCCATGCAGCGCTCTATTTGCTCTGTTGTGGCCCATTACCTGTCTGCATGTCAAGAGTCAGCACTGTCTTTCCGTTGGAAGGACAACGCTACTTCTTCAAGACTCCATGGAAACCCACTACTTCCGTGTGCATTTTCTTTTACTGCTCAGACTTTGTGCATAAAATTGTAATTAATACTGTGATCAATGATCAGGACTGTCTTTATGGACTGTGAGAAAATCTTTGCTTTTGACCAACAGTGTATCAATAAGTGTGTGCATTGGATATCTTGGTTATTGTAATTATGAAATTTTTTTTCAAATCTGTATTGGCCACTGCCCAAAACAATTTGTAAAATTTATTGTGGGTAGCTTTGGGGCTATGTAAGTAGGCTGTTTAGGTTTTTATGTTGGTAACGCCACGTAGCGCTCTATATGAAATTCACTGACTGTGCTGTGTGCAGTCTGTGGCTGGTTTGCATTGTTGGAATTTGCTATTGTAGTGTTGGGCAGTTAGCTGTTAACAGTGCGTAGCGTTGCGCAGTTGGAGGTGAACCGCCAGCAGTGGTGGATGTGGGGAGAGGAATGGCGGAGTTTTGACAGCGGATTATCTGAACGTGTGTCCATCACAGAGTAAATTTGTAAGACTGGATGTCATGAACTAATATATATATATTATGACTTTTGAACACTATTAAGATAAATACATTGTTTGTTCTCTATCAAAATCTTTCATTTGCTAACTATGGCTATCAGTAGTTAGTGCCTTCAGTACTTACAATCTTTTATTTAGCTGGCAGTAGTGGCGCTCGCTGTATTGCAGTAGTTCGAGTAACGAAGATCTTTGTGAGGTAAGTGATTCATGAAAGGTATAGGTTATTGTTAGTCAGGGCCATTCTTTTGTAGGGATTATTAAAAGTGAGACTGCGTTGCGCTAAAAATATTTTGTGTCAGTTTAGTGATGATCAGAATAAGTAAAGAGAGAAATGTCTGAGTAGGTTCAGTTTTGCTCAGCTGTTTGAAAATCAAATAACGTAAGGGGTTTACCAGCACAATCATTCATAATTTTTTATAATGGGACGTTTCAAGCCTAACCGTGAAGCAAATTTAGTCTAATGAGGAACGGCGTAAAGCGACGACGTGTTCCTTATTTTATGGACTTCAATACCCACCATACCTGCACATAAACTAAGGGGATCCGTATGTTACAGTGAAGAAGAACGCTAGAAACAGACTGCTACCTAACCCAGTGCAAATAACCAACGAATGAGTGAGGAGCGCTACAGTCCATCTGGCGATTTAAGTTACATCCTGTTGTTGGATGTAAAGAACCTCTACAGGTGCGCCACGAAACAAAATCTACCTGCTGGTGGGCTCCTATGGAAATCCAAAGACTGAACCCAGTCCACCGCCATTTGCGACTTGAATGGGTCGAGCGAGACCTCATTGGAGGGCAGCTTGGAGATGTGTTGTGTTTTCTGATGTAAGCTAGTTCTGCCTTGGTGGCAGTGATGGCTGTGTGGTGGTTAGGAGCAGGGTTGTGAGGACTTGCAACGAATCTGTGTGTGCTAGATGCACTGGAACTGCACCTGGAGTTATTGTCTGGGGTGCGATTCCGTATTACAGCTGCAAATTTATGGGTCAGTCTGGTAATTCGACCTGTTGTGCTGCCATTCATGAACAGCATTCGAGGGGATGTTTTCCAACATGATAACGCTCGCCCACATACCGCTGTTGTAACCTAACATACTCTACGGAGTATCGACATGTCCTGGCCTGCTCGATCACCAGATCTGTCTCCAGTCGAGCACATATGGGACATCATCAGGCGATAATTCCAGCATCATCCGCAAATAGCGTTAACCGTCCCTGTATTGCCCGACCAGGGATGGAATTCCGTCCCACAAACTGACAATCGGCACCTGAACAACACAATTCATGCTCGTTTGCATGCTTGCATTCAACATTATGGTGGTTACACCCGTTATCAATGTACCAGCATTTCACATGTACAGTGGCTTTTCTCGCTCTTACGTTAACCTGTGATCTTGCAATGTTAATCACTCAAATATGTAATCCAGAAATTTCAGTAAGAGTCCAACTGGCCCACTAGGTTTCCAGTCATTTTAGTGTTCTCCCATCGGCTGAGACATATACTGCAATGTGATTGGCAGAAAGCAAAATGAGATGAACGTCATGGTTTGAACATAGGCATGGAGCTGTCGTAATTGGATAAAATACGAAAAAATGTGGAAAAAACGTAAAAATATGGAAAAAACGAAATGAGTGAAAAATATGTAAAGCTGTGGATCAACGAGAGTCCTTACATATGTGTTAGGGTGTAATCTCCGCTGGTGGCTCAAATGACGTATATTAAACTGTTATTAACAAAAACCTTGAGCAAAATGACTTAATGAAGTTTGTTATTAACAAACAGACACAACCTAAAATCTCTTCCTATGTTGCCCAGCTCCAGAGTGAATTTCTCCAACTCAAATGTCCCAGTTACAGAGGATGAAGATGTAGAGGTGGAGCAGGTACTTGATCATTATTGGTCCAGGGGGAGGAGAGGGTCTTCCCGCCAGTTTTATGTCACTTGACCACCAAAGAGTAACTTCATGACCTTGAATATAACTAGCACAATTGCCGAATGCTTTTCTTGGCTTACCTTTGGTGACCTTGGACTATTTCTGGTTGTTATCCTCTGTGGAGGGAGTGTGGGGGACTTTAATATAAGTTGGCCAAGTGGGTAACCTGACATGGGATGTGTAATCTGACACTGGATGTGATAAGATCCTTATCTGAGCAGGAATTTGCTATCCTCCAACTTGTCAGCTGTGGTGTTTCATATCACAAGCTCATATTGATAACATGGCTTTGGACTACCAAGATCATGCAGCTTCTTTCGACGCCCGTCACTGTTTTGGAAACGGTGCTCACGGGATTTGATGTGTCACCCGATGTTTATCTGTCTTCAAGTCGGCACTGTTAAGAGCCAGTTAGTTAACTTACACGATCCATAAATCATTTGAAAATTCTCTTATTGGAATGACGTGGAATGAATTATTTTACAGGATATGTGAATGTGATTAGTGTTAACATTAATGACCACATTGTTTTCAGTCCTACTCATACAATTACAATTAGTTTTTTTACTGGTTACCAGTTTTTATTTAGGAATTTGTCAATGGCACAGAAGTTATCTAAGAGAAATGATTTTGGATTAGATCTAAATCTTGGTGTGTAACCTGGGCAGATGTTCGAAAATTGTTGTTGCTGTTGTTTATTTAATTACTTTTCGAGCCACTGACAGCTTTAACAATGGGTAATAAAGGTCCTTTTACCTCTAGTGTCTTAGGTATGTACATCACTGTTCTTCTCAAAGTGGGGTAGATTATGTATGACGAATTTCATTAGCAAATGTATGTATTTTGACAGTGAAGATAAAATACTTAGCTTCTTGAAAAGATACCTACATAATGTCTGTGAGTAAACAGCACACATTATTCTTCCTGCTAGCTTTTGTGCAATCAATACTTTCTTTCTAAGTGATAAATTACCAGAAAATTATTCCATTTGACTTTACTGCTGGAAAATTTGCGAAAAAGGTCAGAAGGTTGTCACATTTGTTCCCAGAATTATCAGTTATGTGAAGAGTAAAAGGGGATGACTTAATTGTTTGAGAAGCCCAGTGATATGCTACTTATTTCTTTCAAAATTTTAGGGAGATTTCATTTCTATAGAACCACTTAATAATTCTTTGCAAAATAACATTTACCTACTCTTCTCCTGCCTTCTCTCTAAGGGGCATGTTAGAACTCCAGTATCATATGCAAAAAGTACCAATTTTGTTTACTGCTTGTTGAATGTTAAGTAAAAGGACATTCACATAGATAAGAAATAGGAATGGACCCTAAAAATGATCCCTGTGGGACTCGTTGCTAAAGTTTTCCACCTTTATGACACTGTCTGAATTATTCAGTGTAACCTTTTACATTCTGTTTGAAAAGTGTGATTCAAAGTAGCCATTTGTAAAGCCATCATTTCCTTAAATCCTGAGTTTTCCTAAGAGAGTATTGTAATCTATATAACCACATGCCTTGGAAAGATCACAAAAAATACCAACTGGCGATATATTATTATTTAAGACTTCTATTATTTGATGAGTGACTTTATAAATTGCATTCTCCATAATATGCTAAATACTCATAAATTGGTTCAACTTCAACATAGGGTTACTCGTGAGTAAATTAGTTTTTGGAATATTTTGGAAAAAGATGTCAATATGGAAACAGGACAATAATCATTTGAATGGCTCTTGCCTCCTTTCTTATAAAGTGGTTTAATAATTGCACATTTTAACCTACCTGGAAAAATTCCCTGTGCCAGTGATGCATTGCATATATCATAAAGGGGATTACTTATTAAATAAGAACAACCCTCCTACAGGTCTTTGTTTTGAGAACTTTTATAATTGTATTAAATTCAATGAAGGGTGTCAGAGCTATTTCTATTTACTTAAAGTTTAGTGGCATGACATTTTTAGTATATTCTGTTGGTTCTTCAACTGAACCATTCAACATTATATATTTGCTGCTATGTTTAGAAAGTGATAGTTAAAGGTACTTGTAACTTGTGAAACCATCAGTCATAACATTGTCGTTTAATTTCGTTGTTACAGAATCTTGTACACTGACTTATGGTCCTGTCTCCTATTTGACAATGTCCCATATAGTTTTAATCTTGTTACCTGCATTATCTGCTTCTTTCAGGACATGCATGCTTCTGAATTTTTAATGACTTTCCTTAAAATACTACAGTATTTTTTGAAGTATGCGAGTAATGTCAGATCTTGTCTTACTCAGGCCTTTACATAAATTTCCTTCTTCCGTTATATGAGATTTTAATTCTGTTAATTATCAATGGATTATTTTTTGATTGCTATTCAAGACAACTTTTTAAGAAAGCAATTTTTTATTAGTAACACAAATTTACTATGGAAAAAATCGAATTTGATATTAGCATCTCTTTCTGCGTATATCTCTTCCCAACACTTTTAAGTTCTCATCAATAAGCCTCATTGCTTTGTATGAACCTACCCATGGATTGTAAGATGCCGAATTGTTTATATCCATTAACTGTGCGCTATGATCAGACAGTCCATTAACAATCGAGTAAACATTAATTGTTGCAGCCTGAGCACTGTCTATAAAAACTGTACCAACCCATGTCCTACTATTCAGCTGCACACAAGTTGTGAAACTGACAACTGAAATTAAACTGAACGGCCCAAGCAATAATTCTAATTCATTTTTTTCTGTCTGTGTCTTTTAAGAAATCTGTATTGACGTCTCAAACTATTAAATGTTCCTTCTTGTCTGACAGGTAGCTCAATAACACCTCTAGATTTCTCACAAATAACTGAAAGTTGCCTGGAGGTGATCTGTAGATTGTTACAATTATCAGAGAAGCATTCTGGAGTGACAACACAGGCTTATAGATTCTGATATAGTTTCAATATTTTTTACTTTGCGTCCAACATTTATATATGTTGGAGCTCCTCCTTTATCCACAGTAACTCTACAAGAAAATGATGCAAGTCTATAATCACTGATATTTAAGTTCTCCATCTCAGTGGTGGCATGGTTTTCTGAGATACACAAAACATCTATCACTTCAGAATTTTCACATCTTCTAGGCATACAAATAGCTCATCCATCTTGTTTTCCAACCCTCAAATGTTCTCATGAGACAAATTAATTTTATTTTTCTGTAAACTGTCACACGTATTATGGTCTTGAACTGCTCTAATTTCTTTCAATTCTCTCTGTTGTAGCCTGACTAACCTAAAAAATTTGCCACTTTCACTCCAGGAGTCAGAGAGATTATGTCTTGTGTGCTTTGTGAAAGGTGCTCAGCTCATCTTTCCTTGCCCCTCATATTCAGGTGCAGGCTATGATTAGTGTATCGCAGTAATCGCAGCAATAGATACGGCACAGATATGAGACTTCGTTTCAGTCAATACCATTCTCTCAGTTCTTTGTACACATGGTTAATAGCCATGTTAACCCAAGGCTGGTCATGTCGCTGCAAAACCTCTTCAAACCCAAAGCGAGGATGTGCTGTTATTGCCCCTATTTCCTCTAGGTTACCTTTAATGCTATATTCTAACTCCCTAGCCTGACTGTTTCCTGCTCTTCCTACTATAAGTACCGTATCATCGCCATGAAAATCTCTGCACAGTCCCCCTATGTTCTCTTTGACGTGGCTGAGCTTGGCGCTACGTTTCACAATGTTTGTGACGTGGTATTCTACACGTAACTTTTCCTGTGACTTCTCCACAGTAGCAAGATTCTTTTCTTTCTGCGCGACTTTTCTATCGTTTAGCCTTGAAGTCATTCCTACGAGTCTGCTGCGCCATATTAAGCTCAAAAACTGGTTGAGGCTCTTCCCCTACTTCAGGAAGCAAGTCAAACAGATTACTAAGCGGAATTTGAAATGTGATTTCTGAAGTTTTCCGCGTTTGCCTTTTACTTGTAACCTTCTCCCAGTTCCCACTGTCTCCTTCTCCCTTCAGTCTACCTAATTCAAAATATGACATTTCTAATTCTGGCTGAAGGACACAAATCTTTCTTCCCTGTTACGCGATTTTCTCGTCTCGATTACATAATCTGAAACTCAATCGAAGAGCATCATCTGATGCTTTTGTAGCTTCTTCGCTGCATTCTCGCATAATTCTGCAATGTTTCTTCCATGCCAGTTAACCTACAGCAACATCCACTTCATCACACATGTCGCTACTCTCACAGTCAACTAAAAAGCACTACAACACACAAACTGTAATAAAATAATAATCAGTGAAAACTTATCTTTCTGTGAGCTGTGCAGCTAACTTCCAGGCGTTATGCAGCCGTAGAATTAAACGATCGTTTTTCGTTGAGCTTAGGTAGTACTCGAAACGAAGTGAATGAAAACTATGAAGGGACGATATTTTCTAACAACACTGTCAAACCGACACTGTAATGGATCCAAGACAACACGTAACGATTGTATGGCGAGCAGGAGTTAACACTAGCTTGTAAACACACCACCGATTTTCACTTACGTAGGTTTCAAATTACGGAAGACACGAAACGGATGAAAACTCTAGAAAGCACGATATTTATAATAACAGTATTATAGAAATAAAATCACGAAATTATGGAGACCACTACACTGTATTCAAAACAACTTGCAGCGCTATGACACTGATGATTACGCCCAAGCACTTTAGTGCGTTCGTCCCCCTCAGGCGCGAACTACCATCGATCTTCTGTAACAAGAAACGACATTTATCCGACACATATCCTTTGATGCACGGTCCAAGCTCGATGACTCTGTGCCCACTGCATTCGTAATTGACATGTCGTTCGGCCAACACAGAAACACGTAGGGGGGGTGGGGGTGATCTGCTGTGGAGTCTCATGTTCAACAACGTTCTCAGAGTTGTGTGCCCCGAATGAGTTGTGCCCCCACCAGCTCTGTAGTCCGTCGTCAGATCTGCCACAGATCGCCGACTCTCCTGCTTGACAGAGAAGACAAGCGACCGACTTCTACGTGCTGTGATCAGACGTCAACCTTTTGCACTTTGTCTTCTACTCTTAGTTTCACGTCCTCCTGTCACTTACCACAGGTACGACAGTAGCAAATGTTCAGCCGACAAGATTCGGTGTTTCTAACATTCTCGTTTCCAGGAGTCGAGCCACAGCACTCTGCTCTTTATCAGAGTCGCTTGAGTCAGTGGATTTCTACGTTTTCGGCCCGCCTCGTCCCTGGAATTGTTCCCCATTCGTCTCTGCCCAGCTTATATACTTTCCTTACCACTTCGCGTCCCACAATGCCGCGAGGCTGCATTCAGCCTCGCGGTGGGCACTGCTCATAACGGTTTGGTTCGTATTTAAACCGCCCTTTTCAGGCAGAGATTCGAAGCATCTTTCTGCAGAACGAGTCTACATCTACCGCTTCACCTACATCTACATTACACATCCTATACCCATACACAGCAAATAATTATGAAGAGCATGGCTGCGGATACTTCCCTTTGTATCATGTACACTATGTGATCAAAAGTATCCGGACACCACCAAAAACATACGTTTTTCATATTAGGTGCGTTTTACTGCCACCCTCTGCCAGGTACTCCAGATCAGCGACCTCAGTAGTCATTAGAAATTGTGAGAGCAGAATGGGGCGCTCCGCGGAACTCATGGACTTCGAGTACGATCAGGTGACTGGCTGTCACTTGTGTCTTACACATGTACGCGAGATTCCACATTCCTAAACATCCCTAGGCCCACTTTTTTCGATGTGATAGTGAAGTGGAAACGTGAAGGGACACGTACAGCACAAAAAGGTAGAGGCCGATTTCGTCTGTTGACTGACAGAGACTGCCCACTTTTGAAGACGGTCGCAATGTGCAATAGGGAGAAATCTGTCCAGACCATCACACAGGAATTCCAAACTGCATCAGTATCTACTGCAAGTACTATGACAGATAGCGGTAGGTGAGAAAACTTGGATTTCGTGGTCGAGCGGCCGCTCATAAGCCACACATCACGCCGGTAAATGCCAAACGATGCCTCGCTTGGTGTAAGGAACGTAAACAATGGACGATTGAACAGTGGAAAAACGTTGTGTGGTGATCCTATGGCAGGTTTTAGGTATGGCGAATGCCGGGTGAACATCATCTGCCAGAGTGTGTAGTGCCAACAGTAAAATTCTGAGGCGGTGGTGTTATGGTATGGTTGTGTTTTTAATGGAGGGGGCTTGCACCCCTAGTTGTTTCCGTGGCACTATCACTACACAAGCCTACATTGATGTTTTAAGCACCTTTTGCTTCCCACTGTTGAAGAGCAATTCGGGGATGACGATTGCATCTTTCAACACGATCGAGCACCTGTTCATAATTTACGGCCTGTGGCGGAGTGGTTACACGACAATAACATCCCTGTAATGGACTGATCTGCACAGAGTCCTGACCTGAATCCTATAGAACACCACTGGGATGTTTTGGAACGCCGACTTTCTGCCAGGCCTCACCGACCGACATCGCTGGGGGCTGCCATTCCCCAAGAAACCTTCCAGCAGCTGATTGAACGTGTGCCTGCGAGAGTGGAGGCTGTCATCAAGTCTAAGGGTGGGCCACGAACTTGTAAGACATTTTCAGCCAGATGTCCGGATACTTTTGATCACATAGTGTGTTAGATTCCATTTACTTATCAAGCGCGGGAATAATAGCCGTTTAAATACCTCTCTTCTGCTTACTGTCTCTACGGGTGTGACAGGTATCAGGCTGGTTCTGGAGACTTTGCAAGCATGCTTTCGCTGATAAATGGAGTGTATCTTCAAGCGTCTGCCAGTTAATATGCTCAGCACTTCAATGACGGTCTCCCATGGATTAAGCCATTCGTACTTCATTTCTTTGCATACGTTCAATAATTCTTGTTAATCCCATTTGTTGTAGGTGTCACACATTTGTATAAATATTCTCGGTAGAGTCACACAAGTGTTTTGTAGCTTTTCTTCATTGCAAACTGTCTGCATTTTTACATTATCTCACCAATCAACCAAAATCTACCACCTAGTTACCCATGACTGAGCCAATGTGATCAGTATCGTTCATTTTCATATATATTGTTACAAAATGGGCTACTGTCTTAGCGACATCCCATGTCTCTCGGGCTGTATTTGCAGATTACCCCACAGCTACGCTGAGGCATGCTTACATGCTTCGCACGTTTCCCACAGGCTACTAATGGCTGTGTACAGCTTTATGCCATAACAGAACGTGGAGTGATGACATTGGCTAAATCCACCAATTTTGAAATATTTTGTAATCATTCGGTTGATCTGCTTACATTAACTCTGAATATAATTGCTAGATTTGTAACCAATCTATCTCATATAATTAAAATAAATAGATGATTCCCACAACAGAAATTGTTGACCCAATCCTTGATACTACGTTTCATGATGTATATGCGTATGGGTACTCTTTTTGTGACTGTATTTAGCTAATTACAGGGTGAAATGAGCTGGATGGGATGTGCAACATTCATTCAATACGTAAGGTCACTGAGCATATTTTACGTAACAAACGTAGTGGCGTTGGCCGCCCGGAAACTCTAGCTGTGATCGTTTTCGAGTACCTGAGCGAAAAATTGCTCGCATTAGCGTAAATGATATATGCGGCGTCTAATCCGCTTACAGTGGGTGGTAGGGACGCTTATATAAACACAGGCAAGCGGCTTGGATCTCACTGAGAGCTGGTGGCGGAGACCATCGGCCCCATTACCCGCTGCGAATCCGGAGGCAGTTTACGAGACGTCGATACGGGTAGGCACCGACTTCCGGTTAGTTGTTAACCTAGGCTGAAAAAGAGGAATTTGTTGACATCTAATGTAAGTGCAAACTTCAGGAAGCCTTTTCTGAAGGTATTTGTCTGAAGCGTAACCTTGTATGGAAGTGGAAAGTGGATGACAGGCAATCCACACAATAACAGAATACTAAATCAGATTGAAAGTCTTTGTAGAGGCATGCAACCATTATGAATGTAATTATTGGAAAAAATTTTGAAAGTCTGTGTTGCTTCTTGAAAACAGTCGTGGTTTTCTCTGAATTAGTTTGTTAAGTTCAACCCATCATCTGATGACCTATTATAAACAGACAGAAGTAACAGATGTTGTGTTACAAATTTTACAGAAGCGCAAATTTCTTATAAAAGTCAAGAACAAAACACTTTTATATACAAAAATACATATCACTTCACATGACGCTTTGATGCAGACATCAAATACTAATATGTAGAATAACAGGCAGCGTCATTAGTTCACTGTTCGGCCCTAACTGTTTAAGTATCGTACAAGCAATGGCCAGCGTCACAGCGTGTTCAAGGAAGGAGGCTCGGCCACGCTGTGTGGCGTAACCGTGTCGATATACGTTTGAAGGGCGCTACACATATTCGTGGCCAATGTAAGACCTACATTTGCATATTTTTTTAAATAAAACAATTGAGGAAAGCTCGTGTCAATATGTAAAACATTACAAAAATTGCTTACCCACACACAGGCAGGTATCGTATCTCACTTATAAAAATTCAAGTGATATGTTACTTAAAACCAACATAAAAAAAATCTTTACGAGGCTTTTTGCTTCTATACATATGAAAAATTGCCAAGATATTACAAAATGAAATCTATTACAGTGCAAATGGTCATATAACTTAGCACAGAAATTCATTTTAATTTTTATTAAAAGTAAAAGTCCTTGGATCGTTGCTAGTTCGACTAAGTGCAGATACATAAAACATTAGATCAAATTAAAGCAATTTCAGTTTCAAAAACCAATTTTCGTAAACCAGCAACTATGTACTTGGTTATTGCCACCGACTCACACCACCCTGAATCTCATAAAAAACTTTCCACTGGCTAGCTAAGCTGGAGCTCGACAATGATGCAAGAAGTAAGGAAATACGAACAATTGTTCAGACAGGTTTGGCACGTGGTTTCGATGAGAAATATGTTAGGAATAAAGCCGGCCGGAGTGGCCGAGCGGTTCTAGGCGCAACAGTCCGGAACCGCGCTGCTGCTACGGTCGCAGGTTCGAATCCTGCCTCGGGCGTGGATGTGTGTGATGTCCTTAGGTTAGTTACGTTTAAGTAGTTCTAAGTTCTGGGGGACTGATGACCTCTGAAGTTAAGTCCCATAGTGCTCAGAGCCATTTTTTTTAGGAGTATAGGTAACGAAATATTCAGGAAAACAAGAAGGAACAAAATAACAAATAAGGCAAACATCCGACTTACTATCTTTTCTTATCAGGGACAATCGTCATATAAAATTGAAAGTACGTTAAAAAAATCCAATACACGGATCAGTTTTCAAACTAGTAACAGACTGGGGCAGATTCTGCGACATAGTTTGGAAGTCCCAGAAAATAAGTCCAGGATCAAATGTGGGTTACCGTGGATGTTGCATCAGCCAAACGGAACGGAGCATGGATACACTAGTAATGGTAGTGCCCGTTGATACTACTTAAGCCTTAAGGGAACAGAACGATCTTTCAGTTTCAACTGTCACTTATTTATCAACAGTACACACTGAAAATAAGGGTAATAATTTTGATGTTCTCGAAAAAAAATGGAAATTTACGTTAATAACTGGCCAAACCCAACACTTTTGATTAAAGACCAAAACAGTAACCGAAACTGGTTGTTTAGCCTTTTCGTGGAATTGATCATCCATTGAAATAAAGTAAAATAATATAATATCCCATTTCTGCTTACTCAATTTCTGAGATTTCATTTGTGAAATTTTAACTTCATCTAATGTTACACATATTCTGCTCTAGGTCGAGTGAGTGGCGACCCATGAGTCCCTCTTCTGTTGTGAAATTGTAGTTATATTGTCAAGTTTTAACCCCATCTAATGTTGTACGCATTTGCTCTTGGTTTAATGAGCAACGATCCAACAACTTTTGCTTTGTAATAAAAATGAAAAAGGATTTCTATGCTAAGATACATAGCCATCTGCACTATAATGGATGACAGTTGGTAGCATCTTGACAATTTTTCGTATGTCTACAACCTCGTAAAGATTTTAACACGTTTTTTTATGTAACACGTCTCTCAAATATCTATAAGTTAGATAGGATATTTGCCTGTGTTTGGACAAGCATTTTTTAAGGTTCTATATATTATCACGCGCTTTCCTCAATTGCCTTTTTTTCCTTTTTAACGATGGCCGCGAATCTGTGTGGCGCCCTTCAAACGTGCATCGTACGGTTACGTCACCTAGCTGACCAAGCCTCCTTCCAAAGACACACGGCGGCGCTGGCCACTGCTTGTATGATACTTCAACAGTTAGGGTCGGACTGTGCAACTAATGATGCTGCCTGTTAATCTACATATTAGTATTTGATGTTTGCATTAAACGCTCATGTTTTTGCATGAGAACTGATATATATTTCTGTATCAAAAAGCGTTATGTTCTTGATTATTATAAGAAATTTGTCTTTCTGTAAAATTTTTAACATAACGTCTGTTACTTTTGTCCGTTCATAATAGGTTATTAGATGATAGGTTGAACTTAACAAATTCAGGAAAGTAGGAGTATCCTATAGCCATCCATATACTACTGTAGTAGTTATCATGAAGAAGAAATCAAATTGATTTCTATTACACATGCAAGCAGTCAACCGTCCGACTCACCGTACCTGCATGAATGCTTCGTTTAGTTACCTGTTTTGTGTGCTATTTGCGCCGTTTTAATCGCCATTTAACATTACTCACATTTCTGTACGGTCAACTCTGACGTCATGAAAACGAATACGATAACAAAACATTTACTGTGAGAACATAACTTACTATATCATTCTCTTGCATTGTTAAGCTAGACATATGAATATAAATACATATATTCATCTCTAGAACAGAAGAAATTGTTCACAATAAAGAAATTTTAAAATTTAGTTCTGCTGTCAGACGGATTTATTGTTAGGTAAGTGGACGAAGCGAGTTGTTATTATTTTCTGCCTTTATTATTATGGACCTCGTTATTACTCCTTATAGCAAATTTTAAGACAGGATATATACTGAAGCATCAAAGAAATTGGTATAGGCATACGTATTCAAATGCAGAGATACGTAAACGGGCAGAGTACGGTGCTGTGGTCGGCAACGCCTAATAAAACAAGAGTCTGGCGCTGTTGTTAGATCGATTACTGCTGTCACAATGACAGGATATCAAGATTTAAGTGAGTTTCACCCTGGTGTTATAGTCGGCGTACGAGAGATGGAACACAGCATCTCCGAGGTAGCGATGAAGTGGGGATTCTCCCGTACGACCATTTCACGACTGTACCGTGAATATCAGGAAACCGGTAAAACACCGAATCTCCGACATGGCTGCGGCCGGAAAAACATCCTGCAAGAATGGGACCAACGACGACTGAAGAGAATCGTTCAACGTGACAGAAGGGCAACCCTTCCGCAAACTGCTGCAGATTTCAATGCTGGGCCATCAACAAGAGCCAACGAGTGAAACATTCAACGTAACAACATTTCGGAGACGAAGGCACACTCGTGTACCCTTGATGACTGCACGACACAAAACTTTACGCCTCTCCTGGGCCCGTCAACACCGACATTGGACTGTTAATGGCTGGAAACATGTTGACTGGTCGGACGAGTCTCGTTTCAAATTGTATCGAGCGGATGACCGTGTACGGATATGGAGACAATCTTATGAATCCATGGACCCCGCATGTCAGCAAGGGACTGTTCAAGCTGGTGGAGGCTCTGTAATGGTGTGGAGCGTATGCAGTTGGAGTGATATAAGACGCATGATATGTGTAAATACGCATGCTGTGTGATCACCTGCATCCATTCATGTCCATTGGGCATTCCGACGGACTTGGGCAGTTTCAGATGACCACGCGACGCCACGCGTCCAGAATTGCTACAGAGTGGCTCCGGGAACGCTCTTCTGAGGTTAAGCACTTCCGCTGACCACCAAACTCCACAGGCATGAACATCATTGAGCACATCTGGGATGCCTTGCAACGTGCTGTTCATAAGAGATATCCGCGCCATTCGTGGTCCTACGGAATTATGGACAGCCCTGCAAGATTTAGGTGTCAATTCCCTCCAGCACTTCAGACATTAGTTGAGCCCATGATACGTCGTGTTGCGGCACTTTTGCGTGCTCGCGGGGGCCCTACACGACATTAGGCAGGTGTATCAGTTTCTTTGGCTGTTCGGTGTGTGAAATTGTGATTAAAATGCTTCACTGATTAAGACGATAACTACAAGATAATTGTGCCTAAATGCTGCATATTACTCGCGTTCTGCACGTTTGTCCAATGGGAACATTCTTTAATGGAGGTTGTTTACCTTACAATATAAGTCCATACAACATTTATGAGTGAAAATAAAAATTATTACCTTAACTTAATTATCTGTTTCGCTCTGACATTTGCAGAGATTTTAAGTGCAAAAGCGTCCGAAATGAGTAGTTTAACAATATCCGATAGTTATTTTCCCATTTGCCGGCTGGTGTGGCCGAGCTGTTCTAGGCGCTTCAGTCTGGAACCGCGCGACCGCTACGGTCGCAGGTTCGAATTCTGCCTTGGGCATGGATGTGTGTGATGTCTTTAGGTTAGTTAGGTTTAAGTAGTTCTAAGTTCTAGGGGACTGATGACCTCAGATGTTAAGTTCCATAGTGCTCAGAGCCATTTGAATTTTTTTCCCATTCACCGCGTGCACCATAAATTTTTGAAGATCCTACTATTGCAAGTCTTCGCAATTAACTAAATTTATCGTCGATACTTTAAACTTTCTGATGCAGAACTGCAGATGCTGGGTATATCTATCTCTACTACTTGATTTTTTAGTTACGAGTGAAAAAATTGTAAAAAGAATCAACATTTTTTTAAAGACATTAATTGGATTTGATTCTGTTAATGTATTCTATACAACGAGCATGTCGCGTGTGTGATCGGTATGTGCCATGTTCCATGGAAGTATAGGTCTGCAACAGGGCGTGAACGATCGTAGTCGGAAGGAGTTATGGCACTATCAGCTTCTAGTTAGTACTTTATTTATGTGTCGTAGCACGCCTAGACAACCAAGTTTTATATTATTCCCTTCATTATCCCCATTTCTGACCAAGATCTAATATTACGGTCAGTCATATAAAAGGAACGTTGAGAGTAATGACGTACTAGTGTAAAGTTACTTGCTCAGCAGAGATATAATAAACATAGACGCTTCATGAAATATTTATTCTTTGCCATTATGCTGTGGTTATCTCTCGATGTATGGAAATCAGATTGGTTTCAGTTGAGATGGATTTAAGTTTGAATCGAGTTCTATCTGGAAAGACATTGATTTCTGTACTAAGTAGTGAGTAAATCGGTGGAAAAAAAGTATGAAGAAAAGCAAACAAAGAATTACGCCAATTTTGTTTAAAGAATTATTTGGATTTATGAATTGAATGAACAATGAACCGTCCATTGCTGGTGAGGATAAATTTCTATTCTACTCTTACTCATAATCAGTGGTAAAGATTCCAGACTGAGGGCACGGGCGTAATAGAGCGACTCCAGTTCGGCGGACGAACCTGCAGCACATGGTCTCCACTCCTCTTCAAGAACCATGACTTCCTTATCGGCAACACATTGTACCTGTTGAATTAATCTGTTTCCGTTTCAGTAAAATCGAGGAAAGGAACATTCATTTCATTTAGAGATTGAAAATTGGATTATTTACTATAAGAATAGCGTAGGCAGCATATTTTATTGTAGCGACTCTCTGGATGACTAATGAGCGACACAACTCTTATAATTACTATATTATATTCTCTGTAATTTGTTAATGCTTAGGATAGTACATTAATAATTGTACTTTTGTTTCATGTAATGATTCCGATTCTGACAAATATGGAACGACTGTTGGAACGAAATTTGATTGTAATTATCCAGGGCTACGAAGTATTCCGACACAGTGTAAGTGAACACACATTTGTCTGTCTATACTCCATAGTACAAAAGGTCTTGTTGGCTTATTCGAGACAGTAAGTTGTACATCTTTCTTCAGTAGTTAGATTTAATTTTTTTATATACATATGTTGGTGGCCTGTGGCTATAATTCACTATCTCATACTGTTTTGTCACACGGTCTTCGGATAAGATACACTACTGGCCATTAAAATTGCTACACCGAGAAGAAATGCAGATGATAAACGGGTATTCATTGGACAAATATATTATACTCGAACTGACATGTGATTACATTTTCACGCAATTTTGGTGCACAGATCCTGAGAAATCAGTACCCAGAACAACCACCTCAGGCCGTAATAACGGCCTTGATACGCCTGGGCATTGAGTCAAACAGCGCTTGGATGGCGTGTAGAGGTACAGCTGCCCAGGCCGCTTCAACACGATACCACAGTTCATCAAGAGTAGTGATTGCCGTATTGTGACGAGACAGTTGCTCGGCCACCATTGACCAGACGTTTTCAATTGGTGAGAGATCTGGAGAATGTGCTGGCCAGGGCAGCAGCCGAACATTTTCTGTATCCAGAAAGGCCCGTACAGGACCTGCAACATGCGGTCGTGCAGCATCCTGCTGAAATGTAGGGTTTCGCAGGGATCGAATGAAGGGTAGAGCCACTGGGCGTAACACATCTGAAATGTAACGTCCACTGTTCAATGGGAACAAGAAGTGACCGAGACGTGTAACCAATGGCACCCCATACCATCACGCCGGGTGATACGCCAGTATGGCGATGACGAATACACGCTTCCAACATGCGTTCACCGCGATGTCGCCAAACACGGATGCGACCATCATGATGCTGTAAACAGAACCTGGATTCTTCCGAAAAAATGACGTTTTGCTATTCGTGTACCGAGGTTCGTCATTGAGTACACCATCTCAGGCGCTCCTGTCTGTGATGCAGCGTCAAGGGTAACCGCAGCCGTGGTCTCCGAGTTGATAGTCCATGCTGCTGCAAACGTCGTCGAACTGTTCGTGCAGAAGGTGGTTGTCTTGCAAAGGTCCCCATCTGTTGACTCAGGGATCGAGACGTGGCTGCACGATCCGTTACAGCCATGCGTATAAGATGCCTGTCATCTCGAGTGCTAGTGATACGAGGCCGTTGGGATCCAGCACGGCGTTCCGTATTACCCTCATGAACCCACCGATTCCATATTCTGCTAACAGTCATTGGATCTCGACCAACGCGAGCAGCAATATAGCGATACGATAAACCGCAGTCGCGATAGGCTACAATCCGACCTTTATCAAAGTCGGAAACGTGATGGTACGCATTTCCCCTCCTTACACGAGACATCACAACAACGTTTCACCAGGCAACGCCGGTCAACTGCTTTTTGTGTATGAGAAATCGGTTGGAGACTTTCCTCATGTCAACACGTTGTAGGTGTCGCCACCGGCGCCAACCTTGTGCGAATGCTCTGAAAAGCTAATCATTTGCAAATCACAGCATCTTCTTCCTGTCGGTTAAATTTCGCGTCTGTAGCACGTCATCTTCGTGGTGTAGCAATTTTAATGGCCAGTAGTGTATTAACTGTCACAAGAACATTAATCCACGATTGGAGACAATCTTTCCAGTAAGCAGGAGTAGGCTGATAGCAATTTCCCATAGAAGTATTGTGTTATAGTGTTGATGCGAAAAGTGTACAACATGACGGAACCGACTAGAACTATTGTTGAGCAGACGATGAACAACGAAGTAAAGGCCACAACAGAACCGCAATACATGATCAGTTCCGCCAAATGTTGCAGAAAATACATGCAATGTTAGAAGTTCATAAGCAAGAACAATTATTCGAATAGCTGAAACAGACTAGGCAGTCAAGCTTGAAACAAGAGTTATCCGAAGGGATAAAGCAGGACCGAACAGAGAATTTAAAGCTTGAATTGTCGAATGAGATACGAGTTCAGAATACCTTACAAAGTGAGATTAAATCAGTACAGCACAGCTTACACAAGGAATTAACTGAGTCTCTGAATATCTTGCACACTCAGCACAGGAAGCCTCGTAGTCAAATTCTACAATAGTGAATGATACTCCAAAGTTTAAAGAAACGCTTACGAGTCTGCCAAAAGATGTACAAACTATAAAAGGTGTAACGACAAGTGTTAAGCGTGATCATTCCACCTTAACAACTGCCGTAGAGGGTGCATCTGCACAAATGTCAAGAATGACTCCTATGACACAGCAATTGCGGAATGTTATAATGAACGGAGAGATATACTACATTCAGACTTTCAAACATGGCTGCAGCAAATAGACGATCAGCTCGCTTACAAAATACATCCGGAAGTTCACACTGTAGTCGAGACTATTACCTCAGGGAAAGATAAATTGCGCAAACAAGTATCTCTCGCTTTAAAGTAATTTAAGACTCAGATCACAGAAGATTTCTTATAGTAGCGCTTTGAGATTAATCAGCGTGTAGGGGCAGTTGATCGCGAGCTAACAGGTTTAAAAGAGGACTTCCATGACAACCAGTACGTTGTGACAACAAAAGAGGCAATGTCCCTGAGTCACTGTCGTTTCTGCCACAATATTCACAAACTGTTAAAGAATCTAGCATGTCACTGCAATCGCATTTTTTGTAGGGGGCAGACTATGATCATGTGATGTTTTTGAGAGAAAAAAATTGATTAAATGTAGGTGAAAATAAAACTATCCATCCAGTTATGTTTATTCGAGCTTTCACTGGAGTATTTCCACGTCTGTGGACTGAAGTTCAGAAGACAAGTTACGTCAGTGGGTTATGGGAGCGCTTTAGGCGTTGATGCAGCCGAGTTCTGTAGGACTCATGAAGTATTCGAGAAGTCGTTTATTGGGAAACACTGATCAGCAGCAATTCAGTAACGTCGGCCCATGGAGGTATACAGTCCAGAGCTTTATAGTCCGAGGAAGGTCTAAGGTGCTGGTTGAGAGTAGGGAAAAGTTCATTAACGTGAATGATATGCTATTGTGTTTCTATTGCGGTAGAAGTTACTTAAATTAATTTAATCCAAACTTCGGCTCTGCAAATGTTCATCTACGTGCAGATTTTGTTACCAAAAATGCTTCACTGTAATTTAAGATAAAACTATATAATGATTACTGGTGTGGCTTTGAAATCACTAATACAACTACAAGTGATTTAAGTTTTCGCAAATCCGATTTATTGGACACTCAACACACGTTATAGTTTTCTGGTGATCAACACAAGCTACTGTGCGGCGATAAATGACACGATTCGAGCCCCCCAATTGTGTATAACAATGCAACATAAATTTAATGAAGTAATAATCCAGCTTGAAAACACCATACTGTCTTCACAACTACAAATTACGAAAAAAGTCCTTCGTGAAACCTAAGTAAACGGCACAATGATGTATTGCCCTGTAGGTGGATTAGATATGAAATTGAAATAACGTTTTCGACTAACTGCAGTGGCACACTGCCAAATTATCGGAGTGCAAACTAAGCCCAAATGATTCTAATTCCTGCGACTGTGACAGAAACTAATTCGAGACACTGCACAAAATTCCAGAGTCCACATGAAATACGAAATATTTTCAAACATCTGAGTTGCGGCTAGACCACTGCACAAACCGATTGCCTTCGACTCGCAAACTCCGAACGCCAATCCAGAAGGTAGTGACACACGGAAAGACCATAACGAACGTGGCCGCAGACATTTTTAAAGCCTCGATCAACACCCTCCCCCCCCCCCCCTCCAAAAAAGAAAAAAAAATTAACCTCTTTTCTAACTCTCAGAGCACCCCCAGCCGCACCCAATGACGTGACACAGGTCCTCATGTGATCAATATAAGTTTACGACTTTTTATACATACATTTAATTGAAACTCTGGTTGCGCCATTAACTGCAAGCTAAAACCCTACGTCGAAAACATAATCATAATAAGTTCTTAGTGTAATAGATTGCCCGTAAATCAGAGTTTAATTATTCAAAATTTGCGGTGTCAAAAGTGAAAATTGTTTATGCTCATGGCATATTTGTTATTTAGTTTGCAATTAAGACTGATACATAACTTCCATCAGACTTTGTCTCTTCTTTTGATTGCTGTATTCAGAATTTACGTATCTTTGATGAAATTCAGACTATTGGCACAACCATGTAAATTTAACATTAAATAATGAAAATGGTTAATAAAAATAATAATCTTACAATCTAACTAGTGTATGTAAATACTAGTACTCGCCGCCAACATATACTGCCATGATGACAGTGTATCTGTCGTCTTAGGCAAGCTACGCTGAATTTAATTAAATTCTGATTAAATTGATTCTCTCATCTTGATTATGAGAGTTATGGATCATAAAATTATCTCAGTTGAAGTGACTCATCAAAAACAAGAATTTGATTGCTCAACCTGTTTGGTGGTGTGATTACATGAAAAGTTGTAAATTATCAAGTGCATACGTTAGAAGTAAATATATTTGTGTCTAACTTCATTTACATAAAACACTCAGATACACGGGGTGTTCAAAAAATCTCTCCGCAGTTCAATATGATTGTTAGCAGCGCTTGCCGTATGCCGCAGTGAATATACCGAAATGAAACTCA
The DNA here is from genome assembly GCF_021461395.2 of Schistocerca americana. Taxonomy (NCBI): domain Eukaryota; kingdom Metazoa; phylum Arthropoda; class Insecta; order Orthoptera; family Acrididae; genus Schistocerca; species Schistocerca americana. The sequence goes on from NC_060120.1 coordinate 481,078,114, forward strand.
CTGCAGTATCGTTGTGTGTGTATTGTTTCGTTGAAAAATATGGGACCCACAATCCGACGTCTAGAAATTGCAATCCAAACTCCTATTTTCACAGAATGAAGTGGTTCCTCATGAATACGCAATGGATTTGCAGTACTCCAGATACGAGAATTTTGTGAGGTCATGTACTCGGATAAATGAAACCACGTCTCATCAGTGAAAAACGTTTCATTAAGAATATCCCTTCCATTTTGTTGAACGAAATTTTTGAACTATTGACAATAATGCAGTTTCTTGCCATGATCAGTGTTTTTGAGTTCTTGCACGACTGTCACTTTGTATGGGGAACGTTCTAATTTTTTCATTACAGCTGTGTGGACGGTTCCGGCACTAACATCGATTTCCTGGGCGAGTTTTCTTACTGACTTGTTCGGACTCATGGATGTTTTATCGGAAATATCGAGTAGTTTATCCTCAGACAAAGCGCTAGGACGACCACTTCTCGGTGCATCTGTCACTGAACCCGTACTTCGAAATTTGTTAGTCAAATCTCGCACAGTATCGCGACGTGGGAGTGTTGTCTTTGGAAAAACTGAATTAAATGTGCTAACGAACTGAAACCGTTTATTTACCGCCAGCTTTGAACACTTGTTCGACTAAAAACACAAGCTTTTCAACGGTTAGCATTTTAACATTAACAAAAACGAAGCAAATGAACAAAGGAACTAAACTTAAACGTTCACGTCAACACGTAACGACACACAGCAACGATACTACTGACGCTGGCTGAGATAAACGGAACAGTGGCATGCTGAGAGAGTCCAAGTGAAGGGAAGTAACCTAAGCAGGCAAACAATCATACGGCACGAGCGGCTAACAATCATACGGCACAATGGAGAGACTTTTTGAACACCCCAGATATTTAGGTAAAGAGATGCATAATTAAACCTTTCATTTGACAACTCGTGTGTCACTCTACATAGTATGGTTTGCGCTGCACTTGCTGGGGTGATCATAAACGATTGATCTTTCCAACGGGAACTGGTCTCTGACGTCAATGGCTCGCAAAAAAAATCCCACATGTGGTCCGTGATTTGTCTGAAACCACGTGGATGAACATCGCGGCGACCATGTGCCCCTTGGGTATTGGTTCTGGCATAGTCGAAGATGCCTTCGTCCAGTGGTTAGAGGTAGTGTGCGGGCCCTTTTCCTTCGCACGCTGTGAAGGCATGTAACTCAAACACAGTGGCAAAACAAATGGCTTTCCAATGGGCCTAAACAGATATGCCTTGTCCTGTTACGACGTAGCAATCATTGTAGCACAGGCACTCACAAATAATTGTACTGACGCTGAGAAGAATTATTTCTTTGGTCAAATGACTAACCTCCTAGATGGAATTAGCAATAGGAAGAAGCAGTATTTTTAAGGAGATTTTAAGGAACGAGTAGGAAAGCAGGATGCTAGCAGGGTTGTAGGCTAGGACATGGAGGATACTGTGAATGATAATAGACAGAGGCTGGTAGAAATAAGTGGACAGTATAGTCTGAAGACATGAAATGGTATTTATTTAACAAAAAGAGGTCCATAAATGTATGTGGAAATAGCCTACAAGGAAGTTACATTCTATAATTCATTATGCTACAGGAACCGACAGTGATCATACAAGGTCGAGAATTGCAGAGTCTATCATGGAACAGAATGTGGATCTGATGATTTCCTCTTTCGATGTGCGCATTTGTTCTCTGTTCAAAAAATTAGTAGATGCCAAACCGATTGTAATAAGAATGGAGAGGAACTTGACCAATCACAGTGTAAGGATGATCCTTCAGCTGTCTTCAGATACAAGGTTATATTGAGTGGGAGGCTACATAAAACTTAAAATACGATAGTGGAAGTAGTGTATAAGACAGCTGTGAGATATATTTATGGAGCGGCCTTTTAAATCCGCGGAGTAGTTGACAACACGTATGCTAATTTTAAAAGTGATTGGTGGGATGATATTGGTGCAAACATGGAGAAGAAAAATGAGGCTTACAACAGGCAGTTCACCAGCAATAAGACTGAAGATGGAAATAGGTACTCGAGACTGAGGGGAAAGGCAAACAAAGCAGTAATTAGAACAGAAACTGCTATGTAAAACTTTCAATGTGAAGAAACGAATAACCGCATACTGAGTTCAAAGCGCAAGGAAGCACGGAAAGGGATAAAATAGCTAAGACCAAATGTCAGTAGTAGTATAAACTTACAGCTGATAAGCCTAGGTAGATAAAAGACATGCTATGAAGAACTACCTGATGAAGATCGATCCGAATTTCAAGATATATGCTCCTTTGAAGGCAATGAACATGACGCAGACGTCCAGAAGATAACAACAGCGGAGGTTCAGGATACAATTAAACAATTCAAAAATGGCAAAACGCCATGACCTGGAGCTGTACATAGAGTTGTTATCTGAATATCTCGCAAAGTTATTTAATCTTTGTCTTGGTGGAGAGGCAGTCCCTGTCGAATTAAAAAAAAAAGGGGTCATCACAAACATGTTTAAAAAGTGACTGCACAAGTTATTGAGTCATCACACTTCTCACTTCTACATCGAGACTATATACGAGGGCAGTTCAATAAGTAATGCAACATTTTTTTTCTGAAACAGGGGTTGTTTTATTCAGCATTGAAATACACCAGGTTATTCCCCAATCTTTTAGCTACACAACACTATTTTTCAACGTGATCTCCATTCAATGCTACGGCCTTACGCCACCTTGAAATGAGGGCCTGTATGCCTGCACGGTACCATTCCAATGGTCGATGTCGGAGCCAACGTCGTACTGCATCAATAACTTCATCATCCGCGTAGTGAGTCCCACGGATTGCGTCCTTCATTGGGCCAAACATATGGAAATCCGACGGTGCGAGATCGTGGCTGTAGGGTGCATGAGGAAGAACAGTTCACTGAAGTTTTGTGAGCTCCTCTCGGGTGCGAAGACTTGTGCGAGATCTTGCGTTGTCATGAAGAAGGAGAAGTTCGTTCTGATTTTTGTGCCTGCGAACACGCTGAAGTCGTTTCTTCAATTTCTGAAGAGTAGCACAATACACTTCAGAGTTGATCGTTTGATCATGGGGAAGGACATCAAACAGAATAACCCCTTCAGCGTCCCAGAAGACTGTAACCATGACTTTACCGGCTGAGGGTATGGCTTTAAACTTTTTCTTGGTAGGGGAGTGGGTGTGGCGCCACTCCATTGATTGCCGTTTTGTTTCACGTTCGAAGTGATGAACCCATGTTTCATCGCCTGTAACAATCTTTGACAAGAAATTGTCACCCTCAGCCACATGACGAGCAAGCAATTCCGCACAGATGGTTCTCCTTTGCTCTTTATGGTGTTCGGTTAGACAACGAGGGACCCATCGGGAACAAACCTTTGAATATCCCAACTGGTGAACAATTGTGACAGCACTACCAACAGAGATGTCAAGTTGAGCACTGAGTTGTTTGATGGTGATCCGTCGATCATCTCGAACGAGTGTGTTCGCACGCTCCGCCATTGCAGGAGTCACAGCTGTGCACGGCCGGCCCGCACGCGGGAGATCAGACAGTCTAGCTTGACCTTCCGGCGATGATGACACACGCTTTGCCCAACGACTCACCATGCTTTTGTCCACTGCCAGATCACCGTAGACATTCTGCAAGCGCCTATGAATATCTGAGATGCCCTGGTTTTCCGCCAAAAGAAACTCGATCACTGCCCGTTGTTTGCAACGCACATCCGTTACAGACGCCATTTTAACAACTCCGTACAGACATCTTCAATTTTTTTGGTCCTGTCCTCCTCCAACAACCAAACAGAAGCAGCTACTATGAAAAGTTAACAAACAACAACGTATTAATAACAAGAGCAGACAAGGGAAATGTAACAGTACTCATGGATAAAGAGCAATACATCACAAAAACCAAGGAATACATAAACACCAACGCAATACAAAAACTGAAGTCAGATCCAACTACACGATTCCAGGCAAATGTGAAACGAACACTGAAAAACATTGAACACACACTCACAGACAAACAGAAATACTACTTAACACAGAAAAACCCACAAGCACCTACACTCCGCAGTCAACCGAAAGTACATAAAGACGGAATGCCAATGAGACCTGTTATCAACTTCATGAAAGCCCCAACATACCGCATAGCCAAACACCTCCAAAAGTTAGTTACAAAACACTATAAAGTAGAAAACAACAGAACAGTGATAAACACAGGAAACCTAATAGAAAATATACAGAACATACAGGTACCACACACAGCATCACTGATTTTATTCGATATAGAAAATATGTATACCTCCATCCCTATCACAGAAACAATAGAAATCATAGAACAAAATCTCTCATCCCACAGCAACCTCACCACAGACGCAATAAAAGAAATAACAGATATGCTCAGACTGACAACTGAACAAAACTACTTTCAGTTTGAGGAAGAATATTATCTACAAACTGATGGACTGCCCATGGGATCCCCAATATCAGGAACACTAGCAAACATTTTCATCAGTCACCTTGAAAATCAGATATTTGATAAGATAACCACAAATGAAAGTTTCAAAATCATATATTGGTACAGATACGTGGATGACATTATTTGTTTGGTAGACGAGCCAAGTGAAAAAATAGATGAACTCCATTCAGAAATAAACAAAGCTCATAAGCACATAAAATTCACACTTGAAAAAGAAAAAGAAAATCAAATAAATTTTCTTGACATTACAATTAAAAAAGAAAATGGAAAACATACATTTAACATCTTTAGAAAACCAACAGCCACGGACACAATAATACATTCCACATCCAACCACCCCCAAAGCCAGAAATTTGCAGCACTAAGACACATGTTACATAGATTAAACAGAATCCCACTCAGTAAGAGAAACTATGAACAAGAAATGAACACGATCATACATATAGCTAGGAACAATGGGTATGACACACATGTGGTACACAGGCTCAATCAAAAAATAAAAACACAAATAAAAAACAAACAACATTTCCACAATACAAAAGAACTCACAAGCTGAAAACTTACAAACACACTCAACAAACACAAACAATGACAACACCACACAGAAAAGAACCAGATGGTACACCATGACCTACACACATAAACTAACACACAGAGTTGCAAACATCCTAAAGAGACAGGGCTTCAAAATAGCATATAAGCCTGGGCAAACCCTTCAATCACACCTAAGCCAGCCAGCTACCAAGAGGGACAAATTCCAACAATCAGGAATATATAAACTTGAATGTCAAAGTTGTGATGCAGTATACATAGGCATGACATGCAGGAATTTTGAAACAAGATGCAAAGAACATATCAGATGTTGGAAGTATGAAACAAACCAATCCACATTTGCAGAGCATTTAAAACACTACAACCATCATCCTACAAACATGGAACAAGAAATGAAAATAATGAGAATAAGCAACCATGACAAACATCTTATACAAATGCAAGAAAACTTCCACATCCAGAAAGCCATAGCAGAAAACAAACATGTGATAAATGAACAAACACACATCAGCACAGGCTCCTTACTACACTTAATAAAGGAAATGATAACATATATATATATATATATATATATATATATATATATATATATATATAACACCAAAACACACACACACATACATACACAGGACATAAACAAAAATAAATAATTAAATACAATAAAATTAAATTAAATTAATATGACACCAAAAAACACCCACCCACACACACACACACACACACACACACACACACACACACACACACACATACACAAGCGCACACACAAATGCATACACGAACAGACCACAGATACTTCGATAGTTACATTCATAAGTTTGGCAGTAATATTCGATCTTTGGCAAAAACATTTGACAGTCGGCAACAGAAACCAAAACATTGCATTAAAACAAGAGTTCAGTGCATAATGCTGTGGAATGCAGAAAAAACAGCAAATTGGCGCTCATAGGAAGAAGAACAAGACCAAAAATGCAACAGGAGCGTAATATGTAAGAAACTGTCTACGCAACCTGTAAGTACAGTTCAAAACACTACTACTTAATAGGAAATACCAACCACCAGAACTGTTTATAACCTATAGGCACAGTGACAAAAATGTAAATAAAATAGCTAACATATGTACATATTACAGGCCACTGATGATGCCTTGCAGAAAATAAAGGCGAAACGCGTATGGCACTAAAATTGTGTTTTATTCAGTTGCTGTCAGACGGTCCATAAGTGAAAATCATCAACATACCGTAGTAACTCCGTACAGCGCTGCCACCTGTTGGAAGTCAATGAAACTATACGAGACGAAGCGGGAATGTTTGAAAATATTCCACAAGAAATTTCAGGTTTTTTCAACCAAAATTGGCCGAGAAAAAAAATGTGTTGCATTACTTATTGAACTGTCCTCGTAGTAATGTCATTAAAACTAGAACTGAGAGAGAAATTTAGGAAGTAGAAGAACTGAATGGCTTCTGGGCGGGAAGGTCTTGCATTAACAACACTTGCGACATTTGACAGGTGACAGACAAGAGAATGGCACACAGCTCTGAGAGACATACGGCTTTTTTAGACCTGCATAAGGCCTATGGAAGTGTACCACTTTCTAGGATATGGGAAGGAACGAATAACCAGAACAGTCATAAATGTTGTTTACAAAACGTTAGTAAGCTTTGCTCAGATAGTACTTGGGTTAAAGTTGGTAAGTTACCATTACAGAAACCTAAGTTTAGCAAAGGACTGAGGCAAGGGCGCTGCTTAGCATCTACCCTATTTAAATGTTTTTTAACTGAACACTGAGAAACTGATAAAGGAAGTGTAAAAACATAGGATTATCCTGTTCTTCCTAAATTTCACCGACTATCAAGTTATTTTTGCCGTGGAAGAAGAAGATATGTATCATGTGTTAACAAAACTTAAAGAGGTATATGAGTAGTGGGGTATTAAAATTAACTTCACAAAGACAGAATACTTGGTTGTCATCGGTATAAGAAGTGATCTTGTTACAGATAATGGATATATGGTAAAGTGTAGGCGATCATATAAAGATTCAGGGACAGCTAATTCCGACAGAGGTGGGAGCAAAGGCATTTACATCACAGAATAGGAAAGAGGAAAGGTAGCAATTAAGCAATGACACTCCATTATGTGGAATACAACTATGTCAAAAAATTTGATTCGCGTATCAATGCTGCATCTTTAGCTCCATTCCAAAAAAATTAAAGAAAGATTGATTGTATCTCCTCTTATAGCTGTTGGAAGACGATGATCACATTTCGTGAGATGAAAAACACAGCTAAAAGTAATTCTGCATAATGGAGACACATTTTGCACAGACCTAGTTCTGCCAAATTTAGTTGTTAATTGCATATTAAGGTTTAATTGGCTGCAAAACGCAACCATCGACTTTTCTATAGGAAAGCGTCCATTTCTGAATGATAGAGTCCTGATCACATTGAAACTCTAAATGCAGGAAAGCAGCCAAAGAGAAGTATTGCCAAAGACTGACGATTTTACTGATAAGAGCAGTGGTTAACACTACAAAATAACTGCCTGTCAATGCAAAGACGTTACCAGTCGGAGAACGTACTCCTACAAAAATCGCAGAATTCACAGTCTAGTCAACCGTGAAGCAAATGCAACTGCCAGAACTTTTAATGAATTATGAGCAAGTTTTTGGAGAGTAGCCGAGAACAATCGAAGGATACGTCTGTCATTTAAACACCACACCACACCACATGTACTGTTATACTCGTTATACCATTCCCTGGCCGTTAAGATAATTTGTAATAGGGGATTGTAGAAACCTCAAACAAACCTTATTGTGTTCCGTTACCTCTGGTATTGAAAGCATGAGGCAGTGTGCACTTAGTCTTGGACGCCTGAGAAATGCCAGTGGTACTAGGAAGGTTAGTAGCACAATAAATCTTATAAAAACCGAAAAAAGCGACTGTATGAATATTTATTTCCAAATAAATCGCCAAATACTGTGGATTTAGCAGTTGCTACACAGTTTATGTATATTTGGTTGTCATGGTGTCCACGGAAAATTATGCCGTTCCCTTGACACATCAGTAGATTCGGCATTGACCTGAAATCGAGGAGAACGCAAAATCTTACAGAACATAACTGAAATAGAGTACCAAATCTTTGCTGCGTCACTTGCTCATACAACTCTTTAAGAGCTCTAGAAAAGAACAAATCAATCACTCAACTTGGTGTTAAACGTCAATTGTCAAGAAACGAATGTACTCCATCACCAGTTGTATATACACAAGGCTGTATTAAATCTGGCAGCATCCATTCCGGATTCTCATGGTGTGCACCCCGTCCAATTCCCGTGCTGTGGAACGTTATCACCAATAGCATGTCCTTGGACAAAATAGGCACCTGCCGACGTTAAGAGACTGTATTCAGTTCTCCACAGCAGAGAAACTGGTGCAGACCGTAAAAAAGGCTCCATGTTATTTTGTAGATGCGCTGATCTGTGATCCATGTCTGGTAACGAATGAAAAGGTCAGGAAGAGAGAATGTCATTTCCGACAATAGGAAAGAGAGAAGAACTGTGTACGTTCAAGGCTGAGAAGATGCCCTGTCCAGAAGTTAAAACCTTCATTTCTGCTGGGTGCAACACAGCTCCACAGTCAACATGAGTTAGGAATACAGTATAGGCGTATAATAATATATCAAAATAATGAGGCGAAGATAGCCTTGGTTTAATCCTAGCCGGTGAAGAGTCGGTTCTATAAGGGAATTTGACAGTAGTTCCGCTACGTCTCAGACATTCATCTAGTCGCGTGGTGGATCTGAAATGGATTTTACACAAACCAATAGAAAAACTGTAGCTTCTGAAACATATTTATGTGGGCTTTAATTATTGAAGTCTTGAGTAGGATATAGAATGCACTGAAAATATCTAAGAAGTACTGTAACATGATGAAATTTGAAGCTTTGTAACCAAACAACTTTATAAATGGCTTCACGTTCGAATAAGGGCTTTTTAAAGTCAATTTCTTGTACCTCCAGTTTGAGGACAGTTATTCAGTGGCATATTTTCGCTGTTTATATTTGTTGAGATGTAACAGGGATTTTGCAGTTCCGTTTATTTTTTCAGATTCAGGTTTTTAATTTTCAGTGTCAAGCTATCATTATTGGTAGAAGTATTAAAATATTTTGTTTCTATTTTCTAATTTTATTTACAATTTCTTCCTTATTCAGAGTGATCAGAAACAGTCTGGAAAACTTGTAAGGGTGTTTGAGGTTAGGTTGTGCTTGGAAATAATTGTGGAAGAAAAATTCGAAACATTCCGTCGTTTACGAGTTAAGTAACATTGAAGTTAGACAAACAGGCCGTTGCGCTAATAAATTCAAGCGACCCCTCCCCCCCCCCCCCCCCCCCCCCAACTCCCAGAGACGGTGTCGTCAAACGTTCTTCGTTTGGTTTTCTAAAACTGAACAAGAGAGTCTGACTAAAAGTGAGCATTGGAGGGTAGTAGGGATCGAACCGGTGTCAAACTCTGATTAGTCTTGTGTAGTGTCATTTACACTGATTGAATCTGCCAGATCGTTTAAATGTGCGTGCGCAATGGCCTGACTGGCTAAGGTCAGAGCCAGCTAACTCTGAAATGGCACAACGCATCGAATTCATTTCTTAACAATTATTTCTCAGTATGACCTACCCTGGAACAACCTTGAAAGCTTTGCAGGCTGATTCTGATCATCCTGTAATTTAGGATCGTTAATTTGTAAAGACGAGTTCTACAATCTTATTAACGTACTTTGTGTATCCTACATTTACGTATGTACAGTCGTGCTCAAAAGTATCCGAACGACCTGACCTGCATTTCGCCTGATTCGCATGCAACCGGCATAAAGCGGCTGTCTAGCAGGTCCTCTAATCGCTCCTTGGTACAGTCGTTTGACTATTGAAAATGGTTCTAACGTGTCACCACTAGAAAATACTGCTCTGTATCGCAGTAACTCAAGATGTAAAGTAACACCACGATCCTACAAATATCAGGGAACACCTTATCATAGATAAGACTGTCCTTAAGGCTTGTAAGCTCACATTTATTACAATAAATGACATACCTGAAATGTTACCACTCTCATTATTACGTCAGATAGGTAATGCACGTAGTAAGTTCGTCATATTCATGATTTCCTCTTCAAAGTAACATACAGTACTTATTATTTAACACAAAATGACATTAAAAATTTAAGTTATCCACGAGCAGCTAGTTGAGAATATGTATGAACTTCAAATGACACGACGAACCGTCTCGTTCTGCATATGGACTCAAACCCAGTTCAGGCAGACTAAGCAAAGATTTCGTGACTGAGGCAAACTAACAGTCATTCCTGATTAGGCATACAGAGAGTAATATACCTCGAATTTAGACAGTATCAGTTAGCAAATATCAACTTTAAATTACATAACGCAAACATTTTTAACGGACACGAATTACTACCCAGCATCTATTGTCCCTGTTAACGAACTACGTGAGATGTTAATTATTGCTTCTTCACAAGTAACTTACTCGAAAGGCTGTGAGGCAAAGTTCTGTGTTGGACAGGGATTCGAACCCAGAACCTAATCGGATTGATATCGAAGCACAAACCAACTGTGACATATCGGATTTTCTCGGCAGTAGCTAGATGTTTTAACTGAAATGACGAGACGAAACAATTTTTTCCTTCCCAGGATTCCAACCCGGCACCTATCGCTGTTATATTCTAGAGAAAACGAACGTTAAATATGGGTTTGTTGCACCAGCAGCGACATGTGAGCATGTTTGAACTAGAATTAATATGACGAAGAGTTCAGTGCTCACTGGGAATAGAGCTCCACACATATCGTTGTTGACTGCATACAAAGAGACGTCAGCTACCGAATTTTTCTCCATCAGCAGCTCGGAATAACATCTTGAACTTACAGTGATCTCGCAAATAGCTATGTGTCCCACCGGGAGTCAAAAACGTCAGACATCGTTAGTGTTGACAACGAATGAAAAAACATTAAAAATCAAAATTATTATCCAACAGCAGATAGGATTTCTCATGCTAAAGCTCGATAGTACATAATGAAATCTTTAGTGCCGGGCCAGGATTCGAACCCATTCACGCGTAATGTGTGGAGATGTTGAGGAATCTGCAGTTTTGAACAAACAACAAATTGTAGCCGAGCTGTATTGTCACGGAGGGATCAAATTCCGCGTTAAGGGCGGTCTGAGTTGCTTTCTCAGTTCAGAACCAGTTTTATTGACATACAGAAGCTCAGATAAAAGATGGAATAAGTGTCCTGTGACCCTACATAGCGTTTGTTTCGTCACTAGAAATAAATAACTAGTATAAGAAAGGTTACTGGTGACAGAGTTTCTACATGTCGCCACTCCAGACTTTATTGTGGTTCAACCTGACGTCTACTTGGCAGAGAAAGAATATCATCTTTAATGTGAATTTCAGACCACACTGCCATTATATCTTCTTCACTTGGTGTAGGTAGAAGAGAATGGAATCTCTCTCTTCCTATCTATAATCATTGACAAAAGTGGGAATCGAACCCAGAACATAGGTATACGAACCTACCATCAGTCCAACAGACCACCAAATCCTCTATCTGTGACTCATTTTTCTATCGTAACACCGTTGCGCCACACTGGATGAGAATTCTGACACACAGGTTCTCTGCAGTAAATTGCAGCATGTTCAGTAAATTCATTTACTTGGTTGAACTAGCTGCCTCGTCTATCCAGTGGATACATTCGACTATTTTGTAATCACCGAAATAAAATCACGTAACTGCCACCTACACAAAACTGCCAACAGTGTAGGATGCAGAAATTTAAATATGAAGTGTTCCTTTCCACTTGAGCTATTCTATTGCGTTATCTGTTTGTAAAAATGGTCGTGCAGCGCAAAAGAAAAGCTGTAACTGTTTCTCTCAGAAGTCTGCATCCGGCCATTTGCATTATCTCGCAGCGCTGTGGTATGCAAAAGTTCTGGAGGACTTGTTGTTCAGCTCTGGAGCTGTTGTAGCTATGTGCAGCTAGTAGTGTAATGGTAAGTGTCGTGCACCATCGATAAGTTGTCGCGAGGTCGAATACATTTACTGCTCAATTTTTTAAAAACTCAATTCTGCTGTCTGCTGAAGTTACCAATCTAATGGAACTTTGAACATAATTCCCTTCACTTCTCAAACCCAAAATAGTCGCATGTGGAAAAAGCAATAACTTCTGTGACATTTTGTTCTTTTCAGGTTTAATAGACAGCCAGGCAGCAGATGCATATCGAAGGTTTTGTATTATGTATGGGACAGCGTATCGTGCCCAAATACGTCAGAAA